>NC_134530.1:2093237-3293237 GCF_050624435.1 Tenrec ecaudatus
CACCTCCACCTCCACCATCACCTCCACCTCTACCATCACCTCCATCACCACTACCTCCACCACCACCACCTCCACCACCACCACCTCCACCATCACCTCCACCACTACCACCACCACCACCTCCACCTCCACCACCACCACCACCACCACCACCATGACCACAGCTCTGAGGGGCTGGCCACCCAGCCCCAGGGATGGAGGCAGCAGGCCTGCAAAGAGACCCAGGTTTCCCCCTCTTCCAAACAGCAGTGGAGGACGGCAGGGCAGAACCCCACAAACACTCAAAGCAAGGAGCCAGGGTGTTGGCAGGTGGGGGTGGTCGGCCCCTCTGATTGGCGAGGAGGCAACACTGGAGGGGGGCAAGAGTAGAGGGGCAGAGGGGCACAGAGAGTGATGGCCTCTGCTTTGTAGGTTCATAAGGACCATCCAGGGTGCAGGTATAGACAGGGGCCAGGGCCTGGGGCTGCAGGGGATGCTGGGGGCAGAGACAGAGGGCAGTGTACCCCACAGCAGAGCAGAGGCAGGTCCCTCTTTTCAAGCCCCTGGTCTCTCCACCTGGGGAGGGGAGGGGAAGGGCTGTGGGCTTGCTCTGCCCTGGTCTGTCAGGTCTGATTCCAGATTAGGGATGGTGGCTCAGCGAGGCCAAGCAGTTGCCCAGGGCCGCACAGCCTGGGGTCTGGGCCTGGCTTCCAACCAGTGGGACTGGCGCTGGGGGGGATGTTGAGAGGCCTGGGGCCTGGGGGGTGGGGTCTCTCCCGCCAGGAGGGGCTGCTGGCCCTTTAAGAGGCTGCCTCCGGAGCAGCTCCGGAGGTCGATGGCAGCCTTGGAAACGGGATTAGATTATCCCGGCTGGGACCTCACGGGAAAGCGCCGGCTTCTTGTAAACCGAGGCGCAGGGGGAGCTCGCGTGGGAGCGTGGGGGGCGTGCAGGGCACGCAGGGCGGGCGGTTACTTCAGTCTTCTGGAGACCCACAAATTCAGCCACATTTACGGAGCGTCTACTGTGTGCTGGGGTGCGGTGGGGGGTTGTTAGAGGGGGCGCGCTCATCACTTAATACACACTATCTGCAAACACAGCTGAGGGGGCTTATGGTGGCGCAGCGGGAGGAGCTGGCGGGTCAATCCATCCTGCTGTTCTAGGCAGAAAGGCCTGGCGGCCTGCTTCCACCCTCCGGCCCCGGGCTAGTGGGTTCCCACCCAGAGCGACCCTACAGGGCAGGGCAGAGCTGCCCCTCGGGGTTCTGAGCCAGACAGCCCCTTCTGACTGGGGGACTTGAATCGCCAACCTGTGGGGAGCCGCTGAGAGCGCTGCTCAAGCCAGATACATCTGTGAAGGACCTGCCCGTGGGTTTCTGCCCTGCACCTGGGAAAACTGAGGCACTGGCACGGGCCCAGAGGTCTGGCACGACTAGGAGCAACCAGGAGGCGGGTCCTGCAGGCAGCTTAGCTGGACCACACCCACATAGGTGGCCTCCGCAAGAACCTCTGTCCCTCACGCCTGCTCCTCACCCCCTTCCATCTCTGTGTCTCTCTCCATCTGTCCCTCCTCCTGTTTCCGTCAGCCTGTCTGTCTCTGTCTCCCCTGCTCCTCTGTGTATGCCCCCCACATCTTTGGTGGCTTTCCATCTCTCTGCTACCCAGTCTCTCCCTGCTCAACTCCACCCCCCAGTCCCCCCAGTGGTCCCTCTGGAGGAACACCCCCAGGGTCCCCAAGGTGAAGAGCCCTGTGGGAACATAATCACCATGAGCCTTCCACAGGACAGGGGAGGCTCCATGACCCCCTCCCGGAGTGGTACCTATCTTTACAGGTCCTCAAGGGGCCAGCATATCAGGCAGACATGGCCGCCCACCCAGGCCAGGCAGCAGGGCCCTCTGGCCCCCCTCCCCAAGCTCCCAGCTGCAACTGGCAAACTGAGAGTCTGTGTGAGTCTGCCCCGCCCCCACCCCATCTTCGTAGGCACTGGGAGGTGCAGAAGACCCAATCAGTTACCCCAGGATAGAGGCCTTCAGCTGACTCCCTGAGCTGGGTGCCCTCTGGGGTCTCCACCATCCTCCAGGACCCTTTCTTTGTCCCCCTATTTCTGGGGAAGCTGAAGCAGCCAGCAGGCTGTTCCTGGGGTCCCACCCCTAGGAGTTCATGCTGATTGGTGCCCCTGGTGCCCTCCGACCACGGTTCCCATGGTAATGGTGGTCTCATGTCAAGTCAGTGCCAACTCACAGCGACCCGGTGGGCAGCCCACAGACCCGCCCGGCGTTGTGCCCTCCTCGCAATCCTCCTTCCACTGGAGCCCATTACTGTGTCCTGTCCAGGGGTTTTCCTCTCCTTCCTGCCCTCCTCTTTGCCAAGCAGGATAGGAACGACCTGCGGCCGAAAGCCAGGAGTACTTGCCACCCGTGCTGATGAAGACCGAGGCTGCCAGTCTTCCTTCAGGGTGGAAATGTCAAAAAGACCCAAACCCTCACTGCTGAGCCACTAGGTCGCATCATGATAAATGGAGAAAAGTTGTCAAGGATTTCTTCTCACTTGACCTTGGGTTGTGACCTCCTGGTGCAGCGGTTCTCAACCTGTGGGTCTCAACCCCTTTGGGGGTTGAAAGATCCTTTCGCCGGGGTCACCCGATTCATAACAGTAGCAAAATGACAGTGATGAAGTAGCAATGAAAATAATGTTATCATGAGGGTGGGGTGGTCACCACCACATGAGCAACTGTGGGGGTGGTGGCATTAGGAAGGTGGAGAAGCACTTCCCTGGTGTGTCCCCCAGGTTCCAGTTCTGACCAGTTCTCAACCTGAGGCTCTCCTGGCCCCAAGGAATAGGCTGGGGTGGGAAACGAAAAGTTCTGGGGGCCTCAGTCTTCATCCCTTCTGTCCACTCTGCCAGGGATTCAAAGGAAAAGAGAGTGGAGGACTCCCATTGGACAGACGGGAACGCAGAGGCCTGGAGGACCCGCTGCTCCTGCCCATTCCTCAAAGCATCCAGGAAGCGCCACCTCTGTTCCAGGCACTGACTCCCAGCAGTGGCCAGGCCAGGCCTGCCCAAGGGTCCTGGCCAAAGAGGGAGACGGGCGTTTACCAAGAAACCAACTAAATGTAGAACCAAAGGTTTGAGACAGTCAATGGGTGCAGCTGTCCTGAGCTGGAACAGGCTGGATCAGGGAGGGCTTCCTGGAGGAGGGGACTAGAGCCAGAAAGCAGGAAGGGCTTCTAGGAGGCTTTGAAGGTGGCTGAGAAGTGGCAGGACTGGGCAGCATGGTGCCCTGTGTCTTCTTCCCCCGAGACCTGGGGAGCCACTGGGGATTTAGTGGAGAGAGGAGTATAAACCGATTCCTGACACTATAGCCAGCCTTCTGGTCGAAGGGCTGTAAGGGAAGGTGCCAGGCAGCGGCAGAGTTGGAAGCACTGTCAGGTTTGCCTTCTTGTCCAGCAACCCCCCACCTGCCACCCCGAGACTCAGGGGTCAGTGGGGTGGCTGGGAAGGAGCCCGGGGCCCTGGGGGTGCGGGGGCCGCAGCCCCGCCGGCCCTGCCGCAGCAGTAATTAAGGGCTCCCGGCGTCCCCGCGCGTGATGTATGTGCGCCTTAACTAATCATTTATTAGATCACTGATAGTTCGTCAATATTAATTCATTTATTTAAACAACTCGGCCCTGTAATGAAGATGTTGCTGGAGAGGGGAGGCCAGGGGGTGGTGGGGCTGCTGGGGGACTCAGTGAGGGGCGCAGACCCAAGGCGGTGAGGGTGGAGAGGGGAACCACAAGGACATTGGATGCTGGTGCCCAGCTGATCCATCCCGGCTGGTCAGGCTTACACTCACACCCTTCTGGGCAAGCGGGGAGTCCGAGGTCAGAGCCTGGGGGACCCTTCGTGGTCAGGGAGGGCAGGAGAAGGCGAGCACCAGCCTGGTGGGCACAGAGGAGCCACTAGTACACTGGTCTTGTCTTCATCTCTTCCTACCCGCTACTCCGTCTGTCCTCCCCGGGCTCTGCCCTGAAGGGTTGCCCAGAAGGATGCTCAACCAGTTCGTGTGCCTCCCCTGCTCAACGGCCACCCGTGTGTGGCTCCCCAGTGCCCACCCATGTGTGGCTCCCCGGTGCCCACGAGATGAAATCCAGACGCCTGCTGCCCCCATCTTGTTCCCTCCCATGCCCCCTGGCTGTTGCTGCTGCCCTGCCAAGCTTATCCCTACCTCCCCAGGGCCTTGGCACATGCTGTGTGTGTGTGTTCCCCGCCCAGGACTCTCTCCTCCACTCCTCACAGACTCCACTCCAGTCCCAGCCTCGGCATCACCTCAAGCCACTCCTGCCTCCTTCCTCTGGAATCTGCCACTTTCAGAGAGAACCAGAAACCAAGGTAAGGAGTGGAATCCGCCGCACAGTCACACACACACAGTCACACACAGCCACACACACACAGCCACACACACAGCCACACACACAGTCACACACACAGTCACACACAGTCACACACAGTCACACACACAGTCACACACACAGTCTCACACACAGTCACACACACACAGTCTCACACACAGTCTCACACACAGTCACACACACAGTCACACACAGAGTCACACACAGTCACACACAGTCTCACACACAGTCACACACAGTCTCACACACAGTCACACACACAGTCACACGCACAGTCTCACACACAATCTCACACACAGTCACACACACAGTCACACACACAGTCACACACACACAGTCTCACACACAGTCTCACACACAGTCACACACACACAGTCTCACACACAGTCTCACACACAGTCTCACACACAGTCACACACACACAGTCTCACACACAGTCACACACACAGTCTCACACGTACACAGTCACATGCATGTACACACCCCCACACACAGTCTCACACAGTCACACACATGTACACACCCACACACAGTCACACGCATGTACACACTCACAGTCACACACACATGTACACACCCACACACAGCCACAAGCATTGACACACATATACAGTCACACACATGTACACATAGTCACACACAGTCTCACACACAGTCACACACACAGTCTCACACACAGTCACACACGTACACAGTCACATGCATGTACACACCCCCACACACAGTCACACACATGTACACACCCACACACAGTCACACGCATGTACACACTCACAGTCACACACATGTACACACCCACACACAGCCACAAGCATTGACACACATATACAGTCACACACACGTACACATAGTCACACACACAGTCTCACACACAGTCACACACGTACACAGTCACATGCATGTACACACCCCCACACACAGTCTCACACAGTCACACACATGTACACACCCACACAGTCACATGCATGTACACACTCACAGTCACACACACATGTACACACCCACACACAGCCACAAGCATTGACACACATATACAGTCACACACATGTACACATAGTCACACACAGTCTCACACACAGTCACACACAGTCTCACACACAGTCACACACGTACACAGTCACATGCATGTACACACCCCCACACACAGTCACACACATGTACACACCCACACACAGTCACACGCATGTACACACTCACAGTCACACACATGTACACACCCACACACAGCCACAAGCATTGACACACATATACAGTCACACACACGTACACATAGTCACACACACAGTCTCACACACAGTCACACACGTACACAGTCACATGCATGTACACACCCCCACACACAGTCTCACACAGTCACACACATGTACACACCCACACACAGTCACACGCATGTACACACTCACAGTCACACACATGTACACACCCACACACAGCCACAAGCATTGACACACATATACAGTCACACACACGTACACATAGTCACACAGTCTCACACACAGTCACACACATACACAGTCACATGCATGTACACACCCACACACACAGTCTCACACATGTACACACCCACACACAGTCACACGCATGTACACACAGTCACACACAGTCTCACACCTGTACACACCCACACACAGTCACACGCATACTCACAGTCTCACACACAGCCACACACATACAGTCACACATACACAGTCACACGCACATACACACAGTCACACACATGTACACACAGTCGCACACATGTACACACATACACACATGAGCTGGGGAGCGAGATGTCAGAGGAATGCAAAGCCGGGGGGCACATGAAGGTGTGCTGGGTTCTCACCCCCAGCAGCCACCACACCCCTCATCTCAGGATTCCGGGACATGGGAGTTTGGAAGTATCCGGGGGGTCCTGGGCAGGAGTCCTGGTGGCATAGTAGTTACGAGTGTGGTTGTTAACCACAAACCCAGAAGTTCAAAACCACCAGCCACTCCTTGGGAGAAAGGTGCCTTTCCGCTCCTGGAAAGAGAACCGGAGGTGCTTCGGGAAGAAGTCCAAGCTGCACGGAGAGCACTGGCCCCAAACATGGCTCCAGGAAGGGATGGAACACCCACTGAAATGTTTCAGAAAGCTGAAGACGCACCGGAAGCTCTCCCTCGTCCGTGCCAGGCACTGTGGAAGACAGCTGCCTGGCCAGCGGACTGAAAGAGATTCATGTATGTTCCGTTCAAAGAAAGGCGGCCCCACAGAATGCTCAAATTACAGAAGCGAGTGGAGTCTGGGTGACGACCACCCAGTAGCAGTTGCAGCCGACAGAGAACTGACAAAAGGCCACGCTGGATTCAGAAGAGCCCGTGGAACAGGGAACATCGTTGCTGGTGTCGGACGGATCTTAGCTCAAAGCAGAGGATAGCAAAAAGGTGCTGACTTGTGCTTTGCCGACTCCCAAAGGCATTGACTGTGTGACCATCACCATCCACAAAATGACAGCCCAACCTGAGGAGCCAGCGTGCTTCTCACAGGCAACATGGCAGGACTTGCCTTACATACTTGGGACATGGGGTCAGGAGAGACCAGCCCCTGGACAAGGACATCATGTTTGGTCAAGTGGAGGTGTGGTGAGAAAGAGGACATGGTGGCTGCATCAATGGGCTCGGACACAGGACCGGGCAGGTTTCACTCTGTTGCACACAGGGTCGCTATGGGCCAGAACAGGCTCAATGGCGCCTAGCAACCACCACCACAGCCAAGAGTCCCGGTCTCAGAAACACACACGGGCAGCTCTAGCCCATCCTACAGGGTCTCGGAGAGTTGGAGTTGCCTTGATGGTAGTATGGTTTGGATTGGTTTGGTTTGTAGGGAGCCCTGGTGGTCCTTTCCTGTAAGTGCTGCCCGCTAACCCCAAGGTCAGCTGTTCAAACCTGCCGGCCAGGAGAAAAACAAGAGATTTTCGGCTCCGTAGAGAGTTCGTTTTGGAAACTGGCAGGGAGCTGCACCCTGTGCTACAGAGGCGCTGTGAGTCGGAATCGACTCAACGGCAGTGAGAGTCTGAGGGTGCTCTGGCAGGGTCTGGGTGGCACAGTGGTGAAGCACTCACTGCTAACCCAGAGCTTGGCAGTTCGAATCTGCCCAGGGCCCCTGCGTGAGAAAGCCCTAGTAACCTACTCCCAGGAAGATGCCCAACTCGACTTGACGTCGTCTTCCGGGGGCCCGTGCAGGCTGAGCGTCTCTGTGCTGAACAGCTGCCAGTGTACAGCAGGGGAAACAGAGGCATGGGGCGGTTTGGGCAGCTGCTCAGGTGACTGAGCAGGTCGACGTCAAAGCCAGGGTTCAAACCCAAGCCTCCAATCCGGGCTCGTGGTCTGCCGATTCTCTGCATCCAGGCCACTTCTCAGGCACCGTCTCTTCGAGCTTCTCTCCTGCCCTAGAACCTGCCAGAGCTCCACACTGCCCTCACGGCCACGACCCAGGGTCTAATGCTCGGGGCTCGGTGTCCCCCTCTCCCCACACACCGTCACTCAGAAGGTGGAGCCGCAGGGTCCCTCGGTGTCCTGTGACCTGGCTCTTCACATAGTGTGAGTGACCAGGGGCTCCCGGGAGACTGGCTGGCTGCTTCAGCCCCTAGCACACCGTCCCTGGACCTGGCTCCCATTCACCCTCCGCTGCACCATACAGCAGGGGCTCGCCCGAGGGGTCTGTGCTGTTGTCAGGTGCATGGGGTTGGGACAGAATGAGACAACACCCAGTCCTGCCCAGTCCTCCCAATTGCGACCTTTGAGCCCATTGTTGCAGCCACTGTGTCCACCCACCTTGTTGCGCGTCTTCCTCTTTCCCCGCTGCCCCTCGGCTTCACCAAACGAGATGTTCGTTCTCCAGGAACTCAAAACGCAAACACACCGCCATCGATCGAGCCCACGCCGACTCACAGCGGCCCTGTGGGACACGGTGGAACGGCCCAGAGGGTTTCCGAGACTGTGACGCTGTATGGGAGTGAACAGCCTCATCCTTCTCCCTCAGAGCTGGCTGATGGTTTCAAACCGCTGACCTTGAGATCAGCAGCCCAACGTGTAACTCCACCACGGCTCCTCTCTCCAGGGACTGGTCCTCTAGTAAGAACAAGAAGGGGGATAAAGTGATCCCCCTGCAGGCTCCCCATAGCTGTGCCCTTCGAGTCCTTCTTTTGTCCCTCTGTGGCCAGAACCCAGGGGTGGGGGTGGGGGTGGGGGTGGAGCTGGGGCCTCAGGGAGCCCCTGCCCTGGTCTAGCCCCCCCTATTTGGGGACAATTTTGTGCCTGGTACGTGGCACATGGGAACACAGTCCAGGGTGGGACACTGGGTCAACTGTGTCCTCATGAAGCCAGTGTCTCAGGCTTTGAGACTCGGGGCTCCATCCAGAGGGTCCCGGGGAGCCTTGGAAGGTCTCAAACAGGGGAAGGCCATGCCCCAAGGTGCCCTCTGTAATTGTCACCCCAAATAGGTGAGAGCAGGGGCAGGGAGCAGCGCCGTGGAGCACCCGTGGTACCCACTGTGTGCCCGCTGGAGGTGGCCTCCTCCAGGGCCCAGCCTGTGGACACACAGTAGGACCAGAGGCACAGCACCCACACAGGAGGCCCATCCGCAGCGTCGTGCTGATGGCTGTCCGCAGTGGGCTGCCAGCCATGAGGTTAGCAGTTCAAAACCACCCGCCCCTGCTGGAGAGGCCAATGGGCTGTCTGCTCCCTGAAGAGTTAGACTCACCAATCCACAGGGTCGCTGTGAGTCCGAATCCACTCGAGTCTGAATCCACTTTCTGCTCAGACTGGGCTGCCGAATCTCTAGTAGGGGCCAAAGTCCGGCCTAGTGGCCAGACTCATCAGGACCTGTCCTGGGGGCACACCCCCCCCCATGCATCAGCTGGGGGTCTCCAAGCTTCCGTGGCAGCTCACAGCCTCTCAGGCCTCGCCCGGTGGCAGCCAGGACATTAAAGTTAACTTCCTCTTAAACAGACTTAATTAGTGTTCTCCAGCCCCACATAAATTAACCGGGCCGGCCGCGGAGGCCGAGCCGGCGATCGATGGGGCCCGCTCCGCGCGTGGCCCATCTGTCAGGCGGGCAGGCGGGCCGAGGACGGCTCACGACTTCATCTGCCACCGCGGGAACCCCGGGCAAGGCCTCGCACGGGGCCTCGGTGTCCACCTCTGTGGAATGGGGTGGTGGTCAGAAGCATGAGAACTGGGGCGGGGCAGGAGGGGGGGACCCCGGGAACCGAGGCTGAGGCAGCTCCCAGTGCATCCGTGTGGACAGCCACTCCCTGACCACGGGCTCGTCCTCCCGAGGCCCCACACTCACCCCAGCACTGCATGTGGCCGGCCACACGGGGATTGAGGGTCTCCTGAGCTGGGCCGTGGCCACAATGGCCGCAGACTCCAGTGGTTACAGACGAATAAATTAATGTCTAATTAGAAAACCTCAGAGGAACCAGGCCGGTTTTCCTGGAGGTGGATGAGGTGAGGGGTGGGGAGGCCTCAAAGGGACTCCAAAAAGTACTCCCGGAAAGGAAAAGTCCAATAAGGCTGGACAAGGACCCTTTCTGGGAATTTCTGGGTGTGCAGGCAACGTGACTGGGGCGTGGTCTCCCGTGTGTCTTCTTGTGGGGATGTCTTCTGGGGGCGTGCCTTCTGGGCGCATCTTGTTGGGGCAAGGTCTCTGGTGTGGTTTATGGGGGACACGGCCTAGGGGCGTGGCTTACGGAGGAGGTGTTGCCTCTGGGCCTGGTTTGGGCGTGGCCCAGGAGGGGCTGGGTCGAGGTGGTCGTGTGCAGCCCTGACTCCGAATCCCACAGCACGTGTGAGCCAACCATGCGGAGCCCGTTACCTCATCCTTGAGACCCCCCAGTCTGGGAGCGGACCGAGCTGGACCCGGACGGACGGAGGTCTGTCCTCAGCCTTGTAGCGTTGGAATGGGACCAGGGGGAGGGACCCAGGACTGGAGGAGGGGCCGAGAGGAAGGCAGGGGCTCCTCCTGGCAGGGGCCCAGGGAGGGGAACTTGAAGGCAGAAACGGGCATGTGCCAAGGCCCTGGGGCAGGAGCAGACCTGGTTCATACAGCACTGAGGCAGGGGGCTGAGGGCATGAGGCTATTTGGGTTTCACTGAGGGGGAGGGGCTGCTGGAAGGAGGCCGGGCTCAGGGGGCAGCCTGGGGGAGGGAGCTGGAGGCTGCCTTTGACACAGGGGTGCGGCACAGAGGTGGGGAGCTGGAGGCTGGGACAGAATCCAGAGAGCCCCCACCTGCCGCCAGGCCAGCTCCTGTGGTGGTGTAAGGCAGGGCAGCCCACACCCCTCTTGAAACTAGCTCTCCTGTCATGGCCTGAGCCAACCCTCTCCCTCCCAACCCCCGCCCCTCGGACATTGATCAGGCGGCTGTGCTGCCCGGAATTATTATTCATAAATATATTTCCAGGCGGCCGGCGCTGAGCCCCTGCCCTCTCCACTGCCTGCTGGTCTTGTAACCCACCATGGGGGGCCTAGCCAAGATGGTTGGTGGCCGACTCAGGGCGTAGAGCATCTGTCCCCTTCCCCCCACCTGGCCTTAGTTTACTCCTCTGCACAGACTAGAAAGGGGGTAGCTCATGGGGGACCCTGCAGGCCCCTGGTTCTTAAATCCTGTGCTTACCTGCTCTGCCCTGGGGGCCTTCCAGACTGGATGATGACACAGACTTGGATAGTTCTGTCCCGCTTGGGCCTGTTTCCCCATCTGTACAAGGGGAGACCCCCCACTGTCTGGTATCTGGCCCCACAGGGGTCTCTGACCAGGTTTCTCTATCAGACTGTCTCATTTCCCAGAAACAGTGGACATCCCTGCCCATGAAGCTCTTAAGGGCCAGTAGCACCGTAGTTGAGGTGCCCGCTCACCAGAAGGTTGGCAGTTTGAACCCACCAGCCCAGGGGTTCTCCACCTTCCCAATGCCACGACCCTTTCATACAGTTCCCCATGTGGTGGTGACCCCTGAACCATAAAATTATTTTCGTTGCTACTTCATCACTGTCATTTTGCTACTGTGATGAATCAGGCGACCCCTGTGAAAGGGTCATTTGACCCCCAAAGGGATCGTGACCCACAGGTTGAGAACCACTGGATGTCGGTGGCAGCAGGCTTCTGTCATTCCCGGTCTGGCAAACCCGGAGGCCAATCCCACTCTGTCCTATGGCTTGGCTGGGAGTTGGAATCGACTTGTCAATTACAGTGGGGTTGGTGTTTTTAGTGTTTGGTGTGTGTGTGTGTGTGTGTGTGTGTGTGTGTGTGTGTGAGTCCCTGGCGGTGTGCTGGTGACACGTTGGGCTGTGATCCACAAGGGCAGCAGTTCGAAACCATCCACTGCTCAGCAGGAGAAAAATGAGCTTTCTACTCCCTTAAAGAGTCTCAGAAACCCGCAGGGCAGTTCTACCCTGCCCTGCATCGAATCGATGGCAGTGTGCTTATGGGGGGGGGGGCTTCCCAGACACCCCTGTAGTGGCTGGAGGCTGCTCTCTGACTTCTGAGCTGGGCTGACCGCCAGGAGGTTGGCATTTGGAGAAGGGACATGCTCGTGTGGACAGTCTGAACATGAGTCCCTCAAACCTGAGTGGGCGTCTCCATCCTCCAGGGACCGTGGGGACGGGGCAAACAGCTGGCCTCCCCACGGGCGGCCTGATGGGGCAAATAGCTGCATGTCCTGCAGCCACGAGCCAGGGCTAAGCACCAAGAGCCCCTCCCTGCCTGCTGCCCTTTCAGCCTCACCTGCTGTCGGCGGAGACCTGTACTTGGTCTCCTGCCCAGGGAGGAGAAAGGAAGGAAGGAATGGACAGATGGATGAATAAACAGATGGATGGATGGACGAATGGATGGATGGATGGATGAATTGGATGCCCTCTTTTCTACCAGAGGTCTGGAGACCCTTTAAACTCACATGAATGACCTGACCTTTGAGCCTCAGTTTCCTCAACTTTAAAATGGATGCTCACTCCCCGGTCTGAGCCAGCAATAGACCTTCACTCACGCTGAGAGCACCCTGCATGCCCCGGGGGACAGAGAGCTCATCCCCCAGAGAGCCAGCCAACACGGAGGTGCTGGCAGCCGTGGTGGGTAGTGCTGGCAGCCAGGATGGGCAGTGCTGGCAGCTGTGGTGCGCAGTGCCTGCAGCCGTGGTGGGCAGCTGCAGGCCCAGCCTGCGGACGGGTGGGTGGGTCTGGGGGAGGCAGTTCTGAGAAGTGGTGGAGATGGTTCTCAGAAACCCCCAGACCCTGAGGGACTCCTGTCTTTTCTCAGAAACGCTCCCTGCACCAGCCCGGGAAGAGGCGTTTCGGAGCCAGGAATCCAGGGGGCTCAGCTTCGCGGTGAGCCCTGAAACCGTGGTGCCCCCAGCAGCCCATGTCTCCCTCGCTCCTGCCTCTCTAGGTGTCCTGCCCCACACACCCACCCATGCCACCACTAGCCCCATCTCCTTTCTCTCCGGGGGTCCCTCCCTCGCACACTTGCCAATGCCCCTAGCCCACATCTCCCTTTTCTTAGGAGTCCTGCCTCCCACACGCTCCCCACTGCCAGCGTTGACCTCACTTTGCTACTAGCCATGACACAACCACAGCCACCGTGTGTCCAGTCCAACCCCGCAGGGGTCTTTGCCGTGACCATTCTGAGGGTCGCCAGACCTTTCTTCTGAGGTCCTCCGTGGATTTAAACCTCCAACGTTTCTGTGAGCAGCCAAGTGTGTGGATACCCCCACTGGGGACCACCCTATCCCACCAAGCCCCAAATCACTGCCGACTCACCTCTGGTTTAGCCACCTGGTGCTTTAACTGCTGCGTCATCATGGCTCAGCCCTCCCCCCAACTCACTGTTCTCCCACCCCCACCCCAAGAGCAATGACCCCACCGCCCAGCCCCACCCCTCACTAGGGATACTCAGCCCCTTTGGGTGACAGCCAGTGATTGCAGGAGCCAGATTCACTTAGGGCACAGGGGGTAGAGCAGGGGCCTGCGGACCACAAAGTCGGTGGTTCAAACCCACTAGACGCTCCTCAGGAGAAAGATGAGGCTGTCTGAATCTTGTAAAGAGTGATCATCTCAGAAGCCCTGGGGTGGGGGGGCAGTTAGACCCTGTCCCGTGGGGTCGCTATGAGTCAGAATCACTCGATGGCAGTGAGTTTGTTTTTCCAGCTGTGGCCAGCCCCCTGGGCCCTGCCGTCCCACCCAACCACACCCACCCTGAGCCGGGTGGAGCAGCATCCACCCACCAGAATCCTGCCTCTCTGAATCTTGTCAATGTGGTCTTGTTTGTAAGTAGTCATTTCGAAAATTTAACTAATTACTCGCCATCAGGTCCTCTTGGGTTAGGATGGCCCCAAAGTCCCAGGAGTGCTGTCATTATGCCCTTGTCCCTGGGGATAGTGGCCTCAATTCAGACCCACAGGGACCCCAGGTGACATAGTGGGCCTGCCCCACAGGGCTTGGCTGGGATCTTTATAGGAACTGATAGCCAGATGTTTCTTCTGGAGCACCACTGGGTGGCGGGAGGAGTCTGAACGACCTGGTGAGCAAGCAGGTGCTTAACTACAGGGACCACCAGGGACCCTGGTGTCCTTCTGACCCCCCAGCCCTGGAATGGAAGCTGGGTTGGATCCCAGGCTCTGTGGGGTTTATGAGGCTGTAGATCTTCCAGAGAGCACACATCAGGGTTTGACTCACCGGCCTTGAGGCTGGTCAGATGCTGACTTCGTAAGTAGAAGGACATCTGGATGCAGTAACACTTAGGGGGGTGGTCAGAGTGTTGTGGCCTCGAACCCAGGAAGGACCAGGGCCCAGAAGCTGAAGAAGATGAGGAGGGCTGGCTCCTTGGAGCCTCTCTGGAGGCAGCTCGGTCCTTCCCCACTCCAGGACACCGTGTGAAAGACACCTCCCTCCGCAAAAGGGGTCCCTTCCAGGTGGGGCAACACCATGGTCCCTTGTAGAACAGACCCGGCCGCCCTGACTGGAGACCATGCCCCAGACCTGGTGCTGGTTGACAATGTGGGCTGCCGGGGCCACTGAGGAGCAGAGTGACAGCGATGGACACCCAGAGTCCAGTCTGCCCAGCCCAGCTCCCCTTGTCCACAGAGCCCCCGCAGGGACCTAGGGGTGTGAGTTAGACTCAGATCTACAGCCCCTGCACCATGACTGAAGCAGTCTCATTTAGATACCTCCTCCCCTGGGGGTGACCCTCCTCCATCAGTGCCCTGAGGCCCTCACCCCTCTCCCCTACAGCACTATCCCCAAAGGGACACAGGCCCTGGTTTCTGCACACGCCACCCCTCCCTGCCTAGGTCACCCCTGAGGGCTGGCAAACTCCCCAGCCTCGGCCCTGCTGTAAATACCCCAGGTGTCACACCAGTGAGAATTACCCAAAAGCAAGACACACACACACACACACACACACACACACACACACACCAACCACCGCAGGCCAGGGCTCAGTGCTGGTGAGATGTCAGCAACAGAGGCTCCCTTGTGAGGAGCCCTTGTGGCGCCTCCTCGAGTTTGGAGTTAGGCTGCTAACCTCGAGGTCGGTGGTTCAAACCCACCAGCAGCACCGAGGGAGGAAGATGAGGCTGCCTGCTCCCATCAAGACAGACAGCCTCCAAAGCCCAGGGGCAGCTCCACATACCCCGCCCCGTGGGGCCAACGACTCAGCAGCAGTGGGTTTGGTTAGTTTTGGAGTCGGCAGTCTTGCTCATTGCTTGGGGCGGGGGTGGGGGGTGGGGGGGTGCGGCGTGGGACCCCCGTTTGCCTCATTATCTGTCTCTTCCACTTCGGCTTTTCTCGTCAGCTTCATCTTTTCCTTCTTCCTCATAAACGATCTCTCTGATGATCGTGAGGGTAGAGCAACAAACAAAAGCCCTGAGTAGGCAAAGCTCTTCTTACCAGCTCTCGCCGGGCCCCCCCCCCCTTCTTCTGGTAAGAAGGATTTCGGAAGCACCAAACCCATTGCCGCTGAGGGCCCCTTGGCTTCCGGAGGTTGTTGGTCTGCCCAGGGACGAGCAGCCTCCTCGTCCTCCCTCGGTGCGCCCACCGGCGGGTGGGTTTGAACCACAGACCTTGCGGTCAAACCACCCGGGGCCTAACCCAGGGAGGGGGTCATGACTACTGGTTGGAAGAGTCACGTGACACACGATAAACAGTTTGGTCCTGTCCTGGTGAAAGACTGCTCTGGGCCCCCCCAGCATGATCTCCCATAATACCATTCTTCAATAAAACTTTGAGAAAGGTCTGCTCCCCCCTGCTGTTTGCTGTCTGCAGCTCAGCGCCCCCCAGGGAAGGAGGCACGTGTGCTCCCACCTCCACTAGCAGAGCCTGCCAGAGGGGACAGCCCCTGCCTCCGCCGCAGCCTCTTCGCCTTCATCTGGAAGCTCTGCCGAAACCCGTGCGCCGCGGCCACCCCCGCGGGCATTTCAGATCCTGGTGACATGGCTCCCGGCAACACCCGTGCCACCGCCGTAGGACAGACAGACGGACAAGCGGCACCGCAGACTACCTAGGGGAAGAACAAGCCAATCTCTCTGGAGAAGTGCAGCCGCAGTGCCCTTTAGAAGTAAGGGTGGGGAAACGGCGTCTCCGTGCTGGGGACATGTCGTCAGGGGGGCCCAGTCCCTGTGGAAGGACACCGGGCTGGGGCAGTGGAGGGGGGGGCAATGAAGGCCCTCCACGAGATGGGGCCGCCCAGTGGCTGCGTCAGCGGCCTCAGGCACAGGCACAATGGTGAGAGCGGCCCAGGACCGTGCAGTGTCCCTTCTGTTGTCCACAGTCTCGACCAGGTGAAGCTGACTTGGTGGCATCTAAGAAGGAGCCCTGGGGTGGTGGTGGTGGCCTAGTGGGCTAGGCGTTGGGCTGTAAACCGTAAGGTCAGCAGTTCAAAACCACCAGGCGTTCTGCAGGAGAAGGAGGATGCTTTCTACTCCCACGAAGAAACCCACAGGGGCGGTTCCACCCTGTCCTGTAGGGTCTGCTGTGAGCTGACGAAGTGGGTTTGGATTCTGTAGCCACAACGTGACCCCTGTACATTTCCATTTCCAAAGATTTTTAATGCCCCCCCCAAAAAAGGTTCTCCTATCCCTCCCCACCCTAACCCCAGGGGGGCAGGGGCTTCTTATCAGTCATGTTTTATTCTCCCAGTGTGGCCAACGGTGGGTGCGCAGCAGCAGCTAGCCGGGAGGCTGGAGTCAGTCCAGGTCCCCCGGCAGAAAGGCCTGGCCATCTGCTTGCAGAAAAGCCCACGGTGCACACCCGGCCTGGGGAGCGATGTTCTGCGTGGCTAGTTGGGAGTCAGAGCGGGCCAACCTTCTCCTTTGGGGCCCTGACCAGAGGAGTCCACTGGAGACTGTGTGGCCGAGCGCTGAAAGTCATCACTCCCTGGGCCTGCCCAGCGACCACCCAGACCAGCGCTTCCCCAATGGGCAATATGCGCCACCACCACCCCGGGGAAGGGGACCCGCATCTGGGATGATCCAAGGGTTTTTTGGGGGGAATGCTTCAAAAGCAGACTCAAACCCCAGAAAATTCTCTGCAATGCTCCACCTCGGAGTAGAACTGCCCTGTGGGCTTTGGGGGCTGCCCGTCTGTACAGGGTAGAAAGGTTCAGCTCTCTCCCTCGGCGAGGCTGGCAGGCTCGAACACTGACCTTAGGGTTGGCAGCCCAGCTCGAAAGCCACAACCCCAACGGCAGATGCCTCCCCATTATCCTGGGTGAGGGGCTGTAATACAGACCTTTCACTAGCCAGGGGGGCACCGAGTACTTTTTTTTTCCTGAAAAAAGGCAGCCGTAGGCCAAATAACTGGGAGCCTGTGGCCTGGAGATGAGACCAGCAGTAGGTAGGGAGACCGGGAGGAGGTGCAGCCTCCCAGAAGGCAGGTATTCCAGAAGACAGGTCCTCAAGGGTGCAGGGAGGATTCGGAGAGAGGTGCTGGGGTGATGGGGCAGAAGGGACAGAGTCTGCTGTCTGGGGGCTCCTGCAGGGGCACTGGGGCCCTCTGGGAGAAGAGGAAGGTTTCAGAGGGGAGACGGAGGACAGATGAGTCGGGGACCTGGAGGTGGCCCAGGGTGCACTCACAGGCCTGCATCTGCCTTGGGGCCTGCTGATCCTGCTGGGGCACTTGGAGAGGCCCTGCTCTGTCTAAGCTCACCCACTCCCTGTGGACACACCTCCAGGCTAGAGGGTCTTAGGGCCTGGAGCCCCTGGGGACCTGCATTTGGGAGACAGAAGCCAGGTCAGAGGGTGTGCTTGGTGGCCCCCCTAGGTGGTCCTGGGGGCTCGTGGAGGCAGGTGGGGCCTGTGATGGTGGAGTACGCTCCTTGGTGAGGAGATCTGAGTCGGGCGTTGCATTTGGAGTTTCTGGAGGAGCCGTGTGTGAGGAAGCTCGGTGTCTATGCTGGGGGGCTGTGGGGGACAGAGAAGCAGTCTAGCTTGCACAGTGCTTTAGAAACCCTCAGAAGATCCAGGTTCACATCCTGGACACTGTGGGGGCCCTGGGCCTGCACACAATGTCCCCATCCTGCCTGAACCTCCCAAGACCCCCGCCCGAGCTTCAGCCAGCTGCCTGCTGTGGCCTCCGTGGACCCGGTGCCCAGGAAGGTGGCCTGAGACCCCAGGGCCCCAGGTCTCCCACCCTGGCCATCTGAGGAACCCGGAAAGATGTGTTATGGAGATGGGGCAGGCAGGCGGTCGGATCACCATCCTGACAGGGCTCCCCCCCCTCCTGGAGCGGGCGGGCGGAAGCCAGGCCCAGCCGGGCAGCCGGCTGTCCCCCACCCCACCCTCCAGGAAGGCAGATAAGACTCGGGGGACCCTCTCAAGTGACTCTGGGCACTCAAGCGCCTCCAAGCACCCCTATCTCCCGCGGAAGGGCCGGTTCCTGAATTGCCCGGACGGGCCCGGCCACGAGCTTCCAGCGAAGGCCTTAATAGCCTGGGCCTAATGTTTTATTGTTGGTTTTAAAAGTGTAATTAGTTCAAGTGTAAACAGAAAAAACCTGCTTAATTAAGAATTTTTAAACAGGGGCATAAAGCGACGGCGGAAGCATCGACGAGCCCGAACCGCCTTCATAAAATCGATCAGGGAAGAGGCTCAGCATGGAGGGGGTCAGGCGGGGTGTGTGTGTGTGTTGGGGCGGGGGGGCTGCAGAAGCTCAGGATGCAGGCCATTGGCAGGCCCCATGCCCGGGGGACCAGCCGGCTCCTTTACGACGGGGTCTCAGCTACGGAGGCCTAATGATTTTTACGCATTAATGGAGCTGACAGTTGGCCAAGGCAGACGGTTCTAAGGAGGCTTTGTGGGTGGCTGGGAGCCAGGCCCTGTGACCTGGGGCTGTCTGGGAGGTGGGAGGCCTCAGGAGAAGGGCCTGCCCTCCAGCCCCCTCGAACGGTGACTGGGACCCCTCAGCCTGTGGTGTTGCGTGCCCATGGTGCCGGCCTGCGTGTCTCCGAGCCTGGTGGCTGAAAAGGGTCCCCTTTGCCGAGACCAGACCTGGAGAGCGGCCGGCTGCCACAACTGCTTCCATCCAGAGATTCCCAGGAAGAACACTGACCAAAAGGGGTGGGGGGATACAGAACAGAATCTCAAATTCTCTCAGATGCCCGACTTTCTGGAGCCACAGAGGCTGGATGAACCTCCCCAAATGTTCACCTTGAAACCTCGCCCCAGAATCATCCCCTGAAAGTCTTCTTTAACCCAAGCAATGTGGCCCATGGGGGTTCCAACAGGTAAGGGCTCCGATAGAGAGGATGGGACCGAAACACGCCTAAAGGGTGTTTGAGACTGTCGATCTCGGCGGTCTTTCAACCTGGGGGATCACTGAACGCTCCAGCATCTCGCCACCAGGCTCCCTCCCCCAAACCTCTTTGACCATAAAGACCTTGAGCACTGTGCTCTTGCACAGGCACAGAGCGGTCGGCCCCGCCCCGGGGTCAAGTTCACCACAGCTATGCAAAAGGTGAGACGGGAAGCAGCGAGTGGACGTGGATGGAAGGAGCGTCCAGAGGAGGGTGAGGACAGGAGCCCGACTCCATGTTCGGGGAATCGGAGACGTTACTGGTTCCCGCCTGGCACCTCCTGCTCCGTCTATTCTCAACAACACAGCAATGTCTCTCTTAGAAAAGTATTTGCCAAGTTGGATGAATCTGACTTCCCCCTAGGGTCTTGTGGGTCAGCGGCTGAGCCCGATAGAGTGTGGTCAGGCATCCTGTCCTCAGCCTCGGGACGGTGTCTGGCATTGGGTGCAGCCACGTCAGTTCTGCTTCAGAGTGACCTCCATGGACAACAGAAGTAAACACTGCCCGGTCCCGCGCCGTCCTGACCCTGTTCCTATGCCCGAGTCCACGGTGGCAGACACGGTGTCCGTCCATCTCATCGAGGGTCTGCCTCTTGTTCATTGCCCCTCCACTTTACCGAGCACGATATCTTTCTCCAGGGACGGGTCTCTGCTGACAACCTGCCCCAGGTACGTGAGACCAAGCCTCGCCCTCCACACATCTAAGGAGCAGCTGGCTGGACTTCTACGAAGAAGTGTTTTTCCTGGCCTTCCGTAGCACTTCCCATATTCTCCACCAACACCATGATCCAGAGGCTTCGCCTCTTCTGCAACCTCCCTCACCCACCAGAAACCAAACCCACTGCCCCAGGTCAGCACTGGCCTACAGGACAGGGCGAGGCTGCCCCTGTGGCTTCTTCCAGAGACTGTCGCTCTTCACAGGAGTGGAAAGCCTCCTCTTTCTCCCCAGGGGCAGCCGGTGGTTTCAAACTGCCGACTTGGCAGTTAACAGCCCAAGATGTCACCATGACTCCACTAGGTTTTCTTTCACACCAGGTGACCGAAAATGCCATGATGTGGGTCCCAGGTGCCTTGGTCCTCAGGGACTTCTCTGAAAACAGAACCGGTCAGCCCCGTCCCCTGATGACCTTACACACACACACACACACACACACACACACACACACACACACACACACACTTTTTACTGAGCTCTGGTTGTCCAGTAAGTTAAGCACCAGGTTGCTAACTACAAGATCCGGGTTCAATCACAGCAGCTGCTCCTCAGGAGGAAGATGAGGCTAACTCTGCCCCCATGGGAAGATGCACAGTCTCAGAAATGGGGGGGGGGCTGTTGTCCTGCCTTTTAGGGGGCTGTGAGTCTGAGCTGGGTCAAGGCAGGAAGGGGTGTGGGGTGGGGTGGGAGTTGAGGATAGGCACAAGTGACCTTGCCAATTCCACAGCTTCTACTTGTCCGTGTCTGTGACAGTGGGGGACGTGTCCCGGTGTGCTGCCAGTCTCACTGTCCTCTTCCACATCGTCCCCCACCCCCCATGAGCCTGAACTCCCCACCCCTGAACTTCCTTCCTGACCTCCCCAGGTCTGAGGTCACTCTGATCCCACTGAGCGAGATCTGAAAAGAGCCGGGGGTGGGGGGTGGGGGGGGTAGGAGAGGCCTCTGGGCAGTCTCTGCTCATGAGTGATACTGGGCTGTGGTTGGATTTCAGGGCGACTCGGAGGTCTGATGCTGTTGTCAGGTGCTGTCAAGTTGGTTCCGACCCACAGCAAACCCGTGCACAACGGAAGGAAACACGGCCCGATCCTGAGCCGTCCCCACAGTGGTTCCCGTCGCAGCCACAATGTCCGTCTCGTCCGGGGACTTCCTCTTTCGCTGCCCCACTACTGTACCGGGCACGTGGTCCTTCCCCAGGGACTGGTCTCTCCTGACCAAAGTACGCGAGGCCACGTCTCTCCATCCTTGCTCCTATGGAGCTCTCCGACTGTCCTTTTTCCGAGACAGATCTGCGTGTCCTTTTGGCCGTCCGTGGTAACTTCAATATTCCTCTCCAGCCCCGCCATTCACATGCATCAATTCTTGTTCAGTCCTTCCTTATCCAATGTCCTACTTTCAGATGCAGGTGAGGTGACTGAGGGTCTGGACACCTGGAGTCCCACAGACCCAGGGACGCTGGGTGGTCTGCTTCATCTCGCACTTCTTAGACCTCACTCATCGCATCTGAGATGAGACAGGAGCTGGCCTGGAGGCTATCCCCCTGCCAGGAGCTGGGAGCCGACACTGAGCCTTGTCCAGGCCAGCTGCTGAGCCAGCTCTCTAACTGGGGACCACCCACCACCCCCACCCCAAGTCCCAAGGAGCCCAGGGTCAAGATCCCTGAAAGAGAGAACCATCTCTCTTCAGAGCAAAGTGATGTGTTACGATGACCCCATGAAGGGGGTCCTGCTGGCCCCTGTCTGGGGCTGCTGGGAGGTGCTTTGGGGACCCCTTTCAGGCAGCCCGAGGCTGATGAGGCATCCAGGCAGTCTAGTGGGGTGGGATGTGGGGGCCCAGGACTCCTCGCCTCATTTCCAAAGGGACAGAGACGGAGCTGGGTCCTCCTCAGCCCACATCCACCTGACCCCTCGGGCTGGGGATCTCCCCAGCAGCAGCAGGGCCCCCCAGCAGCAGCGGCTGCTGCTCCGGACAAATAACAGGGATAATAGTACCGGGCGGGGAGCCTCCCAGCTGCAGCGACAGACAGGCCAATCAATAACTGCTGAGGTGGGCGGGAGGGGCTGCAGGCTCCTCTAATTGGGAGCAGAGGGCCCATGGAGGGGGAGGGGCAGCGGGGCAGGATCTCCCCCCCTGTCAGGGGTCACCCCCACCCCATTCCCCCTTGGGGCTGTCCATTTCTCTCATCTCCCTCTCCGAATGTGTCTCTCTCTGTCTCTGAGCTTCTCTCTCTCCCTTTGTATTTCTCTCTCTGTTTTTGTTTGTTTCTTCTGCCTTTGTGGGTCCTTTTGTGTCTTGTCTGTGTATGTCTTTGGGGTGTCGGGGGCGGGGAGCTGGCTTCCTGTTCAGTTATCATCTCTCCACGCGTGCACACTCTCCCTCCCTGTGTACGCCTATGCACCTATAGACCGATGCCGCTGTCAGGGGCCTTCCAGTCGGGTCTGACCCATAGCAACCTCCTGCCCACCGGAACCAAACACCGCCGGGTCCTGCGCCACACAGGTCTCCTGTGCCCGAGCCCACTGCTACGGCCACAGCGTCCGTCCATCTGCACAGGGCCTCCCTCTCCTTCGCTGACCCTCCACTTGACCTCGCGTGAAGTCCTGGTGCCCAGGGGTAACTCACTGGGCTGTGATCCGGAAGGTCAGCGGTTCCAAACCACCGGCAGCTCCTCGGGGAAAGGGGAGAGGGGCTTTCTACTCCCGTCTAGGACACTCCCCGGGGCAGGTCTAACCATGTCCTCTAAGGTCGCCGTGAGTCTGACTGGACTCGAAGGCTGTGAGTTTGGAGACAGGCACCCACACCTACCTGTTTAGATCTGTCTGTGTCTCCGCCTGCCTCTCTGCCCTTCTCTCTCGTTCTCCGCGCCTGCTCTCCGAGTGACCACGAACACATCCCACTGCCCTCCAGGTGGCTCAGACTCACAGCAACCCCGTACAGGGTCCGAGGCTACGTGGTCCTTCCAGGGGCAGAAAGCATGCTCATTCTCCCACTGAGCAGCTGGTGGGTTTGAACTGCTGACCTTGTGCTCAGCCGTGGGACACTTCCCTTGAGAGCCCCATCAGGACTCCTGCAGACACGAAGTCAAGACTACACTCCCTACACACACACACACACACACACACACACACACACACTATGCCCAGGAGCCCCTAAGGCAGAGGTTTTCAACCTGTGGGGCTCGACCCCTTTGCTGGGTCAAATGATCCTTTCCCAGGGGTCACCCAATTCATAAGAGAAGCAACATGACAGTGATGAAGTAGCAACCAAGGAAAATAAGTTTATGGTTGGGGGGTCACCACAACACGAGGAACTGTATGAAAGGGTCGCAGCATGAGGAAGGTCGAGAACCACTGCCCTGAGGGAAGCCCCAGAGCAGGCCAGACCTGGACCAAAGTACCTCCCGGCCAGCTCTTGGGGCGCCTCCTTGAGAAGTCGCAGTGACCGCCTTGAAAAACCTGACTTTGGCCCTGGGCTGCATTCTGAAAGAGGAGGAATCCCAGCCATGCAGACCTGCCCATATGGGCCCAGCCAACTCCCTCTCCTGTCCCCACCAGGAACGGTGGGCTGGGGGTGGTGGGTGGGGATGTCCCACTTTTGTTGATTCTGCGCTCTCAACCCAGGGGCCTCAGGGGCTCCTGTTTCCAAAGGGATTCACGCATGAGGAACAAGATGCTCAGCTCTCAGAGGCAGAAATACAGGAAAGATCTAGCTGCAGGTACGGCTTGATCCAGCAGCACACGCCTGGGCCTCTTCCCTCCCGCCAGCCACCCAGGAGCGAGAGAGGAGGAGCACAGGATGTGGAAGACGTCTGAGACAGAGAAGCAGAGGGGCGCCTCCCTCGTCTACTCTGTCCTACAGGGCCCCTCCACATCCTAATCCACCAAGTGGTCCCGTGGCCCCATGACCCTCTTGGCCTGCTGAACCCGAGGCTCACTCTGATTGGATCAGCTCAGATCACACGTCCATCCCTGAGCCAAGTCTTGTAGCCAGGGGTGGATGGCTTTGATTGGCTCTGCCCGGGTCATGTGATTTGCCCAGGGAATGGGACAGGATGGGACTTAGACTAGGGGTTAAAAGCCAGGCCAAAATTCAAAGTCCCATCTTCACGGGGAAGGTAGAGGAGACGTAGCAGGCAGCCCCCTCCTCAGATGCCTCTGCCTCCCTGTGGGATCACCCCCACCCCAGGCCCTCCACAGTGAGACCTTCCCTCCGGCCTGGCCCCCTGGCTGCATGGATTGGTAGTGGCCAGCCCTGCCCCACCCCATCTTCACCCCATTTCCAAAGGGGGGTGAGCATTGAGTATGACTCCCCAGGGCACCCTTCAGGGACACCTCCCTCTGCCCCTGGGTGGCCCGTGCCCCAGCCTCTGGTTTCTTATCTGGACAAAAGGCTTGTCTAGATGACCCAGGTCTTCAGGGGAGCACAGGTGGGGTGGGGGGGGGTCAGCGTGGCTCCCTCAGGCAGCCGTGTTCCTGTGCCTCAATCCAGCGCAAGGAGAGGGAGGGTATGGTAGGGGAGGGGGTCAGCTAAGGCAGGGCCCAAGTGGCCAGTCCAAGAGCCAGGCAAAGGAAGACACCCCAGCCCAGCATCCCAGGCTATGGCTCCGTCCAAAAAAAAAAGGCCTGCCCGCCGGTTCTGTTTGGCGGGAATCTTTCAGCACGAGATCGGGTGATGCTGTGGAGATGTGTTGGACTGCGAACTTCCTGGGTCGGCAGTTCAAAACCAGCAGCAGCAGCAGTGCCGAGGGAGAGAGACTTGGCAGTTTCTGTCTGTCTCCCAGGAGCCGCTGTGCGTCAGCATGGACCCCCCATGGCAGTGAATCTGGCACTTTCCTTTTCAGCAGGAGGTGCTGCCCCATCTCCGTGTCTCAGTGGCTTGAGGGAGGGGGCTCTCTAGCTTCTCCCAATTTTCTGACGCTGCGTGAGGTCTCGGGGCTGCAGTGGGGCTGGCCCCCAGCAGGGAGGGTCCCCTGTGCCTAGCCTAGTCCCTGGCTGGGACATGCTTAGAGCAGAGAGGGTCATGCTGTGTGTCTGGGCGCCCTGGGGCTCCTGTGCAGACCCCATCTGGAGGACGTGCCCACATGGCACAGAAGACAGCTCAGCTCTCGGCCTGCCTGGGGTGTCCCTGTCAGAACCCAGGGCCTGGCAGTCCCTCCCGAATGTCGCTCCCTCTCTGTCACGTGCATCCTGACAAAGACACCCCCCCATAGTGGTGGGTGGGCGGAGACCCTGGGAGGCGGTAAGGCTGTGGCCAGGAGACTGCCAGCCACCCAGCAGGCGAGGGCCCCCACAGAGGCCCCCAGGGTTCAGTCGGAGGCCCCAGGAGGCCCCACCACAACCCCTTCCCGGCTGCCGGCTGCCGCATCCCCTCCTGCGGGCAGATCGATGGCTCCGTGGGTTTGCTGCAGCCGCGGGCAGCCAGGATCGAAGCAAGGCTGGGGAGAGTAGCCATCACGTGTGAGCACGTGCACCTGTGCTGATGCATGTGTGTGCATATGTGTTCGTACATGTGTGTGCGCCCAGCAGATAAATGGGATCGTGACTGTGCACCGGTGTGCGCACACGTGTGTGCCCATGTGAGTTAGGCTAAGTGGGTGCACCACTGTGGTCACCTGCATGTATGTGTCTGCATACGTGGATCTGAGTGTGTGCACCTGTGAGGACACGTGTGGGCATGTGGGTGCATGCACACGCCAGGTAAGAAGTGTCTGCGCGCGTGTGTGTGCACCAGCGTGTGTACATGAGTGTGTGCACGGGTGTCCACATGTGGGTTCACATCCCTGCGGGTGGGTGCATATGCATGTCCACGGGCGCGTGGACTGACAGCCCTGTGTCTGCAGATGTGGCTGTGTGCCCCAGCAGCACCTGGCCGGCCTGTGCTCCACCTCAGTGACTGAGTGTGTCCCTGTGGGGGTGGGGGCATGTCCTTGTTAGCTGGGGTGACTCATGCCCAGGGCGTGTCCTTGCTACTGATCATGCAGTAACACGGTCTCAGAGCTGCTTCTCCCGGCCTGAAGGTGAACACCATGGCTCCTATATAAGTCTGAGCCTGGTGGCCCCCAGAGCAGCAAGGATCCTCGGCCCTCTCCTCTGGGGGAGTGAGACCCCAAAGCCCCTTCCACCTGCTGATGAACCAGCTGGGGTCCCGGTAGATCCCTTCCCAACAGGGCATGGCCCATTTGTGTCCCTGGTGGCCCAGTTTCCAGCAGGGAGAGGCACTGAGGAACCATCCACCTTGTGCTGCTCTCCCTCGGAAGCCCTCCGTGGCTCCCTGTTGCTCCCCTCACCATGGTGCGTCCTGCTGCCACCTGCCCATGTTTGAGGAGCGAACACCGAACACGGAGGCCCAGAGCAGCAAGCAGATCCAGCCAAGGGGGAAGATTCAGAGCAATGGGCGGGGCTGAGCAGAGTGGGAGGGAGGTCTCCTGTTGGAAGTGGGGGTGGGGTGCTCAGGCGGAACGAGGGTCTGGCGCACACCTTGGACGCCGGCATGTCCCCTGCAGGAAGCACAGGCACGGCTGTCCAGGGCGCACGTGGCTTGCGGTCGACTTGACTGGAGACAGCAGACAGACAGAGCAGAGCCATCATGGCATCTCCCGCCGAGGCTGGAACCCCGGGGCAGGGCAGTGACGGTGCACGAGTGGCACAGCCCACACAGGGACACATGGCGCCCCTCGGTGGGCAGGTGCCGTCCACTCTGATCCAACCCACAGCGACCCGTGCACAACCAAACAGAACACCATCCAGTCGGCGCCTGTGCCACAGCCACGGTGGCCGTCCATCTCTGGGGGCTTTCCTCACTCTCGCTGCCCCTCCACGCTGAGAAGCATGCGGTCCTTCTCCAGGGACTGGTCGCTCCTGACAGCACGTCCAAAGTACGTGAGATGGAGTCTCCCCGTCCTCCCCTGCAAGGAGCACTCGGCCGCGCTGCTTCCAACACAGACCCACGTGTCCTTCTGGTGTCCTTCCACCATGTTGCAGTTGGACTCGGTCGGTCATCCCGGTTCTTTGTCAGAACTACGGTGTCTCTGAGCCAAGCCAAGGTGCTTTCAGGGCTCCTGACTGCAGGGCCCAGAGCTGACCCGGTGGACCCCAGCAAAGCCAAGGTCATGCCGGCCAACGGCAGCAGTGCACAGGACAACCGTCCCCGGATGGGGAAGGGGGAAATAAGGAGCTGATCCCAAGGGCTCAAGCAGAAAGAAACTGTTTTGAAAAGGATGATGGCAAAATATGTACAAATGTACTTGACACAATGGGTGATGGGTGGATGGATGGTTGTTAAGAGCTGTACGAGCCCCCAGTGAAATGATTGAAAAAAGACAAAAAGTCCCCACCTGGAAAGGAATGTCCCCACCTGCAAATTATGTGAAACCTGCCAATATATATATGCAGCAGAGGTGGGCAGTGCTTACCAGGAGGTGGCGGGAAGGGGGCGGGGCAGTGAGTTTCTGTCCATGGCGGCAGAATGATTCTGGAGATGACAGGGCCCGGGCCCAGGAATCTGGCTCATGCCGGGTCTGCTTTGATGGGACTTCTGAGCACAAAGCAGCAGAAAGGGGAAGTGCCTCCTTAAAGCAGGCAAACACAGATGAACCAAGTGGGAACCATGACCGTCTCTCTTTCCTCCGGCGCTCAGCACTAAGGGACTTGGCGGACCTGATCAAACCGGCTGCCCTCAGCGGATCTGTCCCAAGTCATTTGCCAGGACTTTCTTCGGAGATGCCCCTGGGTGGACCCGAACGGCTCACCTCACTGTCGAGTGCCCAACCAGCCACGCCACCAGGGAAGGGTGGATTGAACACTAGTCTCTCCCATCCTGACCAACCCCCTCGCCAACCCAAGAAAATTCACATCCACCTGCAACTTCCACGGAAAGCGAACCGCCGCCCCTCAAGTCCAGTCGTGACTCACGGCCACCCCACAGGGCAGAGTGGACCTGCCCCGCTTTAGTTTCTGAGGCTGCGCATCTTGACAGGTGTGGAAAGCCTCATCTTCCTCCCAAGGAGCACCTGGCAGGGTTCCAGGCTGACCTTGAGGTTAGCAGCCCAGCGCCTGGCCCGCTGTGCCACCAGGCAGCACACCCCACCCACTCCCCATGAACCTCAGGTAAGAGCTTCCTAGGAAAGAAGATCTTCATGGGTGTCATGAGCATCAACTCTGGGGATGAGAACATAGTGAGTTTGGGGTGCACCCTCAGTGCAGTGGCCACTATCTTTCTAAGGAACAGAGGCAGAGGGGGTGATAGAGCCCCAGGGTGGACTGCGGCTGCCCCAAGCCAAGGACTCTACCTCCCGGTCTCCAGAAGCAATCCACCGGGTCCTGGCTCAGACGGGGAGAGGAGAGGGCTTGCTGTTCTTATCAGTCACCCCAGAGTTCGTGAGGCTTTATGACGGCAGCCCCAGAAGCTCCTGCATGTCCGCCCATGCGCACCGCCATAGCATCTGCTCCCCAACGTTTGTGTGTGGGAGGGGTCCTGGCTGGGGCCCCTTTTCTTTACAGGGCTTCACACTAGACGCTCATACTGTGATTAGCGTACAAGAATAGGCCTTAGGCAGGGGTCCTCAAACTTTTTAACAGGGGGCCAGTTCACTGTCCCTCAGACCCGTTGGAGGGCCGGACTATAGTTTTTTAAAAACCTGAACAAATTCCTATGCACACTGCACATATCTTATTTTTAAGTAAAAAAAAAAAACCAAACAGGGCAAAAACACCTGGCGGACCAGATAAATGTCCCCGGCAGGCCGCATGTGGCCCTCGGGCCGTAGTTTGAGGACCCCTGTCAAAGAGCACGTTTCTAAGTCATTATATAGTCCCCAGCATCACGCAAAATGCTGGGGCATGGATGGGTACCGCCGCTGATTTAAGAGATTTTCTCCTGCTCGATATTTCAGAACATTGAAAGTACCATGGACTGCTAAAAGGACACGCCGATGTATCTTGGAAGAAGTATGGACAGACTGCTCCTTGGAGACAAGGATGGCTTTGGGCTTACCTTGGTGGCTGGGTCGGGGTTGGAACAGAGGCTTTGATGCTGTAGGAAGGGGTGGGGGCGAGAGGGGAAGGGGGAGAGACTCAGTGCCCAGAACCAGGCTCTGATTCCTTGTAGAATTAGGTACTGCGAGGAGAAAGCTGTCGCTGTTAAGAGCGGTCGGCAGGACACACTGCCAGCCTGAGCCATGCAGTTCTGGTGCCTGAGCCGGCTGGCCGGCCACCATGTCCATCCATCTCCCTGAGGGCCTTCCCCTTTTGTTCCGCTGCCCCTCCACTTTACTAAGCAGGATGTCCTTCTCCAGGGACATTGAGGGGAATCAGAATGTGTACGAGTTTGTTGACCGTAAAACATTTGAACGATGTTGATAATCTGCTCTGTAAACCTCTCCTAATTCACAGCAAATACATTTCATATATAATCTATATGCATATAGATTAAAGCAATCTTGGAAAGGTTTGTATAGTGTCTACCACCCGGTGTCAGTCGTCAGACGGGTCTGGGTGGTCGCACGGACGTGGGCGCGCGTGTGAATGCATGCGAGGACATGTGGGCACGCCTGGCACACGCGTGTGCGTGAGTGGTCACACCGGTTTGCTCACCAGCCGTGTGGGGTGCGTGACCGGGTCCCGCGGACGCGCCTGCACACGCGTCTGCCGGGCGCCAGCGGCGCGGTTGCACGCGGACGTGTGCACGGTGGACACGCCCGAGCACCCGCGCGTGCACGCGCCCAAGCCCCGGCCGCGGCTCCGCGGGTTTCTGGGCACCGCGCGCCCTCTGATGGACGCGGGCTGCAGGCGCCCGTCGCCCGCGGCTCGTCCGTCCCCGGCACCCAGCGGGGCGGGGGGGCAGCGCTGCAGCCAGGCCTGGGGTGGCGAGGGGCAGGGCGGGTCCGGAGCAGGGTCCCCAGGGGCCAAACGACGTCAGGACAGGGTGTCACCGCACGAGCTTCCCGGGAATCTGGCTGGCCCGGCTGTGTATCCCCGCTCCCACCACCCGGGGCTTCCTGGGACCCCTCACCCTGCACGAGGTGCACTGCACTAGGGTGGGGTGGGGTGGGGGACCCATGGTCTCACCCTGGGGCGCCAGCAGGTGGCAGCACTTCCCCTCTCCCAGCTCCCACCTAGACCCCAGGACCCCTCCAAACCCCCCTCCCCTCGTGCTATTTTACGGGGCGGGGGGTGGGCGCGACCCCTCTTGACCTTGAGAGCGCAGCCCCTCCTCCTCCATCTTCCAGCTCCACAGGGAGGAGGCAGGACTGGCCTGGCCCTTTCAGTGCCCAGGTTGGGAGGGGAAGGGCCCGCCCCATCAGTCAATAATTAGAGGCAGGTGGGTGTTGTTGAGGGCGCCAGGGGTCCTGAGGCCTCCACAGAGAGGAGGGGACAGAGCAGTCACGGGGAAGGGTACAGCAGCGCAGGGAAAAGTGCTCCCGCCAGACTGGGGGTGCAGGGGTGGGAGGGTTGGAGAGGAAACTTCTGAGCCCTGAAGAGGAGGTGGGCATGGGGTCTACCACACAGAATCGGAAGATGGGAAGATGCATCTTGCCACCACTTGCAAGCATAGCGTGCAGTTCTCAGTGCCTAGACTACCTGCTGAAAGTTCCAGAATCTTCATTCCCTGCATGATGCCAACAGAAGGGGAGACCCAGGATTGGGAAACCTGACCCCTAAAACCCTGGGGCTGGAAGGGTGTGTGACTTCCTCCAAGAGACAGACTCCCCGCCCCTGGGGCAGGGTTGTGACACCCCTACTCACCCCCTAACTCCCACCCCTCCCCTAGGTCAGGTGAGGAAGGCCCACTCACTGGCAGCCTCCTGGCAGCTCCAGCTCCTGCGCCTTTAAACTCATGAAGCAAAATTAGCAGTTCTGCTGCATTAATATGCAAAAATGCAAATCAGGAGGCGATTAAGCAGGATCCTCAGGAGGATATTTCTGCAGTGATGGATTCTATTGTCAGCAGGGTTGAGTAGGGTGGGTGTTGGGGTGTAGATGAGTGGGTGGTGGTACTGGGGTGCCAGCTCCCTGCCACACCCAGTGTTCCCCGCCCCCCACCATTCAGGCAGGATGTGTCCCCGCTCCCTGCCCACTGTGCCCACTGGGGCAGTTACAGCCCAGCCGGGTCTGGGTAACTGTCATCCTGGGGCAGGGGCCCAGGGATTTGCCTGAGGGTGGAGGGGCCTCCAAGCACGTCATGCTTCACACACACACACACACACACACACACACACACACACAGTGCCCCAGTGTCCCCTCTCTATTCCTCCTCTGGCCCACCCAGCTCCAAACTTCTTGATGTGCTCTGATGCCTGTTGTGGGGCTCCTCTGAGCCTGTGAACCCCGAGACCCCACCACTCATGCTCCAGGGCCCCCCACAGACACGCTACAGATAGGGAAACGGATGTGCAAAGAGGGCCTGTGAGAGAGGAGAGACAGAGACACAGAGACAAGAGAGAGGGGGAAGGAGCAGAGAAAGAGCAGAGAGTCTGTTGGAGAAGAGAGACCGAACTGGGACAGACATACAGAGACAGCTGGGAGAGAGGGAGAGACGGAGTAAGGAGAGAGAGAGGGAGAGGGAGGAAGCAGGGAAGACAGAGACAGAGGAGAGAGACACAGAGGAGGAAAGAGACAGTGAGAGGAGAGTCAAGGAGGGGGCAGAAACAGAGGGGAGAGACTGAGAGCCTCCAAGGCCGAGCTGGGGCACCAGCCCCGCCCAGCAGAGCCCCGCGCCGGCCCAGGGCCAGCTGCCAGCTGCAGCCTCCCGCCCCCTCCCCCTCCCCCACCCCCGCCACCCCGGGCTGGGGGCTGGGCTGGTGGAGCTCCAGCTGCTGCTGCCACACACTCAGGCAGGCGCAGGCGGAGGGCGGGTGGCCGTTGGGCGGCCCACCAGCAGCTGCCCGGGACCCCGCAATGCCTGCGGGGAGGGCTAGCTTCCGCTGTACCAGTGCTCCCAGGTGCCCCAGGGGTGGCTCAGGCCTCGCCCCCAGCCTCGCTGTCCTCCTCTGGGACCCGGCTTCTAGCCTCATCCCAGGGGGTGCCCACGGCCTGCCTGCCCAGGCTGGGGACACCCCGCGGTGGGCCCCCAGCCTGCAGCCGAGCTCCTGGAGAAAAGTAGGGGGTAGAACAGAATGGGCTGGGGCCCCAGGACAGCCCTCCAGAGGGAGGACTGCCCAAAGCCATGAGCCCCTCCCCCTTTGCGCCTTTCCCTCCGCTCCTCCGCCCAGAGAGACCCCCAGCCAGGACTCCCTGCCCTGCAGAAGGAGCTGGTGGGCAGGAGGGGGGATCTCTTGTTCTCGACGCCCATTTTGCAGACCTTGTAAGTTGAGTCAGGAGCAGCAGGGACACCCCCTCCCATGCCTGCTGGCCACCACACACAAGAAGGAACTGGAACAGCATGGGGGTGGGGCACTGGGACCTGGACCCCCAGACAACGCGGGGATGTCCAAGAGGCCAGACCTGAAAAGCTAAATTCCTGGAGGGTCTGGAGGAAGGGCATGTGGAAAGCAGGGGCCAGAGCACCGAGGGCCAGCTCCACGGGGATCACTTGAGCAGCTCCTCCTGACAAGGCCCCAGCAGCAGGGGGTGGAGGGGGAGGAGGAAGGGGAAGAGGGGGGTTGGGGCAAGGCTGCCCTCTCCTCCCCTCTGGCTCAGAGCCTACTCAAACCTCAGCTCAAAGAACTTGGTCCTCTCTCTCAGGCAGGGCAGCTAGCTCTGTGCCACCTGGGGCTGCCTCCCACATTAGAACTCACTCAGCACCACCCTCCAGGGCAGGCTTGAAAGGCCCACAGTCACTCTTTAGAAGAGTAGAGAGTCACGTCTATCCCCCCTCAGGAGAGAGAGCCTGGGGGTTTCGAACTGCCGACCCTGCAGCTAGCAGCTCGATGCAGCCATGGGGGCTCCCGCAAAACAACAGCAAAGACTGGGGCTAAGGTAAAACAGGAGTTATGTTTGAATCAAAATGTAAAGACCATCTAAAACAGTAGTTCTCCCACTACAAGGATCTACATATAACCCCCTCCCTGGGGGACGGACAGCAGAAAGGTGGGTGAAGGCAGATGTCGGACAGTGTAAGACATGACAAATAATAATTTATAAATTATCAAGGTTCATGAGGGAGGGGGAGCGGGGAGGGAGGGAGAAAATGAGGAGCTGAAACCAGGGGCTCAAGTAGAAAGCAAATGTTTTGAGAATGCTGAAGGCAACAAATGTATGAATGTGCTTGACACAGTGGATGGATATATATAGATTGTGGTAAGAGTTGTAAGAGCCCCCAATAAAATGATTTAAAAGAAAAGAGATGTGGGGTGATTGTACAATTCTACTTGATATGATTGAATGAGTCAACTATCAAAGTATATGAAATGTAAATTACTTGCTAATAAAACTATTGAAGCAAACAGTGGTTCTCAACCTTCTCATGGCTGCGACCCTTTCATACAGTTCCTCATGTGGTGGTGACCCCAACCATAAAATTATTTTCGTTGCTTCTTCATAACTGTCATTTTACAGCTGTTACGAATCGGGCGACCCCTGTGAAAGGGTGGCTCGACCCCCAAAGGGGTCGCGACCCACAGGTTGAGAATGGCTGCTCTGAAAGAAGGAAGTGATAGTACATTGCTGTGTCCCTTGGGTGCCGCCGCGTCCCTTAGGACAGAGTAGAACTGCTCCTGAGGTTTGCCGAAGCTGTCGGTCTTTTATTTTATTGTGGGGGCTCTCAGGCTTTTTGGTGGCCGATCGCTTCTCTGTCCCGCAGGGTGACTGGTGGCTTAAAATCACCCACCTTGGCTTAACAGCCCAGAGCATCACCGGCCAGGCCACCAGCATTCCCCTGTAGGTAAAATCCAATTTATGCCCTGGAGTGGATTTGGACCCGCTAGCGACCCTGCACGGGATTTCCAGGGCTGTAGATTGTGGTGGGAGCAGACGCAGACGGACAGTCTCGTCTTTCTCCTAGGGAGCGGCTCCTGGGCTTGAACCACAGCCTTGCAGTCCACAGCCCCGCACAAAACCCACTGTGTCACTAGTCCCCGGAGTTTCTTTGTGAGTTAAGATGAAGCTCACCTAGCCTATGGGTGGGCCTGGTCTTCCGGGTTCCTTCTCATGAATAGGAACAGGCTCGCAGGCCATGGAGAGACCGGTCCCCGGTAAGGTGGAGGGGCGGGGAAAGAGGGGGATGGACACCGTGGCCGAATCCCTGGGCTCAGGCACAGGGACCACAGTGAGGGCAGGGCAGGACCGGGTGGTGTCTCGTTCTGTGGTGCACAGGGTCGCTGCGGGTCAGAGCTGATTCGATGGCACCTGACCATAACAACAACATTATTATAATTAGGAAAGAGGCCTGTTTCCTAATGGCCTGTTTCCTGTTGACCACAGGGTCAAGGGCTCAGTCGCTAACGGAGTGGTGGACAGTTGCACTCAGTCGGCCTGCACGAGGAAGGCCTGGCCACTGGCCCCCTGGGATGATAACCTAGGCAGCCCCGTGCCTCACTGCTACCCTGTCACGGGGGACCCTGGAAGCCGGCATGGCCTGATGGCTGCCGATGATGACTGGGAGGGGCCGGGTGGCATCAACCCTGGATGTGCTCAGCTGCCAACTGAAAGGTTGGCAGTGCCAAGAAGCCCCATGGCGCTGCACAGTCCCGCCCATGCTGGCGTCCAGGAGCCCAGTCTGGGCTTGATTTCCTAGGGTGACAATTGGGATTTTTTTTAACCCCACTTCTGATTTGGAAAGAAGCTGGGACATCGTCGTGAGCCCTTAACAAAAGCCTGTGGGCTGTGCCCTGCTCTGTCCTGGGCCTGTGTGAGCAGGAGCCCTCACATCCTCCTGTACAGGTGAAAACCCAAGCTCAGAGCAGGGGGGGGGGGGGAGAGAGAGAGAGAGAGAGAGAGAGAGAGAGAGAGAGAGAGAGAGAGAGCTCTTTCTAGTGCCCCAGGATCTTCTTCCTGGTGGGGCCTCCCCAGAGCACCTGGGGTTTCCCCTTAAGGAGCCTGGGTGCAGCTGAGAGTCTCCCCACCCCCTGGAAATACCCAGGAAGCCTTCCCACGCTTGGAGAGAGGTCCCTGCTCAGTGGAAACCCGCCTCCTCCCATCGCCGGGCTCCAAACCCCTCTCAGGAGGGCTCTGCGACTGGGCAGAAACACTGAGCTCCGTTTGAAGTAGTGAAACGGATACACCACAGGAGAGCACACAGGGTGCACAGGCGCGGCGAACCCCCTCTCTGGAGTAGAAAAATAAAGAACTGAAAGTCCTCCCGTGCTAGCCCCCCATCCCCCCAACGCCTCAGGGTAACACGGGGCCCTGCAGTGCTTCCTCTGCACCCCTTCGATGCATTAAAAAAATATGTCCCCATTTCACACACACTTTACCTCAAAATGGCAGTGGATCTCTCACTTGTGTTATGTCCCCGACCTTCTCAACCAGTGTTCTCCACCTGCCTCACGCCGCGACCCTTCAGGCAGCTCTTCACGGGGTGGTCACCCCAACCATAACATGATTTCATCACTGTCATTTTGCCACTGTGATGAATTGTCATGTAAATAGCTGACAGGCAAGATGCATTTTCATTGTTACAAACTGAACACCATGAAGCATAGTGATGAATCACAAAAACAATATGTAATTCTATATTGTGAAATGTTTCTTTCTAATGACAAACACATGAAATTTTGTCTTGAAGCATGGTGCAGCATGGGTAACAATCTTCATGCCGGGTACTTGCATGTGGGCATATCTGCATGTGGGCGGACCCACCTGGAGCTGGAGAGAAGAGCGGTGTCTCGGTTCCTAAGATCATTGGAAATATGTGTTTTCTGATGGTCTTAGGCGACCCCTGTGAAAGGGTCGTTTGACACCCCCCCCAAGGGCCGAGACCCACAAGTTGAGAACCACTGCCCTCAACTGTCTGCCTTGGGTATCTTCCTAACCCAGAAGACTGGCCTGCCTAGCCCCGGTTTGCTGGACACCTTGTCTGATTCATGTCAAATGTGCCCTTACGCTGGCTCTGGGCTGTGAGTTCATTGTGCCTGTCTGCCCAGGCTGCTACTGAGCCGTAACCAGCATCCCCCCTTATTGATTTGTAGCAGCTCTTTGCATATGAAGGGCAACAGATCCTGCGCCTGCTACAATGTTGCCATTGTGATCTCCAGGCAAAGCCTCCAGAGCTGGGTAAATCTCTGAAGTGGGTTTGTTAGGAGACCTGTTTATAATCAGATCCCACCAGCAAAAAGGGCGAAAGTAAGCTAGTACACACACAAAAAACCACGGCTGTGGAGTGGATTGTGCAGGTCTTCACCCTGTAGGACAGCCCAACTGCTCCTCCAGGTCTCCCAGGAGCAAACCAGCTAGTTTCTTTCCCCTGGAGAAGCTGTGGGGATCGAACTAGCTGGCAGAGGAGCTTTTAACCACGTACCAGCACAGCTCTGGAAAGGATGGTGAAAGCCGGGTTCTGTGGCCTCTCCTACCAACCTGAGAATCCAGGGAGCTCCGTGGGGGCAGGTGGCTCCTACCCACCAGCTCCAGTCTCACACACTCACTCCAGAGGGCGGGCGGGCGGGCGGGCCACCTCCCTCTCCAGCCTCAGGCTGGCCTGTTTGTGCAATGTGTTTATTATGTTCTCTGCAAAGCTCCCAGCCTGGCCCGTCCAGGCAGTGTCGGCAGAGAGCATGGCCCCGGCCCTCCGTTTTGTCCTCTGTGAGATTGATCCAGCCTTTCCCAGCCTCCACTGGCTGGGTCCCCAGGGAGAGAACCAGCCCATGATGTTACCCTGCTGGGCTCTCAGGGAGTGGGGTTTCTGCTCTCAGCTCAGGGGGAGCCGGGCACCTGCAGGTGGTCTTTGCGGCCTCAGCTGAATGGCTGCCCTCTCCGTGCCTTGGTTTCCCCACCTGCGAAGTCTGGCTGTCAGAGCAGTCCCCACCTCCCAAGATCGCCATGGACTCAGAGAGGAAGAGCCAAGATCCACGGCAGCCATGCCCATCCCCACCACCCATTCCACCCCCATGGTGGCTTTTGTCCGCAGTTTCTTTGAAAGTCGTTTGTTCTGGTGGCCCAGCAGTTTCAGCGCTCTGGCTGCTAGCTAGCTCACACCTACCCAGTCACCGGAGGGAGAACAGGCCTGGAGATCCACTCCTGTCAGTATCTCGGTGGTTGTCGTGAGTTATATAGTTGCTGTTTCCGGCCCATAGCGACCCAGGGGGCAACAGAACCACGCAAACCGGGTTCTATGCCAGCCTCCCCCTCGCCCTTCTCTTTGAGCCCCTGGAGGCAGCCACCAAGCCCATCCTTCAGTCTTCCAAGGCTGCCCGTCTCTTTCATTGCCTCTCCACTTTCCGGAGCTCGAGGCCTTTCACCGGGGACTGCCCCCCCCCACCCCTATGTCCCAAGGCCGTGAGCCGAGGTCTCCTAACCACCACCTTGGGAAGCCTGCAACAATGCAGTTCTGCTCCGCAACGTGGGGTCGCAAGGGCGCGGCAGTCTTCTCCAGGCCTCTCTGCTGCTGCACCTCCGGGGGAATCGGAACTTTCCTGGGGTGTCGGGAGCCCCATCCTTTCGCACCACCAGGGGAGACAGTGAAGTCAAACGTGTGTTTTCTGCTAGTGCCGGGTGATGACCCAGCCATGCCTCCCGAGGCGAGACCCCCTGTCCAGGACACACAGCCCCCGAGGTGGTGGAGGCGGGATTCAAACACAGAGCCACTGGGCCTCGGAGCCCCTGGGACACTAACAGTGACAGTGTCTTAGGCAGAGTAAGCCACCGCCGCCCTGTCCTGGGCACCAGTCCTCGGTGCCTCTGTTGTGGGAAAACAGACTACAAGTGTTTCTGGTCCTGGACGGCCATCTCTCAGAGGCCCGAGCCCGGCTATCCCGCTGGCCTTGCGTGTCTACCTCCAGGACCCCAAACTCCAACTCAGTGTCGTCAACTCCATTCCAGCTTGCTGTGCGATTGCCCCTTTGGGTTTCGGAGGTCGTAAATCTTTCTGGGAGCACAGGGCCTCGTTTCTCTCCCACGGAGCGATGGGTGGATTCAAACTGCTGCCATTGCTGCCAGCCCAGTGCATAGCCCTCTACCTTCCAGTCCCACAGCACCTGGGAACCCACCCCTGAGCACACATACCAGACACCCGCTCAGGCCCTGGATCAGGATGGGTGCCAGGGTGTCCCCAAACAGTACCAAGACTCCCGTTAATGTCACAGACACTAAGCCAGGAGGGCTCCCTGGAAGAGGAGACAGCCAAGCTGGAGAGGTGATGATGTTGGGGCCAGCTCAGAGGAAGTCCATGTGACCGAGCTGCATGGTCCCACGGGGGTTCCTGGGCTGTATTACGGCAGGCCTTCCACCCGTGGAGCGGACCATTCAGCCAGCCGGGGGCATTCACCCACGGGCTGCATCACCAGGGTCATCCAAGGAGAGGGCCGGGTACCAAGGGAAGAAAGGTGATCCAGAGAGGCCGAGGCACTGGGGGGATGGGAGAGGCAGGAGGAGGAGCCCTGGAAGTGCACTGGGTTAGGTGATGGTCCGCTGGGTACTACCAGGCCAGCAGTTCGAAGACAGCAGCTGCTCTGAGGAAGGAAAGATGAGGCTGTCTGCTCCCATAAAGACTGTCAGCCTTGGATGCAATGGACGGATGGGTGGTAACAGGAGCCGTATGAGTCCCCAGTTAAATGATTTCAAAAGAAAAAAGCCTGTCAGCCTGGGAAACCCGCAGGCAGAGCTCTGTTCTAGAGGGTCATTTTGAGTCCGGATGAACTTGGGTGAGGCTGGCTGGGAACCTTGGGCCACAGGACACGTGACTGCTCCTGGTTTGGGGGACAGGGGCTGATTTGGGGCACAAGACAGGCCTGGGATTTGGGGTATAACCTGACCTGGTGGCCCCCTTCCCTACTCTGTGCTTTGCCCCAGGCAAGCCCTCTTCCGGTCTCACCCCCACCCCTATCCCCACATCTGGGCATCTTCACAGTCCAGGAGCGGCAGCTGAGCCCATTGTGCACCCGGTGCATCATCAGGCCATGTCCCTCCCTCGGGTCTGGTGCTGACACCATGGGTCTGTGGGTGTCAGGGTCCCACTCTCTGTTGCCTTTGCCCACAAGCCTGCTACACTCTTCATGAAACAGGTGCTTTCCCTCCAACGTCCCCCACAGCCAGGTCTTAGCAGTCAGCGGCCACCATTTGACCTCATCACCTGTGTCACCTGTGTCCTATGCATTCCACAGCACCTTGAAGGTGCCCCCCATCCCAGGCCCCCAGGAACAAAATCCACACTGTCCTGGGACCCTGCCCCACGACTCCAGGGGACCTCCCCCATTTCTGGAAGCCATCAGGAGGCAGGATATTGAGGACCAATCCATCTTACTGTGGGGGCTGGTTTTAGCAAGTGGTCTCCCTGGTGTGGACTTCAGTTTCTCCATCTGAGCAATGGAGCCTTGTCCGCTGTCCCCTGATGGAAGCTCATGAGCTGGAACCGCTGGGGAGGAGTGGGTGCCCCCAGTGTGCCCTGGTGGCAAGGAGACACCCCCATCCTCCCAGCAGAGGGCAGTGGGGGGTGGGGGGTGTCAAGGACTGTGGGCGGGGTGTGGGCAGCAGAATCCAAGCAGCCCTCCCCCCAGGTAGGTGAGCTGGACCAGGGCCTGTGGGGGCTGGTGAGGAGCACCCCGTGTTTGCACAGGCCTCCCCGGAATGTGGTGTGACAGGCCCTGGGGCCCAAGTCAGGAGCGGCCTTGGGCACCAGGCCAGGAAGGGCAGGCTAACCTCCTGGAGGTGGGGAGCCAGGAGGGCCCCAGAGCACAGGGTTGGGTGGCGGGTGGCTCAAGTGGGGGAGGGGAGACTATGGTCCTGAAGTTGGCCAGAGGTGGGGGCTCAGTCCTGGGCTGGAGGGGAGCTCAAGTAGAGTCAGGGTCCAGTCTGAGGCCACAGTTTATGTGGGATTGGAGTTCAGCTTGGAGCTGGGGTTAAACTGGGGTTGGAGGTTCAGCTGGGTTTGCAGTACATTTGAGACCAGAGCTCAGCTTGGGCAGGGGGCTTATTCATTGGTTGCCCACTTACCCCCAACTCCTCTCTGGGGTAGTCTGCTCAGCTGCCCTGGTTCTGTCCCTGGGACCCAAACTCTGCAAGGGGGTGTGGACTTCCTGCCCTATTCCAGCCCCTTCTTCTCACAGAGGCAGCCCCCCACCTGCCCCCAAGGACACCCTCAGGCTCACCTTAGCAGAGATGGACTGCTGCTTCCTTACATGTACCCCCTAAGAGAATGAACCCCAAATTAACCTCAAATCAATCCCCAAAGCACAGAAGCCTTAACAGTCCCCGAAAACCACTCCTGTCCTGTCCACACATACTCCCTGCACCCAGGTCTCCACACATCAGCCCCAGGACTTTTGCATTACCCCAACTGGACCCAGTCCCTCTGCTGCTCAAACACCTGCCATGGCTCCCCAGGGCTCTGCTCTGAGCTACACCAGCCCTCCCACCCCCAGACACCACTTCACTCTGCTCCGCTGCTGCCCCAGGCACCCTGAGTGGGAGGGAAGAGGCTGGGTTCCCCCAGCCCCTCTTATCACGCCCCTGCCTTCCAGAGCCTTGATCCTGGCCTCACTGTGCTTGGGTTGCAGGGGTGGGGAGTGGGGGGTGGTTCTGAGACTGAAGTCTGCCAAGCTCCACTGAGCATCCGTTTGAAGTCAGCTTCAGCCAGGTTGGTGGCTCCAGGGAGGGTCACAGCCCCCACTGCCCATGCCCCCCTCTGAGAGATTCCTGGCCAACCCTGGAAATGTTTGTTCTGTCCCAGAAGTGAGGGGCAGCCCTGACCCTGGCCAGGGCTCCATCTTTGCTGAGCCCCTGACAACAGGCTGAACCTCCAGGTGGGCAGAGGCCAGGCCCTTGGGGAGGGTGGCAGCGGTGCACAGAGCCAGCAGAGCCAGGGTCTCCAAGGAGAGGCTGCATGCAGTCAGGAGTGGTGGCCTCTTCTCTCTGGAGATCTTGAGACCTGGGTGCTGGCTGGAGCCAGCTGCCCCCTCCCGCAGATACTTCTGATGGTGGGATGTTCTGGGGGAGCTGGGCACGGGGGGTGGTGGTGGAGCAGTGTGCTCACACTCAGCACTGCCCAGAGGCCCCACATTGGCAGCAACTAGAAATAGAGATGGGGAAGGACCCCAAGCCCAGGTCTAGCTCACGGAGGATAGCCAAGGACTGCACAGCTGCTGTGCGCGTCTTCTAGAAACTTCCACTATGTTTGGCCTTTGTGGTTTGCTGTTGGGTGCCACTGAGTGGAGCTAGGCCTTCGACCATCCCTGTGACAGTCGAGCTAGGCCCATGGTGGCCCTGCATGGCAAAGTTGGGTGAGGCTTAGGGCCATCCTGTGTCACAGTTGAGTTCGACACAGTAGCCCCATGGGAGAGTCCAGCTAGGCCCATGGCGGCCCCACGTGACAGTGGACAGACCTAGGCCCTCAGTGGCCCCGAGTGAGGGTGAAGCTGCCCCACAGGGTTTCCCAGGAGTCAACACAGGAGCAGACCGCAGGTCTTTCTCCTGAGGGACCGCTGGTGGGATCGAACTGCTGACTTCCCTGTTGGCACCTGTCACTCCACAGGGCTCCTCTGTCCACCCTCCCTGGTGGGCAGTGGGGTCTGGGCCCCTCTAGCAGGGCCCTTGGCACTGTGGGCGGAGGTGCATGCAAGCAGGAGGCAGGGCACCCAATGGAGAACAAAGGACACAGTCAGGAGGGAGGGGGTGGGCGGGCTGTGGGCCGCCCTGGAGGGGCCCCTGGCACCAGCCGAAGGCATCTTGTCCCTCTGCCAGGGCCCTGGAGGGCACACCCAGGCCTCGGGGCTGGGCAGAGGTGGCAGCCAAGTGGGGGCCCCCACGGGCTGCGTGGCCTAGTGATTCAGCCCTCAGCAGGGCCTCCCTGGGGAAGACAATGGTAGCTTGTAGGTGCTACAGCAGGTGTGAGCCCGAGTGGGCCTCTCTGACCCTCGTTCTCTTCATCTGTACAATGGGTCTAATCACCTGGGAGCAATCATATGCGTGCACAGAAACACCCTGGGAACTAGAAGTGGGCCCATCTCTTCTGGACCCAATTCTGCTTCTGCCACTTCGTCCCAGTGCCTGGTGTCCAAGGGGGTCAGGCTGGGGCCACAGGGAAGGGGCTGGGTAGTATTGGGGTGGCTCTCTGCACAGACCCAGGTCCTTCAATGGGGAGGTCAAGAGATGCAGGTGTGTGCTGGAGGGGCCTTTCCATGCCCACCCCTGGGCTATATCTCCTTTTCCTGATGGGCAGACTGAGGCCACAGACTCAGAACAGGTGGCAGGAGCTCTGAGCCAGGAGGGGTCCCAGTGGGGGGGGGACAGCTCAGATCAGACACTGCAGAACCCACTGGAGAGGGCAGCTTCCCCCCCTCCCCCCCCCCCCCCTCTCCCCACAGTCCCTCCAGGCTACCCTGTGTCCTTGATGGGCTGAACCATGACCTGGGGGCTCCACCTTAGGGGTGCTGAACCATGACCTGGGGGCCCCACCTTAGGAGTGGGATCATGGATGCCAGCCGAAGTGCAGTCTGAGTGGAAGGTGCAGAAAGTTCCCACCACAGAGGTCTCTTTCAGCCTGACTGCCAAGCAGAGTGGGTTTTCCTCTGGAGTCAGGGGGAGACATGGAAAGTTTCTCTCGTTGCTATTATTCTCATTCTGTGTGTTAGGGCCCCATGCCATGTGTGTGGAGGACGAAGGGGGTACTTCTAACCCAGACACGAAGAAGGCCCTCCAGCAAGTCCTGCCGCACGTCCGGCTGGTCCTGTCTAGGTGGCCAAGTGACCTCAGGCCCAAATTCCACCTGGAAGACGAGGAAAACGAGACAGAGGCAGGCATAGGCATCTAGGGTCATAGGTACAGTCTGGGTGCCACGTGGGACCCTCAGACCCTGAAGCAGGCGAGCCTCCGCATTCCCAACCGTAAAATGGGTCTGCTCCCCCCACGGAGACGGCTGTATACGCGCGCAACACTTAGCACCCAGGGCAGGCCCTAGGAACGCAGATACGACGGGGGCAGGAGTCCGCTCCGGCGGCCACGCCAACCAGAGAATAAAATCCCAGAGCCCACCCCCTCCCACCGCTTCTCGCGGCCTCTCGCACGCAGAGTTCCGCCTTTCGCCGCCAGGCAGCGCGGCGGGGGTGGGGCGGGGAGGGGGGCGAGGCCTCGACGTGAATGGAGGCTCGCCCGCCCATCATCCTGCCGGGTCCTCCTATTGGCCGCCGCCGCTTGGCCTAATCCTTCCATCTCACGGTCCTTCCCCGCTTTCGTCATGCGTGCAGCGCTCAGTCCGCGTGCGCCTCCGCGCAGAAACATAGTCCCCACTTCCTCCCCACGCCCTGGATTCCTCGAAGCCCGAGAGTGCCGCTGGAATCCCATGCTCCGGAGAAGGGTGGGCGCAGCGGCCGTCCGGGCGCTCGGGAATTGCGAGCGGCGGGCACCAGGGTCCCAGCCGGCAGGGGTCCGGCGGAAGGATTCGCTGCGACTGCCGGGCGGGGTGAGGGGCGTGCCCTAATGGGGGCGGGGCCCGGTGGAGGCGGGGCCTGCGGCGGCGCGGGCGGGGGGCGGAACATGTCTCCCGCCGCAGGAAGATGAGGCAGCGGCGGCGGCCGCGGGCGTAGCGGGCCGGACCGACCGGACCCGACGCGGCGGCGGGCACCCCGGGTACCGCGCACGCCGCTCCGCACGCCGCCGGCCGGCAGCCCCTGGGCCCCGCGCGGGGAAGGAGGGGCCCGGACCCCCACCCACGCGCGAGCCCCGGGCCGCCGCGCGCCCCTTTGTCCGGGGGGGCCCTCCATGCCGCCGCGCCCCGCCCGCCGCGCGCCCGACCTCGCCGCTCAGGTAACCGGCTGGGCGCGGGAGGTGGGCGGCGGGCTGGCGGGCGGGCGGGCGTCGCGCCGCGCGTGCGCCCTGGAGTGGTCCGGCCGCGCCGGCGGGCCGTGGGGCGCGGGCCGGGCGCCGAGGGTGCGGGCGGGGCACGGGGCATTGTTCTCCAACTTTACGCTCTCGTGGGGGCCGGCGGCGCGCAGGCCGGGCGGCTCGGGCGTCCCTGCGCGCGAGCGGCCACTTGGCCAAACTTTGCGGCTCCGGGTGGGGGGGTGCTCTGGGCAACTTCGCTGGGGCGCCCCCTCCCCCAGGGGGCCCGACGGGCGCGGAGTTGGAGGGGGAGCGGGCGGAGGCGAGTCCTTTTGTCTGCGCGGGGCCCGGGCCGCGGCGCGCACCGCGGGCGCAGGTTGGAAGACTGGGGGGGGGGGCGCGAGGAACATCTGCTCCGCGTTAATGCGGGGCGCGGCGGCCGGCGGAGGGTCGGGCGCCCCAGCTTCAAAGGGCCCCGCGCCGCACCGCCTGCACCGGCTGCGGGGGGAGGGGGGAGTGGGGGGGTGCTTCCCTGGCCTCTTCTTACCCCTCCCCCCAAGAAAGCTGTTTTGTGGCCCCCTTCTTCGCAGAAAGTCGGTTTCAAGAATCCCTGAGCCAGTTTCAAACACCTTCCAAGTCCGCTTCAAGTCCCCCAAAGTGCTCTTGGCACCCCAGAAGTCTCTCAGAGCCGCCTTGAAAAAGCCTGTTTCAGGTCCCTCCCAATAAGTTTGGCTCAGCCTCGTTTAACCTTGGTTTCTGGAACCCCCCCCAAAAAAGTTGTTTGGAACTCCTTTAAAGAGTCATTTTCAGATACCCTCAAAAAAGAAAAAACTTGGTAGAAGAAGGGGGTGGGTACGCAGGGATGCCCATTTTCCATCCCACCCCCTCATCTGGCAAACAAAAGGGAGAGGGTTTTTTTTCTAAAGTTGGGTCTCCCTCTCGACCTCAGAACCCCCACCCACACCCTCACTGTGGTTTCGCCGCCCCCACCCACACCCGGGGAACCCTGCTGTGCCTTGAAGTTCTCTTTTCCCGGGACGTAGCCTTTCTCGGCTCCATTTTCTGGGGGTCGGAGGGGGCGGCAGGTGGATCCCCCATGCAGACGCCCCGATGAAGTGCGGGTCGGAGGAGAGGCTGGTTTGGGACTCCCCTTCCCCCTCCTCCAGTAACAGGAGTCAGAGATGTTTTCAAAGTTGCTTAAAAATAATTCCCGGATACATCGTGTTAATGAAGCCATCTCGGGTGTTTTTTATCTTTTAGAGTTCGAGTTGTTTGTTTTTTTTTTTTGTAGGAGGTGGGTGGGTGGCGGGAGGTGGGGTAGAAGAGTGGGGAAAACTTTGGGGTCTGCCTCTTTAAGAACACCCCCCTTGCGGGGCACCCCCTATTAATTTTGGAAATGGGGTAGGGGCTTGGCTTCATCTCTAACTTTTTTCACTTTAGATTTGGGGGTGACTGGGCCTCCAGCTGTGACAGCTGCTGAGAGGGGAGGGGGTCACCAAATTTCCCCAGGGGGCGGGGCGTGGGGAGGCGGGGGTGGTTGGAAACCGAGACGTGGTGAGGAGGGAGAGGGGCGGATCTGGCCGCCGGGCACAGGGGCCGCTCGCCACCTCCCGTCCCCAGTTAAGTTTTGCAACGTGACTCCCTGGTGGTCACTCTGGGAGTTACGGGAGTTTATATTCACCCCCACCCCCATTGTTTACCCTCCGCTGGCTCAGGGGAGGGGTCTCTACAGTCTCCCCCCATGCCAGTCCTGGCTTCCCTGCCCCCCACCCGCATAATTTGGGAGGAGGAGTGAGACCCCTTCCATCAGGGCCCTTGCTGACTCCACGGGGAGCTAAAGGGGTGCTCACACTCCCTGTGACCCTGCCTCCCCCCATCTCCCGTGCCCCTGGGACTGACCGTCTGTCTGTCTGTCTGTCTGTCTGTCTGCCTGCCCAGGGCTCTGTCTAGTCCTGTGGTCCCTGCCCTGGCCGCCACCCTGCCCTTGGAGAATGAACCAGCCACCCAGGATGGCGCCCGTGGGCACAGACAAGGAGCTCAGTGACCTGTTGGACTTCAGTATGGTAAGGGGGGCCCGGACCTCAGCATCCTTAAACCCCGAGGTACCTGGGGGCTTGGGCTATGGGGACCTTTGATATGCGAGGAAACAGGCCTCCAGAGAGAGGGGTTGCCCTGGCTTCTGGTTCCTCTGTGGTGAAGCAGGGCGTGCTGTGCTGGGCTCTGAGGCCACAGCTTGGCCTTGACCTTCTCATCTGTGGGATGCACAGTTGGGACCCTCAGTCCGGTAGGCAGACAGGTGGTCCGGTCTATCGGGGTTCCCCTTCAGGACTGGGCAGACACAAACTGGTCACAGGCAGTGACAAGGGTGTGAAGCCGCCTTGCCAGGAGCTCTGAGTGGGTACCAGGCTTGTGTCAAGGCCCAGGGAGCAGTGCCTGACATGTTTCCTTGTTGGGGTGTGGTTTGCCTGCCCTCTTCTTCCCCCAGCCTACCAGGGATGGGCAGCCTGGCTTGGCATGCTCCTTAGTGCCCCCTTTCAGAGGTCTCAGTTTGTCCATCTGTGCAGTGGGATTCCCTGGGGGGGGGGCTGGATGATGGTCAGTATTTTCCTCGCACTATTCAGGAGTTTTGCTTTTCCTGTTCTGGCCAATTCCCCGAATTTTGCCCCCACTTTCAGCACCGTTGGGGTTATTGGGGGTGTGTGTGTGCTTTCAGTCTGAGTTTGTTCTCTGGTGGGTGCAAGCAAGGCCCACAGCGGTCTGTCAAAAACAAAACTCCCAAACCGAAACACCATAGTCCCTCCAACCCCCTTGCTATGAAAAGCAGCCTTCGGGCCATAGGGCCCGGCCGGAAGGACCGTGCCGGTATTTTTAAGCCCTGGCTTATTTTCGTCTCCCCGGCTGAGTAAGCAGGGGCAGCACACTTGTTTTGTTAAAACTGACAGGTCACGGGCTGCTGGCCTGGAACGGGGTGGGGGGTAGAGGGGTGCACATAGGTAACCCCCTGCAGGATAGGCCACTCAGCCTCTGAGTCCCTCCCCCACCCCCAAGCCCTGAGTCACTCCCTCCCTGCCCCCTTCTGCCAGAGGCTATAGATACCCCCTCCCCCTCCCAAAGAGATCTCCGACCCATTTCACAGATGGAACTGAGAAGGGTGAGGAGCCCCACTGTAGATCTGGGCATGCTCTCCCGGTCCACACAGCAGCTCAGGCCCCCTGTGGTCCTCACAGCCACCCAGCCCGCCTGCCCTGGGGGAGCAGGGACGTGGGGAAGTGGGTGTCGTTTCTTCAGAAGAACTGGCCGGTCAGGCCTTGAGAAAAAGGAGGACCAGTGTGGATGACCAAGGAGAAAACCGAAGTCCCGTGGGTCTGTGTGCCGGAGATGGACTGCTCAGCTGGAGGCCAGCAGTTCAAAACCCCCAGCCCCTCCTGGGGAGGGGGCGGTTCTGTCCTGCTCTGTAGGGTGGCTGGGAGTCAGACTGGACTGGATGGCCCTGGGTCTCTTCCAAGGATGGGGCGTTCCTGCCCAGACCTGCTGCTCTCTGGCTCCAGGGACTGGGCAGGAACAGGGCTCCTGAGGTGGTTTGTGGTCCCAGGTCTTTGGGGGCGCCCAGGGGGTGGGCTGGCCCCTGTCACGCTCCCATGTCCACTCCACGGCCAGGAAACAGACTGTGGGGGTGGGTCTGGGCAGACCATGAGCCCAAGGAGCTCTTGGGACACAGCCTACTACCTTTGCGGCCAGTGCCACGTCAGCTTGGCCCCCTGGGGCCGAGGCCTGAACTGATAAAAACCGCTGATCTCTACCCCTCCCCCACTGTGGCTGCTGACCCCAGAGTTGGTTCCCACCCGCGCCCCCCCCCCCATGTATTGACTCGGACTAGCCTCCCCCAGCCCAGGACTCCGTTTCCCCAATGACACAGTGAGGCCTGGTGTGCGGGGGGCCCGCACTGGGCTGGACCACTTCAGTGAGGGACACACCCACCCCTCAGCGAGGGCCGGGAGCCCCTGCTCTGGCTCCCACGGAGGGGCCTCAGTCTCCTTTGGAGAATGGGGGCGTGGGCACATTTCCTGTCAGGCCATGGCTGGTTTTCGGGGCTGTCAGCTGCTCCCCAGCAAGATCTGTCACAATTGTATGGGGACCTCACCCGGAGTCTTAGAAACCTGGACCCTCAGGGCAAGACCAGGGGTGTGTTTTGTTTTTTCTGTGGCAAAAGGGTTTGTTGATGTTGGATTTTTCCGGTTAATGCTGCTAAGCTGTTTAATCTTCAAGGATTTACTGAGCAGTGGGGAGGAAGGGAGGGGGAGGGAGGAGGGAGGTGGACCCACATCTAGGGCCCAGAAGAGCCACTGGGGAAGCTGTGGGGTGGGGGGTGGGTGGGAGGGGACGGTCTTCCCCAGTCCCTCCAGCTTCTCTCAGAACCCCTAGACCCTATCCCAGCCCGCCTCCACTTGCTGCCTCGCTGCGCCTCAGTTTCCTCTAGCCCTCTGGGTGCTATGAGGACCACTGAGCTCATACCCCAGCCTGGGACTCTGTCTGCCTTCCCTGTGGTGGAGTCCTGGGCGCGGCTGGACACAGTGGAGATAGCAAGCTCCCTCTCTGGAGGGCGCCTCCTGGCATGACCCACCTGTTGCCTAGTCTGTGCACTTGGCTTATTTATGCAAACCTTAAAGGAAAGTTTGTATCTGTTGCCATAAGCCCCCCCACCCACCAAACAGTATGAGGATCTGGTGGGCTCTGCAGGGTCCAGGTGCCCGCCTGCTGGGACACCCGGGGGGGGGCTGTTTCCAGGGGCATGGTGCCAGGGCAGCATTTCCAGCATCAGCTGATGGGTGCAAATCCTCAAAGGGTGGGGGGTCTTCATCTTGGGACAGCCCTGGGCCTCTTCTGGTTTTTACTTGGGATGGTGATGTGGGGGTGACAGGCCACTGCTCCTCGTGTCTGTGATTGGGTGGCACCAGGGTTCCGAGCAGCGTCAACAGAGCTTTCAGACTGAGACCCGCAGCAAAGGGCTGGTGACTGGCTTCAGTCGCGGGCAGTGAAAACCCTGAGTCTCCCAGCGGTGGGCGCGGGCCGTGGGTGGCAGCCAGTAGCCCCAGAGGACGAGGAGTCGGAGTTTGCTGTGTCCTGCTTGGTGATGTCACCATGCCGGGCAGCCATCATCGTGCTCTGACCTGGGGTTTCCAGTGCCAGGACAGCCTTGGTGCCCCAGGATTTGCCTGCCCCCTCGGGAGCTGCTTTCCTGGGGTCTCCTCCCAGGCTTTGGCGTGGTGAGAGAAGAGGGGACCAGGGCCGGGGCAGACCTGTGTCCTGACCCTCCACAAGCATGAGGCATGGGAACGGTGGGAGGCTGCCCTCACATCTCCGTCTCCCTCCCCTCTCACAGATGTTCCCGCTGCCCGTGGCCAACGGAAAGGGCCGACCCACCTCCCTGGCGGGCACCCAGTTCCAGAGCTCAGGTAGGACATGTTCATCGAGGGCGAGGGTGCACGGGGTCGGGCGTGGGCAGAGGCAGCCGAGGCACCCTGTCTGGGTGTGCACGCCTTGGGTGTGAGGGGTAGAGTCTTGGGGGGGACCCCAGGATCAGGTGCCCTCAGCAAGGATGGGGACGAGGACTGGGAAGCCCCATGAGGAGACACTGGTGCTGCTTGGAGAAGCGCAAAGTCGGGAGATTGGCGTGAGGGTGGGGTCTGGTGGGGGGCAGCGGCCCGGGTGGCGTGCACAGGCCTGGGGGCAGGACTTTGTGCCTGGAGGGTCTGAGCAATGCAAAGGGGCCCTTGTGGTGGCAGGGGACCAGGACAGGTGTGCAGGGCGCTGGGGTCTCTGGAGGACTTGGACTGTGCCACTGGAAGGTGGTGCGAGTGTCACTGGGGTCTGGTGTCCTCAGAAGCCCTCTGGGGATGCTGCGGGTTGGGTGTCAGAAGGCTTGCCGCAGGTCATAGTGCAGAACCACCGGCTCCTGGGCCGAGGCCTCACTCACCCTGTTGCTGTAAAGTTTCGCACCGTGCAGACTGCGTGGGGCTAAAGGGTTTTGAAGCCTGCTCCGCAGCAGTGGGTTTGCTTTCTGGTGTTGGAGAGTCCCCGGGCCCCTGGCGTGTGGCTGCGACAGTGGGCGGGTTCCAGCAGAGCTGCAGACTGGGGGGAGAGGAAGAAAGGCCCGGAGATCGGTTCCTGAAAATCAGCCAGGGAGACTAAGTCAGGGGACTTGTGGGTCTATGCCCTGGGGTCTCTCCGGAGCGGGGCTGACTTGGTGAAGGCTGTAGCAGCCTCTTGGTGTCTTGGGAGCTCTCAGCACCTGCCTGGGGTGTAAGAGAGGCTGGGGCTCCCAGCTGTGCTTCTAGGACCGGAGTCTGGGGGCATGCTCTGAGGGAGAGACGGGGTGCTGCTCCTGGAAGTTGCCTGCCCGCCTGGCTGCCCTGCCCTTGCCTGCCCTGAGGAAGTGGCCACAGGCCGGCTGTGTGGCCTGGACATGGAAAGCCCCGAGGGCCCCTACCATGCTCCCCATGCCAGGGACACTTCCTGTGGGGGGATGGGAGGCCTGGGGCCTATGCCCTGACTGGGTATGGGGAGGGGTCTTCACTCCCCCGCTGTCCACTTGCCCAGCCCCACTGTGGACGGCTCTGGGCTTGGGGTGTCTGAGCCCCGGTTGCTCCTGAGAAGTAGGGTACCAGGCATCTCTTCCCAGGCACCCAAACCTCCCCTGGAGCCCCCCCACCCCCGTGCCTGCTTACCGTCCTCCCCCTCTCAACACACAGCCCACTCCCCCGAAATGCAGTTTGACCAGAAGTTGGAACTCGGAGTCTAGAGGTCAGTGTCCCTGAGAAGGTGGCCCGGGGCGGGCCCACAGCTGTGCTGACAGCACCCAAGTGCTTAATGGTGGGCCGGGCATATCCTCCTCGTGTCTGGTCTCTCGCCAGCTTGCTGTGGGGCACAGACCCCGGCCAGGGGGAGCTCAGAACACTCCGGAGGCCACACGCCTGGTCTTTGTTCCTTCGGGGGAATTTCTGCAAGTGACTCGGGGAGCTGCCTGGGGAAAGCTCTGGGAAGGACAGCCAGGTGGACCCTCCCCCTCCCCACACCCATGGCTGGGAGCTCTAGTGTGGCCGTGTTTGCTCAGACAAGCTGAGTGTCTTCTGGAGCTGGTTGGCTGCAGGAATATTCATTTTTCTTCTTTGACCTATTTCGTGTCCTGTCGCTGCTGAGAATACACAGTGCAGGGCCCAGGCCACTCCTGGCGGCTTCTGCGTGGTCTGTTCTTTGCTGTTCCGCCATCCTTGCCCTCCTGCCTGCACTGCCTCTCCGCCGTGCGTGTCCTGTTGACCCTCCATGGGCTGGCCTTGGGCAGCGGCCTTGGTGCAGTTAGGGGCACACGCGGTCCCTCTCCACTCCAGCCTCCTCCTAGTAGAGTTGACCTCTTATTTCTTTGGGGCTCACTTTTCTGTTTCTAAATAATGCGGGATTTCCAAAACCTGAGAAGAAAAGTCGGGACACTCCTGTGCACTGTGGACGTGTAATGTGCACGACAGCACACCCGGGGGGGGGTCTAGGTGTGCATGTCCACAGTTCTTGATTCCGGCTCCCTGCGCCTCCATGTAACAGAACTGCGCTGCTCCATTGGGTTCTAGGTGGTCCTTGCCCAGGCAGGGATTCACATCTCCACCATCAGAACCCACACAGCCCCTCCCTGCCCTCTCCCCAGCCCCCTATCCCAAAGCACTCCCTTGAGCTTTTGTGAAAGGCACTTGGTTGTGAGACTGGGATGGAAGTAGGGGCATCCAGAGCAGCTCTGATCCCCGAGGCTCACCCAGGCTGAGTGAATTAACTGAGAGCTTGGTCCTTTGGGGACTGTTAGCCGGCCAGTGTTTGCAAAAACAGTGTTGCTGTCGGTGGTGACTGACTGGGGCTCTGGGCACCGTCTCTCCAGCAAGCTGTGCCCGGCTGTTGATGCCACGTCTGCAGCTTCGCTTTCTAAATGGTGTATGTCTCTGTCAGCTAGACTGAGAGGTGGAACCCTGTAGCCATCCCTGGTAGCCCAACTAAGAGCTGCCCTTTGGGTGCTGCTGGGTAAGCAGCGGGCTGCTAACTATAGGCTGGGTAGGACGCCCCAGGGCGAAGTTCTTCTCTGTCCTGTAGGGGTGCTGTGAGTCGGCCTTGGATATTTTGGGGGACCCACCTTTCTCAGGAAAAGTAGCCAACCCCCCCACCCCCCGCCTTTCATTGAGCCTTGGAGGGTTGGCCGTTTGGGCCTGGTCCCCTCCTTAGAGCTGGGTTCTTGCAGTGTTGAGTCTTGCAGGCCTCCTGGGAGGTGATGGGGAGGGACCCGGAGCTCCTAGGCACTGACCTATGGCCCTGCTTGTATCCAGCGCTGACCCCCATCCACTCCAGCACTCCTCTCCATTGATAGGTAAGCAGTAGCTCACGAGGGTCGGGCACTTTCTAGTTCCTCTGGTCTCAGGTAGAGGTGGCCTCGTTTCGGGGAGAACTTTAGCCTCTGATTCTTGGCTTTCCCTTTTTTTTGTTTGTTTCCTTTGTTTTGGTGCAGATGAGTAGAGACCAGTAGTTGTAGTTTAAGGCACCCCCTCCCCCCCCTTTAACAAAGGACCGAATCATCTGCCCACCTCCTGGTTTTGGCAGGAGATAGGGGTTCATTTCTCAGTCCTCCATCTACTTTTTGTTCTTAAGACCTTGGTTCCTCTGCCTGCTGCTTTATCCTTCTCATTGATCTGCCCCCAAGGACTGCTTCCTGGCTGAATCAATACTGATCGATCGCCTGCTTTCCTCTTTTAATCTCGGCTCCTCCTCCTCATCTTAAAGCTACCCTGTTGGGTTTTGAATCCAAGATCTGGTTTGTCTCTTTCTGTGCTCTGTTAGAGTCAGAGGGCGGTGCACTCACTGCCCTGGGGTCCTTGTTGACTCGGCCAGGCTGCAGGTGGAACTGCCCCTTGGGGTCCTGAGACTGCAGCTCCACGAGAAGAGGAGGAAGCTCCGTGGTTTTGAGCGGCGGACCTTGGAGATCGCAGCCCAAGGCACAAGTGACCATTCTGCCCCCGGGGCTCCGGCTCCGAACCTTGAGGGGGATAGCCACTGTGACCACGCCCCGGCAGTCTCAGTGATACCAGGTTTTCACTCTGAGCTCTGCTCTTCACACGAGGGGCTTCAAACAGACGGAGAAAAAAAAGTGTTGTCCTTGGTGTGTTTACAGACTTTCAAGTTGGGATGGAATGTTTCTCTCAGTCTTGCCTTCTAGCCCCGGTGGCACAGGGGTTTTAAGTTGGCCCTCTAACTTCAACTTCAGCAGTTCAAATCCACCAGCCGCTCTGAGGGAGGGAGATGAGGCCATCTGTTTGGTAAAGCTACACACCCTCTGAAACCCTAAAGAGCTCTTCTTCTCTGTCCTGGAAGGTCACGTGAGTTGATTTTTTTAAACCGGGTGTGGCTGGACTGCTGCTCCTGTTTGGAAGGTGCAGGGTTTTCTTAAATTCTGAAACGGGTGTTTACAAAGCAGACCATGGTTCATACAGTCAGTGAAGCATACAGACAGTGAATGAAGCTGCCCATTGCATTGTAACCCTTTCCATGCACCCTGCCGGGCCCCACCTCCTCCCGTGTTTCTGTCTCTCCCTAATCCTTTGTGCTTCGTCTGGGGTAAAATGCTGCCCTTTTGATCTCAAATGGTTGATGATTCTACCACTGAGGGACCTGCAGTTTCGGGGCCACCATCATCGTCTTGGGGGGCCCCACCTGCTATTTCTGATGAGCAAACCTGGTCCCCCTTTTTTTAAATTTTGAATCTTGTTCTACATGCCCCACCTTTGACCTTTTCCTGCGATCCCTTCAGAGCAGTAGGTAGAGGTCACCGGGCACCATCTAGTTCCTCTGGTCTCAGGTACAGAGCTTCTTTCTGTAATCTCACTGAAACATGGGTAGGGGGATAGGGGCGCCCTGCTAACTAAGGGGTTGGACCCGGCATTCTGCATCAGAACATCAGCCCTGCATGGGACAGGTCTGCTCTGACTCGGGATGAGGGACCCCCTGGCCCGGCAACACATGCCGGCAGCTATCCATCTGTGACAGACACCTGCCCCTCAGCCATAACCCATGAGCCACTTGAGGCTCCCCCTCTTCCCCTCCCTTGGGTTTCTGTTTGTGGGTGCTGGGGGCTTGGGCAGGTCAGGGACCTGGGGGTCCGCGCCGGGATGGGGCCAGTGGGTGAGCAGCATGCTGTGCCTTCCCAGACACAGGCGTGTGCCTTCCCTAGCGGCACCTGGCACATTGGGGATGTGTGTCGACCCTTTATGGGGAGTTGGGTGAAGGTTTACAGAGCAGGTCATCTGTTTCCCTTCAGTGATTTGTACACATTTTGTTCCGGCCCATTGATTGCAACCCCCTCAATGTTCCCTCATGCACGCCCGCCGCTGCCTCTGTTTCCTGTTTCTATTCCCTCCTCCTGCGACGCTCTGAGCTCTGTCCTTCTCACTGTGTCTCACGATCTCCTGCTGCCCTCAGAGCTGGCTGGCTGGCTGGCTGGTGAGTTTCCTTGCAGACCTGAAGGGTCACTAGGGGCCAGACGTAGCCCTGGGCCCACCAGTCTCTGTCTGACCCAACCAGGAAGCCTGATTCCGAGTTTTGTACCACCCTCACCCGCTCTCTCCCAGACCTGTTCTGTTCGCACAACCGCCTCTTGATCCCCGGGCGAGTCCCGCCGGAGCACAGTGAAGTGTTCCTGACTCCCCATCCTCCTCAAGGCGGTCCACGGTTCCTTATGGTCCGCACAGCCGAGCGCCTTTGCCCAGGCCGTCTTCCTGGTCTTCTCCACGTTGAGCCGAGATCCATCTGACATCAGCCGTGGTGTCCCTGATGGCCCACGTCCTCTCCCGACTCCGCCCTGGACTCTGGCAGCTCCCTGTCAGTGTGTCGCAGCAGCAACAGGTACTGGTTGCTAGTAAGCAGAATGTTCCCTGTGCGCGACACCAGCGATAACGTTCTCTAATTCTGTGAAACGGGCTCACGTACAGATCTCTTCCCGTCAGTTGGCCCGGTGGCTGTCTTCCAGACTCCCTGGCACAGATGAGTGGGTGCTTCCAGTGCTTCTTGGGCCTTCTGAGACCTTTTGGTGGGTGCTGCGTCCCACCCTGCAGCCTTGTGTTTGGCTGATTCTCTCGCTGCAGCTTGGCCTTCCTTCAGCACCCGAGGCGCTCTTGCGGACGTGAACTGGTACGTGACTGTTCTTTCCATCTTCTATGGTTGCTGCATGGCTCACAACCAGCAAAGCTGTGCGTCGGGAGTGCGTCCTCTCATCGCACTGGTTCCGTCTACATGCTGAGCAGATCCTCAGAGAAGGTGGACTGTATGGAGAGGAGCGGGCCATCAGGATCGAGGAAGGCTTCGTAACCCCTTGCGGTCTGCAGGTGACACCACCTTACTTGCTGGACCGGAGGAGAACTTAAGTCTTCAGTGTGAACCACAGCTTGGTGTACAGAAGACCCAACCCTCACAGCTGAGCTGGCCCATGAGGGCACATGATGCAAATGGAGAAACGCCGAGGGCTTTGTCTCACGTGGATCCGCAAACGGCTCACGGAACAGCAGTCCAGAGATCAAAGGATGGGTCGTACTACGTAGATCTGCACCAGACCTCTTCAGAGTATTCGAAAACAAGGATGTTGCTTTGAGGACTAAGGTGTGCGTAACCCAAGCCATGGCATTCTGCATTGCCTCATATGCCCGTGAAAGTTGGACAGACCCGACGTAGAAGAAGACATGCGTTTGAATTGTGGGGCTGGAGGAGAGTTGTTGAATGTACTGTGGACTGCTAAAAGGACAAACAAATCTGTCTTGGAAGAAGTCAGGCCAGGGGGCTCCTTAGAGGCAAGGAGGGCAAGGCTTTGTCTTACATCCTCTGGCCATGTTGGGAGGGACCGGTCCCTGGGGAAGGAAGGAAGGCCTTGACCATGTAGATGGACATGGTGACTGCCGCATCAGTGGGCTCAGGCAGAGGAACAGCGGCGCGGGCGGCTCCTTCTGTGGGGCGCAGGGCTCACTGGGGGTCGGAGCCCACCTGGTGACACCTGACCACAGCGACGCCCAGGGCCTTCTCCTGTGACCCCTGGCGGCGGTGGTGAGGTGAGTTTGCCTGGTCTCCGAGCCGTGGGGACCGGTGTCAGTGTCGCTTGCCCGTGAGCCTGTGGACCAAGGGCTCTCACACACCTTCGGTCTTCCTCCCTCTTCTTTGCTCCAGACGAGGAGAGACCAGTAGTGGTGTCTACGTTCAATGTCCGTCTCTTGCCCTTTCAACTCCAGAAGTGAAGCCGCTGCTCCCTCTGCAGGAAAGTGGAGGAAGGAGCTCCGTGTGGGAATCTGCCCCCACCCCACTCCCCCACCCCCTTTGGCATGAACACTGTAGCTTCCCTGAAGCATCGCTCTTTCATGTCAGTGTGAAATCAGCAGTTTGCTGGGTCCTGTGAAGGAGCTCTCTGGTGTCACTGTGCTTTCGGATGGGGCTGGGATCCACAGGGCCCACAGTTCAAAACCACCAGCCGTTCCTCGGGAGAGAGACTTCTACTCCTGTGGAGGGTGACTTGTCTCAGAAACCCACAGGGAAATTCTGCTCTGTCCTATAGGGTCTCTGAGTCTGCGCCCAGGCAGTTCTTTTGCGTTTTGGGTACATGTGTGTGGCCCAGTCATCTCTCCTCTGCCACTTACTTCCTGTGGGATCTTGCTCAAATCCAGACCCTTTCTTCCTGCAAACCTGGTCTTCCGTCGGTGAAATGGGTCGAAAGGTAGGAACGGAGAGACTGCTGGGGACTGTGGCTGTTACTGCTGACGGGGAGTCTCTGTAGTCAGTGTAGGTGTTTGCTGATATCAGGTGGATCTTGGCTGGAAGGAGAGAAAGATGTTTGCTTGTTTCAAGTAGAGGGAGATTCTGAGACACACCCAGGACCACCCCCCAGCCAGGACTGGGCTCTGGGCTTCTGTGCTTCACCTCACCGGCAGTCTCCTTTACCCTCACTGACACACACCCCTCGCCCAGCCCTGTGTCCACGCCTCCAGCGAGGGAGCCCCCCTGAGGTGGTGGCCAGAGCAGGCGGGTGGGATGGGTGGTCTGTTGTGAACCACTCTGCCCTCACGACTGATGTGTCCAAAGCAGAGCCGGTGCCTCTCACAGCGACCCCACAGGACAGGGTGGAACAGCCCCCGTGGGTGGGAGTAGAAGCCCTGGCTTTCTTCTGAGGAGCAGCTGGTGGTCTCAAACTGCTGACCTTGCGAATTGCAGCCTGGTGGGTGACCCAGCGTGCCATCCTACGGGTCTGCGTCCCATCTCCTTAGAACAGGGCAGATGTTGTCCATCGGGGCTGCAGAGCTGAAGAGGGAAGGAAGCATGTGCCTCACGGGACTGTAAGCCTGGCTGTCACCCACCTAGCCCGGAGCCCTGGAGGCATGGTGGATCCCAGGGAGCCTAAGGAGCTGGGCCTCAGGAACCTGGAGGCACACCAGACTCGCCGCAGCCGTGCTCCCCTTGCTCAGGGCATGCTGACTTTGCCTCCGTTTGGGGCTGCCTTCCCAGACACCGAGGGCAGTAGTGAGTGTCTGTCTCTAGAAGGTGGACACCCCGCTTTCTCTTGCCTCCCTCCAGTGCTGCCGAGTTGATGGGGACTCACAGCAGCTGTGCAGGGCAGAGTGGGGCTGCCCCTAGGTTTCCCAAGCTGCATACCTTCAGGGGCAGACAACCTTGTCTCCCAGCACCCTCCTGGGTGACCACCAGAGACCTCAGCTTTCTCTAGGAGTCGAATAGAGGGGTGCATCTGTCTTTCAGTGGTGACTGGTTCCGCTTTGCATCATTCCTTGCTGATAGGAGGCTCTGGCTACCAGCCAGTCAAGCGAAATGGGTTGGGAGAGGGCACAGCCTGGACAGCAAGAGGGGGTGACCAGGGCAGGGAGTGCTCTGGGGCTCCTGGGTGACTGGTTGGAATGGAGACCTCTAGGGATGGGCAGCTGGTCTGGATCCAGTCACAGCCCTACCTGCCCCTGACCTGAGGCTCCTGCCCCCTCAGCCCAAGGAGGGTCTTGTTCCCCCTTGCTCTCCGCTCTGCCTGCCGTCCAGAGCCTGGGGACTTGGCAGAGAGTCTTCCCCAGGCGCCCTGGAACACCAGTTCACCTCAGTGTTTTGTTTGTAAAGAAAGAAATCCTAAAAAAAACCAACAAAACAACCTTCCCTCCAACAGCAGTATCTTATTCTATTAGTACGTTTTAATTAGTACACGGGCGGGAATGCGCTATGAATATTCATGTCTGGCTTACTAAAAATGCATAATTAATTGGAGGGGGGTTAATAACTATTAATGGAGGTGGTGGGGAGGGGCTGGTCCCTATTTCTGTCTCAAAGTCTTGCAGGGCTGCTTTGGGGTGATGGGCTTGAGCACCTGGTCACCCTGGCCTGTGGGTGTGGCTCACGTCTGTGACCTCAGGGGGCGACCCCTAGTCTGTCTGAGAGTCCTGGTGCCTCCAAGGGACTCGTGTGGGCACCCACTGTTGGGAGTGCACCCAGCAGGTGGGCTGCATCCTAAGGGCGGCCCAGAGTCCCCAGGCTGACCGGATGCCCAGGGGAGTCGGCAGGACTGCCCAGTGTAGGCAAGGAGGGGAGAGTGAAGCTCAGGGGCCCCAGGCTGTGCACCAGACTTCCCTCCACCAGCTCTGTGCACCCCCCACCCTTATACACACGCGCACACACACTTCCTAGGATATAAGCCAGGGTGTGGCCCCCTGAGCACAGGCCCTCCAATCTGGTGGCGGTACTGGGAACCACAACTTGCCCCCCACCCAGGGAGGCAGCTTCCCAGCCCCCATCCTCAACCACCCTGGAAATTTTTGATTAGGAAACAAAATCTAAATGAGACGCATGAATATGCACCAGGCTGGGTGATTAATATGCATAATTATGCAAATTAGACAGCAATTAAGCTCTGATTCTCTGGGGGTGATTAACACAAAGGCACAGAAATAGGAGGAGGAGCTCCATTTGAAAGGCGTCCTGGCAGTGCTCGAGCAGCTGGACACCCCCCAATGTCCATCCAGAGTCCTGCTGTCCACTCAGGTCCAGGCAGCATCTGGGGCTGCACAGGGGTGCTGGAGGTGCAGGTGCCAGCCCTCAAGGCCCTGGGCCTAATGGAACATGGATGCTGCTGCCCTGCAGGTGGGGTGGGGTCCGTGAACTTGCCGAGGAGGAAGCTGGGCTGGCCCTGTGCCCTGGGAGGGCCCTGGGGCGCGGGCTCTTCAGAGCAGAGAGCGGTTGTCTGTTAGGGCGTGTGGGGAGATAAGGACACTGCCCATCCCACCCAACGCCAGGGACCAAGGTCCTGTCCCCCCGCTGGTGACCCTGTGGCCTCAGCTCACGTGCTGGAGACACCTGCATCCTCAGTCCTGCCCAGTCGGTGGCCAATGGTCTCCCATGGCCTCAGCTTGCCTGCCTGGTGGGCAGTGCCCACAGTTAGGCACTTGGCCGTATGCAACTCGCACTGAGGCGCCCTGGAAGAGGCCTGGTGTCCAGGCCCAGGAGACTGGAAGACATGGGGAAGCCCCACTCTGATCGCACCCTCGGGGTCCTTTCCACGGGGACCAGTGACCCAGGCTGAGGCCAGGTCTCCTCACCTTTCGCCTGTCACTAATGATGGCCAGTGAGCTTTCTTCTCAGGATCAGGAGTACGTGGCCTAGCTCCAGACCCCGGACCAAGGGGTTTGGGACAGACAGACAGACACCGTGTGGGTGTGGTGGCCGGGATTTTGCCTGGTGGGTAGGAGCTTGCCAGTGGAAGAGGGTTTTGAGCCAGGAGCTGGAGGAAGGTACCCCCATGCAACCACTCTGCCTTTCCTCTCCTCCCCGAAGGCCTGGAGGAACGGCCCGGCTCAGGCTCCTGGGGCGCCAGCGACCAGAACAGCTCCTCCTTCGACCCCAGCCGGGTGAGACACCTTCCCCCAACCCCCCGCTCCCCATTCTGGGGGAGCAGGAGTGATACTGAGGGAGGCAACAGGCTGTGGCCTGGGTTGGAATTTGAAATCTCCCCTGGCCCTTATTAGCCCCTATGCCAGCTGTTAAGGGTCCCCCGCTGTCCTGAACACCCCTTTCTCCATAGCCCTACAGCGAAGGCACCCACTTCAGTGAGTCTCATGGTGGCCTGACTTCGTCTACATTCCTGGGACCTGGCCTTGGGGGTGAGTGTCCACACACGAGGGTCCTCTGCTTCCCCCCCCCCCCCACGTTCCAGTGTGATCCTTATCTTAACTAGTGGCAGCTGTAAAGACCACCCGCCTCTCCCAGGCTCCATCCTGGCACTGTCCCATGGGGCTGTCAGAAACCCAGCCTCCCCTGGGGGCCTCAGGTGGTTGGGGATCCCCGATGTAGGTGACCTGCTCGTGGCTCTGAAGACCAGTCCCCAGTGTCCTGCCTGTGGGTTTCAGACGGCCGGCGGCGCCTGTTTGGAGACAGATTGCCAGTTGTTTCCTCCAAGGTGTTGCTGAGTAGACTGGGGCCCGCAGGCGTTGTGCCCGCAGCCGAACACATCATGAGGACCTTCACTCTGTCCCCCAACGAGGCCACGAGGTCCCGGGTGGTCAGTTTAGTAGAATTGTTGTCATGGCCCCAGGGCCATTGGGGGAGGTGGCCCACCCCCAGAGATGTACAAGCTTCGGGTCACAGGTCCTGCCTTGAGGCCTGTGTCCTGTGGTCGCGGCACACGGGTGCTGAGTAAGTGCTTGTGAATGAAGGGCAGGCCTGGTGGACACTTTATCCCATTGCCCAGATGTGGAGGGCGAGGCCCAGCCTGCGGTCACCCAGCTTCCCTCTACTCTTCCTTCCCTGTGGCCTCTTCCTGACACTGGCTGACCTGCGGGCAGGCAGGGCTGATGGGTAGTTCCCACGGCCACCAGGCCCAAGCCCAGCTGTGCCTGCCTCAGTGTTCCACAGTTCACCGAGGGTGCTGGGCAGCCCACGGGGGCGGGTGGTCTCCGTGCCCAAGTGCTCCCCAAAGCCTGGTGTGGGCTCGGACTGTGGGGTGAGCTCATTAGAAAGCAGCAGCAGGCCTGCTTCTGCCAAGTGTCCGCTCTCCATCCAGATCACAGCCGGGGCCAGGTGCCCAGAGGATGCATCTAGGTGTCTCGCCACCCGGTTCCCAGTGTTGTGGGGATGTTCTGTGGCCGGAAGGCAAGGCTAGAGTTGGGGGAGACAGATGCCTGTGCTGGTGGAACCCAGGGGCTAGGTCAGGCCTGCTGTGTACGTGGGCCCCAGGCTCCCGATGCACCCCCTCCAGTCAGTCCCCCAACCCTGACCACAGGAAACCCAGGCTGGAAAGGGCAGCGGCTGGGCCAGGCCCCCTGGGGTTTGCAGAAAGCGTGTTTCCATCAGGGATCCAGGGAGGCTGTGTCCCAGGACACCAGGCTCGCTTGTCCACCAGTGACCCTGCCCCTCCCCCTCCAGGCAAAGGTGGCGAGCGGGCCGCATATGCAGCCTTCGGGAGAGAGACTGGTGTCGGCGGCTTGAGTCAGGTGAGGCCCGGCCTCAGGGTCTGGTGGGGACACAGGCTCAGCACCAACTGTCTGAAGAGGTGGGGTGGGCAGGGGCTGGGAGGTGCCCCTCTGAGCAGAGGAGGGATGGTGGCGGCCACTTGCCCGCCCAGTCGCTTGGCAGGCTGCTGTTTGCCCCTGGAGCCCTACTCTTGTGTCCCATTGTGTTTCAAATGGGAGGCCCTGTACCTCAAGGTCCAGCCAGGGGGTTCCTTCCACTCTGAGCCTGTCCCTCAGAGAGGCCCCAACCCAGAACAGACTTGTTCCCCCATCCCCTCTGCGAGGCCAGTGGAGGCTGGCTTCCCTCCCCCCACACTGGGTTTCGTTCCTGCCCCTGGGCCAAGTGGAGGGAGTGTGGGCACTGGGCGCCAGAACGTAGATTGTCCCAAGAGGCTGAGCGTGGCCGACCCCCGAGGTGCATCAGGGGGTCAGCTGGTGTGGTAAGACCTGTGGGCGATTGAGGCTCACTTGGTTGAGGGGATCTGACCTGGTTTGGCGTGGTGGGATCTGCATTCGGGTGAGATTGGGTTGGGGGAGGTCTGCAGGGTGAGGTGTGAGATGGGTGGGTTGCGGGTGGGTCTGTGGGTAGGGGGAGGGCTGGGTTTTGAGTGAGACCTGCAGGGCCGGTTGGTTGGGCGCGCTCGGCTGGCATCGCAGGGACCCCCGTCTCACAAGGACCTGTCTCCTCCCCCAGGCTGCCTTCCTGCCCAGCGAGCTGTCCCTCAGCAGCCCTGGGCCGCTGTCCCCCTCAGGTGTCAAAAGCAGTGCCCAGTTCTACCCCTCGTACCCCGGCAACGCCCGCCGGAGACCTGCGGATGGCGGCAGCCTGGGTGAGTGGGTGTGGGGCAGGCAGGGAGCTCAGGGCCCAGGAAGTAGCTGTCTCTCCTTCCGCTTTGGCATTGGGCTCAAGCCATTTGCAGGGACGGACAGTGAGCCGAGAAACTTGGGAAGAGCAGGGCGGGAGGGTGGCATCCCATGCCCCAGCTGGCATTGCACGTAGGTCACCCTCTGGTTCTTGTGACTGAGTCTGAGTGTCATGAAATCACTGTCCTCAGGAGCCAAGTCCAGGGACCCTCCCCTGGGGTGGGGTGGGGGCTGTGTTCCTGACCACCCAGACAGGTGGGCAGGGCCGGCCCCAGAGCATTGGATCTCCTGCTCACGTCTCTCCCTCCTGACAGACTCACAACCCAAGAAGGTCCGGAAGGTGCCGCCCGGGCTCCCATCCTCGGTGAGTGATAGGACAGGGTGGAGCCAGGCAGCACGTGGGCACTGGCATTTGTGTGCCTGCCTCAGTGTTGGGCAGACTTCTTGATTTCCTTTGCTAGAAGGCAGGGAGCTTTCCATGAACAGGTGCAAGGTGGGGACCCCACCAGGACCACAGGGAGAGTACCCGGCACCCAGCCCAAGGATGGATTCGGGGACTGGCTGTCCTGTGCACACACGTGCCCCTGGGGTCTGAGGCTTGGGCTTAGCATCCCACCGCACCCCACTTGCCAGGGCTCTGCACTGGCTTGGGTCCAGTAAAGCCTGCCCCTGCCTCCCAGCCCCCCCGGCTCCCCTCCTGCATCCAGACTCAAGGTTGCCCTTCCACTGGCAGCACGGGCAGCACCACCTAGTTAGAGCTGAGGCCAACCCTGCAGTCTCTTTCCTCTTGGTCTGGTCCCAGCGCTCGTCAGGGCTCTGCTGCTGGAGGCCTCCGTCTTACGCTCGGGCCCTGGCCTTCGGTGCTCAGAGCTGGGGCAGGAGGAGGCTCCCGGGAGCCTAGAGTGGAGAGGAGGGAGGACAAGCCGAGGGCTTTGGTGGGTTGGGAGGAGGTTGCTGACGCAGGAGAGGAGGGCTATTCCAAACCCAGAGCTTGAGCCCCACGCAGGGACGGGAGCTCCGGCTGTTGGTGGGGCTGGAGAAGGGCAGTGGAAAGACTCCAGGAACGCTGGGCTGGGAAGGGGGCGGGGACAGGGATGGGGTGGGCCCTCGGCCTGACCTCCCTCCCCTCTCCCCAGGTGTACCCCCCTAGCTCAGGTGACGACTACAGCAGAGACACCGCTGCCTACCCAGCTGCCAAGACCCCCAGCAGCGCCTACCCTGCCCCCTTCTACATGGCTGGTGCGTGAATCCTTGCTGGAGCGGGGCAGATGGGGTGGGGGTAGGTATGGGCTCACCTGTCTATTCACCACCCTCCTCTCCGCAGATGGCAGCCTACACCCTTCGGCTGAGCTCTGGGGCCCCCCCGGCCAGGCGGGCTTTGGGCCCATGTTGGGCGGCACCTCGTCCCCGCTGCCCCTTCCGCCTGCGGGCGGCAGCACCTCCTCTGGTGGCAGCGGCCCGTTTGGTGGCTTGCACCAGCATGAGCGCATGGTAGGGCCCCCAAAGGGCAAGCGGGCTGGGGCAGGCTGCCCTCGGGCCCTCGTATCTCCTAACCTCCTTCCCTCAGGGGTACCCGCTACATGGAGCAGAGGGCAATGGTGGGCTGCCACCTGTGTCCAGCTTCGCGGCCCCCGGAGCTACCTACGGCAACGTCACCAGCCACACGCCCCCCGTCAGTGGGGCCGACAGCCTCCTGGGTATGGCCCGCCCCTCCCCACCACCCTGCTGGGTCCCTGGGCTGCCCTGCACATGGGGATGAGGCTCCTAAAATCAGCTAGCTTCAGGACTGAGCATCCGTCAGCTGGGGCCTCCTCTCCTCACCCACAGGCTCACGGGGTACCACGGCGGGCAGCTCTGGGGACGCACTCGGGAAGGCGCTGGCCTCTGTGAGTCTTGGGTGAAGGGGTGGTAGCGGGACTGACCGGTTGGGGACCTTTGGAGGCTGCCACTGACCACCGGCTGCTTGTGTCCCATCCCCATCACAGATCTACTCCCCGGATCCCTCCAGCAACAACTTCTCCTCCAGTCCCTCGACACCCGTGGGCTCCCCGCAGGGCCTGACAGGTGTGTGAGTGAGGGGCAGCACTGCTGGAGATGGGAGGGGGTGGGGAAAGGTGTCTGGTGCCTGTAGCTGGGCCAACATGGGGGTGATAGCCTCCTTGTCCTGACAGGACTGCTGCCTGGAGGTGGTGGCTTCTGAGCTGGGGGGTGGCCAGGGCTCTCAGCTGGACTGCTGCCAGCATGTTCATGTCTTAGAACTTGGGCATCACTTAAAATACATACCCTGTGCTTGCCTCTGGCTAGGGGCCATGCCAGCTGACACCGAGTGCCCTGGGCATAGCAGTTGGGAGCTGGAGGTGTCTGGAAGTGCTCTCAGTCTCACCCCCACCCCCCCACCCCCCGGCTTCCCTGCTCGCTGTGGAAGTCCAGAGCAGGCCTTAGCCAAGTAGATGGCTCCCCGCTCTACTCTGAACTGCCAGGCCTCTCAGGGAAGGGGATGGGGATGGCAGGGTGAGGGAGTGTGTACAGATGGGGACACAGACTTCTTAGCAGGGTGGGAGGTGGGATTTGAACCCCTGCCCTGTGGCTGAGAATAGCTTTGCAGGGGGCGGGCACCCCCTTGTGGCCATGCTGGGCATCTCCGGCCCCTCGGTCCCCACGCACCACCACCCCGCACTTCTGGGAGGCTAGTGCTGTGGGCGGGTGTCGGGCCGCTAGCACAAGTTCGGCAGTTCAAACCCGGAAGCAAGATGAAGCTGTTTGCCCTGCAAATATGTAGGAACCCTGGGAGGCCTGTCCTGAGTCGCTGTGCGTCCAGGTAGACTGGACGGCGCTGGGTTTTTGCTGCTGCACACCCTGGTCAGTGAGGGCCTGGGGGGCGTTGCCTCCCCTTCACAACCCCCGTCCCCTGCAGGAAGTTCCCAGTGGCCCCGAGCAGGGGCTCCCGGTGCCTTATCGCCCAGCTATGATGGGGGTCTCCATGGCCTGGTGAGTGCTCCTGACCCTAGGACCACCTGAAGGAGGGGATGGGGATGGGGTGTTCCACGCGGTGTGTGCCCTGGAGGTGGGATGGCTGTGATTGGGAGGTAGCTGTGGGGGTCCCTGGTGACAGAATGTTATACAATACAGGCCAATAAAATAGATGTCCAAATAGATGTCCCTTGGTCTGAAAACTCTTCATTGAAGCATTGGTGGGGGGGACAGGGTGTGAGCCAGGCCACGTCTGCCAGTCCATGAACAGTGGCTGCCTACTGCCTGAGTGCAGAGGGGCTGTGCAGGGTCCCGGTGTCCACCCTGACTGCCCCTCCCACCGGCAGCAGAACAAGCTGGAGGACCACTTGGACGAGGCCATCCACGTGCTGCGCAGCCACGCCGTGGGCACGGCCAGTGACGTCCATGGGATGTTGCCTGGCCCCGGGACCATGGCCCCTGGCTTCCCCGGCCCTGTCATGCCACTAGGCGGCCGACACGCCAGTCTGGTGAGCACTGAACAGTGGGGCAGGTTGGTAGGGCATGTGCCAGGCTCAGGAAGCCCCCCAGTGCTGACACGTGCAACCCCCAGGTTGGAGGCAGCCACTCTGAGGACAGCCTCGCGGGCAGTGCTGGCCTGCTCCACAACCACGTGGGCCTCCCCAGCCAGCCCGGAGCCCTCCCGGACCTCTCTCGGCCGCCCGACTCCTACAGCGGTAAGTGCTTGTGTAGGGGCTTCTGGGGGTTGTGGGGCAGGCTCTGTGGACATCACCAGGTGCACGGGGTTTGCTGTCCAGGGGAGGAGCCAGAAGGGAACTCGGCTAGAGGGTCCCTAAAAGAGGGAGTGGTGACATGTTGGGTGAGATCAGGGGCAGGGCTGGGTCCAGTCTAGATGAGGCCTGGGTGAAGGTTAGGGGCGACATTAGGGTGAGGGCCTGGGTGAGGGTTAGGGGTTAGTTCCTGGGCCCCCTGCTCCATGGTTAGTGCCTATTGCTCTGAAGAGTCCTTCATCACACGTGGCGTAACCAGGTCCTGTGCTTGGGGCCCTGAGCACCACCCCATGGTGCAGGTCGCCTGCGAGTGCCCACAGACCGCCGCAGGGTTCCTGTGAGAGAGACACACACACACACACACACACCACCCCTGCCCTATAATCATTGTAGAACACACAGACCCCACACCCCCTATAATCATTGTAGAGTAAACCAGGTGCGCAGACACACAGCCCTGACACCAGCTCAGGTTCTTTCCAAGGCCAGCACCTGTTTGATCTGCCTGAGTCCTGAGCAGCACTAGGACAGGATGCATGTCACACGGCTCAGACCAGAACAGAGCCTCTCGCCCCTGCGTCCTGCCCTCGGGACACTGCGTCACCCGCACATCCCATGTGACGTAGTGGCAGGTTGCACGGTCTCCCCCTCAGAGCCAACCCGGGGTTCAGACCTTGGAGCCAAAGGGACCAGTGGTTGGTCCTGGTGGGGGGTTGGGGGGACCGCCTTCCTGCTGCCTCTGTGCCACCTGACACCACTGGTGGCCAAAGTTGGGTCTTCCATGTGGACGCACCTGCTTGTGCCGCTAACTGTTGTCATGTGGAGCCCCTGGTGACCAATAGGCCAGTCGGTCTTTTCACTGACTGAGTGACCTTACAACCCCCTGCCATCGACCCACTTCCAGCCCATCGTGACTTTATATAAGGCTTTCAATCTCTTGGGGTACAGACAGTCCAATCCTAATTTTATCCTGAGGACAGGCTGGTGGGTTTCAACTGGTCCACTTGTTCCACAAATCCACCAGAGCATTTAAGGTGGTCGGATTTGGGGCGGCCCTTTCTGCCTTCTGGGATGATACGCGTTGTTATATAAAGTGGTTGTACTCTCAGACCACCCAGGAGCCGCGTTCTACGTGTTCAGCTGCTCTGGCTGCCCACCTGATGGTGTAAGGTGACTGGTGGTCTGTGGAGCTGTTTCTCCTCTTACTGGTCTGCAGTCCGTATCCGTGGAGCCCTGGTGACCTGCGGTTATGCATCGGCTGCAGTTGGCAGGGTCATTGGTTCCAACCCCAGCTGCTCTGCGGGGCAAAGAACTGGGCTTTCTCCAGAAAGCGTTCTTGTGAGGGGCCATCGAGCTGGCTCCAGCCCAGGGCGACCTATGCACCACAACACTTCCCGGTCCTGTGCCATCCTCACAGTGGTTCCTGTGCCCATTGATGCAGCCACCGCGTCCGTCCATTCACTGCCCTTGCAGCTTATCAGACATGACCTTCTCCAGGGTCTGGTCTCTCCTGACAACATCTCCAAACTGTGTAAGATGAATTCTTGCTATCCCTGCCTCCAAGGAGCACTCTGGCTGGACTTCTCCAAGACAGATCCATGTGTCCTGTGGGACTTTCAGTGTTCTTCTCTGGCCCCACAGCTCAAATGCATCCCTTCTTCCTCGGTCTTCCTTACTCAGTGTCCATCCAACTGTCACGTGCATAGGAGGCTGAGGAGATCGTCATGGCTGGGGTCAGACGCACCTCAGTCCTCAAAGGAACATCCTTGCTCTTCAACACGCTAAGGAGTTCCTGTGCAGCAGGTTGACTTAAAGCAACGCATCTTTGGCTCCCTTGACTGCTGCTTCCATGAGCGTTGACTGTGGATCCAACTAAGAAAACCCTTGACAACTTCAACCTATTCTCCATTCATCATGACGTTACCTATTGGTCCCTGTCTTCTTAACATTGAGTTGCAATCCACCCTGGAAGCTGCGATCCTTGATCTTCATCCACAAATGTTTCAAGTCCTCCTCACTTTCAGCAAGCAAGGAAGGTGTCTTCTGCAAATCACGGGTTGTCAGTGAGCCTTCCTCCAGCCCCGCTGCCACACTCTTCGTCTAACGCAGCCCATGTGATGGTTTTCTCAGCATATAGGTGGAACAAGTACGCTGAGAGGACACCATCCGAATGCACACCTTTCTGGATTTTCAGTCACGCAGGAGTCACTTGTTCCACTGCCTCTTGAACCAGGTTCAAGTGCCTCATGGGCACAATGAAGTGTTCTGGAAATCCCCTGCTTCTCAGTCAAATCCCTTTGCGTAGACAATGAAACAAGTCAACATCTTTCTGGTGTTCTCTGCTCTGAGCCAAGGTCCATCTGGCATCAGCAACGATACCCCTGTTCCACGTCCTCTTCTGAATCAGGCCTGAATTCTGACAGCTCCCTGTCAATGGACTGCTGCAACCATTGTTGGATGATCTTCAGCAAAATTCCACTTGTGTGTGATAGCGACAAACTTCGTTCTATAGTTTGAGCATTCTGATGGGTCTCTAGTCTCTGGAATGGGCGCAAATAATAGCTCTCTTCCTGTCAGTTGGCCAGCTGGCCTCCCCATTTCCTGGCACAGGTGAGCAAATGCTCCCGGTGCTGCTTCTGCTTCTCTGAAACATTCCGGTGGGTGTCCGGTCAGTTCCTGGAGCCTTGTGTTTGACTAATGTGTTCAGCGCAGTATGACGTCTCCTGTCAGCACTGTGGCTCTCGCTCATTTGCTAAACCTCCTGAAATGGTGGAACATCACCTACTTCTTTTAGGTGCAGTGACTGAATTCTTTCCATCTTCTCTAGACGCTTCCTGCATCGTGCAGGATTTTTGCTTATAGCATCTTTCCAAATTACAGTTCAAGACGATTTTTTTTTCTTGAGTTCTTTTCAAGTGTGCCCTACGTAGCTGATTGGTTTTCTGATTCTAGGCCCTCCCTCACACACACAGTTGTAACACTTGGGTGTGTCTTCTCAGGCTGCCTGTTGAACTGTTGTATTCAGCTCCATGGAGAGTTAGAGTCCGTTCTTCCCTGCCCGTATTGGGCCACTGTGAGTTGGCATCCGCTGACTTGGTGGCAGTGAGTTGAAAGTTTGGTGTATTTTGGGTTCCATCCGCGTCTCCTCTTGGAACTGGTGCCCAGGCCTTCTTGCCGAGCAGTCTGAGTGCCAGCTCTCTGTCAGCAGGGCTCCCTCGGCACCCCAGACCACCTGCCACCCGCAGGGCGCCAGCACACAGGGACCCTGTCGGGCGGAGTTTTCTGCTGTTCATGGAGCAGGCCGACCGCTGCACCATCCTGTGAAGTGTCTGGTGGTCTTAGCAGCCTGTTGCCAGCCCACAGTGCCACCCAGGCTTCTTCCTCCAGTCCTGACAGCCCACTCTCATCCCCCCCCCCCCCGAGTTCCAAGCTTTGTAACAAATGCAGTCCCGTGGGCACGCTCGTGCCCTGCACACAGTGGACACGGGGCTGCCGCCAGCTGCTGCCACCCCTGACCCGGGCTCTTTGCAGGCCTCGGACGGACGGGCGTGGCGTCCGGCACGGCCGGGGAGATCAAGCGGGAGGAGAAGGAAGACGACGAGAACACGTCCGTGGCCGAGAACTCGGAGGAGGAGAAGAAGGAGCTGAAGCCTCCGCGGCCCCGGACCAGGTGCCAGCCCCCCGCGCCCGGCACGCGTCCGCGCACACACACCCGCCCGGCCCCCGCCACACCCCCGCCTCACGCTCTCCCTCTGGCCCCCCCGGCCCCCTGCCCCGTAGCCCAGAGGAGGACGAGGACGACCTTCTCCCCCCCGAGCAGAAGGCCGAGCGGGAGAAGGAGCGCCGTGTGGCCAATAACGCGCGTGAGCGGCTGCGGGTGCGCGACATCAATGAGGCCTTTAAGGAGCTGGGCCGCATGTGCCAGCTGCACCTCAACAGTGAGAAGCCGCAGACCAAACTGCTGATCCTGCACCAGGCCGTGTCGGTCATCCTCAACCTGGAGCAGCAAGTGCGAGGTCAGTGGGGCCGCCGGCCCTGCGCACCCTCGCTGCCAGCTGCCCCCTAACGCCTTCTCCCCTGCGTGGCCCGTTAACACTTTCTCTCCTGCAGCACTGTTGCTTGGACCGGAGCCGGGGCCCTGGTCCCCGCGCCGCCCCCCTCGCTGTCTCTTCGTCACTCTGGGGTTCACATGTCTTGGGGCATGGGGGGGCGTGCTGTGCCATGTGTCTCCCCACCCCACCTCTGCTCTGTCTCTCATGCTCCCCCCCCCCCCCGCCCCTTCCTACCTCGCACTTGCTGCCCGAGCCCGGGGACCACCCGGCAGGCTGCGGCCTCGAGCCTCCCCTCCCTCAAAGCCTGGCACCAGGACTTGGGGGACGGAAGGAACGGGGCAGCCTGCCTCGGTCTGCACCGGCAGTTTGGTCTGCGCGCTTGTCCGGGTGCTGGCCTGCGGCAGGGGGTGGGCCATGACCCCCAGGAGCAGGCAGGCACAGGAGGGAGGCTTGCTGAGCATGGAGGTGGGAAGCTGAGACAGCAGAATTGTCCCCAGCTGGGAGCCGCCTGGCTGACCAAGCTGGACAGTCTGGCTGCCCAAGGCTGGTGGGCAGGGAGCCAGGGAGCACCAGGAGGAGGCTTGGACAGGGCTGGTCTTGACTCTTCCCACCGCGCTTGGGGGCACTCACCTGGCTCTTGGGCATCTAGGAAGCTAGTCAGGCAGACATGTTTTTGGGGATACTAGGATCTCAGAGATTAGCTGGGGGCTAGTTCTAGAGGTCAGCGGCCAGGCCCAGCTCCCCTCTCCCAGCGCGGCCTGCTCTGCCGGAGAAGGAAGGGACAGAGAAAGGGGCATTTGTGTGCACTGCACCAGCTAGCAGCAGAGGAGTCCTAGCTTCCCCAGACGCCCCTTGCTGGATCCAAGTCCCTGTGAACAACCATGTAGCTGGCCACACAGCCAGCTGTCGCCACGTTCCCGGGAGCATGCACTGCAGGAACCTATGCACACAAATCGATGCTCAAGCTGTCTTACGTTTGCCAGCACCCTGACACGCTGTGCCCTCTCACCACGTACACCTTCAACCACGCGGGCACATGCACATACACACACTGCCCTCTCACCATGTATACCGTGAACCACGTGGCATACACACACTGCCCCACCACCACGTACACCAGGAACCACATGGGGACACACACACTGCTGCCAACACCGACCATGAACCCGCATTGGTATAACACCAACCTCGTTCCTACATTGACAAATTCGACTTTACTCACACTGATGCTTCACTAACACTGTTGTGTGCCTACATGCCCATACCACTTCAGTGAACCCACGTATACCTACGCTGGTACACCAGCAACACCAACCACACCAACCACGTACCGCTCCTGGTAAACCATTAATGTCATGTGTCATTGCATGTGCCCACACTGACACACCACACCAACCAGGTGCCACCAGCATGCCTGCCATGTCCTCTCATGACAGTACGTCCAGTATTGACTGCTACCCTATCACCACCACCACCTGGTACCTACTTGTATGCCGCTACTATGGTGTACCAACATTGTACACCCCTGCCACCTTGCACCCACACCAGTTCACCACTGCCATGAGCACCCTGTGCCCACACTGGCACACCACCCACACAAGCACCGCGTGTGCCCGCCCTGGACGCACCCGACTAATGGGCCCGGTGCTGTGCACCCAGCAGCGCAGAGGAGGTGCTATCCCTGGAGGAGAAAGACCTGAGGGACCGGGAGAGGCGCATGGCCAATAACGCGCGGGAGCGGGTGCGCGTGCGGGACATTAACGAGGCCTTCCGGGAGCTGGGCCGCATGTGCCAGCTGCACCTCAAGTCGGACAAGGCGCAGACCAAGCTGCTGATCCTGCAGCAGGCCGTGCAGGTCATCTTGGGCCTGGAGCAGCAGGTGCGAGGTACGCTTCTGGTCCCGTCCTCCCCACCCGGCCCACGCTGGGGCGGGACTCGGCATTGCAGATCCCGGCCATCTGCCAGTCAGTCTGCCCTCTGCCCCTGTTCCTCGCGCCCCACTCTCCCCAGCCTGCTCGGGGAGATGGCACGGCAGCCTGCTGTGTGTGCAGGACCCTCTCCCACCGTGCTCTTTCCCTCCTCAGAACGGAACCTGAACCCCAAAGCAGCCTGTCTCAAACGCCGAGAGGAGGAGAAGGTGTCGGGTGTGGTCGGGGACCCCCAGATGGTGCTGTCGGCCACCCACCCTGGCCTGGGGGAGACTCACAACCCCGCCGGGCACATGTGAGGTACGCAGGGGCCCGCCCCGCCACCTTGCCCCCAGTCCCGCAGGCCCAGGTCCCTCACCAGCCTCCCCTGCTGGTCCCGGCCACCACGCCCGAGGACCCTGAGCTCACATCTCAGCCTGGGGCCGGAAGGAGCATTTTCTTCTTCTCCTTTTTTTTTTGTGGAAACGAAAGAGTGAAAGAAAAAGCGCGGGCAAGAAAATACACACTCTGTCCGAGAAGAGGAAAGAGAGAAAAATGCCTTAAGCACCTGCACGGAGGAGTCGGAACGTACCGCAGACGGAGGGAGACGCCGTGTGAACCTGGCTTGTCCTTCGAGAGCCACCAGCAAATTGTGCCTACGCATCATATTTTTTTTAAGGAAAATAAAAAAAGAACGTTAGTTATGAGATTTTTTTTTTAATGTAGCAGAAAAATTAGCAAGGATGTTGCCTTTGGTCTCTATTGGTTTTTTTTTAAGCTCTTTTTTTTTGGCATATGTTTTGTAAGCAACAAATGTTTTTGTATAAAAGTCTCGTGTCTCTTGCTATTTCTGCTGCTGTTTCTCGAGCCAAGCAGTGCATTTTGCTCGGCCTGCTTAACTGGATGGAAATGATCCACCGCGATCCCGAACCCCCACCTCCTCCCTGGGACCAGAGAGACCCAAGGCAGAGCCAGCCCATCCTTAAGCCATTAAGACCCCCACACCCCAAGGACCTGGGAGATCCAAAGCAGTGCCAGGCCCCTAGGTTTTTCATGGAGAAATTGAGGGCCTTGGCTTTCACATTGGTTTGACCTATTCTAAGGAGTAGATGGGAATCGATGTGAACCCCTGCCCCCTCCAGGGGACTCCTGCCCTGCCTGGGGAAGGGACTGGGCTGGTGAATAGGGGCCCCCAGCCCCAGAACCACCCTAGAGACCCCTCCCAGGAGCAACTTTGCTGAGACTCCAAAGACTCGGCTGCCTCATCTCCTGACCCTCTGTCTACTACTTCTCCCCATACCCAGCCTGTAGCTCCTCTGCTGGCCCCACCAGAACCCACAGATCCCTTTAGAACAGAGCACCTGTGGTCACAGGGTCAGGGCATGACCCACACACCTGCCCCTCGTCCTTTGACTCCAGACACCTCTACATGTCCCTGTGGGGCTTTGCTGGGTGGGTGTGGGGGCACTGCTAACCTCCTGCCTCCTCCACATCCTTGCCCTCAATGTATGGCTAGAGGTGGGTTGTAGGTGCCCAGTGATCAGTCTCCAGCAGCCTTTGCCGGAGTCGATCTGACCCCTGGGGCCCCTGTGTTAGGTAGAGACAGCTCAAAGGGTTTTTCCTTGGATGTAGTGTTTACAGAGAAAGCTTCAGGATGATGGTTATGTGCTCCACTACTGACGGGAAGTAGGCGATTTGAACCTGCCCAGAGTTGCCTTGGAAGAAAGACCTGGCAGTCCTACCCGCCTGGCCAGCCCCTGGAGAAGTTCCCCCCCCCAGGCCCTGGGGGGTGAGGCGGTGCACGCCACTGCCTCTGGATCTTCCTCTGATGCAGCTGGGTTCACACTGGCAACCTCAGGTTAGGGGAACGCAGATCACTGTTGCCCCCTTGTGTCAGCTGTTGGCAGGAAAGACAAATCCAGTGACACTCGTGTGCAAGAAAGCTTTATATCAAGAAGCCTTATGTTAATAGGAAAACATCACAGCACAGTCTGGTCTCAAGTCTGTAAGTCCCCCTTCAGACTCCGGTGACCACGTGCAATGATGCAGAATGCATGAAGATCACAGGCAAGGTCCTGTGGCTCCAATTGCCCAGTTCATCACAGGGCTCTGGCAGGTCTCATCACGGAAGGTGAAGGTGAAGGCAAAGGGGGAGAATCCCTGGATCTTCAGAAGGCCACATCCACAAGGAGGCACCTGATTGACAGGCTCAAGTTGATTGAAATTCTGAAGCGACCACACCTCTCCTGACAGTGACTGGCTCACAGGCCAGGTTCCCCTGGGGCTCTGGCACTCCAGGGTAGGCTCAGCCTGCTGAGTGGCTTTGTAACACTCCCCACCCCCACCTCCTGTATCCTCTGCCTGCCCTGTAAGAAAGACATCACACACCAGACTGCCTGCCCCTCACACGACTTCCAAAGGCCACAGCCAGGCACCCAGAGGACAGCAGAAAGAAGACTGGAAATCGGAGCTAGTATTCATCATGGCCCAGGCTCGGGAGTAGGGGCATCTCCGACCTCAGTTCAAGTCCCAATGCAGTGCAGTGGCCGAGGTGGGTCCCAACATCACATCAGGGGACACACAGGGCCCACAGGCTTTGAGGGGTCTCTGCCTCCCTCTTTGTTTCTGGTATAGGGACTGCATGCCATTTGGAACTCTGCTGCGTATAAAATCAGGACAACCTTTCAGTGTCAGCTGTTAACCAAAAGGTCTGACTCAAAGCTAGCCAGCAACCTCCTGGGGAGAAAGACCTGTTACCCTAGAGACTTGAACCCAGGAAACCCTGTGGAGCAGCCGCATCCAGTCGCGTGGTGTCCCTGTGAGTCAATCGACTGGGCAGCATCCCTCAGCTGGGTGCAAGATTAGGTGAACCCAGTGTCTGGGGGTAGGGTGTGCTTCAGGAGACCAGAAATTTGTTCTGGTTGTTGGGCAGAAGCAGACATTTTGCGTCCAAGCAGCTGGCTAGGTTGTACCACCTCTCTGCGGGAAGAAGTGACTCGCAGCGATCTCCATTCCCTGTGAGTGCCTGTGGGGGTGGGGATTGGTTCAGCCAGGAAGGCATAGCTCAGGAGAGTGTGTGTGTCTGTCCAAAGATGGGATTCTAGAAGTTGATGCTGCCCCGTTGAGAAGTGTGATGAGGATTCCTGGGGTTTCTTGGGGCTGCTGTAACCAATGAGCTCACACCACGTGTCATTCTCGCCCCTACGTGGGCTCCAGTTCAGCTGAGGTGTTGGCTGGGCCTGGAAGCCCTCAGGGAAGGTCCTTCCTAAATTCATGGCCCTGGGCTTCCAGAGCTTCCCTACTCTCCTGCCATCCGCATCTGGTTTGTGTGTACACCAAAGCCTGCATTCCGAATGGTTTCTGACTCAGTGACCCTAAAGCACAATATAACTGCCTCCATGGGTTTTCCAGGACTAACTCTACGGGAGTGAAAGGCCTTGTTATTTCTCCCTTAGACCAGCTGGTGGTTAGAGCCCAACACATACAATAATCACAACAGGGCTGCTCTAGTCATTACAGGGCTCAAACACTGTGATCTTGAGGACGGTGCAGGGCCGGGCAGTGTCCTGTCCTGCTGTGCAGAAGCTTGCTACGAATTGGAACCACCTGGACGGCACCTAATACCAGCGGTCGGAGTCAGCCCCATGGCACTGGTTGGCAACAGGACTACTTCGTGTGGTCAGACACGCCTCCCACTGGACTTTTCCTTCTCCATACATTTAAAAATAAATGTAAAGTTTCCTCCAAAATGCCTTGGGCTGCCTGTTGGCCGCACGCGTAATTTCACACACTGCTTGAGGGAGTGTAGGCGTGGGGGTTGAGGCGTTGGGCTGCGATCCACCCGCCAGGTATGAAGTTTGAAACCAGCTGCTGGAGGGGGGAAAGGCAGGCCTTTCTACTCCCATAAACAGTTAAGTCTCGGAAGCCCACAGGGCCAGTTCTACTCTGTCCTAGAGGGTCGCTAGGAGTCAGCATGGGCCCCATGACCGCGAGTTTGGGTCTTTTGGATGGGCGACAAGTCAGGGCGGCACGCACAGAGGATCAGGTACGGCCCCTGCCTCTCCAAACGTCGGGTCCAATACCAGCCCACGCCTTTCTGGCTTCCGGCGCCACATTCGAGCATCTTAACATTCAGCAGGGCACAAAGACCATCGGGCGAACATTCCAAGAACGCAGCCAGGGGCTACTCTGACGGCCGGCACCAAGCGGGTAACTGGTGGCCGGAGACCACGTGACAGGAAGTCCCGCCCCGCCCGCGAAGGTCCGGAAGTACCACCAATACCTTCCGGGGTTGTCGGGGCGTTGTGCGCCTGCGCGCTGCGTCGGGCCGGCCCAGGGTGACCCTGAGCGCTTCCGAGTGCGCCGCGATGCTCACCAGGTTCCTGGGCCCGCGCTACCGGGAGCTGGCGAAGAATTGGTGAGCTGGCCGCCCCTGGCAAGGGGGTACACTGAGGCCCGCAGAGGGGACCCAGCAAGCTCCCACCTCCTCATTCCCGTCCGCCACCCCTCGGAGCCGCGGTTTCCCCATCTCGCCCTGGGTCGTCAGGGGCGCCCACGTGTTGCAGAGTCCAGTGGACCCTCAGCCTGGGCGTGTGGGCCTCAAGACCCTACTTATACATTTCTGGACTGGGGGGGGGGAAGTCCTTTTTTTTAATGTTTACTAACAAGGAGCGTGAAGCCTAGTGCTTCACGTGTCCTTGAACCCAAGGAGGCGGGGAGGTATTGCGGTGATCCCCTATGACTCTACATGGGTGACACGACCAGCTTGACATATGAGATTAGGGTGATGACGCCCCCGCCCCCCATGACCCCAAGTAGGTGACATGACCAGGGTAACACCTGGGATTGGGATGACACCTTCCCTACATGACTCCACATGGGTGACAGGACTAGGTTGACACCCGGGATTGGGATGTCTCTGACAGGGGGGTTTAACAGAGGGGCCCTTTACCAGATACACTTCCTGGTCCCAGACAGGACATTAAAGTTAGGTATGGGGCGGCTCTGGGTGGCAGCCACTAGCCTATTCCCAGCTGCCACTCTTTCACCCGGACTTTTATTTACCCCACAAGCATTTCCTGAGCACCTACTGTGTGCCAAGGACACAGCAGAGAACAGTGTACTAGACCCTGACTTCCTTGCCAAGAGAAGGTCCACAAGGCCACAATGAGATCTATACATGCCGAGTCAGACGTGTAGGAGGGTCCAGGCAGCTCTATCCCGCTTACTTCTTGCTCCTGGTAGCTGGGAAGCTTGTAGACCCTCAGAAGGTACTTTGGGCTTTGAGGAAGGTCCTGCTTGAAGCCAGGGACCCGGTCAGCCACTCTACTTCCCCTAGGCCTGGCCTGTCTTGAGAAATGGAAGACGCAGCTAAGGGCAGGGCATTTTGGAAATGTACACAAACCCATTTGGGAATTCTAAGTTCCCAGGATACTGGATGATAGAGTGACCCTACCTGTCGAAGGCCATGATCGTGGGCCCCTCATGTCATGCCTTGGCCAGTTTCTGATGGTAGGGGTAACTAGTGACCACCTGGGAGGGGGCTTGCTGCTGAAGGCAGCTTGGGGCAGCTCCCTGAAGGGTGTTGGCGTAAGTGGGACATTGGGCCGTCTTTCAGTTTTGAACTCGTGTCATCTGCCTGCAGGGTTGTGCAGGTGAGAAAAGACTGGGACAGTAGCAGTAAGGGGGTAGGCAGGCACCTAGATGTGGGAGGCTGGGGAGACTTGAGGAGGACACTTCCCAAGCAGGTCTGACACCAGTTCTCTCGCACTCAGGCTGCCCACGGCAGGCATGTGGGCCTCTGTGGGTTCCGTGGGGCTAGTGTGGGCCACCGACTGGCGGCTGATCCTGGACTGGGTCCCCTACATTAACGGCAAGTTTAAGAACGACGACTGAGGAAGCCCTCCAGAGTTTTGTTCCAACTGTAAGTTTCTGAGGTCAGGTCTGCAGGCTGTTGGTGGGTAAACCTGGGCCTCCCAAGGAAGCAGAGGGGTGGATTTCTTGGTGTTTCCAGAGTGTGGGGGCAGTGACTTGATCTTGGAGAGGCTCCCTGCTGGCCAAGTTCAGACACTGGCTCTGCAGGCACCTTCTCATCCTGGAGTCAGCACTGTCCCGTGGTTCTATCTCTGTGGCTCCTGCCCATCCACCTGTACCCAGCCTTGTCTCCCCATCTCCTCCTGTTCCCCAGCCAGGGCGGCATGGAGGTGGCCCTACTTTACAAGTGGGGAAAGACAAGGCTGAGCCCTAGGATGGGCTGCTCTGAGAGTCATGGGACCATGACCGACAGCTTCCTTTTTGGTGAAAATACAAACCCATTCCTTGGTGTCTGCTGTGTGGCTCAGATGCAGTCGTATGTATCGCTATTCTCACGTTTCCCACTGCTGACTTGGACTCGACGTTTCCCTCTGCTTCCGAGGCACAGTGGGCTCTTCTCTTTTTAATCATGTCACTGGGAGCTCTTACAGACAGAGCATTCCATAGTTCAATCACATCAGGCAGTATCTACCACAATCAGTTTCAAAACATTTTCTTCTTGACCTCCTTGATGCCAGCTCCCTTTGACCCCCTCCCTCCCCCACAGTAGCCCGCAGGAGCCCTTACTTTATCTTACTTGCCATATACAGCTGCCACCTTGACCTCATCGAGACCGTGCTTCAACACGTGTTCATGGCCATGTTCTTGACGGATTTAGCTAGATAATGATTTAAAGCGATGTCAGGGAACAGTTTCATTTCACAGTTTGAAGATTTTCCCAGAATGGTAAATTTGGGGGTTCCGCCTCTTAAAGGGTCCAGTGAGTCTGGAGTCTATAAGCATTTGAAATTCCACTGCCCCCTCCCCCATTCTGATCAAGATTCACCATGATTCCTTAGTAAGGGCACGCAGGCACCATCCAGTTCTGATGCCACAGCTAAAGAAGCAGTTAGACCTGCAACCCTGTTTCTTCAACCCCTTCTTTCAGTTTCCATCCTGCTTTCCTGTTGCCACAAGGCAGAAGTCAAACATGCCTCCATCTTTTTTTCCCCTAAATCTCCATCTTTCTTTACCGTATTTTGATACCATCCATTCTTCCCCCAAGACACTACTGTCCTACTGGGTTCACTAATTAGTGACCCTGGCCACATAAGCTTGGAGGCTGGCTAGGGCTAGGTGTTGCTGTGGACCAAGGACTGTATCCTTGCTGTTTAGTGATCCTGGCTTGTGGTAGCCTATTGCCTTCCCTATTGTGAGTTTTTGTCTGTGAGCAATTCTGGCCTCTGCCACATACGTGCTCCCCTGGTGGCTCTTCTGCCGAAGGCCCTGGGGTTTCCATGTTCTTGTTTCCGCCATGGCTCATTCTCACAGAGGTTTTGTCTTTTAGCAGATTGTACCCTACGGAAACAAAGGGTGGTGACCTGGTTCCCACCGTGTACTCAAATACAGAGTTGATCTCACCTTAATCCTATTCGCATAGCAGAGAACTCCCTCCTAATTGGGAGTCTAACTGGGATTTATAACATCTCACATAAGGGATTATGACGAGAGGTGCTATATTAATCGGCTACATCTCAGCCTCCTTCAGCTGGACTGATTGGTTTGTCAGAGACTCTGGCTGCTGTTCTAAGCACATTGCTCCTATCTTTATCCATCACCCCACATTTCAGTGTGGGCAGCACTTTCCCAACCAGAGACGGTCTTAAGCCCAAGGAAAGCCATTTGAGCTAGATTTGAACCTGGGCAGCCTGGCTCCACATCTTCCTTTCACCTCTGCTTTGATGTGAAAATGGCTAGCGTGGATCCTCCTGCCATGTTGGTTTTTGCGATGGGCTGGAATCCTTGGACCACACCACCCCCCTGATTATCCTGCCAGTTTAACTTCGTGTAGAAGGGATGTTTCTGCTCACCTGGCCTTCTTCTCCCTCCCAGGTGTCTGGTGCTGCTGATTCTTACTGTCTCAGAACCTGCTATGTCTCGATCAGCCGAATACAGATACATGGAGTGGCTGAACCACAACTGAAGACTGTTTGTTCCTCAAAAGCACTCGGGTGTGTTCATGCCCTTAGCATTAAAGTACACACTGAAACTACCGCCTGCCTGGACGCTGATCTTGCTGGTGCCTCTGTGATTCAGGTGTCCTTTGAGCTTCCCAATCTTGCAAATCTAGGAGAGTTTTCCATTGACTCTTGTAGGCATTGTTGAATTACTTTAAATGTTTCTCTATTGCTGCATTAGCAACACATCCCCAATTTAGTAAGTCACAACAACAAAATTCACTGCTTCTCAGTTTCTGTAGGCCCAGGAATTCCCAAATGGCCAAGTTTGATAGGCTTGGCTCCGGTTCGCCCATGAGCTTGCAGTCAAGATGGTAGCCAGGGCAGCAGCATATGAAGGCTGGCCCAAGGCTAAGGGAGCTGTGTCCGCATTGGCTTCCTCACATGGCTGTTGACCAGGAGCCTCAGTTCCTCCCTCTGTGGCTTGATCCATAAAATTGCTTGAGTCCCCTCACAACATGGCAACTGACTTCCCACAGACCTAGTTATCCCAAAGAGCAAGGAGGAAGCCCCAACCTTTTACGAGCTACTCTCAGAAGTCATGCTCCATCATTTCCCTGCACTTTGTTCGTTACAAGCAAGTCAGTGGGCCAGCCCACACTCAGAGGGAAGTGAACTAGGTGCTGTATTTTGAAGAGAGGATTATCAAGGAATTTAAGAACCCAAAATCTGACAATTCTATCACATAACAATGCTATAATAGGACAGAGTAGAACTGCCCCTTGGAGTTTCCGAGGTAAAACTTAATGGCAGTAGAAAGCCTCATCTCTCTCTCTCTCTCCCACTGACTGGCTGGTGAGTTTGAACTGCACTCTGTAGTTCCCAGTCCAACTCCAGACCCCCTACGCTACAGGTAAAATGAGTACTCTTGTATAAACATACTTACGTAAACAGGTGTTTTTTCTGACAGCTGGTGGAATTTCCTACACTTGGTTTTTATACCACCCTTCAGTAAATGCAAAGCTTGTGTTTTAACTGACATATTCTGGCCTGGGGCTGGACCATTTACTAGTCTGCTTTGCAGGGCATTGTTTCCTGTATCTACTATGCTATCCTTGTATTTAAATTATTTCATATATATCAACATATTTGTTCAGTGTGGATATGTGGAATTGTGAAATAACTTCTAATATACCTGATAGTACTTCAGTCCCTCTGTGGACACATCCAGGTTTGCATTCATTTGCTGTTTCGTTCTAGCAATGCCTTGGTGGCATTGTTGGGTAAACATTTGTATGGCCAGCCTCAGGGTCAGTGGTTCAAATGCACCAGCTGCTTGTTACTTGGAAGGATGAGGCAAACTGTTCCTCTAAAGCAGTGGTTCTCAACCTGTGGGTCTCGACCCCTTTGGGGTTTTGAATGACCCTTTCACAGGGGTCACCTAAGACCATCAGAAAACACATTTCTGGTGGTCTTAGGACCCAAGACACCCATCTCTAGGCAGGTCCGCCCACAAGCAGTTAACGCCCACATACAGGGCCACCACAACATGAGCTGCATTAAAGGGTCACGACATTAGGAATGTTGAGAACCACTGCTCTAAAGATTGACAACCTTGGCAACCCTAATGAGGGGCCCTAGAAACTGGCATCTACTCGACAGCAGTGAATTTGGGTTCTTTCTCAGTCAGCGGACACCTCTGGCGATTCTCTCCCAAAGTTGGAGATCAGGTGGTTTCTCAGCACCAGGCTGTTAACACACATACACATGGCTCTCCTTTGACCTGGCACCAATATGGCAGTTGCTGATCCTGTTTAGACTGAAAATGTGGATGTTTTGTTCACGTTTTCCCAGCTGTATCAAGTATGATTCATCTTGGTCATTTTCTGGAGCCCTTTTTAAATTCTGCATGCAGCCTGGTGGCTTTCCTCACTCTGCTCCCAACCCTGCTTCCTGTTGGGAATGTTGGTATTTTAAAGCAACTTACACAGCTTTGCTCTGAAGTACTTCAGCAAACATCGCAAGAACAGAATTCTTAAGAATAAGGTTGCAGATGAACACTGGACCTTGACTCAAGTACTCCCTTAATAAAAGAACACTTTGTTCTTAGAATCCGGTATTCTGTGATGCTCACCTTCCTGACAGGATTGCTGAAGACAAAATGGGTGTATAAGCAAATGTGGTGAAGCTGATGGTGCCTGGTTATCAAAAGATATAGCGTCTGGGTTCTTAAAGGCTCATCTAGCTGAGAAGCAACAAAGCTCACATGGAGGAAGCACACCAGCCTGTGCGATCACGAGGTGTAGATGGAATCAGGTATCAGGCATCTAAGACCCAGAATAAAACCATACCTAAGGGGGGGAATCGAGTGGAGGCCCAATCCCCATCTGTAGACAATTGGACATCCTCTCACAGAGGGATCACAGATAAGAGATGAGGCAGTCAGTGTGCAGTATAGCACTGATTAAAAACACACAACTTTCCTCTAGCTCTTTGGTGCTTCCTTCACCCCACTATCATGACCTGGATTCTACCTTAAAAGTTGGATTAGACCAGTGTGTGCACACTGCTACAGATAACCCGCAACGCAGGGAATCCAGGATAGATAAACCCCTCAGGGCCAACAAGGAGAGTAGAGATACCAGGATTAGGGGAAGGTGGGGGGAGCAAGGGAGAAAGGATCACAAGGATCAATTAGAACCCCTCCCAGGGGGATGAGTAATGAGAAAGTGGGTGAGGGGCGACAGAGGACAGTGTAAGATATGGAAAAAATAACTTATTAACGGTTTGTGAGGGAGGGAGGGGAAATAAATGGGGAACGGATATTGGGCTCAAGTGGGAAGAAAATGCTTTGAAAATGATGGCAGCATATGTGCAAATGTGCTTGACACACTGGAGGAATGTATGGATTTTGTTGAGATGCAAGAGCCCCCAATGAAAGTATTGAAAACAAACAGGTCTCTCTCTTTTTGTGGTGAAAACATTCATGGGGAAAAAAAGACATGCATGGGAACACATCCACCCACACAACTTACACATTTGCAAATCCATGAGTTGGTTTGGATTTCCCGCTTGCCAATGTTATCCACACCTCCCCGGTAACTGCTCCTCATCCCGGTTTCTGTATATTTGCCTACTTAAAGTAACTGCGACCAGTTATTTGCCCTTTTTAACCTAACTTCGCTCAGCATGCTCCCGGCTCGTCCATAAGAAGCAAACAACACGGGCGTTTTAACACAAGCACAATGTCATGCCTACGAGTGTGCTCCGACACCCAGTCACTCTCCACCACCTCACAGACGTCTGGAAAACCTTCTCCCACCTGGTTCGTTCGAGGCGGCCCAACTGTGGCATTTCAGTCTCAATTCCAGAGCGTCCGAGCTGCAGACCGCCCAAGACCTGCGGCCCTGGCAGCGGGGTGACCCAAACGCCTGTCTTCAGACGCGTCCTGTCAGAACTTCACAGGCCAGAGCGCGGGCGGGGGCGTGCCGTGCGTGACGCCACGCTGCTACAGGCCCCGCCCCCGCCACGCGCGGTTTTTATAAGGTGGCGGGGCGGCGGGCTGCCGCGGTGCCCGCTGGGATACGTGAGCACGTCTGACCACGCCCACTCGAGCTTTGATTGACTTTGTCACAGCGGGGCTTCTGGGATAGCCCATAGCCTTGCCCCTTGCGTGCTGGATGTGAGCGCCTCAGCCCGCGAGGGAACGCCCGAAGACGGCGGGGTAGCCCCAGGGCCACGCTCCTCCTGCGATTTCATTGGCTAGGTCACAGAGGAGCTCGATAGGCAGCGGGAGGCGGGCCGACAATTCCGGCCTCGCCTCCCCCAAGCGCTGATTGGCGAAGCGGCCACAACCCGCTCTCGGAACCTTGCGGGCCCAATTGAAAACCTAGGCCACGCCCCTGTGATTTGATTGGTCAGTCAACTGGTGACTGGGAAGCAGGTTGGAGAACCAGGCCCCGCCCTTCCCACGCGCTGATTGGTACAGCGACCGCGAGGGTGTTTGGGACGCCTAGGGCTGATTTAGCAACAGGGCCACGCCTCTCTAGGGAGCTGATTGGCGCATCCGTCGCAGCGCGCGCTAGGACGCCACAGGGCGGGGCCTGGCGCGGCGGCTGCGCACTAAGGGGCCCCGCGCGGGCGGGTGGGCGGAGCGGGCCCCCCGAGCGGGGGCTGCGAGCGCGGGGAGGGGGCCTAGAGGGCGGCAAAGCCGGCGCGCGCCCGGCTGGGGGCGGAGGGCGAGGGCCCGAGGGCCGGAACAGCCACGGCGAGTGGCGGCGGCAGCGCCTGAGGAAGCGGCGGAGGCGGCGCGACGAGGAACGAGTTCCAGGCCGCGGCGGGCGAGGAGCCGGGCGCGATGGAGCGGAAGAGGTGGGAGTGCCCGGCGCTCCCGCAGGGCTGGGAGAGGGAAGAAGTGCCCAGAAGGTCGGGGCTGTCGGCCGGCCACAGGGATGTCTTTTACTATAGGTGAATGAGCGCGCCGGCCGCGCCGCGGGCAGGGCCCCAACGGGCGCCTCCCAGCGGCCTCCGCGCGGCCTGGGGCGTCCCGACCCCGGGCCGCGGCCTGGCCCTGCGCGTGCGTGCTACGTGCAGCGTGCGTGCGTGCCAGGCCTGCGCGCGGCGGCACGCGGCCCAGTGCGCGTGCGTACACCCGCGCGGCCGCCGCCGCATGGCCTTCGCCCGCCCCGGGAAGCGGTGGCGGCCTTTGTTTGGAAAACTGGGCCGCGGGGCGGAGGCTGCTGGGAGGCAGGGGTGGGGGGCTGGACTCTCCCGCTTTCCAGTGGGATGCATGGGGGCCAATGGGGTGTGCGAAGCCCAAGGCTGGGTTCTGGGACACCGGTCTCATGCGGGGTTGGGGGAGAAAGCGTGTGCCCCAAATGTAAATCTTTGTCCTCACCCTCCGCCCCTGGGTGTGACCAGACCCTGAGCTGCGTGGTTTTGAGCACCTTGTCGGTGTGCACGTTGGAAGCTCGGCTTGCGAGGGTCTTAATCCATTTACATAATCGGGGGGTTGAGACTCCCCTGTCCCAAAGTGCAAGGTGGTGTTACTGGGGACCTGAGTTTGGAGATGCTAATAGGAGAGCCCCTCCTGGGAACAAAGGACTCCTTGCAATCCAACACCTGCTGGCCAGTCCTTTCTCTCAAAATACTTTTGTTTCCTGGCCAACTTTTGTTGCTCCCTCTCATTTGCTTCTGTCCCAGTTTTGTGTCAGGGCAGCAGGACAGGGAGCCAGGCACCTGCTGTTGGCTGAATGCCTTCTCTTGCACCCTGCCCCCTACATGTACACACACAGCTTAAGGGCCAGTGTTAGCAGCTGCCCAGGGGAGCTGCACAGTTGGTCCCTCTACCCAGCTCTGGGCTTTGCTCTGCTTGGGGAGAGCAGGAAGCACCCAGGGAAGGGATGGCTGGAGTTTAGGGGTGCATCTGGGGCAAGCTCAGCTAAGGTGAGCAGAGCCCAGGCCACATTCCCTTTGTGCCACTTCTGTACCCACAATGTGAATGCACCAGCACTTGGTGGATTGTGTAGTTCTAAGCATGCTGCTCAGTTCTCGATAGACTTGCCCCTGCTAAGGCAGTGTCTGGAGATGAGCCATCTGTGACACCCAGTTACAAATGGTGACAGGTGCTTTTCAGGGCACTCAGGTAACCAGGGATCCCTCTGATCTGAGGTTGGAGCAGTGGGTTACAAGGACGATCGCCAGAATACCCCAAGACTAATTCACACCTTTTCCAAACCCACCTGCTTAAGATCGTGTGCTCCCAACCCAGCTCCCAGCTCTGTCCCTGAGGTTTGAAAGAGGTGGGGCCTGAGGTGATAGAGGGCAGCTCTTTGATGTCAGGAAGTGATGTGAAAATGACATCACAGCATTTGGAGCCTGAGGACCTGTGTCTCTGGCTACTTAGTGGGGCCCCATGTGTCACAGAGGCAGCTGTGGGGAAAGGCTGTTATTAGTATCTTCATAGATGTGCAGCAGCTGCCACCATCACCATCCATATTCAGAATATCCTCATCACCCGGAGAGAAATTCCTTACCGGTGTGCCCACTGCCTGCCCAATGTTGGTTGTAAAGCTGGAGCAGCAGGGGCCTGGGGCTGCTTCCCATTGGATCCCACCTGGGCCAGCTTGTCTCAGCAAGAGGGGGTGCTGACCGACCACCCTGCTTGGTGCGGACCCCCAGCTGAGTGAGGCTGTGGCCCCATGGACAACACTCGTGGGCTGAAGGCACCTTCGCTGAGCTTCTTGTCGACTGGCATTGCTCAGCCTGAGCATGGGGCTTGTGGAATGCCACACTGAGAATGACACCTGGCTGTGGGCGCTGGACACCTGCTGCTGCTCTCATTTGTCACATTCAGCCGCCCCACATATGGACACTGTGACTGGGGCCTGGGCTCATCTCTGGAATGGCCAGGGACCACGTCACTCCCAGTATTCATAGCACCCATCACCAAGCTCAGGGCACCCCTTGCATGCCCTTGGTGCATCTTCCGTTCTGGTTCTGGATTTGAGTACCAGGCCCAGCCTGTAGGTGGACTGCTCCTCCCTCCCTCAGCATCTGTCAGCTGGGCCTGCCTGTTCCTGCTCAGAGATTCCAGGGAGAGGAGGATGGGCTGCGAGCGGTCTGGTGGTGCTGGCCAGGCACTGACCCTCCTGCCTCCTTGTCTGCAGCCCCAGTGGGAAGAAGTTCCGGAGCAAGCCTCAGCTGGCGCGTTATTTGGGTGGCTCTGTAGACCTGAGCACCTTTGACTTCCGGACGGGCCGGATGCTGATGGGCAAGGTAAACCGGAGCCGGCAACGAGTGCGATACGATTCGGCCAGCCAAGCCAAGGTGAGTGCCCCTCACCTGCCCATCTCAGGGTGCCGGGCAGAAGGGATGGTCGATGGGCACTTGGCAGCCACCACGCTGTGAGCTTGGTGAGGCCAGGAAGGCCAGTTAGGATTGGGCAGGATTGGGCACCCCTTGGGGCCAGTGAGCCAGCTAGCCATCCCTGCAGGGCAAACCTGACCTGAACACGGCCCTCCCCGTGCGGCAGACTGCGTCCATCTTCAAGCAGCCGGTTACCAAGATCACCAACCACCCGAGCAACAAAGTGAAGAGCGACCCCCAGAAGGCTGTGGAGCAGCCCCGGCAGGTAAGTCCAGGGCTCCCCCAAATTGGTGAACAGGTCTTTTGTAATTCCATGAAGGAGAGGCAGGGGGCCTCTGACCAGGCCAGATGGCTTGTCTTGCTGGATATTTTCAGTTCTGTGTAAGCTTTGAAGGCCAAGACCATCTTCATCTTTGGCTTCTGTGTTCATGTGTAAGCTTTGTGGAGAAGGACAACAGCTTTGTGTGGTCTTGGTGGTCGCTGGGCTCGAGCCAGTGGACCCCCACTGTGGTCACTGGGTCGCCAGAGCCAAACCCAACATTCCTGGCACAGGAATCTAGCTGTTGAGGAATCTTATCTGTGGGTGTGGTCCCTTTGGCCAATCCCAACTTACAGTGATGACCCATTGGACAGAGGTCATCTGCCCACCCTGTGGGATTCCAGGGCACTATTGGCCAGATCAGCCAGTCTCATCTTTATTTTTCAGCAGGACTGGTGAATTTGAAAGCAGGGGGAGGGGCGGAGGAAGGTTATTGTCTGTGACCTGGGACCTCCACTCCTCCCTCCTGTGTGCTGATGCCACCAGTCCTCTACTAGTGTGCTGGCTTGGTATCCACTGCAGTGACCACACCGAGCTCAGGTAGTACTCAAGAGTTCAGGGAGTTAACAGCAGCCTGGCCTCTCTGGGCCTCAGCCTCTTGGCCTCGTCGTCCCCTTGACCTGTCTGTGGATCAGTGAGCCCTCCTGTCGCTCTTACAGCCTGGGCTCTGCTCTTTCTCGTGGTCTCCTTGCCTAAAGCCTCTGGTGCTGTTGGTCTGGCCTCACCACTGTAGACAGGTCTCTGACTTGCTCTTCTGATGGCCTGGGCTGGCTGCCTGAGGGGGCTCTTACAGAGGAATGGCTTTGAGGGAGGTGTGGTTTTGGCTTTCAGCAGAGCATACCCTCAAGGAAACAAGGACTACAAAAATCAGGCTGTGATGCCACCAAAATCCTGGATAGCGATGTAGCAGAAAACTCCTGCCAGCGTGGAATTAGAGCACTGGCAAGTTTCAGGGTGCCATTGAAGCCGCGCTGTTTCACAGGGGCCCAGGTGGCACAGTGCTTGTGTCTGAGCTGCCATCCCAAACTTAAAACCACACACCGCTCTGCAGGAGGCAGGTGGGGCTTTCTATGCCCACAGAGAGTTAGCGCCTCAGAGTCCCAGGGGCAGTTCTGACCTATTCTCTAGGGTCGTCGTGGCCAGCGTAGGCGTCCGTCTGGCTGGTGTGCACAGCAGAGTGAAGCACTGCACTGACCTGCCAGTTACCCAAGACAGCCGTGCGCGCATCCGCGACGCCACCTGGGTTCTCAAGCCAGTGGGTTTTGAGGTGGAAGGAGCTGCAGGGTGCCCTGACGGGTTCTGCAATTTCCCGGACAAGCAGAAGATGGCTGTGAGGGGCATCCATCAGTGTGCCCTGCCCCCTACCCGCATTCGAAGGTGCCCCATGTCCTCTGGGATTTCCTTGCCTTCCTCCAGGTCCTCCTTGGGGCCAGCCTGCTCCCTCGTGCTCTGAGCACAGGCACCGGCACAGAACCTGCTAGAACACTGGCTTTCCTAGCAGCATGCTCATTGTCAACTGGGCTGCAGCCACCACCACCCCCCCACCCACACACACGATCTCATGACAACGGGGGGCGCTGAGGCGGCTCCTCTGCCACATGTGGCTGAGCAGGCCAGCTGGAACCATAGCCCCGGCCCGGCTGTCTGTTCTGGGAGTCAGCATCCAGCTGTTGCCCCACTCCTGGACACTCACTGAACTCTGCGCCAGTGTGACCTCATCTCAACTGTTTCCCACACACAGTCATGCGCACAGGTGTCGGGTGTTAGGACGGCAGATCCTTGTGGGAAACAGGTCATCCGGGGACACGGTGGGACTAGCAAGCAGGGGGTTGTTTGGGCCCAGGCTGGGCGGGGCAGGGTCTCAGAGGAGCAGGACTGCAGGGAAGAAGTCCCTACATTGTGATGCTTAGCTTCTATGTGCAATGCACCCTGACCACATCCCTGGTGTTCCAGCGTCTGTGGAGACAGTTGTGAATTGTTTTCCCAGGTGACTGGGTACCTCCTGAGTTAGGGGCAGACGTGACCTGTGTGAGGCCCAGTCCCCAGTTCCTACCTGGGTTGCTGCCCTAGGTGGGGTTGCCGGGCTGGAGCTGCACGCTGCCTTGGTCCCTACTCACCACTGTCCTGTCTGATGCAGCTTTTCTGGGAAAAGAAGCTGAGTGGTCTGAACGCCTTTGACATCGCTGAGGAGCTCGTGAGGACCATGGACCTCCCCAAGGGCCTGCAAGGTGACCCGGCCGCCCCATGGGGCCAGTGGTGTGGGTGTGCGGGGACAGGGAAGTGGTGTGGGCACAGGTCCTTGGAGGCTACTGTTACACTGAGCCCCCCTGCAGGGAGGCCAGGACCTGTGGGAACTGCAAGGTGGGGAAACAGCGGCATGTGCAGGCAGGATGATGGCCAAAGTCCATTTGGCACCCTACCTGAGGGCGTGTCTTCAGCCAAGACTGGGGCCCTAGAAGGATCTGGAGTATTTAATTTTACCCCCTCCCTCACTAAGTTTGGGGAATGCAGCACAAGACCTCAGATGCCAAGTGCCCTCGTGGAGCTCTGACACACATGGGGGATGTGGTTTGCTCTGACAGGGGTGGGGCCCGGCTGCACCGATGAGACCCTGCTGTCAGCTATTGCCAGCGCCCTGCACACCAGCACAATGCCCATCACCGGGCAGCTCTCAGCCGCTGTGGAGAAGAACCCCGGTGTGTGGCTCAACACCACCCAGCCCCTATGCAAGGCCTTCATGGTGACCGATGAGGACATCAGGTACAGAGGGGCCCTTGCTCTGGGGGGGCCTACCTGGAGGGGGAACTGTCAGAGCAGAGCGGACAGGTATCGGCTTACTTCCTGGGTCAGGGTGTAGGCAGCGCATCTCCCAGAGCGACAGAAAAGCAGCGGTCCTGAAAACCCCCAGAGAAGGGAGGCTGGTCGTCCCCCAGGACACGTTTGTTCGGACTTGTGGGCAACATTCTCGTAGTAGCAGCCTGGAAGATGGGCGGTGCCCGTACAACAAGCTGTTGGCTCCCTAGAATCCTGTGGCTCTGCCTCATCCTCCAGCCTGCTTTTCCTGGGCCTGAGTGCAGATCTCGTGGTTGGCTGGGTGGCCAGTCTGAGTATGCAGCACTGGGTTTGCCCTTGGCTTGCTGTTACCAGGCTGCCTTCTCAGGACATCCCTATCCACCCACCCCCTCAGTCCAGTGGGCCCAAGCAGCTGCCGCCTGCCTGTGCCCACAGGCCTGTCCTGTGTCCCAGGAAGCAGGAGGAACTGGTGCAGCAGGTGCGGAAGCGGCTGGAGGAGGCCCTAATGGCCGACATGCTGGCCCATGTGGAGGAGCTGGCACGGGACGGTGAGACACCTCTAGGCAAGGGTGGCATGGACGAGGATGATGATGAGGACGACGACGACGATGATGAGGAGCCTGACCCAGACCAGGAGCTGGAGCATGCCTAGGGCCAGTGCTGAGGGACAGCTGCCGTGGACAGAGGACTTGGTTTGACCCGTACCAACTCACCATGCTGTGTCCCCGCCCCAGGCTGCATAGGCACAGCCCAGCAGATGCCTGCTAACGCCCATCCCTGGAGCGTGGCCTCGCCACCTGGGAGCTGCTCTTGGTGCAGACTAGGTGGACTATCTGCTCCATGTGGACACTGACCCCAGTGATGTGGAGGGTAAATGCCGTGCTCACCCCGGTGTGCAGGATGCCAACAGCCCTGGCCAAGCCCCCACCTCTCGTCTGCCTGGGGCAGCTTGGCATCCCCCACACTCACTTACCTGGGGCCTATCAGGTCCATGAGCAAGCAAGGGCCAGCAGTGTGAGGGCAGCTGCTCTCGGAGCCCCAGCAGCAGCAGATCTGGCCTGGTAGCAGTGCCCAAGCAAGGCAGAAGCAGTTTGTCAGGCCCAGGGGTGCTCAGGACTGCTGGCCCAGTGCCCAGACAGTGGGTTTGTTGCCTGCTATGGTTTGCAGCCCATAGACGCTGGTTCCTTGTCCAGCCTCTGCACACAAGCCCTGCGGGACATGGGGCTGCAACAATCTGTGCCTGGGCAGCCTGGTCACTTGCCTCACTGGGCAGCAGGCAGCCACCTGGCATCTGCTCCCATCCCAAGACGTGGTCAGAATGCTGGGGGACTCGAGTGTCCCACACAGACATAGTTGTGTGTGGCCTCTCTGACCTGTCTCGCAGTAAAGATCTCTGGTCCCTTCCTGCCCCGATGTGGCCCCAGGATGTTGGCTGGGCCCTGCTGGCCACTTCAAGCCAAGTGAGAGGCTGTTTGACAGGGAGTCCCACACTGCTGCTTGTGACCGGTGGAGGCCTCGGCCTGTGGGTGACCAGGGATTAAAGCCATCTGAGGTGGTGCGAGTCAAGCCTTGTTTATTTCCTGGCGCTCCTCTCGGAGGGGGGGCCTGTTGTGGCTGTTGAGTGGCCACTCTAGGGGACTTACCTGCTGCCCACAATTGGCTGCAGCTCCCAGAGGGAAGCAGGCTCAGGAACGGCACCACAGCCCGTCTGAGGAGTGGGGTATGGGCTCCTAAGACCGGCCCCTTCACGGTCTCCTCGCTTCCCCATGTGGGACTTGCCAGATGAACTCTGACTCCCGTGGCCCATACTAGGCGAACACCCATCCTCAGCCCATTGGGGAAGCAAGTGCTTGTGTCTACACGGTCACCCCCATGTTATCCACAAATGGGACTTCACTGGGGAGGGAGTCCATGATCCTGCAGTGGGGCTACAGCAGCTGCTCCGCCCAACTTACCAGTATGAGCCGTTCAGGGTGACCTGAGCACCCCACCCTTCCCTGAGGGTCTGTAACTCATACAGGGTGCCCTGCTCCCCAAACATTTCAGAATGCCTTTCACCCCCAGGAGAGGCCTGCTCGGGTCCCACTGCCCAGGTGGGGTGTAAAAGGGTATGCTTCCCCCATCTTCAAGCTCTTACCTCCACCACCCCGGGTGCAGTCTGCACCCCTGTGGAGAGCACAGCCCTACTCTACCCCTTTCCTGGTGGGATTCGCCCCTTTCATTACTAATCACTAGGTTCCAAGTATAAGCAGGGACACTAAAGCAGACCCTCCTGATGCCCAGACAGTCCACCCCCCACAACACCCACCCAGGATCACGTTCATACGTACACACTTCCAAATGACTCAGAAACATCTTGTATTAATGTGGTGAGGCCCCTTGGGACACCTTCATGCGCTACACCCCCACGTTGTACCTTACATTCTAGCATCCCACTATGCAAATTTCAAGGCACCCTTGGGAATTTAACTTGGAGACCGGTCTTTGCATAATTTAATCTAGTTACACTGAAGTCTTACTGCACTCAGCTGTGTGTGGCCAAGGCAGTTCAGGATTGTGCTGGCCCGTGTGATAGGGCTGTGCACAGGTTACCAGTTGGCCCCAGGAGCCCTTGTGTGGGTCCAAACCACTCACCTTTCAGACGCTAGCAAACGCTTCCAAGTTGCACCCACCAGTGCTGGGTAGGTAGGTGCAGGGTGGGTGCTTAAGAGTCTAGAGGTATTTAGTCACAAAGCGACGGTGACCATGGGATTTGTCTACTGCCAAGGAGAGCAAGTCACCACCAGAAGTGAGGAGGCAGGTTTACAAAGAACAGGCCCAGCCAACCAGATTCTGGACCTGTGGCCTGTCAGGTCATTTGCTACACTATCCTCCCCAGGAATGGGGAGTGCTGCTCGCATCCAGTGAGGGTAGAGCAGGGACCTAGCTCAACATCCTATAGGACCACTCCGGACACCCCGGTGGCAGGGTTATCAATGTGCAAACACCCCATGATGGTGCTGATAGCAACCTGTGACACTACTGGGGGGACCACCCACGCCTGACTTGTTAGTACCTGTGAACACAGGCAGATACCACCGCCCACATGCCACTCCACAGGCCAGCACCCTCCAGCAAGGAACTTGCTGGTGTCAATGGCAAACTTGCCTGGTGCTACCTGCAGGTACTGCCCAGAGGGACCCTGGAAAAAGGCCTGACAACCAGGATTCAGCCCAAGGGTCCTGCCGAGCCCAGTCCCACTCCCACCCGTGGCACGAGTTCTAAAGTGACTCCACAGACACCATGGAATCACAGGATATCTGGCACCCCAAACCCCCACGCCCTCCAACAGGATTTTGCACCTTTAATTTTTCACTTGGAACCCACCCGTTTGTTACAGTACAGCATCCTTTTTAGAACAGTCGTCCCTGCTTCCATCACCGGATCCTCCAGCAGGCTCCAAACAGCCCTTCAACTCTCCCAATTAGGCAAGCCCCTCAAGGAGTCCCCCTTACCCTCACTTGCCACATCAGCACCTGTTTTGTTGGCTTCTTCTCTCCCTCTTCATTCACTCCCTCCCTCGTTTTGCTGGCGCACGTCCATCCTCAAGTGTGCCAAGACCCTTCAGTTCTTCCTCCCTCTTGGTGAGACTTCAGAGTGACATCACATTCCGTGGGGAAAGAGTGACCGTCTGGGAGACCCACCAGGACAGTTCTACCAGGTCCTGCAGGGTCGCTATGAGTCGGCATGACTCGATGGCACTGAGTTTGTTTTCTCAGACTTGTCTCTCTGCTGTGTGTTCGGGGAGAGTTGGTTCCTCGTCTTGACTCTTCCAACTTCCTCCTGAATCTTTTATTTCAGACACGGAATTGTTTTTCATCCAAGGCCTCAGAGAGCCTTCCTTAGTGGGGTGCTGGCTCCCTGGAGGCAGGATGGCTGGGATGGAGTGGGATCCCCTAGGCCACCTGCAATTCCTTGGCCATTTGACAACTGAGGCAGGGAGCTGTGAGCAGGGCCTGGGACAAGAAACAGCAAGCAGAGAGGAGGGCAGGGAAGGGGAGAGTATTCTAATGAGAACCTATACTGGGATTCTGTGCCCTGAATACACGGGAGCCTCACTCCAGGACCCCTATACACCTCCTTTCTTAGCCTCTCGTTTCTTGTTCCCCACCTTATGTCATGAGGAGGGAGGTGGTACGAGCAATGTGATCTAGAATGGTGGGTGTTCCTGGGGAATCAGGGAATGCCTGAGGCTCATCATGCTGGACTTCCACTAAGGCCAGTGGAAGTCTGTATGGGAGGCAGGGCATAGTGCTGGACCAGACCTGCTTTGGAGGGTGGGACGGGTGTCAGCCCACCAAATCCTGGATGCTTCCCAGGGATGGGGCTCTGCCTTCCCTTAACTTTGGCCCCCAGAACCTTCCTAGACCCGCTCCCCTTCCCAGGGAGGGACTAAAGTCACCACCATTGGAGCTGATGCCAACTCACGAACTGCCCCGGGGGGTTTCTGAGACTGATTCTTTACGGGAGTAGAAAACCCCATCTCTCTACCTTGATGGAGCTGGTGGTTTCAAACTGCCAACCTCGCAGTTAACAGTCCAAGGCGTAACCACTACTCCACCAGAGCCTCTAGCTGGGAAAAGTTACTACCAAGCAGACAACAGTTCTAACCTTCTGAGTGTGGGGAAGAAGGGTGGGCCACCCCTGAGGGTGGCTGTGGTGCATATGGCCTGGGGGTGGGGGTTGGGAAGGTCTGGGTTCCCAGGGGAAGAAGCTGGGGGAGAGGGTCCTGGGTTTTGACAAGCATCTCCACAGATGACGTCAGGGACTGTGCAGAGTAGGACCAGAAGGCCTCATCCCCTGGTGACAGCTGGTTAGGAGGAGGCTGCCATGGGCAGAGGAGGAAGAGGGGGCTGTGAGGGCAGGCCTCCCCCTCCCACGGGGAGCCCATGGGGTCTGCCCAGCAGTGTCCATCCTATCCCTAGCCTGATTTCCCTCCAGAAATCCCACATCACAAAGTCCACTTTTGCCGGAAGGGTGGCTGGTGGCAGGGCTGGTGGAGTGGGTGACCGAGGAAGTGCCCAAACACTGGCCTGGGCCTCTGGGAATGAAGCCCAGGTCCCTCACCTTTGAGCCTCTGCCCAGCACCAGGGGGTCCCAGAAGTGGGATCCCTGCCTCCGCTATGGGGCAGAGCACGGCCCATTCGGAGACGACATGTGTGGGCGGCGAACCGATGAAACAGGAGGGGTGGGCGTGAGATGGGGCAGTGAGGCGGTGGGGACAGACGAGAGGGCGTCCAGGAGAGCAAGGCGGGAACTGGGGCTGGTAGAGACGGAGGGGAAGGAGGTGGTGTCCGGCGCAAAGCGGTTGCTGCAAGGTTCAGACGTGGGGACGGCGGGGGATCCTGGGCTCAAGGAGGGGATGGTGGAGCGGGGAGGACTGAGGGTTAAGAAAGGTACTCGGAGGAAAGGGGGTACGGCTGGGTCTGGGACGGGAGGGATGTGGGCGGGGCACAGATTGGAGAAGTGGGGAGTCCCTGGGACCGAGCATGGAGGCTTGGGGGGTAAGAGGGACCCTACCCTAGAAGCAAGGCGGGCGCGGTTGGTACGGGGACCAACAGAGGCAGGGACCAAGGACAAGAGGGTGTCCCCTACCTACCTGCCGGTCGACCCCGCGGGCACCTGCAGGCTCGCCACTGGGTCTCCCCCAGGGGCCCTCGGCGGGGCGAGGCGGGGCGGGGCGAGGCGGGGCCGGCCCAGAGCACGTGACGCCCGGGCTGCGCCCCGCCTCCGGCGCGTGCGCGCTCCGACACCCCATTGTTGGGCCGCGGCGCGACGTCACGCGAGGCGGGGCCGGGGCGGGGCGCGGGGAGGCGGGCGGGCGGGAGGAGGGAAGGAGCTCCCGCCGCCGCCGCGCCCGGGCCCGGCCCGCAGCCCCGCCGCCGCCTCCAGGAGCAGAGAGTCGCCGCGCAGACCCGCCCCCGGCCGCCGCCCGCGCCCCCCGCTGGATGCCGGCGGCCGGCGGGCGCGCTCGCACAGGCGGAGGGCGGCCGGGGCGCGGGCGGCGGGGCCCGGGGCGGCCGGAGCGGCAGCAGCGCGCGCCTGAGCGCTAGCCGGCCATGCCCGGCTCCGTCCCCCAGCCCGACGGCGACGAGGGCGCGGGCGGCGCGGCGGGGCCCGGCGGGGCGGCCGGCGGAGACCCCAGCCCGGGCTCCGAGGAGGCCGCGCCTCGGCCGCCGCCCGAGCCCGACGACGCGGCCGCCGCCGCCGCCGCGCTGCGCCTGGCGCTCGGCCAGCTGTCCCTGCTGGGGCTGGGGGCCGCGGGCCACGAGGACGATGACGAGGGGGCCGGCGGTGGCGACGGCGGCGTGGGGGGCGCGGACGGCGGGGCCGCCCTGGACCCCGCGCCCCCCGACGGACCGGAGCCGGGCGCGCCCCTGGCCGCGGGCCCCGCGGGGGCACCGGGGCCGCTGCAGCTTCTGGAGCCGGACGTGAGCCCGCCGCCGCGGCCGTCGCCGCCCGACGTGTTCGCGGGCTTCGCGCCGCTCCCGGGGGCGCTGGGCCCCGCGCCGCTGCTGGCCGACCAGATGAGCGTGATCGGGAACCGCAAGAAGAGCGTGAACATGACCGAGTGCGTCCCGGTGCCCAGCTCGGAGCACGTCGCGGAGATCGTCGGCCGCCAGGGTGAGTGCCGTCGGGCCCGGCCCAGCCCCGCCGCGCGCGCCACCGGCCGGCCGGACACGCCCCGGCCTGCCCGCCCGCCAGCCTGCCTGCCCGCCCGGCGCGGCGGGCGCCTTTGTGCCTTTGTCCTGTGGCCGGCCGCCGGCAGAGCCGGCGCGGCCCGAGCTCCTCCCTCCGACCCTCCCCTCCCCTCCGCGCCGCCGCTGCCGCTGCCTTTGTCTGCGGCACCGCCCAAGCCCGAGCCCTAGTCGGGCCTGGGCTCTCCCGGGCCAAGGGACCCCGCTGCTGGGCGCGCCGTGCCCAAAGCTGCCACGGGCCGGGCGGGGTGGGGTTTGGGGCTCGGGACTAATGGCCATACAAAGAGGGGTCTGCGTCCACGGCCAGCGTCCGGGACCTTGACGGGGGGTGGGGCAGTTCAGCAGACCCCACTGTGAGCTGGAGGTCCTGCCAGGGACTTGGATGTGCGTGAAGGCGCCCGATCAGAAGCTGGGGTGCTTTGGCAGATTGTCCCTGTGGCTACCCCATTGTTCCCTTTGTTAGGGCGGTGGGCCTGAGTTTTGCCTGGTGACATCAAGCCAGCCGCTGCTCATTGGCCCTGGAGGGGCCCGGAGGTGGGGGCGGTGGGCAGTGCTGGTCCCAGCACGCACACACCCACCTCCCACCAGTCAACTTCTCCTGGGTCACCCCACCCAACGCTGGCCCCCTCCTACCACCCCTTGGTTCTGCAACTTGGGGTGCAGCTGGGCGGGGCTCCAGGAAGGCTGCTGACCACTTAGCCACGATGGGGGTGAGTTTCAGTGGAAAGGTCATCTGTCACCCTTGTCATGGGCAGAGGACCCCAGGGTCCAACTGGCAGGGCAGCCCTTCCCTCTGGCAGGTGGGTGGGGCAGCTCGGTCAACCAGCCCCGCCCTCAGGGATGCTGGTGGGGCCACCCTGGAGACCTGTGGACATAGGACCCCCACGAGCAGGACAGGCCATTCTCAGCCTTGCTGGGTGTCCCAGGGGTATCACTGCATGGCCCTGGGTAGCCCGGTCAACCCCTGGAATAAGACAGCTTACTTGCCCCAAGTGTTGGGGAGCCCAGAGTCCTCAGCTTGCCAGCCGGCAGGGAAAGAGGAGGGATTCCTGATTTGCATGTGATTTTGTGTGACCCAGTGCCTTAGGGTTCTTTGTGATACATTGGGCGGAAGGGCCACAGGCTTGACCCCAGCTTTGGGCCTGCTGTGATCTTGATTGGCTGACAAGGGTGAGCCCTGTGTCACCTGGGGGAGGGCAGGCTCTGGGGATGTAGTGGACCCCTGGAGCTCACCCTGCCCGCCACGGTGACCCTGTGACCTGGGTGGCCGAGACTCAGCGCCTCCCTCATGGTCTTTGTGAGGTGTCTTGGCCACAGTGCTGTGCCGGGAGGGCAGCCCAGGTGCCAAAGCAGGTCAGCAGGTCAGCATCTCCAGCTGTAGAACCATCTCCAGCTCCCAGCTTCCCCACCCAGCTCTCAAGAGTACCCTTCAAGACATCCTGTGTTCCAGCTCCGGTCACCGCCACACCCCCCTCTCAGGGTCTCCACCTAAGGGCTGTTCCCCCAATTCCTCATGCTCCTAGGGGCTCAGAGAACACCCACCTGGCGCCAGTTCACAGCCTGTTCTCAGACTTTCCCTCCGTACTCCAAGCCCTTGGAGGGGGCCGGAGGGGGGTGGGATGGGGGGACGGATGATATGGTAGAAACGGCATCCTAGTGGGTGAAGTGTCTGCACCAGGACACCTGCTGGCAAGACCCACTCCACAACCCGTTCCCTCACAAGCTTGCGTTCACACACACTCACTGTCTCTGCTGAAGGCCCACTGTGTGCTGGGCCCTGTGACAGGCTCACCGATGCCCCCAGCCAGACCCTGCTGCCTCTGTCCCAGGCTAAGGTGCCCACCCTAGTGTCCCTAGCTCTCTGCCCATGTGGAGGGAGGCCGGGTGGGTTGGGAAAGAACTTTCTACTCCCACACTGGAGTCGTGCAGCAACTGGGAGCACCCACTTCACAGGCAGACACCAGGAGGTGTGAGGGGGCCCTGTAGCCAGTCCAAAGGCCGGCTGGCTGTGCCTGAGCCCTCAGGCCCTCCTCTCCCCCCAGCACTCTGGGTGCAGGAGCCAGGCTGCTCATGAGTGGGTCCACAGCACCTTGTCTAGCGCCTGCTGGCTCAACTGCCTTGGCGTCGATACCGACCCCATAGGACAGGGTAGAACGGTCCCTGTGGGTCAGCAGTTTGAGCCCACCAGCTGCTCAGTGGGAGAAATATGGGGCTTTCTGCTCCTGTAAAGCACTACAGTCTCGGGACCCACAGGGGCTGTGAGGCGGCTTCCACTCCATGGCAGCAAGTTGGTTGTTGAGTTTGTGTGTAGGGAGCGTGTGCAGTTGGTTGGTTCGAGCCAGGTGAAGGGAGTGTGTGGAGTTGGTTGGTTGGAGCCAGGTGAAGGGAGACGTGGAGTTGGTTGGTCGGAGCCAGGTGATGGGAGACGTGGAGTTGGTTGGTTGGAGCCAGGTGAAGGGAGACATGGAGTTGGTTGGTGAAGCCAGGTCAAGGGAGACGTGGAGTTGGTTGGTCGGAGCCAGGTGAAGGGAGACGTGGAGTTGGTTGGTTGGAGCCAGGTGAAGGGAGACGTGGAGTTGGTTGGTCCACGCCAGGTGAAGGGAGATGTGGAGTTGGTTGGTCCACGCCAGGTGAAGGGAGCCTTCTCACTTTGCAGCTATTGAAGGTGTGCCCATCACAGCACACCCCGGTGGCCCGGTCACTCCCACAGCAGTTCTTGGAGCTGTGCGGTCATCCTCACCCTCCCTGCTAAGCTGTTGCTCCCCAGGGGCGGTCAGCTCACCGCCCTTCAGCTTCTGGTCCACCCTCTTGAGTTGCCACTGTCCTGCTCACTGGCTCAGGCCTTCAGAAGAACCCTGGCGGTCCACTGAGTTCATGGCAGCCGGCCCTGTAAGACCATGAGCTGGTCTATCGCACGCTTGGTGGTACCTTGGCAGAGCAGAACTGCAGCCTCCCCTCCCCCCGGATTTCAAGGCCCTGACGTTTCAGGACGTCATAGCCCAGTTCTTCCCTGACGCCCCTCTAGGTGGACTCAGTGGCCAAGCTTTTGGTTGAAAGGGTCACCTCGGGGCGACAGGCAGGGCACCTTGAGGGCAGTGAGACCCTATAGGGAGTCCTGGCCATACACCATGATGCATTTGTCAAAATCCACACTGGGGGGGGGTATGGTGGCGCAGTGGGCTAGATGTGATGTGGGGCTGCTATCCATAAGGTGCCATAGTTCAAGCCCCTGGCAAGAAAGAGGAGACTACCTGCCCCGTCCACCACCACTAGAGATTTATGCAGACTCCCTGCCCCCCAGTTGATGTCCAATGACAGCCAGGGTGGCTATGAATCAGAATCCTTATGGGTCAGAAAGTCTTCTTTCTGGGGAGCGGAGGGTGGTTTTGAACTACTGGCATCTGGGTACCCCATTAGGCCACAGCCTTGGAGACCCTACGGGGCAGTTCTGCTGTGCCCTCCGGAGGCACCCAGTGTTGGAATGGACTTGACAGCAGTGGGTGGGAATGCCTTCAGGACTCAGGACTGGAGGCTGGTGTGGGGCTGGGTGGGCAGGCTGTGGGGGCCAGGCCAAGCCCGCTGACCTGGTGTCCCTCCGCCCACAGGCTGCAAGATCAAGGCCCTGCGTGCCAAGACCAACACCTACATCAAGACGCCCGTGCGCGGGGAGGAGCCTGTGTTCATCGTCACCGGCCGCAAGGAAGACGTGGAGCTGGCCAAGCGCGAGATCCTGTCCGCCGCCGAGCACTTCTCCTTGATCCGCGCCACGCGAGGCAAGGCCGCCGGGCTCCCTGGCGCCGCGCAGGGGCCCCCCAACCTGCCGGGCCAGACGACCATCCAAGTGCGCGTGCCCTACCGCGTGGTAGGGCTGGTGGTGGGGCCCAAGGGCGCCACCATCAAGCGCATTCAGCAGCGGACGCACACCTACATTGTCACGCCGGGCCGGGACAAGGAGCCCGTGTTCGCCGTCACGGGCATGCCCGAGAACGTGGACCGCGCGCGCGAGGAGATCGAGGCGCACATCACGCTGCGCACGGGTGCCCTCGCCGACCCCGGTGCCGACAGCGACTTCCACACCAACGGCACCGACGTCTGCCTGGACCTGCTGGGCGCCAGCGCCGCCGGCCTCTGGGCCAAGGCCCCCAACCCCGCCCGGCGGCCCTCGGCGCCCACGGGCAGCCTGCGCGGGGACCCCGAGGCCTTCTACGCGGCTGGCCGCGCGGGGCCCCCGGTGCCAGACACGGGGCCCTCCAGCCCCTACGGCAGCTCGGGCAACGGAGGCTTCACCTTCGGGGGCGACGGCCCGGGGGCACCCGCCGCCCCCGAGGACTGTGACCTCGCCTTTGACTTCCTGGCGCTGGACCTGACGGTGCCCACCACCGCCACCATCTGGGCACCCTTTGAGCGAGCCGCGCCCCTGCCGGCCTTCAGCGCCTGCTCGGCAGTCAACGGGGGGCCGGCCTCGGCCGCCGCCCGCCGCCCCAGCAGGACCGCCACCCCCCGCCACTCGCCCACGCTGCCCGAGCCGCTGGGCGCCCTGCCCTGGCTGCCCGCCCAGGCCCCGCGCGCCTCCTTCTCCAACAGCAGCGGCTTCGCGGCCCCGGCCCCGGCGCTGGACTCGGGCGCCTGCGAGAGCGGCCGCAAGCCGGCGGCGCCCGCGGCCACTCAGGAGTGCGTGGTGTGCGCCGAGGGCCAGGTGATGGCGGCGCTGGTGCCCTGCGGCCACAGCCTCTTCTGCATGGACTGCGCCCTTCGCATCTGCGGCAAGCGGGAGCCCCACTGCCCGGCCTGCCACACGCCTGCCACCCAGGCCATTCATATCTTTTCCTAGCCGGGGGTCGCGGGGCGGCCGGGGGCGGGGCCGGGCGGGGGCACGGGCACGTCCGTCGGTGCTTCCGGTCATGCTTTAACTCCGTCCCAGGCGTGGAGGCTGCGGAACAGCAGGCCAGCTGTGCGAGCGAGCTTCACGAGTAGCAGTATTGCGTTGATAGGTTCCAATAAACGAGAGAGGACAAGTCCTTTTGCACTTTTTATTTAAGGCCCGCCCCCCTGCCCCTACCTCCTCTTCTCCCCCGGGGGTGACCTCCTCTTTTTTTTTTTTTTTAAAGAAAACAACAAAAATCAGATTATTCCGCCGAGTCCCTGTGGGCGGTTTTTTTATGTACATAGCCGTTTTATGGCCTGACAGCGTGTGTTCCCAAAAAAGCAAAGTCTGAGGCATTTGTACACCTTTGGGGGGACCCACCCGGCCCCATTTTGTACATCAGCTGCTGGGGCCAAAGCGGGGAGGTCAGGGACCCAGGGGGTGGGAGTCCCCCATCCAGAGATTTTTACCTTTTTTTAATTATTAACACACAACATTGGTTTCTCTTGTTGGTTTTTTACAATTTTTAAAAAGATGCTCAGTTTTTATGTTTTGTTGGGGTTTTTATTTTTTGTGTTTGTTTGTTTTTATTTTTTACCTCCTGTGTATATGTAGGGAATTTATAGGGAAATATGTACTTTATGGAATAAATTTTAAGAACTAAAATATATTTTATTTTAAATAAAATAACGGACCTTTGATCTTACAGCTAAATCACTGATTATATATTTGCTGAGCCGACTTAAAGGGTGAAAGAAAATTGTATCAAGAGTTTTATTTTTTGACTTCAAAGCCTTCTTAATAAAGTCTTTTTACTACCTGTGAGCTGGTGGCCCCCGAGTGGTCTGTTGGGGTGGGGGGGAAGCTGGAGACACCAGGGCAGGGTGGAGCCTCTCAGGACGGGTTGGGGGCACCGGGGCTGCAGGAGGGCTGGGAGCCGGGATCTGAGATGCTCAGAGCCAGGGTGGGGGGTACTCTGACGTGGCATCAAGGGACGGGAGTACTAGAGCCAGGCTTGGGGACCCTCAGGGTCCAGATACGGATGTCACCTGGGGTTTGGGATGTGTACACCTGAGACCCTGGGAGCCAGGCCCTGCCATTCCATTTCCAGGCAAGAAATTGGGGCTTGGACTTGACTTGATTCTTTCCCAGTAACAAGGAACAGGCACTGAGGGAAGCCCCTTCCAGGGTCTCAAGTTGTACCTCTGGGAGACAACCCTTTGGGGGAAGCCAGGTGGAGCATAGCTGGGCATCCACCTGGGGTATCTGCCCAGGGTCTTGGAGTGGGGAGTCTGGGCCCTCACTGTCTCCTGGGGCTGGTGGTGGGTGGACAGTTCCTGGGGGTGGGGGCAGAGCGTCCACATGTGGACCATCCAGTCAGTGGTCAGGAGAGACATTCCAGATGGAGGGGAGGACACACCTGAATGTTGGAGACGTGGGGCCAGGGTGGAGGGGTGGAGAAGCGAGGACATGGTGTCTGGGAATTTTCTAGAGAAACAGAACCCCGGGGTGAACAGAACCCAGGAGGTTGGTGTTTCAAGCCCACCCAGAAATGCCTCAAAAGAAAGGGCTGGCAGCCCCCAAACCAGCCTTTCAAAACCTATAGAGCACACTTGTGCCAACACACACACAAGGTTGTCACAAGTCAGCCGACAACTTTGTTTTGGGGGTTGCAAGTGTAATGTGTAAGAGTATTTGAAGGCTGGCTTCTATGCCTGCGGGACACAGCACTGACCAAGAGCTGGCTTGGGAGGAAGGGTGGCAGGAACAGTGGCATGCCCAGAAATGGACAGAGGTCCTGGTCAGGGCGGTCCACACGAAAGGGAAGAGACAAATGCTGCAGAGACTGACCAGCATAGGTGGCAGGCTGGTGGCCCCAAAGGCATCCCTGTGCTCACTCAGCAACAGGGCCCTGCTGACTGGTGGCACGAAGGGTCTTGATTGAAGTGGGAGATGTTCCTGGATCACCTGGGGGGATCCAGGGGTCACAGGGGCATGATGAATGGGTCAGTCAGGAGACGTGGGGATGGAGCAGACTGTAAGGTTCTCTGCTTTGGCCCTGGAAATGCAGGAAGGGCCATTTGCTAAGGACTGGGGAGTCTGCTACTACCACCAAGTCCATCTGACTGAACAATCCCATAGGGCAGCATAGAACTGCATAATGGAGTTTCCGAGGCTGTTAACCTCTACAGGAGCAGACAGCCTCATCTTTCTCCCAAGGAGTAACTGGTGGATTTGAACCGCCGATCTTGTGGCTAATTACCCAACATGTAACCAACCCACCGCAGCACCAGGGCCCCTTTCTCAAAACTCACCATGATGCTGACTCACAGGGATCCTATAGGACAGGATAGAACTTCCCCTGTGGGTTTCCAAAACTGTAACTATGGGAGTAGGAAGCCTCATCTTTCTCCCATGGAGCAGCTGGTGGTTTCACACTACTGACCTGTAGTTAGCAGTCCAACTTGTAACCACTCTGCAACCAAGGCTCCTTCAGGGCCCCTTTAAAAGCTGGAAAGGCAAGTGACAATTCTAACCACCTTGACTGTAGGATTTCTGATCCAGATGCTGGAAGGTAAGGCATTCACTTTGTTGAAGCCACAGAATGTGAGGATGTGTCCCAACAGCAGGTAGGACCTGCTTCTGCCTCGGCTCGACCTCTAGACAAATGTCTGATGCCCGGGCCTGCAGGAAACTGGCAGAATGAGCCAGGGGCACCTAGGGGTGTCAGAGTTAAAGACGTGCTAAAAAAAAAAAACCCACCCTCAATATTTGGCCTACATGAGAGAAGCCCAGGAGCCGATCCAAAGAGCCCCCACTGCCCTGGAAATTACAGTCAAATAGAGAATTGTCATTTAGTATAAGTAAGTATATTGTATGTCCCATGCAATATGTGGGATATGTTAGTCAGAGTTCTCTAGAGAAATAAAACTAGGACACTAATGATTATATATATATATATATCATAAGAAATAAACAGTTAATTAAGCTATAGAGCAGTACAAATGGTTCAGTGCAACTCATTTCCGTGAGACAGCTAATACACTGGCAGTCCTTCAAAGTCTTGAGGGCTGCCGGGTAGTCCTCTGTAGAGCGATTCAGGCTATCCCACCACAGGCAGCAAACAGCAAGGCAAGTCACCAACAGTCAGCCATATGACAGGGTCCAACAGTTCCCAGCTCAAGCAATGTATACTCCAGTAGAATGGCAAATCAGGTCTTGAAGGAACCTCAAACTACAGTGACACAGTCCATGGGTTGGGTGTCCCACAGGTAGTGTAGCTTGCAAGTTGAGGCAGAGAACCAGCTAAGGTAACTAACTATACAATGGCCCATTCATCAAAGAGAAAGAGACAAGACAGGCTCACGGAGCCATTTATCTCTCCGCCCTTCAATTATTCCCACATGTGTTCATTGGCCATGCTGGCACAATAGACCTACATGTCACATGGGACACACTTATGTCAGACGTTGTGCTGCTTCTCTGAGATCAAGTGTTGCTGGGTGTCCTGTCTTTCTGTATTAAGCTTTGATGTAGTCCAGCAAGGGCTGGAGGGGGAAGTTGTTCTTTTTATTGATGTTGGGTGTCTTTGAATTGATTCAGACTTGGAAAATCCCTAGGTTATATAGTTATGTATAACCACAAGGTCAGCAGTTGGAAACTACCAGCTGCTCCCTGGGAGAAAGATGAGGCTGTCTCCTTTAACCCACAGGGGCAGTTCTGCTCTGCCCTACAGGGTCACTATCAGTAGGAATTGACTGGATGGTAGTGAGTTGGGCATGTTTGGCTGTCATCTTGATGAAGCCAACTCCACCATTGATTGGATAATGTCCGTGTGCCTACAAAGAAGCCCAGTAGCTTACGACGATTATTCAAATTTACACACCAAGTAAAATAAAATCCTTGACAACTTCAATACCAAAATTCAGAAAAATCACTTTGTTGATTTTTCGTTGAGTTGATTCCAGTTCACAGTGCCCCTATAAAACAGTGCACCCTATGGTTTTCTGAAACTAACTCTTCAGGGGAGTGGTCTCATCTTCCTCTCGAAGAGAAGCTGGTGGTTTGGAACTGCTGACCTTACAGTTAGCAGCCCAATGTGTAACCCACTGCACCATCCGGGATCTTTCAAAGCTCTCTGTCCATCACCAAGGGCCTATCTTCCTACCACAGACCTTCTTTGCATTTGGTAGATTTCAGCCTGAAGAAGCTGGTGGAATTCTTTAGTTTCTCCATCACTGGCTTTAGCAGTTGGTGCATACATCCGATTATAGCTGTGTTATCTGACTTCCTTGTAGGTTTATTGATATTATCACAGGCGCATTGTACTTCAAGATGGGTCCTGAAATGCTTTTTTGAATGAATGTCTTGCCATTTCTCTTGAACCTGTCCTTCCTAGCACAGTAAAGCACACGGCTGTCGGATCCCAAATGGCCAACCCCTTTCAGCTCACTTCGGCCTCAATGATCACTCTTCATGTGTTCCATGCCATTTTGATGATTCCAAATGCCAACAGATTCATAATGTGCACTCCACATTCTGATGATTAATGGACGCTTGCGGCAGTTTCTTTTCATTGTGAATCATGTTCCATCAGCACATGAAGGTCTCAAAAGCTCATCTTCCATCTACACCATTAAGGTCAAGGCTACTTTGAAGAGGCAGCTCTCTTCCTCACTCGTATTTTGGGCGTCTTCCAACCTGAGGTGGCTCATCTCCTTGCACTGCACCTGACGGGGCTGGTCCCTCGGAAGCGGGCAGCCTCTGCCTTCTTCCTAGTCTGCTCTTAGTCTGGAAGCTCCACTGAAACCTATTCACCATGGGTGACATTGCTGGTGCCTGAAATACCAACGGCATAGCTTCCAGTGTCATCACAACACCCAGGCCACCATGGTAGGGCAAACTGGCTCATGAGTAGGGGAAAAGTTCTTATCCATAACCAAGCACCTTGGGGGAGTAAATTAATGGGCTCAGGGACTTAAAACCACTGTCAGCAGGGACATTGATGAGGTCAAGTGGCATAGCACAATTCATTAAGACAATGTTCTTGATCCTTCTTGAGTAAGTAGAGAAAGGTCTTAAAAGCTTGTGAGCAGCCATCTAAGGTGCAACTGTTGGTCTCTCTTCATCTGGAGCAAAGGCTCGCAGTCACAATTGGACCAAAAGACTAATGGACCACATGAGCAAAAGCCTCCACTGGTCTGAGACCAAGATGGTACATGCTCACCACTATTGGGGGTCTAGGACAGACAAGGAGGGTGGGGGAAAGGTAGGGCAAAATTCAAAATCACAAAAAAGACCACACTTAACATAGGTCTGACAGAGTCCAGCAGAACCCTTGAGACTATGAACTTTATAAGCATCTTTCGAGACAATCCTAAGAGACCAACTTTCAGCCAAACAACTGCCAGCCAACACTTTAGAGTGAACAATCACACCTTTGATTGGAACTCGCTCTTCAGGACAACCACGTACAGGACACCAAAAGTGCCACCACACGGTCCCAGAAACACCCAGAAACAAAGCTCAAAAGTCCAGAAAGTAGGACAAATGGAAACGGAGAATCCTGGGAGGAGATGGGAAGAGTGCTATCGAGAGAGTGACGACCAAGGTCACAAAACAAAATCTGTATGGGTATTAAAGAAAACACACACACACACACACACACACACACACACACAAAACAAAATCTGTATGGGTATTAAAGAAAACACACACACACACACACAAAACAAAATCTGAATGGGTATTAAAGAAAACACACACACACACACACACAAAACAAAATCTGTATGGGTATTAAAGAAAACACACACACACACACACACACAAAACAAAATCTGTATGGGTATTAAAGAAAACACACACACACACAAAACAAAATCTGTATGGGTATTAAAGAAAACACACACACACACACACACACAAAACAAAATCTGTATGGGTATTAAAGAAAACACACACACACACACACAAAACAAAATCTGTATGGGTATTAAAGAAAACACACACACACACACACACACACACACACACACACACACACACACACACACACACACACACACACACACACACACACACACACACACACACACACACACACACACACACACACACACACACACACACACACACACACACACACACACTTCAGAGAGCGCTGTAAGGCTGCACGCCAAGCCCCTTCCGTTCGGATCTGCGCGTGCGTGGGAACCCGGAAGCGGAAGTCGGCGTCCACGCCTGCGCAGTGGTGGCTCGCGCGCCGGCCCGTCTGGAGTCCTTTCCACCTGGACCCCGCGCGGCTTGTTTCAGGGGAGCCACGGCGCGGGGGTGCCCAGGGCGCTGCCGCGACTCTCCGCTCCGTCCGCCCGCTCGGCGCCCCAGGCCGCGGGACTCCCCGCGCCCGCCCGCCCGCCCGGCGGCGGCGGCGGCTGCACCTGCGTCGCGGTGTGGTCACCGGTCAGCGCGGTGAGACCCGCTAAGCGACCCCCGGGAGCGGGCGCGGAATGAGGGTCCGGCTTCGTGGGCGCCCGGGGTCGGTGCCCTGAGGCCCCAGCCCCGCTCGCAGGGCGGCCCTGCCCTCCCGGACTTCTCCCGGGCCGGACGTTGTGAGGACGTGCGATGGTGGGCAGAGCGTGTCTGCTCACTCGCCGTGGCTCTAGGTCTTCCAGACGCACGGATTCAGATGAGTTGGAAGGAGTCGCGTGCAGATGTACAGCCCTATGTACCCCAGTTTCATTCCCGACACATTTAGGAAAGGCACACGGAGTGTCTTTCGTCGCTAGGTGGAGGGACACGAGGTCACAACAGTCCAGAAGTGGCCGCTCCGCTCAACAGGCTCCCTGTTCGTCCCGGGCCACCTAACGGATCCCTCCCCTCGCCGACAGGACGCCGCTGCACAGCCAGACTGTGAATGCGGCCCTCGCCCTCTCCCTTAGCTGGTTACAGGACTGTCCCCTATGTGGGTATCCGACCAGGAGCTGCTCTGTACCCCCTCTCATCTCACCCAGCTCACTTCTTGTATAAATGTGCGCCTCATAAACCGCCTCTGTGGACAATTTCCTGTCTCCACTGCCCACAGCCTACTTGCTGGAATAGGGGTCTGTGCGCGCCTCCGGAAATCTCCCAAATTTAATAAAACAATCTCTTTCAGTTTGCCTACAATTGGGGACCCTGGAGACATTGTGATTACTTGTTGGGCTGCTAACTGCAAGGTTACCAATTTGAAACCACTAACTTCTCCCCAAGAGAAAGATGAGGCTTTCTACACCTGTGAAGAGTTACACTATTGGAAACCAACCAGGGCAGGTTACCCTGTCCTCTAGCGTCGCTATGGGTCAGCATTGACTGTGAGAGAGATTGCCTGGAAGTCAGCGTTTGAGTCTCTCTGCGTGTACGTATGGAAAGTCTGCCTCTTGGGGTTAAGCAAACCCCACCATCCGAAATTTCAAAATGATTTGTCAGAACTATTGAAGCCAATCCTATTTCATCTGGGATAGGATGAGATGTGGATGAACAATCTCATTTTAGGGGAGGAAGGATTTGTAGAGATTACATAACTAGTGCTTCCCCAGGACTTGAAGAGTTGGCTGAGGTAGGATTGGAGACTAATGATTGGCTCACCGTTTCTGCACACAAGGGGCAAGCACAGTGCTTACTAAGAAGTTTGTCCAAGGATAGAGCTGGAGGAGAAGGACCTGATAGTCAACACCCTCTCTTCACCCCACCCTTCTGCTGTTTCAGGTCCCAGACTCACCACAGTTAGAGCCAGTCCAATGTGGGCAGCCGGGGACTGTTAACGACAACCCTGTACCTCCATGCAATCGGAAGCAAGACTTTCAAAGGCTATGACCGGCTGTGTGGACCACACTTCATCTGCCTTCAGAAGGCCTGCTGGACTTGCTTCCACTGGCCACCTTATGCAATTGGCTGGTGGGCTTGACAGAGGCCATTCAATTAGCTGTTGAGAAGCCACCTCAGGAATGGTGAGTACCAAGGAGAAATGAGTAATTCTTGGTAGTATGCGGGAGAGGTGATACATGATTTGTTGGGACCCAGTGCTATGCTTTGTTTCTTCTTCGAGGGTAAGTTGATAGAAGAGGCCAAGGGACCACATCCTGAGAGGGACCTCTGGGTATACCAATGTTAACCAAAATGGACAGTACTGCCCACTGAGGTCTCTGGAATGATCCAAGGGGTGACTGAAAATGCAGACGGTTAAACAATCCTATACTATGGTTTTTCGCCACTCATGACCAGTGTGTCTATGCCCACTCATATTAAGCCTGTAGGGCAGGGTAGAACTGCCCCTGTGAGTTTCTGAGAAGAACTCTTGATTTACAGAAGTGGAAGCTTTTTCTTTCTCCTGAGGAATGGCAGGTGGTTTCAAACCTCTGCCCTTGGGAGTCCAACACCTGACCAGTGTGCCACCAGAGCTCTTTGTGGGCTGTAGAATAAGAGTCCTTAATTTCCTGGATGACGCTGAGGAAAACTTTTTTTTTTAACTTATAAAGGGAGCAATTTGCCAAACACCATTGGGAATTTATCAGTTTATACATTTTTTCCAGCCCTGTATGCCTGGGGTTACCTTTCATACTAGTCGATCTGAGGTGGTTCTGTGGGGCTTCACACCCCACTCTGGGCACTGGGACTCTGGAATAACAGAATCTCCTCTCCAGAGCCTGAAGACTGTGCAGCCCTGACTGAGGAGGCTGAGCCCAGGTCCTCCAGATTCATCCTGTAAACGGTTCCTGGCTGTTCCTAGGCACTACTGGTTTTTCTGTGCGAGTTTAAACTACAGATTCACCTGTTACATGCAGTGATAGAGTGTAGAAAGGGAGCGATCATTAGGGGAGGAAGCTGGATGCTTTGTGGCTCTGCTTGGGGCCTGTGACAGTCATGTCCTCATTGAAGGAATAACGCAGGTAATAATGCAGGATTATTACCTGTCAGGTCTGGAAAAGCTTCCCCTCTTTCTGGCTGCGATGGATAATTTGCTAGAGACGTGAAGGTTCAGAGAAACCTGTGACTGATTCCAAGTTGTTTCCCTCACTCTAGCTGTGCCTAGACCTGGTGTTACATTTCTAAATGGTTTGACTGCTCCTCACAGTATCAGATTCCTTCTGCCATGCTGACTCCTTGTGAGCCCTGTGGGTTTGCGAGACTGTAACTGTTTACAGGAGAAGGAAGGCCCAGTCTCGCACCAGCAGGGCTGCTGGTGGTTTCTCACTGCGGCCACGTGGATCTCAGCCCAGCGAGTCACCACGACACCCCCCGAGCTCACATCAGGCAGAAGATGGACGTGAAGAGGGCTTGTATTGCTAGACCCTGGTGGCCCAGTGGGTTACACATGGGCCTCTCCCCTCGGGTCCGCGGTCAGGAACTGCTGGGACAAAGGTGCTCCTTCCTGCTCCGCTAAGAGTCACAGCCTCGGAAAACCCGCCGGGCTACTTGGAGTCAGAATCTCTGTGGCAGTGGATTCGAGTGGGGCTGGGTTTGGCAGAGAAAATGAACATAGAGGGGAGTGGATGTAGCTTGTCATTTTCACAGTTTCCATTGTTTGCAAGACTGGGGATCAGTTGAGGCTCCTGCTGAAAGTATTTTAATTAATGGATGTAAAACCTCACAACTACAGGGGAGTACCTGCTTTAGCTGGCATGGAAGTGACTGTTAAGCTTATTTAAATACTGAGAACAAGCTTGAAAACGCTTACTACACGTAACATGTTTTTGCAGAGGAGATGACATGCCAAATCTTGTAGGCATTTTGAAACATTCTCCTATGATAAAATGGATGTACTGAATGGTAACCAGCTACTCTGTTTAAAGAGAGCACTCTAATTTGTGGATTTTTTATGCCAAAGAATCTATTTGGTCACTTCATAATAATTAGGTCTTAAGTGATTAATTTCCAAAAGGTTTTAACTTTGCAGTGCAAAGTCTTTGGAAATATTAAAATTCTCAATTGATTTCTGTTGTTGTTGGCACCATTGAGTCGGCTTCGACTCATAGCTCCCCTGTGCACAGCAGAACCATCCCCGTCATTGTCCCTGTGCCTGAGCCCATTGGTGCAGTCACTGCGTCCATCATCTCGTCGAGGGCCTGCCAAAATCAGTTTACCAAACGTGATGTCCTTCTCCAAGGACTGGTCTCTCCCTGCAATATGTCCATAGTAAGTAAGAAGAAGTCTCTCCAGCCTTGCTTCTAAGGAGCACGCTGCCCTTACTTCTTCCAACACTGATCCATCTGTCCTTTAGCAGTCATGGTACTTTCAATGTTCATCCCCAGCTTTGAGTCAGAACTGATTTCTAGTATGTTTAAAAGTAAAATCAGTGTTATTTTCAAATAGTTCTTTTTTTCCGTTCAAATTTAAATATAAAAATTAAAAGGTAGTTATTTTCTTCAATTAAAATATGAATATAAAATTTAAAAGGATCTTTTATGGATATAAATTCTTAAACTGTTCTTAGCCATACGCCTCTTCCCATCGGTACCTATAGATTACTAGCTTTCTTGTAAACTTTTCTAAGCATCTGGGCAATATTTTCTTCCCCTTAAATTCTCCTAGAAGGATTATCTTATTAAAGTACTTACAGTAGTAGTTGTTCTTAATTAGGTGCCATCAAGTTTATTCTGACCCTTAGGGATGCTGTGTACCCAGAATGAAACACTGCCGGTCCTGTGGCATCCCCACAATGGTTCCTGTGCTTGAGGTGATTGTGGCAGTCACCATGTCAGTCCATCTTTTTCTCTGACCCTCTGCTTCCCCCCCCCCCCCCCCCCCGCTATTTTATTGGGAGCTCTTACAGATATTTTAACAATCCATAGTTTAATTAGATCAAGCATGATTGTACAATTGCTGCCTCCATCATTTTCAAAACATTTTCTTCTTATACCCTTGGATATCAGCTACCTTCTATCCTCTCCCTCCCCACCCTACCACCCAGGAACAATTGTTGTTGTAGTAAATATTATTTATTTCCTTATCTTATACCAGCTAATGTCCAAAGTCTATCTGCTTCCTTGTTGTATTTGTGTGTACACACACAGACAAATATACCTATCTTGATAGACTTACATATTTATACCTATATATAATTTTTACTTGTTCTTTCTTCTTTTTCTTTCCTCTTGCCCCATTATCATGTTTACCCATCATGCACCTCCCATTAACTCCTCTCGGATACATTTCAATTGGTCAAACGCAATCAGGAACTCTACCCCCTCCTCACTGTCAATTTTAGATCTCTTGCTATTCACCTATCTCTGTTGTTAGTTCATCGTTCCCCCCCCATCTCCAACCCCCCTTCTCCTCTCCTATGCCCCCCACCTCCAACTCTTGGTCCTGTTGCTATCTCCTTTCGATTGCTTATCCTGCGTATCTCATACAGATAGACACCAAAAGAGAAAAGAAAGGAAGAAAAAACCCATATAAACGAAAATGCATTGGTCCGTTCCCCTTAAATTTCGGAGATCCATCTCCCAGGACCCGGTTACCCAGCTGCACTCATACACTCTTAGTCCTCAGCCTTCTTGTCCGAGGGAAGTGCACCTTCTACAAGACCCCATTTCTCTTCCTGCAGTCAAGGCTGGGGCGGGCCAGTGCTCCCCCACCCACTCACTCCCTTATACTTTCAGGGTGGTCCTCTTGGGACTAACCCCCAACCAGTTCAGACTTTAAGCATGGTCTTGTGCTGTTTGCATACTTTCCTCCTGGTCCATACACATGAACATAGTGACATGTCTGGAATCCCCACTCTTCATGGCTGTCCATGGCTTGTTACAGTCCACGCAGTCAAACCCTTTGGTGTACACTCAGTTAAACAAAAGCAAACATCTTTTTGGTAGTCTCTACCGTCAGCCAAGATCCATGCCATTACCAAGGATATCCCGCACTCCACGTCCGCTTCCGAATCTGGCTTGAATTTCTGGCAGCTCCCTGCTGTTGCACTATTGCAGCTGTTGTTGGATGAGCTCCAGCGAAATTTTACTTTCATTGGATCTCAGTGATACTGTTCTATAATTTGAGCATTTTGCTGGCTCGCCTTCCTTTGGAACGGGCACAGATATGGGTCTCTCTAAGTCACATGGCCAATTAACTGTCTTCCATATTTTCTTGGCACAGGCAAGGGAGTACTTCCAGTGCTTCATTAGCTTGTTAACACTTCCGTTGACATTCCATAGCTAATGTTCATCACCATGGGTTCTTGCTCATATGCTACCACCAGGATTGTCAGCTACTTCTTTTGGGTACAGTGACCGTATTCATTCCATCTTCTCGATACTTCCTGCATCATTCCATAGTTTGACCGGAGAATCTTTCCATATTGCAACACGAGGCTTGAATTTTTGCTTGAGCTCTTGCTGAGAGTGTTCTTCCTTTTTGTTTTTCTCATTCTAGGTCTTCGCATACTTCATTATATTCCCTTTGTCTTCTAGAATTTCCTTTTGAAATGTTCTGTTTGCCTTTTTGCCTCATTTCATCTCTTCTCCTTAACTAATCTGTGATTTGGAGCAAGGTTCTGAGGCGCTGATACCAAATGCTCAAGCAGAAAGAAAATCTTTTTAAAATGATGATGGCAACATATATACAAATATGCTTGATACAATTGATGTATAGATTTTTTATAAGGTCTGTAAGAGACCCCAATAAAAGAATTTATTAATAATAATAAAGAGCAAGGTTCAGCATCTTTTCTGACATGCATTTTGATCTTTTCCCATTTTTATTAGTAAATCATTTTATTGGGGCCTCTTACAGATCTTATAATCATCCATACAGTCAGTTGTATCAAACATATTTGTACATATGTTGTCATCATCATTTTAAAAACATTTTCTTTCTGCTTGTGCCCCTGGTATCAACTCCCCAAGCTGTTCACAGACTGGAGGGGAGCACAAGGTTGGGACTATGTAGTAACTGATAAGTTTGGAGACTGCTGCTTTCTGCAGCTTTTGCCAGGGAGCCAGGGGCAAAGTGTCCATTGTATCTCAGGCAGCGAGACCAGCCGCGCTTCATCAGCTCCCCAGGTGAAGTTGTCGGCGTGCTCTCACGGTCTTGAGCCATGGAACGTAGTGGTCCTGCCCCATTCTCCTAAGGAGCACACAACTTTCCCCACACATGAATACTCCCTGGAAGAGATCTCTGTTTGTACCCATTCCAACGACAGGTGACTTAACACAGTGCGCAAATCATGAACAGTCTCGTTCACGTCACCTGTAAGTGAACTATCTCTGAAGGTCATTCAGTGATTGCAACAACGCATTGATGTGGAGCTGCTAGAGAGACATTTACTCGTGGTTTATTGACTGTGCCAAGGCATTGAACTGTGCGGATCCTAACAGTATGGATAGCCTTTAGAAGAATGGCAATTCCAGGACACTGCAAGGTCCAGAAGGTTTTCCTCCTGATGGATTTGCCCAACCACTTCATTATGGTCACCTCTACTCTGAGAAGGCAGCTCTTCTGAAGTCATACTTGAATGCCTTCTGACCTGACAGTCTTTTCTTCTGGCTCTACCTGGACAGTATCCTACTACTCTGCATGATGCTTTCTGTGGCTCAATCCTCTGAAGTTGACAGCCTATTCTTCATAGTCCGTACTGAGTGCAATCTCTGCAGAAACCTGCTCACCCTCATTGACCAGGCTGCTATTTGAAACACCAGTGTCATAGCAACACACAAGCCACCACAGTTCTACACACTGACAGACAACTGGTGCTACACACAAGCCACCACAGTTCTACACACTGACAGACAACTGGTGCTACAGCAGCAAATGGACTCTCGGGAGAACAAACAAATCCATCTTGGAAGAAGTTAAGCTAGCTTGTCCCTTAATAAGGCGAACAGCAGTACTTTGTCTGACGTACTTCAGACGCGTTGTGAGGAATGGCCAGTTCTTGGTAAAGGACATCAAGCTTAGTAAAGTGAGTGAGCTCAAGGAGGAAGCCTGCCAAACAGATGGGGTGACACAGTGGCTGTACTAAGGGGCTCAAGTAATGCGACCATGGCACAGGACTGCAGGGTTTCCTTCTGTTGAGTACATCTGATTGAATCCATCGACACTGTCGCAAGGGCCTCGTTAAGTAATTAGCTGCACCGCACAAACATTAGGCATTCTGCTACTACTTCCGGATGCAAGCCTTAGTTTGTTCACTCCTCAGCGTCCATACTTCCTCTCCTGGCTCCGTTGGAAAGTTTTCTTAGGCTTCTTAAAATTCTTGGTGTATCTAAAAGCTGCAGTGTAGTGTGGTGTATCACTCCCATAAATTTTGCCAAATTCAGTGATTTGGGAAGAAGTGTACTGCGTCTTCCTAGCATTTTCTTGTGTGCCCTAACAAAATTCACTTAAAATTTTGCACCACAAAATCAGCTGCCTTTTTTCCCCCCAAAGACATCCCAGCAAGAGAAAGTTAAGGGTATCACGGATGCTCTTGTGTGAATCCATTCGCTGATTGCCAAGATATGTTTCCATTGGTTTGCTTCAGAGAAACCCATCATGTGACTGGAGCGCGAGTAGCAATGATTTTCCTACCGTTTTAGAGTAGAACTAGAGAAGTGCATCCGATGTGCTTGCAGCACTGTTTTATCTGTGCAACGAGTCTTAGAGCCAAGCACTATATTCAAAGAGAAAAGCAATGCTGATGTCCAAACCCCAGTGAGTACTGAACTTTGTGTGATATTCCCATAAATTTTCTTTCCCTGGCAACAGCCTCACTCATCCTTTTGCACACATTGTCAGATATGTATCTTGCTTACCCACAATATATGTGATATTTAGGATTCTGTGATATTTGAGGATGTGGCCATTGACTTTACCCAAGAAGAGTGGACTTTGCTAGACATTGTTCAGAGGAAGCTTTACAGAGATGTGATGGTGGAAACTTTCAGGAACCTGGACGCTGGTAAGGATGGCTTTATTTTTGTTATGGATGCTTTTATATAAGAACATATGGTGGGTAGAGGGAGAAGAAGGGCAAGGCAGCGGGAGGGAAGAAACAGCGGGGAAAAAAAGGATATATGGTTATACTGACTGCTGTGCAGTTAATGTTCCATCATCCTGTGAATAATTCTCAGTAATGTATTTTACTCTTAAGGCTTTATAAAACTCTTGGGACATAAAATGCCTCAGTTCTTGTTCTGTCATCAAATTTCTTTTCTGTTTTCTCTTAATGAAACTCTACTTAAAATTATGGAACAGTCTCTCAACAGGAAAATAATCTACGAGAGTGGTCCAGTGAGCACATACTTCAATTCATGAAGAGTAACTTCTGGTCATCCGCATTAGATGAAATCAGTGGCAGTAAAAATCACACCAACCAAGGGTATGGTCTTTGAGGTACCATGAGGTGGAGGGGCAGCAGAATAATGTATTTACTCACCTTGTTCTCACAATATACTGATTCCATAAATGCTATCAGATATTTAGTATTTGAGAAATGCTTCAGTCTTACAAATTATAAAACCCATTATTTCTCCAAACCCTGATAATAATGCTATATCACAGGAGACAATTCATGGGAGAAACTATGTACTCTGTGTGTATGGTAATTCTGAAGTAATAAAAACTAATTCTAATAGCTTACTCCCTATTTTCAACAGAATAAATATGGCAGCAACCAGCCCTTCAACTGTAGAACAGAAAGTGAAGAACTACCGTGAAGTTGATCAGAACAAAAAATATTTATGCCGGACTGAAAATCTTCCTGTTTACAAAGGAACTACTGCTGGTGTTGCTCCTTTTGGGTTCCAGGAGGGTCGTGGTCATGCTTTCAGTTGCTGCATCAGAGCACACACTGACTACAAACAGTACCTGTACATGGAACATGAGAAAACTCAGAGCTGCCCCGCTTATCTACAACCTCACTCAGAAGCACTTGGTGGAGAGAACCTCTGTAACCATGTAGATTGTAGGCAATGCTATGCCTTCTCGTCACTTCTCACTAAAGGGAGGAGTTGTAGTGAAGACCAGACTTACAAATGTAAAGAATATGGAAAAACATTTTGTCATTCCTCTTACCTCAAAGAACCTAAAGGACAGTATACTGGACAGAAGGCTTATCAATGTAGGGAATGTGGGAAAGCATATAAATGTCCATCCACACTAGCTGTGCATTTCAGTACTCACAGTGGAGGGATTCTTTCTGAATTTAAGGAATATGAAAAAGCCTGTAGTCATCCAAAGGCATTGACTAGACCTAGAGGTACTCACAGTGGAGAAGGGCCTTATGAGTGTCAGGAATGTGGGAAGACCTTTAGTAAGTCTTGGAGCCTAACTGCTCATATGAGAATTCACAGTGGAGGGAGGCCTTATAGATGTCAGGAATGTGGGAAAACCTTTAAATACTCTTCAACATTAAATACTCATCGCAGGATTCACAGTGAAGAGAGAGCTTATCAATGTCAGGAATGTGGGAAAGCCTTTAAGCACTCTTCAGCATTAACTGAACACACTAGAATTCACACCGGAGAGAGGCCTTATAAATGTCAGGAATGTGGGAAAGCCTTTAAGCACTATTCAGCACTAAGTTGTCATACCAGAATTCACAGTGAAGAGAGGGCCTATAAATGTCAGGAATGTGGGAAAGCCTTTAAGCACTATGCAACACTAAGTGCACACAGAAGAATCCACAGTGAAGAGAGGCCTTACACATGTCAGGAATGTGGGAAAGCCTTTAAGCACTCTTCAGAACTAACTGAACACACTAGAGTTCACACCGGAGAGAGACCTTATACATGTAAAGAATGTACAAAAGCCTTCAAGAACTCTTCAGCACTCAGTAGTCATATGAGGATTCACAGTGAAGAGAGGGCCTACAAGTGTAAGGAATGTGAGAAAACCTTTAAGCAGTCTTCAGCACTCAGTGCACATAGAAGAATTCACAGTGGAGAGAGGCCTTTTAAATGTAAAGAATGTACAAAAGCCTTTAAGAACGCTTCCGTACTAAATAGTCATAGCAGGATTCACAGTGAAGAGAGGGCTTATAAATGTAAGGATTGTGGGAAAGCTTTTAAGCAGTCTTCAGCACTCAGTGCACATAGAAGAATTCACAGAGGAGAGAGGCCTTTTAAATGTAAAGAATGTACGAAAGCTTTTAAGCATTTTCCCGCACTAACTAAACATACTAAAGTTCACATTAGAGAGATGCCTTATGAATGTGAAGATGGTGGCAAAGCCTTCAGTAAGTCCTCGACCCTCACTTAGCATTAGAAAAACACAGTACAGTGAGTATAAGGAATGGGGGAAAACCTTTATTCATCCTTCAATATTAAGTGATCATAGAATTCACAGGGGACAGATCCTTAGGAAGGTAAAGATGTGGGAAAGCCTTTAATCACACTTCAACACAAGGTAAATAGAATTCACAATTGAAATAAGCCTTCACACAACATTAAAGAATACATTGGTGAGAAACCTGAGGAATGTAATGACTATAGCCTTTAATCTTCAACACTAACATTAAAGAATTCACAGTGGAGAGAGGCCTTATTAATGTAAGAAAATCATTAGAAGGTCCCCAACAGTAATCATGAGAATTCACAGTGAAGAGAAGAGTTATGTATCTAAAGAACAAGGGAGTTGGAAACCTGAAAATACACGTGATAGAAACCAAGAAAGTGGGGAAAGTGTTTGCTTTTGTCTGCTACCATCCAAAGTGGTGAGGATGCAGGCATATAGGAATGTCTTTATTTATTACTACCCCTTTTTTTGCATCAGACATTGCTTTAGAAGGTCCTCAATTACTATTACTTTTTAATGCATGACCAGTGACATTTGAAATGAATTCATCCATATATATCTGGAGTTTTATTTTTTAAGTTTCTTAAGTTGTAGCATAAATCATGACTGTAAAAGATGGAGGAAGCTTTCCACAGGTGTAGTCAATTTTATTCTGTGTATTCAGCCTGGAGAAGTTCATGTATATATGTGGCAGTTATATAATCTGTTAACTTGAGCAAAGGGATAGAGTCTAGCCTATCAATCAGGTAATAAACCATTGAGGCCTCTGTGGGCATGGCCTCCTGAGGATTTTGGGAACTCCTGACTTCCTTCCTGGAGGCGAGACCCACACTCTCTTCCTCCCCTTTCCTGCTGTTGAGACACTCCGAGATCTGGAGAAGCCACATGGAGATCTGTGCCAGCGTTGAGATGCTTTCACTGCCACTGGATTCACAGGACTTTCTACCCACTGGCCTGTGATCTTCCCACATTCGGCATCATGGCATGTGCTGCATGAGTCTGAAGAGGAATGTATGTACTAGTATCGGACATATGGGCTAATATCAGTCTTATTGAGGTGATTTGGATTGGGCTGGGATGTTTTCTTAATATACAATCACTTTTTTATATAAAACTCTTATACATGTATTAGTGTGTCTGGATTTGTTTTCCTAGTCAACCCAGACTAACAAAGTATAGTATAAGCCTTTTGTGTTGTTAGAAAATGCATTGCTATGAACAAGTCGCTGGTTTTGCAAAATTCTGTCATGCCCTCTCCTGATTGGTTTCTGTCACTAAGTCCATATTTTCCAATAACCTTTCCTTCCTGTGTGTTTCCAACTTTTGAATTCCAATTGCCAATAATTATCAATGTATCTTGATTACTCGTGTGATCAATTTCTGACTAAAAGGTAGGATTCTTAAATTTCTTCATCACTCCCTTTTGTGCTTGGTGCATAAGTTTGCATAAGTACGAAAGTCTTACTGATTGACTCTCCCTCCAGGCGGGTAGTTAAAATCCTATCCCAGGCAGCTTTGTACTTCATAATTGATTTTGCAATCTCCTTTTTGATAGTGAATGCCACACCTTTCCTATTGGTTATCTTATTCCTGACATAAATGGATCTTAATATCTTGTCATTCAAAATGGCTTATGTCAGTTCACTTCAGCTCACTAAGGCTCAAGATATTGACATATATTCATTTCATTTTTGACAACTTCCAATTTTCCTAGATTTGTAATTTGCATATTCAAGTTATGATCATTAGTAGATTTTTGCAACTGTTTATCCTTACCCAGAGTCTGTCCATCAGCAATAACGATTCTGAATGCTCCATTCCCACAGGCTTCACCCCACCCACGTCACCGTGGCTGACTCCACTCAGAAATTAATTCCTCCTCAGTCATATTGTGAGTGCCATTGGACCCAAGGGACCATTCCTCCAGCACTATCCTACAAATTCAGTCAAGCTATGCATGGAGTTTTCAGCGCTCATTCCTCCAAAGTGGGGGGCCGAATCCTTTGTTGTGTGTTCTTAGTCTGGAAGCTCTGCTGAAATCTGTTAACTTTGGGTGACCTGATGGCATGTGAAATACCAGTGACAAAGGTTCCATCATCACAGTAACACACGAGCTACCACAGTACAAAAAACTGACACGTGTGGTATTAAGGGATTCATTTTCATATGCTTTCCCTTTGAGATGGAAATCCCTTGGTGAAATTGAAAAGGAGACCTGCTTGCATAGTGGGCGTGATAGGTTTATTGTGCCAATATGGCACTTGCAAGAATATATGGGTGGAGTTTAGCCTGTCAATCTGGTTGCACCTTGTTGATCTTTGGAGGTGTGACTGAGATTAATGACTCACTGGAGGCTGGCCCCTCTCCGTAGTGGTAGACCAGCTCTCTGCCTGAGTTAGCTCCCCTGCCTCAACCTGTGTGCAGGCTACCTGTGGGCCGAGCCAACCTGTGGACCGCATTGCTGGGGTGTGCCGCTTCACGCTGCAGTGCCTCCCCACTTTCCCTGGTCTGCTCCCTGTGGGCTGATTCCACACAACTTGCCACTACTCCAGATGCCTTGCCTCCCGCCAGCCACTTAGCATTGCTACTCCAAGAGGTTCCAGCACAACCTGACTCGCTACACTGTGCTACTGGCTTCTGCTAAACCTCACTACTTCTTCTACTGTGTTTCGTTGGCCATGTGAGTTGGAAGGACCTTCATTATATTAACTGTCCCACAAAAGTGTGTTGAACTATGCTCTCTCTGTATGGCTGTGTGGATTAATTTGCTATTGTATTCCTTTTTGATATATAAATCTATCCTTTTATATATAAGGGGATAGTCCCCCTTCCCCCCCCCCCCGCAAAACCCCAGGATTTAAAAAAAAGCTACGTATTTAATTTTTAATAAAATAACCATATCACCATCAAAGTACTCTCCAGTGGAGCTTTCCCCCCAGTTTTTTGGGGGTGTAGGGAAGGAGTGTAGCCCTCGTATATATAATCATAAGTGTCCTGGTTTTGCCTCTCTAGATAACCCTACCAAATGCAGTGGGTTAGTTGGACTGCAAACTAGAAAGTCAGAAATTCCAAACCACCAGAATCTCTCTGGATGAAAGAAGTAGTTTCCTAATCCCACGAAGTTTTACTGTGAGAAACCACTGGGGCTGTTCCACTGTCTCATAAGGTCACTGTGAGTCAGAAACAACTCAAGGGCAGTGAGTGAGAGGGAACAGTGGAGTTTTTATAAGTTTTTTATATATTTAAAAGTATAATCAATATGTATTTAATAGATACATTTTCCATAGTTCAAATACAAATAGGGACATACAAAGGGCACTTTATGGAGACTTACTCCGATTTTTCTCATCCACATCCTTCCCTAGGCTTTCTGTAGATAACTAGCTTCTCTGTAAACTTTTTAAAGGCTCTTGCCAGTATTTTTCCTTGTTTTGTCCTATGTTAATTAGTTTAATAAAGTGTCAGTATTATATGGTTATTTCAAAAACTATTAGAAAACAAGGGAAAAGTTTAAAGTAAAATTCACACACAATCCCATTAACTCATCTTGGAGATAACCACTGTTAACATTTTTGTATATCCACACGAATATCCCTAAATATCATGATAGATTTTACAGTGACAACTTGAAAATGACGTGTAGTCTTCCTTAACAATTCTTTAACAGTCTCTTTAAAATATCTGTATGCCAATGTCTCATAGAACATTTTGTGGTGATGTTCTCTAGCAGTGCTGTCCAACTGAGTGGACATAACCAAATGTGGCAATTGGGCACTTGTTATATGTATAGACTGAATAAGTAAATGAATGTTTCAGTGCTATTTTTGTAATGAAAATATACAAAGTCTAGCATACACCAATTCAATGTATTGTCATGTTTTTAAAAGTAATACTCCTTATTGTAAAGAAACTTAGAAAATAAGAGAAAGCTAAATAAGGTAAAATTCACACACAATGACATCAACTAATTCTAGATGTCTACCATTGTTATTATTTTTGTATGTCCGCACTAATATGCAAACATACCTTTACACACTGCAAGGTGAATCTTTACTTACTACAGTCAGGCTTGGTAAGCAACCTTCTTTTGTTTTTTTTATCTTTTTTTAATTGTTTTTTAAGATTGACTTGTTAGTCACTAAAGACTCTTGAATCCATTTCAATTTTACTCTTCCTCATCTATTTTGTTTGTTTGCTTGTTTGTTTTTTTTAAGGCACTCAGACCAATATTTAGGTTTGTGTCATAAGGAATCTGGAGGCATTTGTTTTGTTTCATTTAGAAAGGAACAATATATATTTTCATAGTTCATCTCAAGATTATGAAAGCAAAAGCAACATCCTAGTAAAACCCTCCATATGTTGTTGTTAGGTGCTATCGGGTCTTCTCCGACCCACAGGCACAGCAGAAGGAAACACTGCATGGTCACAATTGTTCCTATGCCTGAGTCCATTGATGCAGCCACTGTGTCCATCTGTCTCATCAAAGACCATCCTCTTTTTTGCCACCCTTCAATTTACCAAGACAACCTCCTTTTCCAGAGACTGGTCTCTCCTGACAATATTTCCGAAGTATGTAAGAAGAAATCTTGTCATCCTTGCCTCTGAAGGGCACGCTGGCCTTTGTGTTATACATGTGACCCTTCGTTACCCAGCCCCCCAAAAAGAAAGCAACAACAACAACAACAACCAAGAAACAAAACCAGAATTGCACTTGACAGAGTGGAGCTTTTGTGATATGCATTTTTCCTTCTAGGTGAGTGTGTTAGTCTAGGTACTTTAGAGAAACAAATCCACAGAATCTCTTATGTATAAGAGAGAGTTTTATATAAAGGGTAAGTGCACATCAAGAAAACATCCCAACCCAGTGCTGACCAAGCCCACAAGTCCAACATTAACCCATATGTCCAACAACAATCCACAAAGTCCTCCTCCATCTCACAAAACACACACTATGATGCCGACTGCAGGAGGAGAGCCAGATCAGTAAATGTGTAAGCATCTCAGTGCTGGCAGGGGTCTTCACACGGCTGCTCCAGCACTGAGGACTGCATTGGGCTAGGTCCATGTGGCTTCTCCTTGGGGATGTCTTGCAGGAAGTCAGCCTTGCAAGCCAAAGCAGGGAACTGCTAAGGCAGCTGCACCCTGGTCCGACCATCACAAAGCAAGAGACCAGAGAACTTGAAAGGCGAGGCTCACGGAGCCATTTATCCCTCTGCCCTTCAACTAACCCCACATGTGTTTATCAGCCAGGTTGGCACGATAAATGAACTACCTCAGTGAGCATCTAGCACCTCACTCTGAGTTAGTGCACCCAGTGGCATTGCCTGGGAAAGTTCTCTCTGGTCACAGTGAGTTTGTTGGTAAAAGCAGTTTCACTTGAACCTCATTTTGTGTGTGTGTGTGTTTTTGTGAGGGCCAATTTAAGAGAACAGCATGTGGCTGTGAAATCTTGTTTCCTCCCTGGGAAAAATGCCTCAGAAACTGTTGTGATGTTGAACACAGCTTACAAGGACAGTGCTATACGAAAAACTCAAGTGTATGAGGGGCGTTTTCTCATTTCCAAAGAGGTAAAAAGTAGATTGATGGCAAATCTCATTCTGCACATCCATCAACTTCCCGAATGAATGAAAATGCTGACCTGTGTGACTTCCTTTTGTTTTCATGAATGAAGAGTGGCATGAAAGGCCAGTGATTTGATGACGTAGAAGAGTTAAAGAAAAAAAATGAGGGAGGTGACATGATCGCTGAAGACAAAATGGGTGTATAAGTGAATGTTGTGAAGAAAGCTGATGGTGCCCAGCTATTGAAAGATATAGCATCTGGGGCCTTAAAGGCTTGAAGTTAAACAAGCAGCCATCTAACAGGGAAACAACAGATTCTACATGGAAGAAACACACCAGTATGTGTGATCACAAGGTGTCGATGGGATCAGGGAACAGACATCAGAAGACCCAAAACAAATAATCATATCTATGTGAATGAAGGGGGTCGCCCATCTGTAGATAATTGGACATCCTCTCATAGAAGGGTCACAAGGAAGGAATGAGTCAGTCAGGGTGCAGTATAGCACCGATGAAACAATATTCTTCTGGTTCCTTGAGGCATCCTCAGCCCCAATATCATGACCCCAGCTCTGCCTTGCAAATCCAGGGTAACCCAGAGAATGTATACTGGTACTGAGAAGGGCTCCCGACATGGGATCCAGGACAGATAAACCCCTCCCATACAGAAATGGGAGTAGCAGTGCCAAGAGGGTAGTGGAAAGGTGGGGGGAGAAAGGGGAGGAAAGGGGGAGCCGATTGCAATGATCGATGGATAATCCTATCCTCCCCTCAAAGGGGAGGAATAACAAATGTGGATAAAGGGAGACTGCGGTCGGTGTAAGAAATGAAAATAATAATTTATAATTTATCAAGAGTTCATGAGGGTGGGAAGGTGGAGAAGGGAGGGGGGAAAAGAGGAGCTAATACTAAGGGCTCAAACAGAAAAAATGTTTTGAAAGTGACGATGGCAACATGTACAAATGTGTGTGACACAATCGATGCATGGATTGTTACAAGAGCTGTAAGAGCCCCCAGTAAAATGATTTAATAAACAAAAACTGAGGGAGGTGCTGTCAGCCATCCAAACAGATAAGTTTGAAAAATGCTTCTAAAAAATGGGATCATAGACTTGACAAATATATTAAGTGTAATGGAGTGTCCTTTGAGAGTGATAAGGTTGTCTCGTAAAAAAAGTTTAAATATATCGCTTTGAAAAAAAATCTGTTTCTTTGTTGTTGTTATTGTTGTCCTTTTTGCAGCACCCCCTCGTAGGATCGCTATGTGGTGGAACCGGCCTGATGGCACCCAACAACAACTACAGCAACAACTGTTGCCAAAAATCTCACTAAATTGCTAGAAAGCAAATACACCTGACCCAAGACATGGTATTTGCAGTTTCCACATATGCAAATGATGGATAACAAATAAGAAAGCCTGAAGTAACACTGGTGTCTTTGAATGATTGGTGCTGGCAAAGACTACTGAGAGGGCTGTGGCCTGCCAGAAGAGCAAACAAGTCTGGCTTGGAGGAGGTACAGCTAGAATGCGCCTTAGAAGTGAGGATGGGGAACTTGGTCTCTACACTCTGGACATGTCATCAGGAGGGACAAGGGCCTGGACAAGGGCCTGTGCTTGGAAAGGAGATGGCCAGGGGAAAGAAAAAGGCCCTCCAGAGAGGGACTGACACAGTGGCTGCCACTAGGGGCTCCAGTGTAACAGGAGCCGGGAGGCTGGGGCAGGACTGGTGGTGTCTCGTTCTGTTGTGCACGGAACCACTATGAGTCAGAACTGACTCCAGGGCACCAAACAACAATCTTTAAGGGAGCAAATCCCCAGCTTTCCCCAGCCCAACCCCACTAATCTGTTGTTGAACACTTAATTACTGGTGTTCCCAGGGCACCCTGGAGAAGGAAGCGACCCAGAGAATTATAAGGTAAGGCACAACTCGCAGACCTCTCTGGTAGGTAAATAGAGCACAGCCCATCTCATAACTGTCCGTGTGTTGTACTGTGGTGGCATGTGTGTTGCTGGGATACTGGAAGCTACATCCTGGTATTTCAGATGCCAGCAATGTCACCTAACGTGAACCGGTTTCAGCAAAGCTTCCAGACTACGAACTGCCAATGAAAAAGGGCTCGGCTCCTTGCTTCAGAAGAAAGAGTCACCAGAAACCTTATGTAGAGCTTTGAACATTGTCAGCCACGAAGACCGAAAGAATGGAAGCAGAGCATCATCAGAGGCAGCGCTGGAGGATGGGGCCCTCGGGTTCGAAATGTGACATTTCTCAGAGTGGAGTCAACCGTGGTGACATGAGCCATGTAAACTCTGGGGGAATAGCACCTTTGGGATTTTCATTTACTGATGGGGCACAATTCACGGTAGAGAGAAATGGCTGCAAAAGTCCGACAATGATGGGAACTTAGAACGTGTGAAGTATGAATCTAGGGAAATTGGAAGTGGTCAAAAATGAAATGGGACGTCTAAAGGTCAATGTCGTGGGCATCAGTGAGCTGAAGTGGGCAGGTATTGGCCATCTTGAATCAGAAAGTCGTGGTTGATAATGACAGGAATGACAAATCATGAGGAATGGCGTTGCATTTATTGTCACAAAGGAGATTGTAAAATCAATCATGTAGTGCTGTCTTTGATAAGATCATGTCTATTCCCCTTCAAGGAAATCCAATCAATACAAGTTTTATTCAGATTTATGCACTAACCACAAAATCTAGTGATGAAGACATTGAAGAATTCTACCCACATCTCCAGACTGAAATTGATCAAACATGGGTCAAGATGCATTGATAATTATTGGCCATTGTAATGCGAAAGTTGGGAACAAAGCGAAAGGCAGCATCGTTGGAAAATTTGGACTTGGTGATAAAATGAAGCTGGAGAGGGTATGATGGAATTTTGAAAAGTCAATGAGTTGTTCATAGCAAATTTCTTTTTTCAACAACACAAAAGGCAACGAAACACATGGGTTCCAGATGGAATACACAGAAATTAAATTGACTACATCTGTGGGAAGAAATGATGCTCAATATTAGCAGCTAAAACCAGACCAGAGACTGACTGTGAAACAGACCATCAATTTCTCCTGTGTAAGTTCAGGATAAAGCTAAAGGAAATTAAAATAAGTCCACAAGAGTCAAAGTACAACCTTGAGTCTACCCATTCTTAATGTCAAGAACCTCTCAGGAACAGATTTGATGGATTGAACAGTAATGACAGGAGACCTGATGAGCTGTGGGTGGGCATCGAGACCATCATTCACAAAGAAAGCTAAAAGTGATTAAAAAGACAGCAAAGAGAGAAAAAAAATCAAAGTGGATGTTGGAAGAGACTCTGAAACTTGTTTTTAATTGCAGAGTAGCTAAAATAAGTGGAAGAAAGGATGAAGTCAAAGAGCTGAACAGAAAATTTCAACGGGCAGCTCAAGAGCACAAAGTAAAGTATGATGATGAAATGTGCACACCCCTAGAATTAGAAGCCAAAGGGAAGACCATGCTCAGCACATCTTACATGGGAAGAAGGGGATAAAAGATTCAAGGCTCGAGTGGCACTATTGAAGGATTCCATGGGCACACTATTGAATGGTACAGGAAGCATCAAAAATGAAAAGATTACACAGTCACTGTACCAAAAAGAACTAGTTGATATGCCTCCATTTCAGGAGGTAGCATATGAATAACAACCAATGGTGCTGAAGGAAGAAGTTCAAAGTGCACTGAAAGCATTAACCAAAAACAAGGCTCCAGGAGTTGGTGGAATACCAATTAAAATGCTTTAACAAGCTGATGAAGCACTGAAAGCACTCATTTAACTATGGCAGGAAATTTGGAAGACAGTTACTTAGCCAACTGACATGAAGAGATCCATATTTGTACCCATTCCCAAGAAAGGTGACCCAACAGAATGCTCAAGTTACAGAACACTATCCCTGATATCACATGCCAATACACTTTTGCTGCAGATCACCCAACAATGGTTGCAGCAGTCCATTGACAGGGAGCTGCCAGAGGGTCAGGCCGGATTCAGAAGAGGACGTGGAACAAGGGGCCCCATTGCCGATGTCAGATGGAGCTTGGTTAAAAGCAGGGGGCACCAGAAAGCTCTTAATTGTGTTTTATTGACTGTGCAAAGGCATTCGACTGTGAGGACCAAAGTAAACGACGGATAGTCTTGAGAAGAATGGGAATTCAAGGGCACCTCATTGTGCTCACGAGGAACTTGGACCTGGATCAACAGGCAATTGTGAGAATGAAACAAGGGAAAGTGCGTGGTTTAGAATCAGGAAAGGTGTGTGTCAGGATTGTATTCTCCCACCTTACTTATTCTGTATGCTGAGCAAATAATCTGAGAAGCTGGATTATATGAAGGAGAATGTCACATCAGGATTGGAGGAAAGCTTATTAATGACCTGTGATGTGAAGATGATACAATCTTGCTTGCCAAATAGAAGAGGACTTGAAGCACTTTCTGATGAAGATCTAAGATTGAAGCCTTCGGTACAGACTGCAACTCAATGTAAAGAAGACCCAAACCCCCCTAAGTGGAACAATAGGTAACTTCATGATAAAAAGTAGATTGAAGCTGTCAAATTATTTCATCTTGCTTGGATCGATCCACAATCAACACTCATGCAAGCAGCTGTTGAGAGATCAAAAAATGTGTTTCATTGGGTAAGTCTGCTTCACAAGACCTCTTTAGAGTGCTGTAGGATGTTACTTTGGGGACTAAGGTGCACCTGTCTCAATCCATACAATTTTCAATGGCCTCGTATGCTTTTGAAAGTTGGACATTGAATATGGAAGACCGAAGAATGAGCGATGCATTTGAATGGTGGGGCAGGAGAAGAATATTGAAAGTACTATGAACTGCTAAAAGGAGAAGCTGATCTTTCTTGGAAGGAGCATTGCCAGAGTGCTCCTTAGAGGCAAGGATGGCGAGACTTCCTCTTCCATGCTCGGACATGTTGTCAGGAGGATTCAGTTCCAGGAGAAGGACATTATGTTTGCTAAAGAGGGGCAGTGAACAAGAGGACACAGGACCAGGCAGTGCTTTTCTCTGTTGTGCATCAGGTCGCTGTGGGTCAGAGCTGACTTAATGGCACCTAAGGACAATGACATTCCATGAGTCCGCTTTCTCTTTGGCAAGTAAATATGGCAGAAAGAAGGGGGGTTGGTACACGCAGACCAGAATTAATTTCACAGAATTTGAGATTGACTCATCACTGAGATACCTCTGCCAATGCCAGGAGTGGGTGTGTGCTGTGGGGCAGGTGCCAGGATGAAGCCCAAATCCCACAGACACTTTGGTCCTCAATCCAGGTTCTACCCTCCCCTCAAGGTTGGACGAGAGATCGTTCTCTGTTGCCACTATGTGGCGAGTAATGTGCATGAATCTGGCCCAGCACATCACAGAACCTATGTGGGCCAACTGAACCAGGGGACTAGGCTTCCAGGGCTGTAAGCTCACAGGACACACAGGGACCGCTTTGCTGACTCCCTGGCCCAGCAGCTCAGCATTAGTACACAGTATGTCTATTGGTTGAATATAGGGAAGACCTGTTTTTCCTTTCCCCTGAGAGCTTGCGCTTCAATCTGTACAGAAGACTTTCCAAGGCCCTCCAGCCACGCTCCAACCTAGAGAATTTCCACTCCACAAAAGGATGGCTTAAAACTGCAGGCATTGGATTGTGGTAAGAGTTGTATGAGTCCCTAATAAAATGTAAAAGAAGAAAAGAGAAAAAAATGATTAGGGCAAAGACTGTACAGATGTGCTTTATACAATTGATGTATGTATATATAGGAACTGTGAAAAGAATTGTATGAGCCCCAATAAATTGTTAAAATTAAAAAAAAAAAACTGCAGGCATTTGCTCTCACACAGTCCTGGAGCATGAAGTCTAAATTCAGGTGTCCTATCCCTGCTCCTTACTGCCATTAGATTCCGATTCTTAGTGATCCTACAGGGCAGGATAGAACTGCCCTGCAGCTAACCATTGGTTTCCCAGACTGTAAATCTTAAAAAAAATCATTTTATTGGGGGTGCATACAACTCTTATCACAATCCATACATACATCAATTGTGTAAAGCATATTTAAACATCCGTTGCCCTCATCATTCTCAAAACATTTGCTCTCCACTTAAGCCCCTGGTATCAGGTCCTCATTTTCCCCCCTCCTTCCCCCTCCCCCCTCCCTCATGAACCCTTGATAATTTATAAATTATTATTTTGTCATATCTTACACTGTCCGACGTCTCCCTTCAACCACTTTTCTGTTGTCCATCCCCCAGGGAGGAGATTATATATAGATCCTTGTAATTGGTTCCCCCTGCCCCGCCAGCTCTCCCTCGACCTTCCCGGTATCGCCACTCACACCACTGGTCCTGAAGGCATCATCCGTCTTGGGTTCCCTGTGCTTCCAGTTCCTATCTGTACCAGTGTACATCCTCTGGTCTAGCCAGATTTGTAAGGTAGAATTGGGGTCATGATAGTGGGTGGGGGAGGAAGCATTTAGGAACTAGAGGAAAGTTGTATGTTTCATCGTTGCTACCCTGCACCCTAACTGGCTCGCCTCCTCCCCGAGACCCTTCTGTAAGGGGATTTCCAGATTATAAATCTTTAAGGGAATAGAAAACCTCCTATTTCTATCTTGGAGCAGCTAGTGGTTTTGAACTGATAACCTTATGGTTAGCAGTGCAAGGAATCACCCACTACACCACGAGGGCTCCTATAAATGTGAAAATTGGAATTGAATAAGGAAGACAAAAGCAGAAATGATACTTAAGAACTGTGGTGCTGGAGAAGAATATTGAAAGTCCCACGGACTGCTAAAAGAGCAAACCCATCTGTCTTAGCAGACAGAAGTATTCTAGGTTCCCTTCCATCATCCCATTCACAAATCAAACTAACGACAACTGTTTCAGGGAAATAAAAAGAAGGAGTACAGTCCAAATGCCTCTTAGAGGCAAAGATGGCAAGACTATCTTACACACTTTAGCCACAGTTCCAGGAGAGACCAGCCCCTGGAGACGGACAGAGGAGGCAGTCTGCTTCCATGCCGATTTACAGCCTCAGAAACTCTTGGTAGGGGGATGGGGGAGGGGGCGCAGTCCCACCCTGTCCCTCAGGGTCGATGGGACTCAGAATCAGCTGGAGTACTGGGTGAGTTAAAAATGGTTGTTTTGCAGGTGCCCTAAAGGCAACCCTGACTCATGGAGAACCAGCTGCCCCAGAGGGGCTTAGAGGAGTAGATGGCTAGGTCTTTTGGGTGAGCAGCTTAGTGCTTAACCACTGCACCACCAGGGAGTCTTTAGTTAAGACTATCGTTTATCTTTTCAGGGGAGCAATTCAATGTCAGACAGCCTTGATGACAGAAGGGGCCCAGGCTTATTGGCTTTCTTCCTTTAAGAAGTATGATAGTGAGGTTTATTGTGCCAACCTGGCCAATAGGAACATGTGGGATTAATCAGGTCGCAGTTTGATCGGAGGGCAAAGAGATAAATGGCTCTGCACGGCCCAACCCCCTCTCGCTTGCTCTCTGGTAATCAGAGCGTGCTGGAGCATGCGTGCTGCTGCTGTAGCTAGTTCTCTGCCTCAACCTGTGAGCTACACCACCTGTAGGCCAAGCCAACCCATGGATTGTGTAGGTAGAGCTTGAGGCTCCTTCCAGACCTGCATCATAGCATTGCTGGTGCATACAACGCTTGAGCCTGACCCTGGTGGATCCTGTCCCCTTGCATTGCGTGCATTTGATATCCCATCCAGACCTGCTTTGCTAAGCTCCTGAGCGACTGACTGTCAGTGACCCACTCTGCTGCTTGCCTATGGGCAGACTCTGCTTGCCTTGCTTGAGGGAGGACTCTGCAGTCTGCCTCCTTGACCTTGGAACTGGCAGCCCATATAAGTTGAAGGACTTCCAGTATAACAACTTCCTGTTCCATGGGAGTGAGTTGAACTGAACCAGCCCTCTGTTTGCTGAGTGGACTAATTAGCTTTTGTATTCCTTCTCACTCACTCTATCTATCTATCTATCTATCTATCTATCTATCTATCTATCTATCTATCATCTATCTAATCGTGTCTCGGTTTTGTTTCTCTGGAGAACCCTGCCTAACACAGGAAGTATTATTTTTTCTTGCGAGTGGCCATGAGTGTTTGGCTGATTTTGTACATGAGTCTGGGGAAGGCAGGCCAGCTTCGGTCTCAACAGGCCACTGTAGCACGGGGTCCCCACCCTGAGGACCAAGGGCAACCAGCTTGTTCTAGACAATGGCGGTTTGGCTATGGTTATGTGGGGGGAGCTTCAGAAAGTTTGTGGAGAGATGGGATTAAGAGACAATGGAGTTTTCCCACAAACTTTTTGAAGTCCTCTCTTAGATGCATTCATTTTTCCTGCTTGTGCTTTTCCTAACAGTTTTATTGGCAAACAATTCACATACACAATTCAGTCACAGCAGAAGAGTTGTACGGTCATCACCACAATCAGTCTGACAACAGTTTCTTCATTCTCGCACCATGATGCGCTCCCCTGCCGTACCCACCAAGGGACCGTGAATCCAGGTACTGACGCGATAGATTTGCCTATCCTCAAATTCATACATGGAAAACCATTTTTTCAACGCTTGTGTTTTTTCTTGCTAAGCCCATTTCTCAATGACTCAGGGGAGGCAGGGGCTGCACCAGTCTGGGAGGAAGGTGAATTTGCTGGGACTACAGTTTGTAGGTTGTGCAGCCTTAGGGGTTGGCTCCCTGGAGGCCAAACAAGACTCTTCGTGACCCCCTGTGGGTTTCTCAGGGTGTGAGTCTTTGTGGGAGCTCACAGCCTCTTCTTTCTCCCTTGGAGCAGATGGTGGGTTTGAATTGCCGGCCATTAGAGCTGCACGGTGCTACTGGGGCTGCCTTAGCGAGAAAAACAGAAGCTTGATTTGAAGGTGATCGACCAGCACAGTGGTTCTCAACCTGCCTTATGCCGTGGTCCTTTCACACAGTTCCTCATGTGGTGGTGACACCCCCCCCCCACAACTATAAAATTATTTCCGTTGCTACTTCATCACTGTTGTTTTGCTACTGTGATGAATAGGCATGTAAATAGCTGATAGACAGGATGTATTTTCATGGTTACAGATTGAACATCACGAAAGCATAGTGATGAATCACAAAAACAGTATGTCATTCTAGATTGTGAAAATGTATTTCTAATGACAAGTCAATGAAATTTTGTCTTGAAGCATGGTGGAGCTTGAGTAACAGTCTCCACACAGGGTACCCATAGGTGGGCATATCTGCATGTGGGTGGGCCCGCATGGATAGAGGAGTGGTGTCCCAGTTCCTAAGACCATTGGACCGCTGGACCAGCTTCGTAGGCTGTTTTGATAGAGTCCAGCTGAAACCCACAAACACAGAGACTACACGGCCACGGTGCGCCTTCGAATGGAGGATAGCGAGACCTCTTCGCTCCTACCTGGGACATGTTATCAGGGAGACTCGTCCCCGGAGAAGGGCGCTATGCTTTATTTCTTAATTTTAATAAAGCATTTTATTGGAGGACTCTTACAGCTCTTATCACAACCCATACATCAGTTGTATCAAGCACATGTGTACATATGTTGCCATCAACATTTCCAAAGCATTTTCTTTCTACTTGAGCCTTTGGTAGGAGCTTCTCTTTTTTTCTCCTCCCTCCCTCCCTCACCCTCCCACTCCCAGGAGCCCTGATAAATTATAAATCATTACTGTTTTTGCATCTTTCACCATCCAATGTCTCCCTTCACTCACATTTCTATTGTTCATTCCCCTGGTAGGGTGGGAGTTGTATATCGACCATTGCGATTGGTTCCCCCTTTCTCCCCCTTCTCCCCCCACCTTCCCCCTACCCTCATGGTATTGCTACTCTCGTTATTGGTCCTGGAGTCTGTGTATCAAGAGCTCTTATCTGTGCTAGCGTACATGCTCTGGTCTAGCCAGATTTGTAAGGTAGAACTGGAGTCATGATTGTGCGGGGGGAGGAAGCATTTAAGAACTAGAGGAATGTTGTGTGTTTCGTAGGTGCTGCGCTGCACCCTGCCTGGCTCGCTCCTTCCTTTTGACCCTTCTGTGAGGAGATGTCCAACTGTCTACAGATGGGCTTAGGGTCTCCATTCCGAGCCCCCTCATTCCAATCGGGACGCCATGTTTGATAAAGCAGAGCGTTGGCAAAGAAGAGGCGGTGCCTCCAGGAAATGGACTGACGCAGTGGCCTTGGCAATGAACTAAAACAGAGCATTGTGAGGAAGGCGCAGGGCTGGGCAGGGCTTGCTCCCGTGGAGCACAGGGGCGCTGGGGTCAGAACAGACTCTCGGCACGGAGCAACAGCAGTGCACAGTTCCTACTTGGGGTCCACCCCGCGGGGGTAGGGGCGGGTCTCACATACTTGTCCAGGTGCTTTGGCTGAAGCCAGGTTTAAGACCAATCGTGGGATGCAACTGAGGTCCCTTAGCAAGCTGACCCTGCCCATGAGATCCCTCGGTGCTAGGACAGTCTCAGGATGTCTCTGCTGACTGACCAGATGCGCTCTTTCTGGACACAGACAATGAGAGAGGCGTTTATGATGCAGGAGCAATCTCCTCCGGTGTCTTAGTGATCCTCAGTCGCCTTCGTGGAGACGACTTCATTGACCGTGTTCGTCCCCAAGCAATACAGAAAGGTGTCAGAATTCCAACGAGATGGACGTGGGGGAGCAGGGAAGACATGGCGTGGGGCCGGCTGAGTACCACAGGTTAGGCTATAGTCTCAGGTGCTGGCTCACCCAGCTGCGGAGAGAGCAGGGTCCCAACTTTGACACCAGCCACTGGGCTGTCCTGAAAATGGGCTGTTTCTCAGCGCAAGTAGCAAGTTCCTAATTCGACGGAGCCACTTGGGAGCCTATAGGGAGGAGACCCTGGACCAGACTCCCACTGCTGCCCTAGCCCCAGGCACCCACAAACCGACTTCCTGCCTGTGTACAGCTGTCTGGGCACTTGGCATCGGTGGAATCTGACACTCCGTGGGCATCTGCGGAGCTGGTAAAGGAGATGGGAAGCACGATGGAATGCCGAAAGGACCAACGACGCCACAGAGACCCCATAAGACAGTACAGAAGGGCCACCATGCGGTTCCCAGCCTGCACCTCTCTAAGGCAATAGAAAGCCTCACCTTTCCCCCTTTGAGCAACTTCCAGTTTTGAACTGCTGACCCAGGGGCATCTCCCACTACACCACAAGGGCTCCTGTGCATGTGGAAGTTGGGCATTGAATAAGGAGGACAGAAACAGGCACGTGCATTTGTGTTTGGGCGCTGGAGGAGAGTATGGAAAGTGCCAGACCGCTCCGAGGATAGACCCCGCTACAGTGGACGAAGAATGGCAGAGCGCTCCTGAGGGGAGGACGGCGAGACTCGGCCGCGCCCACTTTGGACGTGTTGTCAGGAGGCCAGTCCCTGGAGAAGGACTTCATGTTTGGTGTAGTGCGGGGGCCGCGGCAAAGAGGAAAGCCCCCAACAAGATGCGGAAGAGGGCTCAACAGAGGGCTGGACAGCGTCCAACAACAACTTGTCACCGAGCATCATGTTTTCAACATTCATCCACGTAGTCACCTACTCATTCCTTTTTGATATTATTATTATTATTAAGAAACCATCGCCTCGAGGGCTCTTACAGCTCTTATAACAATCCATGCATCAAGTGTATGAGACACATTTGTACGTATGTTGCCATCATCATTTTCCAAACAGCTTCTTTCTGCTCGCGCCCTGGGTGTTCTGTCGGCATTGCCAACCGGTTCCTGTGCACGGGGAAGCTGGCAGCGAATAAGGGAAGTCAGAGAGGAAGTGAGGCCATGGACTGACTGCCGGGAGGGCAAACAAGTCTGCTGTGAAGGAGTTACACCCACAGTGCTCCTTAGACTCCAGGATGGAGAGACTGGCTCTCAACACGTTGGGCACGGTAACAGGAGGGACTAGTTCTGGGAGAAGGCAATCATGCTTGCTAAAATACTTAACTGTGGACGCACTGCCGTCGAGTCAATGCCTACTCATGGCCACCCACTGTGGGCTCCTGAGGCTGTAACTGTTTACAGGAGTAGAAAGCCCTGTCTTTCTCTGGCAGAGCGACTAGTGGTTTCGAACTGCTGACCTTGCTGTTAGCAGCCAAGTGCCATAACCCACCGCACCAAATGGTCTCCCCTCAACCCCTGGCGACCACTCATCTGTCCTCCATTTAAAAGGTGTCATTTCAGAAAACGTTCTCTAAAAGACACCAACTTATATCATGGGATTGGGTTTTTGGCTCAGCCTGGTTCCCTGGTGGCTTCAGGATTTTTTCACCCATGACTCTGCGGTACATAAATCCTCCTGTGGAGCCAGGCTTGAATTGCCAACACCCCCCCGCCGCCCCCCCATGGTTTTATTGGCATAAAAGTCCTGTGTCATACAAGGCAACAGTTCAATAACATCGAGAAGAGTTGTACAGTCGTCACCACAATCAATCGTAGAACATTCTCTTTGTTCTTGTAATCATTAGCTCCCAATTCCCCCCCCCCCCGCCACACCCCTAAGGAACCATGAGTCCAGTTACTGTCTCTGTAGATTTACCTATCCTGGGTTTCATGTACAGAGAAAACAGTTAAAAACAAAACAGCTGGCACCAATAAAGCAGAACAGAATAGCCTTCGGCCGAAGAGAAAGCAGAAAACATTAAAAAGCAGAACACACTTAAATGAATCATAAGGAAGATCAAATGGCAGGGTGCTAAATTGACACCGACCTGAATCTGCACCAATCCACTTCCCAGTGTATCCTCGTGTTAGCAAGGCGATTCACATCCCTGGTCCATGGTCACAGGGGATTCCCACGGGCTTAATCCGCGAGTACTTCCCCTTCCTTTAAAGAAAGAGAGAGATGGAGATAGCTTTAAAATGAATCTAAGGGGAAACCAAACGATAAGATATTACATTTTGACCTCTGCCTGCCAGTGCTCTGTCTGATACGATGGCCATTCACATCTCTCAGCTTTCATCAAAGGGGGCTCACAGAGCCTTAATCCAGGTGCGGGCCCTGCAAAGGAATTTTGGGTTTCCGCTGTCGTCCATCGCCTTCTGCAAACCAGGTGTCCACAATTTAAGCTCTGCTAGCCTTCCCTCCTTCAGGTTTCGATATTATTTACAAACCTTGGATCACTCACACAGGCTGGTGTGCTTCGTCCATGGGGACTTGCATGTGCCACTTCGTCCAGATGGTTGCTTGTTTGAAAACATGCCTTTAAGACCCCACATGCTATTCTTTCTGCTAGCCAGGCACCGTCTAGTGTCTTCACCACGCTGCTAGGGGACCCAAATCTTCTGCCCTTTTCTTGAAGTTTGTGGAGGAAACCTGCCTGCCTCCATTTCCTCATCTGCAAAATGGGGGAGACAAAGGCCCTGAGTCAGTGGCCTGTACGCAGCCATACCTGTCAGCCTCTGCCTCCTTGGCCCCACCTTGCTTGCTTGTGATTGGAGGAGGCATCGTATCACATGCTTTGACCGACCAATAAGGACGTGACCTTGGGAGTTCAGCTGAGTTTCTGGTTAGTCAGAGCAAAGGATAAAATTCACCCACAGAAACTGAGAAGCCATGTTTTCCCTGATTCCAGAGTTAAAGATTATCGTAGTAGTTTGTTTTAAAATGTATATGTTTAAAAGAAAACAAAACAGGTGCAAAAGTTCTGACCAGAGCTGGGGTATATTAAGCACTGAATCTTGAAGGCCCAATAATTTTATTTCCTGATGCACACAGTTGACCCCCACCCCAAGGATGACTCTCAGTGCGAGGGCGGTGTGGGCATCGCGCCATCTCTTGAAGAGCTGGTGCCTAGAAATAAGACTCAGCTCGGTGGGGGAGGGTTATAAAATTAATACATTCTGTGGCTGGTTTATTTTTAATAAGCCGCCATTGTGGGCTGGGGCGTGGGGGATGCACACAGATTGTTGCTGCTTTGACGCCCACAAACAGATGGCAATAAACATTCTAGGTAGGTCATTTTGCAAGATGCACAGTGAGGCCTGCTGGAGATGGTTGGTCTTCCTCCTTCCCCTCATGGAGGGCCCCCACTCTGCCCCCCTCAGCCACATGCTGGGTGGAGATGGAGCTGAGACATCTCTGACAGTCATCCATTGCTGTGCCAGCGCTCAGTGACAGCTCACACCTGTCTCCCAGAGAGCTCGTGGGGCAGGAATTGGGCTGAGCTCAGCTGTGTGGTTCTGGCTCAGGGTCTCAAGGAGCTTGCAGCCAAGATGGCAAGCTTCATCTGAAGGCTGGAGTGGGGCCGCAGGAGCCTGTCCGAGGCGGCTCCCTCACAGGGCTGTGGCTGGAGGCCTCAGTTCCTCTCCAGGTGGACGGCTCCAGAGAGCGGCTGGGGCCTCCACACAACATGGCGGCCAGCTTCCTCCAGAGCTCGTGATCCAAGAGACAGCAAGGAGGACGCTCCAGTGCCTTTGATGGCCAGGCCTCGGAGATCGACACCCTCACTCCCAACTTCCTGCTGACTTCACTCGGGGCAGTTTCTGTCTTTTGGGACCCCAACATCATGATGCCATCAAGCGGTAGACCAACAGAATGTGGTCCATGCAGACAGTAGGATATCACTGGGCCATCCTCCAAAAGGCCTCACGGAGTCTGATTATACCGGCAGGTCTCGAACTGCACCAAACCCACCGCCACTGGGTCGACGCCAACTCAGCGCCCTGCAGGAGTTTCCGAGGTTGTAACTCTTTTTTTTTTTTTTACAACAAACACTGGGCAGTTATTCTTCTGGAGATGCGGGGCAGGGCTTCCTGGCGTGGCGGTGTGGCCCTATTTGCCAGCGATAAGTGGGTTCCACAGCACCACGATGATGGAGTCGCCTCGCAGGAACATCTTGGAGATGTAGCGGTCTTTGTTGACGGGCTTGGACTTCTTCTTGCCCTTGCCGCTCTTGGGGACCTCGGTCCACATCTCCTTCATGTTCTCCAGCACCATGTTGCAGTGCCTGTCGAAGGCCTTCACGCGACCCAGAAGCTTCTTGTTGCGGCAGTTGATGAGCACCTGGGTGTTGTTCTTGACCGACTGCGTGAGCACGGAGAGGGGCCCCGTGTTGAACTCCTCCTCCTCCCGCTTCTGCAGTTCCTCCGGGGTCATCTCGCTCTTGGGCTTGTTGAGGAGGCTCATGGTGCTTAGCTTAGCTGTGTTCTCCGATCAAACCCGTCTTCTCCGCGTTGCTTCTCAGGTTGTAACTCTTTACGGGAGTAGAAAGCCCTGTGCTTCTCAGGTGAAGGGACTGGTGGTTTTGAACTGCTGACCTTGCTATTAGCAACCAAGCGCTATAACCCACTGCACCAAACCACTATGGCACCAGGGCTCCCTAGGGAAAGATTGTTATTGTTGTTGCTGTTGTCAGGTGCTATCGGGTCGGTTCTGACCCATAGCAGCCTTATGCACAACAGAACGAAACCCTGCCCAGCCCTGCACCGTCCTCACCATTGCTCCTGTGTCTGAGGAGTGGAATATTACTCGGCCATTAAAAATGTTTCAGAACAAGATCATCATGCTCATGTGAATGTGGACCTTCCCCTCCCATTGGCTCCTCTCCACGGGCACCCCCTCCTCCCAGCTTCTCCAAGGGATCTTTGAGCTCCTGCACTTGACCCAACAGCGGGCCCTCTCCTCCTACACTGGACACACCGTGGCTGGAGACCCCCTGACCCATCGGCTCCACCAGCCCCTGGACCTTTCCTCCCACAGCTTTTTGGACACTGTCCATCTTGTGCCCTGGGGTCCTCTTTCCTGCCAGGCTCCCAAAGACCAGCGTTTCCTCTTCCTATCACTTCCTTAGTGCAGGAAGTGGAGCTACGAGCATGGGTCAGGGTGGGACCGCAGGGAAGAAGTCAGCCGGTCCAGGGAAGAATGTCGCAGAGTGTCAGGCACAGGAGTGGATGCAGGCAGGAGGCTGCAACCTTCCCCAGGAAGGACTTTAGTTTGGCATCTTAGGTTACAATCTCTCAAAAGGAGACTATCCATCTTGACTTCCAGAGTGGATCGTAAATGGGATGAGTGGGTCAGACCTGGGGAAACAAGTCCTGGTCCCCAGTGGAGTCTCTGTCATGCACCCCACTCTGTGCTGACCCAGTGCCCTGCCTGCTGCTGGATGCCCAGCACAAAGGTCCTTGGTACACCTAAGAAGAATGACCAGGCATGGACACCACCCCCCATGTTCCCAGAATGCCCCCAAGGACATCCCTGTGGGGAGCCACAGGGAGAACAATGGTGCCTGGCCCGGCAGAGGTCCACTCTGACTCTCAGACCCACCAGATGCTCTGAAGCATGTGGAGATCGTGGCGAAGGTGCTGGCAGGTGGCAGGGACACAACCATGGATCCATAGGACACCCAGTGGGCAGGTGGTGTCGGGCTGGCCCGTTTCCTCAGGGGACCTGCCCAAGAGGAGAGGCCCAGTGTGCCTTCAAACCAAGCCCACAATTCGCCCCCCCCCTCCATGGCCATCACTCCGACCTTCCTGTGGTCTACAGGGGCTCCAACATCAAGTCGCCGGTCATCTCCTGCTGATGCCAGCTTCCTCCCTGTTCCCCAAGCCCATCAGGCTCCATGCTGCCTCAGGGCCTTTCCAGGAGCTGTTTACGGCGGCTGCAGTGCTGAGCCTGATGTCCTTCCTTGTCATCCAAGTCTCGTCTGAATGTCACCTCCTCCCAGAGGGCCCCCCAATCAGGCTCCTGAGAGCCGCTCCCCTCCTGATGAGTCACCTCCTCTTTGTCACATCCTTCAGAAAAGCCACAGCTGAAATTACCTTAGCCATTCACACATTTATAGCACTGTAAGCTCCATCAGGCAATATAGGTGCAGAGAGTGGGTGCTTATGAAACAGTGGTGGAATGAAGGATGGTGAGGAGCGAGCTTACCCCCTTACCTCCCAGGGGATGGGAGCCTCTTACTGTGGTCGTTACATCATCTGGTGTCAATTTGGGACTTGAGAGGATTAAGAGTGAAGAGGTGAAGTCTAGTCTATCAATCGGGTCATAGCCAATGAGGTCTCTGTGTGGGCATGGCCTTCTTTTGAGAATTCTGGGAACTCCTGAATTTCCTCCTTGGAGAAGAGAGATACACTCCCTCTCTACATCGACTCCCTGTAGAGACGCTCTGCTGACAAGACACATGGCTCTCCGCTGATAGACTCCGGGCCCTGGGAGCTGGAGGAGCCACGTGGAGACCCCTGCCAGCGCTGAGACGCTTACAACGCCACTGGATCGACAAGATTTTCCACCCACTGGCCTGTGATCTTCCTGTATTTGGCATCATTTCATGTGTTGCATGAGTCTGAAGAGGACTTTATAGATTGGTATCGAACATCTGGGCTAATATCGGACTTATGGACTTGATGTGGACTGGGCTGGGATGTTTTCTCAATGTTCAACTGCTCATATATAAAGCTCTTTCCTATGCATATGAAAGTGTCTGTGAATTTGTTTCTCTAGTCTACCCCAAATTAACACAATTAGTACCTCCCTAGGGGCAGAAGGCCATGTGAGCGCCACCTTGGAATAGACTTGGGAAAACTCTGCACAATGGAAGTCAGGTGAGTGGCCTGGTTACCGAAAGACATTTTTGCCTGAAGGCAGTTGCTTCCTGATTCACAGTGACCCCGTGTACCATAGAATGAAACACTGCCCCGCCCGAGCCAGCCTTACAATTGCTGTCATCGTTGAGCCCACTGTCACGGCCACTGTGTCCACCCATCTTGTCCAGGACCTTCCTCTGTTTCACCGCCCCTGCACTTTGCCAAGCATGATGCCCTTCTCCAGGGACTGGTCTCTCTTGCTAATACGTTCAAAACATGAGACCAAGTCTGTCCGTCCTTGCCTCTAAAGAGCATTCTCATGGGACTTCTAAGACGAATTTGTTTCTTGTGACAGTCCCTGGTGCTTTCGACTCTCTTCTCCGGCCCTGCAGTTCAAAGGCATTGATTCGTCGCTGTTCTTCCTCATTCAGGGTCCGACTTTCACAGCCTGTGGACAGGTCAGTGCCCACCACTTGCCTGCTAGTCTGTCACATGGCGGTGGCTCGTGTGCTGCTGCAAGCTGTCACCAGTATTTCAAATAGCAGCAGGGTCATGCACGGTGAACAGGTCTCCGCGGAGCTTCCAGTGGAGAATCGACGGTGCTGGCGGAATCGGCTGTCCGCCCTGAGGAGCGAGCCACCGGAAGCCGTAGGAACAGCAGTGGGACATCGCACGTGGCTGGGGAGGGCATCAAGCATGGTTGACTCGGGGAAACCACCATGGTGGTCTCTTCCTTCTGCTGCGTTTTGTAACCTTTCGGCTAGGCTCCAGGGGTACGGAGAGGGTTCCCCGAATTCCCAGTTGTCCTCAAGCATCATTTTATTGGGTCACCTGTCTTTGGAAGGAGTACAAATATGGACCTCTTCCAGTCAGTTGGCCAAGTAGCCGTCTCCAAATTTCTTGGCATAGATGAGTGAGTGCGTTCAGTGCTTCATCAGCTTCTTGAGCCACTTCAACTTCAATTCCCGGAGCCTAGTTTCTGGTGAATATTTACCGTGTAGCTTGGGCTTCTTCCTTTGGTACCACTGGGTCTTGCTCAAATGCTACCTCTTGAAATGATTAGATGTTCATTATTTCTTTTTGGTACTGTGACTCTGTGTGTTCTTTCTGTCAGTGTAAGATATGCAGAGGGTGTACTTCCTCTTTTGTTTTTCTAACTCTAGTCCTTGGACATTTCATTATAATATTTTACTTTGTCTTCTCGAGCTGCCCTTTGAAATTTTCTGTTCAGCTCTTTGACTTCTTCTCCCCCCCCATCATATTATTGGGGACTCTTATAGCTCTTATCACAATCCATCCATCCATCCATTGTGTCAAGCACATTTGTACATATATTGCCATCATCATCTTCAAAACATTTTCTCTCTACTTGAATCCTTGGTATCAGCTCACATCCACCCCTTCTCTCCCTCCCTCATCAACTCTTGATAATTTATAAAGTTGGTTTTATTCCCCCCCGTGTCTTACACTGACCGCTGTGTCCCTTCACCCACTTTTCTATTGTTCATCCCTTGGGAAGGAGGTTATATGTGATCACTGTGATTGGTTCTCCCTTTCTCCCCACACCTTCCCTTTACCCTCCTGCTAGGGCTACTCTCATTATTGGTCCTGAGGGGTTTACTTGTCCTGGGTTCCCTGTGTACATGCTATGGTCTAGCTGGATTTGTAAGGTAGAATTGGAGTCATGATAGTGGGGGGAGGGGGGAGCATTAAACAACTTGATGAAAGTTATATGCTTCATCGATGCTACACTGCACCCTGACTGGCTCATCTCTTCCTTGTGACCCATCTATGACAGGTTGTTCAATTGTCTACAGATGGGCTATGGGTCTCCATGCCGCCTTCCCCCCTTGTTCGCATTGATATGATTATTTGTTCTGGGTCTTGACTTTGTGACTTCGTTATTTCTTATACTTGCCTTAGCGATGCTACAACTCAGAGCATGTTTCAGGTCTATGTTGACATCCACTCTGAGGGCCCTGCTGTCCTCCCACAGATCATTAGGTTTCTTGCATTAAATGTTCAAGGCATCAAATCTGTTCCTGAAATGCAGGTTGGATGGACTCAGGGTTGTATTTGGTCTCTGATGGACTTGGTTACATTATTTTCACCTTTAACTTGAACTTACATATGAGCACTTGGTAGTCCCTGCTATAGTAGACCCCTGGCCTCCTTTTAGCTCTGATAATGGACTTCCCCATTGTCTCTTCCCACAGATGTAGTCGATTTTATTTCTGTGTATTCCATCTGGAGAAGTCCGTATGTGTCATTGTCATTTGTGTTTTTTTGTTTTTTAATTTTAACAATTTATTAGGGGCTCATACAATTCTTATCACAGTTCATACATATACATACATCAATTGTATAAAGCACATCTGTACAGTCTTTGCCCTAATCATTTTTTTCTCCTCTTTTCTTTTTTTACATTTTATTAGGGACTCATACAACTCTTATCACCATCCATACATGTACATACATCAATTGTATAAAGCACATCCATACATTCCCTGCCCCAATCGTTCTCAAGGCATTTGCTCTCCACTTAAGCGCCTTGCATCAGGTCCTCTTTTTTTTTTACCCTCCCTCCCCTTTCCCCCATCCCTCATGTGCCCTTGGTAATTTATACCTCGTTATTTTGTCATATCTTGCCCTATCCGGAGTCTCCCTTCCCCCCTTCTCTGCTGTCCCTCTCCCAGGGAAGAGGTCACATGTGGATCCTTGTAATCAGTTCCCCCTTTCCAACCCACTCACCCTCCACTCTCCCAGCATCGTCCCTCACACCCTTGGTCCTGAAGATATTTGTTACAAAGAAGTCATTGCAAAATGATTAATATATTCTCCAGCTTCATTCGTATCAATAAGTTCATATTTTTCAACTCTGTTCCTTCCTCTTTGTATCTAATTTTTGCATTCCCATTACAAATAATTATCACTACACCGTGATTGACAGTTTTATCCATTTCTGACTAAAGTCATTGGTAGAATTCTTCAATTTCTCCATCCCTACCTTTGTGGTTAGTGGACAAGTGTTGTACTGACTGGACTTCCTTGAAAGCGGGTAGATATAATCCAATGATAGGCAGCATTGTGCTTCAAGAGTGAATTTGCAACGTCCTTTTGACAGGGAATGCCATGCCATTCCTCTTGGTTTTGTTATTCCCAGCATAGTAAACCACGTGTTTCTGTGATCCAACATGGCCAATTTCAGTTCACTCATGCCTAGGATACTGATGTTGATGGGTTCCATTGTAAAGCAGAGGGGCATCTAAAGGTGGAAGGCACTCAGTGAGAGGAATTGAAACACTGGCTGCAACAAAGTTGGACATTCAATAAAGAAGACTGAATCGATGCATTTGAATTGTGGTGCTAAAGTACCATGGACTGCTAAAAAGACAATCCACACTGACCTATGGCTCTGCAGGGGACAGCACTGGAGACACAGTGGGGAATTGCACCTGACCTGATCCCACCACACCGAGGCAAAGCACTGGGGGAGTGCAGCGGAACAGCAAGGGAATGGAGCAGCAAGGTCCCCAAGGAATGCTGAAAGTGGACTTTGGGGCCAGGTCGTGGTGCCCAAACAGACTGAACTGGAAAACACTCCTAAAGACCAACAAACGATCCTTGAACTAACTACAAGGTTTTCTTTCTTGAAGAAAAAAAAAAGACAATCCGCTCTGTCTTGGAAGAAGTAATGCCACAGTGCTCCTTAGAAGCAAGGATGGCAAGACTTTGTTTTACATACTTTGGACATGCTATCAGGAGAGATCAGTCCCTGGAGAAGGACATCATGCTTGGTAAAGCAGAGGGGTAGAAAAAGAGGGGAAGGCCCTCAAGGAGATGGGTGGACACAGTGGCTGCACCAAGGGGCTCAAGCATAGGACCGACTGTGAGGATGGTGTGTAGGTCCCGGTAGTGTTTTGACCTGTTGTGCATGGGGTCACTGTGCATCAGAGCTGAATTGATAGACCTAACAACAACGACAACATATTTCTGGGATTCTCTGCTTTGAACTAACTGACATCAGAAATGATACCCCATGTTCCATTTCCTCTCCTGAATTCGTTCTGACCCTCTGGCTGCTCCCTGTGTATGACCTTCAACAACATTTTGCTTGTATGTGATATCAATAATCATGTTCTATAGTGTGTGCATGCCGCTGGGCCATCTTTCTGTGGCACAGGCACACAGATGGATTCCCTTCAGTCAGTTGGCCACATAGCTCTCTTCTGAATTTCCCGGCACAGAGGAGTGAGTGCTTCCAGTGCGTCTTCAGCTTGCAGAAGCATTCCAGTTTGTATTCCGTCACCCCTGGAGCTTTGTTTTTGGCTAATGCCTTCAGTGCTGATGGAACTTCCTCCTTCAGCACCATTTTTTCTTGCTCATCTGCTACCTCCTGAAACGGTGGAAGACCAGTTCTTTTTGGTGCAGTGACTTTGTGCGTTTTTTATTTTTCCTTAGAAAGCTGGAAATCCTTTCCCTTCCTCTTTTTCTTTAAGGGGGCTTGTCTTGGTTTCTTTCGTGAGCAACCAAAGTAAAGCTTGCCCCATTCATTCACTTTTTTTTAAGACACACCTCCCAAGAAACAGGTGATATAAGTATTTTAAGACATCGCATTTTTCTTTCTTACACAGCATTTTCCCATGAAGACAATAAGGTTACAGCGCACAGATCTGAAACCCCAGGCCAAGTTACAGCACGCGCCTGCAGCCGTGGCAATCTGTGTCAGAACGCAGACCTGTTCGCTACTGCACGCCGCGGCGAGGCCGGAAGCGGAAGTGCTCCGGAGCCATCTCTTGTGGCGCCCTCGTGTGCGTCGCCTCTGCTGGTCCGACTTGGGGCCCTTCCGAGCGTTCCGCGCACAAGAGCTCCCGGCTGGCGCGCAGGCCCGCCCCTCCGGCTCCCGCGCCCGGTTCCCTCCATCCTCCCGGGGCTGCGCGCGAACCCGCGGCTTCCGTCCCCGCGCGCGCTCGGCGGCGCCTGCACGGCGTCTCTGTGCGCTTACAGGTAAGGTCTCGCGAGACCTGCAGGGCAGCAGGGAGGTGAGCCGGCGAGCAGGGTCCGCGCGTCCCCCGGGAGGCGGCTGCCAGGAACCCTGCAGTGGGTTGCGACCCCAGAGCGACCCTTTGGTGCCACCCAACGAAACGCTGCCGGCTCCGGCGCCATCTTCACCCTCGATCCTATGCCCGAGCCCATTGTTGCAGCCTCTGTCCGTGCGTCCGCCCGTCCGTCCCCCCTCTTGAGGGCCTTGCTTATACTCCGCTCCCCTCCACTCGACCGAGCGCGATGTCCCCGCTTCTCCAGGGACTGGTCTCTCCTGACAGTATGTCTGAAGTGTGTAAGGCGGAGTCTCAGCAGCTGGGCCCCTGAGGCGCATTCTGACGGTGCTGCTTCCACGACGGGCCGGTTTGCCCATGCAGCAGTCCCGGGGCACTTTGACAATCCTCCCCAGCACCACAATGCAAACGGCGCCTTTTCTGCAAGCAGGGAGCCACGCCGTCTAAGAGGACAGAAGGCCAGGACCCTGCCTCTCTGTTTATCCCATCCCCTCTGCTCTGCCTCCTTCTCCCTTCTCAGGTCCCGGCCATGCCCGAGAGAAGGAGTCCAGTATAGGCATCTGGACCCAGGTGACGGCGTTGCAGATCCCTGTAGTCCGAGGGAGGAGGTTCGAAGGCTTTGACTGGCTTTGTGGACCAAAGCTTTCTCTGCCTGCAGACTGCCCGGTGGCTCTCCGACACTGCTGCCCGTCTTACTTGGGGCGTTCAATTAGAGGTTGAGAAATGAGCCAGGGAATGGTGAGTACCAAAGAGACCTGGGGCATTCCCAGTAAAAGCGAGTCAAGTTTATAGATGATAAGGTGGGGGGAGGGGGGCAACTCTGTGCTGTGTTTCTTCTGCGAGCAAACGGGTGTTAGAAAGGCGAGGCCCTGTGCCACTGTGTTCCTCCCGGTGGAGGAGAGAAACAAATTCATAGACACACGTATACAAGAAAGAGCTTCATAGCAAAGGGTAATTGTATATTGAGAAAGCAAACAGCCCTGCCTAGTCCAGATCAAATCCTTAAGTCCAATATTAGCCCATCTGTCTGGATACCAGTCCATGAGCTCTTCCACAGACTCACTCAGCACATGCAACGATAACGAAAGCAGGGAGCCCCCAGACCAGCGGGTGGAAAGCCTCGTGGGAGCGTCTCAGCCCCTGCGTGGCTCTCCACGTGGCTCCTCCAGCTCCGGGGCTCTGGCTCCATCAGTGTAGCTCCAGGTGTCTTGTCAACAGGAATGTCTCTCAGGGAGAGGAAGCAGAGAGTGGAGCTCTGACCTTCAGCGAGCTATTTTTATACCTGCCACACCTCCAAAATGAGGTCATCAAGCTGCCACCTGATTGACAGGCTAGCCTCCACCCTTCTAACCTATCTAACAAGTTGACATGAAGTTATGTAATCACCACAGCTGTTGTCACGGAGACCTACCTCTATACGTGTGGGTTTTTCAAGCCCTTCATGCTTGGGGTACCTTATTATGAAGTCCCAAAGGTACCACGGGGCCTAAACATCACACTCTGGGCCTTGGGGCCGTATGTTGAGTAACCGAATTCCTTGTCCAGATCCTGGAAATGAAGCAGCTTGAGTGACGAGGTGAAGCGCAGATCCCCCAGCAGCATCCCCGCCCATCCCTGTGAACAGTGTTCCTGGCCTTTCGGAGGCCCTTGAACTGTGCAGATCTGAACCCACAGCTCTGCCTGCTACCCGCTGTGATGGGGCAAAGGGAGAGCGCATTGCTCGGGGAAGAAATCTGACTGTTTCTGCGGTCATGTGCGGGCCTTGCCACCGTCATTACTTCACTGAAGGAATAAGTGATGCCGGAGCATGGTCCCACCTGGATTATTGTTGAGGCCGTCTAAACCATCCTCTTTTTTTAAAAAAACTGGTGGAGTATTTCACTGTATACTTCAACACTAGGTTTACAGGACGAGTCGTTTTGATGCGTTTCAACTTCCTCAACGACAGTGACAGACCCCGGTTTTTTACATACACCTCCTACCGTTTATGCAGACTTCTATCCATTTTATGAGACAAATAGACATCCAAATTCATTTTCTTCTAAGCCTTCTAATCTCAACACTCACTTGTTTACCTGTCTCTACAGACACACATCAATTTGATGGGAACCTAAATTGAGCATTAATCCAATAAACTCGTCCCATTCATGAAAGCATTACTTCATTCATACATACAAGCACAGTGAGGAAGTTCTTAGCAAGTAAAGATCACGTGTAATGACAAACGGTGCAGTGGACAGAAATAGTCTGACTGAGCGACCCTTATGATACATGGCACCCAGTAGCTCAAATGTGTAATGTCCAGTATTATAAATACAGTGTCACGTAGTTTCACTTATAAGCTAATCATGTATAATTTTGTTGTTTTCAAATAGAGTAAGTTGTTGTTTAAAGAAATTGTGCAGTTCCATTCACAGGCCAGTTTTGCCATGTGTCCATAGAGATGAGGAAATCAGAAATGCCCGCAAGTCCAGTGTGAAGCTTCCTGAGAAGCTGGTGGTCCATTTAACTTGTCTTCTGGGCCGTCCTGTGCCGAGAGCTGGTGACACATGGCTGTTATTTCTGGCTGTTCCATACAGTGTCGGATTAGAATGCAAAATTAAGGGTTCTTTTTGAGCTAGAGAAACTGAACCTACTAAGAGATGAGTGGATTTACATTCCCAGGGGTACCATTTCCACTGTTAGCAAATTTGGGGATCAGTTTGTTTTGAATGGACAGCATGTAAACCTTCTCACCCACAGAGGAATGCCCGTTTTAACAGCCCTAAAAGCGACCGTTCGCCTTATTTAAATATCGAGAAGGATCTTGAAGCTTTCTGTAACCCACTGCGCCAGAAGAGCTGGTGTGTTGAACGCTTCGAGCCACTTTGGAACTATTTCCCATATTAAAATAGATGTGCTGACTGATAGCTCGAGCTTTCTGTGTCAAGAGAGTGTCCTGAGTTAGATTTTATGCAAATAAATTTATTGTACTACTTCTTAATTAAGCTTTAAGTGATTAAATTTCAAGTAGTTTTAACTTGGACTAGGAAGCTCTAGCTAAGCATCAGTGGATTTCTATTGTGTGTAAAAGTACAACTGTTGTGTTTCCCCGATAGAGTGCCCTTCGAATGGCAATGGAACTTCAAAGTGTGCTTCATAGCGGTTCACCCCTACTCCTCTGCTCCGTCACAGCTTTCTTCCAGCTGCCTGCAGATGAACAGCTTTATTTTAAACCGTCCTAATCATCTTGCCAGGAGTTTTTTGGTTTCCACATCATAGATTACTGTTTAGGGTTTTTAGATATAGAAGTGTTACATGCCTGTTGCAAAAACATCTAAGAGAAAGGTGAACATGAAGAAAGGAAAACTCAGGCATCATCCCAAAAGCTCACCCTAGAGCAGCGGCTCTCAACCTGTCAGTCGCGACCCCTTTTGGGGTCAAACGACCCTTTCACAGGGGTCGCCTGATTCATCACAGGAGCAAAATGACAGTGAAGAAGTAGCAACGAAAATAATGTTATGGTTGGGGGGTCACCACACCACGAGGAGCTGTACGAAAGGGTGGCGGCGTGAGGAAGGTTAAAAACTGCTAACCTAGAAGTAACCGCTGTAAACCTTGCTGTTTAGCCACACAAATTCTCACCATTACCAGTACAGATTAGAAATGGAATCTTTCCCCCAAAAACTTTGACTTATAAGTTAGGTGGGCATGTACACATCAGAGTGATGTTTTTGCATTCAACAACTTAAACAGCTTCGGGAATCTCACCCAGGTTTCCCAGTTTCTTCCTACTAGCCTTTCCCCCATCTCCCTCTTGTAGGAGGTTCTCTCCCCCGTGACCCCAATGAACCTCTGCCGCCTATTGCCCCTCCTTCCCGCCTTCTCGCCCCTGGTCACCATCTGTTCTGTTTTGTCTGGTGTGAGCACTTTCCTTCCCTTTTTTTAAATAACGTCGGTCGCATGCAGTATGTGTCCTTTCACGTTTGACTGACTTCACCTCGCATGATATCCTCCACCCATTCATGTCACGGCGTCACGTTTGCATGATTCTTGTTTATCGATGGGCACTACTCCTTTTGTGCATAAGATGTTCAGCGTCTGCTTCCTTGGTAAAGTGGAGGGGCAGCAAATAAGAGGAAGATGATGGACACAGTGGCTACCACAACGGGCCCAGCACAGGAACGATTGTGAGGAAGGCGTAGGACAGGGCAGACTGTGGTTCTGCTGTGCAGTGGGTCACTGAGGGCTGGAGCCAACTTGATGGAACCTAGCAACAACAACATGTCTTTCATTGTGTGGATGTTCCGGAGCTTATTTATCCATTCGTGTTAATGAGTGTTGATGTTGCTGACATCTTCTTGTTGCTGTGATCAGTGTTGCAGTGAGCCGGGATGTGCATGTATCCGTTCCTGCACTTCTCTTCCCGACTGTAGGGTAGATGATGCCAGGTAGTGCTACTCCTGGGCCATAACATCATTTCGGGGCCTGTTTGTTGGAGGAAGAGCCGTCCTACTTGACGTGGTGGTGACCAGGAAGGCCACAGTGGGACTGCCCTGTGGGTTCCTGGGACTGGAAATGTTGTTAGGTTCTGCTGAGTGGGTTCTGGCCCGTAGCTACCTAGATGCACAGCAAAGGAAAGCCTGCACATCCTCACAATTGTGCTTTGGCCCATTGTGGCCACATGGCAGTGAATCTCATCAAGGGTTTTCCTCCCCCGCCGGCCTCGGTTTCCCCAAGCATGACGACCCTTCCCAGGGACTGGTCTCGCTTGATAACATCCAAATACGTGAGATGGAGCCTCCCATCCTCCTTCGAAGAAGCATTTTGCTTAAACCTGTTCTACGACAGATCTGTGTGTTCTTTTGGCAATGCACGGAGCTTTCGGGGTTCTTGCCCAGCACCATCATTCACGTGCATCAGCTCTTCATTGGTCTTCCTTATTTGTGTCTAACTTTCTCATGCACATGAGGTGATTGAAAATAGCAGGGCTTGGGTCAGGCGCACCTTAGTCCTCAAAGTAACCCCCCAGCTTTTCAGCAGCCAAGAGGTCTTGGGCAGCAGGTGTACCCAGTGCAGTACATTGCGTGATCTCTTGACGGCTGCTTCCATGGGCATTGATGGTGGACCCAAGCCAGACAAAATCTTTGTCCGCTTCGCCTTGTCTCCATTCATCACGTCACCTATTGGTCCAGCTGAGGATTTCTGCTTTCTTGACGTTGAGTTGTAATCCATACTGAAGACTGCAGTCCTTCATCAGCAAGTGCTCCTCACTGTCGGCCGGCAGGGTTGTGCTGTCTGCATATTGCAGGCTGTTCACAAGCCTTCCTCCAATCCTGGTGGGGTACTCTTCTTCATATAATCTAGCTTCTATGACGATCTGCTCAGCATATAGATTGAACAAGTATGGTGAGAGGATACGGCCCTCACTGACACCTTTCCTGATTTCACACCGTGCACCATTCCCACGTTTTGCTCACACACTGCCTCTTGATACATATACAAGCTCCTCATGAGCACAATGAAATGTTCTGGATTTCCCATTCTTCTCAAGGTCACCCATAGTTTGTTATGGTCCACAGAGTCCGTGCCTTGGCATAGTCAAGGAAACACAAGTAAGCATCTTTCTGGTGTTCACAGCTTTGAGCCAGATCCACCCGACAGCAGCAAGAGGGCCGCCATGAATTTTCCACGCCCTCTTGAATCCGGCCGGAATCTTTGGTAGCTCCCTGGTGATATGCTGCTTGCAACTTTTGTTGGGTGATCTTCAGGAACACTTTTACTTGCATATGATATTGCTCTGTAACTCGAGCATTCTGTTGCGTCGTCTTCCTGTGGAATGGGTACAAGTACAGATCCCTTCCAGTCAGTTGGCCAGGTAGCTGTCTTCCAAATTTCTTGGCATTGGTGACTCAGTGCTTTGAGTGCTCCACCGGCTCTTGAAATATTTCAGTGACTATTTCATCAACTCCTGGAGCCTTGGTTTTGGCTGATGCTCTCAGTGCAGCTTGAACTTCTTCCTTCAGCACCACTGGTGCTTGCTCAGATGCTACTTGATGAAATGGTCGAATGTCAACTAATTTTTTTCCCTTTTCTACAGTGCCTCTGTGTATACTTTCCATTTTCTTTTGATAACCGCCTGACTCAGTCAATATTTTGCCCACAGAATCCTTCGCTATTTCAAGTTGAGGCTTGGCGTTTTCTTGAGTCCTTTCCCTTTACGTTATGCAGAGTGTGGGCTTCCTTTTGGTGTTCCAGCCCCAGGACCGTGCCCATGATGGTAATGTCTGACTTTGTCTTCTCAAGCTATCTGTGAAGTTTCTCTTCGTTTCTGTAACTTCGAATTTCCGCCACTTCCCTCAGCTACTCGACAATTAACAGCAAGCTTCAGAGTCTCTTCTGAATCCACTTTGACCTTTTGCTTCTTTCCTGTGTTTTTAATGACCTGTTGCTTCTTCATGAATGATGTTCTGTCATTAGCAGCAAGTCTGTTCTTGAGATGTTCTTGAACTTCAGGGGGGATAGACTCAAGGTAGTATTTTGGCTCTCATGGACCTGTTTTAATTTTCTTCAGCTTCAACCTGAATTTGCATGTGCTCCGTTGGTGGTCCGCTCCACAGCCAGGTCCTGGCCTGGTTTTAGCTGTAGATATGGGGCTTCTCCATCATCCCTTCCCGCAGATGGAGTTAATGTGATATCTGTGTATCCCATCTGGAGAAGTCCATGTGTATATCCGTTGTTTGTGTTGTTGAAAAGAAGTATTTGCTGTGACGCAGTCGTTGGTCTTGCAAAAGTTTGTTCATGGAATTTCTAGCCTCGTTTCTATCAGTAAGACCATATTTTGCAACCCATGTCCCTCCCTCTGTTTCCAGTGTTCGCATTCTACTTGCGAGCAGTTATTGGTGCATCTTAACTGCAAGTGTGATCCAGTGCAGATGGAAGACGTTGGCAGAATCTTCAATTTCTCCATCATGAGCTATGTTGGTTGGTCATAAGTGTGAGTAACCACTTGTATGGTTTGGATTTCCATGAATGTGGAGAGACATTGTCTGATCGCAGACAGCCTTGTTCTTCCAGATAGACCTTGGAGTGGCCTTTTTTGACAGTTTAGGCAACACCCTTCCTCTGATTATTTTATTTCTAGGATAGTGAGCCACATCATTTCCTGATTTAGAATGCTCGAAGGCAGTCCATTTCAGCTCACTAGAATGTACATCTGTATGTGTTCCCTTTCATTTTTGATGGCTTTCCATTTTCCTAGATTCATATTTTATAGGTTGGAAATTTTATTAATGGATTTTAGCAGTGGCTTCTTATTTTCACTTGCGCCCCATCAGCAAATAAAGATATGGAAGATCTTACTCCCACAGGCGGTACTCCATTCACGTCACCCTCCTGCCATTGATTTGATTCAGACTCGTAGTGACCCTAGAGGGCGGGAGAGGCCTGCCTGTTGGATGTCTGGGACGTTAACTCTTTATTAGAGTGGGCAGCGTCATCTGTTTCATGCGGAGCAACTTTGGGGTCCTAAATGCTGGCCTTCCAGTTAGCCCCTCATCGCACAGCCCACGATGCCGCCAGGGCTCCCAGGCATGAGTGACCTGAAATGCACCGCCACCGGCCATTCCGAGCCAGACACTGATGATTTACTATGCCAGGAATGGCGAATGCAAGCAAGCTGTGCCCCACACATTGTGAAGGGCACATGTGAAGATCTCTATAGGACATACCCATACCCTGTAAGGAAGGCCAGTGAATGCAGCTACGGTGCCCATTTACAAACCAACTACTAAGACATCGAGGAGGAAATGGAGGAATTCCACCAACCTTTTAGTCTGATGTTGCTCGGACATTCGATCAGGCTATATTGATAACTGTTGGCTATCAAAATGCAAAGGCATGAAACAGAGGACGGATGCCCTTGGTGACAGAAAGGAAGCTGGCGATGGCATCTAGAATTTGGCAAGGCATCGTAAATGCTTTCCTTTCCACCAACAGAAACGAGCTTGCTGGGTGAAATATGCAGGAATCAAATAGGCTATATCAGCAGGGAAAGGTCATGGAGAAGTTCACTGTTAGCAGCCACAGTGAGGTCAGGGGTCCCTTAGCACAGATCATTGAGTTCAGGTTGAAGTTGAGGAAAAGGAAAACAAGTCCATGAGATCAAAACAGAACAACCCCCAGCCCCACCCCCTAGGAACTTGTGTGTCCCACCTTAACAGATTTGACACACTGACCACTGATAACGGAACGCTGGATGAGGTATGGAATGACTTCAACAACGTCATATACAAAGTAAACAGTTCATTTAAAATTTAGGAAAGAGAAAAAAAGTCAAAGTGGGTGTTGGAAGAGACGCTCATACTTGCCTTTGGATGTAGTCTGTCTGAAGCAAATGGAAGAACTGAAGTCAAGGAGCTGGATAGGAAATGTCAAAGGCTAGCTGGAGAAGACAGATCAGAGTGTGGTGCGTACAGAGACCTGGAACTAGCCATCCCAAAGGGAGGGACATACTCTGGGTCTCAAACAGAAAGAACTGACGGGGAAAGGCCAAGCCTCAAATCGAAATACTGACGGATTCTACGGGAAAAATAGTGAGTCGTTCAGGAAGCACCAAAAGATGATGGAATATGCAGCCATTGTACCAAAAAGCACGAGGCGACATTCAGCCAGTTCCAGAGGCGGCGTGTGATCGAGAACCAACGGGACTGAAGTAAGACGTCTGAAGTTGCCTGGGAGGCATTCATGAACAAGGATCCTGGAATCAATAGAAATCAGGCTGAAACCTTCCAACAAGCTGAGCAAACACTGAAAGCACTCATGGCCTGTGCCATCCAGCGGGAAGAAATCCGTATGTGTGCCCTTCCCAAAGAAAGGTGACTCCACAGAATGCAGAGGTTGTCCAACGCTGGCCTCAGTGGCACTGCTCGTGGCGGGGCAGAGTCTGGAGAGTGCCATGAGCCGCCCGGACGGCAAACAGACCCACTGGGAAGAAGTGCAGCCAGAGGCTCCTGAGAAGGGAGGTGGCAAGACTCTCTCACACACTTGGGACAAGTTGTCCAGAGAGACCAGTTTTTGGCAAATGACAGCCTGCTGCGTAAAGTGAAAGGTGAGCACAACCGAGGGACGCCGTCAAGGAGCTGCCGCGTGGACTCAATGTAATGGCCGGCGACAGTTGGGAGGAAGGCGGTGCTGGGCAGTGCATGGGTGACTGCGAGTTGAAACTGACCGAACAGCACCCAACAGCAAACGCCATCGTCTCAGGCTGCTCGTTCCCAAATTACCAAGGCGAATCTGGTTGTCACGCTTAACTTTTGTCCATTAGAATTAGGAGGAAAGCTACCCGTCCCTCTGGGATTCTCAATGCCTTGTGTTTATTTTGTGTCGGGTCTTTGAGAGACAGGTTATATCAGTTCTCAGCCTTCCTAATGCCAAGACCCTTTAATACAGTTCCTCATGTGGTGGTGACTGTCCCCACCCACCCCACCCATAAAATTAATTTTGTTGTTACTTCATCACTGTCATTTTGCTACTTTTAGGAATTGGGCAACCCCTGTGAAAGGGTCGTTGGACCACCAAACGGGTCGCGACCCACAGGTTGAGAACCATTGGGTTAAATGGTTTCTTTCCCCAAGGAAATGAGGATATGAATGTGGAAATAGTTCTCTCCGTGTCTGGGGATTTCTTTCAGGGATGCTGTATGTTCTGACGATTCAGGAGCATACGCCTATATGGGAAAGGAAAAAAACCACAGGTGTAAATTTATGACAGGCCTTGGTGAAGACTGAAAAATCAACATGTGAGGGAGCTGTTTCCCGGCCTCTTTCCCACGAGGCCTGTACAACTGTGAGGGCGTGCATGCGTCTCCCCGTCCCTCCCTGGTGGGCTGTGCGTTTGCAGCCTGACTGTGTTAAGACGGCAGTGTTGGCATCTTTGAGTCCCTAACATCAGTCTCCTGTTCCGTGTTCTTGAGCTTGTGGCTAAGAGTCTGAGTGGGCAGAGACAGGGCTATAGGGTGGCTGACATTTGGTTTCCAGTTGAAATCCCTGGAGGTCAGCCCTTGCTATCAGCTAAGAATAAGCAGATGCATGTTTTGTGTTTTGGGGGGAAAAAATACCAAATGCCGTTTTCTTTCTTTTTTAAAGCTTCTTCGTAATATGGCTCTGCGATCATTCAGTGTCCTCTAAGAAAGGCTCTACCCACTGCCCCTTGGGGATCCCCCAAAGGGGCCACCATAACCTGCTGAGTTGGCATCTGCCTTGAATTTAAGTGGCCCAGCAGTTGCCCTCCGAATGCATGGCTTTGATTACACCTTGCTCTCTGGATCCCAAGATTGGTTAGGTTTGGTCCATCCAGTCATCTTCATTAGCTTTGATCACGCTTCAAAGATCATCTCTTTGTGATGGCGTTTATTCAAGCAGTGCTTTGGGGAGCCATTGGACTAAAACCTTAAAATTGAGGCGCTAACTGCAGTAACGATCTCATTGTGTGTATAATGTGTCTTCGAAGGATACGCAAAAGGCTGGTCCCTATCAGGTGGGTGTGCAGTAAAGTGGAATTGTCGTCTGTATAGTTCCTGCCACTTGACTGGATGGGAGCAGGCAAATAAGGCGGAGAGGACTCTGAGGAGGGTTTCTCTCAGTGTGCATTTCTCTGACAGAGAAGCCAGCCTTTGCAGAAGTAGGTGCTAACTACTGACTTGGCTCCCTGATGTACCCAACAGAGAGCCAAAACGGAATGACTCTGTTAGCGTCCCCTGCACCCTGATGGCGGGCTCCCAGCCAGCCCCCACACGGCAGTCACAGGCTGTACAGAAAGGAGCCACAGCAAGTTAACTTCACTGACCACCCCGTCCATTATCCCTGGTGTCAGCTGCCCACAGAGACGGCATTGTACTCGCGGGTGGATCTTGAGAGCGTGGAATGGTCTTTTTGACAGTGGCTGTGGCCATGCCTCTTGAAGTCGTTGTTCCTAGGATATTAAATGACAAGGCTATGTGATTTAAGACAGTCAATGCCAGTTCATTTCCAGCTCACCAATATCTAGATTATTGACCTCCCTGTGTTTCATTTCATTTTTGACGACGGGGTTTCCCTGGATTCATACTGTGCACATTCATACTCACATTCTGGTGATCAATAGATGGCTGCAGCGGGGTCTTCTCCTTTTGAGTCATGTCCAGCCAGCAAGTGAAGGTTCCCCGAGCTTTATTCCACCCACGCCATTGAGGCCGACTCTCCTTGGAGGAGGCCGTCCGTTCTCCTGAAGTTCAGCCTCGAGCGCCTTCCGACCTGGGAGCACCACCTCTGACACTGCTGTGTTGATGTTGGCAACGGTCTCAGTGGCTCGTCCTTCAGAAAAGGACAGACTGTCCCATCTTCATGACCGGGTCTCCGTCCGGAAGCTTCACTGAGACCTGTTCTCCTGTGGACCCTGCAGTGACCTCGCAGCCAAAGGGTGGTTTGGGGAATGTGACACCTTGCTGATCCGGCCTATGTGTGATGTTGCAGGATTCACTGGCATTTGAGGATGTGGCCATCGAATTTACCCAAGAAGAGTGGGCTCTGCTGGATTCTTCCCAGAAGACACTGTACAGAGATGTCATGGTGGAAACCTTTAGGAACCTGGACTCAGGTAGAGATGGCTTCTGCTTTCTAAATCACTTCCTTTGCATATAAATACATTGTTCTGTTCGACCTCTTACAGCATTTGGGTTGTGGCATGGGAAGATCATTGGCAAACGGGACAGACAGTCTCATTGACCTGACACGGGTTAGACCCTAGTGATCTCTCCATGAAACTAAACATCTTGTGGGTTCAACTAGCTCTGTATTTCTCAAGCTTTTACGTCTTTAGGTCCTTGTGAATGTGAGCGTTGGTATCCAGGTACTCTAGGGCCAAAGAAAGAGACTTATAGTGTTTTACTCGGTTTATGACCAATTAGACTTATTTTTTTGGCAAGCACTCTTAGAACTGTCCATCTGCATGTCTAATTTCTTTCTGAAGGCCCACAGTTGATCACTCTGCGCAGGGATCAATGATGCCCTGAACGTCCACCTTTTCCAAACTGCTGTGCCTCTCCATCATCTCTGAGGTCAACTCCTCCTCCCCTCAAGTAGTCTCCCTCAAGTCTTAGGATCCCATAATCCTCTGCAGCTTCTTGCAGAGGGTCCAAATCCTCGAGAAAAATGGCTGGTGTGGTTGTTGAGGGTGGCGAGTCCCAAATCCACGAGTCGCAGGTCAATCTGGAAGATTCTCTTCACTCACGTGGTTTCAGGAACTGATGAACCTTAATCAGTGGGTCAGGTGACAGGCTATTAACTCCAAAGGCTGTTGAAGCTAGCGGGCCAGTCAGATGACAGGCTAGTGTATCGTGTTCCAGGAGCTGGAGGCACTAGATGCAGATGCAGAGCAAGAGAGTGGACTCTGTGAACGTATTTCTATATATTGAATGCAGACCACACCCACCCCACCCCAAGGATACTCAGAGTGGTAACTTTGATTCCTCAGTCTGGTAAGGAGGTGACCTAAGAACACACACGTCATCTGAATTCGACCTCACAAACATCGTAGACATCTCGGTCCAACCTGAGACTATCACCACAAGCATAGAGCTATGACTTGCACTACGTCACAATCTGAAGGACTTTAGCCAGAAGGGTCACAGCAAAGAATTCACTGCATGTCACCAACTTTGGAGTCTCTGGAGACCACACGATTGGCATGGTATCAGGGAGATTTGCTCCTTGGTTGGTGCTGTGCTCATGAGCTGCTCTCTCGGTGAGTACCATGTGAACCATGTGAATTTCTCTCCTTTTCAAGCAAAGGAAAGATCTGAGCGTAGTAGAGAGGATTTATATGGAGCCATTATGTTGGGAACAAAGGAAGGCGAGTGTCCTTTAAAGGCAGAGACCTGGCTGGATAGAATTATATTAGAAGAAATCAGCTTGGGAAACCATTTGACTTCAAGGAGCTGAACCTCCACACGTAACTGAACTGACTTAAAGTTTTTGTTTTTCTTAGTTCTCTCTTGACTTCTGGGGGGAAACGTCCTCTAGTTTTCTCTTAGTATTCTTATACACCCACTGGGTAGACTAGTGTTAACTTGGGTGAAGGGGACAGTTTGTCACCAAGAGTGTGGTGGTTGCTGTCAGGTGCCATTGAGCAGCTCTGACTCACAGAGGCCTCGCCCACCACAGGAGCAGCCCTGCCGGGTCCTGCACGATCCTCCCCATTGTTCTTATGTGGGAGCCCATTGTTGCAGCCACTGTGCCAGTCTACCTTGGAGAAGGGCCTCCTCTTTTTCACGGCCCTCTACTGTACCAAGTATGATGTCCTGTCCATAGTTCATGAGACAGTCTCCCAGTCCTTGCCCCTACGGAGCTGTCTGGCTATACTTATTTGAAGGCAGATTTGTTGGTTCTTCTGGTGGTCCGTGACACTTTGAACAAAAGGGAGATGGAGAACAATGATGGAACCAGGACAAGACACTGGGAGGTATGATAAGTTGTTGAACTTAAGAGAGGTGATCTACTATGTGAGTGATCACCTCTAATTCCCAATGAAAAGTTTTAAAACATTCCTTTTACATACACGCATTGCTTTGCATGCCTACTTACACCCTAGTTTACTTACTCTCCCTCAATGATCATGTAATTATTTCTCAAGAAGTTTCTGACCCTCTGGTCGGCCAAACTCCTGGGAAAACTAGTTGCCTTGTCTAGTCCTCACCGATGCTTTGATGCTCATAAATTTCTTGGCCTATGTCAGTTTCTCAACAGGACGATCACAGACAAGAGTGTTCAGGCGAACATATAATCATGCGATTCATGAAGAACGAGTCCTGGTCGTCTGTATTAGGAGGAAGCTGTGGCAGTGAAGATCACGACGACCACGAGGAAAGGCCTCTGAGGTATCATGCCCATGGCATGCGTGTTCGTGTGTGTGTGTGTGTGTGTGTAAAACAGAGTCTGAATAAATAAATAATGTGTTTATCTAGTTTTTACAATACAGTATTTCCATAAAGGAGAGTCAGCTATTGAGTATTTATGACATAGTTTGGTTGTACCTCATATCAGAAAGCCTCTTTATTTGGCAAGACTTTGGCGAAGGTGCTCTGTTCGATGATTGTGCCCGTGCAGCGTGGGAACAACTCAGCACGACGGATGCACAGTCGTTGTGAATGGCGGATTTGAAATGGTGAAAAACGCACATCCTAACACTCTACCCCTTATTTTCAGCAGGAACTGTGTGGTAGAGGACGTAGAGGGCATCTGCGCTCCTAGAGAGCCTCAAGTAACGGACCAGAAAGAAGATGAGCGCAATGGAAAGTTCTTCTGCCAGATTGCAAATTTTAATATACTCAAGGGAACTCCCGCTGGTGCGAATTCTTTTGAATTTTGTGAGGATGGCGATAACACGTTCAGCCATCACATCAGCCCTTACAGTGGATACAAATCGTTTCAGTACAAGGAATGTGGAGGAATCTGCAGCTGCTCTTATTTAAATCCTCACTTAAAAGCGCTTACTGGAGAGAAACCCTATAACTGTATACGTTATGGGAAACCTTGCCGTTGTTCCCCATGCCTCAATGAACATAGAATAACACACAGCGAAGAGAGGCCTTATGAATGTAAAGAATGTGGGAAAGCCTTTAGGCAACCAGCAACACTAACTAATCATGTAAACATTCACAGTGGAGAGAGGCCTTATGTATGTAAGGAATGTGGAAAGGCCTTTAGTCATCCTTCCACACTAAATAGACATAGAAGAATTCACAGTGAAGAGAGGATCTATGAATGTACAGAATGTGGGAAAGTCTTTAGTCGTCCCTCCACACTAACATATCACATGAATATTCACAGGGGAGAGAGGCCTTATGAATGTAAGGACTGTGGGAAAGCCTTTAGCTATCCCTCAACGCTAACTGAGCATGTAAGAACACACAGTGGGAAAAGGCCTTATGAGTGTATGGAATGTGGGAAAACCTTTAGTCATCCATCAGCACTCACTAAACATACAAGAACTCACAGCAGAGAGAAGCCTTATGAATGTAAGGAATGTGGGAAAGCCTTTAGTTATTCCTCAACACTAACCGAACATAAAAGAACACACAGTGGAAAGAGGCCTTATGAATGTACAGTGTGTGGAAAAACCTTTAAGCATCTTTCAACGTTAACTAATCATTTGAGGAGTCACAATAGAGAGCAGCCTTATGAGTGTGCGGACTGCGGGAAAGCCTTTAGTCGGTCCTCGTACCTTACAAAGCATAGCCGGACGCACACCAGAGAGAAGCCTTACAGATGCGAGGACTGCGGGAAAGCGTTCCGTCAGTCCTCACACCTCACACAGCACAAAATAGCCCACTGGACACAGAGGCCTTGTGTATAAAGCACCACGGGAAAGCCTTTGCCCGTTCATCTCACTTCAAGGAGCACTTACTTCACTGTGGATCGGTCTTGTGAAGAATTTAGGGAACAGGAGGAAACCTATATTCTTTCATCATGCCTCATCGCTTTATGTAAGAAGCCTTGTTTTATGTCAGGAATGAGAGACACTCTTCCGTTTCCCCGAGGTCGTAAAGACATGTAAGAAGATTCATCAGAAAGGAAGGATCCATGCGTAGTGTTGTGGGAGAGCTTTCAGTCACCTTCATTTTTCTGAAAAAACAAAGGATGTACAGACTATCGACACCAAGTAGTTTAAAGAAAATGTTAAAGGGGAAGTTCTAGCTTTAACCCCGATACTTTCCAAGGTGGTGGTGATTCACACATGTGAGCCTTCACGAATCACCTTTTGATAGATAGGACAAGCCTCGTTTTAAATAAATTATGCATATATAAGTAACACAAAAACATCTGAGTCTTTTGGACTTCTTAAAAAGCATGCAAAATGACATTTTGCATTGATGCTAAGAAGGTAGGAGACGAGGGAAACCTCGTGTCCCTCTGAGAGCTCCGCTCATCAACAGACTCTGGTAGGAAGCAAAGTACCTTTCTGGTTTTTCCATGTGGCTGTGGGTAAGGGCCTTTGTCAGGCTGATGTCAGTGCTGCATGAGCCGTCGACGCCATTGCGAGGGCAGTTTTCCTGCCTCATAGACTTCTACGTGTACCCAACACCGCAGATACTAACCAGAAGTTAGGATGACCAGCCCAGAGCAGATTCCTCTAGCACAGAAGACAGACATAACTCCTCCAATCTCTTTATCATTCTGATAACAACCGTTTATCCCGATGGTGCTCTACTTCAGGAGTTTACTACAATGGCCATACAGAACACATGGACTAGACTCAAAGTTGCGTGGTTCCTTAGGGAAGTTGTTTGTGCCACTGAGATAGTTCTGAAGCATCGCCACCCCTATGCACAACAGAACAAAACCGTGCCCAGTGCTGGGCCATCCTCAATTGTTTGAGCCCATTAGGGACATTATAGGCTACAATTCAGGTTTAAGAAACACTCAAGGTACACTTCTTTGAGTAGGACAGCCTGTTCTCAGCCTTGCCCAGAGGAACATCTCTCTCTGGCCCTGAGCCCCTTGGCCTGACAGCTGTTCTGCTTGGGCAAGTATTAAAAGCTCTGTCTCTGCCATTGAGTGCCCAGAGGGATCCCACTTTACCAGTAAACCTTGTTACAACGTGCTTTGATCTAACTCATTGTTAGAATTAATCCCACCAAGTGCACAGAGACAGCCTACTTTGTCAATGACTCCCCTGCACAGAGGCACCTGCTCATTCTGCTGTCACCTGCTGGAAATTTACTAGGACCCTTGTTCTGTCACTGCTCTTCGTCTGCTGCTGCTTCCCACCACCTCCCGGATCCAGGAGGTTTCCCAGCCCTGGGATCCTGGGTCCAGGAGACACATCGACCGTCAAGCTTTATGGTTATGAAGCCCACGTCAGCTGTGGGATTGGCTTTCTTGTAAGCCTAGTGGGATGGCAAAACTCCCTTTTGGAGTTCCAAATTCCCTTTTGGAGTTATTTGCTTGGTCTCATCCCCACAAGTTTGCCACGCGTATCACTTTGGTTAACAAAAGCACCTCCCGTCTGTACTTCCACCTGGCCATTCATTGCTGTTAGGGCCTGCCAAGTTGGTTCGGACCCATAGCGACCATCTGCACGACAGAACAAAACACTACCTGACCCCACACCATCTCTTTGAGGGCCTTTCTCTTTCACCATCCCTCCACTTTACCAAGTATCCACATCAAGTGCGGCAGGGAAGGCATGTGACCATGCGACGGGACCAGGGCGTTTGGTTTGGAACTAATTTGGTTGCTGTGCCCAGAGGACGTGGTATGGTTGCCCAGCTTTTCGTGATCCCTACATTCGATTATACCACCCCCTAGAGGACTGATTCGGAGTCCCTCTGCTCCAGAGAACTACAGGATGCCCCGGGCTTCACTGGCTCTGAAAGAAACTCGGGTTTACTTCACCACCCATCAAAGAACTCTCTTCCTCTTAGGACCCAAGGGTGTAACAATGTGTCCACGTTTTGAGAATGAAGATGGCAACAAATGTACAAATGTGCTTGACACATGGAGATGTATGTATGGATTATGATAAGAGTCATAGCAGCCCCCAATAAAATTATTTGAAAAAGAAAAGTCATAGGAGGAAGAAGCATGGGAGTGGCCTTGCTCTGAATGGAGACTCTGGAGGAGGGAGGCCTAAGGTTGTCAAACCTGCAGTCTCCAGTTGCTTTCCCAGCGCATTCCCGGAAAGGTCAAGGGAGGACTGTGCCAGGCCTGTCCTTCCTTCCCCATGTGCGCTGCAGAGGGACGGATGGAACAGAACATGGAAGAGACTCAGAGAGGTGAAAAGACCACGAGATGGGGAAGAATGGATAATGGGCACACATCCTGACTTAGGGGACAACAGGCCTTTCCCAGGTACCCATAGGCTCCTTACCTGTCTGAGACCAGCCTGAGGTCTGACCAGAGTCCCTGGCACTAGGGCTGGGAAATGAGCTAGACCAAGACCTGCAGGATTTTAAGTTCTCAGCAAAGTCAAGAGCTGAGAAGAGACAAAGTGAGAGACTGAACTCATCAAGACACTGTTGAGGCCCTGAAGCCCAAGCAAAACCCCACTGCCCCATCCCTCAATGTTCAAGAGCATGAGAAGGAGAACAAGAATTTGTTAAAGCTTCATGGCGGAGGACAAAGCCCATAAACGCAGACACTCCAGCACTGGTAGGTGCATCAGTGCTCACTGGGCTCCTTGGAGTCCCCTCTGGATCTTTGAGGTGGCATGTTCTGATGACCATCCCTGGCTTTAAGGAACAAACTGGTAAGAGGATTATGTCTTCAAGCATCGCTCGTCCTGTTGATCACGAGGGTTGGAGGATGGGGGACCAGGTTTGTCTAATTCTGTACGTGCTTATTCTGGCCCATCCAGAGAAGGTGCAACAAAACACACCGGGCACAGAGGGAGGGGGGGCCTGGCCTTTGCTGCCTTACTGGTCATCAGGTCCTGTTGCCCCACCTGTGCTCATAGGCCCATATGTCAGGCAGGGGTGTCATGGAATGACAGACAAGAATGGTTCCTGTGTCCACCAAAGGGTTGGAAAAGCAGGATGGACAACCTTGGCCTGTAGCAAATTAGTATCATGAAATATCATCAAATTAGCACAGCCCTAGAGTTAGAAAACCAAATCGTAAGAACATGCTCCGGCATATCTTAAACTGAAATAACTCAAGAAAAAAAACCAAGCCTGGAGTTGCAACAATGAAAAATTCTATGGGCAGAATGTGTTCAATGATGCAGGAAGCATCAGAAGAAGATGGAAAGAGGACATAGAGTTGCTATACCCAAAACACGCAGTTGGCATTCTACCATTTCAGGAAGTAGCATATATGAACAAGAACCAATGGTACCAAAGAAGTTCAAGCTGCAGTGAATGAATTAGCCAAAAAAAAAAAAAAAAAGCCCCAAGAATGTATGGAATACCAACTGAAATGTTTTAACAAGAAATTTGGAAGACAGCTACATGGCCCACCAATACTGGGAGAGATCCCTATTTATCCCCATTCCAAAGAAAGGTGACCCAAGAGAAGGCTTAAATTATAGGACAATGTCAATAATCTCACAGGTAAGTAAAATTTTGCAGATCATCCAACAGTGGTTCAGCAGAACATTGACAGGGAGCTGCCAGAGGTTCAGACCGAATTCAGAAGAGGATGGGGAACGAGCTATCATTGATAATGTCAGGTGGATCTTGGTTCAAAGCAGAGGATACCAGGAAGTGGTTTCCTCATGTTTCATCAACTCTGCCAAGGCTGTGCATCATAACAAACTGAAGAGCCTTCAGAAGAACGAGAATTGCAGAACACTTCATTCGGCTCATGTGGAGCTTATCCTGGACCGAGCAGAGACAGTTGTGAGAACAAGGGAGTACTGCCTGGTTTAAAATCAGGAAAGGTATGGGACAGTTCTCTCACACTACTCATTCAATCTGTATGCTGCGTAATTCACGGAGAACCTGGCTTATATGAAGAAGAGTGTGGCCTCAGGATGGGAGGAAGGCTTCTTAGCAACTTGGCAACATGCAGATGACACAACCTTGCTTGCTGAAAGTGAAGAGGACTTGACATACTTGCTGATGAAGATCAAGGATGGTAGCCTTCAGTGTGGATTACGACTCAAGGTAAAAAAAAAACCAAAAACAAGATCTTCACAGCTGGACCAGTAGGTGACATCATGATAAATGGAGAAAAGGTGGACATTGTTAAGGATATCGTCTTGCTTGGATCCATAATCGGTGTTCATTGAAGCAGCTCTCAAGAGATGCATTATTGGATAAATCTGCTGTATAAGACCTCTTTAAAGTGTTGAAAGTAGGGATGTTACTTTGAGAACTAAGGTGCACCTGATCCAACCCATATTACTTTCAGTGCATATTATTTTCATGTGCATGTGAAAGTTGGACATTGAATGAGGAAGACTGAAGCAGAACCGATGCACGTGAATGGTGGTGCTGGAGAAGAATAGTGAAAGTACCATGGAATGGACTGCCAAAAGAGCAAACATGGTCTTGGAAGAAGTCTGGCCAGAATGCACCTTGGAGGCAGGGATGGGGAGACTTTGCCTTATGTATTTCGAACATGTTGTCAGAACAGACCAGTCCCAGGAGAAAGACATCGTGCTTGGTAAAGCCGAGGCCCAGTGAAAACAGTAAGGGCCTTGACAAGATGGGTGCACGCAGTGACTGCACCCATGAGCTCAAGGAGAAGTACAATTGTGAGGGTGACGCGCGACCGGGCAGTGCTTTGTTCTGTTGGGCATCGGATGCCTGTGCCAGTATCCTGTGGAGCCACCGTAGAGGAGGGCCCCTCTCCGGTAGGCACAGTAGAGACATATCAGTGCTGCTTCTCATCCTGGCTTGTCGACATCCTGTCAGCAGATACCCTCTACTAAGCCTTCGGTACTACAGAAAACATTAATCCAATTACCCTCTCCCCCTGGTTTAATGGGGTAGTGAGTGACCGGCGTGTTCTTAGGAGCCAGTGAGACAGGGGCATTCCAGTCTCCTCTACGAGACCATAAGGAAGCTGCACTTTTCTTTCTCCGGCTCTTGGCTTCTCTTGGTAAGTCAGGAGAGGATATAGCCATGGATCCTTGTCAAGGTTATTAGGCAGCCACAGCAGCAGCACACCCAGATGATCAGGGCAACCTCTGTCTTTTAGCTTCTTAAAGACCCACACCTCCCAGGTCCCTAAACGTTAGATGCCAAATCTGCCCTGTTTCTCTCTATATATCCCTATGCCCTGTCTGGCTTACGAAGCTCAGAGTGTAGACCAAGAACACTCAGGTGGTGGGTTGATTTGGAAAAGCAGTAAGCTGAGGGGGTGAAAATGAACTTGTCTCCCCAAAGCCCATCTATCAGCAAGAACTAGCTAGCCAAGGCAATAGAGAAAAGGGGGAGCAGTGTGAAGAAGAGGCGAGAATGACCCCACTGTGGTCACCACCATGCCTAGGAGACAGGCTGATGGGGATGTAAGGGAGAAAAGGCCAGGGTGCAGGATGACCTCTGTCGAGATCGGCAAGGTTCTCTGCTAAATCTGCTCCTCCAGAACCAGAGCTCGTGCCTCAACGGGCCCCTACAAGGGAGGGGAGAAGGTGCCCAAAGGGAAACCGGAGAAAGCTCATGCTGCAACGATGGAAACAGCCCTGCCGAGAGTGGAGGCGCCAACACAGAGCAGGCCCACCAGGCTGGAGTGCTGGGGAGGCCAAGGGAAGGGTGTGCATTTTTGATAGCTGTGTACTTCTGGTGACGGTACAGTTTGAAATACTAATTTTTAAATCAAGTTTTATAAAAAGCAGAACTTTGTTTTACTTTTTTTGTTTTTACGCTGTGTTGTTAGCACACAGAACACTTCCTTGTTTTTTGTTGGGAGGGGCAAATGCCATGAAAAGGCCATCTCCGAGCTGGATCGATGTGGGAGATGACACTTTGCCCCTGCTAGTTGTGAGAGACTCCCTCTGGGTCCCCCAAGGAAGGATCCCCTGACTTCAACACACATCAGCCCCACCTGGACACAAACACCTCGTGAAAGGGAAACAGTACGGTGTGTTTCTACACCCTCCAGACCCTCCTCTTCCTCTCTGCCCTCAGCACAGATTTGCCTCCCATAACCTCAGAGACCTGTTGGGACCTGATCTCAAAAAGCTGGTTCCTAGTCTATCAGGAGATCTGGGCTTTCCAGGGACACCATCCTGTCTCGAGTACACGCAAAGGACCAAGTCCAGAAACATTTCACGGTGCCGAATACACACATTTATACAGCAAAGAGGTAACCAATCTTGCCACTACTCTAACTTAAGTCAAAGCGCACACATCAGGCAGTATAACCTAGGTGGGGCTTACCTGACAGGTGGAGAGCTCAGCGTGGCATAGTGTCCTCTTTGCGTTGAAAAAGTTCTGAAGTGCGTCTGCCACCGGTAGGGTTCACATTCAGGTAAACAACTCTGCTTGCGTCATCATGATGTAGCTAGCCTCTTCTGGTGGTTTTGGTAAATTTTCCCAGTGGGCACCTCCGCGGAGCTTGTTAACTTGTACGAACAACGTGATGAAGCATCGATCTTTGCTTACTTTCAATATGGAGTTTCTTTTGCTCAAACCACATCCTAACGGCGTCTCCAAAGAGCAGCCAGCGGTCCCTAGGTTCAGACTGTGGTCTTCAGATGGGTCATTCAGTCGTGTTCATTTCATTTTCCCAAAGTCGGGGTCGGCTCGTGAGACGTTATCCAAACTCCATGCTACATGTGAAGCATCAATCCTCACACTAAACCTTGGCTGTTCAGAGCATCAGTTGAAGACTTCAGTGAGGTTTATAGTGGCTTTCTGATGTGCGCTGTCCACTGAAGAAGAGCACTTGAAAGTTGGGTGTACACATGTCCTGCCTGAATCCATGATTGTTTATAAAAAGCATTTTAAATAAAGGTGGATACAATTTGGCTTAGGGGAAAAAGAGAGAAAGAAAGAGGTGGGTCCTTTCTAAGATCAGGCACATCCTCGATGGCTGTGGAAAGAGACATGGACAGCTAGGACCAGTTACATCACATGCAAAGCTTGGGCATTTAAGATAGGGACCAGTTGCCTTACTTGACACTCAAGCACATTCACAATCGCCCACCAACCCACACAGCCACCCCATCCGAGTTGATGTGGGAGGAGCCGTCCTGTGAGGAAGGTTTTAAAAGATCAAGAGCTTCAAGACTGTGTGTGTCTCTGGACTTTCTGGAGATGACCCCTTCTTGTCTGTAACAACGCACTACCAAAACCTTGCTTTTGCTCATAAAAGCTTACTTTGGGGGGACCGGGAGGGAGGGGGATAAATGAGGAGCTGATGCCAGGGGATTAAGTGGAGAACAAATTTTTGAGAATGATGAGGGCAATGAATGTACAAATGTGCTTTACACAATGGATGGATGTATGGATTGTGATCAGAGTTGTATGAGCCACCAATAAAATGATTTTTTAAAAAGCTTACTTTAATTTACTATCATCTGCCATCTGAATTCTTTCTGCACCAAGAGGCAAGAATAAGCATCCCAGAACCTGATACTTTTATGATCCTGTCCTTTTTTGGGGAGATGAGGAGCTCTTGGTGGTTGGGGATGAACCTTCATTCCAGGCCACATTCCTTCCATGTGTGCGGCTCAGAAACCATGGAGGCGAGGAACAGACAACAGGACTAACTACAGACGGGGTGGGGTGGGGGGAGTGGGTTAGTACAGCTGGGAGCAGAGAGGAGAAATTCTATTACTGTTTTGACTCCTGTTCTTGTGGGACACAACACTCTTCAAAGACAGAACAGTGGCATTCTGGGGAAAAAATTCTCCTGCAGATTGTTTGCACAAGTGTACATCAGTCTACAATTGATGGTTGCCTATGGGTGGGCCAACAGTACATTGATGTCCAGGCCACTCCTGGTCAGTACTGTTGTCATGGGACCCAAGGTCATCACGGGAAGCCGTGATTGAATTCCACCCTGCACTTTAGATTAATGCTTTGTCCTCTGTTCAATCCTCTAGGATTCAGCCTGGGAGGAGTTTGGGGGAGTGCTAAAACCTCTGAACTATGGTTTTACGTTCTCCCCTAAGCAAGCCCCCAAACTGAACTCACTGACATCCAGCCAGTTTCAACTCATAGCAACTCTACAGGGGGGAGCAGGAGTGCCCCGCCCCCTGCCGTCCTTACAAAAGTAGGGAGCCTATTTGCTCTCCCGTGGAGGATCCAGTGGTTTAGAAACGCTGGCCACGAGTAACCCGCAATGCCAGCAGGGGTCCTTTCCTCTCTAGGAAGAAAGACAATGTGCCCCCTTGAGCCCTTTCACACACCGAAAGAAGGGACAAGCTGGCAACTCTTGCTTTGAGAGACGTCAGTGCTGCGCTTTGGCCGAGTCCTGTAGTAATGAAAACGACGTGTCCAGGTGCTGTCTGAGAGATGTCGGGTGTGAACAGCTGTCAAAGTCTTTGAATGCACTGGGGCTTCTTAAAGACAGCCACCTTTCACTCTGAGGTGTTCATTGGCCCCTGGGAGGGGTTCCTTGGGTGGTAGCACAAGGCACCTGGGGGCAGGGCTGCAGGCCAGTGGCAGAGGTGACTCGGGGAGACACAGAGGGCGTCAAGGAGACTAGTTTGGAGCTGATTGTCCAGGGTCTAGGGCAGCGGTTCTCAACCTGTGGGTCACGACCCCTTTTGGAGTCCAACGACCCTTTCACAGGGGTCGCCTGATTAATAACAGGAGCAAAATTACAGTGATGAACTAGCAATGAAAATAATGTCATGGGGGTGGGGTGTGTCACCACAACACGAGTAAGGGATTGCGGCATGAGGAAGGTTGAGAACCACTGGTCTAGGAGAAAGCCAAGTGACCAAGCACACCTGTTTCCCATTCTAGAGACTGGGCCCAGGTGCTTCTATTACCTTCTGGTTTTTGTTCTTCTGTTTTAGTATGAAAGCTACCTGGGTGGGCACACCACACCCACCCCTCAGGGCCTGCACCCTGCAGCAGCTCAATGCTGCGCAGACCCCAAGAGAGCACCCAGACGCTCTGCTGTCCCACCAGGTCAGACTCAGCGACTCCTCTGTTGTAAGTGGCTCACTTCTGTTCTTTTTTTTTTAAACTCATTTTATTGGGAGCTCTTACAGACGCCATCACATTTCCTAGTTCAAGCACATCAAGCAGTGTCGTACAATCGCTACCAGTTTCAAAGCTCTTTCTTCTTGCTCTCCGTGATATCAGCTCCCCTTGATCCCCTCCCTCCCCCACCCCACCCCCCAGGAACCCGTATTTATCTATCATTTATCTTTGCAGCATCTTCCACCATCCACGGTTTCCTTTCACAGACAATCCTGCTGTCCACTCCCCTCGAGTGGGGTTAGACAGCCATCCATGCCATCAGCTCCCCCCGCCCCCCATCTCTTCCCGGACCCTCAGGGCTGTGTTTCTGATGTTTGGAGTTGGAAAAGGAATGTGAAGGGGCAGTTTGATCACCTGGCTGCCATCCACTGGCTAGAGGAGGTCCTTGGAAACGGCCTCAGCTGCAGCGGGGTATCCACAGCCAAGAGAAGCCAAGAGCACACATTGCTCTGCTCCCTGGCCTGCTCGGGATCTCCAGCCTGCTCACAGGTCTCCGGCATGGTCCGCACCTTTTGCTTTTTAGTTTGTTCCCTGGGGCCTTTGCTGGGGCCAGGCTCCACGTACTGCTTTGTTGTAGTTCTTGTGGCTCCGTTCTCTACCAGAGAAGACTTGCATTGTTCAGGTAGGGAACTCGGTCAACAGGCATGGCTGGGAATGCTGGAGGAAGCCAGGTGTCTTGCTCCCCCCTCTAGACATGTAACAGCCCTCAAGACGAGGGCGTTTTTCTCCTACCCACCCGGCAGGGTTTGTCCAGGCAAAGGTTTCTCTTGAAGGATGAGACCTGCCAGAGACCAGCTTGATGAAACTCTCGCTCATTTGAATGGCATCTTGGGGTGTCTAATTCAGAAGTGTCTCTGCTGGTCTCTGGTCTTCAGCAGGGTCCGAGTCCTCAATCCCTTCTCCTGTGCCAGGATAGGTACTTGGGTCAAGCCCTTGATTTTACCAGGGACTTGGGACCAGGCACGAGGTCTCCTGAAGGCTGGAGCAGTTCACTGTGGCATCCACCTGAACACCAAGCCCTAGACTCCTGTAAAGTTCCCACTGAGCAGTGTGGTCTTGGAGACCGCGTGGGCAGAACTACGGGGTGCTGCTCGGGAACTGGTTCATTCCTGTCTCTGCAAGTTTCCAGTGACCAGCTATTTCCTCAGGGGCACGTATTGTATATTTGGGTACAATGGGATGCCTGCTAAGACTGGGAATTCCTAGGCCAGAATTTCCTCTTGGAGTCTTGATTCCCAAGCACTTCCTTTGTGGATCTGTTCTGTGGAGTGCTACTGTTTGGTGTATGGGCTTCCTTATCTGTGATAGCTCACTGACATCCAGTCAATACTGACCCATAGTGACCCCGTGTTCAATCGATTGTGTCAGAACTGTGACCTGAGTAACGGCGTTGTCTGCCACCCCAATATTCCTAAAATGATCTGCCCCCAGCAGATCCCATCGTGGCGGTGACTTCATTACACTAGGTCATGTCATAAAGGATTCCTACATCTACCAACTCCCTCAGAATCCTGACCCAGCCCAGTTCACACAAAACCTCAACTCTCACATGCACGCCTTGCGTGAGCCTCGTTGTCCTAATCAAAGCCGGATCCAAAACTTGTGAAGTACTCTTCGTTTGAGATCATCTTAGTCCCGGGCTCGCTGTGATTTTGATAGGCTCAAGCACTCCCTCTGCAACTACAGGTTGGCGAGTGATTGGCAAAGAGCTGTCCTTGAAGAGAGTTACATAATAAAAGAGCAGGTGGCCAGCACAGGAAAGTCAAATCCTGTGCCTTGTCTCCAATTTTGGGACGTTCAAGATGCCACAGATGCAGGTACTGTCACAGAATTGGAACTGGCAGAAAGGCGATCAAGGGCTTAGCAGGGATGGGTGACAACCATGAGTGGGACTAGGTGACTGGTGAAGAGTAGATCACCGTAAGCGTACGTGCTCGGTATTCCTAGATGTCCACAGAATGGTCAGACTGGTTTTCCTGTTAAAACTGCTTTCTCAACCGATTACAAGGATCTACATATAACCTCCTCCCTGGGAGATGGACAGAAAAAAGTGGGTGAAGGGAGACATCAGAAAGTGTAAGACATGAAAAAATAATAATTTATAAATTATCAAGGGTTCATGAGGGAGAAGGGGAGAAAATGAGGAGCTGATATCAAGGGCTCAAGTAGAAAGAAAACGTTTTGAGAATGATGATGGCAACAAATGTACAAATGTGCTTGACACAATGGATGGATGCATGGATTGTGATGAGTTGAACAAGCCCTCAATAAAATGATTTAAGAGAAAAAAAAATGCTTTCTCAATCAGCACCCATGCAAAGGGCAGTCCAAAGATCGCATGACACACTGTGCTGGTCCGTTGCATGAGACCTCTTTAAAGTGTTAACAAACACATCACGTTGATGATAAAGATGTCCTAGATCCCAGGCGCATTATTTTCAATCACCACCTATGCATACAAAAGCCAGACAGTAAGAGCAGATATACATAGACCCGTTTGAATTACGGCGTTCCGAAGAAGACTCAATGTACCACAGACTGGCAGAAGAATGCACAAATCTATCTGGGAAACTGTATAGCCAGGTTGTTCTTTAGAGGCAGGAATGGTGAGGCTTTCTAGCCTGTGCTTTGAAACATGTTCTCAGGGGGACCAGTTCCCAGAGAGCGATGTCATCCTTGGTACAGTTGAGGGTCACAGGAAAAGAAAGAACACCCTTAATGATTAAATGATGGGGGGGGTCAGCAAGGGGCCAGAATAACACTGATTGTGAGGACGGTACAAAACAGACCCTTGCTGCTTTCTATTGTAGACTCATAGTGAGGTGGAGCAGACGCCCTGACGCCTAGAGTCAAGTCTTCCCAGATGGGAGTAATTAATTTGCTGATAAAACCTGTCTCTGGACATTTAACAAATGCATTCATTTATCCCAAGCAAAAGGCCTGTCCCCGGTAACTCCAAGACTGCATTCATCTACACCAATTCCAAATAGGACAGGTAGCTTTTCGAGGTGCCCCAGTGGTGCAGTGGAAGTGCTTGCTCTTTGAACCCACCAGCTGGTCCACGGGAGAAACTGTGGCTGCTTTCTGGGATACCAGGGGGGCAGTTTCACAGTAACTCATGATAGTATTAAACAGCAGATGGAAAGCACCTGTCCCATTTTCCATCCCACCTCTGTACAGGAGGGACAAAGCTGCTGCACCCACCTAGCCGATGAGTGGCACCTGTTGGGCAGGTTGAGCCCTGCCCTTTGATCCGCTCTTGCCCTAGAGGTAGCTGATCTCTAAAGGGTCTAAGAGTAGGTGGAGTGGCAGCACCAGGTTCAGGTCAAAGGTAAAGCAGATCCTGGTGTCAATAGGAGTTAGATGCACAGGCAGCAGAGGGACACCTTGACCTGTGCATGTCTCTTGGCGGTTCCCCCAGGTTGCACAGTACATCTTCAGGTCGGGAGGCTGGAGAGACCTGTGGCAACTGGCACTCTGGCCAGCTGGGCAATGAGTAAGCAGGGTTATGAAACTTACTGCCCCATTGTGTGCTATGGTGGGTACTCCGTGCACAACAGATGGAAGCTAGGTGATCTTGTACCAACCTCAAAATTGTTGTATCAGAATTCGAGGAAGTCATCCTATTGAGGCACTTCCTCTTTTTGGCTTAAAACTATTTGGAGATGGTACTCCTGACCTCTGCATCGGAGAAATCAGCCCCGGGTTATTGATCTGGAATCTCCTCGTGATGTTTCAGGATGTCAGAAACCTTTAGGCTTTACGGCAAGAACATAAACAAGTAGAAGATGAGCCACCACGCTGATCAATTGAAATACGGGGGACGAGTTCTTGGACCAATTCTCTCTCCTCCAACCACAGAATGACGAGGCAGGCCTGTGTGTGGAAACACGGGACCTGAGGTGATGCTTGGCTCTGAGTGGGCTGCTGCAAGGGCATATATGGGTCCATGTAGACATCCACACGGACACTGCAGAGGCCTGGTAAAGCAGAAACCATAACTGGACAAACGGTACCAGAGACAACAGGGCACGACTGAACAGTTAGTACTCTCTTCAGTACTTCACGCAGGTATTATTGTCAAGAAAATATTTTACAACGATGGCTAAGAGAAATGGCCTGAACATTGTGACGGGCTACCTACAGATGTCTGAGTTTTTATGACTTTCTTTGAAATAAAAATTTTGTTAGATTAATATCCTATAGGAGCAAAAAAAAAAAAAAAAAAAAAGCAATCCCAACAAACCCCTCAAAGCTCATGGGATTGACTGAGAGAAAACCTATCGGCCACAGAATTCCCCCTGCAGACTTCCGAGATAAAGGTGCTGTGAGCAAGGCAACAGCACCTGCCGCTTTCGCTTTTACATGAGCTGGGCTGCTAACCGCAGGGTCAACAGTTGGAAGCCGCCCGGTGGGAGGACAGGGCTTTTTACTCCCATCAAGTGACACACTCAGAATCTCACAAGGGCCGTTCTGCCCTGTCCTTCAGGTTGCTGTGTCGGCGTGGCCTCAATGGCAATGAGGAGGCAAACTGGTGGGAAGTTTGATCCTATGTTCAAATTATTGAATATAAAAAAATATCTGAAATGTGAAGCCTCACCTAACTCGCAACAAAATGTTAAAAAATTATTCATGGAAACATGGGAAAAAATACCACCAAAAACCACGCTTCACCATAACCTTAGTCTTGAGGGATATTTTTAATCAAACATAAGAAATCAAGATCGGGAGTGCCAGATTATGTCAGTCCAAAGCCACAACTGAAAGGTAGTTTGCTTTCAGTCACAGTGTTTGAGGTCTCTGAGAGGTACTGAGCAGAAAACGAGGTTTCCCTCGTCTTTTAAAATCATGGGATCAACTTCTAGTGCAACAACTGACACATTTTATAAGAATTCCCACACTGAGACGTTTCTAGGTTGCTTACACAAGATTTCAAATGTCACTGGTCACTTATCAAAAAGAGGTAGTAATTCATGAAGACTATCTCAGATGAAAGAATCCTCACCACCTTGGATAATACTGGGTGAAAGCAAACACTTACCCTTAATGCTACTTCTACTTGATTTCTATTGCATGTACTTTCGAGTTTTCAAAAAGATACAGGATGCCTGAAAGGTTTCTAACATCAGTATGTTTGGGTTTTTTTTTAAACCTAGTTAATTATTTCATATAGTTTCTTTTTTATGTATAAGAGCTTTATATTAAGTAGTAATTATATATCAGCCATATAGGGAGAACGAAGTTTCCTATTCCACACAGATACAAAGCCTCCCCCTCACCCCCATGGAGACTCTGTCTCGTGAGAAATGAGGTGGCAATAAAGACATTACCATCCTCCTTGCCTTCTTTTCTCTGTGGGACACATCATGTCTTTGAAGGAGCCAAGGGCGCCTCACATCCTTTTGCACAGAAGACTTCTCTGTACTGTGAACTGCTTTGTGTCAAGCCAGGGGTCCACTCCAACAGTATTTCCCACCTTCCTGACATTTACAAAGCTTGTCTACCATGTGCGTGACTCTAGATGTTCTGAGGTTTGAGGACCGACCGAGGGCTCTCTTACATTTCTTCCATCCGGGAGGCCTCACTCCATGGTGAATTTTTCTGTTCCATCAGTGTCGAAAGATCATTCAAGGCTCGTTCCACGTCGCACATTCCTAAAGCCTCTTCCCCTGTGTGTTTTTTCTTATGTTGCAGGAGTGCTGAAGGCCAGCTAAAAGTTTTCCCACACTCCTTACACTCGTAAGGCCTCTCCCCACTGTGTGTTTTGATGTGTTGGGCCAGGGTTGATGTATATTTAAAAGCTTTCCCACATTCCTTACATTCGTAAGGCCTCTCTCCACTGTGTTTTCGCTCATGCTGCGACAGTGCCGACAACCCACTAAAGGCTTTCCCACACTCTTTACACTCGTAAGGCCTCTCCCCACTGTGTTTCCTCTTATGTTGTGACAGTGCTGACGGCCAGCTAAAGGCTTTCCCACACTCTTTACATATGTAAGGCCGCTCTACACTGTGTGTTTTGATGTGCTGGGCCAGGGTCGCCGTGTACTTAAAGGCTTTCCCACACTCTTTGCACTCATAGAGCTTCTCCCCGCTGTGTGTTTTGATGTGTTGGGCCAGGGTCGACGTATATTTAAAGCCTTTCCCACATTCCTTGCACTCATAGGGCCTCTCTCGACTGTGCTTTATGGTGTGCTGAGCCAGTTTGGAAGAGTATTTAAAGCCTTTCCCACAGTCCTTACACTCGTAAGGCCTCTCCCCGCTGTGTTTTATCTCGTGTTGCGACAGGGCTGAAGGGCAACTGAAGGACCTCCCACACTCCTTGCACTCGTAAGGCCTCTCCCCGCTGTGGGTTTTGATGTGCTGGGCCAGGGTCGACGTATATTTAAAGACTTTCCCACAGTCTTTGCACTCGTAAGACCGCTCTCCGCTGTGTTTGCGCTCATGCAGGGATAAGACTGAAGGCCAACTGAAGGCTTTCCCACACTCTTTACACTCGTAAGGCCTCTCCCCGCTGTGTTTCCTAATATGCTGAGTCAGCTTTGAAGGATACTTAAAGCCTTTCCCACAGTCCTTGCACTGATAAGGCATCTCTCCCCGGTGCTTTATCTCGTGTTGTGATAATGCCGACAAGAGACTAAAGGCCATTCCACACTCTTTACATGTGTAAGGCCTCTCTCTCCGGTGTATTTTGATGTGTTGAGTCAGGGTCGAACTATACTTAAAGGCATTTCCACATTCTTTACACTCGTAAGGCCTCTCCCCACTGTGTTTTATATTATGCTGAGCCAGTTTGGAAGGATATTTAAAGCATTTCGCACATTCCTTACATACGTAAGGCTTCTCTTCGTTGTGTTTTATCTCATGTTGCCATAATGCTGACAAGAGACTAAAGGTTTTCCCACATTCATTACATGCATAAGGCCTCTCTCTACTGTGAAGTTTTCTGTGTTTGCTGAGTGTTGATGAACAATTAAAGGCTTTTTCACATTGCAGACATTCATAAAGCCTCCCTAGACTGTGGCTTCTCACGTGCTTTGAGTAGGGTGATGAAAAACTACAGGGCATCCCACAATCTTGATGGTTACGTTTCTCTCCATTAAGTAATTTTGAATGCGGTGTTAGATAAGAGGGACAAATACAAGTGCCCACACAATCCAGGCAAGCTTTGTGCCCAGTGTGTGATCTGGTGTGATAAATGAATGTATTATTACCACCCTCCTGAAACCCGGTGTGAGATCCGGCGTGACGAATGCATGCACTGTCACCGCCCTCCTGGAAGCCTACAGGAAGCGCTCCACCTGGATCTTGCGTGGCCACAGCAGGACTTCCACCCTGGGAGAGCAAGGCTGCACTCAGATCACCTTCGCTGGGCTTCCTTCCGTGCTGCTCTTCAAACATGTAGTTTCTGTTGAAAATAGAGCGTGATGTTAGAGTGAGGTGTTTTTTAACCATTTCACATGGAAAATGCACTTTGTCCGACGACTTTCTCCTGCTGCATGGGCTCATGATCTCAGAGGCTGCTAGCCTAATTACTGCAGTTTTGGCAAGGATAGGGGCTTTTTGCTAATACATGAAACTGAAGCATTACTCAAATACACAATATCTGATGAGCATTTATGAAAATAGTGGATTGCGAAAAGGTGAACATATACATGTAGAGCAAGTTTTACCCACACATGAGCATGCCTCTGACTCTCTCTCTCTCTCTCTCTCTCTCTCTCTCTCTCTCTCTCTCTCTCTCACACACACACACACACACACACACACACACACACACACACGAGTATGGTACCTCAAAGGCTTTCCCTGGCGGTAGTGGTGATCCTCCCTGCCATAGAATTCACACAGTTCTCCTGATTTGAACAGCCACGGTTCCTTCTCCACGACTTCCACTTTTATGCACTCACCGGAAGAGCTCGGTGCATTGCTGTCTTGCTGGGAGACTGTCGGCAGGTTCGAGTGGTGTTTCATGATGTGAACAAACAAGAAAGGAGCATGACAAGCAGTGAGGCCCGCGCGCACGGCAAGGCCGAGGCGTTTAGCATTCCGGGAGTCTGGTAAACACCAGTGTAAGGAACAGTACTATGAATTAATCCCAGGGTGATGGGCGTGGAATTAACTGAGCAAGTGTCGGACAATATATGCACATAGAGAAGACTCAGGAGAATAATGCCATCCTACCTGAGTCCAGGTTCCTGAAGGTTTCCGCCATCACGTCTCTGTAAAGTTTCCTCTGAGAAACATCCAGCAAAGCCCACTCTTCTCGAGTAAAGTCCAGAGCCACATCCTCAAAGACCACCGAGTCCTAAACATCACACACATTCTCAGTAAACAAGGTAGCGCATACCTCAGTGCGCAAAAGGATGGGTGAGGGGGACAGAAGAGAAAGAGATGATCTGCAGGAAGATTACATAAAGATCTGTGTTCTCTCTAGCTTGGACCTCAGACTTGTGATTGCTGTTTGCATAGAATGCTGGCTAACACTCTCGCACTGTGCAGATTTAACAACATTCCTAACGTGTCAGATTTATGTCTCCATTCTTGCCTTATTTCTCTGTAAGCAAAAATATTCCTAGCAGGGGTCCAGCTTACACGTGGTGGTTTTTCTGAAAAACCCTATCTCTGCTATCATTGCATCATTTCAGCTAAGTCATCTCCACATATTTTCTTTACTCTTGATAGGTTGCCTTAAAAAAAAAGGAAAAAGTATATTTTTGTGACAAGGTATAACACAAGAAAGCTCGATCTTAGAGCTAATATGAAAATGAGAAGAAAACTCAATTGAAACTCTTGCCAATCTAGGACTTTACAATAAGTTTATGTGAAGGTTGTCATACATAAACAACAGGTTTTAGATGGATTAAGAACTTTAAGGATAATCAGGAAATTTTCAAGAGAAGCCAAGAGAAGAATCAAGCACCACCAACCTCGAGAAATAAAGAGACTCTGGCTGAAGTCCAGCAGTGGTAGAAGACCCCAGCGTTACCACTACTGTGGGTAATGCAGCTAATTACTTAACCTGGCCTTTCGAGTCGTGCTGTAGGTGTTGGTACCATGGACATGGTTCTGACTCACAGTGATCTATGTCCCACAGCAGGAAACACTGTGTCCAGCGCTGTGTCTTCTTCACAACTGCTCCGTTTGAGCGGTCAAGTCACTGAACCAACCCTTCTCCGTAAGGGGCTTCCTCTATTTTTCACCAACGTTTTACTCTCTAAGCACGATGTCAATGCTCTGTCCTGAACAACACTCTACTTTCAGCGAGGTTCTGAGATGAACTCCGAGCCCATGCACTGATGACGGGGCTCACTGTGCCAACTGTTAGGTGCCACGGAGTCAGCTCCGCCTACTCCCGGGAGGAACCAGTGCCTGGTCCTGCGCCACCCTCACAACCGTCCCATGGTTAAGTCCATTGCCGCCATCGCAGTGTCAACCCATCTCCTAGTGGGCCTTCCTCTCTTTCACTGCCCTCTACTTTACCAACCACGATGTCCTTCCTCCAGGGTCTGGTGTCTCCTGACAACATGTCCGAAGTTTGTAAAACGAAGTCTCATCACCTTTCCTTCCAAGGAGTACTTTACTGGTGCATGTGCTCAAGACGGATTTGCTTAGTCAGGACACGTTACAAAGTTCTATTAGGGCTGCTACTAAATGCCCAAAGGGACCGCCACTCCAACGTAAGCTTCGATTCAAAGGCACTCAACTCCACTTCCTTTGATCAGTGAATCCAGTCCCTGACTTAAGTACCCACAGGCATCTCACTACTAGAGCCAGCAAGCCCCTCGCAAGCACTCAGCTGTGCTTGCTCTGTGGGTTGGTTCGTCCCCGGCTCTGCATCATGCCCTGGCTCCTCCTCTGCCACTCCTCGGATGCCAAAGCCGCCTCTGGATCCACGAGGCTCACTGCACAGGGATGGCAGGGTTGAGTTTGCACTTGACTTCTCTACTTGCTGGTAGGGAGACTGTTTGGCCCCTCACTCACTCTCAAGAGGCTAATTTTATCATGCACAAGATGGCAACCAAAGAGTTTCTCTAACAAGGACTCGTAATTGGACTCTATCACTCTCTCCCGCCACCTTCTCTTAGCTAGACCATCAGGTAAAGGTGTTTGGAGTTAGTTACCTAAACTCCAGCTAGAAGAGTAACATTCAAAACTGGCTGCCCTGGAAAGCCAGGCAACCCCTATTCCAGGATCAGGTCTCTCCTGACAACCTGTCCCAAGTAAGCGAGACAAAGCCAAGGCATCCTTGCTTCCATAGTAACACAAACACAGATGGAACAGGTTTTCTACTTATTGGGGATCACCCACTGAAACACCTATGACTAGGAGTGTATCTTTGTCAGATAAATAAAAACTTTGTGAACACAAGTGGACCACTGCCAGACACGGGGACCGAGATGAGCCCTTCATGCTGGAGGAGGAGTGGAGTCCGACTCCGGGTCGAGTCGACCACAGTGGCGTGGATGAAGCAGAGCGTTCAGCTTCCTGTGCTGACGGAGCGTGACTCAAAAGGGGAACAGCAGCTGCAAGTGTTTATTAATAACTGAAACATGAAGTGCACAGATATGGATTTAGGAAAACTCAGTCATCAACATGAAATGGAGCACGTAAATACTGATCTCCCAGGCACTAGTGAACTGAAATGGACTGGCACTGGCTACTTTGAACCAGGAAATATTATAGTGGGGGTTAAGAGGAGCTGACAGCCAGGAGTTCAAGGAAGAGAATGTTTTGAGACTGATTGTGCTAACACTGTACGATACTGCTTGATGTGACTGAACTACGGAATGGTATCTGTATTACCTCCCAATAAAGCGGTTTTGAAGAGAAAGTCTTCAAGTTGAAATTGACCAAACAGCAGTCAAGATGCATGGGTAATTACTGGCAGCTGCAAGGAGAAAGTTGGAAACAAAGAAACCAAAACCCAAAACCCTCTACACTCACTGCCATCGAGTGGATGCCGACTGACTGTGCGCCCTGTGGGTTTCTAAGGCTATAACTGTTTACAGGAGCAGAAAGCCCGGTTTTTCTCCCAAGAAGCTGCTGGTGGTTTTGAACTGCCGACCACGTGGATTGAAGCCCACCGCGTAACCACTATACCACGAGGGGTCCTCACAAGAGGAGGAAGCAGTAATCGCTAACCATGTGAAGCTGGAGAGCGAATGGTAACATCTTGCAAGACCAAGGCTTCTTCACAGCACCTCTCTTTCTCCTACGAACTTAGCACTTCCCAGAGGGAGTACAGAGAAATGAAGCTGACTGTTATCTACAGAAAGAAACAACTGAACAGCTCCGAATCATCAGTCAAAACAAGGCCGGGGTGCAGGTGCTTAGCCGACAATGACTGGCTCAGATGCAAGTTCAGATCGAAACGGAAGCAAATGAAAACCAGTGCACCACAGCCACAGCACGAACTCTCGTATCCGCCACCGGACACCTCGAAAACACTCGACGCATCGAGCGCTCACGGCGGAAGAGCCGATCAGCTGTGACGTGACAGTAACAGCATCTTACGTCAAGAAGCAAAAGGCACCCAAGCGGGCAGGGAAGACGGAACGATCCATGTGGGTGTCAGGAGAGGCTTTGATCCTGACCACTGAGTCGCTAAAGCAAATGGAGAACAGCATGAAGCAAAACAGCTGAAGAGAAACGTTCCCAGGGCAGGTGAGCAGGATGAACTGCTATAACGGTGTGCAAAGACCTGGAGTCGGGACACAAAACATGAAGCACACACGCAGGGATAGATCCGGCTGGAGGAGATATCAAGGAACATTCTAGTCTCGAGGTGCAATACTGAAAGGTTCCCTGAGGAAAATATTGAATGATACAGGAAGCAATACAGAATCACGGTGCCAGCAAGAACAACCTGACATTCAGCCCATTCAAGGGGTCGTATGTAACCAGGAATTGATGTGACCACTGGAGGAATTCGAGGAAAACACGGCCCTGGGAATTGACAGAATGCTTCAACAAGCTGACAAAGCCCCCACTCACTTGTGAAAAGAAGCGTGGACAAGAGTACAACCGCCTGGAAGAGAGCCCGTATGTATGCCTGTTCCAGAGAAAGGTGTCACACACCACGAGGAAATTATCAACGGTACCGTCAACATCACCCTCCGGTAAAGTTCTGTTAGAGAAAATGCAACAAGAGTTGTAGCATTATAGCAGTTGGGAGCGAGGAGAGACTGAAGCGGAATTCAGAAGAGGGTGTGGAACAAGGGCGCTCGCGGCTGACCGCTGACGAATCTTGGCTGAAAGGAGAGTATCAGAAAGATGTTTAGAACAAAGACTAATAAAGGCAATTAGCATTCAGACTTACTGCACCACACATAACGCCAATGATTTCTAAAAACAGGAATTCTATCGAGTCCACTATGTAACCCAGATGCATTTATATTTCCCAGTGATTAGAAAGCATCACCAAAACCAAGGCGTCGAGCATGACGGGATACCAATACGTGTTTCAGCAAGCTGCTGAGGCACTGCAAGCACTTCCTCACCTAAGCCGGAAATTTTGGAAGACAACACTTGGCCAAATGACTGTTTGTACCCGTTCCAGAGAAAGGTGACCTAACAGACGCTCAAATGACAACACACCATCTTTGCTATTTTGCTGAAGATCATCCAACATGGTTGCAGCAATACGCTGACAGGGAGCTGGGAGAGGTTCAAGCTGAATGCAGAAGAGGACATGGAACAAGAGACATCACTGCTTGTGTGAGATGGAGCTTGGCTCAAGGCAGAGAATTCCAGAAACATGTTTACTTGTGTTTTATTGGCTATGCAAAGGCAGTTGGCAGCGTGGATTCTAACAAAACTATGGACGGGCTTGGGAAGAGCGGGAATCACAGGCCACTTGACGGTGCTCATGCGGAACTTGTAAACTGATCAGACTGGCTAAACTACTACTTCATATACGTTAATGGAGTAGTCCACATAGGAGGAAAAATGGATAAAAAATTATTGGCAAAAGGTGTAGAAATGATGAAACATACCCTAGTTCTTAAATGCTTCCTCCTCCCACTATCATGATCCCCATTCTACCTTACAAATCTGGCTAGACCAGAGGATGTACACTGGTACAGATAGGAACTGGAAACACACGGAATCCAGGGTAGATGGTCCCTTCGGGATCAGTGGTGAGAGCGGCGATGCCAGAATGGTGGAGGGAGGGTGGGGTGGAAAGTGGGAACTGATTACAAAGATCTACATATAACCTTCTCCCTGGGAGATGGACAACAGAAAAGTAGGTGAAGGGAGACGTCGGATAGCGTAAGATATGACAAGATAATAATAATTTGTAAATGATCAAGGGTTCATGAAGGAGGGAGAAAAATGAGCTGATACCAAGGGCTCAAGTAGAAAGCAAATGTTTTGAGAATGATGAGGGCAACAAATGTACAAATGTGCTTGACACAATGATGTATGTATGGATTGTGATAAGAGTTATATACGAGCCTTCAATAAAATGATTTTAAAAAAAGGATATGGGTTTGAATAATAATAGGAATAAGTTTCTGTATTAGATTCCTTTTTAGTGAACTGAAGGACATTCCTACTGGAAAAACACATTGATTTTACTTTTGAACAAACTAGAAATCAATTTTGACACTGAATGTTCCTTAGCACATCCCATTCCAAAGTTAAAACTGTTTGAGAACTAGTCACGTCAGACCTAAGCATCAGAGAATGAAAATGAAATCCGGAGCTCCCTCACTAAACAGAGCAGCTGGGACACCATTCCCTATGTTCCCTGCTCACAGTCAGGAGAATGTTTCCACCGTGTCCAGAAGATTTAACACGTATCTCCTCTGGTACAGTGTGCTACATGCAGTAGGAGTGTCCAAGATCCTTCTCAATATGAATAAGCTTCAACAGAACCTTTTTAAAGCTTACGTTGCTTTATTTAACGCAGTCTCCATGGGCTTTTTTTTAACAGACACTTTTATGTCAACTAAAATAGGCATTCTTCCGTGACTGTGAGACTATATCCATTAAGTTAAAATTGTCTAAGCAAGAACATAACTGATCCAAAGTTGTGCTGACAAAGGAAACTGATGTAAATCCACTCCCCTCATATACTCATCTTCTCTGACGAGAAAACCGAAACTTACCACATCGAATAGATTCCTACTCAGAAACCCTATTGGATTGTGTCCGTTTGCACCTCTGGCTTTTCCGAGACTGTCACTCCCTAAGGGAGCACACAGCCTCCCTTTCTCCCAGTGAAGCAGATGATGGATCCAAACTGCTGACCTCACAGTTAGCAGGCAATGCATAATAGACTACGCCACCACAGGGCTCTTTGATTTTCTAGCCCAGCAATGACAGAGCACTTCGATGTTACATTCTAATCGGATACTATGAGGAAACCGTTTACAATTCAAACGCCACCTCTCGGCCCAGAGAGGCTGAGAATAAACAATCTGTTTCTTGTGAACCTTCAAGTGTCTGGCACAACTATCCACCAAGGGCCAACAAGGGAAGCTTTCCCAGAGCTCCCTCATGACCCAGTGGAGCTCACTCTCCTGCGGTATTCCTTCAGGGAGGACATGATCGGGACAAGCCCCAAACAGACAAGACAACCAGCTTCCTCCCCTAATAATGATCGCTCCCTCTCTGTACTGCATTACACCACGTGACGGGCAGCTCTGTAACTTTAGAACGGCACGGGGAAAACACCCGAGCCCAGGGACAGCTAAGAGCACTGCTTACAGTGAAGGGACAGGATGGATCTGGAGGACCTGTCGGGTCTGCTCAGGTTCTAGGGAGGAGAGCCTGTGATTCCACAGTCCTAATGCCCAGGGTGGGATGTGAAGGCCCATACTACCACCTCTGGGAGCCAAATAAGAAAGGGAACCCCAGGTCTGCAAGGTTTGAGAACACATACAGAATCAACAGATTCCCAATGTTATTTGGCAAATTGCCCCTTTTCTGGGTGGGGCGGGAGGGATGACTCAGCGGCCCCTAGGGATTAAAAATTTTTGTACTACGGCCCCTAATCCAGGATAAAGTATCGGTATCTGCTTTTGTGAGTACCGTTGCATCGTTCAAGCGCCATATTAAAATAAATAAATAAAACCAAAGCAAACCAGCAACAGGCAATACCGCCCACTTTGGGACACACTGGTGAGGGCCCAGTGCTAGTGGACCGTGCCTCTAGATGCCTCTCCAGACGCAGTCCCTTGGCCTCCACTCTCACGCTTTCCCCGTAGAAGAAACAGCCCAGAGCTGTGCCCCTTCCTGATCATACATAACCTCACCCGCTACCACCAAGAACTACCCATTTCTCCTTGGTACTCACCATTTCCAAGGGGGTTTCTCAACCGCTAACTGGATATCCTCTGCAAACCCTAGAAGCCAATTAAGTAGGAACGACAGCAGTGGAACCAAGGGCACTAGGCAGTCTGATGGCCGATGAACTGTGGTCCACACAGCCAGTCACAGCCTTTGAAATCCTTACTTCTGATTGTATGGACGGACAAGGTTGTTGTAATCAGTTCCCAGCTGCCTACACTGGACTGGTTCTATCTGTGGCGTGCCTGGGACCTGAAATGGGAGAAGGATGGGGTGAAGAGGGTGTTGACCAGTAAAAACTATTTTTCACAAACGGCAGTGTTTGCCCAAGAACAAACTGAATAAGGCAGAAAGGGCTAGGAAGGAAGTAATTGAAATTGTAAACACTGTTATTGAGACATGTACTATTATGTTGGGAGGATTATAACCAATGACAGGTAACAATATACATATGAATTATTGAACAGATACTGATTTTGCTCTGTAAACCTTCATCAAACACAAAAGTTTTTTTTTCAATGCTGGAATAGGGGTATTTAATTTTTTTTTAAAGTGCATTGAGTGAACAGAGTGGCAGGTTCTTGGCCTCCAGCTCTGTCCCTGGGAAGAGGACTCTCTAGTAAGCAGTGGCCCCTTGCTTGCACAAACTGGTTCAGTCACCCCCAGAGATCCTGCCTCGGGGTGTGTGACCTCCACAAACCCCCCTCCTGCATCTTGCCATTGCTCAGCCCTGTCTCACTGACCACAGACCAACTAGGGCCGGCCACACGGATTCCCTCAGGAGGAGGATGACATTTCTGCCTGTGGGGTCCACTCAACCCCAAGAGGAAGAGAGATTCACAGGTGCAGAGATAGAAACCGTGAGCTGGCGGCAATCTGGGAGATTGTTTTATTTGATTCAGAGCCTCACAGGGGCAGCAGGGTGTGGAGACAGAAAAGTTTTCTCTGAGAGGGGGTTGCTCCTGCAACGTCTTTTATACAGCTAGTGAGGTGGGCAGCTGGGGGCTACAAAGACACCCCTACTCCCACCCACATACTGGGCTTTCCTGTAGCTCATCTGGGGGCATTCACGCCGAGTCTGGCTGGGCAGTGGGGTCCTGGCCACGCACTGAGGGGTGGGGGGGAGGGCATCTTTCAAGTGGGCCCAAGGACACACAAGAGGTGGCTGCTTAGCCGCAGTGGCGTGTGTGTGTGTGTGTGTGTGTGTGTGTTCTTCAGCTCGTGTCCCTACCCTGCCTTACAACCAAAGAAAGGCGTAAAGTGCGCCCCTCCACTAAATTGTTTCCTCATGAAAATTAGGACGCACAGAATTTTCAATGTACATCCCACTTCCAAGTCCTGCTCGTTTACTTCGTGCCTTGACGGCTGTCCCCATTGCAGCTGAGAGGGAAGATCCCCCACCCCCACCCCGACCCCAGCCCCGCCCGTGCGTCCCGCCCGGGAGAAGCCCGGGAGGGCAGGGCCGCCCTGCGAGAGGGGCTGGGGCCTAAGGGACCGGCCCCGGGCGCCCACGAAGCCCAGACCCTCCATTCCGCGCCCGCTCCCAGGGGCGTGGACGCCGCTCGTCTGCAAACCGCACGCGCGCTTCGCAGGTCGCAGCGAGCTTACCTGCAAACGCCCCGAGACACGGGTGCGGCGCCGCCGGGGGCAGGGCCGGGGCTCACCGCGCGGCCACAGGGACACCTGCGACTCGGGGGCGGCTCCGCAGGACGCAGAGGCCGGGCCCGGGCAGAAGCGCCGCAGCAGCACCCTCCAACCTCGGCCGGACTCTCGAGCGCCGCGGCTCTCCCGGAAGTGGATCGGGCCGGACCCGCGCAAAGAAAGCACCGCCAGGGCCGCGCACTTCCGCTCCCGGAGACGTGCGCAGTGTCAAGTGTTGGTGCAGCGCGCCCTCTAGTGGCGACGGGCATGAAGTGCCTTCCACTGCTGCTTCAGATGGTTGCTCGTCCTGCAGCGTTGTGGCTACGCGTTGTGCTGCTAACCACTAGACCAGCTGTTCAAACCCAGCAGCCGCTAGGTGGGAGACAGATGTGGCTTTCTACCACCCCCGTAAAGTTACAGTATCAGAAATTCACAGCGGCAGTTCTGCTCTGCCCTATAGGGTCTCTGTGAGTCAGCAAATACTCGATGGCAATTAGTTACCCATTGGGGGGCTGACCACAAGGTCAGCAATTCAAAACCAACAGCTGCTCCATGGGAGAAAGATGAGACTTTCTACTCCCATGGAGGATTACAGCCTTGGGAACCAACATGGACATTTCCACCCCATCCTACAGGGTGGCTATGAGCCGGAATCAACTGGGTGCCGGAATCAACTGGGTGGGAGGGGCTGAGCTTTTATGAAAAAAGAGGCTGTGTTTGTATATGCATACCCCACATGTCTAAAGCATCATCTTTCTGAGTCAGTTTACATTAAAAAAGAAAAACGCTGGATGAAGTTGTCAGGGGGAAACTACTTTGGTTGATTGCAAGGTGTAAGCCAGTACCGCCCAACCCCCACCTCCCAGCGAAGGGAGGTGATTTGCATTTTTGCGTGTGTACATCAGTTGAGGAATTTGAGCGGACTGTAAATATATAACAGACTTCTGGAAAATGTGTTGCCGTGTGCACAGGATGATCTTGGGGGCTATCATGAAGATGCTTAAATGTAAAACCGCACTAACGACAGAACACGGTTCTCCTGGGCATTTACCTACAGAGGCTGCCCCATGAGAATTTCATGGGAAAACTTGCCTCATCCATCACACAGCTCTGAGCGTTCCCATGCAGTCGTCCCTTTGCTCCCCAAACTCAACATTTAAAGGGGACACAATTCGAGTCCCTGTTGCTGTCAGGTGCCTTCAAGTTCCAGTGGGACAGAGTGTCCAACAGGTGACCACCCACTGTCGGCAGACCAATCGGGAGGACACACGCGACCCTACTGGCCAGTCACTGCTGGACAAGACTGGCACCAGAAATATTCTCCAATAAATTTAAAGAATAATAACCCTGGACTTCCCCTTGACCCCTAACCCTCTAAAAGCCTGGAGAACAAAGAACTCGGGGCTGATTTCCTTTGGACGCTGGGTCCCTGCTGCGTTGGGCAGTGGAGGGAGGGAAGCCCTAGTTCGAGCTAGAAAAATAAACTCTTTTTGCCGTTTTTGCATCTCAACTGGTCGTGATTATTCCGTGCGCCCAAGGTGAGCTCGCATTCCATTCCCTAACCCAACAAAGGAAAATTCACACTGCTGAATATCCCATCACAATCATGTGGTCGTTCCTTTTAGCCTTCTTTGTAAAACAGCATTTTCTTCAAGGTTCTGAGTTACTGTATGTGTAGTGCTGTACCAAACTTTTTATGATTTTTTAAATCTTTGTCCACACGTGTGAGCTCTGCATTACTTATAGTGTCTGTGAAAATATTGGTGTGAGGAATAGGTTTTACATGAAAGGATAGCTCATATCAAGGGTTTGCATCAATCCAAAGATAAGAGTTTGTTGCAATATATTTTCAGTCAAGCATAGCTTCAGATCATGCATTTTGATACAAGGTCTTGCTTTTGATAATTCTATGATTTAAGGAGAGCCAATTGCTCCAGGAACTAGGCCCACATTTGTTCACTGGGCCAGAACTAGTGACTTGTCTACCTACATACTTGCTGTAAAGCCTCAGGGATCCTGACTTGCTGTAACTTCACAAGGGGGAGAGAGCATCAAAATCAAGAGCCCAAAGCTGATTTCCCTGATGCAAATGTCAGGAATAACGTCTCTCTCCAATTTTTTTCCCAACCAATCTGACACCAACTGGACAGCAATTTTTATTCCCTGTGGAAGGCACGAATTATAGCCATATCAGCAAAGACCATACTTGGTTACAATTAGGGAACTAATAGGTTACAATTCATGTTTAAAACACTCAGGATACAGTGCTTTGAGCCCCTCGGGAGGTCTCTCTGAACCTTGTTCTGATCTCTATGCTGTTTAAAGGAATGTTACAAACCTTTTATTTTGACAAGTACCAAGAGGGAGGGAGGGACCCTGCTTAAACTTTAAGCTTTGGCCAGGTACACCCAGCTCTATTGCTGCAGATCAGTAAACAGCATCAAGAGGTACACAGCGACACCCTGCTTCACCAGTAAACATTGTGACCAGAGGGGATCATCGCTTGTGTTCCTTTCTGTTATAGTTTATTGTGCCAGCCTGGCCGATAAACACAAGTAGGATTAACTGAAGGGCAGAGGGATAAATGGCTCGGTGAGCCTCACCTTGGTTGTTCTGTGCCTCAGTTTAAAGGGGTACACTACCTGTGGGATGCCTAGCCTGTGGACTGTGTCGCTGTAGGTTGAGGTCCCTTTAAGCCCACACGATTGGAATGTTCATCTCTGGAGCTGGGGACTGACAGTTGATGACAGTTGGGGACCTGCCTTGCTGTTTGCTGCCTGGATATATATAGCCCAGCTCTCTCTATAGAAGGGGACTAGCAACTGGCAGCTCTCAAGCCTTAAAGGACTACCAGTGTCTCACTGCTTTATAATTTAACTGTTAATTTCTTGTATTATCTATCTGTATATTATTTAATGGTTTATTTCTTGAATTATATATATATCTTTATAAATATATTTATATATAATTACTAGCAATCTGGTTTGTCTCTCTAGAGAACCCTGTCCAATACACTTTCTTAGGCTACATGTGATATTTATTGTGAGATGCCATCGAGTCAGAGCCGACCCAGAGCAACCCGCTGCACAACAGAACATTGCACGGTCCAGCACCATCCTCACTATTGTTGCTATGCCCCAGCCCATTGTGGCAGCTTCTGTGTCATTATATCTTAGGCAGCATTTATTAGTTATTGTGTCATTTTCATTGATTGTTTTATTGGAGGAAGGCTTATTACTCTGACATGAAAATTTTTATTTTATAATTTATGACTTACTAGTCAATATTTGGCAATACTTGTTATTAATAGTCTCAGTAAAAATTGTTGTTCGTTGCCATTGGGTTGGCTCTGACCCAGAGACCCTATGCACAACAGAAGAAAACACTTCACAATCCTTGCTTCTGCTTTTTGACATAATGATTGTTATGACATATTTTTGACATAATGATTGATAGAAATGATTATTGGGAAGTATGAAAATAGAGAGCTTGCAAGCCTACTTGTCTTCAGCCCTAAAATTGGAGATTTAAATGGGGTTAGGACACACCTGGAAAGAAGATTCTGAAAAGATAAGCCCCACCCAGTGTGTTGAGTTCTCAGAACATTTGATGGTGAAGAGACTTGCCAACAGGGCTATTGACAGACTGAAGTAAAAAAAGATACTCTTTGTATTTTTAAATTTTGAACTAGTGGTTTGCTCCAGAAGCTGAAAAAAATTGGAAGGTACTCTTCAGTCTAGGGCTGAATATTAAAGGGAGCCTGTGAGCAGGCTGAAATGCTTGCTAGGTGACCACCTGGATTCACTTGTTGAGTGGAATCGAGAGAAACGCAGCAATAAAGAGATGGGTTGAGTCTGGCCACTGACACACATGGACCTGGTTCACAGGGCGTAGAGGAGATGAGAGCAGGTTCTGAAGTTCACGACCTAGTACAAGGGGGCCAGGATTGTTGAGAATTTTTGACAGTGCCCATGGTCTAAAGGCATGGCAAACAATGGGCACCCTGGTGAGGCTGAGTGAGGCAGCCTACATTGAGTTGACCAAAATCGCACCAGATGAAGAGAAGATTGTTGAGCCTGTGAACTGGTGCATATTGTTGCTGAGTTGATGGATGGCCTGTCCTGCTATGACTTTGCTTACGGATGCACACTTCACCAGGTCCCAACTGGAAAGATTCTTCACATTAAAGAATATGATTATTTTTTCAGAGGACTGTGTTGATTTAAGTGGGCAGTATAGAAACTAGATACCCAAAATGGGAGAAATAAAGTCATGAAGTGGCCGGCTTACAAACTTTCATAAGTGGGGGAATATGTTCATAGGATTATGGTGTAGATGTTCACAAAAGTGTAGAATTGTTTTATTCACTTATAGAATGCTCTGTTTAAAGGACGGTGGCATTTTAAAATAGTATGCATTTTAGTTTTATCCTGTTAGGTACAGATAAGATTTCATTATTTGTTTAAAATTATCTATGGCTAAAGAGCTGTGTAAAAGTGTCAAGTTGACAAGGGTTTGTCTGTGGCAGTTACATAATCAATCAACTTGACAGAAGAGGTGGAGTCTAGCCTGTCAATCAGGTCATAGCAAATTATGCCCCTTTGTGGGCATGGCTTTCTCCTGAGGATTCTAGGAATTTCTATTTTTCTCCTGGATGTGGGACACACACACTCTCTCTGCTTTGTCTTCCTGCTGACAAGCCACATGGAGCTGTACTGATGCAGCCAGAGCCCTGGAGCTGGAGGAGCCACGTGGAGACCTATGCCAGCCTTGAGATGTTTCCACCACCACTGGATCCACGGGACTTTCCACCCACTGGCTTGTGATTTCCTGCATTCAGCATCATTGCATGGCTGTGATTCTAAAGAGGAAGTTATAGATTGGTATAGACATATGGGCTAATATTGTACTTATAGACTTGCTCTGGACTAGGCTGAGATGTTTTCTTAATATACAATTGCTCTTGGATATAAAGTTCTCTCTTACACACATACATATGTCTCTAGACTTGTTTCCCTGGTCAAACCGGACTAACATAAAGACATAGTCAATGCTCATGGAAGTAACAATCGAGAGATTCAAAGACGCGTTGCATTAGGCAAATCTGCTCAAGAACTCTTTTAAAGTATTGAAAAGCAAGGTTGTTACATTGAGGACTAAGGTGTGCCTTACTCAAGTCATGGTATATTGAATTGTCCCTTATACAAGTGCGAGTTGAACACTGAATACGACAGAGTGCAGAAGAATCGGTGCATTTGAATTGTGGTGCTGGGAAAGACTACTGAAAGTGCATGGACTGTCTTGAAAGAGTATGACCAGAGTGCTCCTTAAAGTCGTGGATGACAAAAAAAAAAAAAAAAGTAAGTCGTGGATGACAAGGCATAGTTCAGGAGCCCTGGTGGCGCAGTGGTTACACATTGGACTACTAACTACAAGGTCAGCAGTTTGAAACCACCAGCTGCTCCACAGGAGAAAGACAGGAATTACCACTCCCATAAGGAGTTACAGTCTTGGAAACCCACAGGACTACTTCTACCCTGTTCAATAGGGTTGATATTAGTTGGTACTGACTCGATGGCAGTAATTTTGTTTTCCAAACAAGCTCATCAAACTACAGGGTAAAACCAAAGAAAATATGTTTGAAAATATGTTGAGAAAATTTCAAAATGCAGATAAAAGAGGAAAACAGAATGCAGCATAAGGAATACCCCAAAATTGTGGGATAGTAATAACGGTGGGTCACCCTCGCATTGAGGACCCCAAAAAGGAAAGTAGCAGACATAAACACAAGAAATATATGAGGTAATAAGAATGTGAAATTTGGAACATTACTGAGTCATAGTAAACTTAAGTTTGTAGAAGTTCATGGAATCCCATATATGCTACATCTAGTGGTATCATAGTCAAAGAGCACAAAAAATGATGAGGAAATAGTGAAAGTTAAGAGGGAGTGGACTACCAAGCCCCGAGGATGATATTCCTACTCAGAGAAGCCAATACCCAGACAAGACCACATGGCTGGCCCCACTATTAGACACAATGGCCCTCACTGACCCATAACGCTATGGGGGACAACACTGGAGACACATGGGAATTGTGCCATCACACCAGGGTAAAACACGAAGGGCACGCAACAGAGCAGCAAAGGCAGCAAAGTAATGAAATGCCAAAATAGACCTTGGGGCCAGGACATGGCACACCATCAGACTCAACCAGAAAACACTCCTAAAGGTCAACAAACTATAGGCTTTTCTTTTTTGTTGTTGTTGTTTTGCTTTGCTTTGACTTGTTTTTGTACTTATTATTGTGGGACCTTGTGACAATATGACTCGACAGACAACTAAAAAGGCAATTAAACTGCATGGAACCTGGATGACTGTTGGAATAGGCAAATAAGGTTTACTGAACCCCTAAAAGTTAGATTGCTCCTTAGAGACACGGATGGGGAAACTTCATCTCATGCGTGGAGACATGTCAGGCGAGACCAATCCCTGGAGAAGGAGATCATGCTTTGTAAACTAGAAGCTTTCCACATAACCCGGCAGTGCTTTGTTCTAGATGTGCATAGGGTCACTATAGGTCAGAACAGTCAATAGGAGGAGATATGGGCACTTTGCCATCCTGTTGGATCTAAGAACCCCAGAAATGAAGATTGAACCTCACCACCATTAAGAAGGAAGAGCCAGACCTAGAGCACATCTTTAGACTCGGGTTTCCTAGAACCAGGAGAACAAGACAACGTTGACACTGCAGACAATGCAAAGGAAGGCAGTTACAGTGGGCATGCCAACTCCCCAAAGAACCAAGTATCTTCGGGCAGGAGTCCTGCTAGTAGCTTAGGGGGTCTCTGAGAATAAACCTGCAGGCTAAAGAGCTCTGAAACATGTTGGAGAATGGTGAAAGTCAGGCTAAAGGCCACGCATGCTTGTAGGCATGACTGAGGAGCTTTCTTTATTGAAGAACTGTATTCTAAGATGTTCCCCATAATAAAGTATAAACTATTGCTGTTATTAGCTGCCGCCAGCTCATAGTGACCCCATGCACAACAGAAATACTGCCAGTTCTGTGACATCCTCACAAATGTCCCCAGGCCTGAGCCCACTGCCGCAGACACTGTATCTCATTGAAGGCCTTCCTTTTTAGCTGCCCCTCCGCTTTACCAAGCACGATGTCCTTGTCAAGGGACTGCTCTCTCCTGACATGTCCAAAGCATTAGAAAGCATTTATTTTAGACGAAGTCTTGCCATCCTTGTTTCTAAGGAACATTCTGGCTCTACTTCTTCCAAAAGAGACGTTTGTCCTTTGAGCAGTCCATGGCACTTTTCAATTTTCTTCAGTCAGCACAATTCAAATGCGCGGATTCTTCTTCGGGCTTCCTTATTCAATGTCCCACTTTCACGTTTATCAGGTAATTGAAAATATACCACATATTGGTATTTGTAAAGATATACTTTATTCCTCCAAGTAACATTCCTACAATCCAATACTTTAAGTTTTGTGCAGATTTACCTAATACAACATTGTCTTTTGATCTCTTGACTACTGCTTCCATAAGCATTGATTGCAAATACAAGGCAAAATCCTTGACAACTTCAATCATTTCTCCATTTACCATGCTATTACCTATTGGTCTAGTTGTGAGGGTTTTGTTCTTCTTTACAATGAGGTGCAATCCATATTGAAGGTTGTGAGCCTTGATCTTCATAAGCAAGGTTTGTGTCTCCTCACTTTCAACAAACAAGGTTGTGTCCTCTGCATTTCTCTGCTTATTTATAAGCTTTCCTCCAATCCTGCTGATGCATTCTTTTTTATAATCAAATTTATCTGATGCTCTGCTCTGCTTGCAGATTGAACAAATATGGTGAAAAGATATAACCCTAATGCACACCTTTTCTGATTTAAAACCTTGCAGTATTTCCATGTTCTGTTCACACAGCTGCTTCATGATCCATGCATAATTTCCGCATGAGCACAATGAAGTGTTCTTGAATTTCCAATCTTCTCAAGGTTATCCAGTTTATGATCCATGTAGTCAAATGTCTTAGCATGATCAGTAAAATACAAGGAAACATCTTCTAGTATTTTCTACCTTGAGCCAAAATCCGTCTGACATCAACAGCAATATCCTTTGTTTCACGTCTTCTTATGAATGTGACCTATCTTCTGGAAGCTCCCTGTCAATGTACTGCTACAACCACTGTTGATGATCTTCAGTACAATTTTACTTGCACGTGAGATCAATGATATTGTTCCACAGCTTGAGCATTCTGTCATTTCACCTTTCTTTGGAAAGGGCACAGATATGGATCTCTTCCAGTTAGGTGGTCAAGTAGCTGTCCTCTAAATTTCTTGGCATAGACAGTGCTTCCAGGGTTTCATCAGCCTCTTGAAACATTTCAATTGGTATTCCAACAATGTTTGTGATTTCCCTAATAAACCCTCCTAACTATCAGCACAGACTGTGAGCATTACACCAATTTCTCACATCAAGCAGAGAAGTGCAGTGCGGTGCGGGGAATGTACTTTGAATTAAAAAAACGTAGAAGGTATGCTTGACACATTTCTTATGAGCAAAATTTTAGCCTAATGATCATCATTCTATGTCTTACCCTTGTGTAGAGGAGGTACTATACTGCAGCACTATTTTAAAAAATATTAGGGGCTCATACAACTTTTATCATAATCCATACATACATCAATTGTGTAAAGCGCAACATTTGCTCTCCACTTAAGCCCCTGGCACCAGCTCATTTTCCCCTCCCTCCCCACATCCCTCATTAACCCTTAATAATTTGTAAATTATTTTGTCATATCTTATATTGTCTGATGTCTTCCTTCACCCACTTTTCTGTTGTCCGTCCCCCAGGGAGGTTATATGTAGATGCTTGTAAGTTGGTTCCCCTTTCCACCCAACCCTCCTGGTATCACCTCTCACCACTGGGCCTGAAGGGATCATCTGCCCTGGATTCCCTATTTCCAGTTCCTATCTGTACCAGTGTATACCTTCTGGTCTAGCCAGATTTGTAAGGTAGAATTGGGATCATGATAGTGGGGGGGGGGGGAGGTAGCATTTAGGAACTAGAGGAAAACTGTATGTTTTATCATTGCTACACTGCACCCTGACTGGCTCATCTCCTCCCGGCGACCCTTCTGTAAGGGGATTTACAGTTGCCTATAGATGGGCTTTGGGTCTCCACTCTGCACTCCCCCATTCACAATTATGATTTTTTGTTCTGATGATGCCTGATCCCTTTGACACCTCATCATCACACAGGCTGGTGGGCTTCTTCCATGTGGGCTTTGTTGCTTCTCAGCTAGATGGCCGTTTGTTTACCTTAAAGCCTTTAAGACCCCAGATGCTATTTTGATAGCCGGGTACCATCAGCTTTCTTCACCACATTTACTTATGCACCTACTTTGTCTTCAGTGATTGTGTCAGGAAGCTGAGCATCATAGAATGCTAGTTTAATAGAACCAAGTATTCTTGTATTGAGGGAGTACTTGAGTGGAGGGCCAATGTCCATCTGTGTAGCACTATTTTTACAGGAAACATTCTCCTTGATTGCTGGTGGAGGTGATAAATAATATAGTGGTGGTGGAGAGGTTTGACCAGCAGTTCCTCAAAAACAAAAATTCATACCACAATATGACCCAGCAATTCCAATCATAGGCAAATACCCCTATGTAATAAAAGCAGAAAACCACAAACAGAAATCTGTACACCAATATTCATCAGAGCCCTGTTCTTTCATTTTAAGTTTTATTGACATAAAATCCACATACTATACAGCTCAGTGGCATGAATATATTACAATATTTTGAAATCACCACAATCCATATTAGAACATTTCTTTCATCTTGGTACTCATTACTTCTCATTCACTCCCAATACCTGCTGCCATAACCCTAAGAAACTATTACTCTTGCCACTATCTTTATAGATTTGCCTATCATGTATTTCATAAAATTAAAAGCATACAAAAAACCACCCCACCAATATCGAAATAAAACACCGACAGACCCTAATCCAAAGGAAAGCAGACAATAAACTAGAATTAAAAATGGAACAGAAAGGAAAACACACGGTTAGATTTTAACATAATTCTATCTACATTAACTCACTTTCCAATGCACTGTCTGATGATCAGGCTATTTACAACCTTGGCAGTGGACCAAGGGAAGTCAATGAAAGCTTAATTCCTGTGAGGATTCTGCAATCAGATTTTGGTTATTTGCATCTTTCTGCAAGCCAGTTGCTCAGAATTTAAGCTCTAACACAATTTCATCCTCTGATCTTGGATATTGTTACTTACAACTCTTTGAACACACATCGTGAGCATTCATATACTACTAGAGGCATTTTAAAGCAGACTTAAGTCCACCAATTGGAATTCATTAATACATATATTACTGAACTCATTATTATATATAAGCTACTTCTTTTGTTATTTAATTTTCTGGGCTAAAGTAATGGAAGTGAATTTTTATACATCTAACTATTCTAATGAGGACAATTCTACATTCAAAAGTTGGTCTCATTTTTTGTCTTATTATGGCTTTTACTGTATTCGTATGCGATATCCATGGTGTCATCTCATAATCTGACTGGTCTATAATTTTTAATATTTTAAAGTGTCCAATGTATTCTTGAGGTGGTCTCTTAACGTAGGTGGGATATACTCAAGGACTTGCTTTAATTTACTTCATCCCCAATATGAGCACTTAACCTGTTCTACAGAGGCCTTGTGTGTTGTATTTGGCGATATTGAGTTGGCTTTTTGTACAGAGGTAGCTGATTTGAATTCCTGCGTATTCCATTGGGCAGGGTTCACATAAATATAGTCATTTGTGTTGTTCAGTATTGTTTCCAAGTAAGTAGTCATGAGTGCTGAAAATCGCATCATGTGACCTGGAACACCATCTTGATCACCAACCTATATTTCCAAACTACCAATTCTTTGTTTCCAACTTTTACAATCCAATGGCCACTAATTATCAATGTATCTTGTCAATATGCATGATCAATCTCAGACTACAAAAGTTGGTAAAAAGATTAATTTCCTCATCTTTGGAATAGAGGTTGAGCAAGTTTGAATATGTCTATTAATTGAACTTGTAGGCATGTGGATACTAGACTATAAATAATAGTGTTTTCTTTCTTCTACCTAAAGATACACCGTGCAATGTACCTTTTTGATGACAGATGTGATGTCATTCCTCTTCAGTCACAGCACAGATCATATATTGTCTGATTTGAATTGCCAGTGCCTGGTTATTTCCGTACATTAAAGCCTTAAACATAGATCTGAATGTGTTCCATTTAATTTAGGATAAATTATAATCTTCATTGGTTTGTATTTCATACATTCCGAATTCTGATAACAAAGATTAAACTCTATGAATTTGGTCAGGTGCATTGCACGAGAAACCCATGAGGACAAGGCAGTTATTGTTACTCTTTGCATCCCTTAACCATTGTCCTTCCAAGGTACATCGGTAGGCTCCCTGTTAGGAACCTGCTCTCTGCCATGTCACTTGTCAGTTTTTTGTACCGTGGTGGCTTGCATATTGCTATGTTTTTGGAAGTTATATCACTGATGTTTCAAATACAGACAGGGTAACCAAATGTGAACAGAAATCAGCAAAGATGAGTAGTGTCACATTCCTGATGAAAAAGGACATTTCAAGAGGTATCTTGAAGTACAAGGCTGTCTGTAAAAGGGTAATACCCATACACAGAAAGTGTTATCTAATGAACATAAATATTATTCAACTTTAGGCAGCAACCACTAAAACTAGTGATAAGGACATTGTGTATTATTGACTATTCAATGGCATACAACTGGGGGAGCTGGACTATATGAAGAAGAACACGGTACCACTGTTGGAAGCAGGATTCCTAACAGCCTGAAATACGCAGACAGTAAGCATTGCTTGTTTGCTTAAAGCAAGGATTTGAAACAATTGCTAATGAAAATTATGCCTGCAGTATTAAAGACAAATAGTAACCCGATGGAAAGTAAACAACCATCACAACTGGGAAAATAAACAAATGGGTAGGAGTGAGCTTGTGAGGGATTTCATTTTTAACATACATGGATACATCAATCAAGAAATCAAATCACTGCATTGGGCAAAGCTACTGCACAAGACTTCTTTCAAGTGTCAAAGAGCAACGATGTCCTTTGAGGACTCTGAGTGCCGGAAACAAGCCATCGAGCTTCCAGTCATCTCAGATGAATGTGCACATAGATAAACATGTATTTGAAAACTGCAAAACGTTTGTGTTGACTCTAACAGCCTGAGAATTAAGTACCTAAAAGCTATTTTATAGAAATAGTCTGCGGAAAGAAAGTCCTTGGAGGTCACTGCAATGTAGTGCAAAATTCAAATTATGATTTGATACTGACTTGGTGACGTGAGAATAAAACAAACTCAAGGTACTGGAAATTTAAAGATTTAAATAGTTGTCTTCACATTTTTTAATTCTAAAAATGGGTGCACTCCTTACATTCCTTAAAATTAAAAAACAAAACCAGGTTTTAAAAGCCTAATCGGGATCATAAGGCTATTACTTCCCATTACCATTACCTACTACGATGTCTTCCAATCTAATCTTGCTTGATGAAAAGAATGAGCGCGAGCATGACTGGTGGAGAATGAATGGCTCAGGAGCAGCCTTTCACGCTGATCTCTCGGGGGCATTAGTGTTCCCATGAACTTTTCATAATGCATCCATTTCACCATTCACCAACCTCATATTCAATATCAATTTGATGTTTGCTGTTTCAGTTTCAGAATTTGTCATATAGTTATTTTAAAGATGGGATTTTACTTTTAATAGTGCCTCTAACTATATCATCATATTGAGGAAGGTAATCACACGTTAGAATGACTTCATTTTGCTACAATAAAATTTGGAACTCAAACATCTTTGTTCAATACAATATTTTCCATATATTTGTGTAGAAGACTCCCATATTTTAGTTCAACATTAGTGGATTTGTTTTAGTCTTTGGAAGGAGCTAAGTGGCACAAACCAAGCAGTGTTTTCAAGTGTATGGTTACCTTTTGGCAGTTTTTTTACTCTCCGTGGCTGTGTTGAGTAAGAAAGAATTTAAAAAGCAGCTTTGTCTAATCTTAACAAGCATGCCCTGGATGACAGAAGGTAAAGACTTTCCCACATTTTTACGTTCATAAAATAAAGCCTTCCTGCAATATGAGTCTTTATATCAAGAGAGGGGAGAAGGACAATTAACGGTTTTGAGATATACAGCTCTAATTCATTCATAGATTCTCCATTGTGAATTCCTGTTACATGAGTGACAAAGGACCACTGAATGTTGTCACATATTTCTTACACTCACAGGGACCCTCTCCACTGTGAGATCCCACCTAAGTGCTCAAGGGTCAGGAACATTTGAAGTCTTTGCACCTTACTGACATTTATAAAGACTCTTTCATGGGATTACGACTTTTATGTCGAGGGAGAGTTCAGGCTTCACAAAAGGTCTTCCCACCCTCCTACATTAATGGGGCCTCTCTCCTCTGTGAGTTCTTATATGAGTGTTCAGGTTTGAGGAGCAACTAAAGGCCTTCCCACATTCCTTACATTCATAGGGCCTCTCTCCACTGTGAGTTTTTATGTGAGTGCTGAGATTTGAGGAAGAAGTAAAGGCTTTCCCACATTCCTGGCATTCATAGGGCCTCTCTCCACTGTGAGTCCTTATATGCTTGGTAAGGGTTGAAGGATCACTAAAGGCTTTCCCACATTCCTTACACTCATAGGGCCTCTCTCCACTGTGAGTCCTTATATGTTTAGTGAGTGTGGAGGAATCACTAAATGCTTTCCCACACTCCTGGCATTTATACGGTCTCTCTCCACTGTGATTTCTTCTTATGTGTACAGTGAGATTTGAGGCTTGACTAAACGCTTTCCCACATTCTTTACATTGATAAGGCCGTTCTCCACTGTGAGTTCTTATGTGAGTGGTGAGATATGTGGAACACTTAAAGGCTTTTCCACACTGCTTACATTCATAAAGCCTCTTTGCCATATGAGTTCTTCTTATATGTCTAGAGAGATTTAAGGTTGCACTAAAGATCTTTCCACAATGCTTACATTCAAAAGACCTCTCTCCACCATGAGTTCTTATATGAGTGGTGAGGTGTGTGGAACATTTAAAGGTTTGCCCACACTGCTTGCATTCATAAAGCCTGTCTTCTATGTGTGTATTTCTTATATGTTTAGTGAGATTTGATGCTTCACTAAAGGCTTTTCCACATTCTTTACATTCGTAAGGCTTTTCACCACTGTGAGTTTTTATATGTGTGCGGAGGTTTGAGGAATAAGCAAAGGCTCTCCCACATTCCTTACATTCATAAGGCCTTTCTCCACTGTGACTTCGTATATGTTTAGCTAGGGTTGAGGAATCACTAAATGCTCTCTCGCATTCCTTACATTCATATGGCTTCTCTCCACTGTGAGTTCTTATATGTTTAGTGAGGGTGGAAGAATCACTAAATGCTTTCCCACATTCCTTACATGCATACGGCCTCTCTCCACTGTGATGCCTTCTTACATGTGAGGTCAGATTTGAGGCTTGAGCAAAGGCTTTCCCACATTCTTTACATTCATAGGGCCTCTCTCCACTATGGGTTCTAATATGAGTGATGAGGTAAGTAGAACACTTAAAAGCCTTCCCACATTCCTTACATTCATAGGGCCTTTCACCACTGTGAGTTTTTGAATGGGTGCTCAGATTTGAGGAATATTTAAATGCTTTCCCACATTGCTTACATTCATACAGTTTCTGTTTACTGTGACTTCTTATATGTCTAGTGAGAAATGAGGCTTCAGTAAAGACCTTCCCACATTCCTTACATTCATAGGGCCTCTCTCCACTGTGGGTTTTTATGTGAATACTGAGGCGTGAAGAACAATTAAAGGCTTTCCCACATTGCTTACATTCGTAAGGCCTGTCTTCTACGTCAGTGCTTGTTTGTCTAGTGAATTTTGAGGTTTCACTAGCGGCCTTTCCACATTCCTTACACTTACAAAGTTTTTCTCCACTGTGAGTTTTCATATGAGTAGTGAGTGTTGAGGAACAAGTAAAAGCTTTCCCACATTCTTTACATTCATAAGGCCTCTCTAGACTGTGAGTTCTAATATGCCTGGTGAGGGCTGAGGAATCACTAAATGCTTTCCCACATTCTTGACATTCATAGGGCCTCTCTCCACTGTGAGTTCTTATATGTCTAGTGAGGGTGGAGGAGTCACTAAATGATTTCCCACATTCCTTACATTCATAGGGCCTCTCTCCACTGTGAGTTCTTATATGTCTTGAGAGAGTAGAGGAATCACTAAAGGCTTTCCCACATTCCTGGCATGTATAGGGCCTTTCGCCACTGTGAATTCTTCTTATATGTGTAGTGAGATAGGAGCTTCGACTGAAGGACTTCCCACATTCTTTACATTCAAAGGGCCTCTCACCACTGTGAGTTCTTATATGAGTGGTGAGGGTTGAGGAGCATTTAAAGGTTTTCCCACATTCCTTACATTCACAGAAACTTTTTCCAATGTGAGTTCTTATGTCTTTAATAGAGAAATCACTAGCATTATGACTACTTTCATTACATTCATAGGGCATTTCTCTATGTCTACTGAGGGTAGGGGAACAAACAGTGGCTTTCCTATACTCCTTACATTTATAAGGGATGTCAGCACTGTTCCCTGTTTTCTGTACACGGAAGGCTGAGGAATAGCTTACAGGATTCTCAAATAACTTAAAGTCAGTATCTACATATCTTCTATCAACATTTTTATGTGAACCGAGGGTCAATGACCTATATGTGTTACTACATTCTTCATTTGTATGACCATTCAAATGTGCTTCAAATAATGAGAAGCAGAAACATTTGCCACATCTAGGACATTCATAGAGTTTCTTGCTATTGTGTGATATCACAGGAGTCTTAAAAATAGAGGTATCATTGAAGTCTTTCCCATAGGTCTGACACTTATCGAGTATATTCTCATTAAGTGTTCTCAGAGGACTGGTTGGGTGGGAGAGGCAACTGAAGGTTTCCCCACATTCTTTATATTGATAAGCATTGCATCCACTGTCAGATGTGCTACCTTTCTTATGTGATGGGTGATCCACGGAGGTTTTTCCACATTGAAAATATTCAAAAGGATCCACTCTTGAAGGATTTCTTTTAAGAAAAGTAACATTTGGAGTCTGCTTGGTGATTTCTCCACACTGATTGCCTTCATTACTTTCACAGAAGTTCTCTAATGTATTACTTCTGTTAAAAACAGATTGACAAGCTTTTAGAAATTAACATATTTTGCCATTACCCCAAACAATTAAGTACAAAAGTATCTTATGTTAAATCATGTAGTAGAAAGACTATTACTACTGTAACTGTTTCTAAAGCATGCAACTTTCTCACCATTAACACCAAGTTAACAATGTTTTACACATTTAATATTGGACTAACATTTAAGAAAATACTGAACAGAAAATTGATTGTGGTGGTTATTATACTCAATATGGCTATATGATTGAATTGTACATATGAATAAATACATATTAATGTGAATAAAACTCTTAAAAATATGCTGCACCTCTCTATACGTTTCTATTAAGTATTTCAAATCAGTTCTAGTCAATAGACACCCTATTATGCACAATATAAGGAACTGTCTAGTCCTGCACTATCCTCACAATTGTTCCTGTGTGTGAATTCATTGCTGCAGACACTGTCCATTCATAAAGCTGTGCGTCTTCCACTTTACTGATAATGAGATTGTCTAGAGACTGGTCTCTGTTGACAATATTTCTAAAGTCTGTTAGATGAAGTCTTTCCATCCTTGCCTCCAAGGAGCACTCTGATCGTACTTCTCCCAAGGCACATTGGTAGGTCCATTCAGCAGTCCACGGTATTTTTAAATATTCTTCTCCAGCGCCACAATTCAAATGCAGTTTCTTTATTCAAGCTCCACCTTTCACATCCATATGAGGTGATGGAAATACTATGGCGTGGGTTAGGTTCACTTTAGTCCTCAGAGTAACATCCTTGCTTAAATCTAAGGGGATTTAAATGTAAGGGGAAAGAGGTTCTGTCCCTTTGGGGAAGTGGAGTCCAACCTAAGACTGCTTTTCAGAGGTTGCAGAGAAAAGGATTCACGTAGGGTTGCCCCATGCTAAATTGTACTCACAATCCCAAACTGAATTTGTATTTCCAACCAAGACTAAACCTGGCCCATTATGCCAGATTCTCTGGCCAGGAAGATGTAGCCTGCCACAAAGTAACCAAGCTAAGTGTCTGTGGAACATTACTTTAAAAGCCCTGTTTATGAGGAATGCTTTCATTTTCTTGAGTATCGGCACTGCTAGGACTTGGCAAGTTGTCAGAAAATTCGGAGTGCTTTCCAACTACTGCTCTTTTTCTCGTTCATTTCCTGATCTTGCATTCTACTCACCAATAATTATCAGTGCATCTTATTACATGCTCTATCAACTTCCAACTAAAGTTGCTGGCAGAGTTCTTCAATTTCTTCATCACTAGATTTTGAGGCTGCTGCACAAATTTGCATAATTGTATTGATTAGATTAGCATGAAGGCAAATAGATATAATCCCATCACGACAGCATTGTACCTAATGATTCCTTTTGTAATGTCCTTTTAGACAATGAAGGCTATGCCAGTCCTCTTGAAAGTACCGTATATACTCGAGTATAAGCTGACCTGAATATCTGCTGAGGCACCTAATTTTACCACAAAAACTGCATTAAAAATGTGCTGGAAAAATTTGGCTTATACTTGAGTACATATGGTACCATGTTTTCCCAGCATAGCAAATTATATAATTTTCTGATTCAAATTGGCTAATACCACTGCATAACAGCTCAACAATGACTAGGATATTGATCTTTATGATTACCATTTCATTTCTGACCACTTCTAATTTTCCTAGATTCGTATTTTGCACATTCCAAGTTCCAATCCTTAGCTCATATTGTAGTCATTCCACCTTACTCTTAGTGCCGCATCAGCAAATGAAGATCTTGAAGTCCACTCCCACAAGGTTTCCCCAACTCACATCACTATGGTTGATTCCACTCTGAGAAAGCACCTCCTCCTGAGTCTCACGTTCTAAGTACCCTACTTGGGGGCCCATCCTCCAGCACTACTTCCTACATGCTCTCCTTCTATTCTTCAGGCCTTCAAAATGTGACAATTTTTTTGAAGCTATACAGTAGGTTTTCAGCGACTCTTTGCTCTAACAGGAGGAAACAAGTCCTTCTTTGTTGTCTGTTCTTAGTCTGGATGGGTTCACTTTGGGCGAGCCTGCTGGCATTAGAAATGCCAGTATGCAACCACACACTGGCGAAATATGGGTGAGTGTATTTAAACTCCCTATCTTTCCACGACCTTTCAGTGTCCTCTTCAAAATCATAGTGCTAAGTCAGACACCTCAGCAGCTTGGGCACAGGGGCACTTAGTGGGGGATGCCTTCCTGATCTGCCACTCCACTTATCTTGGGTCTGATGGACTCACTGAGGATGCTTTCTGAATTTGTTAAACGTTTCGGGAGGTCAAATTTCACTCACCCGGCTGCCTTGTATGCAGTCTAAACCACCCCAAAGTTCACCTTTGGATTGCCTAATAGCAAACCTAGAACTGCTGGGTCTTAAGTCAATTACTGAACAAGAAAGTGATACTTTTATGCAACAACATCTGACTACAGAACAGAGTGGACAATAACTCAAATGGCCAAAAGGTGGCATTTTCCATGCAAAAATCCTCCAAGACCTACATTTCTGCCAGCTTAACAGGTTTTTAGAAATGTCCTACTTACAGACTTTCTCTTTCATTCCCAACCATATCTACATCAAGATTTCCCTACCTTTCAATCCCTGCAAATTCCAGAAAAAAATTCCGTTCCTAGACAAGGAATCCACCTTTAACCATTCTGATCACACTCCACTGCCTGCAGCCCTGCCTATCCTCACTGACCTCCATCGCACCAGCCTTCTACCCCCCCTTACAACCCCTTCCTGCCTCATCTGAAACTCCTCCAGCTCCTCCCACCACCTCCCTGTGGACAGTACTCTGCTGACTTCTTTAATTTTCTAGTCTCCTCCCACTTTTCCCTCTCACCAACTCCCCTCCCACTGACACCATCTTCTGAGCAATCTGACACTGCTCCTCTACTGCCTTTGTCTCTGCCCCTTGCCCGTTCATGTTCAACCATTTCCAAACGAAAGGCTGCTTTATTTACCCTCTAATTCCACTTTCAGATCCTGTTCTCATTTGTCCTCTCTGAGAGGTCTCGGAACCTGAAGGATTATTTAAAATACATATCCCTCTCTCTTTTTCTGACTTACCTGATCACAATAAAAGCCTGGTCCAGACACTATCTCTCCCTCAGTCATATGCTCTTACCTGGCAGGATGTATAATTCTCACAAGCACTTAACCCCCTGAAGACAGGGAGAGTCTGGATAGCAGCACTAAGAGAGGCGATGAAATTCATGCCCTAAACCGGGATCAGCCAAAGCTGTTCGCTCCCCGACTAGAGTCTAACTGGAACTATCAGCTGGGCCTCGGGGGCTGCACTCTCCAGGATGACGTGATCACTCATCTCCTGGAGGGTTTACAGAAAAACAGCCAATACGCAGTCAATACGGACAAAATTAGAGAAATCTTTCAGGACCCAAAGAAAATCCTGCCCAATTTTTCCATGCCTTTTAGATGCTTTACTTAAATCTACCAGAGTTGAACCTTCGACACCAGCTGGGACTACTTTACTTCATTCACACTTCATTTCAGTCAGTTCCTGACATAAAGAGAAATTGGAGCATGGCCCTCTGACTCCACAGCGAGACCTTCTCAACACAGCATTCAAAGTTTTTTGTTTTTTTAATTAAAAGATCATTTTATTGGGGGCTTCTTAACAATCCATACATCAAGTGTATGAAGCATATTTGTATACATGTCACCATCATTATTTTTTAAACATTTATTTCTATAGAGCCCTTGGTATCAGCTCCCCCACCTGCCCCCTTGGGACCCCTTAATAACTTTTTGTTACATTCCTGTCTTACACTGACTGCTATCCCTCCTCCCCCCACCCCCGTTTCTGTGGTTCGTTTCCCTGGTGGGGTTTGTGTGTGGATGTGTGTTGATCATCACAATCAGTTTCCCTTTCCTCCCCACCTCTCCCCATCTTCCCCCTACCCTTCCTGGTATCGCTACTACCATTTCTGTTCCTGGACTCCTTGTGTTGTGAGCTCTTCTCTCTATCTGTACACGTGTGCATGCTCTAGCCTAGCCCACAATGTAGGACTGGGACCATAATAGTGGGGGGGGGGGGTGAGGAGCCTCAAGGAACCAGAAGAATATTGTGTGCTTCATCAGTGCAATGAGGTGCCTTGGTTGACTAATCCCTTCCTTGTGATCCCTTCTGTGAAGGGATGTCCCATTGTCTACAGATGGATTTTGGGTCTCTGCTCCGACCCCCCTTGTTCTCAACCATAGGGTTTATTTGTGTTATGGGTCTTCTGATGCCTGTTGGCAGCTCATGATCGCACAGGCTAGTGTGCTTCTTCCATGTGGGTTTGTTTCTCTGCTAGATGGCCACTTGTTTCACTTCAAGCCTTGAAGACCCCAGATGCTCTATCTTTTTAATAGCTGGGCACCATCAGCTTTATTCACATTTGTTTACGCACCCATTTTAACTTCAGCAATTGTTCTGGGAGGATGAGCATCACAGAATGCCGGTTTGTTAGAACAAAGTGTTCCTGCATGAGCAGAAGCCCAAAGTCCATCCACTACTTCAGGGTATTGCCATATAAATATCTGTACATAGGGCAATACCTCTATTTTTATGAGTTAATGTATTTACATCTGTAAACACCTAGCTTCTATCTCTATCCATAGTTCTGCTTCCTAGGTCTTTCCTCTGTTTCCTTTTACCTTCCTCCAGCCCCACCATCATGCTCACCCTTTTTCTGCCTCTTACTAACTCCTCTCAGCTACATTGCCAATGCTCCAACACCTCCAGGATCTCATCCTCTTTATTGTTGATTTTAACTCCTTAGTTGTTCCCCAGTCTATGGTGTTGTTTACTCAATGCCCCTTTCCCGCCTCTTACTCCCAAGTCCCTCTGAAACCATCAGTCCTGTTGCTTTCTCGAGCTTGCTTCCCATGCATGTCTTATATAAGAAGGCAAACCAGCAATGACAGAGAACAAACAAAAAGAAAACAAAAGACTGGATAAAAAAGAGGAAAAAATAAGGCAATAGTAACTAGTAATGTTAAAACATTTTCAGTAATAGGAACAGGCAACACCAGACAAATGGCAGAGAGTTGGAGCTAAAGATCAAATGCTGGCTAACGCGCTTCAGGTTAACAGTGTGGATCCACGTCTACATATACTGGGCCACAGGTGGGCAAACCACCCAGCGCCGGCCGCAGATGACCCCCAGGCAGGACACTGGGCACAAGAATGCCCTAATCCTCATCCTCCACCCAAGCCTTGCCCACATTGCAGGCAAGGAGGACACTGGGGAACTGACTGCCCTCTTCTACAAAGAGCGGAAAGGACAGTCTCTCCCATCCCCCTCTAGAGCAACGCGCTCACTACGCTTCGTTGTCAGGGCTGCTAGGATTGGCGATGGAGGAATGAGGTGCCCAGGGCCGACGTCCCTAAGGAGACCACCACCTCCAGCCCAGAGTAATGATCATCATCTCAGATAAGCCTACTTCTTACCTTGTAGACATGGGCGCCGCTTATCCAACACTACCTGAACATTCAGGACAGACTTCTTTTAGGAGCTTACTGTTTTAGGAGTCTCAGGCATAGTTTCACAACCCCTCATTACGCAACTGATGTTTTGTCGGTTTGTACAATTCTCACATCCCAAAATGCCCCATTCCCTTACTGGGCAGAGATATTCTTTCTAAATCCAAAATAGTGATCATCTGCATTTGCCAGGGGCCTCCCAGGCTTCAAACTTACTGCTTCTCTTGCAAGCCGTGCCAGACACTGTCTCCTTCCCCCCAGAATACACCCAGTGTCCCAACACCCCCACCAATCTTCTCCTTCACCACCTCCTCTGGTGAACCCTTGCACTTGGATGCCACCCAACCTTCTCTTGTTAGACATCACCAGCCCATTTGTGTCAGTTTAAAAGACCCCTCGAAATTTCCTAATGTTCCCCCAAGGTCCTGTAGCTCTCTGACACTTAAAGGGCCGTAAACCAATAATCTCCTAACTCCTCAAGGCAGGCCAGGTAAGGCCCACTCACTCTCCCTACAACACACCCATTTTACTGGTTATTAACCCAATGGCTTGTTCAAGATCTAAGAGCCATCAACTCTGCTGTCTTGCTAATGCAAACTGTTGTTCCCAAGTCTTATACTGCGCCCCACTATGCCACCCAACACAGCTCACTATACTCAGTATTCTTTACCACCCCTCTCGAGGAAATATCCAAAGACCTTCGCCCCTTCACCTGGATGGATCCTGACACACTCCATTCTCAACAACTATGCTGGGAGGGCCTCCCCCAAGGATTCCTCAATAGCAGTCATTTGTTTAGTCAAGCCCAGTGACCAACCTCCTTTCCTCCAGCTCTCCCCTCCACTGTGTGGATGACCTCTTGCTATGTGGCCTCCCCATTCCAGATTCACATCACACCAACGTTCTCCAAAACTTCCTAGCAGATATAGGGTACCTACCGAGTGTCCCCCACCAAGACCCAGCTTTCTCTCCCCTGTGTCATCTATCTGGGAGTCCAACTCACAAAACACTCCAAAGAGATTACAGTGGGCAAGAAGTAGCTTCTTATTCAACTTCCAACTCCTTCTTCAAAAGATGAAATACGCTCCATTCTAGGCCTTGCAGGCTATCTCAGGCTATGGGTTCCTAATCCATTAGCGAAACCTCTGTAGGAAATGGTAAAGGGGATCTCACTGAACCTCCAGACCCAGCAATATCTATTGAAAAGCCATACAGAACTCTTCAATCTGCCCTGCTTTCAGCTCCTGCACTACCTCTCCCTAATCTAACCTCCCTTTCACTCCATATGCAAATGAAACTCGTCATGGCCGAAAAGTAGGACCTCCTTCGCTCCAGTAGCCTATTTAACTAAACAGGTAGATCCAACCATCAGGGGTGGTACCCATCCATGCCTACGGGTCCTGATAGCAGCTGCTCTCTTTGCCCACGAAAGTACAAAAATTACCTTTGGCCCAAACACTTGCACTAAATCCTCCCATCATCTGAAAGACCCACCATGCTATGTCAGCCCTTCCACCTTCTTGTCTACAGCCATTTCATTTCACTTTTATTGAAAACTCAAATTTTACATTCCAGCCCTGCTCACCACTAAATCCAGCTACACTACTTCCCATTTCTTCATCACTCCAGCACGCCTGTACTGAAGCCCTTGCTCTCTGGTACTCTACCACCTCACATCTCTGTCTCACCCCTACCCAACCCAGGTCACAGGTGGCAGTTCACAGGGCGTACCCCAGGCTGGCTGTGCCCCAGTCAGCCCCTCGGGGACCGTCGAGGCACCCCCTCTCCCCAGGAACACTGCCTCTCACGAGGCAGAGCCCCAATCTTAGCCCGGCAAAAAGGCAAGCATTTCTAGATTCTACGTATTCTTCTCATAGTTCACTTTCTCATGCCGCTATCGGTGGAAGAGAGGGTACATGGCAACCAAAGGAGGCCAATTCCTGATGGCAACCTGGCACGGCAGCTTCCCAGGCTGCTCTCCTCCCACAGCAGGCACTTATCCTTCACCGCCAGGGACATCCCCATTCCACCGAGCCCACAGCAGTGGGAACAACAGGGCAGACACGGAAGCCAATGAAGCTGCCCTACACACCCCATCGGCTCTACAACCAACAGCCATCCCCCTGTCCACCCAACTACAGCCTTACAGCAAAAAACGAGAGCTTCTTTCTAAAGCAGCTCAATTCAGAGACGGAGAGATCATGATAGAAGGCCGATGTATCTTACCAGACAGACAGGGACTGTCCATTTTAACTAATGTACATAATACTCTGTATGTGTGGCACCGTCCTCTTTTGCAACTAATAAAATCTACGCTTGCTCACCCTCACCTATCCAAAATGCGCCAACAGATCACACGAAGATGTACTCAGGGAGTGATTCATCACCGCTCATGTACCACCCGCCCCCAGACAAGGGGGCATGTTCTTGGACAAGACTGCCAAATCTATTTCACCCCCGCCCCCCCATGAAAAGGTCAAATACCCGCTCACAATGGTTGACACTTTGTCAGCATGGTAGCACTTCCTTCTACCTCAGAAGGGGCAAAACAAGTCACCCAGGTGCTCCTAGATAAAATCATTCCTTGTTGTGGCCAACCAGCATCCTGACAATCAGACTGTGGTCCAGCCTTCAGCTCACAGCTCAGCTCACAGCTCAGGCCTCAACACACAATGGAATCAACACAAACATTGGCGCCCTCACTCATCAAATCTCACTCACCTTAAGTCTCACCCAGACAGTCTCTGAACTTCACGGCCCCTGGACTCAGCTCTTCCCTCTTGCCCTAATGCGTATGAGCCACCCCTTACAAACCTCTCCTCCTCAGCCCAGTTGGCAGACCCTTCCTTGTGGGAAACTTCTCTTCATCACTTCCGTTAGGAGACTGTGCACCCTGTTAAGGCATCTTCTGGGCACAAGCAAACAACCACCTCAATCTTACCCTGTTGGAGAGATACAGTTTTCAGTTCCTCTGGGAAAAGTATTAAAATCAAGACAACCAGGTCCCCTAGCACCTAACTGGGAAGGGCCACACACAGTCCTTCTACCTTCCCCACAGCAGGAAAGCTGTCAGGGAAACCCTCCTGGTTTCACCTTTCAATGATCAAAGCTTTCCTCCCAAATCTCTTCCTCCTCCTCCTCCTCCAATCCATCTAATAAGGAGATTAACCAACCCACCGATTGCTACTCCTCTCAGGGAAGGACCAACGAAGGTTAATTTATCTTGCAGAGTCTCTCAGCTTCCTGAAGAGGCGGATGCTCACAGCTCACTGCCTGGCTCTATCCCCCTGACAACACCCCTGAAGCCATCTTCCAGTGGATTGGAGACCCCTGGTTCCATCTCCGCCACCCGCAGAGACCCTGCTGTGTCAGCTTGTCCAAGGGCTCATTGTCCTAGGAGTCTCGGGAGATCCTCTTAGTGTAGTATGTCTCCTCGAGGGGCCTGCTCAGGGGGTTCCTTTCCAGCATCTGTTTAGGAGCCGTTTCTCCAAAAGACTGGAGCTAAAGTAAAATATGTCTACTTTTACATGCATACTGGGCTATTATTCTACTCTGCAGTGTTCTCGCATGCTTACGTTAGTAAGTGGACAACAGAGGCCCTTCTGCCCCTGTAACTGCTCTCTCTCTCTCTCTCTCGCTCTCTCTCTCTCTCTCACACACACACACACACACACACACACACACACACACACCACCTCCACAGACCTGGGACCAGGTGTCCCTTAAATATTATTATATCTTCTCTGAGGAACGGGTAAAACCTGCACGGTTATATGGATGCCTGGAAGAAAATACCGAATTTTGTACAGGCAAAATAACCGAATTTTGGGTGGGGACGAAACCAACTGGATGTCCTGCAACGTTTGGTCAATATATCTGTTGGTTCTGCAAGCCTCCCATGCCAATAACCCAAACTGGCATCAAAAGGATCAAAGAGCAAAATGAAATCCCGACTCCACACAGACCAATAGATCTAGCCAGACTCAGAAAAATAGCACAACAAGCTGACTCCCAGACTCTCCTTAACACCACCCACCAACTTCTTAGCCAAACAATGCTCACCACTCTGCGTTGGTTAGGTCTTCTTCTCCAACAAAGAAAATATTTCGCATCCCCAAATCCATCTTCATGGGTAACACCTAACATAATCAAGGCAAGCAAGGCATCCCCTATCATAGGACCTGAAGTCTTCCTCATTCCTATTCAGGACACTGTCTGCCTCCTGGCCCCGGAAGGGTTATAATCCATCGACAATGTCTCTACCAACTCCTGTAGTGAAATACTAAGACTCATTGTGCCTCACCTGGAATGTTTTCCTTATGTGATAATATTTATCTACACATGTTTACAGGCTGGATGGGCAGGATTATGCATCCCAAAGTTTCACATTTCAGACATAACTGTTTGGGCCGGGCCGGACTGGGCAGCCCCAACTCCTCTCCAGCTCCTAAGGAATACGTCACCTCAAAGCCCCCATTCGCAGCCTCTGGGAGGATGGATGGCCTATTGAACTATGCAACTCCTGCCCCAGCACTTCAAAGAGCTTACCTCCTTGGGTTTGTGTAGCCCCTTCCCCAGCACCCCAGCAAGCAATGTATCTTCCCAGGCCGGTTTGTAGAGCCCCTTTCCCAGCACTCCAGAGGTTTCAAACAACGGGATGACTTCCCACGGGTCGCGTCCTGACTCAAGGCCCTGCAGCTGCAAGCAATCAAAATTCTCCCTTCTTTCTGTCAATGATCCGAGGGCCTCGCCGACAAGCTTTGACTTTCCTGACCTAAGTCGTTGGGTCGTGGACATCCCCCAGGGGTTTCTCGTCACCTCAATAAAGCCTCTCTTTACTTTTCTCTCTCGGCTGAGCTCTATCTTTGAGCAGGCATTATTAGGCAAAAGATCCAACAACTAAAGGAGCACGTCCAACCCTGTCTAAAGGAGGTAGGAGAAGGGCTCTTGGAAGCCCAGCCCATGGACCCTGCTACTCCTGGGCTTTCTCAGTGCAATATGTGCACTCCTGTTTCAGACCTGGACTGTGTTGCTGTTTTCAGAACCTTCTCAGGAATGTGTGCATGCTTGACCAATCAAGCCTACCCAGAGCTGGGTATGGCTGCGTTCCACCCACCAAGGCGCTCACCAGGCCATGCTGAGACAGGACAAGGTAGGTTTCCATGAGCCCTGTCCGGCAGGAAGCAATTACAGAAGATGAGACTTTGGCCCTAGGCCCTGTTATCAAAGCAAGCATAAAGGGTCCCACCAGCTGTAAAGCAGCACACAGCCTTGCAAGCATCGCTTTCCTGGAATCCTCAACTCCTTCTTGCCCTCAGCAAAGGAACTTCCTGTGCCTGTCATTAACGTTTACCCCCACCATTCAAGCTTCGCAGTCAATAGCACACCACCGGAGGGGATGTGAGCACTTGGCTTTCTTTGTCTCCGCTCTTGCTCTGCTCTTGTGCTGCGGGCGATTCCTCTCTTCTTCCCTATTTCACCTACTCTCTCCTTCAACTTCCCGCCTTGCTGCTGCTCCCTTATCGGTTTTTCTGCTCCTTCCCCATCTGTCTTTTTTTCCATTTTCCCTCCCCTCTGGAAAATCTGCAAGACTCTCCTTTCTCAATCATTGATACTCCAGTTCCACTCCAGTCTCTAAAGTTCTTTCAAATGTTTTGTACTGTCACAATACACAACTCTGTTACATGTTGAAACAATGTTACATACGGTTACAACAAATAGCAGTTTGGAACATATGCAAGGATATGTTACAACAAAACCTAAACTTGCCAGACTTAAGCATATCTTCACACTCATTGCTACCTGGAGGGTACTGTTGTAACAGCTGTTTCAACCCATCTCATTGCAGGTCTTCATTTTTACTGACATGCTTCTGAACCTATCCGTGGATATAAGTGTATGCACACGTACGTGTACAAAGACAATGGTCTAACGCATCAGGACTTTTTCTGAACAGCTTACTCTTGTATGAGCAACACACCTCGAAGGTCTCCTTTGGATTTCATGAGGATCTTCTCTGCCATGTGACTCACAGGCTCCTATCACGGAAGGCCAAGTGTCACTCTTCATCAACTGCAGTGCTACCTGTTCAGTGAATGACTTCTCTGCAGGAGGAAGGTTTCCAGGAACAAATGCAATCATCCCGATTGAGGTTCACAATATGAAACAAGGAGACATTAGGCAAAAAAATTAAAACATTTAGCAACATTTTTCTCTTTCAGCTGTTTTATAATGTTTAAAAGTAAGTTTACTAGAAAATAAAACCACAAAGATGGATAGTGACAGTGAAAATGAAATGAAATTGGGAAAGTAAAGTAGAAAGAATTCAAACTGTATTGAAACTGGTATTGCAAGATAGTAGAATTTTCCCCACAATCTTTTGGAAGTCTACTTATACACACTTAAGATTAAAAGTGGGGGGAAGTCTCCATAATCACAGGTGTGAAGATTGCTAGTCAGAAAAGCTCAGGTGCCTGGAGATGTTTTAGATGAGTCATGCAAACAGAGTTCCCGCGTGCACCGTCACCCTGCACAGCACTGGTGCTTTTCTGGTTCTTCCCACCTGACCAGGGATGGGTCTTACCTCCACTGTCCTGGCTCTGCTGGGAGAACTCACGAGTACTTTGTCATGGAAACATGCACACATGCACGGTAATGCGGGAACACAGCACAGTAATAAGCATTTCCCTAACAACGAGCCAATGATGTACTGTCTAGTATCTCTGAAAACAGATAGGTGGGAGGCCTTTTGCAGAAAAGTAACCCTGTAAATGTTGTAATAAACACCATCACACACTTTACAATTTCCCAAACCACTGATCTGCTAGTGCCCAAATGGTCATGGAAGCCAATGTTTACAGTTACGCTATTTAAAGAATGTAAGGACTTTTACTTACAAGAGAAATGGAACCATGTTTTAAAAATGTCGAGAGCTTTACGTTCCCGGGCGAGCCAGAGTACGGGAGCTCCGCAGGCCGAGAGGCCGGGCATGTTTCACTTAATCATACATTCCTAATGCACAGCACAAGTAAAATATTTTCATTAACTTAAAAAAAAGATGCTACTCTTACCCACTGTTTCCAGGTTTCTGAAGGTTTCCATCATCACATCTCTGTAGAGTTTTCTCTGAGCGAGATCCAGCAAAGCCCACTCCTCCTGACTAAAGACCACCGCCACATCCTCAATGTCCATTGAGCCCTAAAACATCACAAACATTTTGGCAAGTAAAGTACGAAGTACTCCAGTGTACACAGCACAAAGGGTGTAGTTGACAGTCCTGGACACTAGCGATTCATGGGTTTGTCACAAAACCCTGCTGTACAGAGGCGTACTTTTAGGTCATACCCATCAGCCTTCGCCCGTCATCAACTATGTTCTCCTACTCAGGCATTTCATCTTGTCTCACAGGATTACATCAATCTAAAATCATGCCGATGGGAAGTGACCACGACCACACGTGGTCTTAGCCACGCTCATGATGGTCTAGAACTGTCAGAGGGAGTAGCCAACTAGAGAATCGGCTCATTCAAGCCGTCACTTCCTCGTGAATGAAAAATGACACTTATTCCGTGAGATCCACCGGACACTCAACAAAGCACAACAGGTTCACAACTAGCAGACACAGCAGAGCAGAAGTTAGTCTTGCTCCTCACAAGAACGAGAGAACAGGGGTCTGTACAAACCCATCGGCAATGCTCATCTGGTCAAAGATGTCTTAACAACTCTGGAAAACTGGGGTTGGTGATAAGAGAAACAGAAACACGTGAGAACACTGGTAATTACGTACGTGCCTGTTAGATTGCCGGTGAAGTCTAGGCGACAAGAGCGACAGAGGCCGCCCTCAAACCCTCCTCCACCGGCAGCTCTGGGGAGCCACACACCATGGCCTGCTGAGACCTGTCCCATGCAATGCTGTCGCCTGTCACAGTGACCTGTCCACAGGCCCAGCGCCCCAGCTTCCGCATGAGCAGAGAAACAACGGGTGTACAGACACAGCTCTTTCAAAGCGGAGAAAGGCCTCTTGCCAAGGAGCAGGTGAAGTAAGCCGTGTCATCTCTGAATCCTAATCTGAGACGTCACAGAAAACTTTTGCTCATGCCAAGATCCTAAAATCTTCAATTCTGTAACTATAATTTCGTCAAAGTGTTCCAAAAAGTTTGTGAACATACCAGAAAATTTAGCCTGGTCCTGCTTCTTGGGCATCTCTAATAAGCAGTTATTATGTCAAACCACTCATCTGAATAAAGTAACAAATAAGCTAATCACATGCATAATGTTGACCACATGGATTATTGATAAGCCAGAATCAGAATGCACATCACCATGCCCTTAAAGCATAGATTCCTGACAACAAAGTTTCTGTCCGTATGGAAACTGTATGATTAGTCTCCAATAACACTAGGAATGGTAAGAGCTTTTCAGGATACTGGGGAGAGAAGACAAAGGAACCTTGTAATTAAATTCATAAAATCTGGAGCCACTTCTCCTGGAGACAAAACCATACATCTCGAGGGAAAATTTCTTCCATTCAGTTTGTTCACTGTGCCTCCATCTACTTATTATTTTTTTCCATATATTATTAAAATCCATGTAGGTAATCCTGACCGTTGGCCTGCTCCAAGCTGGAACAGCAGCTACCGCAGTGCAAGAAACCACAAGTTCCTGATGAATATGGCCTGGAAGCACTCTGTGGATTAACTGTACATGTAAACACATTCTCAGGAGTAATGCTGATTTCAAACAGACGTGCAATTTCCAATGGCCCATCATAGGAACAGCAGTCTCTACGGCACTGAGACCAGAGGACTAGATGGAGCCCGTGGACTATCAACTGCTAGAAAAGGGATCCCATCAGAATAGAGTGCGTGAAAAATGTACAACAAAATTAAAAGTTCCCAAGTCCTCCTTCGAGTACTGAAAAGTACAGACGTAACCTGGAAGACTAAGGTGCGCCTGGTCCAAGCCACGGTATTTGTAATTGCTTCACTTGCAGGTGGAAGTTGGGTACTTAATAAAGAAGACCAAAGAATCAATGCCTTTGAATTGTGGCGGTGCTGGAGAAGAATGGTAAAAGTACCATCGGACTGCCAAAAGGTCACACAGATCTGAAGTGGAAGAGGCCAGGACGGCAAGATCTTGGCTTCCATTCTTTGGACATACTGTCAGCAGGGCCCAGGTCCTGGTCACTCGCGTTTGGTGAGAGGGGCAGCGAAAGGCCCTCAGAGAGATGGGCTGACAGAGACGCTGGAACAAGGAGCGCAAGCCTAGGAACAACTGTGAGGGGGAGGCAGGGCCAGCCAGTGCTTCACTCTGTTGTGCAGAGGGTCACTATGGGTCAGAGCAGACCACATGGCAGCTAACAACACACACACGTCAAGTAGGATGTTCTTTAGCAGATGGAGCACAGCAAATGGCTAATGAGCACATAAAACAAGCACATTTACATTTAGTAACTTAGAACATCGATCAAAATAATCATTTTAGAAAACATTAGCTAGTGAAACAGATTGTTTAAAAGCAGATCATGCCTTCATCATTAAAACTCGGGAAGCAGAACGTAATGATTTTGCAAACACTCATACATTTCACGTGCTCAATGACTTCAACAAGTCCTAACGTAGAGGCACAGGACTCAGAAGGCTCCACTGACCTTCCGTGGAGGTCAAGTAAAGGGAAAGTACACTGCTCTTGCCCAGAAAATAAAAGATTACTAAAAAACAAAGCAACAAAAAACCAACTCCATGAACATGGAGTAAATCCTGAGCCAGAGCCACCCCCTGCAGGGTGTCTAAGCCAGTGGACCGCTGCAAGGACGGTCCCTCTCGGCTTCTCTCCTGGAACAGCAGCTAGGTTTGAACCACCGACCTTAAAAGATCATTCAAGCAGAAGCCTAAACACACACATTTGGGAAGCTTGTAAAATAAAAGCAACCTAAGTACTACAGAGAGAGTAAAATGAAACTAAAGACCACAGTAACAAAGCAAATACAAATGAAGACTTCCGATTTCTGATAGAGAGGGAACTTCTCCTACCCATCTTTACAGGAAAAAAATCAGAACATAATAAACTCGGACCTGTGACATCACAGGGTACACTGATGGCACAATTGGAGGAACACGCAGGCATTAATAATCATAGGAGATCGTGTAGATAAGCTTCAGCGTTAAATACCCAGGGGAGGACGGTGCTCCAGAGAGCACAGACCTTGGACATGAACTCGCCTTTTGGCTCGGTTCTAAGCCAAGCGACAGCAGGCCTACAGTGGGACAGAGAAAGTAAAGTGGTGGGCTTTCCAGCACATTAGCGTTTCCAAAATGGCGACACAAAGGAAAAGGATGGAAACATGAAGCAGAGCGGTGGACAATTACTAAAGGCAGGTCATCCACGCACTGAGAATACTGCAAATGAAACACAGTGTAGCCAAGCACGGGAACTAGTTGAGAGTGATATTTAAAAATTTTAAATTCCTTTTTATTATGTTTCCTTCTTATTTGTGGAGAGTACACACGAGTACTATACGTAGCGCACAGCCCATCACAGCAGAACCATGAGAGCACACCACTGATCCCCGCCCCGCCCCGCCTCCTGGTCCTGTTACCTTCTCTCCCTCCCTCCCCTTCTTCCTCCCTTCTGCCCCCAACCCAGTCAGTCTTCTCTCTTAAATGAAGACCACTTTAATTTTGTTCCTTTTATAATAATGGTATGAAATATTTATCTTTAAGAGATTTAATTAATTTTGCTGAACATAATGACTTCTAACTTCAGTATGCTGTCTCCCTTCATCCACATTTTCGGCTGTTCATCACCCTGGGGGAGGGGGGTTGTTATAAGGTCAATCATTGCGATCGGTTCCCCCCTTTGGATTTTTCCTATAGATAATGACCATGTACATTTCACTATGATTGTTGGTCACCTAGATGCTATCTTCAATAAATTGTCAATTTATGTCCTATGCCCATTTCTGATTGCGTTGTTTGTGTTTTCAGTAAGATACAGATTTTTGAAACTAGCCTTAATAGGATATGCGATTTCAAATAAGAAGTTCCCAATCTGTGGGTTACCTTGCTGTTCTTTGGATGAGGTCTTTTGATGTACACAAATGTCCTATTTCTTAGAAGGTCTCCGCTCTCTATTTTGTCCTCTGTGGTACGGGCCGTTCCCATTATGCTTGGTAGGGCGGCTATGCCTTGTATTAGGGTCTTTACGTTGGTCTTTATTTTGTACTTATGATCTTTATGGTTCTGGAGTTTAAATTTCAGCCTTGAATCCATCTTGAGTTCACTGAGTTCGTTTATCCCACAGAAATAAGAGACAGAACTCCAACAGACAATGCTCTCCCCTGTCCACCGAGCACAGGTCACAACAGCAAGGAGCTGGAAGGGGCCCAAGTGCCCACCAGTGGAGGGTGGGTAACGAAAGTCCCTCCTAGGCTGAACCAGATGGGCTCAGTGTGGAAACCCCACCGAGTGAACGGGGCTTCACCTCCAACTGAGCCGGGAGAGACTTCAGGCACTGGCAGCAGCCCTTGGACTTCCTGCTGGAACACCCTCAAGAGCCAGACGACTTTCATCCCAAGGTCACAGAGCTAGTAGCCCTCGGCTTTCACTGGCCTACCACACAGTTACTGCTCTAATGTTCTGCCTCTGCCAATGAGCATTCTTCAAAGTTTGGCCCTAATACCAGCCTCTACTGTCTGTAGAAATAGTGTCCAGTCTCCTAAGCACTTAATTTGTGCAAGTCAACAATTCATGTATTGTAACCTGAAAAGCTGAATAATTTCCTTTCCTCAACAATGTTTTAAATTCTGCTCCTTTGCCTACGTTAATGCCATTATGAACAGAATCACCTTATGCCCCAAGGGGATGATTCACAGCGCTCTACAACATAAAATGGCAATGATGTTTCTAAAGTGAACCAGAGACATATAGAAACCATAACATACAACTGGATTTGGGGGACTCACGCTTAATTCCAGCCCTAATCTAGCAACAATGAATTCGTATGGTGTGGCCCTTCATAAGAACTGCCCTCATGAAGAGATGGGTGAAGACACGATCCTGAAGCAAAGCGTGAGAGAAGCGGATGACGCCATGCTAGCAGAAAGACCAGCGTCTGGAGTCTCAGAGGGCTGTCTTAACGTAAGGCAGCCATTGGAACGCAGTGTCCATTAAGAAGCACATCTGGCTGTGTGGTTCAAGGACTGTAAATTCTAAAATCCCAATCTGAAGGAGGGAAGAAGTTTACATTCTGCCATTCTGCCATGCCCCTAGGTGGGGGGCAAATGGGGACAAGAAAGAACATGCTCTGAAGCTGACTGTGGTGATGACCACAAAGCAGCTGGATGATTAGATTGCGTAACGTGTGCGTTACACTTAAAGGAGCGCTCGTGAGATGACAGCTAGACATCGGGCTGTTACTTGCAAGGTCAGCAGTTTGAAACCAATTTAAAAAAACAGAAGGGAGGAGATGAGCCAGTCAGGGTGCTGTACAGCACTGATGAAACACACAGCTTCCCTCTAGCTCTTTAATGCTTCCTCCCCACCCACACCCCACTATCATGATCCCAATTCAACCTTACAAATCCGGCTAGACCAGAGGATGGACACTGGGACAGATAAGAGCTGGAAACACAGGGAATCCAGGACAGATAAACCCCTCAGGACCAATCATGAGATTAGAGATACCAGGAGGGTAAAGGAAAGGTGGGGGCAAAAGGGAGAACCGATCACAATGATCTATAACTCCCTCCCTGGGGGACAGACAACAGAAAAGTGGGTGAAGGGAGACATCGAACAGTGTAAAACATGAAAAAGTAATAATAATAATTTATAAATGATCAAGGGTCTATGAGGGAGGGAGGGAGGGGAAAAAATGAAGAGCTAATACAAAGGCTCAAGTAGAAACAAAATGTTTTGAGAATGATGGCAACAAATATACAAATGTGCTTGACACAATGGATGCATGAATGGATTGTGATACGTTGTACGAGTCCCCAATAAAATGAATTTTTAAAAATAGTAGGAAAAAGTAGTTTGAACTAGCTTGAAGTTGTCTGAAGTCTTCTGAAGTAACTTGAAACTATTAAGAGAAGGGAGAGAGAGTAGATCAACGAGCATGTTGTGGAGAAACTCTCCAATCAAGGCGGGGACTCACGTACCACTGGCCTGATGTGGCACAGGGCCTGGGACTACACAGAGTGACGGGAGGGACTGACTACGCTGATGGAAGCAGCGCTGGTAGCAGTGAGTTCAGGTGTTGAGCAGCTAACGGCTGATTCATCAGTTCGCCCACACCATCTACAGAAGGCAGATGGGGCCGTCTTCTCTGAGGAGACACTTACATTCTCAGAAGTTCCCGTGCAGGGCCCCTTGGAGCCCTCCTCCTCTGTGCCTGACAATGCGAGTCACAGGGTTTTCAGTGGCTACTCTGGCCAAAGCGGACAGCCCATTCCTTCTTCATATTTAGGCTGAAGCTGAAGAAAATTAAAACAAGTCCACGAGAGCCAAAATACGCTGGAGTATTACCCCATCTGAATTTCTAGACCATCTCAAGAACAGATTTGTTGCACTGAACACGAAGGACAGAGGCCTGACGAGCTGTGAAAGGACATCAAGACCATCCATCACTCACCAAGAGAGCGTAAGTCATTTAAAAGGCCGGAAAGAAAAGAACAAGGTGGATGTCAGAGACTCAAACTGCTCTTCATCAAGACGTAGCAAAGGCAAATGAAAGAAACGATGGCACCGACAGCTGGACAGGCAAGGCCAAGGGCAGCGGGAGAAGACAAAGTCAGACGTTACAATGAAACGGAACTCACCATCTTCCCTGCTCCACCTCCCGGAAGTCTGGGGAACCGGCCTGCAAGCCCGGCAGCCGCGCAGCACAGGGACGGCAGCAGACGGACAGGCCTTGTCCACACACGAGTCAGAGCAGCGGGAAGCCTTGCCTGTGCCTGACGGTGTGCAGGGTGGTCGGGTCCAGGACCCCCGCTGAGCTCCCTGCACCCACCGGAGACCTGGAATGGAGAGGGGTGGGGAAGAGACGGTGCCGAGTAAGGAGAGAGAGAGGGGTGTCTAGCTTGCTCCACCCTGAGCATGTTGGCGGCGCCAGGTTCCGGAGCACAGCACACACCTGCGATCTTCACGCAGCTCCGCGTCTTCTTTATGGCAACGTGATGGAGGCCCTGACTGATCCCGCGGCAGGAGAAGCAGCCAGGCCTGGGGCAGCGTGAACGTGAACCTCCTTCCCATCTGTCCTGCAGAGTGGCTGGTGGTTTCGAACTCCAACTATAGCAGTCGGCAGCCCAATGCACAACCACTACAGAGCCCTGGTTGCTCACTTCATTTACAACTCTGTGATATGTGATTGGTAGTTTTCCTGTCGGGTTAGACATTAGCATTCCTTTCTTACCCTTGTGTATTTTTGCATTGTTCTCAAAGCATGGCACCACCAGCCAATCAGCACGTAAGTCAGGGAATCGTATGCTCTCTCTGAGAATCTACCAACCTCCTCAGCTGCCATCTCTCTCCACCCTTCACTCATCCAAGCTGACTCCGACTCATCCATGGCTCAATATAAATGTTCTCTTTCCAACATGGTCTTTACTCAAGGGTCTTACCTGCAAACATTAACTCTCAATTTTTAATTCACATCCTAATTTCTACATTTAATATTTCCAACATAAACTATGATTTCCCCATTATGTAGAACCTCTAGTTTACACCAGAATTGCTGAATCACTATCGTGGATTTCACATTGATGTGCAAGTCTGAGATGCATCCACTGGTCTATGCCTGTCACTCGGAACTGAGCAGCCACCAACATATCTGTGAACCATCTCCAGCGACATGATATCCCGCACTACCTTGCTGGCCCGCAATGAATCTCCCGGTTTAGGCCTCTGTACAGTGCTCCTTCACTTCACTTGATCATAACAAGCTCCTGACTCAAGTCAGTCTATCAAGGTCATCATTTCCAAAATCCATTTGTGGCACAAGGATGGGTAAGGCCTGTCGGTGGCTTTCTGCTGGCCTCCAACGAGCCATCAGCACCGTTCTATATGACCCGCTGTTGTTGCCTCCTCCAGCCTGGCTCCCGGAAACACCCCCTCCCAACACCCAACACAAACACGTTTTCCTTTCTCTGCTTCAAGTATCTCTTTCATCAAGGAATTAATGGTACTGGATTCTCTGCTGCCACAGAGAATCCCATCTTTCCCAACTGAGAGGGTCTTCCGCTGCCACCCATTCCACATGCTATCGACCCTGCACAGCCATGCATTCTGCTAAATAAAACCAGCCTTCGGAATCTCCAGTAGTCTTCCCTTTCAAGCAATGGCTCAAAATGCCATTCAGGAAACAGGGTAACTTTCTTGTGGGGTTGGAGGTTGGGAATCTATTGAGAAGTGGCTGCCACAGTGGCAGGTAGACTAGATTCTCGGGTGTCCCTAACCGAGTGGGACCTCAGTGCTTCGTGAAAATCAACAGCAGCACTCCATGTAAACGTGCTGCACTCACATCATGGAGTCTAAGTCAGCCTAACGTGGGCCAGCCTCTTTCAGAACCCTGCAAGATGTTTAAATGCAGAAAGAAATGGAAGCTACTGAGGGAGACAGGAAGGGCGCTCAGGTGGGGCCATAGGAAGTGAGACCTAAACAGTAAAAAGACTTACAAATGCCAAGGGCTAAAAAGCTTTTCCCGCATTAGAAAACACCTGTGCAAAGGCTGCAAGGGAAATCCCATCTCTGAAAATGTTCTTTATGAATTTTTGAACAGCATATCTAACATAGGACGTTATAAATTTAAGTCAAGAAGCTAAATATAAACTGGACCCATAGATCTTGAAAGCCAAAGTAAAATACGCGGGCTTTCTTTTACGTGTGATTTGGTAGCCTACTCTATTCACACTGAGGCACTACGCCTCCTCCTGCTGAGTGGAGATTACACCTAGCTGAGGTGAGGGACACAGAGCAAGTTCAGAGGCTGCTTCCAGAAGGTCCCCTCTCAGAGCAGCTTGCCTTAGTGCTCCTGGCCCAGTGAATGGATGCTGAAGCCACCCACTGCTGGCAGAGCCACATGAAAACGGAATTAACCGCTTAGGGGAGAATCTCAAAAGCTCTGTGTTGGGCATGTTGGGCACAGAGTCACAGTCTACAGTGGGAAGAGTTTCAGGCGGAGTCCAGTTGGAAGTCAAGAGCCCGCATCTCATCCTGTAGGCTGTTAATAGCCACCTGCCCAGGAAGAATCACCCGAGATCTCTGAAACAGACTCCAATCCCACTTTTGAAAGGAAGAGCACACCTGGCATGGATTAGGCAGTTCAAAATGCCATCTGCTATCATGGTTGTAACCTGTTTAACTGCAGGTGGCCTACGGCCCATCATCGCTTCCCTTACTGTCGTTAAGCCTAGCTTAGTGTAGCTTTTCCCTGCCCCATTTCAGCCCTTATGGAATTCTTGTTGTTAGGCAGAAGCAATGGAATGTACAGTTCATGTGAGACTCCTCCCTTACTTACCTCGCTTGATTGGTAGTGGCCAAAAAGCTAACTCTTGCTACCTGATTAGTCAATAGACATCGTGTGTCTGTCCTAACCACTGTTATCATTGGTCCAATATACATGATCTGCCAGCTATACACAAGGCATTTCCCCAGGGGTGTCTGTCCCTTATCCAGCTGCAGCCATGGTCTTTCCTGCTGGCCAACAGAGCAATGCTTATATTTTGTGGAGGATGTGTCTGCAGCACCCCCAAGTCAAGTCCTCTCAGGGACCAACTGGCCACTTCAAAAGACCGTACCAACACGTCCATTTGTTGGTTCCAATTACCTTCTGATGCAGAAAGGTGGTTCTTCTGATGGACATCAACATCACCTACTCTAGCGGTTCTCAACCTGTGGGTCAGACCCCTTTGGGGGTCGAACAACCCTTTCACAGGGGTCGCCTGATTTTAACAGTAACAAAATAACAGTTATGAAGTGGCAACGAAAATCATTTTATGGTTGGGGGGGTCACCACACATGAGGAACTGTATGAAAGGATCGTGTCATTAAGAAGGTTGAGAACCACTGTCCTACGCTGATGTGCCCCTGTAGTTCCCAAAGTGCTTTTCCCAGGTCCTTGCCCCACCCAGCTGTTCCCGTAACAGCCCAGTTCCTCCGTGACCACTTGCCTGACCATGTAGCCAGGCCATTGGCTACGGATCAGGAAAAATCCAATTCTTCCACGACAGCCAGGAAAAAACCAGCAGGAAGTTCTGCCCATTGAGGTGTCCTGTTCTTACCTTCTTCACATACGCTCTTTCTGTCCACTGGTCTCACTGCAGCATCTTGTTCCTGCTACCTGATTAGTCAGTAGACAGCCTGGGACTGTCCTAACCTTACTCTGCTGTATGTTTGCTCAGGGTCAAGTGCATTCCTTGATTAGCCTGCAACACAAGTTAATCTAAACTCTCTGTATGTGTTTCCTCTGGGTACGAATTCTAAAGGAAAGCATACGTAATCTCTTTGTATTCAGACAACTGCCTCCATGACAACCACCATTGCTACAGTCGGCCCATTCCTAGCACCTCTCCCCCCCCCCACGCGGAGTTAAGTGAAAGGGAGAACACTGGTTAGTGATAACATCGTGTTGTCTCAGAGGCAATTCTTAGGTTGTGAACTAGAAAACTCAGCACTTTTGAATAAAGGTTTAAATTTTGACAACAAAATATAATAAGAGTTGCTTGGCTAATTTTTGGTCACAAACAAATGAATTAAGAAAAGCTTCTATTAGATGGTTGGCTATGAATAATGACAATAACTGATCTCAGAAACTAGTTACAAAGGCTCTCGGTCACAGTTTATTAGCTTTCTGGCAGGACAGCGGTTCTCAACCTGTGGGTCAAGAACCCTTTGGGGTCAAATGACCCTTTCACAGGGATCACCAATTCATAACTATAGCAAAATTACCGTTATGAAGTAGCAACAAAAATAATTTTATAGCTGGGGGGTCGCCACAACGAGGAACTGTACTACCGGGTCACGGTATTACGAAGGTTGAGAACCGCTGGGGAGGACCAGAAGCCATTACTGATGGACGTTTACCAGTTAGGGATCTCACGAGCGTGTGAAGATTCCCCCAAGTCAACTTGCAAAACTTCTCTAAGTGGTCTGGGGAAGTTTAGAGAAAGCTACCTTTGATACGCTTTTTATATCTTTCTCATGAAGAAGAAATCGTTCTTTCTGTGGCCCACATCCTTCCTTACAAAAGAGCTGCGTTAAAATTTCCTTCTCATCCCTACTCCTTTGCGAGGGGCCTCTGAGCAAGTCAGATAACCTAGACAACAGGAGACGCCTCTATTTAGTGTCAGGGGGCAGTTGGAAAAAGCAGCCGCTTAATCCAATCAATTCAACTCAATCATGCAGACGTGGTCACAAAAGGCATTAGGAATTTTTCCTTTACAACGTGTACTTTCTAGAAGGCCCCAAACAGTCCCTACCTCACGGTGCTGTTCTGTGACTAAAATGCACTGTGGAATATAAAACGTTCGCAAAGGGCCAAGCCCTTTCTTAAATAGCTTCAAAAACTCTAAGTAAACACAGGCTGGGGGGGAGCTTGGGCCTGTTTGGGTGTTCCTGGGGGGGGGGGGAGGTGATTGCTGCCTGTGGGTAAGAGATGCGTGTACCTGTGGGTGGGTTTGTGCGTTTGTGGGAACGCTGTGGGGAGAAGGGGGCAGAGAGAGAGAGACTGTGTGTGTGTGTGCGTGGAGAGAGAGAGAGAGAGAGAGAGAGAGAGAGAGAGAGAGAGAGAGAGAGAGAGAGAGAGAGAGAGAGAGAGATAGAACAGAAGGTCCGCTTGGGGAAGCGAGGTGGGGGGTGGGGGTGGCGGTGGCCAGTGAGGGGGTCGGTCCGTTTGTGAGTTTTCCGAGGAGGCGGGTCGGCCCGAAACTGGACAGCAAGAAAGGAGACAAAGCGGCGGGGGCGGCGGCGCGCGGGCCGGGCGTCCAGGCGGCCGGGAGCCTGCCCGTCTCACGCGCCGGGTCGTACCTGAGAACGAGCGCAGGGACGTGGAACCCCCAGGCCGCGGGGCCGATGGACGCGGGGAGGGCGGGCGGGGCTCGCAGGCGCCCGGGCAGCTGGCTGGGCCGGCCGGGAACAAAGGACGACGGTCTCGGACCGAGAGCAGGGCTGCCAAACCGAGGACGGACCCGAAAGAAGGAGGCACACTTCCGCTTCCGGTCTGTGGGACGGGCGGTGCTTCAGGAAGAGGGTTCCGTGCGCGAAACCAACGAGTCCTGGTTCCGGTCCGTCGCCTCAAAAGTTTCCCCCTGACAGTCGGGACATTGCCCCAGCTCTCCGAATGTCCTTTCTAAACAGCAGCACACGTTTTCTTTAACGCGGCAATGAACTGAAATACGGCCTTTAGTAATGAGAGATACCCAGGGAGCGGGGCAAAGAAAATTGTCATTTGCATATTTGTCCATTTGGAAAAATAACAAATTGTTGCCATGTTTTTTCAAGAAATATTTTTTTGCTGCTCGTATATTTCCACCTTTAGAATTGTTCAAGACTCGAAATGGAGAGCACATGTTTTGAGAATGATGAGGGCAATGAAAGTACAAATGTGCTTGACACAGTTGATGTATGTATGGATTGTGATAAGAGTTGTATGAACCCCTAATAAAATGATTTAAAAAATAAAAACATTTTAAAACAGAATTATTCACGTCTCTAGTTGGGCTTCTATTTTATGGTTTGTTCTTGCTTGCATATCCGGTATCTTTCCCTGGAAGTAGGGCACAAATTGTGTAAACACAGTCAGATCTCTCCAGGTGCTAAAGACGTGGACCAGGTGATTTGAAGAAAATCGATAGCAGCAGAACTAAGCCAGATTAGAAGACAGAGGCTTGGGTTTCCTGGTCCACCGGGAAAGCAAAGCTGATTGTCACTTTACAAAAATCTTAACCTATACAGGAAGTTCACAATTCAATGTGTGATCAAAGGAGAGATGGAAACCAACGATAAACTGAGGAAGGGGGATAAGTGATGCTACACTGAAAGCCCTGCCATTGAGGATATGAAACAAAATTTGTATGAATGGTTAAATGTATAACTGCTGACCTGTTTTGTAAAGCTGCTCCAAATTCACAATAAAAGAATGTTTTAAGTGACAATGGTAGAAGACCTGACAAACTGTGTGATGACATCAAGAACATAATACATGAAGAAAGCAAGTGACCAATAAGAAAACAGTAACTATAGAAAAGGTCAAAATTGATGACATTAGAGACTCTGAAACTTGCTCTCTATTGCAGAGTAGCTAATGTATATGAAAGAAAGGATGAAATAAAAGAGCTGAACAGGAAATTCCTGAGGGCAGCTTGAGAAGAGAAAGTGAAGTATTACATTGAAACATCAAAGGTGTGGAGTTAGAAAACAAACAAAAAATCAAGTTGCAATATTGAAAGGCCCTAGGAGCAAAAATCTTAAACAATACAGGAAGCACCAACACAGGATGGAAGGAATCAGAAAGAAATCATCAATATTCAACCGAAGCAAGAGAGAGCATATTATCAACAACCAATGGCACTGAAGGAAGTACACGTTGCATGTGGAGGTGTCAGCCCAAACTAGGCTCTAGGAAACACCAATTGAAATGCTTCAACAAGCAGATGGACTTCTGAAAGCACTCATCAGTCCACGGCAAGTTGGAAAACAACACATAGACCAACCTACTGGAAGAGTCCGATATTTGAAACTCATTCTAAATAAAAGTGGCTCCAAAGAAGGTGGAGATTATCTAACAATATCATTCATGTCACATGCAACACAATGTTGCTGAAATCCATCCAACTGTTGTAGAAATACATTGACAAGGAGTTTCCCAAAAGTCAAGGCTGACTCATATGCAAAGGCATTTGACTATATGAGCCACAATGCATGATGGATAGACTTGAGAAGACTGTAGGAGAAGAGGTATATTTGGACAGTAGTGCTGGAGAAGAATATTGAAAGTCCCATGGACTGCTAAAAGGACACACTGATCTGTATTGGAAGAAGTAAAGGCAAAGCGCTCCTTAGAGGCAAAGATGGCAAGACTTCATCTCGCATTTTCTGGACATACTGTCAAGAGAGACCAGTCCCTGGAGAGGACATCATGTTTGCTGAAGTGGCAGAGCGGCAACAAGATGGGTTGACACCGTGGCTGCATCAATGGGCTCAGACATAGCAACAATTGTGAGGATGGTGCAGGACCATGCAGTGCTTCATTCTGTTGTGCACAGGCTGCTATGGGTTGGAGCCGTCTCAATGGCACCGAACAACAATAGCCTTGGGAAGAATGGGAACACTTCGTTGTGCTTATGCGGAGCTTGAACGTGGATCAAACATAGTTGTGCGAACACAACAAGGGAACGCTGCATGGTTTAAAATCAAGAAAGTTGCGGCTCAGTTTGTACCTTCCCCTCTGGATTATATGAAGAAGAATGGGTATCAGGATGGGTGGCAGGCTTATTCCAACCCGCAATATGCAGATGACACAACCTTGCTTGCTGACAGTGGGGAGCTCTTGAGGCACTTGCTCATGAAGATGAAGATACAGGAGTACAGCCTTAAATATTCACATAAAAGAAGGGGAAAAAGCCATCACTACTGGACCAATAGGTAACATCACGATAAATGAGAGCGAGAAAAGATGGAAATTGTCAAGGAATTCATCTTGCTGGGAACTACAGTGAATTCCTACGGAGCAGCAGTCAGGAGACCAAATGACCTGCTGCATCGCGTGAGTCGGCTGCACAAGGCCTCTTCAAAGCGCTGCAAAGCCAGGAAGTAACGTTGAGGACTAAGGTGCGCCTGACTCAAGCCTGTTATTCTCCACGGCATCCTGTGCCTGTGGCAGCTGCACATTGAAGATGGAAGTCTGAAGGATTGCTATGTTGGCATTGACACTACTGATAAGTGCTGGCAAGGGAGATCGACAGTAGCAGGGACTGCTGAAAGAACAAGCAAATCTAACTAGGAAGAAGCAGAGCAAGACTGCTCCTCAGGGGCTCGCTTCGGCAGCACATACATAAAATTGGAACGATACAGAGATTAGCATGGCCCCTGTGCCAGGATGACGTGACAAGGGTCCCATGTTTTTAAAGGAAAACTTGTGTTATTTTTAAAAACCCATTTTAAGTTCTCCCATAATTTTTCTGTTCTTATGAGGGAAAAAGTAAAACCTGTTTAATTTTATTTGATTTGTATGACACTGCTTTCAGCAAGCAAATGTTAAATGTGTAAGAGGTGACTAGTCTTACACATTGACTGTGTACGAGTGTTTGTGTTTCTCTTTAAGTTTTCCCGAAGACCACTTCCTATTTGCTTCTTCCCAGTAAAGTGAGGCAAGCCACACTCAGATCTTCCACAAACATCTAGCATCTAAAATGCAGAGATGACTCATTCTACTTATATACACGAGCTAGACAGAAGGGTGGTTGGGTTTTCTGCTGCTCTGTAAGATTGCAGAGTGTCTTCAAACGGAAAGCTCCAAAATGTTCACAGGTGAAGAACCTGAGATCAGATGCTTCCTTGGAAGTTCACTCAGTAAATCCCAAAACAAAGGATCATGCTGGCCAATATGTTGCCTTTCTGACAGTTCCTTGGGACCTTCAAGAGCCTCCCCTTTCCCCCGCCCCCATTAACACCATTTGAAGTGTGTGTGAAACAACTACAGAATACTAAATAAAAAATTTGGCCAAAACCTCCCCCCAAATATGCTCCTTGGACAAAAACGAGCAACCGAATCCATGTGAAGGGGTGGAGATGTAGTGGAGACCTGAAACCCACCTGCCAATTAATTGGACAGCCCCTCTCAGAAGGGCCCCACAAAGGGGATGATAAACTCAGGATGCAGTGTAACACTGAGGAAGCACATAAATATCCTGTAGTTCTTTAATATTTCTTCCCCTTACTTTATTTTATTTTAAAATCATTTTATTGGGGGCTCGTACAGTTCTTATCACAATCCATCCAGCCATCCATTGTGTCAAGCACATTTGTACATTTCTTGCCATCATTCTCAAAACATCTTTCTTCTTGAGCCTTTAGTATCAGCTCATTTTCCCCTCCCTCTTCTACCCTCTCTCCCTCATGAACCCTTTATCACTTATAAATTATTTTTTCTTGTCTTACACTATCCCATGTCTCCCTTCACCCACTTTTCTGTTGTCTGTCCCCCAGGGAGGGGGTTATCTGCAGATCATTGTGATCGGTTCACCCTTTCTCCCCCGCCTTCCCCTTCCCCTCCTGGTATCGCCACTTTCATTATTGGTCCTGAGGGGTTTACCTGTCCTGGATTCCCTGTATTTCCAGCTCTTATCTGTACCAGTGTACACGCTCTGGTATAGCTGGATTTTTAAGGTAGACTTGGGGTCATGATAGTGGGGGGGGCATTAAAGAACTAGAGGAATGTTGTATGTTTCATCAGTGCTATACTGAACCCTGACTGGCTTGTCTCCTCTCCATGACCCTTCTGTAAGGGGATGTCCAGTTGCCTACCGATGGGCTTTGTGTCTGCCCCCCTCATTCACAATGATATGATATTTTGTTCTTTGATACCTGATCCCTTCGACACCTCTTGAACACACAGGCTGATGTGCTTCTTCCATGTGGGCTTTGTTGCTTCTGAGCTAGATGACCGCTTGTTTATCTTCAAGCCTTTAAGACTCCAGACGCTACATCTTTTGATAGCAGAGCACCATCAGCTTTCTTCACCACATTTGCTTGTTCACCCACTCTGTCTTCAGCCGTCATGCTGTTTTCCCTTTACTGTTATTTTTTTTAAACCTTGTTAATCATGTTAGACTTGTGTATGTACATTGGTACAATTAAGATCGTTTGATACGTGAAAGGATAGATAACGCTTCAGGAGTAACAGCCCCCTGAGGGAATGGGAAGTGGGGGTGGGGAGGGAGACACTGACGGCACTGATGACAGCATAACCCCTCTTGAGGGGAGTGAACAACAGAACTGTATGTAAATGGATATATTGGATGGTGTAAGATGCGGAAAAAAATAAAAATAAACAGGGGTCCCTGGGGAAGGGGATGAAGGGGAGCTGAGAGGAGTTCAAGAATAAAGAAAGTTCTGAAACAGACTCTGGTGTCCAGTGTACAATACTGCCTGATGCGATTGAATTATGACATGTTATGATATCTGTAAGAGATCCCAATAAAATTATTTTTAAAAAACAAAAAGAATGCTCCTTAGAAGCAAGGGTGGCAGGACTTCGAATCACATACTTCAGATTATTAACACAGGAGCTTCAAAAATGGGCTCAAACAGAACAATTGTGAGGATGGTACAAGATGGCCCAGTGTTTCATTCTGCTCTGCTGAGGGTAACCGTGGTCAGATCTGATGCAGGGTACCTACCAGTACCACCCCTTAGAGGTGCGGGGACGGCACACTATTCACATCATGCAATGCGGCTTAGTTTGTGACTTATCTCTGAGGCCAGCAAAGATCCCAAGGATCTGTTGGTCATCAAAAGTTACAATTACTGCTTTTGAAAATGTTTTATTGTGAATTAGGTCAAGGTCCACAGAGCACATCACCAGTCTTGCAATCAACAATCATTAAAACTCTCACGGTCGTGCCCTGCTTCCGTCGTCTCCGCTCCCATTTCTCTCTGGATGGATATTGTTTCTCCCTTCTTCTAAATAACATCTGGCCATCGCGAGCATATCTACAAGATTTTATGAGACTAATTTCTCCACAGCGGACCGCCGATTCCTTCTCGGGAGCCTCTTCTGGGTCTGGAAGATCTGCTGAAACCTGTCTGCTTTGGGTCAGCCTGCTATTAGTTGAATTACTAGTCATACATGAGGGTACCCCAAAACAAAACCCAGATTTTTTCCCCCAAAGCTATGCACTTAATTTTTTTACAAAACAACCTTATCACCTTCAAAATACTCTCCAATACATAATACATTTGTCAAACCTGTGATTCCATTCTTGCTCGCTTAGCGGGGAAATATGTGTACTCGTCCCAGTGGAGCCTTTTCCGTTTGTTTATTTTGGGGGGTACCCCTTCGTAGAGCTTCCAGGAGCAGAGCACGAAACATGTTGCCACAGTACGACAAAGTAACAGACAAGCAGTAGCCAGAAGAGAAGCCTCTCCATTTGGAAGGCGCTCAAAATATGACTGAGAAAGAGCCACCGGCACAAAGGAGAGTCGACCGGAATGATGTGGAGGGAATGGAGGGAGTGGTGCTGGAGGGAAGAAAGCCCTTGCAGTCCATCCATCCGCTGCACGGTGTCTCTTGAATCTGTCCAGCCTACAGCTCACCTGATCCAAACCACGGCAGAATCAATCACCTCAAATTCGCCTGAATACTAGACATTAAATGAGGAAGACCGTAGACGAAGGGATGCATGTGAAGGACGGTGTTGGAGAAGTGACCATACCAGACACTGCCAAAGAGCAAACAAATCCTGCTTAGAAGAACAACAGCCAGAATGCTCCTGTGAAGCAAGGATGGTGAGACGTCCTCTGATGGACGTTAGTCAGGCTATCCACACCTAACAACATCCTTAGCATATCTCAAGCTTGAAGAACTGATGGAAAAAATTAAAGCCTTGAGTTGCAATATTGAAGAGTCTAGGGTCAAAATATTTATCAGTGCTGGATGTACAAAAGAAATTGAAGGAATATACAAACTTACTTTAGCTAAGACAACTGGTTGACATTCAACTATTTCAAGAGGAAGCATTTGATCAAGAGCCAAGAGATTCGGAAGGAAGAACTCTGACCTGCATTGAAGGCACTAGCAACGCACAAAACCCCAAGCATGATGGAACACCAACTTAAACGTTCCAACAGCTGAGGAAACACTGGAAGCTCTCACTCATCCATGTAAAAAAACATTGGAAGACATGTACCTGACCAACTTACTGGAGGAGATGCATACTTGAGTCCATTGCAAAGATAAGTGACCCAACAGAAGGTGGAACTTATTAAACAATATCACTAATAACACATTTAATAGAGTTTTTCCGAAGATCATTCAACAAGAGTTGCAGCAGTCCATCCACAAAGACAGGACGAATTTCCAATGGGATTCCATAAGGACATGGAATGAGTGATATCATTGCTAACATCAGATGGACATTGGTTGGCTGAAAGCAAAGAACATAGCAAGATGCTTACTTGTGTTTGACTGTCATTGAGAAGAATAGGAATACCAACTAGAGCACTTGTTGTGCTCATGTGGAACCTGTACACTTCCCCAGAGACAGTCATGTACACAGAACGCGGGAATGCTAATGCTGAGGGGTTGAATATCAGGAAATGTGTGTAGCAGAGTTGTATCCTCTCACTATGTTTATTCAATCTATATGCAAAGCAGCTAGTCCGCGAAGCTCAACTCTTTATAAGTTAGCATCAGGATTGGAGGAATTTTTATTAGCCGCCTCTTATATGCTATGTCATGGAACCCTGGTAGTACAGTGGCTATGCATTGGTGTACTAACTGAAGGTCAGTAGTTTGAAACCACATGGCGCTGCACACGAGGAAAAACTGGGCTTTCTACTCCCAGAGAGAGTTACAGTGTAGGAAATGTATAGGAGCAGGTCTACCCTGTCTTACAGGGTTGCTATGAATTGGCATTGACTTAACGGCAGTGAGTTTTGAGTTATATGCAGATGCAACCACGTGTTTGTCAGTTTGTCACAGAGTGGGCCATATGTGTGGCTGTGATGTTGGAACCTATGTGACTGGTATTTCAGATGACAGCAGAGTCGCCCAAAGTCAACAGTGGAGCTTCCAGGCTAAGAATACAAATAGGAGAAGGAATCACCTGCCCACTGCTGACGAAGTAGCCACCGAAAACCTTATGCACAACCTCGAAACACGGCCAGATAACGAAGGCCTAGGGAAGGGAAGCAACGCATAGTTGAAGACGCGCCAAGGATGGGTCTTTTTGTGTGGGAGCTACTCAAAATATGACTGAGGAGGAGCCCCTTTGTAAAGTAGAGAAAACTATGGTATGTGCATGTTGTACAACCCGTGGGAGTGGGGCCCGTAGGGTTTCCCTTTGCTGGTGGGGCATAACACAAGGTGGGAAGAATCAACTTCAAAACAACCGACTAGTAATCAGAACTTGGAATGTACAAAGTATGAATCTAGGGAAATCAGAAGTTGTCAAAACTGAAATAGAAAACATAAAGATCTATATCCTAGGCTTAGTGAGCTAATGCAGACTGGTACTGGCCATTTTAAACCAGAAAATCATGGTTGATGAGGCTAGGTATAACACAATCAAGAGAGACTGCATTGCATCAATGTCAGAAGGACTTTTCAAGATCTATCTGAAAGTACAATACTGTCTGCGATAGGATTTTATCCATCCATATACAAGGAAATGAAATCAATACAACTGTTTTTCAGATTTATTTACCAACCAGAAAATCTGGTGATGGAGAAACTGAAGAATTCTACTAATGCCATTAGTCAGAAATCGATCAAACATGCATTCAAGATGAATCGATAATTATTGGCTATTGGAATGCAGAAACTGGAAACAAAGAGGAAGGAATAGTAGTTGGAAAATACGGACTTGGTGATAGAAATTAATCTAGGGATTGCATGATAGAATTGTGCAGGACCTAACTCTTGTTCATAGAATATACTTTTTCAAGAACACAAATGATAGTTATACACAAGGACTTCTCCAGATGGAATACACAGAAATCAGATTGACTACATCTGTGGGAAGACACTTTGGAGAAGGCCAATATGAGATAAAACAAGGCCAGTTGCTGACTGTAAAACAGACCATCAATTGCTCATTTGTACAAGCTGAAGGTGAAGATGATTAAAAGAGGTCCATGAGAACCAACACATGACCTTGACTCTATCCCACCTGAATTTTGACAATATCACGAGAATCGATTTGACTCATTAAACACTGTTTATGAGCTGTGGAAGGACATCAATAGCATCATTCTTGAAGAAACCAGAGGGCCATCAAAAAGACAAGAAAGTCCCTATTCTACCTTACAAATCTGGCTAGACAAGAGGATGTACACTGGCACAGATAGGAACTGGAAACACAGGGAATCCAGGACAGATGATCCCTTCAGGACCAGTGGTGAGAGTGGCGATACCAGGAGGGTAGAGGGAAGGTGGGGTAGAAAGGGGGAACCAATGACAAGGATCTACATATAACCTCCTCTGTGGGGGATGGACAATAGAAAAATGGGTGAAGCGAGACGTCAGACATTGTAAGATATGACAAAATAATAATTTATAAATTATCAAGAGTTCATGAGGGAGGGAGAAATGAGGAGGGAGGGGGAAAATGAGCTGATGCCAAGGGTTCAAGTAGAAAGCAAATGTTTTGAGAATGAGGATGGCAACAAATGTACAAATGTGCTTGACACAGTGGATGTATGTATGGATTGTGATAGGAGTTGTATGAGCCCCCAATAAAGTGATTTTTTTAAAAAGACAACCTGTGATATGCAGATGACACCGTATTTTCTCAAAGCGAGGAAGACTTGAGGCACCTGATGAAATCAAGGACTGCAGCCATCAGTATGGCTTACTCAATGTAAGGAAGACCCAAATTCTCACAACTGGTCCAACAGTTAATGTCATGATAAATGGAGAGCAGATTGAAGTTGTCAAGGATTTTGCCTTTCTTGGATCCACAATCAATGCTCATGGAAATAGTGGTAAAGAGATCAAGTGATGTTTTGAAACCAAAAAGTTGGAGAAGTCCACAAGACCTCTCCAGAGTATTGAAAAGCAAAAAGTTTACTTTGAGGACTAAGGTGTGCCTGACCCATGCCATGGTATTTTCCATAGCATCCTATGCATGTGAAAGTTGGACACTGGATAAGAAAGAACAAAGAAGCAGGGATGTGTTTGAATTGTAGTGCGGGCAAAGAATATTGAAAGTAGCATGGACTGCTGAAAGGACAAACCAATCTGTCCTGGAAGAAGTATGGCCAGAGTGCTCCTTACAGGCACGGATGATGGGACTTTGCCTTACTTACTTTGGACTATCAGGAGATCAGGAGAGGCTAGCCCATGAAGAAGAACATCAAGCTTGTTAGCATGGAGGGACAGTGAGAAAAAGGATGGCCATGACAAGACGGGCTGACTTAATGGTTTCAACAGCAGGCTCAATCATAGGAACAATTGTGAGCCTGGCACAGGCTGTGCAGTGTTACGTTCAGTTGTGTGCAGGGTCAGAGCTGACCAACTATGGGGATGCTCTTGCATTTACTTTTTTTGCCCATGCTGAGTAACTCTCATGTAACACCTGCTAACATGACCTCAAAATCTGGAGCGGCAAAAGTGACACATCTGTCATGATTTTTTGTGTGAAATAGGCTTTCGTGTGTCTGAAGTGATGGAAAGATACAAAAATTTCCCCCAAAATTTGTTATTTGCCCTCAAAGGGAATCTATTTTGTCAGTCTAATTGACCTGAACCAGGTAACCCCCAACTCCGACCTATCAAGGCTTCCTGCCTCACAAACGTGGGTGAATGAAGAAGAAAAGAGGTACATGTATTGTAATAGCCTGGGGGAAAGGTTCACTTCAAGATGAGGACATAGTCATTGAACTATGTCAGGCAAACCTTTTGTCCATAGTTTACCACTATACTGGCTTTATATAAGAACAGAATTACAACAGAAATAACTGAAATTCTCATATTTGAAGTATAAGTTATCCCAGAAATCAAAGCACTATCATGCCAATTATTATCTTTAAAGATCTCATCAAATGGCAGGGCAGAGCCCCCAAAAAACCTAGTTGGTTTAAAACTATGTTTAAAAATTTTAAAGAAATTATAAATAAAAGAGAAAAAAGAATGCAGAACATGGAATATCCATGAATTATGGCACCTTCCAGAGGTTTCAGGCTACATTCAGAAGAGGACGTGGAACTAGGGACATCACTGCTGACTTCAGATGGATGTTGGTGGAGAGCAGACACTCTCAGAAAGATGTTTACTTGTGCTTTATTGGCTACGATAAAGCACTCGAGTGTGTGAACTATAACTATGGACAGCCTTGAGAAGAGTGGGATCCCAGTACATTGTGCTCACATCGAACCTAGGACATACTGCATGGTTTAAAACCAGGAAAAGTGGTGTCGAGGCTGCATCCTCTTATCACACGCATTCAATGTGTATGTCGAACAAATCATCAGGACAGTTGGATTACCTGACGGAGAATTAGAAGGTGGTTTATTAACAACCTGTGATATGCAGATGACACAATCTTGGTTGCTAAATGGAGGAAGACTTTGAAGCACTTTGCCGATGAAGACCAAGGATTGTAACCTTCAGTATGGATTACAACTCAATGTACAGAAACCCCTGGATCACAACCGGATCAACAGATAACATCATGCTAAATGGACAAAAAGATTAAAGTTGTCAAAGATCTGTGTTGCTTGGATCCACAATTGGGGATGTATAGTAACTGCAACTTAAAGGTGGTTGCTTAAAATAGCTCTTACCAGGCACAGTCTTGTGATGTCCAAAAAGCGACGGAGAGGGAAGCTGTGAAAATAAAGGAGCCCCGATGGAACTGTGGGTCAGAGGTTTCCAACACACCAGCTGCTCCACGGGGAACATGAGGATATGTCTCTTGCTCCTATAAAGATCTACATTCCCACCAATGCTACACAGGGTCCCTGAGTCAGAATTGACTTGATGGCAGTGAATTACGCTAGTAAGGTTATTGCAGCCCACAATGGGGTTGGGCAAGACAGTAACAGTACACACAAGCTGCATGCAAACTTGGCTGGTGTTGGAATAGGCAGATAGCGTTTACTGAACCCTGAAGAGCTGATATGGCCAACTTTGCATCCTGCAGGACTTAAAAGGAAGCCAATCCAAGGAGCAAAGAATGAATCCCACCATCGCCAAGAAAAAAGAGCCAGAAGTAAAGCACATCCTACACCCAGGGGACCGAGAGAATTGTGATGCTGGAGAGGACAATCAGGAGCAGCAGAATCAGGAGACCAGCAAGAAACAATGTCACAGTATTCGCAATCCACAGAGCAAAGCAGCTATAATGAGCATGCCAAGCCACGACACATGGGAGTCTGGTGCCTCCAGGCAGTTCTGCTGGAAGAATGGAGTGTCTCTGAGTGCCTATCTGCAGAGCTCAAGAACCTTGTAAACCTTGCTGGAGCATGGAAAAAGTCAGGCTGAAGGCCAGAGATGATGGTAAGCATGACTGAGGAGCTTTCCTCATTGCATTTTGAGCTGTTTCTGATAATGGATTGTAATCGATTCCTCTATTAAAACCCCCAGCACCGTGAAGATGGCCTATGTGACCATTGCACAAATTTATCAAATCCAGCAGAGTACAGTGTGGTGGGGAGGGGGCTGGTATCTGAACTGAAAAGTGGCTGGTGAGCAAAGGTACCTCATAAGTGACCTGGGTGGTGAGCTTCATTGTATCTCCTACCCTTGTGGTGTGCGAGGAGGTGCAGCACTCCGGTGCCATTTTAATGGGAACCCTCCTGTATTGCTGGTGGGCGTGAAAAATGGCACAGCAGCTGTGGAAATGCTTCCCAGTAGCTCTTCACAAAACAAAATCCTGCCCGCAGAACCACAGTACGGCTCAGCAACCCCAATGATAAGCAAATAACCCGAAGAATTAAAAGCAGAATATCAAACAGAAATCTGTTCATCACTATTCATCACAGCCCTGTTCGTTTTGTGAGCTTTATTGCCATCTAGTCCACACAGCATATAATTCAGCGACTTCACTATATTACAGAAACCATCGTCACAATCAATTTTAGAATATTTTTTCCATTGTTACACTCATTAGTTCCCAGTTTCCACCACTCATCTGTCAGTAGAATGCACTATGATATGTTCTGGGCGGCTGTGATGCTCAAGGCCACGTCACTGGGATCTCAAATACCTACAGGGTCCCCCAAGGCAAATAGGTTTAGCAGAGGTTCCAGACCAAGAACAGGCTACAAAGAAGGAATAGGCTGTTCACGTCAGAGGAATCAGTCACGGCGACCCCCTAACGACAGCATCAAAACATTGTCAATTACTGAAAATCTCACGACAGAAGCATTGTCCCAACATTGTCATTGATAGACCCAGATGACGAGCCCCTCCGATTGAAAGGTATTCCAAACACGAATGAGGATGGGCAGCCTTCTCAAAGCAGACTTGGCCATGACGATATGAAATAAAGCCTGAGAGTAAAGCCCTTAGGACCGTCACTGCTTTATACGGCAGGACTCTAATGGGCAGAAACAGCGGTGTCAGTTAACTGGAACATGGAATATACAAAGTAAAAATTGAGGATATTGGCCGTTGTTGAAAATTAAATGGAGTACATAAAACGTGATACTCTAGGCATTAGGAGCTGAACTAGATTGGTATTGGGCATTTTGAATCAGAAACCATACACCCATACACTCCCCCCTCCAGGGGGAAGAACAACAGAAACCACGGGGGGAGGGAGATAGTGGTTGATGTGAGCTAGGAAAACAATAACAATTTATCATCTATCAAGGGGGCACGAGGGTGGGGGGGGGGAAAGAGGAGCTAATACCAAAGGCTCAGTAGAAATTGTCTAGAAAAGAATGATGGCAACATATGTACACATATGCCTGATACAACTGATGTATGGATTGTAAGAAGAGTTGTAAGAGCCCCCAATAAAATGATTTTTTAGTATAAATAAATATATTCATGGAAAGATCCATCAGGAAATCGAGTGAGGCACTACAGTGGGCAAACCAGCTGCAAAAGAATTCTTTAAAGTGTTGAAGGGCACAGATGTAGTGTGAGGATGCAATGTGCCTGACTCAATCTATATTAATACAAATGTGATTCTACATGTTTATTTATATTATAGATAATACACAACAACATATTAATTCTGTTACAATAGCCTGAGAATTCACTACCTTTAAAGCAATTTTAGAAATAACCCTTTGAAGGTCACTACAAAACAGTGCAAAATTCAAATTATGGGTTGCTATTACCTTGGTGACAGCTAAAAAGAACAAGAGAACTCTGGGATATTTATATGTATAAATGGGATGCTGGGAACATATACATATAAATGAAGTTAAAAAAATTTTTAATGGGTGCACAACATATATTAAAAATTGGAAACAAAAAAACAAGATAAAAAGAGCCAAATCAGGTCTTTAAGTCCCCCACCCAATTTAATGATTTCCTACTAAAATTTCATTAGAACTAATCTTGTTTCACGCCAAAAATAAACAGGCACATTGTTGTGATGAAAAATGATTCTGATGTAACTGTTTCAGACACTTTTCCACTCTAGAGTTGGCTGCTACAAGTCTTTGAAGAAATGCTCCCAGATCTTGGTTCCATTTGTGAAAAATGTCCAGTGAAAGCTTAGCCTGTCATTTGCAACTGCTGTCAGTGCAACAATTTCAGCACCATTAACCAGAAAGTTACATCAAATGCAATTAATCAGCCAATTTTCAAAGCTAAATGAATCGAGATATCTATAATGCTGTCTATTGGTTATTTCTGCTGCTAATCAACAGCCCTCTTTAATTAGGGTATGGAGAAGATTATTCCCTTGAAAACTGATGTGACGATCACTAAAGACAAATGTGTACATAAACAAATGTGGTGAAGAAAGCTGATGGTACCCGGCTATCAAAAGATACAGTATCTGGTGTCTTAAAGGCTTGAAGATAAAACAAGCGGCCATGTAGCTCAGAAACAACAAAGCCCACATTAAGAATCACGCCAACCTGTGTGATCACGAAGTGGTGAAGGGATCAGGTATCAAAGAACAAAATAATCATATCATTGTGAATGAGGGGGAGTAAGGGGTGTAGACCCAAAACCCATCTGTAGGCAACTGGACATCCCCTTACAGAAGGGTCACGGGGAGGAGACGAACCAGTCAGGGTGCAGTGTAGCAACAATGAAACATATAACTTTCCTCTAGTCTTAAATGCTTCCTCTCCCCTGCCTCACTATCATGATCCCAATTCTACCTTATAAATTTGGCTAGACCAGAGGATGTACACTGGTACAGACAGGAACTGAAACACAGGGAATACCGGACATATGATCCCTTCAGGACCAGTGGTGAAAGTGGTAATACTGGGAGGGTAGGGGGAGGTGGGTTTGAAAGGGAGAACCGATTATAAGGACCTACATATCACCCCCTCCCTGGAGGACGGACAACAGACAAGTGGGTGAAGGGAGACCGTCGGACAGTGTAAGATATGACAAAATGATAATTTTTAAGTTATCAAGGGTTCGTGAGGGAGGAGGAAGGGAAGGGAAAACTGAGGAGTTGATACCAAGGGCTCAAGTAGAAAGCAAATGTATTGAGAATGATGAGGGCAACAAATGTGCAAATGTGCTTGACACAATGGATTTATGGATGGGTTGTGATAAGAGTTGTGCTCGTCCCCATTAAATGATTTTTTTTAAAAGAAAGAAAACGGATGTAATGTTTTGCTACTGTTTCCCCGAAAATAAGATAGTGTCTTATATTAATTTTTGCTCCCAAAGATGGGCTAGGTCTTATTTTCAGGGGATGTCTTATTTTTCCATGAAGAATACAGTACACATTTATTGTTTTATTAAAAGAGATCTCACACTTCTTGTCTGCTCCAGCTGCGTTGTGGCCAACAGTGAGCTGTACAGTGGCACCGGCTGCTACAGTCCAGAGTCCAGAGTTACGGTAGCTTCAGGGACCCTTATTTTGTGGGAGGTCTTATTTTTGGGGCGATGCCTTCTATTACAGCGAGAGGCAAAACTGTAAGTAGGTCTTATTTTGGGGGGATGTGTTATTTTCAGGTAAACAGGATATGTGTGCTCCATCTACAACACTGCCTTGTACACCGTCTTAATCCATTGAGAATGTTTACCCATTTGTAAAATGCTGATTTCTTCGGGACATTAATCTGGTAAACTTTACATAAATCATCTGTTTCAATATTCCTGTACCTAATATTGACGATAAACTTGATGTTTAATCTTCTTTCAGTTTTTGAATTCATGTTTGTCCTACAAAATTCTTTTAAAGTTGGTATCTTAATTTTTCTTAACAGTTTCATTTGTACTTTATCCACATGCCACACAACTCAATCACATTCTTCTACTTTTATAATTCACTGTCAGTGATTATACTCTTCCTGCTGTACAGCCACTACTGATACCTTTTCCAAATTATTCTACCACCACTGACATGCATCTTATTTTTCATAGTGCCTCCAGGTATATCTTATTCAGACATCTGATCACGAGTTAGAATTTTATTGTGCTACAATAAACATTTTAGAATCCACACATTTTTTAATATCACATTTTCCATACATTTTTGGGGGAAGAATTCCTCACATTAGATTTTTTTTTAGTCTTTGGAAGAGCTTAAGTGCCAAAGAACAAGCGTGTTTTCTGCTGATATGATTACTTTTTGAGTTTTTGTTCCTCTCCTTGGTTCCTTCGAAGTCTTAGATAAGACTGAACCTCTGAACAATTTCAACAAAGCCCAAGGGAAAGGCTTCCTCACGTTTTTATATTCATACAGCCATTCTCTACTGTGGGTCCTAATACGTCTATTGAAGTGTAAGGCCCTAATACATTCAAAGAACCTCTCTTCAGTGTGAATTCTGACGTTCCGTGGCATCTCTCACCCTCATAGGTCCTCCTCCCTGTGAGTTATTATCTAACTGCTCTGGAGTGAGGGGAATGGAGTCTTTGGAACATTTGTGCTGATAGATGTGGTAACTACTATTATGTCTAGTTAGATCAGAGGCTTCACAGGAGACCCTCCCCCCAGACTCCTTGCATTACTAGGACTTCTCTCCTCGGGGAGAGAAGTGTATGTGAGTGTGGACGTTTGAGGTACCACAGGCCTTCCCACTTTGCTTACACTCCTCAAGTCTCTCCTCTAGGTGAGCACTTCTGAGATGTCTCGTGAGATTTGAGGCTTCACTAAAGGCCTTCCCACATGCCTTACAGTCATACGGCCTCTCTCCACTGTGCGTTCTTAAGTGCGTGCGAAGATTTGAAGAACAACTAAAGGCTTTCCCACATTCCTTACACTCATAGGGCTTCTCTCCACTGTGGGTTCTGATATGTTTCGTGAGGGTGGAGGGATCACTGAACGATTTCCCACACTCCTTACATTCATAGGGCCTCTCTCCACTGTGAGTTTTCAAGTGAGTGCTGAGGTTTGAGGAAGAAGTAAAGGCTTTTCCACATTCCTTACATTCATAGGGCCTCTCTCCACTGTGGGTTCTGATATGTTTAGTGAGCGCTGAAGGATCACTAAAGGCTTTACCACATTCCTTACATTCATAGGGCTTCTCTCCACTGTGAGTCCTTATATGTTTAGTGAGAGTAGAGGAATCGCTAAATGCTTTCCCACATTCCTGACACTTATAGGGCCTCTCTCCACTGTGATTTCTTCTTATGTGGATAGTGAGATTTGAGCCTTGATTAAAGGCTTTTCCACATTCCTTACACTCATAGGGCCGTTCTCCACTGTGAGTTCTTATGTGAGTGGTGAGGTATGTGGAACACTTAAAGGCTTTCCCACACTGCTTACATTCATAAAGCCTCTGTTCCATGTGAGTTCTTCTGATATGGCGAGTGAGATTTAAGACTTCACTAAAGGCCTTCCCACAATGCTTACATACAAAGGGTCTCTCTCCACCAGGAGCTCTTATACGAGTGGTGAGGTGTGAGGAATAACTACAGGCTTTCCCAGATTCCTTACCTTTATAAAAGTTCTTGTGTGAAATGACTGATAATAGGCTGTAGGTTTTACTACATTCTTTAGGTTCGTTCCTATGACCTCTCACATGTGCCTCATATGATGAAAAACAGAAACATTTACCACATTTGGGACATTCATAAAGTTTCTTACTACTGAGTGATGTCACAGGAGCCTTAAACACAGAGATATCATTGAAGTCCGTCCCATAGGCCCTATATGTTTGGAGCAGGTTTCCATGAGGAGTTCTTACAGGAGTGGCTAGGGCGGGACACCTGAAGGCTTCTCCGCAATCCTTACATTGACAAATATTGCTCCCAGTGCCAGATGTGCTGCCTTCTTTATGCGATGGGTGATCTGTGGAGGATTTTCCACACTGGAAACATTCCAACGGATTTACTCCTGGAGGATGTCTGTTAAGCACAGTAAGGTTTGGAATCTGGCTGATGATTTCCCCACATTGATTGCCTTCTTTACTTTCAGAGAGGTTTTCTATTGCATCACGTCTGTTAGAAATAGAAGACATGCTTTTAGGAATTAGTTTTCATGTTTTATCACTACAAACACGGTAAATGCATGTGTTACATATATGAAATCATGCACTGGCACTGTTTTTCTGAAATATGTGACCATCTGATAATTGACACCAGGTGAACTATGTTTCAAATACTTGCTACAGCACTCACGTTTGAGACAATTTTGAATCCTTCCACACATACATTTACAATATCTTACATAGGTTATAATCCATGGAACCTTTTAAATACCAGGGCTTTTCAGAATAACCCCTCATACCACAAAATGAAAACTTGCCTGGATCTAAAATATCTTCACAGTCATTGCTATCTTACAGGTTACCTTCATACTTGCTGTTTCAATTCATCCGAGTGAAGGTCTTCTTACAATGTTATACCAGACACATTGGAAATTGTTCTGAGCAGTTTTATTATCTTGTATGAGTAACTCACCTCAAACATCCTCTTTGGATTTTATGCTCATCCTCAATCATGGAGGACCAAGTGTTATTCTTCATGAATTGCAGCATAATATGATCAATGAGTGACTTTTCTGCATCAGGAAGGTTTCCAGAGACTGATGTAATCATCCAAGTCGAGATTCATAATATGAAACAAAAAGAAAAGGCATTATTAGGGGGAAATGACTGCTGGACATAAGCAAAATTTACTAGGAAAGAAAATAGCGGGGGGAAAAACCTAGGAGAGCAAAGTAGAAAGAATGAGCTGGTCCTGCAGTTGTTACAAGTTGAGTTACTAATCACAAGGTCATAGTTCCAAACCAGCAGCCGCTCTGAGAGGGAAAGATGAGGCTATCTGCTCCCCTAAAGTTAGTCTCAGAAACCCACATGGTTACTTCCACCCTGTCCGGCAGGGTCACTACACTGGAAAGGACTGGATGGTAATGAGTTTGGGGTTTGTTAAGGACAAGGACAATGACCACAATATAAGGGATGTAAAGAGTTCTCAGAAATTGGAATGAAAAGACAGGAATTTCCCCACAATTTTTCACATGTCCTCTTGTACATATTTAACATTAAAAGAAGAAAAAATCTCTATGATCATTGGTATGCAATGATTGCTAACGTCAGCAAAGTAAGCTCAGTTATCTCTGAAGTTGTGTCGGCAACTCAAAACACTCTTTTTAGAAGAGTCAAGCAAACCCAACATGCACGGTGGGTATTCTGAAACTCGATTTCCTGGTGCTTCCCAACACACTGACCCTGGATGATTCTCATGTCCACCAATCTTGCTTCTCTGGAAAAACAAATGAGTGCAGCAGACATGGTGCTAATGGAAAACTCATGAGGGCAAACTGCAGAGGACAAACATTTCCCGAACACTGACCAAATAATTTACTGTCTAGGACCTCTGAAAAGGGACAGGTGTGAAGTCATTTGCAGGAAAATAATCCTGTGACTATAATAGTAAAGAGAGTCACAATAAGTTCCAATTCTACAAATGTATTAGTGCTGCAAAGCATTGAAGCTAATGCTTACGCGGTTATGGTGTTTAGAGAGAATGAGGACTTTAACAAATACACGGGAAATGAGACCACTTTTAAGCATCGACAGCTTTATGTTCCTGGGGAAGCCGGGATACGTGAGCTCCACAGACCAAGAGGGCATGTCTGTTTCATTTAATAATGCATTCCCATTTTACAACACAAATGCTAACAAGTAAAATATTTTCATTTACTTTGGAAGAAATGAAAAAGATGCTACTCTTACCCACTGTTTCCAGGTTTTTGAAGGTTTCCATCATCACATCTCTGTAGAGTTTCCTCTGAGTGAAATCCAGCAAAGCCCACTCTTCCTGGCTAAAGACCACTGCCACATCCTCAATGACCATTGAACCCTAAAGTATCGCAAACATTTGGATAAGTAACATGTTGAGAAGGAAAGCAAAGTACTACAATGTATAGATGAACAAAGGGTGAGTTGGATAAGTCTAAGGTACTAGAAATCCACCGATTTGTCACAAGGTTCTGTGTTCTACGTAAGTATCATAACCATCAGCTTCAGTCCTCCACGAACTATATTCACTTCCTCACGGGTTGCACTTTGTCTGAGACTTACAACACCCAAAATAACCAAATGTAGTCTATTCTCCTCTCAATATGCTCATAAAATCATCAAGAATAAGTAGTCTATTTGCTCTAAAAATCATCAAGCATAACAGAGGTTAGAAATGCTCTCATTCAAGCTTCTCTGTGAAAGAAAAATTACTCAGTCAGTAAGATAGCCAGACAACTAAACAAAATATACAGCATAAAATGAAGGCAAGAGGAAGTATTCACAAGTGGCAGAAACAGCACAATACATTGTTTACTTTTGCCTCCACAGGAATGAGAAAACCAGGAGTCCATACAACACACTGGAAACCCTGAGCTAGTCATTTTCTTCACAACACTAGGGGAAGAGAAGGTAGCAGATGCATCTGCTGATGAATTTTATATTTCAATTACCTAGTTTTTTAAAAAACATTTTATTAGGGGCTCATACAACTCTTATCACAATCCATACATATACATACATCAATTGCATAAAGCACATCTGTACATTCTTTGCCCTAATCATTTTCAAAGCATAAGGGAGGGGGGAGCGAGGAGGGAGGGGGAAAAAAAGAGTACCTGATGCAAAGGGTTTAAGTGGAGAGCAAATTACCTAGTTTTAAAAAATGAACTTTCCCATCTTCCTCTTCACTTTCACACAGAGACACAATGGTAAGTACAGTTTATAGGAGCTCAGGTGTGAAACACATGAGAACCCAGATCTTTTTACAATCGCCAATCCAAGACCTGATACAACTTCACAGCAACTATTACTGACTGCTCCCAGAACAAACAGAAGCCCACATACCCTCACAAAGTTCCATGTTCTTACAGGACAAAGAGCACTGTCTATTCAAAAGGAAGAATTACAATATTCCTGTATTTGTTGGCTAAGAGAAGGTTCCCATTTTTAATGGCTGTAAAACATGGTAAACATAATCAATGTCACCAAATTAAAAGTATGAATATTTTTAAACTAACAGTTGTTTTGTTATATGCACTTCCAACTATAAAGAGAAAATTCGTCTTTAAGTAAGTTAAAGTATAGATGGTTTGCTTGTTAAGTTGCCAGTGAACCTAGGAAACAGACTTACTAAAAAGTTCTTACATTTTCAGCTCCTGGAAGGCACCTAATCTGGTGTCAATTTAAGGATTAAGAGTGTCGGGGTGGAGTCTAGGCTGTCAATCTGGAGATAGCCAATGAGACTTCTGTGTGTGCATGGCCTTCTCCTGAGAATTCTGGGAAATCTGGTACTTCCTCCTTGGAGGCAGAAGACACCCCCCTCTCTCTGCTACTCCCTGGGTACCTTGCAGAAGACAAGCCACATGGACACAATCAGACCTTGGAAGCCAGAGAAGCCACAGAGAGACCCCTGCCAGTGCTGAGATGTTCCCAATGAAACTATATCCAAAGACTTTCTACCCATGGGCCTGTGAGCTTCTGCATTCGACGTCATTGCATGTGTTTCGTGAGTCTGAAGAGAACTTTATAAATTGATATCAGAAATATGGGCTAATATCAGACTCATGCACTTGATCTGTCCTGGGCTGGGATGTTTTCTCGATGTTCAATTGCTCTTGTATATTAATCTCTTTCTTATACATATGTGTGTGTCCATGGATTTGTTTCCCTAGTCCACCCAGACTCACACAGTGACTATCTGAAACTTGACATGACACTCCCTGATCTATGAGAGTGATTTCTGAAAAATAGCCTCACTGGCTTCCTTACAAGGTCAGAGTAAAGGCTGCTAGGGTAAACAATGGGTAAAAAACACAGCAGCTCGAAATGGGGACGATGGCTCTTGCCAGGGAGCAAGTGGAGGGAGCCATATCATCCCTAATGAACCCTCACTTGATAAATGTATGCTGGCATGAATGTCATAGCATCTTCAGTACTGCAGCAACAAGTTCTGAAAAGTCTGACAAAGTGTTTTAACAAACTGGATTATTTCTATGTGATGATGCTAATAAGCAGATACTATTTCAAACAACTCATCTTTGAGTAAAGTTGGAAACAATCAATCATGTGCATGGCTAAGGCAGGATCTAACTACAGATCAATTTGCCTTTGAAGTTCCTGGTGATGATGTTTCTTTTTTTTTTTTTTGTCCTTTTTGTTTTGTTTTGAAATCGTTTTATTGGGGGCTCATACAACTCTTATCACAATCCATACATCCATCGTGTGTCAAGCACATCTGTACATTTGTTGCCATCATCATTCTCAAGACATTTGCTTTCTACTTGAGCCCTTGGTCTCAGCTCCTCATTTTCCCCCTCCCTCCCTGCTTCCAACCCTTGATAATTTATAAATTATTATTTTGTCATATCTTACACTGTCTGATGTCTCCCTTTACCCACTTTTCTGTTGTCCGTCCCCCAGGGAGGAGGGTCACATGTAGGTCCTTGTAATCAGTTCCCCCTTTCCAACCCACCTTCCTTTTACCCTCCCAGTATCGCCACTCACACCACTGGTGCTGAAGGGATCGTCCGCCCTGGGTTCCCTTGTTTTCAGTTTCTACCTGTACCAGTGTGCATCCTCTGGTCTAGCCAGACTTGCAAGGTAGAATTGGGCTCATAAAAGTGGGGTGGTGGTGGTGGTGAGAGGAAGCATTTAGGAACTAGAGGAAAGTTGTATTTTTCATCGTTGTTACATCACACCTTGACTGGCTGGTCTCCTCCCGAGACCCTTCTGTAAAGGGATGTCCAGTGGTCTACAAATGGGCTTTGGTTCTCCACTCCGCACTACCCCTCTCATTGACTGTGGTAAGATATTTTTTGTTCTGATTATGCCTGATACCTGATCCCTTCTACACCTCATGATCGCATGGGCTGGCGTGCTTCTTCCATGTGGGCTTTGTTGCTTCTGGGCTAGATGGCCACTTGTTTATCTTCAAGCCTTTAAGCCTCTATCTTTTAATAGCCAGGCACCATCAGCTTTCTTTGCCACATTTGCTTATGTACCCGTTTGTCTTCGGCAATTGTATTGGGGAGGTGAGCATCATAGAATGCCAATTTAATAGAAGAATGTATTCTTGCATTGAGGGAATACTTGAGTGGAGGTCCAATGTCCATCTGCTACCTTAATACTAAACCTATAAATATATGCACATAAATATAGTTCCCCATCCTCATATATAAATATATTTGTATATGTACATGTCTTTATCTAGACCTCTAGAAATGCCCTTTGCCTCCCAGCTCTTTTCTCTATTTCCCTAGACTTTCCTCCTGTACCACTCTCATGCTCAGTCCCCACCAGGGTTTCAGCAGTTCCTCTTGGTTATATTACCTTTGATCATGTCCTACCAGGCCTTCCACACCCTCCTCACCACCAATTTGGATCAGTTGTTGTTCCCTTGTCCCTGGGTTTGTTAACACCACTTCCTTTCCCCCCACCCCCCCCTCCCATGTCCCCCCGGAACTGTCGGTCCTGTTGTTTTCTCCTCCAGATTGTTCATCCAGTCTATCTTATTTAGACAGACATGCAGAGATAATAACATGCACAAAAACAAGACAGAGCAAAACCAAGCAACAATATAAAACAACAACAAACATAACTACAAGAAAGATAAGCTTGTAGTTAGTTCAAGGATTGTTTGTTGGCCTTTAGGAGTGTTTTCCAGTCCAGTCTGTTGGGGCACCACGCCCTGGCCCCAAAGTCCACCTTCACCATTCCCTGGAGACCTCGCTGCTCCATTCCCTTGCTGTTCTGTTGCACCCCCTTAGTGTTTGCCTCGGTGTGGCGGGATCAGATTGGGTGCAATTCCCACACTGTGTCTCTGGTGTTGACCCCTGTAGGCTTAGGGGTCAGTGAGGGGCGTCATGTCTCATAGTGGGGCCGGCCATGTGGTCCTCTTTGTGGACTGGCTGCTCTAATCGGGAATATCGTCCTCAAGGCCTGGTGGGCCAGATGTGCTCCACTCTCTCCTCCTCCCCCTTCATCTGCTCCCGTGTGCTCCAATCAGACCTGTCCCTCTCCCAGAGCTGCAGATTCAATGCTGTTCTTTGAAATCAATTCTTCTGGGGGGAGATAATGTATCTTCACATAGGGATACAGTGCTGCTCTTCTGGCTATTAGTCTACAATAATGCCGTGGATGCTCTAGAGCTTTTCTGGATACTAGGGAGAGGAGGCAAAGGAAACATCTCATTCAATTCAGAAAATCTGTAGTTAGTTCTCCTGGTAAATCCGTGTGTTTCAGAGAAAACTTCTCCCCTTCAGAAAATTCACTGTGCCTACATCTATTCATTAAAATTCATGTAGGTCACACTGACAGGCAGCCTGTCCCGTGTTGGTAGAGCAGACACAGCAGTGAAAAGAAGCGCCTGATGAGCATGGACTGGGAGCACGTTGAGAGGGAACAGTACAGTCAGACACACACACACGCACACACACACACGCACGCACACGCACACCACACACACACACACACACACACACACACACACACACACACCACACACGAGGCTGCGCTGTCCAGAGAATCAAAACCAGCGACCCTCCTAGACGTATGAAACAGGGCATTATGTCGAGAAGTGATCTTCTCTCAAGAAGGCCTCCCAGGCCAGTTCAACGTGATCACATGGGTCATGTGCTTGCTGGAGCCCTCTGCAGACTCGGTAGCTGCAAGCCCAGAAAGGTGACAGGAGATGCACGAGATCCCAGGACAGTGGGTGCAGAGCTGCACGGACCCAAGGGTCGTGGAAACATGGCAGGGTCCCAGGAGCCCTCGAGTGGGAGGCCCACATGAGACACGGACAGCGACCCAGCAAGCAGGACACAGGGCCAAAGAGAGAGGAGAGGGGTCCCCAAGTTTCTCCCTCCAGGAGGTTTTCATCACACTGTGTCCTGACTGACAGGTTGGGCTTCACTCACCCCACCCCACCCACAAGTGCCAGTCGACATAAAATCTACTTGCCACACACAGGCAGCTAAAAAGCATTGCTAATTCAAATGGACTTGCAACTGCCAATGGACCAAAGGAACAGCCGTGTGCATGACAGGGAGACCAGAGCATCAGATGGTGCCCAGCCAAGATGAACAACTGCTGGGGAAGGGATCACACGAGAAAGTCCTGAACAGAGTGGGTGAAAATACAGAAAATCATTTACAGTCAAAAGGAGAGAAGGCTTACTGGTCAAAAGAGACACTCGTGGAACCCTGCCCACGATGGCCCCTGCTCATCTTTCAGGTCTGGAAATGAACTCACACTCAGGTTTCATTTTTCAGAAAAACAAAGGCAGGTCTATAAGGGAATCAATAACACTAGTGAAGTACACAAACCTTAAGTGTGGACCACGTGAGATCAAATGGACCACGTTTATCCCAAAACAAAGTCCAGAAAAATTGGGTAAAGAAGAAAAGTGGACATAGAAAACACAGGAAGAACATGGGATACGTGATATTGCATTGTGGGGAATGTTATCCAACACATGATACAAAATGTAGACGAATTGGTGAATGGAAATAACAGCAATCAGAAGTGTATAGATATAGTTGAAGGACATGTTGAGAAATAGAACTTGTATCCATTGATCATTTAAAAAAATAAAGGTTTCTATGATTTTTAAATAATAATCTTTGCCTTACATTCTTATATATTGTGCCTATACACACACATACACACACATCTTGCGTTTGTATTTGGTATAAGCACAGTGTGCTTTCAGCAATACTGACATTTTCACACTATGTACTTGAGGTAACAATGAGAAAGTTAGACAATTAATGACATACGAAACCATAGATTGTAGAAGTTCAGAGAACATAACAAAAGATAAATACCAAAAAATCTACATCTAAAAATCTTCAAAAAGCACAAATAAGAAGAGAGAACAGGGGTGTGTGGAATCACCTTCCTACTGAAGAACACGATTAAGAATTGTGGCAAACTTTTCATAAGAAACCATGCAAGCACGAAAGTACAAATTAAAATATGGAAGTTGAGTGACAAATTAAAAATGTTTATTTAATGAATTTGCGTCCAAAAGGGAAGCGTGAGAAAGCACGACAACATGAAAAGAAGGGTGTGAAGGGCTGTGGTTTCCAGGCAGTAAATTCCTTAGCATGGCAATGATGGAGGCACATGGCCTTGTGGCTTCTACAACACAATTGGGGCAGGGGGCACCCTGGTGGCACTGGGGGTTAGGTATTGTGCTTCTAACTGCCTGTTAGGTGGTTCAAACACACCAGTTATTCCCCAAGGACTGTCTTCTCCCGTAAAGATTTACATTCTCAGAAACCCCAGTTAAGAGTCACGGTGCTTTAAAGGAAGATAATCCCAGAAGCAAATATACTTTGCTTCCAAATGAGGAGAGGCAGAAGCAGAGCACATCCTCTAGACTTCAGATCCCTTCGTAAAGAATCTCCCAGACCCGGGACACAGAGCTGCAGCACTGCAGACGGTGAGAAACAGTAGCAGCGGAACCAGGAGCATGAAACAAGGCAGACGATACCCAGTGCCCAACGCAGCACAGGCTAACGGGCATGCCAGCCAACAGAACAAGAGCATCCAGCCCCTTCGGCAGGAGACCTGCTGGTGGACAGGGGCAGGTCAGAGTCCACCTCCGTGGGCTAACGAGTTTGCACCTCTTGCTTGAGCATGGGAATGTGAGGTTGAAGGCCAGATGAATTATTGTCCACAGACATGCTGAGAACCTAGCCTGGTGGAAGAACTGCATTCTGAGCCTTTCCTAATTCTGAATTGGAACCTGATATTTCTCTATTAAATCTCCGTAACTCAGAGCATGGTTTCGTGACCATTGCAATAACTCATCGAACCCATCAACGAATGAAGAGTGTGCTGGGTCAGAATGGAGTCAGACTGATAAGAAGGTGAGAGGGTGCAGGGGGGTTTGAGGTGCACCTCAGAAGCAGATGTCTGGGGCTGATGATCTATCTTGATTCTCTCGCTGACTCTTGTGAAGTAGGAGGAGGTGCAGTGCTCCGCTGCCATTTTAGAAGGGATTCTCTGCCACTGCGGGTGGCGGTGCAAAACAGTACAGCTGATGTGAAAGCGTCTGCCCAGCAGCTCCTCAAAAAAAGTTGCCTATAGAACCCAGTATGCCCCGGCACTTCAAAGCCTAGGCAAACACCCGGAAGAATTCAAATTCAAACATCAAACACAAATACATACCTCCACATTCACTGCAGTATTTTTCTTCTCCTTTTTATTTTTTATTTTTATATATTTTTTCTTCTGCTTAAAAATTTTTTTTATTATTCTGCTTTGAATCAAATCTTTATTGGGTAAATGCTATACAACATTTTTAACACTTAAAAATAAACTAAAAAAATTAGGTACTATGACCACCTGATTGCTCTCGATTCTTTTATCTTGATAATTATTACTTTTAAAAACTCTAAAGTTTAATTAGAAATCTTGGTTACACACTGCAAGTGGCAGTTCACTCGGATTGGGAGTGATCTAGTTAGAAGCGAGGCTGAGAGGGAATCCTGCGGTCGTCTCAATAAGAACAAGACCCAGGGCCCCGTCAGGTCCAGGCCTGAGGCTCCAGGCCAGAGAGCAAAGCAGCACCTCGGTTAAACCTCCCTTTAAGGGTCACAATGTGGCAGTAATTGAATGCACATCAATGGATGAACTGAATATTGCTTTTTCTAGAAAGAGAAATATAATCCTGATAGATGCTGGAAAATAGAGAAACTTCCAGAACATTATGTCAAGTGAAATGACTAAGACAACCTCCCTGCCACCATGGCGAGCGGCCTGGCAGCACAGTGTGGACGCCCGGCCAGTTTCCAGCAGGGGAAGTCCCATCTTTCCCCCGTGGAGCGCCTGATGGCTTCACACTGCAGACCTTGCAGCTCAGAACCCAACTAGTAAGCACTAGGCCATCAGGACTCCCGGTGAGGCGCAAGACGACAAGCCCATGTCTCTGAAACAGGCAGATGTGGAGTGTAACCTGGTCGAAAGCACCAACGCACAGCAGCACAACGGTCAAGGGTCTCCCTGGTTACCAAGCCTGGGGAATGGACACGCCTGCAGCTCGTATCTGACTGGTGTGACGACTGGGGAAAGGTCGTGACAACAGACGATGTAACAAATGTCACCACACTATCCTTAGTACCATTTCTAAGGCACTGTCAAATCACTGCGAGGCCTGGGCCCTGCGTCCACCGAACGTTGGGACTCTGAGTAGCCAAAGCTGTGGGACTGCGCCTGTGGATGAGCAGCATTCTTCTGGGGAGCCTGTAAGTAGGTTTGAAGCACCAGCACATTTTGGGTACTACTCAAGGGTTTAACTCTTGTTACCACACATTAAACTACACAAGCAAAATTTGTTGGCCAAATATGTCATTGTATATGTATATTTTTATAACGATGAAGAGATTGTTTTTTAAAAGGATAAAACATAATAAACCAGGATATTTTCCAACACAAAAAAATATGGAGGAAATTAGTGACACCAGAAATAGAACTTCCTTGCAAGAAATGGTAACAGAAGTTCCGAGGAGAGAAAACTATACGGATCAAACACTCATCTACATAAGAAAGGGGAGAGTATGAAAGAATAAGTAAATTCCATACAAAATCTTTTTCTCCTTCTGAAATGATCTAAAATGAAGACTTTGCTCAAAATTACAGTAGCAAAATCCTATGGTCTCTGCTCACTCATATAGGGTCAAAAGACCCCAGTTCTCTTCAGAACTCACCATCTTCCCTGCTCCACCTCCCGGAAGTCTGGGGAACCGGCCTGCAAGCCCGGCAGCCGCGCAGCACAGGGACGGCAGTGGACGCAGGCGCCCAGCGGACGCAGTAGATGGACAGGCCTTGTCCACACACGAGTCAGAGCAGCGGGAAGCCTTGCCTGTGTCTGACGATCTGCAGGGTGGTAGGGTCCAGGACCCCCGCTGGGATCCCTGCACCCACCGGAGACCTGGAATGGAGGAGACAGTGCCGAGTAAGGAGAGAGAGAGAGAGGTGTCTAGCTTGCTCCACCCTGAGCATGTTGGCAGCTCCAGGTTCCGGAGCGCAGCACACACCTGCGATCTTCATGCAGCTCCGCGTCTTCTTTATGACAACGCGATGGAGGCCCTGACTGATCCCGTGGCAGGAGAAGCAGCCAGGCCTGGGGCAGCGGGGAAATGTGAACCTGATTCCCCTCAGGTAGTGAGGGGTGCAATGATGAAGCTGCGGGCTCACCTATATAACTTTGTTCCACAAAGAGCAACAATCATAGACATTGGGATGAACTTACCAAGGTTCATTCGTTTGTACTTACGTGCCTTAAAACCCTTCTGGTGTACTTTCCAAAATGATGTGAAATGAACATTTACAGCCCTGTGATATGTGATTGGTAGTTTTCTTGTTGAGTTGGAAATTATCATTCCTTTCTTATCACCAAAGAGTTTTCTTCTCAAGCATGGCGCCAGCAGAAGCTAAGCTGTGTCTATTTTACAAATCAGCCAATCAGCAAACCTGTCATGGAATCGTTAAGCCATCCCTGAGCTCCCACCTACTGCCTCAGCTCCCACTACTTTGCACCACCCTGACTCTCACCCTCTCATCTGTCTCAGTGTAAATGCTTCCTCCTTTGCCATCTTTACACAAGGCTCCTGCCTGCAAACAGAAACCTCTTTTTAATATGGTCTCTCCAACAGAACTCTCAAAATTTAATTCACATCCTAAATTTCGATACTTACATCATGAGCTCCTTCATTACGTGGAACCTCCAGAACTGCTGATCAGAGAGCAAGCACATGTAACAAGATGCGGGTTGTTCGCACTGATGTTCAGACAGGTGAGGCGGTCACTGATAGAGCCATACACACGTAGCCTGGAAGCCAAGGAAGGAGCGCTCGTCCTGTCAACAGGCCCCGGTGGACTCTGCACCTTCACGCCGTCTTCCTGACCTACAGCCAACCTCCGGGTCTACGCCTCCTCATAGCTTTCTGCCACATGTCAATAACAACCTCCTGCCTCAAGTCATTCGATCAGGGTTGTCATTTCCAAAATCCGTTTGCAGCCCAGACACTGCTTAATGCCTGTCCCTGGCTGTCCCCTGGCCTCCAAAGAGCCATCAGCATCCTTCTAAATGACCTGCTGCCACTGCTGCCTCCAACCTGGCTCACAAACGCACCTCCATCGCCACCACCACCCAAACACGTGTTGCTTTCTCTGCTTCAAGTATCTCTGACTTTCATCAAAGGATTAATATTAGATTCTCTGCTGCCTCAGGGACTCATATTTTCCCCAACTGAAACGGCCTTCCATTGCCACCATACCACAAAATATCAACCCCGCAGAACTGTGCATTCAGCTACATAAAACAACTTTTCTGAATCCTCACTCAGTAATGTTGCCTTTCAAGCAGTCTCACCTGACTCATAATGACCCTACAAGAGAGAGACTAACTTCCTCCTGAGTTTTTGAGGCTGGAAATCTATCGAACCCGACTGGCTATGGGGCTAGAATCTACCAAGTGTCCTTTTAGCAGACCAAAGCTTAGCCCAGTGCGTCACTAGTGCTCCTTCAGAGGCAAATCAAGTCATGAAAAGCAAAAGGCAAAGGTCACATTCCATCTAAACTGCTTGTAGTCACGTCACAGAGGTCAATGTCAAGCTAAACTGGACTGACCTCTTGCTGAAACCTGAGAGACACTTCGCAACACAGAGAGGAGAACAAGTCACTGAGGGGCAGGAGGGGCATTCAGAAGAGGTGGCACTTGAAGTTAGACCTGGATTAAAAGACTGCCTGGGCTTCTAGTGACAAAAGGTTCTTCTCTGATTAGAAAAAACACATGGAACAAAGGCTGAAAGGGGAAACCTCATCTTTGAAAATGTTTCTTTTTTTAATCTCTGAAGAGCTTATTTATCTAACATGAAACCGAATCAACTCACTGCCATGAGTTGATGCTAACTCATGGCCGCCCCATCTGACAGAGGACAACTGGCTCTGTGGGTTTCTGAGACTGCCATTCTTCCTGGGAGGACGGGTGTGACAAATGTAAGTCAGAAAGCTAGACATAAGCTGGACCCCATAGGTGTTTTTTCTTTTTAAAAATCATTTTATTGGGGGCTCTTACAACATTCCATACATCAATTGATCAAGCATATTTGTACATTTTGCCATCATCATTTCCAAAACATTTTCTACTTGAGCCCTTGGTATAAGCTCCTCTTTTTCCCCTCCCTCCCCTACTCTCCCACCTTTGTGTATCCTTGATCAATTATATATTGTTATTTTGTATCTTACACTGCCCATTGTCTCCCTTCACCCACATTTCTGTTTTTCGCCCCCTTGGGAGGTGGCTATATATCCAATCTTGTGATGGGTTCCCCCTTTCTCACCCTGCCCCCTCCCTGACCATCCCCCCACCCTCATGATATCACTCCTCCCATGACGATGCCTGAGGGGTGACCCCGTAGGTCTTGAAAGCCAAAGTAAAATACACAGGTTTTCTTCTACGTGTGATTTGATAGCCTACTCTATTCACACTGAGGCACTACGCCTCCTCCTGCTGAGTGGAGATTACACCTAGCTGAGGTGAGGGACACAGAGCAAGTTCAGAGGCTGCTTCCAGAAGGTCCCCTCTCAGAGCAGCTTGCCTTAGTGCTCCTGGCCCAGTGAATGGATGCTGAAGCCACCCACTGGCTGGCAGAGCCACGTGAAAATGGAATTAACCGCTCAGGGGAGAATCTCAAAAGCTCTGTGTTGGGCATGTTGGGCACATAGTCACAGTCTACAGTGGGAAGGGTTTCAGGCGGAGTCCAGTTGGAACCCAGGAGCCCGCATCTCATCCTGTAGGCTGTTAACAGCGACCTGCCCAGGAAGAATCACCCGAGATCTCTGAAACAGACTCCAATCCCACTTCTGAAAGGAAGAGCACACCTGGCATGGATTAGGCATTTCACAATGCCATCTGCTATCGTGGTTGTAACCTGTTTAACTGCAGGTGGCCTACGGCCCATCATCGTTTCCCTCACTGTCGTCAAGCCCAACTTAGTGTAGCTTTTCCCTGCTCCCATTTCAGCCCTTATGGAATTAATTCTTGTTGTTATTCAGAGGCAAACGTGTTTAATGTACCCACAGATAATGGTGAGAATCCTCTCATTTACCGCAACTGACTGTGAATGGCTAACAGTAGTTCATTTCTATTAGTTGGTTAGCCAAAAGACATCTTGAGACTGTCCTACCCTTGTTGTTGTTGTTGTTTTCCGCAGGGCCAACAACTGCATACCTTGATTATCCTGAAACACGAGGTAATGTTAGAATGTATGTGCTCTCCGAATCGAGGAGTTCTACAGTAAAACCCATGGAATCTCCATCTCTTCTGAGAACACCTGCCTGTGCTGCTGACATCCCCGAGGTCATTCACCTGATAAGAAACCTGCCCCTTTCCCCCCCATCCCCCCCACCCCCGCTAGCTTGGAGTCAGCTTCTCCGTGGGAAGAACACTTGTCAGACCTAACAGGATGTCGTCTCAGGGGTAAAGTTTCGATTCTGAACTAGCAAAATCCAGTACTTCGGAGTACAGACTTACATTTGACAAGGGCTTCGGAGTCTGTGTTTGACTAATTTCTGGTAGGGGTCACAAGCAGGACGGTGAGAATGGGCTTCGGCTGCATCACTCCTTATCAATTAATTGACCTCAGAAACTAATATCAGGGGTGTCGATCAAGTTTATAGCTTGCAGGTAGGACTGTAAGCCACCACCGGTGATGTTGACACAGTTCCAGTCAGGTCTTGGTTACGGTGTCTCCTTTCCCCCACATGACTAATCAAAACTTTTAAGTGGTCTGGGAAAGTTTAAACTCTGAGTCTCTTTTCACACCTTTCTCCTGCGGCCCAAATCCTTACATAAGAGCCACGTCAAAATTTTCTTGATGAGTCAACCAGGATGCACTGTAGCACCAATGAAACACAGTAGTCCTCTGGTTCCCTGAGGTTTCCTCAGCAGCCACTATCATGACCCCAGTCCTACCTTTCAATTCTGGCTAGCCGGGCTAGACTGGAGCATGCACACAGGTACAGATAAGAGCTCATGACACACGGAATCAAGGTCAGATAATCAACTCAGGTACAGAAATGGGAGTAGCAATACCAGGAGGGTAGGTGGAAGGTGGGAAGTGGCAAGGGGAAGAAACTATGGGGGAAAGGAGACAACAGTCTGTGTAAGATATGAAAATAATAATTTATAACTTACTAAGGGGTCACGAGGGTGGGAGGAGGGAGGGAAGGTAAAAAGAGGAGCTGATCCCAAGGGCTCAAGTAAAAAGTGTTTAGAAAATAATGATGGCAACATGTGTACAAATATGCTTTATAAAATTGATGTATGGATTGTTATAAGAGCTGTAAGAACCCCCAAGAAAATGATCTTTAAAAACAAGTTTTAAAATGGAGTGGTGATGATTGTACAACTCATTTTAATATGAATGAGCTGACGGGTCATATGATATGTGAATTAAATGCCAATAAAGCTTAATAAATAAACAAAAAAACTTAATAATTTTTTTTTAATTTCCTTCCTCGCATGGATGTCCTCCACATCCTGACTTGAGAGAGGAGAGTGGCCTTCTCAGTTTGGGCGCTGCTAGCAAGTCTGATACCCAGACCATAGGACACGGGTCCGGAGAACCTTTTGGGGAGTGGGAGGTAAAGAACAAGCTTAATTCACCAAACACTGACCCATCATGAAGGGATTCAACTCAATCAAGCAGGTTTGCTCCCAATAGGCTGTGAATTTCTCCTGGACCACTTGGACTTTCTACGACGCTCCTAGCTCACAGTGCTGCGTGGTGAATGAAAGGCAGGGTGGCATATCCAGCACTTCCTGGGGCCTGGGCCCTCCGGGACGGGCATGGCCATGGCCGCACCCCGGGCTCGGGCATTGGAAGTTGTGAGGACAGGGCCGGGCCGGGCGGTGTTCAGTTGTGCTGTGCACAGAGGGGTGTTATGGGGTGGAACCCACTGGACGGCACCTAGCGACAAGGGCAGTCCACCTGCAATAGCTTCCGAGGCGTTAAGTACACGCCCCGGCGAAGGATGAAGACTTCGGTGTCCCAGAGGGTGAGGGGGTGAGGGTGAGGGTGTGGCGGGGGCCTGACGGATGAATGGAGCGTGCTTTCCGTTCTGCGCTGGCGTTTTTGTTCTGTGTGAGGGACGCGGTGGCAGCAGGCCGAAGGGCGGCGACTAGACAAGGAGACAAAGGGCGCCCGGCGCGCGGGGTCGGGGCGTCTGGGGGCGCCGGCCCTGCCTGTCTCCCCCAGGCCCCCTGGGACGCCCTCTGCCCGCGAGCGCGCGCTCTTACCTGGGGACGCCCCGAGCGCGCGGCTGCACCCACCTCGGCGCCCCGCGACGGCTGCGCCCGGGCCCGGGGTCTCCCGGGGAGGGGGCGCCCGAGGCTCGTCCCCGAGGGAGAGGGACCAGTGAGCAAGAGAGAGGACAGAGGGGCGGCGGCGCCCTGACCGCGGGCGGGTGGGCGCGGAGGGACGGAACCGCGAGCGTGGACGGTGCCCGCCCGGACAGAAGCAGAGGAGGCACACGGCACTTCCGGTTCGGCACTTCCGGCCCGGCGCGCTACTTGCGCAGCGGGAAGGGTCCGGGCTGCACTCCTTGCTCGCCGCCGCCGCCGGGTCTCAGGGCTGCTCCTCCATCGCCCTTCGCTCCTCTGCAGAGAAGTAGCGTTTCTTTAGCGTAATGATGAGCTGGAATGCGGACTCCAGTCATCAAAAGAAAGTTGCTCCTTTGTCTATTCGGTGTATATATACTGACCTTTGAAAATTAAGGAGATTTATTGGCTCAATTAAAGTGAAGCCCAGAGGCAGAGCATGTTCCTCTGTTGGTGCTTTATTTTCTCTTTTAATCATTTTATTGGGACTCGTACAACTCTTATCACAATACATACTTCCATTCCATTATCTCATGCACATTTGTACATATGGTTCCATCATCATGCGCAAAACACTTGCTTTCTACTTGAGCCCTTGGTATCAACTCATTTTCCCCCTCCCTCCCCCCCTGAACCCTTGATAATTTAAAAATTATTATTTTGTCATATTTTACACTGTCCAATGTCCCCCTTCACCCAGGGAGGAGGTTATATGTAGATGCTTGTAATCAGTTCCCCCTTTCTCCCCTACCTTCCTTCCACCCTCCCGGTACCACCACTCTCACCACTGGTCCTGAAGGGGTCATCTGTCCTGGATTCTCTGTGGTTCCAGTTCCTATCTGTACCAATGTACATCCTCTGGTCTAGCCGGATTTGTAAGGTAGAATTAGGAACTAGAGGGAAATTGTATGGGTTATCCTTGCTACACTACACCCTGACTGGCCCCTCCCTGTGACCCTTCTATAAGGGGATGTCCAGTTGCCTACAGATGGGCTTTGCGTCTCCACTCCACACACCCAGTCATTCACAATAATGATTGTTCTTTGATACCTGATCCCTTCAACACCTCGTGGCCACACAAGCTGGTGTGCTTCTTCCATGTGGGCTTTGTTGCTTCATAGCAGTCTTTTTCTTTTTTAAAAGCATGTTCTTTAGAATCACCTTCTTTCCTGCTCATAAGTATTCCCCATCTTGAGTACTGCTGAGCTGTCTTGTTTGGCTTCTGTTTTACGGGTTGCCATCTCCCACACCGGCAGGTATCCGACCCTAGGAGTGTGAACCAAACTGTGCCAACCCAATCTGGTCATCTCCAAGGACCGTGGCCTGGAGGTTTGACAGGGCATAGTTGTGGGTGTCCTGCCCACGGAGTAGGTAACGCTGAGAGCCATATGATGTCTAAAGGGCAGCCAGCATTCACTCAATGGCACAGCTTTGAAGGGTTATGGAGGGAGGATGGGGACTAGACATCGCATGGAGGGGGCGGGATGAGCGGTGCTGCCTTGAGTAGATTGCAATGAATTAGATGGAACAAAATGTGTATCAACAGTTGAAGTTACTGAACAGATGATCTGCTTTGTAAACTTTCACCCAATAAACAATCAAAAAAAATTTAAACGTAGTTGGGGGAGCATTTTAAAAATAAATTATCAAGGGTTCCCCTGGTAGAATTCACTTCAGTGGACAGCACTGAAGCTGCAGCTCAGGGAGAGGGACATGTCTGATCAGAGCACACAGGAGCAAATGAAGGGGGAGGGAGAGAGTACAGCACATCCTGGCCCACCAAGCCTTGAGGACCATATTCCTGCTCAGAGCAGCCAATGAACAGAGGACCACAGGGTCAGCCCCACTATGAGATGTGACATCCCTCACTGACCCATAGCACCACGTGGGGGACAACACTGGAGACACAGTGTGGGAACTTTAGCCAACCTGACCCCACCATGCCGAGGCAAAACACTAAGGACGTGCAACAGAACAGCAAGTGGGTGAAGGGAGACATCGTACAGTGTAAGATATGACAAAATAATAATGATTTATAAATTATCAAGGGTTCATGAGGGAGGAGGAAATGGGGAGGGAGGGGGAAAATGAGCTGATACAAAGGGCTCAAGTTGAAAGAAAATGTTTTGAGAATGACGATGGCAACAAATGTGATGTACACAATGTGCTTGTACATGATGGATGTACAATGATGATGTACAAATGTGCTTGACACAATGGATGGATGGATGGATGGATTATGATAAGAGTTGTACGAGACCCCAATAAAATAATTTAAAAAAATTATCAAGGATGTATAAGGGAGGGAGGGTGGGGGAAGGGAAACGAGGAGCTGATATCAAGGGCTCAAGTAGAAAGAAAATGTTTTTTAAATGATGATGGCAACATATGTACAAATATGCTTGACACAATGGATGGACGGCTCGTGACAAGAGCAGGAAGAACGCACAATAAATTTTTTTAAGTAAGTGCAAGTAAACAAACAAAAGAACACCTTTGTCAGGCACTTAGCCAAGTCATGCTATGAACTTCAGTTTCTAGTGATTAATAATTTATGACCCATCTTTGGAGTCAGCAAATACCCTGATGATATTTTCCCCCCAAAGTTGCAGTAATTTCTTTTTAAAAACAAAACAAAACAAAAAAAACCCCCAAAAGTTTGTGATTTGGGAGAAAGATGGAGCTTTCTACTCCTCAAAAGAATTATAGTCTGGGAAACCCACAGGGGCAGTTCTACCCTGTGGTAGGGTGCTATCAGTCAGCTTTGAGTCAATAGCAGTAAGTTATTTTCTTATTTTTTATTGTGAATTAGGCCAAGGTTTACAGAGCAGATTATCAGCTTAACATTCATAAACTCACCATCGCTCCCATTGCCTTACCCAGTTTCTATCATCCCCTGCCCAGTTCTCTCAGGTTGGCTGTTATTTTCTCATTCATCCACATAGCGCCATTCTGTCCTCGGCATGCCGTGGAGCCCTGGTGGTGTGGCAGCCGAGATCAGCCGTAGAAAACTATTGGTCACCCCCCAGGACAAAGTTACAGTATCAGAAACCCACATGGGCAGTTATTCCCTGTCCTACAGAGTCCCTGTGAATCAGAATTAACTGCATGGCAATGAGTTTGGGTTATCTTTAGCATCCGCCACTCATCAATCACTGTGTCATACTCTGGTGGCTTGTGTGTTGCTGTCACTCTGGACACTTTGTCACTGGTATTTGAAATATCCGCAGGTAACTGAAAGTGAAAAGGCTTCAGCAGAGCGGCCGGACTAAGAGCAGACTACAGAGTTGGAATAGGCTGTTCACGTCAGAGGAATTAACCACTGCAAGCCTCAGGGACAGCGGCGGGACATTGTCAGATATTGTGCAAGAGGTTGAGACCCTCCGGTCAGAAGACGCTCCAACTGTGATTGCGTTACAGCAGCCTTTTCAAAGCGGTGTCCACCACGCTGAAGGTGATCCATCTGCGGCTCTGTGCTAACTTTGGGCGTGCCTAACGCAAGTGAATGCTTACAGAGGCGAGCTAGCATTAGCTACGCCGACACTGGATTCTCATCCCAGCAGCGGAATCACACAGAGCGATTCTACTCTGCTCTAGAGAGTCGCTTACAGTCAGAATTGACTATATGGCAGGGAGGTTTGGAGCTCCTGGACCAAGGGTTCTCAACCTGGGGGTCGCAACCCCTTTGGGGGGGCGGTCAAACAACCCTTTCACAAGGGTTACCAAAAACTATCGGAAAACACATAAATATTTTATAATATACAATTACATATTGTTTTGTGATTAATCAGTTTTAATTGTTCAATTTGTAACAATGAAAATACCTCCTGCATATCAAATATTTACATTACGATTCATAACAGTAGCAAAATGAGTTATGAAGTAGCATAAGTAGCATGAAGCACAAAAATATTTCATGGTAGGCGGTCACCACATGAAGAACTATATGAAAGGGTCGCGGCATCAGGAAGGTTGAGAACCACTGTCCTAGACTGTGACTTTTCCTTCCCTTCCTGGTTTGATGGTTAGTCTTTCTGTGCCAGTGGGGCACCCATAAGAACATATAGGCAGAGTCTGGCCTAGCATTCGGTCACAGGTGTGAGGTTGATTTGGCGATGAAAAGAAAGCAAAGGTAGAAAACAGCTTCAGAAGTTTACTGCAGAGCTCGGGGAGGGAAGGGCGAGCAGAGAAAGGGACGGGAACATCCTGAGCTCCGGGGTAAGGTTCACAGGGTGGGATGGGGGCGGTCCAAGTTGGGGCCCGGTGAAGTCACACTGTCCAGGCGAAAGGTGGAGAATTTTATAACCCAGGGTGGGGGTGAGGTGGGGTCCGGGGAGGAGGGTGTAGCTGGGGAATTTTCCACTGCAACTTTGTTGTCTGCAGGTCAGGAGCTGAGCAAAATGGTCAAAGTTGTTTTAACAGTCTTCTGCACCTGAAGGCCACCGAAGGGGGGAGAGAAGGGGGTCTGGCCTCTCGTCATGTCCTAGGAAGCTTTTCACCAGCTGTCTCCTAGCCCACCTGCCAACTCTGGCTTCTGCCCGACAATAGGCTGGTGATGTCTCCTTGGGGGTGTGAACTAGCTATCAGACGACCCGGTGATTGCCTGGCTGCACCTGTTTCTCTTCTTACCTGGACCCATTGCACTACCTGATGCGGCCACCTTATTTTGCCATGGTGCATCACCTGTGCCACCCAGACTGGCTGCATCACATCCTCATGCTGTGCTGCCTGCTCCACAGGGACACGCTGTGAGTTGCATCACTAAGGGACCCACTATGCTTCACTAGACCACCTCACCCTGCGACCTCCTGATAGTCCTGAGGTGGAAAGACCTTCAGCACGTCAGCGGACTCAAAAGTGTGACAGATCAGACGGGATTTCTCTCACTCCCTCTGCTTTCCTGGCATAAGCTCCTTTCTGAAGATAAACTTCTCTACTTACATGCATTTATAAGAATTCTGGTTTCCTGCTCTGGACAACTCAGCCTGGTAGCCATCAAAATCTATCAATGTGAGAGTAGAGGTAAGGTGAGGGAGAAAGGGGGAACAGATTACAAGAATCTACATATAACCTCTTCCCTTGGGGATGGACAGTGGAGAATTAGGTGAAGGGAGACGTCAGACGGTGTGAGATATGACAAAATAATAATTTATAAATTATCAAGGGTTCATAGGAGAGTGGGGAGCAGGGAGGGAGGGGGAAAATGAGCTGATACCAAGGGCTCAAATAGGAAGCAAATGTTTTGAGAATGATGAGGGAAACAAATGTACAAAAGTGCTTGACATAGTTAATGTATGCATGGATTGTGATACGAGTTGTGTAAGCCCCCAATAAAAAGATTTCATTATTTTAAAAAATCTATCAATGTCTTTTAGTGTAATGTTTTTGATATTAGTGGTCTCATACAAGTTTCATTTGATGAATTTGAATCAGAATAATGACCTCCAAGATAATGCTTTGATATTTTCAGATTCATGATTCGTTAAAGATCTTGTATAGTACTTGTGTGCGAGCCAGTGTTTATTTTGCTACAGGGAATAGTGCTGTGATGAACGTGAGTGTGCATGTATCTGTTCACGTATGGCTCTTCTTCAGGCTTTGGACCAAGTAAAAAGATTGTTGGGTCATCGGCATTCCCATTTCCGATTGGGTGAGGAAGCACCACACTACTTTCCGCAGTAACCTACGACTTGACATTCCGAGGAGTGGTGTATAATGATCCCAAACCTTTCTCATCACCTCCACAATTGTTTCCTCTTGTCAAAGACGTCGCTATCTGTGCTGGGGAGAGGTGGTGTGCCATTGTTGTTTGGATTTGCATTTCTGGTAGGACTGTTGATGGTGACAATCTCTTCATGTTTGTTGCCTGCATGAATGTCTTCTTTGGTGAATGTCCTGTTCATCTCTTGCACATTTTATATTGGTTACTTGTCTTTTTCTTGCCGTGGTGTTGAAATTTTCTATGTTAGCGAATAGTGCCTTGCCCAATATGTCACTAAGAAGAATATTGGCAAACTTTTAAAAGGAACATTATGTGTTCTTAGAGAACATTATGTTCTCTAGAATGTTTGCCTCATTCCCCCACATTAAAGCTATTGATACTTCATTAAGTGAATGTCATCAATTGATTCACTTATTTTTTTCACATAGAATTTTCTGTATTTTGGAAAGAGAGGTAGGGAAAAAGGTTGATGTGAAGAAATTGTTGACTTTTCATGCAATCAGAAAGGCAGTTTTTAAAGTTCCACATGATTTCAGATTCATGACTAAACCCGACAACAGAGTTAAGACTTGGCTCTTAGACTTCTCCAGCCATACACAGCAACTGCTTCTGATTTTAGACACCCATATGTTTTATTCCTTCTTGATTGTGGATCATTTAAAATGTTTAATAACACTGCTTGGTTTGCTTCTTCTGTATGATCAATGGCTCCTTTATATGGCTGTTTGCTTTTAAACAAACTTTAATACAATATCCTTTTCAAAAGCAAGGCAATACTTTAAGTTTTCACCACACTTTAAAAAACATTTTTTTCGCACTTCTGTATAGCACCAAGTCTTCAGTGAATCCTGTAGGAGCAGGCTGGATGGAGTAGGGCCATATTATAGGAACTACATGGTTGGTATGTTACTGAAAAGTTATCAAGTGAGGATTCAAATCTACCAGTGAAATACGCTTCATTAACATACTGGCTGCTTCATTTATTACATGTTGTTTTCCAGACTTAAGTACTGGCAGGGATTTCTTGTACAATACATGACTGCCCGGATTATGATGACGTGTGCTGGCAGCATCATCTCTTATTTTCCATAGTGGCAAATGCATTTTTAACAGCGTATATGAAATCATAGTTCTGTATCAAGGAAAGGTCCTTACAAAGGAGTAGCCTAGGGGGGACATTGAAGTGGCTTAAGACACGTTAGCCCATCCTGTTAAAAGCAGTTTCAAATAACATTGCCCAGGCATAAACCACAAAGACCAACTGGACCATCATGGTAAAGAAAAGGTTGAAATTGTCCAGGAGACTAGAAGGAAGAAAACAGCATCCACTCCTGAGGGTTAGTCACAGAAAGCCTTCTGTCACCAGAACATTACCAGGCACGCCGCCAACAGAGGAGCCACTCAGGTGGGAAGGCATTTAAAACAAGACCCGGCAAGAGCTGCTTGGGCAAAGTGGAATCAACCTTTAAGACCTGATGAAGCTTTTGACTTGCTGATGGGACATACTAAAAATTAACTGAAAACATCGATTGATAATTAGAACATGGAATGTATAAAGTATGAATCTAATGAAATGGAATGCATAAAGATCAATACCCTAGCTGTAAGTAAGCTGAAATGGACTGGTATTGACCATTTTGAGTCAGAAAATTATATAGTTTACTATGATGGGTATGACGAATTCAACAGGACTGGCGTCAGATTCATCATCTAAAGGTGCTGAGGTGATCATGTATTACCTATACAATTATAGATAAGTCTAATCGATGCAACTATTATTCACACCCAACAACCACTAAATCTAGTGATATAATAGACAAACTATGTCGGCTTATTGGCATAGTGGCTATGGGTTAGGCTGTGATCGCCAAGGTCCACAATCCCGAACCAGCTGATCTGTGGGAGGAAGAAGGGGCTTTCTACTCCCATAAAGAGTGACAGTCGGAGAAACCCACAGGAGCAGTTCGACCCTGTCCTATAGGGTCACGATGATTTGGTATCGACTCCCTAGCAGTGAGGTTTTTTTCTTTAATCTGAAAGTGTTCATACATGTCATTAATGGCAATTGGAATTCAATTGTTGGAAATGAAGTGATTAAAACGACAGTGGAGATTCTATCATAGAATTTTGAATATCCAACAAGTTCTTCCTTAAAAATATTTTTTTTCAACATACTCATTATACATATGAACTTTGCCAGATGGAGTATACACGAATCAAATTGACTGTACTTGTGGGAAGACAATAGAAAGATGAACTAGCATCAACCCAAACAAGGCCAATGACCAAATGTGGAACATCCCATCCATCAATGGCCTGTACATAAGTTCAAATTGAAGCTGAAAAAAAATTTTTAAAGAAAAAAAATTAAATGTCCATGAGACCTGCTGAATTTTGACAACGTATCAAATAGGTTTGATAAACTTAATAATGACTGAAGACCAGACATATCATACAAACTGAGGAAACAAAACATTTATGCTGATGTTTATAATAGCTGGAGAATTAACTACTTTAAAACTATTTTTATTAACTAAAAACCCTATCAGTGGGTGCCCACCTCCCTGATATGATCCATGAAGCCAAACGTGTGCATAAGCAAATGTGGTGAAGAAAGCAGATGGTGCCCAGCTATCAAAAGATATAGCGTCTGGGGTCTTAAAGGCTTGAAGATAAACAAGTGGCCATATAGCTCAGAAGCAACAAAGCCCACATGGAAGAAACACACCAGCTTGTGTGACCATGAACTGTCGAAGGGATCAGGTATCAAGCATCAAGAAACATAAAATCATATCACTGAAAATGTGGGTGAGTGTAGAGTGTAGACTCAAAGCCCAAGGGTAGCCAACCAGACACCCCTTGCTGAGGGGTTGTGGAGAGGAGATGAACCAGGCAGGGTGCAGGGTAGCAACGATGAAACATATAACTTTCCTCTAGTTCTTAAATACTTCCTTCTCCCACTATCATGATCTCAATACTACCTTGCAGATCTGGCTAGACAAGAGGATGTACATAGGTACAGATAACAACTGGAAACACAGGGAACCCAGGACAGATGACTCCTCCAGAACCAATGATGAGAGTGGCGATGCCTGGAGGGTGGAGAGGATGTAGGGTAGAAAGGGGGAACTGATTACAGGAATCTACATATAGTCTCTTCCCTAGGGGAGGGACAGCAGAGAAGAGGACAGGGGGAGACATCAAACAGTGTAATATATGACAAAATAATATATGAATGATGAAGGGCTCATTAGGTAGGGGGAAAATGAGCAGCAGATATTAAGGGCTCAAGTAGAAGGCAAATGTTTTGAGAATGATGATGGCAACAAATGTACATATGTTCTGGACACAATGGATGATGTATAGATTATGATAAGAATTGTACAAGCCCCAATAAAATAATTTTAAAAAGAACTATTTTTAAAGATAGTCCTTTGGGGTCATTACAAGACAGTGCCAAAATTAAAACTGTGAGTTGGTAGTGATTGGTGACAACTAAAAACAGCGTGTAAATGCACTTATTTTACATTACTCAGGTCAACACACATTTTGGTGGCTGATGTGTTAGATTTGTTTCTGGGTCTATATGACCTGATTCCCCCAAATGGCACCCGTTTCCCATTATCAGCTGTAGTTTTTGGGAGTCAGAAGATAAGTCACAGACCACTATTCACTCTGCTTGCCTATAAAGAATCACGATATTTTAACCTAGAGTTTAAATTATTATTTAAGTATAAAAGGAACCTCTTAAAAATTAAAGGAAAAGTAAAGGGAGAGAGGGACCAGACCTTAACTTGGTGCACCAAACCTTGAGGCCAACACACCGGCATGAGGCTAACACAGAGGCTTGCAGGCCCCAATCCCAGCTATGTCAACCCCCTGCACACCGAAGAATGCACTACAGAGGGCAGCACGGAAGATACACCCCGGGGAGAGTGGCAGGTCTGCATAGACCACACAGGAGCAACCTTAGAGGGAGAGAAAGAACCGCATCCTGGCCCACCAAAGCCTTGAGGACATTCCTGCTCAGAGCAGCCAATGCACAGAAAGGATGGTAGGGCTGGCCCCATCATGAGACATGATGTCCCCTCACTGACCCACAACACTACAGGAGACAGCAGTGTGGGAATTATGCCCCATCTGACACCACCAGCCCCCTTCCTGCACTGGGGCGAAACATGAAAGGAGTACAACAAAGCAGCAAGGGGAGCAAAGCGAAGTTCCCTAGGAATCCCGAAAATAGACTTCTGACTTGGGGTCAGGGCATGGCACCTCATCAGATCCAATCTGAAAAGATTCATAAGGGTCATCAGGCAGGCTTGGAACTGTTGGTAAGTGTTTTTCTTTTTCTCTTTTTTTCCTTCTATGTCTAGCTCCATAAAATAGGAAGGATAAGCAATCCGGAGGAGAAAACAATAATGGCTCCGGGGGGGCATGGGAGAGAAGGCAGCGGAAAGGAGAGAAGAGCCAACTGACGCAGGGACAAGGGAACAACAAGAGATCTAAAATCACTGACAGGGAGGGCACAGGATGCCTGGTGGGGTTCGATCCAGTGCAGTGTAGCTGAGAGGAAGTACAGAGAGCCGAATGAAGGTCGAAGAGGCGGGAAGTAAAATGAAACAGAGGAAAGAATCAGGAGGTAAAAACATCTATTAAGGTATAATGTACCTATATTTATGTTAAGTATCAAGGTAGCAGACAGACATTGGTTCTCTACTCAAGCGCTCCCTCAACACAAGAACTCTGTTCTAATAACTCGGCATTCTGTGACGCTCACCTTCCCAACCCAATCACTGAAGGCAAAGTGGATGCATAAGCTAATGTGACGAAAACTGATGGTGCCCTCTTATTAAAAGATATAGCATCTGGGGTCTTAAAGGCTTGAAGTTAAACAAGTGACTATCTAGCAAGGAGGCAACAAAGCCCACATGGAAGTATACCAGCCTGTGTGACCATAAGGTGTCAATGGGATCAGGCATTGGAAAAGCGAATTATATTGATTTGAACAAGGAGGGTTAGAGTGGAGACCCAGGACCCATCTGTAGACAATTGGATGCCCCCTCACTGAAGGGTCCCAAGGAAAGAACTAGCCAGTCAGGGTACAGTATAACACCATTGAAACATACAACTTTCCTCTAGGTCTTTAATGCTTCCTCCGCCACTATCATGACCCAGTTCTACCTTACAAATCCAGCTAGACCAGAGCATGTGCACTGGTACAGAGAAGAGCCCTCAACACAAGCAATCCAGGGAAGATAAACTCCTCAAGAACAGTAGTGGGAGTAGCAATGTGGGGAGACTGAAGGCAGTGATCAATGTATAACACACACACACACCCAGGGGGATGAACAACAGCAATGTGTGTGAAGGGAGACAGAGAATGGTGTAAGATATGACGATAACAATCATGTGACCCTTTTCACGAAGATGGCACCGAAGGCAAAGAAGGAAGCTCCTGCCCCTCCCAAAACGGAAGCCAAAGCAAAGGCTTTAAAAGCCAAGAAGGCCGTGCTGAAAGGCATCCACAGCCACACAAAAAAGAGAAGATTAGCACGTCACCCACCTTCCGGCAGCCCAAGGCCTTGAGACTAAGAAGGCAGCCCAAATACCCTCGGAAGAGCGCCCCCAGGAGAAATAAGCTGGGCCATTATGCCATCATCAAGTTCCCCTTGACTACAGAGTCTGCCATGAAGATCGAAGATAACAACACACTTGTGTTCATTGTGGATGTCAAAGCCAACAAACACCAGATCAAACGGGCTGTGAAGAAGCTCTATGACATTGACGTAGCCAAGGTCAACACCTTGATCGGGCCTGATGGGGAGAAGAAGGCATATGTTCGACTGGCTCCTGACTATGATGCTTTAGATGTTGCCAACAAAATTGGAATCATCTAAAGTTAGCCCAGCTGGCTAATGCTAAATATAAACTTTTTCAATATAAAAACAAAAAAAATCATGTATAATTCATCAAGGGCTCATGAGGATGGGAGGGTAAGAGGAGGTAAAAGAGCTGATACCAAGGGCTCAAGTAGAAAGAAAATGCTTTGAAAATGATGATGGCAACATATGCACAAATATAATTGATACAATTGATGTATGAATTGTTATAAGAAGTTTAAGAGCACTGAGGTAGTTACATAATCTGTTGTCAGTTTGAGACTTAAGAGTGAAAGGGTGGAGTTTAGCCTGTCAATCAGGTTGCAGCTTGATGACCTCATTTGGAGCCGCTAAGGAGATAACTTGCTGGAGGCAGGACACACACACACACTAGAGGCCGGGAACTGAAGGAGCCACGTGGAGACCCCTGCCAGCATTGAGATGTTTCCACTGCCACTGGATCCACAAGAGATTCAATGCATGGGCCTATGATCTTCCTTCCCGGGTCAGATAACTCAATTCATTCTGATCAAAACGTTCACTGTGTGAATTTGTCTTGGAAATCACTTTCATTGCCTCCACTTTATTTTTTAACTTGTGGGCTATCAGATATGCAAGGCTCATCCTCTCAGAGCTGTGGTAGTTTATGGAAAGGTGGAACACGTACAATATCCAAGCGTGGAACAGGACTCTTGGCTGAGGGTGTGCAGGGTAAGACCACTTGTCAGGATTATTTTGATCAATGCCAGTGAAAGTAACAATATAATTATAATTAATATAAATAACAGTCATCAAAATGCATTTTTTGCTCCCTCCAAACCACTGGTACTCTAAATTGCAAGGAGCTTCTCTATTTGTCCACGTGCAAGTGATCCCCACAAGCTTTGCACACAACATGCGGAGCCCATGGCTGATCTCCCCCTCACCTTATCTTGAACCCAAGCTTGAACCCAAAATAACCCACTTGATACACAACACTTGTGGGCAATGAAAACACATAAATTTCCCATTCAAATGAGAAAACTTGTTGAGACATCCTGATTCTGCAGAAGAGATCTTGTAAAAACACGGACTACAATTTTAGAAGTTCAATATCTAAGAAATTAGGGCTGAAGTTTACCTAATGTAACTTTCTGATTAAGCACCCCAAGCAACCACAGAACTGGCCTAAAACCTGGTTGGGTTGTGTCATTAATTGAAGACAAATGGGTTATACCACATATACTTCTGAAAAATAGAATGAAAAGAGCTAAATCAGGACTGTAAGGTTACATGTTGCCTACTTAATGATTTCCCAGGAAATTCCATCACATGTAAGCTTCTTTGATGAGAGGAATTAACTATCGCATTGTTGTGGTAGATAAAGAATCTGGCAAAGTTTTTCCAGTCTTTTTTCTGCTAAAGAGGCAGCTTTCTCAAAGCACTCTCTTTATAAGCTGCTGTTATTGATCATGGTCCTTCCTGAAGGTCAGAGAGCAATCGGTCTGGAGCATGCCAAGAAACTGTCACCATGACGATCGCTCTGGAGCAGTTTGCTGCTGCTTCCATGGGGGCTCTTCTACATCACAGCGGTGACTGATTTGTGTGTGCAATGTTTTCAGGACCACACTGATGCAATCATGTTTCATCCATCACCTGTTATAATTCTTGGAAGAAAAAACTTCTGGATTTCTATTTGTTTAAGATTTCCAATGAAAGCACAGCTATTTTCTACAATTAACTTGCTACAATTTTAGCACATAATGAGCCGTAAGTTAGCTCAAGTTTGAATTTTCGGGCAATTTTGAAAGCTCAACAAATTGAGATGTCTATGGTGATGCCTATTGTTTCTGCTGTTGAACAACATTGTTTCCATGAGAACTGATGTGAATGTCCTCTTACTGTGCATTCTATCCCCAACCTTAAAATAAGTTATCTCTTTCTAAACTGCTGACCTATTTGAGGCATTACTCCCATAAACATTTTGTAAAGCACCATTTTCACCATTAATTAACCCAACCATCACCATAAACCTGGTGTTTATGCCTGCTTCATTCTTAGAATTCATGCTTATGTTTTTTTAATGCCGATCTTGCTTTTCATAGGCCTCCTACTATCACCCCATTCAGACATATTACAAGTTATTATGACTTTATTGTCACATAAAAATTTGGCATCCATGCATCACTTTTCAATGTACTGTTTTCCATACGTTTTTTAAAGACCCCACATATTAGTTGAACAGGACTGCATTCATTCAGTCATTGGAAAGGGGCTAGAAAGCACAAAACAAGTAGAGCTTTCTAATAATAGGGTTACTGTTTGAGACAATTGTTGTTCCTCGCCTTGGCTCTGTTGAAGTAATAGGAAAAATTTAAACCGTGACCAATATGAAAAAAAAACAAACACCAAACCATCCTGGATGACAACAGGAAAAGGCTTTCCCACATTTTCACATTCATGAAGCCTCTATTCAATGTGAATTCTTATAGATCTATTAAGATATAAGGACCCGTTTAAAGCATTCTCAAATCCCTGACATTCACAGGGTTTTCTCCACTGTAAACTGTTATGTCAAGTGAGGGCAGAACAACTAAGGTCCTCATTCCACGTACTCAGAGGGCTCCCACCCACTGCTTTCATCTAAGTACTAAGGGGGTTGGAGCATTTAAAGTTTTTTCCTCATTGCTAATGTTCATAAACCTCTCTTCTGTGAAACTAGTTTAGAGTTGCAGTGAGGCTCAACTAAGAGCTTTCAATATTTTTATGTTCAAAGGGCCTCTCTCCACTGTGTGTTCTGACATGTTTAGTGAGGGTTGAGGAATAACTAAAAGTTTTCCCACATTCTTTACATTTATATGGCCTCTCACCACTGTGAGTTCTGATATGTTTAGTGAGGGTGGAAGGATCACTAAAGGCTTTCCCACATTCCTTACATTCAAATGGCCTCTCTCCACTGTGAGTCCGTATATGTTTCGTGAGAGTTGAGTGATGACTGAAGGCTTTCCCGCACTCTTTACATTCATAGGGCCTCTCTCCACTGTGAGTTCTGAAATGACTAGTGAGTGCTGAGGTATCAATGAAGGCTTTCCCACATTCCTTACATTTGTAGGGCCTCTCTTCATTATGAATTTTGAAATGTCTAGTGAGGGCTGAAGAATCAATAAAGGCTTTCCCACATTGCTTACATTTATAGGGTCTCTCTTCATTGTGAATTCTTATGTGTGTAGTGAGGTAGGAGCCTCGACTAAAGGTTTTCCCACAATCTTTACATTCATAGGGCCTCTCTCCACTGTGAGTTCTGATGTGAGTGGTGAGGGCTGAAGAACATTTAAAGGCATTCCCACACTGCTTGCATTCATATGGTCTCTCTCCACTGTGAGTACTTCTTATGTGTCTAGTGAGCTTTGAGACTTTAATAAAATCTTTTCCACATTCCTTACATTTATAGGGCCTTTCTATACTGTGAGTTCTTATGTGAGTAGTGAGGTGTGTGGAGTATTTAAAAGTTTTCCCACATTGCTTACATTCATACGGCCTCTCTTGACTGTGAGTTTTCATATGAATCCTCAGGGTTGAAAAAAAACTAAAGGCCTTCCCACATTCCTTACATTCATAGGGCCTTTCTCCACTGTGACTTCTTATATGTTTAGTCAGGTTTGAGGAATCACTAAATATTTTCCCACATTCCTGACATTTATAGGGCTTTTCTCCATTGTGAAACCGTCTTATGTGTGTAGTGAGGTACGCAGCTCTACTAAGGGCTTTCCCACATTCTTTACATTCATAGGGCCTGTCCCCACTGTGAGTTCTTATATGAATGGTGAGGGTTGACGAACATTTAAAGGTTTTCCCACATTGCTTACATTCATATGGCCTCTCTCCACTGTGAGTTCTTCTGTGAATCCTTAGGGTTGAGGACAAACTAAAGGCTTTACCACATTCTTTACATTCATACGGCCTCTCGCCACTGTGGATTCTTTTATGTTTAGTGAGGGTTGAAGAATCACTAAAGGCTTTCCCACATTCTTTACATTCATAGGGTCTCTCTCCACTGTGATTTCTTCTTATATGTGAAGTGAGGCTTGAGGCTTGACCAAAGGCTTTCCCACATTCTTTACATTCATAGGGCCTCTCTCCACTGTGGGTTCTTGTATGAGTGGTGAGGTGTGTGGAACACTTAAAGGCTTTCCCACATTCCTTACATTCATAGGGCCTTTTCCCACTGTGAGTTTTCATGTGAGTGCTGAGGTATGTGGAACATTTAAAGGCTTTCCCACATTCCTTACATTGATACAGTTTCTCTTCAATGTGAGTACTTACATGTCGAGTGAGCTTAGAAGCTTCACTAAAGGTCTTGCCACATTCCTTACATTCATGGGCACTTTCTCCACTGTGAACTCTCGAATAACTGCTGAGATATGAGGGGCTATGAAACGTTCCACATTCCTTACATTCAGGCGGCACAAATCTCCTATGAATTTTTTTATCTATTTTGAGGGATAACGGACTACAGGCTTTACTGCATTCTTTACATTCATTCAGATGGCCTCTCACTTGTGCCTCAAATGATGAAAACCATAAATATCTCCCACATCTGTGACATTCATACAGTTTCTCACTACTGAGTGATGCCACAGGAGCCTTATATAGAGAGCTATCATTGAAATCCTTCCCAGAGGCTTTATGTTTATGGAGTGTGGTTCCGTTAAGAGTTCCTACAGGAAAGGTTAAGTGAGAGGGACAACTGAAGTCTTCTCCATATTCCTTATATTGACAGATACTGCACCCAGTGTCAGAGGTGCTACCTTTCTTAAATGAAGGGTGATCCATGGAGGTTTTTCCACACTGAAAGGATTCAAAAGGATTCACTTCTGGAGGATTTCTTTTAAGCACAGTAAGATTTGGAATCTGGCGGATGATTTCCCCACATGGATTGCTTTCTTTACTTTCACAGAGATTTTCTACTATATTCCTTCTGTTAAAAACAGAAAACATGGTCTTAGGAATTAGTTTATACTAATTTTATCATTAAAAAAAACTCATATGCACATAGTATCGTAGGTCACACAGGTGAAATCATGTAGCAGAAAAAGTGTTACTACTGTCACTGCTTTTCTGAAATATCTGACCATCAAATGCTTGATTTTTTAGACTGACATTTAAGAAAACTCTCTATCCTTCTATAAATACACTTACATTACATATGTTACAACTCATTTGATCGTGTACACTGCCAGTACTTATGACAATAACCCTACATACAACCAAATGAAAATGTACCTGGTTTTCAGATACAATCAAGATTGTTGCTATCTTGAGGCTACTGTTGTAGTTGCTGTTTCAGTCTGTCTCGCTGAAGATTTTATTTTAATGGCATACCAAATATAATAGTGTAACACATTAGAACTTTATCTAAACAGTTTTGCTCTTATATGAATGACTCGCCTCAAAGATACTCTTTGGATCTTATGCTGATCTTCACTGGCATGTGATTCAGAGATTCCGATCAGTGAGGACAAAGTGTTATTCCTCATGAACTGCAGCATTGTAGAAACAGCGTGTGACTCTTCTACAGCAGGAAGGTTTCCAGAAACTGATGCACTCAATCGAGGTTCAAAATATAAACAAAAAGAAGAAAAAGCAAAGGCATTATTAAAGGATACATGATTTATGGGCACTATGACACATTTACGCTCTCAACAGTTCTGCAGTGTTTAGAACTAAATTTACTAAGAAAGAAATCCATGGCTAGTAAAAGTTGACAGTGAGAAATACAAATAAAATTAGGCAACAGAAATGGAAAAAGGGAGTCCTGCTGCTGTAGTTGTTATGAGTTGGGCTACTAATTGCAAGATCAGCGGTTCAAGACCACCAGCCACGTCAAATGGAGAAGATGAGGTTTGTGATCCTGTAAACAGTTACAGTGTTGGAATCCCACACGGGCAGTTGTACCTTATCTTATGGGGTCATTCTGAGTCAGAATCAACTCAATGGCAGTGAGTTTGGAGTTTGGAAAGTAGAAAGAAATTGAACACAATGAAAGGGAGGTATGCCATGTTTTCAGAAACTGGAACGGAAAGATCAAAGAATTTTCCCAGACTTTTGGATGTCCTCTTGTACACACTTACAATTAAAAAGAGGGGGGAAAGCCTCCATGATCAGAAATATGATAGTTAAAGTCAGAAAAGTAAGCTCAGTTATCTATGTTGTCTCATCAGCTCAAAACACTATTTTTAAGAGTCATGCAAATATAATCCCAACATGCAAGGCAGCTCTTCAAAACCTGTTGATTTTCTGGTGTATCCCATCACACTGACCCTGGGTAGCTCTTACCTCCACTTTCTTTGCTTCCCTGGTAAAACCAAATTGAGCAATGTTGGCCCCTAGTGTCCATTGAAAAATGCATACCACAAGGGAAGACTATACAGAGAATGGATATTTGCTTTAATACTGGGCCCATAACTTATTGTCTAGGATCTCTGAAAAGGGATAGGTGTGAATTCATTTGCAGGAAAATAAACACACTCAACACTTTATACGTTCCTACACCACAAATCTGAGTTCCAAATGACCATTGATGCTAGTGCTTACAGTTACAGTATTTAGAGAGCATGAGGACTTTTACTTCCTCGAGAAATGAAGTCTTTTAAAAATATATGCAGCTTTGTGTTTCTGAGGAAGCCAAGACACATGAGCTCCACAGACTGAAGCCGCACCTATTTCACTTAATAGTGTATTCCTGTTTTACAGGCCAGTACTAATGCATAAAATATTTTCATTAAGTTAAAACAAAGGATGCCACTTTTACCTATTGTTTCCAGGTTTTTAAAGGTTTCTATCATCACATCTCTGTAGAGTTTCTTCTGAGCAAGGTCCAGCAAAGCCCACTCTTCCTGGCTAAAGACCACCGCCACATCCTCAATGATCATTGAGCCCTAAAATATCACAGACATTTTGATAAATTAAGCAACATTTTGAAAAGGAAAGCAAAATATCCCAGTGTTTAGAAAAACAAAGGGCGAGGTTGAAAGCTCTGGGGCAGTAAAAGTGTCATAAGTTTTGTCATGAGATTCTGTGTTCTACATAAGTATAATCTAGGTTATAAACATCAGCATCAGTCCATCAGTATGTTCACTTTCTCACTGATTATATTTTACCTAAGACTTACACACCCTAATTCAACATCTACAGAGTTTCACTGAAACCAAATGGGTGGTCTTTCTTATTCAGCTTTCAATAAAGTCAAAACAGAACACATAGCAGAAATTAAAGAAATGACTTCATTTAAACCATTACTTTTTTATGACTGAAACATTACATATATTCCATAAGATCCAGCACAGACAACTCAATAAAACTAGGCCAAATGAATTATCCACAACTGGCAAACACAGCAAAATGGCCGTTTGCTTTCACTCATCACAGGAATGAGAGAACAAGGGTTCTATACAAACCCAATGGAAAATGAGTTGGTTACAGTTTCCTTAACACCTCTGGTTTTTGCAGCTAAAATTAGGCCAGGGGCTGAATGTGGAACAAACTATCAACTGTTCATAAGTAAGTTCAAGTAAAAGCCAAATAAAATTAAAATAAGTCCACAAAAGCCAACATGCAGCCTTGAGTTTATCCCACCTAAATTCTGTGACCATCTCAAGAACAGATTTGATGTATTGGACACTCACAATAGAAGATCCGATGGACTGTGAGAGGACATCAAGAACAACCTTCATGAAGAAAGAAAAGAAGTCATTAAAAGACACACAAAAAAACCCAAAGAAAAGATCATCATGGATCTCAGAAGAGATTCTGAGACTTGCTCTTAATTGTAGAGTACCTAAAGCAAAGGGAAGAAATGGTGAAGTAATTGAAGAAATGAACAGAAATTTTCAAAGGGCAGCAGGGGAAAACAAAGTCAAAAAATGAAACGTGCAAAGACCTAGAGTTAGAAAGAATGTCTTGAATTGAAAGAACTCAAGAGACAATTCAAGCCTTAAGTTGCAATTCAGTATTGATCGTATGATGCAGGAAGCATCCCAAGAAAATGGAATGAACATGGCGTCACTATACCAAAAAGCTCTCGTGTACATTCCACCAGTTCAGAAGGGAGCATCTGAGCCCAAACCAATGGTGCTGAAGGGAGAAGTTCAAGCTGAACTGAAAGCATTCGGCAAAAAGTCAAGGCTCCATTAATTGAGTGAATGCCAACGGAAATGTTTCCACAAGAGGATTAAGTATTGGAAGCACTCACTTGTCTGTGCACTCAGTGTAAAGAAAGATCACCCCAACAGAACGCTCAAATTATAGAACAGTATCATTTGTTTCATATGAAAGTAAGATGAAAAGATTTTGTTAAAGATCATCCAACAAAACAAATTAAAAAAAAGATCATCCAACTGGTTTAGGGAGATTCAGAAGAGGGCATGGAACAAGGGTATCACTGCTGATGACAGAGGGAGCTTGGCTCAAAGAAAAGGATTCCAGAAAGGGGTTGACTTGTGCTTTATTGACTGTGAGTTCTTAACAAACTGTGGATCACCTAGGAAATAATGGCAATTCCACAACACTTCACTGTGCTCATGTGGTACTTTTACATGGATCAAGAGGCAGTTGTGTGCACATGACAAAGGAGTACTGTATGGTTTAAAATCAGGGAAGGTGTGAATCACGATTAAATCTTCTCACCATACTTATTCAATCTGTCTGTGGAGCAAATCACCAGAGAAGTTGGATTACAGGATGAAAATTATGGCATCAGGATTGGAGGAAGGCTCTTTAATAATCTACAATATGCACACAACACAAACGTGCTTGATAAAAGCTAGGACACCTTGAAGCACTTGCTGAGGAAGATCAAGGCTGCAGCCTTCCGTATGGAAGAAAACCAAAGTCCCTCATCAGGAGAAAGTGAGAAAAAGTTGAAACGGTGCAGGATTGTGGTGCTTGAGAGGAATGTTGAAAGTTATCAAAGACTGCCAAACAGATAAGCCCATCTGTGTTGGAAGTACAGCCAGCACTCCTTAGAGACAGGGGGGACAAGAATTCATCTTACATACTTTGGACATGTGGTCAGGAAAGACCAGTCCCTGGAGGACACCATGCGTGGCAAAGTGAAAGGGCAGTGAAAGAGAGGCAGGCCCTCGAGGAGACGGACACCGTGGCTGCGACGATGGGCGCGGGAATAGGAACAATTGTGCGGCTGGCACGAGACTGCAGAGCTTTGTTCTGTTGTGCAGAGGGTCATTCTGGGTCAGAACCGACCCAATGTCACCTACCAATAGCGAGGAGACGAGGAGGCGACAGACCTACCTGCTAATTTAAAAATATATATCCTTTTGGAGAATTATGAATTTTTATATTTAAACTACCTAGTTTTTAAAAACTCAAATTATTTCATCCTCTTCCTTGTCACTTTCATAAAGAGATGCCTTGGCGAGTAAAGTTAATAAGAGCTCATGTGGGAAACCACACGAGAACCCACTCGTCACAATTCTTAAACCCCAAGACCCAGGACCACTGTACAGTGGTTACTATGGACTGCCCACAACGAACACACACTCTCGCAGAAAGGAAGTCTCATGTTCAAACCCAACAGAGCACTGCCTCTTCCGAAGGAAGAGTTTCAACATCTTGTTCTGCTGATTGAGAGGTGAAGATCCACACTTTAAAGCGACTGCAGACATGGTAATGTAATCAGCGTCACCAAGTAAAGATTACGAACATTTTTCAGTGAGCAACTACTCTTATGCAGACTTCTTACTGTAAGGAGGAAATCAGTTTTAAAATAAGCTAACATATACATGGCTTGCTTTCAAATGTCCAGTGACCCTAGGAGACAGACACGCACACAAAAAGCCCTAGAGAAGCGTCATGCCAAGTGCTTACAGGTCCAGCTCCTGGAGGGCGCACAAGTTGGACTGGCCGGGCCTGACAAGGGACACCCCGCTCTGTGAGCCTGACTGCTGCAGCCTCCTTCTTCACTCAGTGCAAGCCTGCGAAAGTGAGCAGTGGATTCGGGAAGGGAGATCATGCCTCTGGCCAAGAGACAGGTGAAGTGAGCTGTGTCATCTCTAATCGGATGGTGTCCGGATCTGATAGGGTCACAGCAAAACTCTCGCTGGCATGAAGATCCGAAACTCTTCACGACTGCACCTGCGATTTCTGAGAAGTCATAATAAAAGTTTCTGAATACACTGGCTCACTTGTATGTGATGACTCTGATTAGCAGGTGTTATTTCAAACTCAGTTCTGAGTAAAGTTGGAAAAAACTAATCAATCAATGTGAAATGTTGACCAGGCAGGCTACTGCTAAGCCAGGGTCATACTGCAGATAATCTGCCCATGAAGTCTAAATTCAGGACCATGATTCTGCTCATGAGGGTACACAGTGTTCTTATTCTGGCTGTTCTTCTACAATAACATCATGGGGGAATCTATAGCTTCTCAGGAGACAGAGGAAACATTCCATTCAATTCAGAAAATCCAGAGCAGCTTCTCCTGGTAAATCCATGTGTCTCAGAGAAAACTTCTTCCCTTCAGAAAACTAACCGTGTGCCTACATCTGCTTATTAAAATTAATATGGTATACACTGATAGGCAGTGTGCTCAAAGTTGGTAAAGCAGTAAAAACAAAAAATACCTGAAGTGTCTAATGAATACAGGCTGTAAGTACTTTTTTGGGGGGTAAGTACTTTGAATGTGAACAGTAAATGTATACACACACACACACACACACACACACAGTGCTAGGCCAGGTTGTCCAGAGACAAAACCAGTGACACTCATATGTACAAGCAACAGTTTTATATGTCAAGAAGTCACCTCGTGTCAAGAAGGCATCCCAACCTAGTCCGACGGAAGTCTGCAGTCCCGATGCTGTCCTGTGCTCGTGTCAGACTGACACAGCGAGTGGCAGGCTGATGGCACAAAAGAAAGAGGCATCCTGGAAGGTCCTGGCCAGGGGCACAGGGACCTATGACTGCAAAGTCAGTGGAAACATGGCAGGACGCTGACAGCTTACAGGCTCGCACGGCCACCTGTGGGATCTCAAATCTTCCTCATGTGGTGGTGACCCCCCCAATCATAAAGTTATTTTCGTTGCTACTTCATAACTGTAATTTGGCTACTGTTATGAATCAGGCAAGCCCTGTGGAAGGGTCGCTCAACCCCCAAAGGGGTCACGACCCACAGCTTGAGAACAGCTGCCCTAGAGGCAGACCAAGTGCCAGCAAAGCACTGCTAATTCAAATGGACATGTAACTTCAATGGCCCCCCGGGTCAACAGTCTCCTTCACACAGAGGCCAGAGGAACTAGAAAATGGGATCACATTAGAAAATCCTGAATAGAGTGGGTAAAAATACAGACCAAAAATTATAATCATAACGAGGGAAAAAGCTTACTGGTCAGAGAGAAACTAGTGGAACCCTGCAAAGTGAACAACCAGCATGTAACCCAAGCAGATTTACACTGAGTAACGTAGCGCCTGGGATGCAATGATATTAGCAACAGAACCAAGTTTGCTAAAACGAATGACCACGCTTTCAATACTGAAAACTGGGAAGGAGAAGCTGATGATTTGGCAGACACTCATACCCACTTTACGTGCTCAGTGACTCCAACAAGCCTACTGCACAGACACAGGCCTTAAAGGGCTCCACTGCCTTCATGTCTGGAAAAGGGAAACACACTGCTTCTGCTCAAGAAAATGTAAGCTTTCTCACAAGGTAAAACAAAACCAAACACCCAAGTGCATGGCCTCCGAGCAGACGCTGAGTCACAGAGGCCCTCCACAGGGTTTCTGAGACAGCGGGCTCTCATAAGGGCGGTGGTCGCCTGGTCCTCGTGCACAGCAGACGCGGAATTGGAAAGTGGCCCTACTGTAGCAGCAGCATCAACACAGGCATTTGGGGTCAAATAAAAGCGACCTGGAAGCTACAAAGAGAGCAGAGTGAAAATAAAAATCACAGGAATGAAGTAAACACAAATGGAGACTTCCAATTTCTGATGTGTAGTGAACATGGAACCCCTCGTTCCCATTTTCTGTAGAAAACCTGAGCACACGCAACTCTGAACACGGACATCAGCGGGCACGGTGCGGTCAGCTGCCATCGAATCAGTTGCGACCAGAGCGACCATATGTGCCCTAGAATCAAACACGGCCCGTCCTGCGCCTCCCTCACAACTGCTCTTAGGTGGGAGCCCATTGTGGCTGCCACGGTGCTGATCCCTCTTGTCCGGGGCCCGCCACTTCTTCACCCCTGACGTCCTCTCTAGGGAGGTCTCTCCCAACACGTTCAAAGTACATGAGCTGGTCTCTCCATCCCTGCCTCTAAGGAGCACTCTGGCTGTCCTTCTGCCCAGACAGATGTGTCTGTCCTTCTGGCAGTCCACGGGAATTCCAGTATGGTCCACCAGCACCACAGTTTAAATACATCAATTATTCTTTGGTCTTTAAGATTCCATGTCCAACTTCCACATGCACACGAGGCAACTGAAAAAGACCATGGTATGAAGCATACGGGGCCTTAAATAAAACATGTTTGAAAGTCTACCAAAACCTGCCTTCAACGGTGACCATTACGGAGGCAGATTTGAACTCAAAATGTCAAAACAAGACACGCTATTCATTTGAGGTATAAGTTGTAGCTATATCAATAAAAGAAAAATAAGAGATGCCCACCAACTGAGGCTCTTAAATCACTCAGAAAAAATTCTCCTTATTAGCAGTCAAAATCAATGAGCTAAACATTTACTAGAAGGCCAAACTAAAAAATGAAGTCAATGTATGATGAATTTTAAATCATGTATTAATTTACTATAATCCTGACTTTTTAAAACACATGCCTTAAAGCTGTGTTTTCGTTTTGTTTTTCCAGTTAAATGTATTACGTGTAGTTGAAGAACCATTACATCAGTGCAGTGACAGTATCCCAGTCAACTCCTCTTCTCCCGGGTATAAGGTTCTCTCTTTTTTCTCACCCACCCTCCTTCGGCTCCTCCCCCCGCTCCCCAAGGACTTCATCTCGCTCGGATCCACAGTCCATGGTCATGGAAGCAGAGTCAAGAGACCGAAAGATGAGCTGCATGAGGTAAATCTCCTGCACGAGGCCTCTTTAGAGAACTGAAAGCAAGGGTGTTACTTTGAGGGCTACGGTGCGTCTCACCGCAGCCAGGGTATTTTCTTCTTTTAAAAAACAATTTATTGGGGCTCATACAACTCTTACCACAATCCATACATATACATACATCAATTGGATAAAGCACATCCATACATTCCCTGCCCCAATCATTCTCAAGGCATTTGCTCTCCACTTAAGCCCCTTGCATCAGGTCCTCTTTTTTTTCCCCCTCCCTCCGAAGCCAGGGTATTTTCAATTGTCCCATATGCACGTGAAAGTTGACAAAGAATAAAGAAGACCAAAAAAGAAAATGTGTTTGAATCGTGCTGGTGAAGAACAGTGAAGGCATCATGGACAGCTAAAAAGACAAACCAATCTGCATTGGAAGAACTATGTCCAGGCTAATCCACAGAGGAAATTACAGTGAGACGTTGTCTCATGTACTTTGGACCTGTCAGAAGAGACCAGTCCCTGGAGAAGGACACCGTGCTTGGGAAAGTAGCGGGCAGTGGAAATGAGGAAGGCCTTTAATGAAATGGACGGGCACAGTAGCTGCACAATGGGCTCAAGCATCGGAACAACTGTGAGGATGTCATGGGAGCGGCCAATGCTTCGTGCTGCTGTGCAGGTGGTTGCCATGGGTGGAACTGACCAGAGCATGTGGTTACCATGGGTGCAACTGACCAGAGGACACCAAACAACATCCATCTGAAGCAAAAATCAGTGAAAAGTTCAGAAAAGTACTGACACAGACGAAAGCAAACAGTGGAGAAGTGAATAGAACCGAACGAAGGACACCTACCAAAATGCGACATGCAGGGTATCACATTCAAACAGCACACACTAGAAGAGGAAATATTCAACGCCAGAGGGCACGTGGAATCAACTTCCTACTGAGGAACAAGATTAAGCACTGAGGTCTAGGCCCAAAGCTTCAGGCCAGAGAGAGCAGGGCGCCTGAGTTAAATGTGGACGGAATTAAATGTCCATCCACAGATGCATGGATGAACATACAATGGAATACTGCTTGACTATAAAGAAAAATGAAGTCCTGACAGATGCTAGAAAATAAGCAGATCTGAGAACCTTATTCTGAATAAATAAGTCAGTCCCCAAAGGCAAATGCTTTATGTTCCCCTCCTATGAAACCGGCCGGATTTATCCATGATTACCAGGAATGTGGAAGTGCACGGACAGGGTTCACAGAGGGTTGTGTTCACAGTGGTGACTGGTAGGAGTATAGAAACCAGCAATGAAAACAGCTGCACAAGAGATGTAGTAACTGTCGCTGTATTATCGTTCCTATTTTTAAGTTACTGTTGAATCCATCGACAGGCATGCTAACCTGTGAGTGTGCAGTACAACGGCCACATGCAATTTCCAAAGCTACAACCCTGTGCGTGCAGGCCGCCAAGCACCCTTCAGAGGTGCCTGTGAATAGTTTCCAACCACAACATCAGGCGCTTAACTCTTTTCACCACACATTAAACGACACAAGCATAACTTGTTGAATAGCCCAATGTTTTGCTGTTATGTGTCTATTTTTCTGACTGTTAAGAGAGAATATTTCTTTAAAGGTTGAAGCAGAAATCAAAGATGATTCACAAACACACAAACAGATATGGAGGAAATTGATGACATAGGAAGTACAATTGCCTTGAAAGAAATGGTAAAAGAAGATATTCAGAGACAAGAAAAATGCTATTGATCAGAAAATCAGACCTACAAAAGGGAAAGCATTAAAGAATAAAGTTAATCTCTTTATCTTTCTTCTTAATTGATCTAAAGTTAACACTGTTCAAAATTATAGCAGTAACACTCTATTATACACTTTCACCCACCTATGGTAAAAAGAGCCTGGTTCGCTGCAGAACTCACCATATTGCCTTGCTCCAGCTTTCAGAAGTCAAGGGAATGTTACTTCTAAGCCCAAGAAGCCATACAGCACAGGGAGGGGAGTGGAGACAGATGAACAAGGCTTCCTTCACACACCAGTGTTTACGGGTGTGCAAGATGCTTGGTCCAGCTCCCCAGTTGCCTGGGACTACTTCTCACTGCACCCCACCGGAGACCTGGAATGGAGAGGGGTTGGGGAGGAGACAGTGCGGAGTAAGGAGAGAGAGAGTGGTGTCTAGCTTGCTCCACCCTGAGCATGTTGGCGGCTCCAGGTTCCGGAGCGCAGCACACACCTGCGATCTTCACGCAGCTCCTCATCTTCTTTATGGCAACGCGATGGAGGCCCTGACGGATCCCACGGCAGAAGAAGCAGCCAGGCCTGGGGCAGCGGGGAAACGCGAATCTGATTCTCTCCAGGTAGCCAGGGATGTAATGTTGAAGTGGTGGGCTCACCTGTGTAACTTTGTCCTACATAGCCCTTTTTCTCAATGAACTTATTACAGTTTCTTTCATTTGTAATTATATCTTTTTATAATTTTAATTTTATTTTCCCCCTTTTTAAATTAGGGGCTCATACAACTCTGATCACAATCCATACATACATCAGTTATGTAAAGCACATTTGTACATTCATTGCCCTCATCATTCACAAAACATTTGCTCTCCACCTAAGCCCCTGGCATCAGCTCATTTTTCCCCTCCCTTCCCACTCCCTCATGAACCCTTGATAATTTATAAATTATTATTTTGTCATATCTTGCACTGTCTGACGTCTGCCTTCACCCACTTTTCTGTTGTCCGTCCCCCTGGGAGGAGGTTATATGTAGATCCTTGTAATCTGTTCCCCCTTTCCAACCCACCCTACCTCCACCTTCCCAGTATTGCCACTCACAGCGCTGGTCCTGAAGGGATCATCCACCCTGGATTCCCTGTGTTTCCAGTTTCTATCTGTACCAGTGTACATCCTCTGGTCTAGCCAGATTTGTAAGGTAGAATTGGGATCATGATAGTTGGGGGGGGGGGGGAGGAAGCATTTAGGAACTAGAGGAAAGTTGTATGTTTCATCGTTGCTACATTGCACCCTGACTGGCTCGTCTCGTCCGAGACCCTTCTGCAAGGGGATGTCCAGTGGCCTACAGATGGGCTTTGGGTCTCCACTCGCACTCCCCCATCATTCACAATGATATGATTTTTCATTCTGATGATGCCTGATACCTGGTCCCTTAGACACCTCGTGATTGCACAGGCTGGTGTGCTTCTTCCACGTGGGCTTTGTTGCTTCTGAGCTAGATGGCCGCTTGTTCACCTTCAATCCTTTAAGACCCCAGACACTATCTCTTTTGATAGCCGGGCACCATCAGCTTTCTTCGCCACATTTGCTTATGCACCGTTTGTCTTCAACGATTGTGTCAGGAAGTAAAATTCTTTAAATCCTTTCTGATATACTTTTCAAAACTACTTTCATTAACCCTTTCTGATAAACTTTTCAAAATGACTTTCATGTAATACTGTATAGTACTGTATCATATGACTCCACCCTGTGTCTGTCAGTTTGCAAATGCCAGCAGAGCTTCCAGACTAATAAAAGACTACAAAGAAGAAAAGGCTGTCTACACTTCAGATGAATTAGCCACTGAAAACCTGATGGACAGAACTGTACCATTGCCAGCTACTGAGAACCTTAGGAAAGGAAGCAAAGTATTATCAGAAATAGTTCCAGAAGATGAGCCGCTCAGGGTGGGAGGCACTCACGACTGAGCAAGCGCTGCTGTATCACTTGGCTGACATGGATAAAGTCAAGCCTTTGGCATTTTCACTGGCTCATGGGCATGAATCAAAACGAGGGAAAAAACACAACAGCAAACTGAAATTAATAATTGGATCTCTGCACAAAATATGAATCTAAGAAATTGGAAGTTGTCAAAAATGAAATGGAATGCATTAACAAAGTCAACATTCTAGGCATTAGTGTGCTGCAATGAACTGAAATTGGCCATTTGGGGTCAGAAAACCATGATTTACTGCTGGGGATGACACGATCAAGAGGAATCAGGCTGCCTCCATTATCAAAAAGGACAAATCAAGATCGATCTTGAAGTACAATGCTATCTGTGATCACAGTATATCTATGCATGTTCAAGGAAACCCAATCAAGACATCTATTCGTCAAATTTATGAACTAACCTCTCTTAAGGTCATGATGGAAAAACTGAAGAATTCTACTAACCCTTTCAGTCTGAAACTGATCAAACTTGCCATCAGGATACGTTAATTATTGGACATTGGAATGCAAAACTTGGGAACCAAGTGTTGAAAAGCAGGGATGTTACTTTAAGGACTGTGGTGCGCCTGATCCAGCCAGGGCATTTTTCAATCGCCCCATACACAAGTGAAAGCTGGGCAATGAATACAGAAGACGAATTGTTGGATTTGAATTACGGTGAAGAATATTCAAAGTACCACAGAACCAACAAATCTGTCTCAGAAAAAATAGAGCGAGAATGCTCCTTAGAGGCAAGGATGGCAAGACTTTTTCTCATTCTTATCAGGAGAGACCAGTCCCTGGAGAAGGACATGATGCTTGGTATAGTAGTAGGCAATGAAAAAGAGGATGAGTTCTAAATGACCCGCTGCTGTTGCCTCCTCCAACTTGGCTCACGTTAACACCCCCCTCCCAACACCCAACACAAACACGTTTTCCTTTCTCTGCTTCAAGTATCTCTGACTGTGTCAAGGAATTATGATATTGGATTTTCTGCTGCCTCAGGGATTCACAAGTCTCCCAACTGAGAGGGTCTTTCACTGCCACCCAAACCACAAGATATCAACCCTGTAACATGGTGCATTCAGTTAAATAAAATTAATTTTCTGAATCTTCACTTCCATAATTTTTCAAGTAGTCTCACCTGATACACAATGACCCCAAAGGACAGAGTATAACTTCCTTATGGGTTTTTGGAGTTGGAAATCTACTGAGAAGGGACTTCATCTCTATCCTCTAGACTGACCGTGCAGCAAAATGACCAAGCTTCAATTTAGAAGCTCAATGCTTAACCCAGTGTGACACCAGAGTTCCTTCAAAAGGAAATAAAGTTGTGAAAAGCAAAGGTAGCATTCCATCAACATGTGCTTACATTCGTATAATAAAGGCCAATGTCTCAGTGACCAAGGGCGATACAGGGGACAGCACCGGAGACACAGTGTGGGAAATGCACCTGACCTGATCCCACCACACCGAGGCAAAGCACTGGGGGAGTGCAGTGCAGCGGAACAGCAAGGGAATGGAGTGGCAAGGTCCCCAGGGAATGCTGAAAGTGGACTCTGGGGCCAGGGCGTGGTACCCCAACAGACTGGACTGGAAAACACTCCTAAGGGCCAACAAACGATCCTTGAACTAACTACAAGCTTTTCTTTCTTGATGTGTTTTGTTTTGTTCTTTGTCAGTGGTTTGTTGTTGTTGTTTTGTTGTCTGGTTGTATACTGTTGCTTTGTTTTCCTCTGTCTTGTTTTCATGCATGTTATTGTCTCCACAGGTCTGTCTAAATAAGACAGGCTGGATGAACTATCTGGAGGAAAAACGGGACCAACAGTTCCGGGGGGACTTGGGATAGGGGAAGGTGGGGAGAGGTAAGGAAGTGGTGTTAACAAACAAAGGGACAAGGGAACAACATGGGACCCAAAATGATAGTGAGGGTGGGGTGGCAGGCCTGGTAGGGAATGATCAAGGGTAAGGTTACATAAAGAAGAGGTATAGCTGTAACCCAGGTGGGGACAAAGCATGGTAGTAGGACAGGAGGAAAGTCAAGGGAAATAGAGGAAAGAGCTAGGAGTCAAAGGGCATTTATGGAGGTCTAGACAAAGACATGAACATGCAAATACATATAGGAGGATGGGGAAATAGATCTATGTGTCTATATTTATAGGTTTAGTATTAAGGTGGCGGAACAACATTGGGCCTCTACTCAAGCACTCCCTCAATGCATGAATACTTTCTTTTATTAAATTGGCACTCTACGATGCTCACCCTCCCGACACAACTGCTGAAGCCAAAGCAGGTGAACAAGTAAATGTGGTGAAGAAAGCTGATGGTACCCGGCTATCAAGAGAGATAGTGTCTGGGGTCTTAAAGGCTTAAAGATAAACAAGTGGCCATCTAGTTCAGAAGCAACAAAGCCCACATGGAAGAATACACCAGCCTGTGTGATCACGTGGTCCCGAAGGGATCAGTTATCAGGCATCAAAGAACAAAAAATCATATCATTGGCTGCACACCTCCATGATACGATCGCCGAAGACAAACGGGTGCATAAGGAAATGTGGCGAAGAAAGCTGATGGTGCCCAGCTATCAAAAGAGATAGTGTCTGGGGTCTTAAAGGATTGAAGGTAAACAAGCGGCCATCTAGCTCAGAAGCAACAAAGCCCATGTGGAAGAAGCACAGGAGCCTGTGCGATCATGAGGTGCGAAAGGGACCAGGTATAAGGCATCATGCAAAATATATATATATATATATATATATATATATATATATATATATATATATATATATATATATATATACACCATAGTGAATGAAGGGGGAAGTGCAGTGTGGAGACCCAAAGCCCATTTGTCGGCCATTGGAGATCCCCTCATAGAGGGGTTTAGGAGAGGAGATGGGTTAATTAGGGTGCGAGGTAGTACCGATGAAGAACACAGCTTTCCCCCAGATCCTGGATGCTTCCTTCCCCCAACTACCATGATCCGAATTCTACCTTGCAGGACTGGATAGGGCAGAGGTTGTACACTGGTGCATATGGGGGCTGGAGGCACAGGGAATCCAGGGTGGATGATACCTTCAGGACCAGGGGTGTGAGGGGCGATACTGGGAGAGTAGAAGGCGAGTGGGCTGGAAAGGGGGAACTGATTACAAGGATCCACATGTGACCTCCTCCCTGGGAGACGGACGGCAGAGAAGGGGGGGAAGGGAGACTCCAGATAGGGCAAGATATGACAAAATAACAATCTATAAATTATCAAGGGATCATGAGGGAGGGGGGAGCAGGGAGGGAGGGGGGAAAAAGAGGACCTGATGCAAAGGGCTTAAAGTGGAGAGCAAATGCTTTGAAAATGATTAGGGCAAAGAATGTATGGATGTGCTTTATACATTTGATGTATGTATATGTATGGATTTTGATAAGAGTTGTATGAACCCCTAATAAAATGTAAAAAAATAAAATAAAATAAAGGCCAATGTCAACCTAAATTGACCTCTCCTGAAACCTGTAAGGTATTTAAACAAAAAGGAGAGGATGTATGCTCAGAGTGAGATCTGAAGTGAGACGTTAATTCATAAGACTTACCAAATTCTTATAGTTAAAAACTGCTCTCTAATTAGACAACATCTAGTGTAAAGCTCACGTTGGGCAATATTCTCATCTTGGAAAATACTGATTTCTTCTTGAATCTTTTGAATTCTTTATTAAAGAATTATAAATTTAAATCAGGTAGCTACATGTAAGCTGGACAACATAACTACTTAGGAGTTAAAATTAAATATATCCATTTTCTTCTACATGTGATTGTGACAGCTTATGCTGTAGTAATATACCTCTTGCTGCTGAGTGGAGATTACACCTAGCTGAGGTGAGGGACACAGAGCAAGTTCAGAGGCTGCTTCCAGAAGGTCCCCTCTCAGAGCAGCTTGCCTTAGTGCTCCTGGCCCAGTGAATGGATGCTGAAGCCACCTACTGATTGGCAGAGTCACGTGAAAACGGAATTAACCGCTCAGAGGAGAATCTCCAAAGCTCTGTGTTGGGCATGTTGGACACACAGTCACAGTCTACAGTGGGAAGGGTTTCATACGGAACCCAGTTGGAACCCAAGAGCCCGCATCTCATCATGTAGGCTGTTAACAGCGACCTGCCCATGAAGAATCACCCGAGATCTCTGAAACAGACTCCAATCCCACTTCTGAAAGGAAGAGCACACCTGGCATGGATTAGGCATTTCACAATGCCATCTGCTATCGTGGTTGTAACCTGTTTAACTGCAGGTGGCCTACGACCCATCATCATTTCCCTTACTGTCGTCAAGCCCAACTTAGTGTAGCTTTTCCCTGCCCCCATTTCAGTTCCTATGGAATCCTTGTTATTCAGAAGCAAATATGTTCAATGTGGATGAACAGATAACAGTGAGAATCCCATCTCCTCTGCCTCATCTGGTTGTTAGTGGCCCAAGCTAATTCCCTATGATTAGTTAAAAGACATCTTGAGGCTGTCCTGACTTTATTATTCTGTCTATTTGCTCAGGGTCCACAATGGCACACCTTGGTTATCCTGAAACACAAGGTAGAGTAAAACTTCTGTACGAGTTATCCCAGCATACGAATTCTAAGGCAGAGCGCATATCAGCTCAACTTATTCAAAGGACAACTGGGCTCCACCACCACACCCCGAGTTGGTGCTGTGTCCCTGCTCAGATCACCTTTCAACAGACTTCTTTTTCCCCTCTAACCTGGAGTTTGTGAATTGTCTCTGCTTCTCCATGAGAGGAACACTTGTTAGACATTACCTGGTTTTATCTCAGGGGAAGACCTTACTCGAGTCTGACCTGGGAAATTTTAGTACTTCTGAATGAAGACTTAAATTTGACAAGAAATAATGGAGTTGTTTGTTTGCCTAATTTCTGGTAGAGGTCACAAATAGGATGGGCTAGAATGGGCCTGTACTGGAAGAGTTGCTGTAAGTTAACCGACTGAAGGAACTTGTAAGTGGTCTGGGGAAGCTCTGGTAAGGCTAGCTTTCAGACCCTTTGAAGCAATTCTCTTACTACATCTTCCTTATGAAGAAATGTCCCTGTGGGTTCCTAAAACACCCGATCCGCCCTAGCGCACGGAGTGGTATTGGGAATAAAAGGCCGGTGGAATGAAAACCACCATGGACAGGGCCCAGTCCATGGGAAACAGCTTCAAAAACCGGTCAGTATACACACCGGCATTAGGGTGGTGCACGCCCACTGAGGTCTCCCCGTGGGTGAAGGTGTGATGATTGGGTGAATGGGTGTGTGCGTGCGGGAGGTGTATTTATGTCCGTCTGGCTGGCTGTTCTGGACTCGGCGGAAGACCAGGCCGAAGGATGGGCCCGGGATGGACAGCGACACGCGGAGACAAAGGGGCGCCCGGCGCGCGGGGTCGGGGCGTCTGGGGGCGCCGGCCCTGCCCGTCTCCCGCCCCCCTAGCCCCCGGGGACGCCCTCTGCCCGCGAGCACGCGCTCTTACCTGGAGACGCCCCGAGCGGGCGGCTGCACCCACCTCGGCGCCCCGCGGCGCTGCGCCCGGGCCCGGGGTCTCCCGGGGAGGGGGCTCCCAGGATGCGGGGGGCGTGGTGAACGGGCTAGGAGTATGCGGCTCAGAGGACTGGATGGAGCGGCCGAACTTTACCGGCCGGCGGACAGGACCAGAGAACGCTCACTTCCGCTTCCGGCGTCCTCGGTGCGCTGGCGGAAAGCTTCCGTGCGTGCACGAAAAGGGCTGTAACTTTAGTTTGCGGCACTAGGTAGTTCCGCCTTTGTTTGGGATCTGACCTTTCCCTCCTCCCCTGCGTCCCTCACTTTCCAGTTCCTTGGGAGAATCCACCCTCTGAGGTTGTCCTACGCCTCACCTGGAACCGTTTTAAATAATCTCTACTTATGACAGCATTCGGATATAAATGAGCTAATGTGTCCAAACATTTTTGGAAAACCTTTCAAAAACTGTAGTTGTTAAAGACAGGGAATATTTTATCGTTATTTTGTACAGTAACAGAACAAACATCTGTCTTGGAAGACAGTACAGTCAGAATGTCCCTTAAAGGAAAAGGACCATGAGAGTTCATCTTACATACTTTTGGACATGTTAGGAGGGGCCAGTCCCTGGAGAAGGGCATCATGTTTGGCAAAGTGGCCGGGCAGTGGATAATTAAAAGGTCCTCATCGAGATGGACGGACAGTGTGGCTGCAACAATAGGTTCGAACATAAGAACAATTGTGAAGGCCGAGCAGGACTGGGCAGTGCTTCATTCTGTTGTGTGCAGGGTCTGTTCTGTGGAGCACAGGGTCGCTATGACTTGGAAGCAGCTGGATGGCATCTAATAAAAATGCTCTCACATGTCCGTGTTTTCACCCCTATTGTTTTCAGTACTATGTTTTCTTGTCAATTGGACCATCATGATGACTGATGGAAGAAGGCAACCAGACAATGGAGAAATAAGGTCTTCGGTTGTTGGCAACTGTGATGGAAAGTTGCCCCAGAAAGTGCCAGGGGCTGGGCATGCCTGCTGGGTGATCAGAACCAATTGGAACTGAGGTTGATCCCTTTCTTCCCCCTTTTCAAGCTAATTGTTCCCTTTGGCTTAGAGTAGATTTTCATTGTGGGATTTGTTTTGTAACTTGTGGCTGCAAATCCCAGTGTTTAGGTTTGAGGGCTAGTGCGGACGACTGGCAGTAAAGATCTATGGGCCATAGATGGGCCCTGGAGTCAGATGCAGGGTGGGCAAGCATCCTCCCATGTCCTGCTCATGGCCTGCCCACAGGCTGCTGTTGTTAGGTGATTATCAAGGGGGTTTCTAGGCAGCAATCACTGGACGCCATTGGAGGAGCAATTCCCAGGAAGGCCTCGGCCAATACACTGGATCCAGGCCTGCCCCACCAGCACCCCACCCCTCCCCTTCCCTACAGTAATTTCATCACATAACTTTCGTGTCCATTCCGACTCATAGCAACCCCTGTGGGTCTCCAAGAGGATAATTTTACCGGAGTACCATCTAGTCATTTTCTCACGAAGCTCCACAGCTGGTGGTTCTGAATTGTAGACCTTGAAATTATCCCAACACATAACCACTATACCACCAGGGGTCGCAATATAAAAACCCATGCTTGCTAGGGTATAGTGGGCAGTGTGGATCAAACCCTAACACTGCTGTCTGCCCCAGGGTAGCAGTACTGTACCTCCATAACTGACTTCCTCTAAATAATAAAGTCCATGCCTCCCAGAGTGACCACTGATATGTTATCTGGGCTCTTAGCACTTTGTAATTGGGAAGTACTGTCATTGCTGGTGTAGGTCTGCGCATTGGGTAGTGATCTGAATGGCTGACAGTTCAAAACCACCAGCCGCCCTGAGGGAGAAAGAGTGGGCTTTCTACTCCTGTAAACAGTTACAGTCTCAGAAACTTACAGTGGGTCACTACGGGTCAGCATTGATTTGGTGATAGTCATGGAAACGAGTCCCTACTTAAGATGTCTCTCCACAGGATTGGACTGCTAAGTGAATGGCCCGCACATCTGCTCAGTGGGAAAAAGGTAAAGATTTTTGTAAAGATTTGCACCCTCAGAAACCCTATATATAGGGTGGGAATTGACTCAATGGTGATGGCTTTGGATAGTTAGTTCAAGTCCAATAGTTTGAAAAGTGTAACACTGAAGTAGGAACACTGGTGATGCAACCACCAACTGTTCAGAGACAGAAAGGGCGGAGGTCTGGTTTTGGAAAGATTACAGGCTTGCAAGCCCTGCAGTGCAGTTCTTACATGGTCACTATGAGTCAGAATCAACTCAACAACAAAGAGTTTTGCTTAACATCGTAGGGAAACATTAATGCCACCACTTGTCTGTCAGTTTGTCGTACTGTGGTGGCATCTGTGGTACTGTGATGCTATAAGCTGTCACTGATATTTCAAATGCCAGCAGGGTTAGCCAAGGTGAACGGGTTTCAGCAGAGCTTCCAGGGTATGAAGAAGAAATAGGCTGTCCTGATGAATTAAGCACAGAAAACCTGTTGTCAGAATTGAAACACTGTCAGATAGTGAAAACCTCATGAAAAGAAGCAGAATATTGTCAGAAAAAGCTCCAGAAGAGAAGCCCCTCAGCTAGGAAGGCACTCAAAATTAGACTGAGGAAGAACTGCCTTCTCAAAGGAGAGTCAACTATAATGACATGATAGAGGAAAGTTTGCGGAAGTCAAGTCCTTGGGTTCTTCATTTACCGATGGGGCAGAACTCAAAATGAGAAGGAACTGCTGCAGATATCAATTAATAAGCAGAACTTGAAATGTACACAGTATAAACGTAGGAAATTTGGAAATGATAAAAAGAAACAGACCGCATGAAAATCGGCATTTAATTTTTATGCCAAAAATAGGCAACCGAGATGAAATGGACTGATATGGGCCATTTTGAATTGGAAACTCATAGTTTACTATTCTAGGAACGAAATGATCAAGAGGAATGATGCTGCATTCATCATCAAAAAGGACATTTCCAGATTGATCTTGACATCAAATGGGAAGTGGACACCCTCTTTAATAAATGGTGAAGTAAGACCCTTACCTCACTCCATGCAAAAGAACAAATTCACGGTGGATGACAGACTTCAAGATAAAACCCTAAACTATTAGGATCATCAACGAGAAAACTGGGACAAACCTAAGGACCGTGGTGCAGGGAATACACAGGCTACAAGAAATAGGAAAGATACACACAAAGAAAGCTAAAACAGACAAGTGGGATATCCTACAGATAACATTGCTCATTGAAAGACTACATCGAGAGTAGTAAGAGCACACAGGCAATGACATATCACACAAAGGGCTTATCACTCAAAACTCTGCAAGTCTATAATAAGGAAACATGAATTGCCCACTGAGGAGGTGGGCAAAAACCTGAGCAGAAGATTCACAAATAAGGGGAATCCGTATGGCCAATAAACATAAAGAAAATGCTCCAATCATTAGCCATCCAGGAAATGCAAATTAAAACAATTATGAGATACTACCTAACACCCTCAAAAGAGAGCCCAATTCAAAAACTCAGAAAGGAACAAATGTTGGAGGGTTCGAGGGGGTGTAGTAATACGGGAATTCTCATCCATCGCTGATAGTCTTTAGACGCATACAGTTACGGTGGAAAGCAATTTAGTAATTACCTAAAACAAATGGAAATTGAGTTACCTTACAACCCAGCATTCCTACTACTGGGTATATACCCAGAAGAAACAGACTGTGGTGAGACGTCTGAGCTCCAATGTTCACAGCGGCACAGTTCACAATCACAAAGAATTGGAAACAACCTAAATTTCCATCAATAGACGAATGGTATATACACACCGTGGAGTATCATGCATCTTAAAAAGCAGCAATGAAAACATGAAACATATAGTCTCATGGAAAGCATTGGCGAAAATGATGCTGGGTGAAGTTAGCCAAGCACAAAAGGACAAGTACAACATGAGTCCACCGAGTAAGTTCAAACAGCACAACAGGTGTAGAGGAAAATGAACATACCACACAGTCTCCGGGCTAAGGACCAGGTACTCAGCAGGGGTCAGACCAAGCCCAAGGATGCACATGGCATCAAAAATTAAAAGGTTTTAAAAAATGAAAAGAAAAAGGTGCAGATAGCACCAGGACTGAAAGACCTCTTTCTCTCCTCCTTCATGCCTTTAAGCCCCACAGAGGGAGGAGGGAAGAAAAAAGTTGGCATTGGGGGAGCAAGGCATTAACCCACCCATAGTGAGAGTATTGTTTAGATCTCCACCGGAAGGGGTGTGTGGGGGGGGGCGGGGGGAATCAGACCTCATTCTGGTGCACCAATCCTTGAGGGCAACATACCAGTCCAGGGATTGCTGCCAGCTGGTCCCATTCACAGGGGAACAAACTAAGAGGGAAAAAGAGAGAGTAGACCACATTCTGGCACACCAAGCCCTGAGGATAATGTTCTTGTTCGAGCAGCTAGTTCACAGAGAGGATGGCAGAGCTGGTCCCAGCTCAAGACATGATATCCATTCGTCTATTGATGGAAATTTAGGTTGTTTCCAATTCTTTGTGATTGTGAACTGTGCCGCTGTGAACATTGGAGCTCAGATGTCTCACCACAGTCCGTTTCTTCTGGGTATATACCCAGTAGTAGGAATCACAGTGCTATTGAGGACAGCACTGGAGATACAGTTCAGGGAGTGCTGCCAGTCTGACCTCCACATATGGGGGCAAAGTAAGTGGGGACTACAACAGATCAGCAATGGGAACAAAGCCAAGAAGTCCCAGAGGAATCCCGATTCAAGGGGTAGCACTTGGCACCTCATCTGAACTGGTTGGAGGATATTCACAAAGGTTAGCAGTAAGACATGAAACTATTTATATGTTTGCTTGTTTTGATGTCTATCAATACAAGATAGACAAAACAAGCAATCTCAAGAAGACAGCAACAGGACCAATGGTTCTGGGTGGGGGGAGGACATGCGAGAGGGATTATACGGCAAGAGGAATGATGAGCCAATACATGGAGCAACAAAAGGTCTAAAATTGATGAAGAGGAGGGTATAGGGTGCCTGATTATGTTTAATTAATTGAGATGTACCCAAGAGAAATTACTGAGAGATAAACGATAGGTGAAAATGACAGTGAGGCAGAAGGAAAGAATAGAAGAAGCAGGGAAGTAAAAATTATGTAAATATATGTATAAATATGGCTATGCATATATGTAAATATATGATAGATGTATTTATCTGTAAATACAATAAGGAAGCAAGTGGATTTGGGGTCTCTACTTAAATCTTATCTCAGTATAAGAACAGTTTGTTATAATAATGTGGCAATATATGATACTCACCTTCCCGATATGATTGCTTAAAGCAAAAAAGAGTGTATAAGCAAATGTGGTGAAGAAAGCTGATGATGTCCAGCTATTAAAAGACAGAACATCTGGGGTCTTACAGGCCTGAAGTCAAACAAGTGGACATCTACCAGGGAAGCAACAAAGCCTACATGGAAGAAGCACACCAGCCGGTGTGATCATGAGGTGTCGATGGGTATAGCTATCAGAAGTTCAAAAACAAGTAAACTGACATGAAGAAGCACAGGCAACGTGGAGACTTGATGCCCACCTGCAAGACAAGTGGACAGTCCCTCAAAGAAGGGACGATATATCCAGAGTGCAGAAGAGCACTGATGAAACACAACACTATCGTCTAGTTCTTTAAAATCTCCTCCTCCCATTATGATGCCCTTAGTTTTACCTCTCTAATCGCGCTAAACCTGCATATGTACATTGGTACAATTAAGGTCTTTCGATGTAGGAAATCCAAGACAGATAACCCCCTCAGAAACAGTATGAACCAAAGGGTAAAGGAGAGGGGGGAGGGGGAAACTGAGAGCAACAATGACCCACTCCAGGGGAGCGAACATCAGAATTTTAAGTTAATAGATACATTGGAAGGTGTACGTTATGGCAAAAAAAAAGTCCTGTAATAACCAGATATTAAGGGTTCAGGGGATTGGTAGGTTGAGGAGGGAGGGGATGAAGGGGAACTGATATCAAGTTCAAGAACAAAGAAAATGTATCAAAAATGATGATGGCAGCAATTGTACAACTATGCTTGATCTCACGGACCTATGGATTGTAATTATATATGTAAGGGCTCCTAATAAAATGTTGGGAAAATTTTTTTAAATAAAAGATCTATCTTGAAGTACAATGCTATGAGGAGACTATATTTATCTTCCTTCAAGGAAATCCAACCAATACAACTATTATCCAAATTTATGCAGCAACCAACAAAAGCTATTTGATGAAGAAATTGAAGAATTCTACCAATGTCTTCAGTCTGAAAAGTATCAAACATGCAATCACGATTCATTGATAATTATTGGTGATTGGAATGCAAAAATTGGAAACAGAAAGGTACAGTAGTTGGAAAATGTGATAGAATTTTGCAAAACCAACTACTTGTTCGTTAGAAATCTTTTTCCAAAAAAAAAATACCTTTATCAAGAACACAAAAGGTGACGATATACATGGACTCCTCCAGATTGAATATACAGAATCAAATTGACTACATCTGTGGGAAGGGAAGAGCTAAGTATCAGCAGCTAAAACCAGGCTAGAGGTTGACTGTAGAACAGACCATCAATTGCTCACATGCAAGTTCAGTGTAAAGCTAATTAAAGCAAGTTCATGAGAGCCAAAATACAACCTCGAGTCTATTCCACCTCAATTTTGAGAACATCTCAAGAACAGATTTGACTAATGAACACGGATGACAGAAAACTGATGAGCTGTAGGAGGACATTATGAGCATCATTCATGAAGAAAGCCTTAGGTCCTTAAGAAGTCAGGAAAGAAAAAAAAAGATCCAAGCAGTTGTCAGAGAGATTCTGAAACTTGCTTTTAAAAAATATTTTATTTTATTGGAGGCTCTTGTAGCTCTTATCACAATCCATACATATATCCATTGGGTAAAATATATCTGTACATATGTTATTATCATCTTTTTCAAAACATTTTTTTCTACTGGAGCCCTTGATATTAGCTCCTCATATTTTTCCCTCCCTTCCCCACCCATGAAATCTTGATAATTTACAAATTCTTTTTGTTTTTCATGTCTTACATCAACTGCTGTCTCCCTCCACCCACTTTTCTGTTGTTCATCCCCCTGGGAGGGGGGCCATATGCTGATTATTGTAATTGGTGCCCCCTTGCTCCAACCCCACTTCCCTTACCCTCCTGGTATTGCTACTCTCCTTATTGGTCCTGAAGGGTTTATCTGTCCTGGATCCCCTGTGTTGTGAGCTCTACTTATCTGTACCAGTGCACATGCTCTGGTCTAGCCAGATTTGTAAGGTAGAATTGGGTCATGATAGTTGGGGGGACATTAAAGGAATAGAGGAAAGTTGTGTGCAGAAACTTGCTCTTAATCATAGAGTAGCTAACGCAAATAAACGGAATGATTATTTAAAAGAAATGAACAGAAAAATTTCAATGGGTAGCTCAAGAAGACAAATCAAATATCATGAAATATGCAAAGACCTAGAATTAGAAAATCAAAAGGGAAGAACACTCTTATCATATCTTAAAATTTAAGGACTCAAGAAAAAATTCAATCCTTGAGTCACATATTAAAAGATTCTATGGGCAAAATATTGAGTGAAGCAGGATGCCACAAAAGATGTAAAGAATAGAGACACTGTACTGAAAAGAGCAGTTGGCATTCAACCATGTCAGGAGGTGATGTTAACGAGTCAGAGACTGGCAAGGGGAGAGGAGACGATAAAGGAGGGAAACTGGCAACAATCTTAACACAAAAGAGAGGTGGAGACGGGCTTTAGTACATACCCTTCCAGCCCAAAGGGAGGAGAGGGGCAGAATAAAACACAGGTTCTCATCAATGGAAGAGACGCAAGATACTGGAGATAATGAAACAGTCAGGGGAAGAAACACAGGAAGTTCACACAACCCCCACAGTGACTGAATAGATTCACAAGTCTTGTGTTTGAGACAAAAGCACAAGATGAAATCTGGGGTTTGGGGTGCCGATAGGCAACTACATAAAAAGAGGAGGCTACACTTCAGAGGATTCGCCAGTAGCTATCAGAAAGCCAGGCTTTGGTGGGAGGGCTGTCATTACAAGATTATAAAGCCCAGCTTTCCATTTTGCCAGCCTCGTAGGCTAGCACGAGCCTGGATGACATGAAGAAGAATGTAGCAACATCAAGGCTGGAGGCGGTCTCGTGAAGCACCCTGAGAAATGCAGGAGACACGGTCTTGCTGGCTGACAGTGAGGAGGCCTGGAGGCCCTTGCTGACAGGGATCAAGGACTGCAGCCTCAGTGTGGACAACACCTCAATGCAAAACAGACCCAAATCCTCACGCCTGACCAACATCACGATAAGTGGAAAAGGATGGAGCTGTCAAGGATTTTGTGTTGCTTGGACCCACAACCAGTGCTCATGGAAGCAGCAGTTGAGATCAGAAGACACATTAAATCTGCTGCACAAGACTTCTTTAGAGCGGTGAAAAGCAAAGATGTTACTTTGCAGAGTAGTTTTATCTGCCTCAAGCCATATTTCCAATTGCCGTACATGCATGTGAAAGCTGAATTTTGAATAAGGCTGCAGAAAACTGTTTATTTGAACTAAGGTGCTGGAGAAGAATACTGAAAATACCATGAACTGCCGAAAGGGCAAACAATCTATCTTGGAAGGAAGGCCAGAGTGCTTCTTAGAGGCAAGGCTGGCAAGACTGCATCTTCCACACATTGGACATGTTGTCGGGAGAGACCAATAAGAGGAAGGCCCTCAGAGACGAACTGACACTGGCTGCAACAATAGGCTCAGCCACAGGAACAATTGTAAGGATGGAGCAGGGCCATGTAGTGTTTCATTTTGTTGTGCATTTGGTCGCATGGGCCAGACCAAACTGATGACATCTAACAGCAACACAGCACAATGAGAGCTGCCTGCCAGTTTCAGTGTCGTGGAATGCTGGACAGATTTAGTTACCTGTCCTGAGCCAGACCGACACTGAATTACGGAGAAATGAAGATTGCTTAACAATCTCAAAGTCTCACCCTGTGTGAAATTTACTAATCATAAAGGGTAAAAAGTTAACACTATGATAAGTAAATAAGAGAAATACGGTACCAAGACACAAATGAAATGTGAAATCCAGGTATTTTATTGTATCTAAAATAACATCAAAGGACCACCTAAAATATCACTTATTTACTCAAAGGATCACACTGACTAACACACATTTTGATGCCTCAAAGGTTAGACTTGTTTTGGGGTATATTTGACCTGGTGATTTTTTAAAAATGGTACCAGTGTTTCCTCGTCGGATCTAGTTTTTGAGATACAGAACACATGCCATGTACCACTTTTCCAAACTCCAAACTCAGGATCTTCTCAGGTAGTGTTAGCTACTCTGGGATGGACCACGTGCACACTGGCTGTATTTAAAGTAGTTTGTGTTGCACTAAATATTTAGGTCAAGTTACACTTCACATATTATCTTTGATCCAAAGGTATATATTTGAACAGTGAAAATTACATAAACTTGGAATTTTCCTCAAGTATCACTCTTACCTTTATTACAAATGGAATATCAGGCACCTTCATTTTGTTATCTTAAAAGGGGACCAGAAATAAGAGTTACTGTACAATAAATAAAATGCCCTGTGGCGAGGTGGGCTGTTTGCTAACCACAGGACAGTAATTTGAGCCCATCAGCTACCCTGCAAGGGAAAGACAAGAATTTTCTGCTCAAATAAAGATCTGTATCCTCAGAAACACAAAAGAGAAATTCCACTGTCTTATAGGTCGCCACAAGTCGCAATCAACTGATTGGTAGTGAGTTTGTACAATAAATAGAGATCCAAATGTTCTGAGACACAAAATGGGGCTGTCAGAGTTCAAACTCCTTTATTAAAATTAAAATGTGAATATGGTACAACTTCTCCTGTGCACAGAACTTTTAAAAGTTAACTTTTCTTATATAGAAGCTTGGAATCAACCTCACTTTGAAACATTTAGCACGAATTATCCAATAAGTTCTATATAGTCAAAGATTTTCTGAAATGTTTACTGCATAATTGGAAGAAAATTTACATCTCAAAAATATTTTAAGACTTTTCGAGGATGTCTTACATTTAGACACTCTAAATCCCCCTCACAAATATGTGCCTTTTCAAGATTCTTTTTCATTTTTCCACTCTCCTCAGGCTGTGTTGACTCTGCAGGATCCAACTTCTGCTGCACAGCCTCCCACACCCAAAAGAAAAACCCACTGGTACCTCATCAGTTATAGCCAATAGTGACGCTACTAGGACAGAGCACTCACTCTTTGGGTTTCCAAACCTTTCAGTCTTTTAAAGCTAGTAGTGACTAGTGAGTTTGGCTCATGGATCTTATGATGGGTTGCTCAATGTATAACCGACCAGCCACCTTGGGCCCATACATTCCCTCAGAAGTCCCTTAATACCTACTTACTTTTCAAATAGGTCTGACCTTTATGCCTTATCCTGTAATTCTGCGTCTGAAGTCTTCTCATATTTAAAACTAGAATGATAAATTTATACCTGGAAAGATAGTAGAGGATCCTGTCTAAGAAACCAGAGCTGATGAAGTCTATCCAATGCAATTTTGTGAATCGCTGCTCCAAGTAGCCCCAGGAATAGGCCTGAAAACCAAGTCATGAAGGGGAAAAACATGCCTTTTTTTGGTTGTTGGGCTTTGTTACCTACAACTTTATAGTAAAAGCTGAAGATGTTTTTTCAAGGTAAAATTTAGCTTAGCCTTAGAAGTAACAGTGTGAAGAGTCCCACGGTTATAAGACAAGTGGCATTTTTCTCAAAAGCACAAAGTCGTTTTAACGCCCCTTTCATTGAGATACTATGTTCTACTCTCTGAATTTATTCTTTAAATCACTTAATTTCACAAATTTGCTGTTTGAAATTACAGTATTAAAATGAACCATCCCACTTTTGATATAGGATCTCTACTGTAACTTCTTACATGTCAAGTAAGAAACTAAAATTCTGTATAGCCATTAGTCCTGTCTCCAAAGTGAGTCCTACATGTGTTAAGGTGTGAGGAATTTAAACTTTTTTTTTAATTTAAACTTTTTTTAGAGTTTTATTGACATATAATTCACATATCATACAGGTCAACACATATTGACAAGAGTTGTGCATTCATCACATCAATCAATTTTGAAACATTTCCCTATTTGTACTCATTATTCGCTCATTTCCCCCCAGCTTCCCTTCTTTCTTACTACAAATCTATTAATCCAATTATTGTCTCTAAAACGTTATTTATCTTCAACTGCATATACAGAAAAACAAAACAAAAAACATGCAAACCCAACAAGAATAAAATATCAAAAACATGTTGGAAATTTAAGAGACTATAATAAAAACTAAAATAATTTAAAATGAGATCAAAGGGAGAACAAATTATATGGTGTTAGATTTTAACCTATCTGTATTAGTCAACTTTCCAGTGTAGTCTATCTGATGGCTATTCATATCCCTGTTCAAAAATGGTCAGAGGGGAGTTAATGGATGCTTAATTTAAGTGGGGGCTCTGCAAATAGATGTCGGGCTTTCACTTTCATCCACAGCCTTCTGCCATCCGGGTATTCAGAATTTAAGCTCTAATGTTGTTCTCTCTTCAAGTCTTGTTATTTTATTATTTACAAACCTTGGCTCACACGGGCTGGTGTGCTTCTTCCTGTGGACTTAGCTGTAAGGGCCCGAACACTATTCTTTCATAATTGGGCACCATCTGCTTTCTTCACCACATTTTGAGGTGTAAAGAACTATAAATGTTTTCCCACATTCTTTACATTCATGAGGTCTGGCCACTGTGAGTTCTAATGTGTCTGGCAAGATCAGAGAGCTGCTTAAAGGCTTTCCCACATTGCTTACATTCGTAAGGGTCCTCTCCAGTGTGAGTTCTAATATGTCGAGTGAGAGCAGAAGGTTGCTTAAAAGCTTTTCCACATTCTTTACATGTATAGGGCCTCTCTCCAGTGTGAATTCTTATATGCTTAACAAGAGCAGAGAGCTGCTTAAAAGCTTTCCCACATTCCTTACATTTATAGGGCCTCTCTCCTGTGTGGATTCTTATGTGCTTAGTGAGGGCTGAGGAGCAAATAAAGGCTTTCCCACAGTGCTTACATTTATAAGGTTTCTCTCCACTGTGAGTTCTTACATGTTTAGTCAGGGCAGAGGAATCCCTGAAGGTTTTCCCACACTCCTTACAGTCATAAGGCCTCTCTCCACTGTGCGTCCTTTTATGCCGAGAGAGTCCTGAGGGCTGAGCAAAGGCTTTCCCACATTCGTTACATTCATAGGGCCTCTCTCCGCTGTGAGTTCTGATGTGTGTAATGAGGGCCGAGGAATCGCGAAAGGCTTTCCCACATTCCTTACATTCATAGGGCCGTACTCCACTGTGTGTTTTTGTGTGTTTAGCGAGATGTGTGTCTTGACAAAATGATTTCCCACATTCTTTACATTTATAAGGCCTCTCCCCGCTATGAGTTCTGATATGTTTAGTGAGATTGGGCTTTTGACTGAAGGTTTTCCCACATTCTTTACATTCATAAGGTCTCTCTTCAGTTTGAGTTCTTATAAGTCCAGTGAGGAGTGAGGCCTTTCTAAAGGCTTTCCCACTTTTCTGACATTCAAAATGCATCTGTCCATTGTGAGCTCCTATATGACTTATAAGTACTGAGGACTGACAAAAAGCTTTCCCACACTGCTTACATTTGTAAGGTCTCTCTCCACTGTGAGTTCTTGTACATGTAATGCCATGTGAGGAATGCCTACAGGCTTTCCCACATTCTTTACATGCATAAGGCATATGTCTGTTGGGAATTTTTTTGTTTGAAATGGGGGATAAAGGACTGTAGGCTCTACAAGATTCTTCCTGTTCATGTGTATGCCCTCTGATGTTTGTCTTAAACAATGAAAAAATACCGAAATCTTTCTCACACTTGCTATAATCAGAGAGTTTCTCACTAATGAGTGATATCAAAGGATTCTTAAATGTAGAGTTATAGAAGATCTTACCAAATGGTTTACATTTCTGGCGTATCTTTCCATCAAGAATTTTCACAGGAGTGGTTAGGTGAGAGGGACAAATGAAGGCACCATCACAATCCTTATACTGACGGGTATTGCATGTAGTGTGAAAACTGTTAAAATTCTTATGTGATGAGTATTCCATGGAGGCTTTTCTATATCCACAGCATTCGAAATTATACACTTCTGCAAGATTTTCTTTTAGCAAAGTAAAATCTGGGATCGGTTTGAAGATTTCCCCGCAGTGACTGTCTTCATTACTTTCAAATAGGTTCTCTACTGTAAGCTTTCTGTTACAAACAGACAACATATGGTTAAAAGTGAATGTATATCCATTTCACCCAACCCAGCTTATGGGCAGAGTCCAATATTTCACATGAAAATAACTTAGCCAAAACAAAACAAAACCATCCTGTCCCCGTTTTTCTAAAATATATGATCTTTGATCACTGAAACCAAGTGATTGTGTTTGAACTCACACTTATCAAAAAGCTGTATGGGGACAATTGGTTGAACATGTAATTTCAGAGTTAGCTTTAAATGAGCTGAACTGCTGACGTTTTGGTTAGCATCCCAACAGGTAACACACTGTACTTACAGGACTTCTCATAGCAATCCTACCCACAACAAAATCAACCTACCTGTGTCTACTACTACTCTGTCGTCATCAAAATTGTTGCTATATTTGAGTGTACTTTTTTTAGCAGTTTTATTATCACTTCTTCAATGTCATACAATTTAATAATATCAAGAAGAGTTGTACAGTTGCCACCATATCCAAGTCTTGAACATTTCTTCTTCCTTGTACTCATTGCTAGTCATGTAATTATATATTTTTTCTAATTGTGGCAAAAATATACATAATAAAACACTTCGATTCCACTGCCATTGATGAAACTCTTTATTTTGTATAACCGTTATTGATAATCTTTTCCAAATTATTCCACCACCACTGATATAGACTTAATGCCCCTACACAACACTTCTTTCCCCTTCACCTTTTGGTAACCATTGGTCAAGTTTGGTTTCTTTTTTATAGTAGTTTCCTGATATAGTATTCTTGATAAGTATAGGTATCATACACTTCCAGAGTTAAATTGCTTTGAAAACAAGTGGTGTATTTTGGGTGTACTTTTACAACTTTTGTTTTAAGCTGGCTCATTAAAGACCTTCCTCTTTACAGTACTTTATGAAGCATTATATGTAAACATATACTTGTGAGTACATATTTTAGATAGATTGATAAATAGGTATAATGTTATAAGACCTTTTAACTCTCTCCTGAGGCTCTGTTTTATTCTTGATGAATACTACTCACCTCAAATGTTCGATGTGGTTTCCAAACTGATCATGGCCATACAATTCAGAGATTCTTCCTAACATGGAGTACCAGGTGTTACTCTTCATTAATTTCACCGACATATGTTCACTGAATGACCTTTCTCCACCATTAAGATTTTGAGAGACTGATCCAGTCATTGAAGTGGAGGTTCACAATATGAAAAAAAAAGAGGGCGGGGGGAGAGGCAGAGAATTATTAGGGGGGAAAAAGCTGCTTTGCACCAAGAAAGATTTCGTCTCATTAAGTTGTTTCAACACTTTGGCAGTAGTTAAAAGAGTAAATTACTAGGAAATAAATCCATGATAATCAAAAGGGATGCTGAAACATGCAGGTAAAAATGTAAAAGTTAAGTAGAAATATATTGAGCACACTATGAGGATGTTTCAAAAAGTTCAAGGAAAAATATAAATAAAACACAATGGAACTTTTCCATTAACTATTTGAGTTGCCATCTTACACATGTGACATTAAAAGACAAAAGGGGTTTCCAAAGATGTGACCACAAGTGTGAGAAGATTGCTAAAGTCAACAAAGTCAGCTCAGCTATTTGGGCACTTGTGTCGTCAACACAAATGACTGTCTAGTGAAATCACTGAAGTAGAAGCCTTGCATACAAGAATGACCCTCAGAAAGTCGGTTTCATGCTGCTTCCCAACATTGCGGCTCTAGATGAGTCTTATCTTCACTGTGTTTGCTACTCAGGGAAAACAAATGGTTTGTGTCATTGGCCTAGCGTTCCTGGAAAACATACAGACAGCCCAAAGAAAGATAGTGCAGAGCAATGACTACTTCCCTAGCACTGAACCATAATCTGCTCTCCACTCACTCACTCGACAAGCTCCCACACCACCAGTCAGCCAGTGCCCTGAAACTAATGGTTACCGTTACAATTCTTAAAGAATCTACGGGCTTTTACTCGCAAGGCAAATGAAACTAAACTGTAAGACACTTAATTCATGTTCATGGAAAAGCCACCAGGACATGTGAGTTCCACAGGCCTAGAGGCCATGCCTGTTTTATCAAATAGTTTATTCCTATTTTTTAGCCCAACGACTGAGTAAACTATTTATATTCACTGAAAAAAAAATTTATCATTCTTACCTACTAAGGCCACGTTTTTTAAGGTTTCCATCATCACATCTCTGTAGAGTTTCTTCTGAGTGAGATCCAGCAAAGCCCACTCCTCCTGACTAAAGACCACCGCCACATCCTCGATGTCCATTGTGTCCTAAAGCATCACACACATTTTGATCAGCAGAGTGGCACCATATATTACAAAGACTCGCCCCCAAGAGCAAAGTGTGAAACAGACAGTGCTGGGCTGCTGAGAACTTATGGACTTGTCACAAGGCTCTATGTTATACAAAGAAATGCTCTGAGATATAGCCTGATCCCTTTGCTAACCGTGTCCACTTCCTCACTGATTACATTTGCCTCCCACACTTCCAACACACTGAAATAACATCTGCACCGTTCGGCTGCACTGAAAGGGAATCTGATTCATCTCGTTTTTATCTAGAAGAGTCATAAGCATAACAAATTAGAAGAACAATTTCATTCAGATCATCATTTCCTTGCAAACAAAAAAAATTACACCTCCTCCCATAAAACCGAGAGAAAAAATTCAACAAAACAGAAAGCACAGAGCGAAGGCAAGATGAGGCATTCACAATCGGAAAACACAACAGAATGGCACCGTTTACTTTTGCCCTTCACAGAAGGGAGAGAACAAGGGGTCTGCACAAAAAATGCTGGGCAGTGCAACAGCCTGAGCTGGTACGTACACATACATGCATGCATACATACATACATACATGTAATTAATAGCTCTAAGAAAGAAGGAGGTGACGGACCTACCTGCTGTTAAAGACTGTACCTGTGGAGAATTGTAAAATTTTGTACACCAATTACCAACCTAGTTTTCATAAACTCAGTTGTCCTGTCATCCTCTTCGAAACTTTCACACAGAAAGGCAAAGATAAGAAGATCAGGTGAGAGAGCATTTGAAAATCCAGCTCTCTACACAATTTTCAAATCTGATACAATTGTTAGTGACTACACAACCTCACCAAATACAAGCCCACACATCTTCCCACAAAGTCTAATGTTCTAAATGGACAAAGAACACTATGTCATCAAGACAAGAATAGCAATACCCTTTCGCTTAAAATTACTGATAAATGGTTATGTTTCCTATTTTGTTCTGACTCTATAACAGAAGCTGGATTGTATGAAAAATATAACATCAGGATTGGAGGAAGGCTTATGAACTAACTGTAATACGCAGATGACACATCTTAGCTTGCAGAGTAAGAAGTAAGCACTTGCAGATGAAGATGAAGGACTGCAACTTTCAGAGTGGCTGTAATTAAATGTAAGACCAAATTCCTCACAACTGGACCGACAGATGACATCCTAATGCATGCAGAAGAGATGGGAGTGGCCGAGAACGTTGCTTTGCGTGGAGCCACCATCACTGCTCCTGGAGTCAGCAGTCAAGACAACAAGACTCATTACATTGGGCAAATCTACACACAAGATTTCTCTTTTTCTCTTCTTTGGTCTTCTTTATTCTTTTCTGGCTCCTCTCTTCCTTGTGACCCTTCTATAAGGGAATGTCCAATTGTATACAGAAGGGCTTTGGGTCTCCACTCCACACTCCCCCCTCATTCACAAGGTAAGATTTTTTATTCTGGGTCTTTGATGCCTGATACCTGATCCCAGCGACAACACATGATCACACAGGCTGGTGTGCTTCTTCCATGTGGGCTTTGTTGCTTCTCAGTTAGATGGCCACTTGTTTATCTTCAAGCCTTTAAGACCCCAGACACTATATCTTTTGATAGCCGGGCACCATCAGCTTTCTTCACTACATTTGCTTATGCACTCATTTTGTCTTCAGCAATTGTGTCGGGAAGGTGAGCATCACAGAATGCAGGGTTATTAGAACAAAGTGTTCTTGCATTGAAGAAGTTCATGAGTAGAGGCCCAATGTCCATCTGCTATCTTAATACTTAACATATAAATATATGTACATAGATCTATTTCCCTTTCATTACATATAAATATATTTATATATGTACATGTACGTAGACCTCTATACATGCCCTTTGCCTCCTAGTTCTTTCCTCTATTTCCATTTACTTTCCTCTTGTCTGTCATGTTCGGCCTTCATTCAGGTTTCAGTAATTCCTCTTGTCTACATTGCCCTTGATCGAGCCCCACCAGGCATCCTATACTTTCCTCACCATCGATTCTAGATCACTTATTGTTCCCTTGTCCCTGGGTTTGTTGACACCCCCTGAGACAGTTAAAGTTTATTGTGCCAACCTGGCTGATAAACACATGTGAGGTTAATTGAAGGGTGGAGGGATAAATGGCTTGGTGAGCCTCCCCTTTCTAGTTCTCAGGTCTCTTGCTTTCTGATGGTCAGACTAGGGTACAGCTGCCTTAGTCAGTTCCCTGCTTCAGCTGGCAAGGCTCACTTCCTGCAAAACATCTCCAATGAGAAGTCACATGGAGCTACCCCGATGCAGCTCTGAGTGCTGGAGCAGCCGGGTGGAGACCTCTGCCAGTGTGGAGATGCTTACGCGCTCACTGACTCAGCTTTCCTCCTGCAGTTGACATCATTGCGTGTGTTTTGTGAGATGGAAGAGGACTTTGTGGATTAGTGTCAGACATATGGGTTCATGTTGGACTTGTGAGCTTGGGCAGCACTGGGTTGGGATGTTTACTTGATGTGCACATAACCTTTATATAAAACTCTTATACATGTTTCTGTGGATTTGTTTCTCTAAAGTACCCAGACTAACACACCCTCCTTTCTTTCCCCCACCTCCCCCTCTCCTGTGTGTGAGGGTCCCTTTGTTTTCTCCTACAGATTGTTTACCCTGCCTATCTTATCTAGATAGACATGAAGAGACAATAATAAGCACAAAGACAGAGCAAAACAAGACAACAACAACAAAAAACCACCAAACCAAACCAAACACAGAAGAGCCTATAAATAGGTCACGGTCTGTTTGCTGACTTTAGGAGTGTTATCCAGTTGAGTCTGATGGGGTGCCACGCCCTGGCCCCAAAGTCTAGTTTTGGTTTTCCCAGAGAACGTTGTTGCTTTGCTCCACTTGCTGCTCTGTTGCACGCCTTAGTGTTTCACCCATGCGTGATGGGGTCAGATTGTGCACAGTTCCCATACTGTATCTCTAGTGTTGTCCCCCGTAGTGCTATAGGTCAGTGAGGGGCAGCGGGTCTCATGGTGGAGCCAAACCTATGGTCCTCTCTGTGCATTGGCTGCTCTGAGCAGGAATATCGTCCTCGGGGCTTGGTGGGCCAGGATGTGCTCCACTCTCTCTTCTTCTCTCTTCATTTGCTCCCATGTGCTGTGATCAGACATGTCCCTCTCCCTGAGCTCTAGCTTCAGTGCTATCCTCTGAAGTGCATTCTTCTGGGAGAGTGGGAGTGTCCACGTAGTTGGGATTGGGGCCGGCCCCAACAAGACTTCTTTAGTGTGTGAAAAAACAGGACAGTTACATTGAAAACTAAGGTGCGGCTGACACAAGCCATGGTATTTTCAATTGCCTCATATACCTGTGAAAGTTGGACACTGAATAAAGGAGGACCGAAGAAGAATCGGTGTGTTTGAATTGTGGTGCTGGTGGAGAATATTGAAAGTACCATGGACTGCCAAAAGAACAAGCAAATCTGTCTTGAACAAAGTACAGCCAGAGTGCTCTTTAGAGGCAAGGATGGGGAGTCTTGGTCTTACACACTTTGGACAGGTGGTCAGGAGAGACCAGTCCTGGAGAAGGGCATCATGTTTGGTACAGCGGAGGGGCGGCAAAGAGAGGCAGTCCCTCAGGGGGGTGGAATGACACTATGACTGTAACAATGGGCTTGGGAGTCGGCACAGTTGTGAGCACGGCGCAGGGCTGTGCAGGGTTTCCTTCTGTTGTGCCTGTGCAGCTGTAAGTCAGAACCAACTGGACAGCACAGAACAACTACAACAGAATAAATGCAATCAGTGTCACCACGTCATGTTGAACTGGTCACTGGTCTATGTGACTTTTCCTGACTCATCTGTCACTGAATTAACTCAGAACAACCCTACAGGGTACAGAGCAGACCCTGTCCCTGTGGGATTCCAAGGCCAGTAGGCTTCCTGGCACAAGAAAGACTCACTGTCACCCATGAGGCAGCTTGCGGTCCTTAACTGCTGACTTTGTGGGTGGCAGCCCAACCAAGAACCGGGCCCCAGCAGGGCCCCTGCAGTGGTAATTACTGGTGTGCAGAGTATGAAAGCCGGTACAAAAAGGACAGGGTGGAAAATGTGGCCTTGGTTGCAGAAACAAAGCTGGAGGTCACATGACAGAATTTTGCAAGACCAACAACTTCTCAACTGCAAAGCTTTTTCCAGTAACAAAAACAGATTCTTCCATGCGCTTTGCAAGATGGAATACACTGAAATCATAATGACTCTCTGTGGGAAGATTCAATGAAAAACTCCAATGTTAGCAGACAAAATGAGGCCCGGGTCTGTGTGTAACAGATCATGATGTCCTCATATGTAAGTCCAGATGGAAACTGAAGAAAAGCACGTCCATGAAAGGCCTTGTGGATATCCCACCTGAACCTCAGAACAGATCTGACTCATGACAGAAGGCTGGACAAGCAGGAGGATGATATCAAGAACATTATACATGAAGAGAATTAAAAATAAAATGTCAAAGTAGTTATCATAAGAAACCCTAGGGGATGTTTGTTTTTTAAGGGGCCGGCCCCAATCTCAATTACGTGGACAGACACCACCACCCTCCATACCCCCCCCCCCCAGAAGAATTCACTTCAGAGGACAGCACTGAAGCTACAGCTCAGGGAGAGGGGCAAGTCTGATCAGAGCACGCAGGAGCAAATGAAGGAGGATGAAGAGAGAGTGGAGGACATCCTGGCCCACCGAGCCCTGAGGACGACATTCCTGCTCAGAGCAGCCAATGCACAGAGAGAATCATAGGGCTGGCCCACTAGGAGACATGATGTCCCTCACTGACCCATAGCACTATGATGGACAACAATGGAAACACAGTGCAGGAATTATGCCCAACCTGACCCCACCACACCAAGGCAAAACACCAAGGCCATGCAACAGAACAGCAAGAGGAGCAGAGCAACGAAGTCCCCTGAGAAAACCAAAAATAGACTTTGGGGCCAGGGTGGGGCACCCCATCAGACTCCACCGGAAAACACTCCTAAAGGTCAACAAACAGACCTTGAACTATTTATAGGCTTTTCTTTTTTTTCTGTCTTTTTTTTTGTTATTTTACTTTCTTTTGTTGCTTTGTTTTGCTCTGTCTTGTTTTGTGCTTATTATTATCTCTGTAGGTCTGTCTAGATAAGATAGGAGGGATAAACAATCTGGAGGAGAAAACAATGGGACCGATGGCTGGGGGGGCGGGGCATAGTAGAGGAAAGGCGGGGGGGGGGGGGGGGGGGGGGAGGAAGTAGGTCTTAACAAACCCAGGGACAAGGGAATAACAAGTGATCTAAATTCTATGGTGAGGGCATAGGATGCCTGGTTGGGCTTGATCAAGGGCAATGTAACTGAGAATTACTGAAACCCAAATGAAGGCTGAACATGATAATGGGACAAGAGGAAAGTAAAAGGAAATAGAGGAAAGAACTAGGAGACAAAGGGCATTTATAGAGGTCTAAATACAGGCATGTACATATGTAAATAGATTTATATATGACAATGGAGAAGTAGAACTAGGTACATATATTTAGAGGTTTAGTATTAAGGTAGCAGATGGACATTGGGCCTCCACTCAAGTACTCCCTCAATGCAAGAATACTTTGTTCTATTAACCTGGCATTCCATGATGCTCACCTTCCCGACATGATCGCTGAAGACAAAGCAGGTGCATAAGCAAATGTGGTGAAGAAAATGGATGGTGCCCTGCTATCAAAAGATACAGTGCTTGGGGTCTTAAAAGGTTGAAGGAAAACAAGCGGACATCTAGTTGAAAAGCAACAAAGCCCACATGGAAGACACACACCACCTTGTGTGATCATGAGGTGTCGATGGGATCAGGTATCAGACACTAAAGACCCAGAACAAAAAAATCATATCATTGTGAATAAGGGGAGTGTGGAGTGGAGACCCAAAGCCCATCTGTAGGCAACTGGACTTTCTCTTACAGAAAGATCTCGGGGAGGAGACAAGCCAGTCAGGGTGCAGTATAATACCGATAAAACACACAACTTTCCTCAAGTTCTTTAATGCTTCCTCCCACCTACCCCACTATCATGACCCCAATTCTACCTTACAATTCTGGCTAGATCAGATGATGTACACAGGTACAGATAAGAGCTGGAAACACAGGGAACCCAGGACAGATAAACCCCTCAGGACCAATATTGAGAGTAGTCATATCAGGAGGGGAAGGGGAAGTTGAGGGGAAATACGGGGAACCTATCACAATAATCCATCTGTAACCCCGTCCCAGGGGGATGGACAAAGAAAATGGGTGAAGGGAGACATCAGTCAGGGTAAGACATGAAAAAATAATAATTTATAAATTACCAAGGGTTCATGAGGGAGGGTGGGGGGAATGAGGAGCTGATACCAAGGGCTCAAGTAGAAAGAAAATGTTTTGAAAATGATGATGGCAACAAATTTATAAATGTGCTTGACACAATGGATGGATGGATAGATGGATGGATGGATGGATGGGTTGTGATAAGAGTTGCAGGAGCCCCCAATAAAATGATTTAATTAAAAAAAAGAAACTAAGTTTTAGTCTCCATTGTAAGGCATCTAAAGAAAATGGGAAAAAAAAGTAGTGAGGTAAAAGAGCTGAACAGAAAATTTCAAAGAACAGCTGGAGAAGACAGGCATTATAATGAAATAGACAAAGGCTTGAAGGTAGGAAGATAAAAACGGAGAACATGCTTAGCATGTATCAACCTGAAACAACTGACGTAGCACGTGATCACGGAACGATGACGCTTGAGGAAGAAGTAAAGCTGCACTGCACTCTAGCCATCGGTGAAAAACAGGCTCCAGGAATTGACAGAAACAACAAATCAAATGTTTCAACAAGGTGCTGAAGCACTGGGATCACTCGCTCACCTATGCCAAGAAACGTGGAAGAACCGGCCGACTGACTGAAAGAGATCCATATTTTCGAGCAAGTGGCAAGGCCATGCCATAGCATTGATTCTTCTTGGATGCAAGCCCCAAATCCATCCGTCTGTCGATGGCGTGTGTATATCTCTGGTTCATTTTGGAGAGATCACTGACATTTTGTGCTGAGGAACATTGTAAATCACCCCTTGGTAGTTCTATCGACGGTAGCATTGATTGAGCCAAAGGTGAGGAGCTTGGAATGCTGTTGGGGAGGGGAAGTTATGCAAGTACAGGTCGGCTTCAGACTGATTCAACAAGGGCAGAAGCATGCCTACCAGATGAAGACATGACAGGGGAAAGCAAGGAGGGCGTTAACATAGCAACTACATGGTAGTCCTGGCCACCATTAAAGTAGTAGATCTGAAACAAAGCCTGGTGACCGCCAGTTCCAGTCCTGGGACAGCAGGCATCTGCTTCTTCTCACACTAAGGTGGTCAGCCTGACGTCCAAGGGAGCATGCTAGCCCCTTAACTCTGCTTCAGGTGAGTGGGAGGTGGGACCCAGTTTACTTGATGGGGTTTCAATGTGGAGTCATGGGGGTGGCCTGTGAAGGATGCCCTGCTCCTTGGAAGGACAGTCTGAAGTCCCAGGGGCCTGTAGCACACAGCCTGGGTCCCCAGGGGCTGGACAGAAACTAGGTCAGAAATGTCCACTTAGGAGCACAGTACTGGATGTATTCGCCCCTGGGGTTTGATTTAAATGTTCTTGGGCATTTTTCCCTGATGGGAGGCTGCTCCTCCAACAGAGATGTAATCACCTTCTCCTGGACATGCATGCCCTCCCGGCTTGACGTGAATTTCCAGAGGGGTCTGCCTATCACTCATGTGGGAGTGTCTGCTGATTCTGGGTGGCCTTGGCAGGGTGCTGTGTGGCAGTGACTGAATGCTCTTCACCTTCTCCTCTCATTTTGGGGGAAGGACTGACTCCAGATAAGATAAGATCTCCTCAGAAGTCAGATTAGTAATCGACGGGGAGGAAGTATCAAACGGAATATGCACAATTTGTAAGATTAACACAAAATGGCAATTCTGTTGGTTTCCAGTTCTCATTGGTTTCTATGTGAATCACAAGGCATGTAGTAACCTTAGAAGATTGCGTATTTGCAACCATTGCAAAAAAAGTGACCCAACAGGATGGGAAAACTACCAAACGATACTATCCATATCACATGCAAGTAAGATATTACTGAAGATCACTGACCAACAGGCGCAGCAATACATGGTCCCAGAGCTGGTCAGAAATTCAAGGCAGAATCAGAAGGGATGGACAACTAGTGATATCATTGGTGACAACAGACAGATCTTGATTTTTTAAAAAGTATGCCACCAAGACTTTCTTTATGTTTTATTGGCTATGCACAGGCATTCCGTTGTGTGGTTCATAACGAACTACGGATAGCACTGACAAGAAGGAGAGTGTCAGAACACGTGGTGCTCACACACAACCTGTGCGTGCAGAAAGATGCAGTTGTTCCGGCACAGAGAATAGGGCAGTGATTAAAAGTGAGGAACTCTATGCATCAGGTCTGTACCCTCTTACCACACTCAGTCTATATCCTGAGCAAATAATCCAGGAAGCTGGACATGAAGAACTTGGCATCAGAATTGAAGGAAGGCAACAACAATGAACAGGCAGACTTATTAACAACCTGTGATATACAGATGACACGACCTTGCTTGCTGAGAGGAGGAGACATTGAAGCACTTGCTGATGAAGATTGAAGAGCGCAGCTTTCAACGTGGACTGCAACTCAGTACAAAGAAAACCGAAATCTTTATGGCTGGTCCAGGAGAACATGATAAACTGAGTGTGGCAGTTACGTCATCTCCTGTCAACTCGAGCGAAGGGGTGGAGTCTAGCCTGTCAATCAGGTCATAGCCAATCATGCCTCTGTGTGGACATGGCTTTCTCCTGAGGATTCTGGGAAGTCCTGTCTTCCTCCCTGGAGGTGGGACACACTCTCTCTGCCTCACATTCCTGCTGACAAGCCAGATGGAGCTACGCTGATGAAGCATCGGACATATGGGCTAAAATCAGGTTTATGGACTTGATCTGGACTGGGCTGTTACTCTTTGATATAAAGCTCTCTCTTATACACATGAGTGTCCCTGGATTTGTTTCTCTAGTTGACCCAGACTAACACACTAATAAAGGACTAATGTGTTCAAAAATGAGATAGACTGCAGGAAGAGCAATATCCTGGGCACGAGTGAGCTGAAAAGGACGGGCACTGGCCATTCTGAGTAAGAAAATCATGTGATTTACTAAGCCTGGAACAGCACAATCAAAAGGAATGATGTGGGATTCACTGTCAGAAAGAATCTCGCTAAATCCCTCTGAAGTACAATGCCGTTTGTGACAGGATGATGCCTATCTCCCTTCAAGAAAATCCAATCGATACAACTATTATTCAAATAACAATAACAAACCACAAAAGCTAGTGATGAGAAACTGCAGTTGGTAATTAGCACAGAGAAAATAATCATGTTAGAGAACATTAGCTGGTGAAAGTCAGCTGGACTCATTGATTTCAAAAAGTCCCAACAGAAAGGATCAGGACTTAAAGGGCCCAACGGACCTCCATGCCCAGGAAAGGGAAGACACACTGTTTACACCCCAACAGCGAGAGGGCATTACAAAAAAAGAACAAACAACTAAACTTCCAGTGACATAAGTGCTTGGGGTTCACAGTGACCTCACGCAAGGTCTCAAAGCTGGAGATCTTTAGAACACAGCCCCATCCTCCCATCGCAGAGTAGCTGCAGGGTTTGAGCCATCAATCGTAAAAAGGGCATTTCCGCAGTAGCCTAAGCATACATCAAGAAAACTGGGGAAATAAAGTGACATTTAAAACATAAAGATCACAGTAATGACAGAAAACACAAATGGAGACTTCCAATTTCAGATATGCAGGGAGCTTGGCTCTTGTCACTTCCATCGGGGGTAACGCTGAAAATTAACCTCAAAGGGAACTCTGCGGCCCTAAGATCAGGGCCAGGCGGAAGCACTGGCACAGAGTCACACAGGAGCAGACACCTCGGAGAGAAGCCACTTGTAGACCCAGTTTCTGCGAAGGAACAGGAAAACGCGATAAATAAATGTGGGGGGTGAGGGAGGCATGATGTGGACAAAGTCCAGATTTAAACACGCCAGGAAGGATGAGGGAGCCTCCAAATCTACAGCCCATCGGCTCCTACACTCAGTCTGCTTACCACCCCGTATACAGCATCCCATAGATTAACAACCTTCACATTATAGCCTATGGGATCAATAGGATAAAGTGTAGGCATCTGCTTTTGCCGTACCCCAGACTCCTTCCGGCACCCCCCGGGGTTGATATTGACCACTTTGGGCAATAATGACACACTGAACCAACCTTCATGCCTCATCTTGTAGCTAAAAAATAGGCAGATCTGCAAAGGGGATAAATGACATCGGGTAGAAATGCACTTTATAAGAATCAACTACTTGAAATTACCACTCTCGCCTGTCAGTTGCCGTGCTGCAACGGCTTGTGTGTCGCTGGAAGTTCTGGCACCGCTGTTCCAAACACCAGCAAGGCCACCCACGTGCCTCTTGGTTAAAAAAAGGCGATGAAGAAGGAGCAGGCTTTTGAGGAATTAGGCACTAAAAACCTGATGGACAGAATCGCAGCAGCACCAGATGCCGAAAGCTGCTGGAGAGAGTGCTAGAGCATGAGGGTGTCAAAGTGCGACCAAGGGGAGGTGACCGTGGGGTGCGTGGGACCTTCACGTGATGATGGGCCTGTCAAAGTGAGAAGAGACAGCTACAAGCACCACTTGTGGTTACCGTTGCTGATTGTCATCTTGCCGGTTCCCACCCCTAGCAAGCCTGTGTCCGACAGAGAGACCCTGCCCAGTGCTGGGCCAGCCTCACAGGTGGTCTCGTGCTCGAGCCCCCTGCTGCAGCCCCTGTGACAGTCCAGCTCACTGAGGCTCTTCCTAGCATGCTCTCCCTCCCCAGGGATGGGGAACAGAACGTGGGAAAGTACAAAGTAGGAATCTAGGGAAATGGGAAGTCGTCAAAAATGAAACGTATGCATTAGTGTGTTGAAATGGACTCGGATTGGCCATTTTGAATGAGAAAATCATAAGGCTTACCATGCTGAGAATGAAACAATCAGGAGTAATAGCATTCCAGTCAGGGTGCAGTGTAGCACTGATGAAACACACAACACTCCTCTAGTTCTTTAATGCTTCCTCCCCTGCACTATCATGACCCCAATTCTACCTTACACATCCAGCTAGACCAGAGCATGTACATGGATAGAGATAAGAGCTGGAAACACAGGGAATCTAGGGCGGATAATCCCTTCAGGACCAGTGGTGAGAGTGGCAATACCAGGAAGGTAGAGGGACGGTGAGGTGGAAAGGGGGAACCGATTACAAGGATCTACATATAACCTCCTCCCTGGGGGACGGAAAGCAGAAAAACAGGTGAAGGGAGATGTCAGACAGTGCAAGATATGACAAAATAATAATTTATAAATTATCAAGGGTTCATGAGGGAGGGAGGAGCGGGGGTGGAGAGGAAAAAACGAGGAGCTGATGCCAGAGGCTTAACTGGAGAGCAAATGTTTTGAGAATGATGAGGGCCATGAATGTACAAATGTTCTTTACACAATTGATGTATGTATGGATTGTGGTAAGAGTTGTATGTGCCCCTAATAAAATCATTTTTAATTGTTTAATTAAAATGGGAAATAAAAGGTAAAAATTTTTTTAAAGGTAAAAATTTTTTAAAGGTATAAAAGAGCTGGAAACAGAAAATCCAGGACAGATAAACCCCTCGGGACCAATCATAAGAATGGTGATGCTAGGAGGGTGGAGGGAAAAGGGGGAACTGATTACAATGATTTACTATAACCCCCTCCCAAGGGGATGGACAACAGAGAAGTTGGTGAAGGAAGACATCAGTCAGTATAAGAAATGAAACAATAATTTGTAAATTATCAAGGGTTCATGAGGGAGGGGGAGGGAGAGAAAGAAATGAGGAGCTGATGCCAAGGGCTCAGGTGAAAAAATGCTTTGAGAATGTGAAAATGTGCTTGACACGATGGATGGATGGATGGATTGTGATAAGAGCTGTATGAGCCTCCAATAAAGTGATTTTTTTTAATGTCAAAAAACAAATGTATAGACCAGTGGTTCTCAACCTTCCTAACGCCGTGACACTTTAATAAGCTCCTCATGTTGTGGTGAGCCCCAATCATAAAATTATTTTTGTTGCTACTTCATAACTGTAATTTTGCCATAGTTACGAGTCGGGAGACCCCTGTGAAAGGGTCATTCAACCCCCAAAGGGGACGGAACCCACAGGTTGGGAGCTGCTGGTATAGACAAATTTAGTAATAAAAAAAAACTAAAATCAAAACAAAAAAAGTAATGGCGTTCAATGTCAAAAAAGGACATTTCAAAATCTCTTGAAGTACAATGCTGTCTGTGATCCAAAATACATCTCTCTGCCTTCAAGGAAATCCAATCAATATTACTATTATTCAGATTTATGCACTAACCACCAAAGCTAGTGATGAAGAAATTGAAGAAGCCTCCCTAAGGGCTTCAGTAAGAAACTGAAGCATTGCTAGGCATTTGTGAGTGGAATGTAAAAGGTGGAAACAAACAAGAATCATAGTAGTTGGAAAATAAGGGTTTGATGATAGAAATGCAGCTGGAAATCTCGGCGCAGAATTTTGCAAGACCAACAACAACTTCAACACAAAGTACCTTTTCCAACAAAACAAAAAGTGATTATACACAGGGACTTCTCCAAATGGAATACACAAAAGTCAAACTATTATATCTATGGGAAGAGAGGATGGAGGATGGGTTTCATTGCCAGCAGGCTAAACTCAGCCAGGGGCTGACTGTGGAACAGATAGATAATCAATTGTTCATAGGGAAGTTCAGATGGAAACTGAAGAAAATTTAATCAACTCCTTGAGTCTGAATTTCAAGAACAGATTTGCTACACTGAGCACTCATGGCAGGAGAACCAAAGAACTGTGAAATGACATCGAGAACATCACACGTGAGGAAAAGAAAAGGTCCTTAGAAATATAGGAAACACAGGGCGGATGATCCCTTCAGGACCAGTGGTGAGAGTGGCAATACGGGGAGGGTGCTGGAAAGGTGGGGAAGAAAGGGGGAACCGATTACAAGGATCTACATATAACCTCCTCCCTGGGGGACAGACAACAGAAAAGTGGGCGAAGGGAGATGTTGGACAGTGTAAGATAAGACAAAATGACAATAACTTACAAATTATCAAGGGTTCATGAGGGAGGAGGATGCAGGAAGGGAGGGGAAAATGAGGACCTGATATCAAGGGCTCAAGTAGAAAGCAAGTGTTCTGAGAATGATGATGGCAACAAATGTACAAATGTGCTTGACACAATGGATGGATGTATGGATTGTGATAAGAATTGTACAAACCCCCAATAAAATGATTTTAAAAAACACAGGAAAGAAGGCTCACTATGAAGGGCAGAAGAGACTCTGAAACTCACTCTTAATTATACACTAGCCTTAATAAGGTACATGGAAGAAATGATGAAGCCAACAAGCTGAGCAGAAAATTTTAAAGGGCAGCTTGAGAAGACAAGATAAATTATAATGATATATGGAAAAACCTAGAGTTGGAATACCAAAAAGAACACATTCATTGCATCTTAAACAGAAAGAACGGAAGGAAAAATCCCAAGCCTCAAGTTGCAATATTGAAAGATTCTACGGACAGAGTATCGAGCGATTCAGGAAGCATCAAAAGATGGAAAGGATAGACAGTCCCTGCACCAAAAAGAACTCGTCTATAAGCCACCATTTCAGCAGGCAGCATATGAACAAGAGCCAATGGTGCCGAAGGAGGAAGTTCAAGCTGCACTGAAAGTATAAAACAGGGCTCCAGGAATTGGTAGAATACCCGTTGAAATGTTTCAACATGCTTGTGGGAAACAGAAAGATGTCTCCCAAGTCGTCTTCCCCAAATGTTAGACTTAGGACACTGCTTGCAGCTAATGGTAAATGATTGTCCAGTTACCTCCCTGAAGGCAACTGTCTGGACTGGTAGGGTCCACTCCCTGTTGGTAAGGACAATGGGCTATTTCTCCCTAAAGGCTTGCAGTCATTGATTCGGTTCCTGTAGGTGAAGTTTACAACCTACTGATAATGGTCTCTATATTGAGCCAGGGAACAGGTCAAAGGGCTCAGTGACATCCAGTCAGGCTGCCATCCTGAATCTAGCATCCGCCCATCTTGCCACATGTGTACCCCAATCCCTCCTCTTCCTATAGCGTGGATACCCCTAGACCACCCCCCTCTCGTTACTGTATTACCTATAGCACAGCCCCTTCCTGTGACGTATGTCCTCACCTGTAATCAGGGGGCTTGCATGTCCCCAAAGAATATAAAAGCCTTGGTTAGCATTAAATATCTCTCTCTATCTGGACCACCAAGTGAGGCTGAGGTGAGCATGCTACTGTTAGGTAGCTTAGCCTAGGGAATTGGGAAGTCCATTTACGCATGCCCAGGAGAGCCAGCAAAGGACAAAAGCTGGATTTTCCCGCCGGTGGGCCCAGATGGGCGTTACACCTGGAGCAGCCCACCTGGGCCAGGTGATTGCAATTCAGCCAATGGGATCCACCTGGGATCGTTCACCACACCTCCCCCGGGAACCCTTGAAAAGGCAGGGACGGGAAGGGAGAGGCTCTTTTTGTCTTGGCTTGTTTGTGCGGTCTGGTGGTCTTCGTGGGAGGGGAGATATCCTTGCGTGTCTCGGAGCAGTCTCTGCCAGGCCGCAAGGTCAAAGGAATCCTATGGGTGCCACGTAAAACCTGATGCTTCTTTGAACTTTCATTAAATTCACTTGGATCATGAGCCCGGCTTCGGCGTGAAATCTTTCTCGCGTGGAGCCAAGGACTGAGGCTGAGATTTAGGCCGGAGAGAGAAACCTAACACTACCATGAAATGTGTCTGACTCCATTATTTCACTCTCCCTTCTCTCTCTCATCTCTTTATGACTTTACTATGATCTTTACTTATTATCGCTGTACACTTGCGCCTACCAGACCTGTAATGGTGTGATAGGGACTGGCTTCCCCTCACACATGCTGAGGAACCACAGAAAGCCCTTACTCAAGAGTCTGTGCCAGGCAATTTGGAAGACAGCTGCCTGGAAGAGATCCACATTTGTACCCCCATTCCAAAGAAAGGTGACCCCACAGAATGCTCAGATTTTAAAATAACATCATTAACATCACATACAAGTAAAATTCTGTTGAAGATTATCCAACAGTGGTAGCAGCAGTACATAGACAAGGAGTTGCCAGGGGTTCAGGCTGGACTCAGAAGGGGATGTGGAGCAGAGGTGATCATTTCTGATGTCAGATGGGTCTTGACTGAAAGCAGAGGACTACCAATGGGAGAAGCAGCTCAGTATCATGCCCCTCATTGGGCACTTATGACCTAGTTTTATTCAGCCCTTGGTGATCCAAACTATACTACAAACAGCCAAGACTTGTTTAGAGTCTGTCCATTCGAGGTGCACCATACCCTTCATAGGCAACACCAGAAGGACCCGACTTGGAACTCCCACTAAGCAAACTGGACATTACTTTAAACACACTGGAGGCAGATTAATGGACCTGAAATACTCCCATGGTCAAGTGGAAATGCCCTAGTGTGAGAAGCAGACGGCTTCAAGACACGGATGGACTTGGAACTCATTATGCTAAGTGAAATTAACCACTCACAAAGGGGTAAATATTGCACTGTGGATGAGGAAGTCATTAAACGTTGGTTCAAGTCGTGCCTTTAGGATACCCACTGAAGGGCAATTCAAGACTACCATATGTGTTATGTCCATGTACCCTTTGCCTTTTAGTGGGCTGTTTTGCCTAGTTCTACCTTTATGAGTAAACATTACTATTTGAAGTTTTGCCTCATCTCCACCCTTCATTAATTGTGAAAATAGTGTCCATCACCCAAGTTGGTAATCTGTACAAATCAAGGAGCCATGAATTTTGGTCTAAAAACCAGTCCTATACACGAATACATTCTCCTTGACAGTATCTTAAATTCTACACGATTGCCTAAATTAGTGGTAATATCATTATAGCTACCATATGCCCCAAAGGGAAACTTTTTAATGTCCTTCAACAAAATAACGATACCTTTACAGTGAACCAGTGATATGAATAAACTATAGATATATGAATGGATTTTTAGCTTCCACTTAATCGTAGCCCTCATTTAAGAACAGTTAGTTCTTATGACATGACCCAGCTCAAGTCCTGCTCCCGTGAAATGATCATGGGAGATATGGGTGTTCTAGCACAGTATGGAGAAGAAAGCAGACAGTGCTTGGCTCTCAGAGAAAATAGTAGCCCGGGTCTCAAAGGCTTGTCTTGAAACAAGCAGTGAGGCATCAGCTAAGTCCACATGGAAGAAGTCCACATGTGATCTAAGACTTCTAAATAATAAAGACCAAACCCAGGGGGAGGGCATGGTATTAAGGCCTAAATTCTGAACACCCAGACTCCAGAAGGCTATGGATGACGTGAAAGCCCCAAATCCATTAGTAAGATCCTCCGTGTGGATTGAGCTCTGCGGAATCCCCTCTATGGCCCGAGAACGGTTAGGTCTTGTTGTCAGTGAGAGGACATCGTTGTCAGGCCAGTGACCGCACCTAACTCGTCATTTTATCCGGTACTATTCCAGTTCTTAATAGTTTCTACTTGGTTTTGTGATGGAGGTTTCTGTTTCGCTCTGTCATCGTTGTTAGGGCATCTCTGTTTCACTTTGAGTTGGAGTTTTTTCTGTACGTGAAACCCAGGTAAGTAAACCTACAGTGGACACTGAACGAGTAGTTGCAAAGGGACGAGGCAGGGGAAGTGGCGGGCAGCAGAGAGCTGACCGCAAATACACGGGAGAAGAGAGATGCTGGACCCACCCGGTCTTACCTGGGGACGCAGCTCCGCCTCCGCCTCACGGAGGCGGACGCCAAAGGGCCGGAAGCCGGGTCTCCGTCCGCGGGGAGAGGCGGGAAGCGGGCAGGGCGCGGACCGGGCAGCAGGGCCAGCGCCTGCGGGTCACCTGTCAGTGCAGCGGGCCGACTGCCGGCCGAGGCCGACGCCTTGAAGCCCACAGAACAGCGAAACCACGGGAACACTACGCCGGACCAGCTCCGAGGGTGCACACTTCCGCTTCCGGATTCTCGGGAGTTCAGTCCGTACGGAAAAGGATTCCGGGTGCAAAACCAAAGATGAGGGATTAGGAGGTTCCACCGTGTTTTAGGGCTCTGACTACAGAAAATTATTTTTACCATATTATTTATACTATATATAATTTATAGTGTACATAATTCATAGTATAGTTGTATGTACTATGTATATAATAATATAGTATTATAATACTACATTAATTTCTTACTCTGAACCTTATTGTGGTAACAATTGCACAATACTGCTTCATGTGATTGACCTATGGAACGAACGATATGTCTGCAATAGCGCCAAATAAAAACGGTTGTGTAAAAAAGGAAATAATTTATTTGTTGCTCATAAATATTTCCTAATCTTTAGAATTGTTGAAGGAGTCCTAGTGGTGAGAGGATCCTCATGGTCGCCAGTTCGAAACCCCCTGCAGCTCCGCCAGGAGAACGCTTGGGCTTTCTACTCCTGTAAACAGTTACAATCTCGGACACCCCCCAGGGGTCTTGATGGTGGTGAGTTTGGTTTTTTGGGGGGGTTAGAATTGTTGACATCTCTAGGTTTGGCTTTTATGTCTCTTTCATATGAGGGATGTTTCCCTAAAAGCACAGCACAGGTTTTATAAACCCAGTGTGACCTCACCAAGTGCTAAGGATCTGGAGTTTCCCACTGAGCCGCAGAGGATCTGCAGTCCCAGAACTAAGAGCCAGATCAGAAGACACAGTGGTGAGATTCCTTGCCCACAGAAAAGGGAAACCTAGTTGCCATTTGAGATTAAAAGAGTAGCATTTGTTGAAGGACAGAGTTCTGAAGGGTTCTGAAAGAAGGAAGAATGAAAGCATTCTACACTGAGTGGCTTGCAATGAGTGAGATGAACAGAAGTGTTGAATGTAATGAATGAAGTGAATTGCTGGATGTAGAAGTAATGATCAGATTTGTAACCTTCACCCAATTCACAATAAAATGTTTAAATGACTAATTTTAGCTGATCTTAAGTTCAGCTGAGCATACTATGAATATTGGTTTCTGCAACCTTAACACTATAGATATAAATGTGTGATAGAAATGATTATTGTGAATTATGATGAAAGAGATCTTGTAAACCTCATTTCAGCCTGTACTTGATGAATTCAATATATGGAGAATTAGAAATTGCCTAGAAGAAACAAGCTTTATTCAAAGCCAAAGTAGAGAGTAAAGAGGGCTTGGAAAACTGATCCACACTTAGAACCCTGAGTATCAGGGTATTTGAATTTGAAATAACATACAGACCTACCCAGAACTGCTGAGAGAATAAGAAATCTAAAGTTGAAGGAAAGATTACAGAAGGGGGGAGGAGACTATTCGGCTTTTAAAATATTGAAGCAAGCCATTTGCCTTTTGCTGTGTCAAGGCTGGAAAAGTCTGTGCCCATCAGAGAAAGCCCCCTTCTGGGACTGAAAGTTAAAGGGAGCTAGTAGGCAGACTGGCATGCGCACTGTGTGACCACCTGTATCCACTTGTGAAGTGGAAGTATGGACAACAGAGCAATGGAAAAATGGGCTGAGTTTGGACCTTGCAGCTGTTCCAGTAGCACTATTGATCTGACCCACAGAGGCTAGAGATGAGAGAGAATAGGAAATTAAAGATCTGGTCAGAACCTGAGCTTATGGTCATGGTCAGCTTAGGACTGATGAAAGTGTGTGAAGGGGCCGGATGTTCTGCAGTCCAGGTAAGTGTGTAGACTCCCAAGCTTGCTACTGGTGCCCATTGGACCCAGTGGAAGGATAGGACTGAGCGAGCAGAACTCAATGGACAGTAAAGAAGATGGTTGATACTTTGAGTGCCTGTGTACGGCTGCATTATGATGATGTCCCACCATTTGTCTGCCATTTTGTCATATCGTGGAGACTCGTGTGTCGCTGTCGTGCTGTAAGCTATATAACTGGTGTTTCACATGCCAGCAGGGTCACTCAAAGTGAGTGGGTTTCAGTGGAGCTGCCAGACTAAGGGAAAACTATAAAGAAGGGATCAGCTGCACACTTGGGAGGAAGGAACTGTTGGAAACCTCATGCACAGCTTGGGAACACTCTGAGGGACTGAAGATCTGATGCATGGAAGCAGGATATTGTGTCTGAGGAGGGGCCCCTGCGGTCAGAGGAACTCAAAATGTGACTGAGCCGGATCTACTTTCTCAAAGTAGAAGTGGTCATGATGACGTGAAGAGGGTGGAGCCTGTGGGAGTGGAGCCTCCGGTACCTTCATTTCCTCATGGGGAACAACTCAAGATGAGAAACCAGCTGCAAAAATCTAATCACTGGAATTCAGAATGTGCAATATATGAATCTAGGAAAACGAGAAGCCATGAAACTAAAAGGAAACTATAAAGATTGAAATCCTAGGTGTTTAGTAAACTGAAATGGACTGGTATTGACTATTCTGAATCAGAAAACCATATGGCTTACTATGCTGGGACGGACCCAATCAAGTGGAATAACACGACATTCATGGCCAAACAGAACATTGCAAGATCGATCTTGAAGTACAATAGTGTTTGTGATAGGAATATATCTGTATGCGTTGAAAAAAATCCAGTAAAGGCAATTATTATTCAAATGTATGCACCAACCTCAAAAGCCAGTGATGAAGTTGAAGAATTCTACCACCATCTCCAGTATCTGGTTTTCAGCATTTGAAATTGATCACACATGCAAGCAAGGTGCATTCACAATTATTGGCAACTGGCATGCAAAAGTCGGAAAGAAGCAGCAAGGCTCAGTAGCTGTGAAGTTAACCACGTTCACTTCCTCGTTGAAGACATTTTACCTCACAGACTGACAACACAATGAGCTAGTGCCTGTATCGTTCGAGTGCAAACAAATGTCATCTTACTCTGCTCTCATCATGGTCTAGAATATTTCCAAAGCAAAAAAACAAAACAAAACACTGCCATCAAGTCAGTGCTGACTCATAGCGACCCCGTGGGTTTCCATGATTGTCAACTGTTTCTGGAAGGAGACATCCCCGTCTGTCTCCTGTAGAGCTACTGGTGGTTTTGAACTGCTGACCATGCAGGGCACAGCCTACCTTGTAACCCCGACCCCACCAGAGCTTCTAAGAATATTCTGAAAAGATAGCAAAAAGTTAAGAGCTATATTCTCATTCAGAAAATCATTATCTTGGGAACGAAAAATTACACTTCTTTCTATAATACCCACCAGAAAATTCAAATAAGCATTAAGCAGAGTGAAGGAAAGTTGAACTCTTCCCAGCAGAATGGCAGTCTTTACGTTTGGTCCACAGAGGAATGAAAGAGCAAGGGTCTGGCGTCTCCCACTGGCTTGATGGATGTTAGGTTTCAGAGTCGTAAGAATAGCACCATGCCTCATCGCCAGTAATGACCTTGGGGAAAATTCTGGGCCTCTTTTCTTTCAAGCACAGCATGTTTCCACTCCACGCTCTCTTTGCTGCTCAGTCACAGCCCGAGGCACAGATTTCACAGCGACCCTTCTCATTCCCAAATCTTCCACTAAGATTTGCTGAACTGAGCTCCAAGATGGTCCAGATAGCTCCCCATCTCTTCAGTGGTCCCTAGTGCATCTCGAGCACAAGTGCACGGACTGTGTTGACATTTTTGTCTGATCGGGAAGTTAACGGACATCCAGCAGAGGTTTGTCATCAATCAACATTGGCGTGACCTAGTCCAAGAGGCCTATCTTTGTTGAGAATGTGTGTAAGAGCCCCTGGTCTAAAGGAAAGGCAGCCAATGGGCACCCAGGTAAGGTTAAGTGAGGTGCCTCCCATTGAGTTCACTAGAACCCACATCCTGCTGGGTCACCTTTCTCTGGAAAGCCCTGACAGTGTAGGAGGACTTGGTTCTCCACTGTGGAAGAAGGAGCCGTTGGAAATCTTATGCATAGTTTTGAAGTCTTGGTTGATGTATAAATCTGAATAGTAATTGCAATGATTGGATTTCCTTGTATATGGAGAGATATTGTCCTATCACAGGTAGGACAGGATTGTATAGAAGATACATCTGGAAATGTCCTTTCTGATGATGAACACAACGCCTTTCCTCTTGAATCTGTCTTTTGCAGCAGAGTAAACCATATGATTTTCCTATTCAAAACGGCCCATCTTAGTCTACTTTGGCTCATGAATACCTAGAATATTGATCTTTATGCCTTCCATTTCTTTTTGAAGATATCCATTTTTTTAAGGTTCATACTCGGTACATTCCAAGTTCGGATTATGAACTGATGTCTGCAGCTCTTTCTTCTCAGGTTGAGTTACACCCCCATCGGCAAATGATGGTTCTAAAGCCTTTGTTCTCACGGGCTTTGCTCCATCCAGGTCTTTACGGCGGATTCTTCTTTGCGAAGGCAGTCAAACCTTGAGTGCCTTCTGCTCTGGGGTACTCCTGGCACCATCCCTGACAAGCTGCTCTTGCCATTTATGCGAACCTTTGGGAAAACAAGCAAACGGACAAGCAGGTGAACTGTTTACGTCCGACAAGGTAAGATTGTGAGGTGGCAGTGCCCTACAAGTTAGGTTAGTGTCACAGGAAATCAATAGAAATCTTAGGACTAACAGGCATGAGTGTTTGGTTACTGTAAACACAGAACCGGGTTAAAGACATTTACTGGCCTAAAGGCTGTGAGGGATCTGGGGTAGAACTGTCTGTGTAGCCCTCATCTGTCCTGGGGTGGCGATGAAATACCATCCTAAGACCATCCAGTGGCTCACAGGAGTATCCATCTGCAGCCTCTGCCTCGGAGGGGTCAGATGGTGAGGGTTTCCAGGGTTTCACCCGGGTATGGTGGATCCAAGCACTCTGCCCTGGAACTTTGACAGCAGTGGGCCTAGAGAGAATTACTGGCAAAGGTCCCTTCCAGATTGGCTGGAGCTGGGAATTAGGGGACCCGTCCTTCCAAGTTTTATAAGAACTAGATCTGGCTGGCACAAGGGTGGTAACTTCCCCTCCCTTTGGGTCTGAGTGAGCCCAAACTGATGGAATGCCTCCTGACACTGGGCTACTTGGGTGGCATATTGCTGTATTAAGACTACTTCAGTCTATAGCTGGCTCTCATAAGAAAAGGCCGCCCGTATAAAACTTCATAGGGGTTCAAACACGTAGATTGCTGTGGGGCAATCCTAAGATGTGGCAGAGCTATGGGTAGTGCATCTTTCCAGCTCATCTGAGTTTCTTGTGTCAGCTTTCTGAGGAGTAACGTCGGGTGTTGGTTAATTCTCTCTACCTGCCCCGAAGACTGAGGCCTCCTGGCACAGTGGAGACGATAGGTTATTCCCTAGTGTTGGGAGACTGCGTGAGTGATTTGGGAGATGAAAGCAGGCCCGTCATCACTCTGAAGCGATTTTGGAAGCCCAGACTGAGGAATTATTTCCTGAAGTAGTTTTTTAGCCACTTCATTAGCCTTCTCAGTGCAGGTGGGATACGTTTCAATCCACCCAGTAAAGGTGTCTATAAACACCAGAAGATGCTTAAATCCCTGGACAGCAGGAACCTGGGTAAAATCTATCTGCCAGGCTTCCCCAGGGTAGGATCCCTTGCGCTGGACAGGTTGAGCAAGGTGGCTTCTGAGCGCCCTGGGGGCTGTTGGTCCTGACAGGTGAGACCATGGGAAGTTACTGACCTGATGGTTGAGGTTAAGTTGGCCTCTCAGAACTGCTGAGTGAGCAGGGTCAAGGAGGGTTTATGGCTGAGTGGCGTCGTGGAAGGCTTTCATGACTTTCCACTGGAACCTTTGTGGCAAGAGGAGCTTGTTGTCTTTCTCCCACCAACCACCAGGTTGAAGGCAGAATTCTTGTGTCTTTGCTTGTTCTACTTCTTTTGGCGTGTAGTCTGGAAGAGGGAGCTGGTTTGGGGGAATTAAGGCATTTATGGAGACTGAGGGGCAGGTGTCCAAGGCTGCCTGTCTGGCCGCCTTATCAGTGGCTTGGTTGCCCACAGCGACTTCCAAGTCCCCTTGTGCCCTCGGCAGTGCACTACTGCCACTTCAGCTGATTTTTGGACAGTTTCTAAGAGTGCCTTGATCTGGCTCCCATACTTCATGGGGCTTCCCTGAGTGGTGAGATACCCTCTTTCCTGTCAGATAGAAGAGTGGGTTTGGAGGACCAGATCCCATATTTGGAGTCAGTCAATAAAGTTAGTTTCTTCCCCTCTGCTAGTTCAAGGCCCCGGGTTAAGGCTACGCGTTCAGCTGGCTGGGCTGAAGTTCCCGGGGGCAGGGGATTAGCTTCAATGACTTGGTCGAGGGAGACAATGGCATAAGCTGCCTTGCACACTCCCTCAATCACAAAGCTGCTCCCATCTGATAACCACACACGGTCTGCAAGCACCAGCGGTTGGTCTTTGAGATCTGGTTGTGGCAGGTTATTAGTAGACAGCAGCTCAGAGCAGGAATGAAAGGGTGGAGTGTCTTCCCCTGGATCAGGGAGCAGTGTGGCTGGATTGAGTGTGCTACAAGTCTGGATAGTGACATCAGGGTTTTCTATAAGGAGAACCTGGTACTTCAATAGGCGCCTATCAGAAAGGCAGTTAGAGCCGTCAGCTTGCAGCACTTGGGAGATCCTATGCTTAGTTAGGACCGCTAATGCTCCTCCTATGGTGATCTTTACTGCCTCTTGGACCAAGGGGGCCACGACATCTGTTGCTCGCAGGCACGGTGGCCAGCCTGCTGAGGTAGGATCTAACCTCTTTGATAGGGAGGCCACTGGCTGAGGCTGAGGTCCTAGCTTCTGGACCAGCACCCCCAGTGCCACCCCTTTTCTCTCATGAGCATACAGGAGAAACTTCTTTCCAGGGTCTGGGAGACCCAGCACTGGAGCTTCAAGCAGTTGAGTCTTAAGTTGGTTTACTGCTTCCTCAAAAAGAAAAATGCTCTAACATACGGCTCTCCGCCCACTTCCCCATCGTTCCACAAAAATGTTTTAGCTGGTTCAGGGTTGGAAGGGAAAGTGTACCATTGGCTGGCCACGATTCTCCTTTCTCTAAAAGATACTGTGGCCAAATAGAGTTGCAAAGTGAAATCAACTTCTGTTTGTCCAGGCTCTCTGGATTAAATCTATCCCAATTGGACCAGATACATCCAAGGGGGCAAGTCCTGGGTATCGAGCTGGTGAGTCCCATCTAGAAAACACACACCAAGGAGGCTGTTGAGAGCTTGCTGCCTCAAGGTCAATAACCGCAGCTTCAGCACACACCCCTGGGTGCTGTGAATCTGAGGTCTCAGGCAGGTGCCCCGCCCAAAAGAAGGGGTCAAAGACCAGTCACTTCAGCTGACGTTAGGTCCGACCATTTTCTAGACCATAAGCTTGGAGGGCTCCTGCTTGGTGTAGCCCCATGGCCTTCAAAGATGCCTGCCGGCAGGAGCAGACTCCCAAATCTCTGAAGGGAAGGGACGTCTATCCGGAAATTGGAATCCCTAAACGCTGGAACATTATGGCAGTGGAGCTGTATTAAGAGCTGTCCCAAAAAAAGGGCTGGTGGCAGCATCACTGAAAGGCGAAGATTAAGTTACTTGGGCTCGACTTCGGAAAGCCTTTGGCCTAGGCCTGGGCAATGGAAAACCAGGAGAAAGGTAAAGGGAATGGAGGGGAAAAGGGAAACATCTGGCTCCTGGGACTAGAGCAAGGGCTAACTCCCGGACTCTGAGCAACCAGCTACCTGGGCACCACCCCTCTATGTATTTGGAGCGGCAGTGGGCCCCATCTTGGCCAGAGTCACGTGTTCCATTGCCCTGCAGCCCAAATGGCAGACACCTGGTGGCACCATGCTGCCAGGGAACAGAGACTCACGTGTTCCGGAAAATGGTGGCCACAGCTTGCAGCCTAACCGAAAGCAAGCATGGGGCCAACCACCAGAGCCAGAGTCCTGCAGAGTCCTGGGTTTACGTGGGCACACCCAGCCATCCAGCTGGCCGGAGCACAAAGCAGACCACTGAAACTGGAAAAGGCTTTGGGAATCTCAATCCTCCCACCCTGCAGGCAACAGCATCCCAGCCCCCTCCCAGAAATGCAGACTGGGGAAGGCATGCAAGTTCCCGGGAAGGCAGGCACAGAAAGGCAGACGTAAAATCCCGTCCACCAGCAAGAAAAGGAGAAAAGACAGACACAAAAGGATGGAGCTGCAGCAATACATTATGAGGGTCCCCATGAGTCGGTTCAGGGAGCCATCCACCTCCACAGTGTTGTGGAGGGAGTTCAGCCTGGCTTCCTTTCCAGCAACGCGCCGTCTCCCAAGTGTGGTGAGGTGAAAAGAGTCCAGAAGGGGCACAAGATGTGAGAGCCCGCTTCTGGAGCCGGCTAACCTTACATATCCGAGTCACGGTACTACTTATGTTAGATCTCTCACGAGAGAGATATACCTCAGTCTTTGGCTCCATGAGAGAAAGAATTCACACCGAAGCCTGGTTTGTGATCCAAGTGAGTTTTATGAGAGTTGGAAGAAGTTTCAGGTTTACACAGGCACCCATAGGGAAGTTGCTTGGAAAGTCACGCAGTTGGCTCCAGGCTCCTGACTTTTCAATCATTCCACGGGGAGGTGTGGTGGATGACCCTGGTCGACCCCATTGGCTGAATTGAATTCACCTGGCTTAGGTGGGTCAATCCAGGTTCAGCACCCATCCCGGTGTACCTCCCCTTCCTGGCGGGAAACCTGAACCTCTGAGCGTGTGCAGTGTGCCACTCCTTGTTCCGGTAGCTTGAACCTCTGGGCATGCATAATGGACACCCCATCCCCTACGCTAGACTACCTAACAAATCCACAAGACTTTCCACCCACTGGCTTGTGATCTTCCTGCACTCAGTGTCATTGCATGTATTGCATGAGTCTGAAGAGGAATTTATAGACTGGTATTGGACATACGGGTTTATATTGAACTTATGGACTTGATCTGGACTGGGCTGGGATGTTTTCTCAATATTCAAGTACTCTTGTCTATAAAGCTCTTTCTTATACACATGTGAGTGTCTATGAATTTGTTTCTCTCGTCTACCCAGACTGACACAGGCCCCAAGATCCCTGTGCATAGAACTTCCTTGTGGGAAAAAATGATAGACAGTCTGTTGCAAGATGGATGGGCTGTCGTCAAGGGCAGAGTCTTCACCAGAAGATGACTGAGGACACTTAAGGAGGGGTGCTGTACAGGTACAGGTTACATAACGCAATCGTGGTACCACGCTCCGTCGTGTGTCAGCACAGTGCTTCTTTTGTGTACTGGTGATATATAAGCCCGGAGGGGGGCAGCCTCCTGAATGAAAATGAAGCAGCTTAGCTGACCTCCTGAATAAACGACATCTCACCTATCCTCCCCTACCTGCCTGTTCTCTGATCACAGGCTCCTTGAACCCCGCCTGCCCTCACACCTGCGGTGCCATGCAACAACTGCTGCAGCGAGCAGAGTTTGAAACTGACACTCTTTCACTTAGGAGAGCGCTCTGGCACCAGAGGAGCAGCCGAGGGGCAGCAAGAGCAGAACCAGGAGCCAGAGGGCAAAGACTGAACAGTGGACTTCCCAGCCGACAGAGCGAGCGAGTTAAACTGCATGCTTTGGGGCAGAAGACTTGGCTTGTGGAGTGGGGATGCCTCTTGGCACTAAAGTGTCTTTCAGTAGAGTGGAAATGCCCCTTGGGCATTTGTTGGCAGCCATGAAGAGCTTTGTCACTTTTCCTGAGCCGGGCAGATGCCAGGCCAAGAAAGAGGCATGCCCATGTACACACAGCAGAGAAGAAACTGCCCTAACAGAACAATGGTGTCCTGGGCGCTTCCACCTGAACTGTAAATGTGTTAACTTCCCCAGTACACACTGTCATTATGAGCATTGTCTGTGAGTTCTGAGGGACCCTTGCAATGAACTACAGAACAGCCACGTTAGTAGAGGGTGGTGAGAGGGATGGCTGGTGTCAGAATTGGCTAAAAAGGGGGATGAAGGGGAGAGATGTTTCTGACCTTCACCTCATGGCAATCAGCCTTGGGGGTCAGAAGAGGTCCAGATGTGGCCCCCATGCTTTTGTTGTTTTTTTTATAAGCAGGTACTTAGGAGTCTGGGGACACTGAGCCTCTCTAAACTGCTGAGTCACTCCTGCCACTAGAACCAGCCTTCCTACCTGCATGCTATGAGATTAACCCAGGTGTGGTTGTGGGAAACAGAAAGATTTCTCCCAAGGCGTCTCCCCCACATAGATGTTAGACTTAGGACACTGCTTGCAGCTAATGATAAATGATTGTCAAGCTACCTCCCTGAAGGCAGTCAGTTGCCAGACTGCAGGTAGGTCCCGCTCCCTGCTGTTAAGGACAATAGACTACTTCTCCCTAAAGGCTTCCTTCATTTGAGACCATCAGCTTGGTTCCTGTGAGTGGGTTTACACCCTACTGATGTTTTCTATGGAGGTCTACAGAACAGGTCAAACCAGCTCAGTGACATCCAAAGTTAGGCTGCCATCCTGAATCTAGGATCCATCCTTGTCACATGTATACCCCAATCCCTCCTCTTCCTATTGCGTGTATATCTCTAGATTGTCCCCTCTCATTGCTGTATAACCTATAGGGCAACCCCTTCCTGTGATATATGTCTTTACCTGTAATTAGGGGGCTTGCATGCCCCCCCCAACATATATAGGCCTGGGTTAGCAATAAAGAGCTCTCTCGGGCTCCCCCTTTGGCCTCTCATCTGGTCCCCTTCTCCTCTCCTGGTGTTCCCTTTCCCCTTGTCCTCCTTCCTCCCCCCCACCCCCACCCCCTGTCTCTCTACGTGGCCTACCAAGCGGGGCTGAGGAGAGCATGCTACCGTGAAATGTGTCTGACTCCATTATTTCACTCTCTCTTCTACCTCTCATGCTATGACTTTATTATATATATCAAGCTTACAATTGTGCCTATGGAACCTGTGATTAGTGGGGGGAGGCGGGGCTGGCCCTCCCCCCTCACCTGATGAGATACAGTCTGGGGCTCTACCTGAGACAAAGGCCTTACAGTACATTACTGAAAGTTCTAGGAAGCCCGCACAGCACCCATTATTGGTTCCAGACTTATGACTAGACTTCAGTTCCAGGAAGGCCCAAAGGGTGAAGTACAAGTTGTGCCCCAGGATGAGATAAGCTACACTCCAAAAGAACTGCCTGCTATTTCTAATATGTCTGGCAGAACCCAGATGACTGCAAGGAAGTGGGATAATGGTCCAAGGAACATAAAGTTGGATGCATCTGGAGTTCACTGATATGGGCAGACTAAGCCCTGGTCCTTCACTCAATGTTTCAGTTCAGGAGGGTAGGAAAGGATCTAACTGTTTACTTGTTTGCTTCACTGTAGCATAGATTTCATGAAGCACATATAGACCCACACTAAATAACATTGAAGTATCAGACCTCCCTTGGTGGACTGCTTGTAAAGAAGGTCTTCATTCAAAGGCTTAAGGGCATTGATGTTAAAGTGAACTTGACGGTTAGACCTGTAGACCCACACAGGGAGTGCCCAGACCACATCTTGTAGCTCATGGTAAGCGCAGGTCATAACCTGGTCAAACGAGGATCCTCACACCAGGTCTGCATCCAGCTAATTTTCACTTCGGGTAGGCTTCTGTTCCGGTTGTCTGCATGGCCGTGCCTTGTGTCTTCTGCTTCCCACTGAGTGAGACCCCTACCTCTGTCATGCAGGAAGATTAGGGGTGACGGGTTGTCTCCACCAAATGCCTACCCGAAGTGAAAATTAGCTGGCCATGCCACAAAAAAGGGGTTTGAAAGAACGTTAGACACCTAAGGGGACCAGGGGAGGACCAACAGAAACTATGGGGGAAGGCAGACAGCGGTTGATGTAAGATATGAAAATTATAATTTATCAGGGGGCCATGAGGGTGGGGGAAGGGGAGGAAGAGGAGCTGATACCAAGGGCTCAATAGCAAATAAACGAGATGGCAACAGATGCACAAATGTGCTTGATGCAATGGATGCATGGAGTGTTGCCAGTGGGCGACTCAAAGCTGGGCGAAGCAGACTGAAGCCACTTGGGCATGCGCCCTAGAAGCCTGCAGCAACACCACGTCATGCACGTGCCTAAATGCATCCACTAAGAACACCTAGTACCCTTAACTGTGCCCGGTTCCCTGCCCCCGCCCCAAGTGGGGAAGAGGGGATAAAAAGCAGGAACAGAGCAGGAGCTCACTTGCTCTCTGTCTGTCGCTGTCTGACTCTCTCGCGCTCTGTGGCTCTCTCTCTCTCTCTCTCTCTCTCTCTCTCTCTCTCTCTCTCTCTCTCTCTCTCTCTCTCTCTTTTTTCCATCCAGGCCCTTCTCTTTTGGTTCCTCTGCTTCCCCTTTCCGGCCATTTCCCACGTGGTTTTCCGTGCTTTCCCCAAAGCAGCTAGCTTCCGTCTAGAACTCCTGCACGATCCCCGGCCCCCCTGTGCAGCCTGACTGCTTTGTAAGTGTGTACTTTCTGAGACTGTATAACCCGAAACGTCCCTCTCCCTCGTTAAAAAGTTACTTGGACTTACAAAAGTGCTTCTTTCAGTGTGGAGGAGCAAGGACCCAGGGAAGCCATCCCAGAAATCTAACACCTCTCCCCCAGACTTTTCCTCTATACCATAACGCAGTGTTCACTGGGTCTCCAGACACCGATGTGCTCTCTCCAGACCTTCCTGGTGGGGTTTCTTTATCAGGTGCCGCCTAGCAACAAAACATCGCCTGGTCCTCACATCGCCCGGTCCTCACAGTTCTTCCTGGGCTTAAGGCCACTGTTGCAGCCAACCTATCCATCCACATCCTTGAGAATCTTCCTCTACTTGACCGACAACCATGATGTCCTTCTCCAGAGACTCAGCCCTCCTGATAACTTGTCCCAAGTATGTGCACCCAGTCTCACCGTCCACCCATCTCAGGAGCATCGTGACTGTACCTCTCCTCTCCCAAGCCATGTTTGTTCATTCTTGTGGCCATCCGTGGGACAGTGGCACATGACACCACAACCCAAAGGCATTCATTCTTCTCCAGTCTTTTTAATTCACGGTCCACGTTTCCCAGGCACACGTAGTGATTTGATGCATTTGAACTCTGGAGGAGACTATTGAAAGTCCCACGGACTGCTGAGAGGGTAAATGGATCTGTCTTGGGGGGTCAGAGTGCTCTTGAGAGGCAAGGATGGTGAGACTGCATCTTATAGACTCTGGACGTGTTGTCAGGAGAGAGCGTTCCTGGGGAAGGACGTCATGTTTGGTACAGTGGAGGGGCGGTGAAAGGGGGGAAAGCCCTCGACGAGGTGGAAGGACAATTGTTAGGATGACACAGGCCCGCGCAGTGTTCCCTTCTGTTCTGCGGAGGGTTGGCAGAGGGTGGTCAAAGCCAACTCAATGGCACCCAACAACCACAACGAGGAGATTTAAGATACCATATTTGTATTAGGTGTACCTTTGTCGTCAATGTGACTTTTTTCTCTCTCTCTCATTGACACTTTAAAGAGATCTTTTGCCCCAAATTTGCTCATTTTATTGACATCATTGTCTGATTTCTGGCCAAGTAGAAGGAAGTCCTGACAAGGTCAACCTTTCCTCCACGTCTCCTGAAGGTGTCTGATGACCCACTTGTGAGGGCTTGTATGGACACCGTGTTGTGATTCAGGCTGAGAGGTGCACAATCTGACCTCCATCCATAAGCATTTCAAGTTTTTTTTCTCACTCAGCAGATAAAACGGTGCTATCTGCATAGCACAGGTGGCCAATGTGTCTTCTCAATACGGAAAGCCCAGGCTAATTCTGAATTCTTCTTCATCTTTCCAGGCCTCTTAGATTATTTGCTCATCATACAAATGGAATGAATAAGGAGGATGAAAGGCTATAAGCCGGACATGCTCTTTCCCTGGTGTTAAATCACGCGGCGTCCACCTGTGCCGTGTGAAAGACTGCTGCTTCTTGGCTACTGTCCTATCATTTAATGCTGTATGGAGGCAGCGTCCCACAAATGCGGACGTCTTGGGCTCACAGAAGTCCTGCTGGAGCCCCGCTGGACCCTCCTGTGGCTCCTCGTCAGTAAAAGCCAGTCTTCTTGGTGGCTCTTAAGGCCCTGCCCTCTTCTCCTGGCCCCACCACCCAGCCACTCCGCTTCAGCCTCACTGGGCTCCTTAGGCTTCCTAAACACCAAGCGCTCTTCTGTCCCTGGGCTTTGGGGCTGGTTTTCCCTGCTGGGTTTCCGTTCCTCTCAAATCGCTCCATGACTCACGCTCTCATTTCTTTGGAGTTGCCCTCAACCATCATCTTCCCAGGAAGACTTTTCCCAAAACACACACACACACACACACACACACACACACACACACACACACACACACCCCTCCAATACACACACCTCCCATTTACTCAGACAGATACATTGAGTCTCACCACTTATGGTCAGGGTAGGTCTTCATGGCAGCCCAAGAGATGGCATTTCCTTGGGGGAAGGAGGCAGTGAGGAGGATGGGGAGTCGGGGGAATTGATATGAGGAAGAGAAGTGAGGGACAGATCGACTCTTGGAGGAGAATGTGTGGGGACACTGTGGGGGAGACATCCCATGAGGGTAGAACTATGTTCCACAGGGTCTTCAACGGCTGATGCTCTTTTTGTCCGAAGCAGGTAAACAAGCCTTTATTCAGATGGACTTGAACCTCCATCCTTTCGGTTGCGAGCAGTACGTGGTTAGTGGTTATCATGTGGACTACAGGGGGTCAGGATCAAGTTGACAGCAGTTAGATCAACTAGTGAGGGGGGGTATACTCCTGGGGAGGATTATAAATAGAAAAGAGGAGGAGCATGGATGCATTTAATTTTACTGTTGTCGAGGAATATTAAAAATACTATGGCCTCCTAGGAGAACAAAGAAATCTGTCATGAAAGAAGTATGCTCCTTGGAAGCAAGGATGGAGAGATTTCTTCACATGCATGTTGGACATGTTATCAGGAGAGACCACTCCTCCGAAAAGGACATCGTGTTTGGGACAGTGGAGGGTCAGCAAAAGAGAGGAAGACCCTCAATGAGCGGTGGACAAAGTGGCTGCAGCAATGGGCTCAAACACAAAAGCAATTGTGCTGATGGTGCAAGACGCGGTGGTGGTTTGTTCTGATGTATGAGCCTGAACCAACTCCGAGGGACCTAACAACAACAACAATATCCACTGTTGTATATTCATGTCCCTTCATCTGCCTGACACGCGGTTGTTAGATGCCATCAAGTCAGCTCTGACTCCTAGAGATCGCAGGTACACAAGCACAGAAAGTTGCTTGGTCCTGGGCTGCCTGGGTAGTGTTGAGTTGGCTTGGCCCATGGTTGCAGCGATCGTAAATGTATCTCATGTAAATGTATCTCACTGACTCCTGGCGATCCCAGAAGACAGGGTAGACCTGCCTCTGTGGTTTCCAAGACCATACGCTTACTCTTTCTCCCGTCCTGGTTTTGAAGTGCAGACCTTGCGGAACACAGCCAAACAGGTCACCCCGACCGCCACAGTGGCACCTTAATAAATGGTATTGCCGTCCTGGCTCTGGGCCTGCGTTTTCTCCTGCGGGAATGTTAATTTCTGTTTTGCCCATTTCACACGACATTGCGTGGCTTCCAGAGAAACGCAGCCTTTGTTCACCACACACGCCTGGCTTGCAGGTTCTCATGCAACGTCAGCGCAGAGTCAGAAGAGGCGGAACTGGCTCCAGGGCTAGCTCCACGTGGGCGCCCCGCCCAGACCAGGCCCCGCCCACGCTGTCACTTAGCCAAGCCGCCGCTCCCAGGGGGCGTGGCTAGAATCTGGAACGGGGAAGTAGGTGGAGTTCGAGAGGCCACTGACCAATGAAGCGGAAGAACCCTCCGCGGAGGGGGCGGGACGAACAGCACGAGTGGGCGGGTCCAACGCTCCCAATGGGCGATCCGACGTCGTCAAGGCAACGTGGCGGCGCGGAGATGGAGGGGCGGGGCCTCCGTGGGAGGCGGGACTTTCGGGGGCGGGGCGGTCCCGAACGAGCGCCCGCGTCAGCTGACCTGCCGCCATCTTGTCCGCCATTTGCAATCGGCGGGGAGCGGGACAGCGGCCCTTTGGTTGCCGCCGCCGCCGCCGCCTCCGCGCCGCCGCCTCCTCTGCTCCTGGTCCTGCTCCTGCTCCTGCTCCTCCACCGGCCCCGCCGCCGAGCTGGCCTGGGAGTCCTCGCCGCGGCGGCCGGCAGCGCAGCGTTCCGCGGGCTGCAGGCGCGGCCCCCGGGCCCCCGCTCGGCGCCCGGCCGCGGGCCTCCTGGGGCTCGAGGCCGGCGCGGCCCCTGTCGGCCGCCGCCATGGCCCTCAAGATGGTCAAGGGCAGCATCGACCGCATGTTCGACAAGAACCTGCAGGACCTGGTGCGCGGCATCCGCAACCACAAGGAGGACGAGGTGAGGCGAGCTTCGCCGACCGGCCGCGGGTGCCCCTCCCCAGCAGCGGGCCTCCGGCTCCTGGGCGTGACCGCCTCTCCCATGCCTCAGTTTACCCGTCACAGGGCAGCGGGCCTTCCGCCTGAACGCTTCTGGGACCCCCGCCCTGGCCGTCTGGACTCCTTTTCAGGGGGACCCCCCCACCTCATATACACACACACACACAAATGCTGTGCTCCGGGTCCCGCCGCCTTGTTAGGAACCGGGGTGGGGGGTGGGGTGCTCAGCCCGCTGGAATCGTACCATCGGGAAGGTGGGAGGAGGACAGGCGGTCAGCATCCTAAGCCTTGGGGAACCGGGGTCCAGGAATGGGGAACCTGACAGCAGATAGAAACCCGAAAAGTCAGCGCCACTACAGGGTTTTCCAGAAGTAAAAATAATATAGCTGGGCATCATTTCCTCCCCGGCCCTTCCGCCTTCCCCCATCCTGTAACCTGGATTCAGGACGAGATGGGACAGTTAGCGGCTGCAGAGTGACCAGTGGGCGCTTCAGAAGCTGCTCGCTGGTGCTTTCCCTCCGCGCCCCCTCTAACCCCCTCCCCGCCCGCCCCCCATAGGAAGACAGCCAGAAGGCAAGGTGGTGCTGGCCCCACTGCTTGCAGGCGCCCCGTGAGGCCCTTTGATTCATAGGATGTTGGGATTTGCTCCCTGGCTGATCCTTGTGCTATTCTGTTGCACCCTGCCAGCAGTGGTGTGACCACACTGCAATGCAATTAGGTTATTTTAGTTGATTTCCGTCAACCTTTTTTTCCCCCCAGACCGTCTACACCTTAGTTTTAGCAGCTCTCCCTGCTGGCTTCGGTTACAATGTGTCACTTAGCTTATCACTTCTTTTTAACTTGAAACAGGCTTGGGCTACAATATGTCACTCAACCTTTCCATTTTAGTTGAAACAGTAACTGGTGGGGGGGGTGGCTAGTTAATTACTGAAAGCTATCCTGACCAAATCTGCCACAATCTGAACACTGCGCTAACTCCCCGGCCCTCCCCCCCTTCCCCACTGCTGCGTTGTGGAGAACAGCTTGGCAGTTAGGTCCTGGAAAAGCTACAGCCAAGAAAACCCTATGGAGCATTTCTCCAGTGAAACGTGTGAATAGCCTGGAGTTGGGCGACGCTGAGCAGCTTTGTCCAGGATTCTAAAAGGGGGCCGGTCCCCAGAGCCTTTTCCATGGAAATGCACACGCTGTGAAGGTGGATGCGTAGTCCGGCTTTTCAAGGTGGCACCGTGGGCTCCTTAGAAGCAGGTGGGATAGTGGTTATGCCCTGGGTGGCGAACCATAAGGTCTAGCCCCTCCTCTGGAGAAAGATGAGGCTTTCCACTCCTGTAAAGAGTGACAGACCTGGAAACCTCCAGGGGCAATTTCTGTTCTGTCCTATGAGCTGGAATCAACTCAGTGGCCGTGAGTTTGTGTTGGTTTGGGGGCCTGCTCCTGCTGCTCGGCATCTTTGACTTGACGTGCCTTCCTCACAGGCATGGGAAGGACGTGATGCTGAAGCGGTCAGAGCTTCCAGACTAAAGTAGATTAGGAAGAAAGGCCTGGCGATTAGCTTCTGAAAGCCTGTGGATCGCAGCGTCTGTTCTGAAACCCAACATAGCGATGCTGCCGGACTGGGTAGCATTTGTGCCCTTGTGCATGGTGTTGCCCTAAGTTGGGGTTGACTGAGTGGCACCTGACAGCAACACTCGGTTGCCAGTTTGTGGCCCTTTGTTCGGGCCGCCCTGGGCGACTCCTGCAAGCAGTTGCTTTGAAGGAGTTGAATGGCTCCCGAGGGTGTTGATGAGGGAAGGCGTTGTTTAATTTTCACTTCGTGACATCCAGCGTGTTGCAGAAAGTTTTAAGGGTGTGTTTTGTAATTTTAAAAGAACTCCCAGGTGGAGTTGCACCTACTTGCCAGCATTACCCTCGCTGGACCTGAAGGATTGAAACACCACCCAGGACCTGAGGCGTGTGTGAATTAGCCTTCAAACCTGTTGGGACTCCGTTTAGAAACACGCAGGTGCATGCATACACACAAACCGTTCATGAAGCGATGGCTGTACGGAGTCCGGTCTCCTGTCTTCTTTCAGCGTCGTCCGCTCAGTGGAACTCAGAGCCCCCTAAGGGGTCACAGCCTGAGGCCTGGGCTCAGCCTTGGTTTCTCACAGTGCTCTGGCATCTGTAAGAGTTACCGTCTCAGAACGCCACGGGGGCAGTGCCACCCTGTCCGCTAGTGTTGCTGGGGGCCAGAAACAACCCAGTGACAGTGAGTGTGAGTCTGAATGAGTTGTCTCTGGGCTGCTACACAGGGTTCACACCCACCAGCCGCTCTGGGGGCTGCTGTGAGTGGCCCACTTGATGGACAGCAGTGGGTTTAGTGGCTTTGTTAGGGTTGTCTCTCAGATGCGCCAGTGTGTTGTAAGGGAGGCGTTGGGTTGCTAACAGCCCAGCAGCCGATCCTTAGGAGAAGGAAATGACAGTCTATGGGTCCATTCTGCTCTGTGACTGACTGACTGACATTGACTTAAGGTGTGTACAACCAAAAGATGCGCTGTTTGGGCCCACCGGTGGCTGGGGCAGTAGCGTCTCTGGGTTGGGGCTGACTCCGTGGCAGAGGGAGTTTCAATGAGTTCTTATTATACTGCTTTTTCCTCGTGTCCACTGAGTAAGGTGGGGAAGGCACCTTGTCCCCCCCTTTGAAGACCAAGACACACATCAGGAGACACAGCCAGGGCCAGTCGTCTAGTTCACCAGGCAGGGCACTCGCCCGTGTGATGCAGTTCTTGCAAACTCATGCCATCTTTCTCTGTGGCTTTTCAAGCCATTTTTTGAGCCTCTATGTTGCCTCAGCACCCATTTTACACTGAAATGGTATGAAAACAGCCTGCCTTAGCTCCCTCACCACCAGCCCCGCTGTGAGCGGGGAGGAGAGAAGAACCTGCTGCCACCCTCTTCATGATGAGTGTCCCCAGGCCTCTACGCTGGTTGTCCCTGTGGAGCCACTGACCTCCAGGCGGCCCCTGCTCTGAGTCTAGGCTGGACAGGCTGGCTGTGGTGCAACCTCTGTCCCCTGCTTCATGGTCTCTCCCTGCCGCCTGCCCACATCCTGCGGGGAGTTGAGTACCTCTGAGGGTGGGCTCCAAACATGTCCTGTCCACAGGCCCTGGGACTGTCACCTGGAGCGGGTGATAGGACTGCGAGTAGGAGCAAGTTAGCTGCCTTGACATGGGAGTGGCCCCAAGGCAGGCACAGGTCAGGCACAGGCAGTCAGGAGCCATGGCCACCCAAGCAAGAGGGTGGGGCAGCTGCAACCTCTCGGAGCTGGAGGCAGGTTTTCCTGGGACCCTCCTCAGGGAGTCCGCCACCACCTTGGTTTCACCACCAGCCCCAGAGCAGACAGGCAGTGTGTGTGGGTCCTTAGACCACCAGGGTTAGGGGCTCTCACCCAGGGCTGGTGGCCCCACCTCAGAGGAGTTGCTGCCTCGAAGCCCCTGAAGGTTGGCCACTTGCCCTAGTTTCCCCAGGCCAGTGCTGACAATTTCTTGCTAGGTTTCTACCAGGACTCAGTGCAGTGTGTGACCCTCGGCCTCCTGACGCGTGTTCGCCATGTCTGTGCTGAGACCCATGGACTCTGGTCAGCTGCACGCACGTCTCTCCTGACACTGCAGGCAGCGTGTCCTGGCCCCTGCGCACTCTCAGTGATGACCCACCTTCTGTTGGCCTTTCACGGAGCCTTTCTGAGGGGCCCTGGTGGCAAGCACAGTATTTGCCAACGAGAGCTGCGTGGGGTGGGTGGGCTGCAAAAACAGGTGTTTATACTGTGACTCAGGTGATGGCTCAGTCAGACGTATTTAATTGCCAACAAGGCACCGAGTCTTTTTTTCTGATATGGGAATGGTAGGCCAAATAGTTTTGGAAATGTTTGTGCTCACGGGAAAGTCAGCAATTGGGGGTACAGGTTGCCTGGCGATCTGCTCCTGTGATGGTGGACAGACAGCCTAGGGAGCCATCTGCTGCAGGTTGGGGTCTCCAGGAGTTGACTCCTCCATGGCCACATTGTGGCCAAGCCTCCCCCGGCATGTGATCACCCTGTGTTTCATCCCCATGGTGTGTATGTGTGCCTCTCCACCCCGCCATGTTTTTGTTTCGCTTTGAGATTGAGAGCGCTCTTGGGGGTGGAGGTGGGTCTCAGGTCCCTGTTAGACACACCTCTGATGGTCGACAGCTGTGCTGCAAAGGTGTCAGATCAGTTTGTGTGCAGGGAACGTGTGTGATGTGTTGGTGTCCCGTGGCTCCTAGTGCCTTCTCAGACCCTAGTCTGCCCCCTGGTGCTTTGTCCTGAACCAGAGTCTGTGACCCTGCGGTGCAGAACAGGTTTTAGCAGAGCCTCCAGACTCAGTATGGACACTAGGAAGAAAGGCCTGGAGATGGGCTTCAGATCAGCCAGGGAAGACCCCAGCGTACTAACCCAGCCCGAACCATGGGATCCCTGAGGCACTTCTGGTCTGTCCTGAGACCTCAAGATGCCTTGGGAACACTGCTGGGGCGCTGCCACCTTCCTGCATGTTCTGTGCACGTGGGTTTCTGTGCTTCCCTGGGGTGGGGGTTGGGGGTATGCCCTTCTGCTAGGTGGGGGTGTGTGTCACAAGCTGACTCACAGGGTGGTGGGTTTCCCCTCCAGAAGCATCCCTTGGAGCTCAGTGACTGATCCCAGGAGCCTGACTGATCCTATAGAGGGACCTGGGGATTGAAGAACTACATGGTAAAAGGGTCCTCAGGGAGTTCTGACCAGCAGCCTCACTGTCCTGTTGGTGACTTCATGTGTTCAGAGCAGACCTCTGCAGGGGAGTTTCGGAAGTCCATGGCCAGGCCTGGCTTCCCAGGCTCCGCTGGGTGAGGTCCATCCTGCAGCCTTGGGGTTAGCAGGCTTGACCAGTGAGACCCCCCCACGAAGACCCTTGCACTGCCAAGGAGAGCTGCCTGTGTGGAGGTCACGCTCATGTACCATCACTGCAAGTTGACTCTGATGATAATTGGCTTGGTTTCATATACTTTGTTCTAAATTAGGTTCTGGAACAATTTAAATATGCTGCAATCAGCATCAATATTTTAGTACCTCATTTATTTTGCGGGGAAGTGTGAATTTGGCATGGATCTAGCTGAGATAGTTGAGAAACTTAAGCATGCTTACATCTTGAATTTTTTATTCCCTAGGGGCCAGTGATGCATGGCCATTTATGTTTCTTGAACCCAAGCACGTTCCTAATGTATGCTTCTAGTTAACATCTGGGTACTCAGACCAGCTCACTGTGCTTTATTGTAGACAGCAGAATGGTCTACTTTTTTCCTTTTTGCTGCTAATGGTGTGTGAATGGAAAGATTGGCGTAAGAATGTGCTTCCTGCATCCCTTGGTTTACTTCCATAACTGTTTGAGATGTACGTGCTACAAGTGTGAAATTAGCAAGGGTCAAAACATTTTCTTACTTGTGCCCCCCTCTCACTATTTTAGGATGGAGTCTGTTGGATTGTGTAGGTTAGGGCTTCCAAGCTCAGGAAGCGAACACGCAGCACACTGCGGCGAATCTTCGTGGCCTCTAGGACAGAGTAGGACTTGCGCCTTTGCTAGCTGAGGCTGTCGGTCTTTACGGGAGCAGAAAACCTCTCTCTCTCTCTCTCTCTCTCTCTCTCTCTCTCTCTCTCTCAGCACTGCTAGGGGGTTCAAACTGCTGACCTTGCAGGTACCAGCCTAACACTTAACCCACTAAGCCACCAGGGCTTCTTCGGGAATGTGAGTAAAAAGTAATCGTTCTGGAAGAACTCACTTCTTGTTGTTCAGTAGTATCACACACACAGTGCTCTGGGTCAGTCGGCAGGACCATTGATGCACGTGTGTGTGCGCACGCATGCGTACATCTCACTGCCCTTGCCTTGCTTCTGACCCCGAGCAAGCCTGCAGTGCAGTGCAGAGCGGAGCTGAGCTGACGTCGATCTTGATGGGAGTTCACAGCCTTATTTTCTTGGTGTCACACACAGACACGCGGGGCGGGCTTCAAAGGTTCATGGAAATCTGTTGTTGGCTGTAAATTCAAAATACCATCAAGTCAAGGCCGAGTCATGGTGACCCTATAGGACAAGATGGCAACTCCTCACGGGAGTAGAAACCCATCTTCAAAACATATCTTCTAAAAGCTTGTGGGAGCAAACGGTCATTTCCCATAAACTTTCTGAGTGTGTTTGTGTGTGTGTGAGTGTGTGTGTGTGTGTGTGAGAGAGAGAGAGAGAGAGAGACACCACTCTGACTGGGAGGAAGGTTTGTTACAAGGACTTGACTCTCACATTTATGTATGGGGGGCTGGAATCTGACCAAACAGCTGGGCACCCAGGCCAAGTAGACACAGGTGCACCACTACTGTATGGCATCTAGGGACAATTAGGGTCCCCTGCTCTTGGGCACACTCCTGTGACAGGTTGCGAAACCTGCACTTGTCCACCTTGGTGGTATGTTGGACCAGCCAGCCAGATGGCTGCCTGGCTGCGAGGGTGACTCCTGAAACACTGCCGTCTCATGCTGTCCAGTTAGGGAGCATGGGTGTGGACCCACAGTTGTGTCTGCGGTGATGTGTGCCCAGTGTCACAGTGTACATGACCTATGGGTCATGACCCCTTTGGGGGTTGAGTGACCCTTTCACAGGGGTCGCCCAATTCACAACAGTAGCAAAATTACAGCTATGAAGTAGCAACAAAAATAATTTTATGGTTTGGGGGGGTCACCACCACATGAGGAACTGTATGAAAGGGTCAGACAGTAGGAAGGTTGAGAACCACTGGCTTAGGGTGTCCTGAAAGGGTCCCCACAGACAACAGAACAGTTCGTATGTGGAGGGTGGTAACCCAGGCCATGCAAGAGCACAGGTGGACTGGGGCTCGCGCAAGCAGGTGTTCAACAGTGCTCTTGGCATTATGCCTCCGAGCTGCCCAAGATCACTGGCCGCTCTTGCTGGCACCCCCTGAACGCCCAGCCTGGAGACGGGCCCTGGAATAGGTGTCAAGAGCAGATACCTAGAAGCAGGTGCAGGGGAAGTTTTTGCCTACCAGAACGTGGCCAAGAATTCTACACTCACAGGATCAGGAGAAAGAACTGATTGCAGACTGAGCACAGGCTGGGGATGCATGCCAACGAGGCCCAGCCTCTTCTGTAGGGGCCACCCTGTCGGGAGGCCACTTTGGGACCCGTCTCTGTTGCTGCCCATGGCCTCTGGACCTAGAGTGTGCCTCCTGCAATGGGTTGAAACCTTTTCCATGAAGCAGCGCTTGCTGTGGGGCTGCTGCCTGTCATCCATCAGTCTGCCTGCCCTGGGAGGCACGGGAAAGGAGCCCCCTCAGGAAAGGCACTGGGCGACAGGTGCGTGCTGTGCACAGCTTCTCCCCATTTTAAGTGAAGTTCTCGTGACTCCGTGTCTGGGAGGAAATGTACGGCGGTGGTTGTGCCAGCAATCCCTTTCCAGCCCCGAGCGACCCTGCACACCACAGAGGGAAGCGCTGAGACTGTGGGTCCTAGACCTGAACCCACTGTACGGAGTCCACACACCCGGTTCCACGTCACTGACTGCAGCCCCCACAGTGTCAGCCCGAGACCCACTGTCACCCTGCGTTTCCAGCTCCCATCCCTCCTCCTCCCTGTGCCTCCTGAGCCGTCCTGGAAACGCTGCCCTTTGGTCTTCTCTGGTTGTAAGAAGGGTGGCCCCTGGTTCTGTTGCTCGCCTTTCAGGTCTATTGTCTGGTTGAAAGTTGAGCTACAGTGCTTCCTTGTTAAATTCTCTGCATTTGTACTATTTTTAACAGCTGGCTGTGGCATGGTCTATATGCTGTGGGACTCACTCTCTTCAAGGGCCCGTCACGTCACATTTCTTCACTTCTGTCTGGTTCCAGACATTCTCATCACCCCAGAGGACTAATAGGGGTGCGTCAGCCCGCAGTCACTCCTAGCCTCTCCCCTAGCCCCCCAGGCATGACTGCAGATCACCTGGCCAGGTGGTGTTTATCTTCTGTGTGACCACACTTGGTCCACTCATCTGCCAATAGACACTGGGCTGTTTTTACCTTTTATCTACTGTGAATTGTGGTGCTGTGGCTGTAGGTGTGGAGGTGTGCAATCATTTCTTAGCTTAATCCAGCCCTTCTACCCGTTGGCCCCATCCTCCCAGCCTGTGACACCCCACTCCCACCCCCAAACTGGGCCCCACTGCTACTTCAGCTCCCTGTTCTCCATACCCGCCACGCTGCTACTGTGGCCCCTGCCCTTTCAGGCCTGTGTCCTCCACCCAGGCCTGGGCTGCTACCTCAGCTCCCCAAGCCTGTGAGGGCACGAGCAGTTCTGAATGTTTCATGACCACGTTTGGCATGTGCATCAGGTTACAGAAGACTCGGGCTTTCCTCGGCTCATGCTCCCTGTGTGTGACACTGTCCATCTCCAGGACTGGTCTCCTCGTGACTTGAGGCAAGAGCAGGAGTCAGGCAGTGGCAGTGATGGCGAGGATGGGGGGGAATCCGGGCCCTCATGACCTAGCAGTTCCGCTCAGTGCAGGCCCGGAAGAGATGAGAACAGCCCACCCGAGGGCCAGCATAGTGCCTCTGCACTCCAGAGACGGAGCTCAGCCAGGCTCTGTGTACAGATGCACTCTGAGAACATGGCCTGGCCAGCAGAGCCAGGAGGGAGGACAGCTCCGGTGGGTATCCAAGGCTAGCTTTCAGGGCTAGTGTTGGAAAGGAGCAGCTTCCAGGAGACTTGGGGACATTCAGGGCTGTGGCCTGGCTGGATATGGAGTCTCTCAGAAGCGGACGCACAGTGTGTGGCAGTGAGTGACTGGCTGGATGTGTTGGATCAAGATGCCTGTGATAAGAGCATGCTCCCTCTTCCAGGCCAAATACATCTCCCAGTGCATTGATGAAATCAAGCAGGAGCTGAAGCAGGACAACATCGCAGTGAAAGCCAATGCCGTCTGCAAGCTGACCTACGTGAGTGCTGTGCAGGCCCATGCAGGCACTGCCGGAGAATTCTGGGGGCCGGGTGGGGGCTTGGCATGTCCTGGGGAGCATGTGAATGGGGAGCATGATGGGCCCTGTCCCTTCCAGTCCATGGGGAGAGGTCTATCTGGGAGCCTGATACCAGCTGGTGCTCCAGCGCTGTGCCTGCGCTATCACGGGTGCTGGTTGGTCATCCGTCCCTTACCTGTGAGGGCCTCTTGGTCCATTGCAGGCTTATGCTGGGTGAGATCAGGATAAGCCACATAAGTGTCTGCCTGTTGGGGGCGCAGGGGAGCCTTGAGCTCTGTGCTGTGCCCCCACCCCCACCAGTTGCAGATGCTGGGCTACGACATCAGCTGGGCTGCCTTCAACATCATCGAGGTGATGAGCGCCTCCAAGTTTACCTTCAAGGTGAGCTCGGGGTCCAGGCACCTGTGGACACCGTGAGGCCTAGACTCTGGGGCCTTTCTTTGGAGGTGTGCCTGGAGAGCAGTTGGGACTTTGATGTCTGCGGTGGGGGTGGGGAGATGGGGCTTACATTCATCCTGAGCTCCCTTGGGGAAGTGCTGGGATGACCTAGGGGCTACAGAAGCTGAGACCTACTCTTCACCCTGGATTGTGGGCCTCCATTGCCAAGGAGGTGTGGAGCGGGTTTCTTTCTGAAATGGGAGCTGCAGGCCCAGTGAGTGTGGAAGTGTGTGCTTTAGACGAAGCCCTAGGGAAAGCATTGAAAGCCATAGGCGCTGGGCACCTCCCCTCCCGGAGTGTCCGAGGCCCACGAGGAAGGCTACACCCAGCCCCGGTCTTTCTCACGGCTCCCCACCCCCACCCCACCCCCGCCAGCGGATCGGGTACCTCGCCGCCTCGCAGTGCTTCCACGAGGGCACAGACGTCATCATGCTGACCACCAACCAGATCCGAAAGGTGAGCCCTACCCCACCCCTCCCACCAAGGTCTGCCTCTAGCGCCTCAGATGAGCCTGAGCCCCCTGGAATGCCACACCAGGCTGGTGGGGCAGGGCCACTGGCCCTTTCTGGCCTGCTGGAAATCCGCTAGGGCTCCTTGCTGCCAGCACCTTCCAGGTGTCCTCACTGCAAACCTCATCCCTGCCCAAGCCCTGCCCAAGCCCCCAGCACCTGCTGCAAGAGTCTGTAACCCCTTAGTCAGGGCTGTCAAGCCCTAGCCCTGTGCTGTGGGCCCCAAAGAGCGCTCTGGCTTTGGCCTAGGTGGGGTGGGGGTGGGCTTGCAAAGATTAGAAGGAGAACTACGATGTGAGTCCTTGTGTCACATGGGCCTGGGGCACCCTCTCCCCAAAGCCAGTTGGTGACGCATGAGTGGGTCTTTTGTGTCAAGCCTTTCCACCAAAGAGTGGCTAGTGGGTTTGGACTGGCCACTTTTTAGGTGGCCGCCAAGCACTAGAATTGTTCCAGCAGGTCTCTTGCTATGGGGAGGGGCTCCCAAGGGAGGCAGGGCTCCCTGAGTGAGGGTGGAGGGCTTCCTTGATGTCTCCCACTGTGCTCCAGGGCTCACCCCAGTCCCTGGGCTCCTACAGCCAGGAGGAGAGTCCACCCAGTCTCAACCAGGAGACTCTCCAGCCTCTCCCAAGAACACCTGTCTTGGCTCTCCTTGGTCCCCAGCCCATACGTGGTGGGCAGGGGGTGGGGTGCAGCTGTACCCTCAGGGATACAGCAGTCAGGGGCTACAGCTGTCTTGCTGACTCAGTCCCTTCCATTGCAGGACCTGAGCAGCCCCAGCCAGTACGACACTGGGGTTGCGCTGACGGGCTTGTCCTGTTTTGTCACCCCAGATCTTGCCAGAGACTTGGCAAATGACATCATGACTCTGGTGAGTTTTCGAGCATGTCTGTGGGTGTGGTTGGTGTAGAGTGCACAGCAGGCTGGCCGGCTGGCACCAGGGGAGGAGCCCTTCCTAGTCCAGGTGCAGCAGATTCAGGCCCACAGGCCAAGTCAAGAGCTGCCAGTCCTGCTCTTGTAAGTGAAGGTCAACTGGCACATGACTCTCTGAGGACGATCTCCAGTGGCCTCAGCCCACGGTGGCCAAGTTCTGTCCTCTCAGCCCAGGAGGGGCACTGGGGGAGGGCTTGTGCATTGCACACAGTGCACGCGGTTGTCAGGGATGGAAAGGGCACTTGGGCGGACCGGTCAGAGGAGGAGGGCCCAGGAAGATGCAGTTGGGGGGGATTCTGTCCACTGGCAGGGCTGGATTGAGGAGCCCTGAGGTCCCCCAGTGTCCTACTCGGCATGGGTCCGGGGGCTGCTGTGATGGGATTGGAGGCTAGGAGACCATGTTTTCCAGCCCCATGTTCAATCCAGCCTGCCCTCAGTGTGCCCCTGGGGCTCGTGAGAGGGTGGCCTCTGGTTCCACCCCAGACCCTGTTAGTGGTCACTTGGGTGGGTGGCATGAGACGGGAAGTATCACCCTGGCGGGTGGACACTCAGGCCCCCTGTTGCCCTGCAGATGTCGCACACCAAGCCTTACATCCGGAAGAAGGCGGTGCTGATCATGTACAAGGTGTTCCTCAAGTACCCTGAGTCTCTGCGCCCTGCCTTCCCACGCCTGAAGGAGAAGCTGGAGGACCCCGATCCCGGTGCGCACCTGCGGGGGGCCGGCGCGCCAGCTGTCAAGGCTGGAGGAAGCATGGCCAGGCGGGATGCCTGTGGGCCCTGCTGACAAAGATGCGTCTCTCCTGCCCGTAGGTGTCCAGTCAGCAGCCGTCAACGTCATCTGTGAGCTGGCAAGGCGCAACCCAAAAAACTACCTATCCCTCGCCCCACTGTTCTTCAAGCTCATGACCTCCTCCACCAACAACTGGGTGCTCATCAAAATCATCAAACTGGCAAGTAGCACCGCCTGCAGCCTGTCCTGTTGTCTGTGTTTGGAAAGCGTTCCTGAAAGGTCTGGTCAGTCGGGTGGGCGCAGATGGGGTGGGGGTGCTCCGTGGCCTAGCAGACGTACCCTGTCGCTGGGCATGGGGAGAGTCACCTGAGTTCGTGTGGTCAGAGGCCACCAGAGTCAAGCCTTATGTCAGCAAGGGTCTCAAGTGTTTACTCCTTTGGGTCTGGCTTGTCTTTTCAAGGTTCATCTATCCTGTGGCCTGGGCCAGAACCTGGTCCTTCCTGATGGCTGGACTGCCTCATGCTCCTCCATCCCTGGGGGTGGGCACGAAGGCGAGGGCTGGTCCCTTTTGGGCTGCAGGGAGCATTGGTGACCAGGTCTGTGGGAGCCCTCGACCTGAACTTGCTCCCCCACCCCATCCCCATCCCGCAGTTTGGTGCTCTGACGCCGTTAGAACCCAGACTGGGCAAGAAGCTGATCGAACCACTCACCAACTTAATCCACAGGTGAGCTTGGCCCGCCTAGGCCCACGCTGCTTGGGCCGCAGCTGCTGGATCAGGAGGAGCCATGGGGGCTGCCCCTGGGAGAGTGTCCACAGGATTCCTCCACAGAAGCTCACAAAGGAAGCAGATGGGCATCTGCCTCAGTTGTCAGGTGGCCATCGCGGGAAGCCAGGGCAGAGGGCCTTGTGCGTTAAATCCCATGTTAACATAGCAGTGGTGGGCAGGTGCGTGGAAGGTGCTCGGTCTGGTGCTGTGTATGATGGTCGCATAGCTGGCTTAAGGGCTCCTCCCGTGGCTTCCTACAGGTCCAAGAGCTGTGTGGCCGGATCAGGGCTTTTCTGACCTGTCTGTGAGCTTCCAGGGCTGGCCCCCGTGGTCAGGCTGTGCTTATGCGTGAAGGAGCTGGACCCTTTGTCCTCATCCACATGGTGCCCTCGGGCATGTGGCCCCTGGGCATTAGGTGTCTCGCACTCTTTATGCAGTGTCTGGGAGACTAGCCGCCCCGGGGCCTGGGGCCTGGGCTAAGGACCTCCTGTGCAGCCTCACATGCTCTGTCTTTCCTTCCCTAGCACTTCCGCCATGTCCCTGCTCTATGAGTGTGTGAACACGGTCATCGCAGGTGAGCGTGCCTCCCGGGCAGTGGTCTCGGGGCTATGGGGGTAGGCCAAGGCCCGCTGTGTCGCTGTGAGTGTGCACTGCACATCTGGAGAAAGCCCAGCTGCAACGTTGGTTGTGCTGACGTTGACGTGCTCCCTAGTGCTCCTCTGGCCACATGCCCTCCCTTCAAAGCGGCTCTTGGAGACCGGGCCTTCTCACCCACACGTGCTCATGACCTCTGCAGGCAGCACACAGCGCCTAAAGCAAGGAAAAGTGGGATACACACAAAGGCAGGGTTAAGGTGGAGGCGGGGCTGGGTGCCAAGCTTGGAGTTGAGGGTGCTGACAAGGGGGCACTGGGAATGCCTAAGATTACACACCACAAACAGAAGCAGGAAAAATGATGGAAATGTGAACCAGCCAAACCAAACTGAGTGCCCGGAGTCTATGGTGACTCTAGAACAGGGTAAAACTACCCTGCGGGTTTCCAAAACTAGCTCTTAGAAGCCGTAGCTTTCTCTCATGGCACATGGGTGGTTTGGAACCGCTGACCTGTCATCAGCTGCCGGAAGTGAAACCACTACCCCACCAGAGCTCTTTGGAAGAGATTAAAGAAGACCTAAAGACATGGAAGTACAGCCCGTGTTCATAAACAGGAAGATTTAACGTTGTGAAAATGACAGTCGGCTTCAAAGCAATAGACCGATCGATGCAGAGCAAGCCCTGTCGGAGTCCCAGTGCCTGCTTTACAGAAACTGGCAGCCAGTTCAACAATCCGCCTGGCCAGGAGAGGAACTCAAAATAGCCAAACCAGCTTTAAAGAGAGCGACCTAGTTGGTGGATCCATATCGCCGGGTTTCAAATGTTATTACCAAGCTGCAGGAATCGCAGCAGTGCCGTCCGGCATGCGCATGACTTAGAGGCCAGTGGAGGCGAGTGGATTTGACTGGATCTCCGCATGCAGTCAGACCCACACCTCACGCCTCAGCCTTATATTGAGACAGAGCACAAGGGATGCAATTGGGTCTCATACCATAGCCATACGTTACAGTTGAGATGGTTCAGCGACCGGAGCATAACAGCTAAAACTAACCAGGCACTAGGAAGAAAGCATGAATAGATCTTTGAGCCCTTGGATGTCTTAGGTTCCCAAATTTATTTGGCCTTTTTGGGAAGTGGGGATTACTCCCTGACAGTGTAGAGATTGTGCCATAATCCATTGTCCAGGATGGAGTATAGGTATCTGCTTGGCAGCCCCATCCCTTGCGGTTGGTGTCAGGGAAAGCTGCTAGACTTGAGAAGACACCACCCACAAAATGTGAACAGAGAGATGATGGGCAATCACGTGTCTGGTCTATGAAGAACTCCCAACGAAAAGCCAGCCTACTTTGAATGTGCTAAACGAACTTGAATAGCGGCATCTGCAGAGGGTGTGTAGTAGTGGGCAACAAGCATGTGAAGAGATGGTTAGCATTATGCACCGTGGTGGTTAGGGGCCATGGGGGTCGCTCAGCCCCGACTACAATGGAGGGAAGCACTGCCCTGTCCTCTGGATGGTCGCTCTATTTGGGCTGGTGGCAGTCTGTCTTGCTGGCGCTTCCTTTTTCTCTGTGACTGCCCTCTGTTACCAAGCATGGTTTGCTCCTGATGACATGTCCAAAGTACGTGGGACAAAGTCTCGCCCTCCTTGCTTCCAAGGGAGGTCCCAATCAAAACCCCTGGGAGATGGCACTCCACCCCGCTGGGAGGTCCCAGGGGCAAAGGTCAAGTGTTGGCGCTTGCTGTTGCTGGTGGGACATGAAAAGGGGACAGCCACCACGGGAGGACAGAGCAGGGCTGTGTTGGATGGATTTCTGAGATGTGATTTATGGAAGCAGATTACCAGGCCTTTCTTCCGCGGTGCTTCCATGGTGGCCATAAGCCACAGCTTTCTACTAGTCTTAAGCTGTTGGCGCCTACACCCCGGGAAGGTATAGTGGCAGTTCAGGCTTGTGCTAAGGGGTGGTGTCCCCCAGCTGAGAGGTGGTGGCGGCAGTGGCGGCCGCTCACTAATCCGAAGTGGTGGTGTGTTTCAGTCCTCATCTCCCTGTCCTCTGGCATGCCCAACCACAGCGCCAGCATTCAGGTAGGCACCCTTATCCCGGCCATGGGCTCTCCTTCCTCCCCACCGAGCAGGGTGCCAGCGCTGCCCTGGAGCCCTGCTGGTAGCCTTTTGCCCCCCAGTGTCTGAGCTTTCAGGGCCGGCTATGTCTCATGGGGTGCACTGCCCAGCTTCTTGCTCCCTTCCAGCTTGGCGTGAACACGGGTGCAGGGAATGGACTTGGCCGAGGCAGCCAGCTGGACCCCACTCCCGCCCCCACCCTCCTTAGGCACCTTGCTGCTCCCTGCCGCCTCCTGTATCTGGGCTCTCAGCACTCCTGCCCGCACAGGAGGCGCCTCCTCTGACCCCCAGACACATTGGTTTTCCCTGCCTTCTGCACTCTACCCCCCAGGGCACCCCTTGTGTTTCCCCTGTCACCCCCTCCCCTGGGCACTACGCAGGTGGCCTCAGCACGGTGCCGAGCAGGGGTACTCTCCCGGCAGCTGTGTGTGCAGGGCCGAGGCCCATCTCCACCTTCTCTTGCAGCTTTGTGTCCAGAAGTTGCGGATATTGATAGAAGATTCCGATCAGAACTGTAAGTTGATCCCTGCCGGAGGAAACCTGGTGAGGGGCAGGGTGTTCCCCCCAGCGAGGGCCACTTGGCCTTCTTTCTTGGCCTAGAACTTGAGCCGCTTATGCTTTATCCACCCCACTGGGACGGTGGGTTGGATTTGACTGTAGTTTGTCATGTGCTTGACTTGACTTCCAACCCTTGGCTCTCCTCGCCCTTACAATGGCACCCTCTGTGGGCAGCTCTGGATGACAGGCAGGTGGTGACTATACTGAGGCCTGCCTGCCTGCTGCTGCACTTCACAGAATGCCCTTTTTGCCCACGGCCACTCAGGATGCTAGGCGGGTGGGTGGAGGGCATGGGTGTGGTGAGCACCTCTCCTGGCCCAGGGACAGGCTACTGGAGGCACTCTCAGCTGTACTCATCCACCCGTGCAGAGCTGTTCCAGGCTGGCACCAGCCCCCACAGCCTTACAGCCCCATGCCACCCCACAGTGAAGTATCTTGGCCTTCTGGCCATGTCCAAGATCCTGAAGACGCACCCCAAGTCTGTGCAGTCCCACAAGGACCTCATTCTGCAGTGCCTGGACGACAAGGACGAGTCCATCCGACTGCGGGCCCTTGACCTGCTCTACGGCATGGTGCGTTGTCCCCACTCTGCCCCGCCCACCTTGCTCCTCCCGCTCTCCTCAACCTGCCCTATGGCTTGGTGCGTCATCCCCCCACCTCTGCCTTAGTCCTCTCACCCCTTTCAGCTCCCATACCTGCTTTATGATATGTTACCTAGCAACCCCCCCACCCCCACCACCTACCCTACTCCTCTCCAGTTCTCAACTTGCTATATGGTATGGGGTGTGCCCCCCACCCCTTCTTGACCCACTTCTGTAAGATGGGCCCATCTGAGACCCCTGGAACACTTGTAGCTGTGAGGGCCGTGCTGTGCTGTGCTAGCCTGGGGGCTGGGTTCGGGCCAAGCTCTGCACTGTGCAAGGATGATCCCCCTTCCAGATTCATGCCCCACAAATCCTCCTTGGGAAATCAGCACCATGGGCTTTGCTGTGTGGAGCTGTGTCTCCCTAGCACCCCCCAGCTCTGGACTGCGGGGCTCTGCCAAAGGCAGGTGAGTGCTCCCTGCCCCTCCTCCTCATGCAGACCACCCCCACCCACCCACCCACCCACCCAGGTGTCGAAAAAGAACCTGATGGAGATTGTGAAAAAGCTGATGACCCATGTGGACAAGGCAGAGGGCACCACCTACCGGGACGAGCTCCTCACGAAAATCATCGACATCTGCAGCCAGTCCAACTACCAGTACATCACCAACTTCGAGTGGTATGGCCGCTGCCCGCCACCTGCACACCCAGCAGAGCCTGCTGTGCAGAGCTTGAGGGCTGGGTCACCCGCTCAGTGGGAGGGAGATGAGGCTGTCTGCTCCCGTAAAGATGGACAGCTGGGGCTCCACAGCGCCGCCCTGCGGGGTGCTGGGAGTCGGACTGGCTTCGACGCTGTTTGTTCGTTTGGTTGGGTTTTGAACATCCGCACATCTGTGAAAACCTCTCTGCCATTGAGTCTCTCCACCCATAGCGACCTGTGCGTCGTTCCTCATGAAACTGTCCAGCTGCTGGCTAGCACAGCCACCCTGAGAGGCCCCCATTTAAAGACCCGGCTCGTGCGCTTTCTTGCTGTAGAGCAGTTTCAGCCTTCCTTGCCCAGGGAGGCACAGGGCCCTGTGGGACGTGCTACCCCTGCTGCGCTGGCTCTGCACCCCGCCTTGCCCGCGGCAGGACTGAGCTGTTCCCTCCATGGGGTTCTCAGTGCCTGTCAAATGGGTTAGTGCCAGGCCTTTCTTCTGAGAGGCCTTGGGGTGAACGCAAACACCTCATCCTTTGGCTCTGGTGGTGAACAGGCTACCTGCTGGGCCACCCAGAACCCTGGGAGCCACTGCCACTCAGAGTTGGCTGTGTAGGTGTCACTAGTGCGGAGTGTCCGTGTCATGGCCGCATGCAAGCCCCATCACGCCCCAGTGGTGCCCTGTGCTCCCTTGGTCACACGCATGCCCTCCCTCCCCACTGGGATTTAGGCCTTGGCCTGGTTGAGACTCTGACATCTGCCCGCCTGCCCACCCACCCTCCTGCTGCAGGTACATCAGCATCCTGGTGGAGCTGACGAGGCTGGAGGGCACCCGGCATGGCCACCTCATTGCGGCCCAGATGCTGGATGTGGCCATTCGAGTGAAGGCCATCCGGAAGTTCGCTGTAGCACAGATGTCCGCACTCCTGGACAGCGCCCACCTGGTTACCAGCAGTACCCAGCGCAATGGCATCTGTGAGGTGCTCTATGCTGCCGCCTGGATCTGCGGGGAGTTCTCCCAGTGAGTGGGGGCTGGGGCCATCAGGTGGACTGCGGGGAACAATCCCAGTGAGGAGCCAGGTACAGGTGTAGCAGGGGGACAGGAGCTCCCTGAGTGGATGAGGTCTGAGTATCTCAGTTTCTCCAAGTGAGTGGGGTAATTCTGTGAGAGGGGTCTGCAGAGAGTGGGCTCAGCTGCTCACATGGTGACTTCTGCTTGAGTCATCTCCCCAGGGGGCCTGGCGGGGTACCTGTGTGCCCTGGCTGCCCTCAGACCTGACTTGGGTATGGGAGAGTCGGGGCGTGCCTAGGGTTGCCCAGGAGGCAGGGTGATGGGGCTCCTGCAGTGTATGCATTCTCTCCCACAGACACCTGCAGGAGCCCCAGCAGACGCTGGAGGCCATGCTGCGGCCCAAGGTCACCACATTGCCAGGCCACATCCAGGCAGTGTATGTGCAGAATGTGGTCAAGCTGTACGCGTCTGTCCTGCAGCAGCAGGAGCAGGCAGGGGAGCGCGAGGCCGCCCAGGCTGCCACCCAGCTCCTGGTGGACAGGCTGCCTCAGTTTGTGCAGAGCGCTGACCTGGAGGTCCAAGAGCGGGTGAGGTGGGGCAGGGTGGGAGGTGAGAGTGGGTAGGCCCCGGGAATGGACAGACACCGTGGGGGTGTCGATGGGCATGGCGCCCCTGTGGGGAGCAGCAAGGTGCTCTGTGACTGACCACGTGGCTTGCCGCCCCTGCAGGCCTCCTGCATCCTGCAGCTCGTCAAGTACATCCAGAAGCTCCAGGCCAAGGAGGTGCCAGTGGCGGAGGAAGTCAGCGCCCTCTTTGCTGGCGAGTTGAACCCAGTGGCCCCCAAGGCCCAGAAGAAGGTCCCCATCCCGGATGGGTGAGCCCATGGGCCGTCCGATGCCCCAGCCCTAGGAATCTGCTTACAGGGCCTGTGGTTCCAAGGGGTGGCAGGGGGACGAGGGGTCCTAAGCCCACCTGTGTCGAGCCTAGGGCTCCTGCACCCACCCTGCCCTCAGAGCTGCCCTAGGCCACGGACCCCTGCCTGTGATGGGAGGAGGAGGGCGGACCACCACTAACAACAGACACACACAGACCCCACACACCCTGTGCTAACCCCATCTGTCTGCATCACCGTGGGCCCCATGCTGGGCGCTGCCCTGCCCTCTGGTTGATCTGCTATTGGCCTGTAGTGGGCAAAGCACTGCGTGGAGGTGCACAGCAGGCGTGGGCCTGAGTGGGACGGTCTCTGTCCCACAGCCTGGACCTGGACGCCTGGATCAACGAGCCGCCCTCTGACAGCGAGTCAGAGGACGAGGCGCCCAAGGCCATCTTCCATGACGAGGAGCACAAGCCGTCGCGGCACCGGCAGCCAGAGGCCGATGAGGAGGAGCTGGCCCGGGTGAGCGCCAGGGGGAGGCAGGTGCTCTCCCACTGTCCAGCACACCTGGGAGGCAGCGAGGTCTGAGGCCCTGGGAGGTAACCCTGCCACCTGAAATAGGCTGTGTACGCCGCCCCGTCGAGCTATGCCTCTTGCAGGGCACTCAGCGGGTGTGGGGCTGGGCTGGGCTTGTGTCGTGTGGTCAAGCAGGGCTGCTGCACAGTCCCCCTGAAACCTCAGAGCGGTACCTTGATGTCTGCTGCTGGTGCTCGGGCGCCCTGCCATGTTCTGTCTCAGATGCGGGGAGGTCACTGGAAGGACCCCTGAGCCCCTCTGCCCAGAGCTGAGAACGCTGTCCCTCTGGCTTCCCATCATGATCTCCCTTCTGCCTGAAGGAAGCCACCCTCCCCAGTCTTCTTCTGTCTGGAGGCAGGAGGAGAGCTGCCCCTGCTCTGAGCCTTTGCTTTGCGTCATCCCAGGCTCAGGGCTAAGGAGATTTGGGGGGCATGGAGGGTGTGGAAGCTTGGGGACAGCATAGAATTTTCCCTCAGCCTAGTGTAGCCTCTCGAGTGGTGACTGGCTTGCCACCAATTTGTCCCCCCCACAGCGTCGAGAAGCCCGGAAGCAGGAGCAGGCCAACAACCCGTTCTACATCAAGAGCTCCCCGTCCCCACAGAAGGTGAGTGCCCAGCCCCAGCTCACACTGCCCCCCCCCCCATGGGCCTCACCCGCCCACCCAGATCATTGGTGCCACAGCTCGCTCTCCAGTGGGCGTGTGCTGGCTCCCGCAGCATATCCTGTGTGGTCCACGCTAACCCAGCCTTTGCCCTCAGCGGTACCAGGATGCACCGGGTGTGGAGCACATCCCTGTGGTCCAGATCGACCTCTCCGTCCCCTTGAAAGTCCCAGGTGAGGGTGTCAGGGTTCATTGACTGTGCCCTGTGGGAGGACAGCCGGTGTGCATCTGGCCCCTGCCCTGGTGCTCAAGGCTACACCCGCCGCACAGGGATGCCAGCCTCCGACCAGTACGTGAAACTGGAGCAGGAACGGCGGCACCGGCAGCGGCTGGAGAAGGACCGGAAGCGGAAGAAGCAGAAGAAGGAGAAGCGGCGTGAGGGCCGGCATCGGCGCCACAGCTCACTGCACACGGAGAGCGACGAGGACATCGCCCCTGCCCAGCAGGTGGACATTGTCACCGAGGAGATGCCCGAGGTACACCCATTCTGTCTGCCCTGAGCCCACCTTGGACATACCCCATACTGCACCCTCCTCCTAGGTGCCCCCAAGGGACGTACCCGGGAGACCCCGACAGTGTGAGTGAGGCCATGTAGCCAGGGTCCTTGGCTGTGTTGCCCATGAGCCCCTCCCGCCTCTCCCTTCAGAACGCTCTGCCCAGTGATGAGGACGACAAAGACCCCAACGACCCCTACAGGGCCCTGGACATTGATCTGGACAAGTGAGTGCTTGGAGGGTGAGGGAGGGTGCACCCAGGTGTGGGCACACAGACAGACAGGTGCTCGGACTCTGGTGCCAGATGGTGGCCCAGTCGCAGGCACAGCAGGGGCTTCCAGGTTAAGAAGGGTCCAGGTTGAGAAAGCTGACCATCCAGCCACCCTTGGGTTCGGCCTGGCCCTCCACAGACCATTGGCACGCCTGGCTCTTGCGGGAAAGAGGTGTGTCGGGTGGCCCACCTTGCACGTGCCTTCTCTGTAACTACCAGGCGGGGTCACAGCTCTCTACTCTGGCCGGTTCCAGACTCCCTGCTGCAGGGGGAGGGTGTGTGTTGGCCCAGGAAGCTCCAGTGCATGTGGCCCGTCCCATGCCACCTGCTTTCTCACGTGGTCTCTGTCCTCCCCCGTGTCTCCTCTCGCTCTGTCTCCGTGTCTCCCGCGGCGTCTGTGTCTGTGGCTCAGTCTGGTGTCAGGGAGGCCTCACAGGTAAGCAGGGTCCCAGCCCGGCACCCTCCCCACAGTGAGCTGCCCCGAGTGCTGGGGTGAGAAGGGCCCCGTCTCCACCCACGGTGGCTCTGGGACCACTCTGGGCCAGCCAGGCAGGAGCTGGCGTGTCGCCAGTATCCCCTGTCAGCCTTGACCCCAAGGAGGTCAGAGGGTGAGCGCTGAGCTGGGCAGCAAGAGGGCCTGGGGTTGAGATGGGCTGGTGCCAGTTCCGAGCCAGAGGACTATGTGTCTATCCGTCTTTCCTGTCTGCTGCCCCCCTGCACGCTGCATCTAGCACTGTCCCCCATCTGCAGTTCCCCTTCTCTCTTGGGCCCAATTCTGTCCCTGCCATGTCTTGCTGTCTTGGTCCAGCACTGCCCCTGCTGTCCCCAGCTGTCCTGGACACCTCATGGAGCCACCAGTGTCTGCTTCCTCAGGACAGCACCGGGCTGGTCCGGCTCCCCGGCGTGCACAGCACCTGTGCCCCTCTCATTCTGGAGATGAGCAGGTGTCGAGTGAAATTCCCCCTCCCCCCCCCATCCTCCCCAGGCCCTTAGCTGACAGCGAGAAGCTGCCCATCCAGAAACACCGCAACGCGGAGGTCCCGCAATCCCCGGACAAAGAGGCCGCACCTGTGCTGGAGAAGAAGAGCAAGAAGCCCAAGAAGAAGGAGAAGAAGCCACACCGGGAGAAGGAGCGGAGGAAGGAAAAGGAGAAGGTCGGGTTGGCCAGGGGCAGGGTGGGTGGGGGACGGGGCCATGCACAGTCATGAGAGGGCTGCTGCCCTGACGGGAGCCGTCCTCCGATTCCAGGGCGAGGACCTAGACTTCTGGCTGTCTACCACACCACCACCAGCTGCTGCCCCAGGCCCCACCCCATCCCTGGTAAGATCCTGGAGCAAGCATATCCTTAGTGACCTCCCCCAGTCCTCTTGGGGTCAGTCCCCTTGGGCATCCCCTAGGTGAAATCCAGGTACGTGTGAGGCAGAGGGTTGGCCCTTCTAGTGAGGGCAGTAGAGGGGAGCACGTACCTCATTCAGCCCTGGTGACACCCTGGGGACCCAGGCTTGGCCAGGGGCGAGGCTGGGCCTTTTGGGGATGGCTCCCCCAGTGGACGCAGGCATGAGGCATGCCCGGAGGTGATGCCATCCTCTACACATGGCAGGGTGAGCCCGAGGTGGACACAGTAGTAGTCACAGCCCCCGCTGAAGAGGGCGATGAACCCAGGAGGGCAGTGCCCGAGGATGAGGATGAAGACGAGCGTGAGCTGGACCAGGTGGGCCCATCTCCTGTACAGCCTTACAGAGACTTCCCGGTCACAGTGCCCTTTCAGAGCCAGCTTCTCCACTACCACCTAGCTCCAGAGCTTTCCTTCACCCCAAAGACAAGCCTGAGCCCCTAGCAGGCCCTCCTCACTCCTGCCCCCCATTCCTGCTTCACAGAAGTCGGGCAGGGGCTTCGGACCCATTTGTGAAACCTCCTTTTCCTGGGTGGGGAGGCCTTCTGTTGTTCTCCATACTACCCTTGTGTATGTGTGTCTGCCACCTGTGGGCGGATGTAGGGGGCGTTCTGCCGGGCCCTGCCGGTGCACAGGGCTGCCTCGGCCTCCCTGCGCCCGTCTCCCAGGCCTGAGCCCAGAGGGGAATTGCTAGGGGTGGTGAAGGTCTTGACAGTTTACCCCCCAGTTTTCCCCAGTCAGTGCTGGCCACTCCTCTAAGTGGTGGTGTCCAGCGAAGCACTTGGCCTCCCCTGCCCTGCTGTCATTGGGCTCGGGCACTGCCTGTGCCACTCCCGTTTCCTGGCCTGGTGGCCCAGACCCAGGGAGACACATCAGTGGGCACCTAGCCATCCGCCCTGGGTAGGGCTGACCCTCTACTCGCTGCTGCTCAGAAGCCCTCCAAGCATAAGAAGAAGAAGCACAAGAAGGAGAAGGAGGAGAAGACCAAAGAGAAGAAGAAGTCCCGGAGGAAGCGGCCCCCCAGCGAGGAGCCAGCCGAGGAACCTGTGCAGAACGGCACGCCTGAGGGGGACCCTCTCCCGGTGAGGGAGCCACTTTTTGCGGCCTGCCCCTTCATGCATGAGCATGTGGGAGGTGGGAGTGAGGGGCAAGGAGAGCAGAGCCCTTGAGTTCTAGCTCCCTGTCCTGCAGGACAGCCACACACACCTAAGCCCAGGTATAGGCACGTGCTCATGGAGCCCAGCCCCTGCCTTCCACGGGACAGACGGGGGCGGGGGGTGGGGCACACGTGCGTGCCCATGGGGAGGGGTGGTCAGGGATCAACCAGACTCGGAAGCTAGCTTCCTGTCCTTTGGGTGGATGGTGGGGTCTGGTTCTGGGTGGCACTGGCCCGAGGTCTGAGCAGTGTCCCCGGTAACTGCTCCTAGTAGGCTTCCCTAGCATTCCTGGGCCCAAGCACTGAGGCCCCTGTCCTCCCTCCGCAGCCCATGTCCAGCTACTGCCTTCTCGCAGAGAACGCCTATATTAAGGTGGTGAGTGAGCACCGTGGGCCCTGTGTCAAGCCCACATGAAGAGCCTGGGAGGGAGGGCTTTCACCCGGCCTAGCCACTCACTTTGGGGGTCCAGGGTGTTGGGCAGCAGGTGAGGGGAGAGTGTGGAGCATAATCTGGACTCTGGTTCTTATGCCAAGGAGCAGGGCACACTCACGTGACCAGCCCCTGAGACCCTCAATCGGCAGTAAATTCAAGGCTGGTCTTGTCCGTTTGGCTGGTGTGCACCCTCTGGTCCCTCCTACCCACTTGGCTCCCCTGCCTGCAGACGTACGACGTGCAGGGCAGCCTGCAGAAGGACAGCCAGGTCACCGTGTCCCTCATCCTGGAGAACCTCAGCAGCAGCTTCCTTAAGAGCATGGAGCTCAACGTGTTGGACTCGCTCAACACCAAGATGGCGCGGCCCGAGGGCACCTCTGTGCATGACGGCGTCCCTGTGCCCTTCCAGCTGCCTCCAGGTGCAGAGCGTGCCCCTCCTTTCACCTGGCTGACCCAGGAGGACGGTGGGCTCACCTTACCCTCCCCCCACTCACCCCAGGTGTCTCCAATGAGGCGAGGTTTGTGTTCACCGTGCAGAGCATCGTCATGGCCCAGAAGCTCAAGGGCACACTGTCCTTTATTGCCAAGGTGAGCTGCACTCTGGGATGGGGCCTGGGTGGGGTAACTCAGGGGTGGGGGGGCCGCCTGAGCTGAACAGCTGCCTTGACTTCCTTGCAGAACGATGAGGGCTCCACCCACGAGAAGCTTGACTTCAAGCTGCATTTCAGCTGCACCTCGTACCTGATCACCACCCCCTGCTCCAGGTCAGGCCACACTGCCATACCATCCACCCGCCGGGGAGGTGCAATCACAGGCGGGCTGCCAGCAGGGGGGCGTGCCCCTGCGCCCATGCGGCCTCCTGGTCACACCCCTCCCGCCCCCAGTGCAGGCCTGTCTTCCATCCCTTGCCCGTGTCCTCTCCACAGCGATGCCTTTGCCAAGCTGCTGGAGTCTGGGGACCTGGGCATGAGCTCCATCAAGGTGGACGGCATCACCATGTCCTTCCAGAACCTTCTAGCAAAGATCTGTTTCCACCACCATTTTTCCGGTACAGCATTTCTTTCGCCGCCTCATCCCACACTGGTGCCCGCCAGCTCTCCTCACAGCCGGCACCCCTGCTGCCCTTGTGTTGCCCCTCCTGGGTAGTGGGCAGCTGCGGTATCTGGGACCTCACCCGCCCATCTGTGTGTTGCAGTTGTGGAGCGAGTGGACTCCTGCGCCTCCATGTACAGCCGCTCCGTCCAGGGCCACCATGTGTGCCTCCTGCTGAAGAAGGTGAGCCGCCTGTGGTACTCTATGCCGACTGAGCTCATGTTTTCAGTGGGGTAGAAGGGGTGCATCGCTTACCTCTGGCTGTTTTTGTTTTTCAAAGAGTTTATTTATTTAGCAGCCTTGAAACAAGGAGTCATTGCAGAATTAAAAGGCAAAGACAAACACCCCCAATTCATTGTGTCCCTCCAACTTGTCAGGCTAGAGCAGAGTGGGAAGCAGGTCAGATCCACTCCAGCACCAGGCACCCTGTACTCGTCCACATCCTTGTCTGGTGCGCTGGGCCAGGAACCGAGGCCTGGTTGGAGAGCACTCACGGCCTCCTCACGGCTCAGCCTTCCTGTGCTTGTCACTGGAGGTGCCACTGGGCCATAGATCACAGCCTCGGAGAACCTTCAGCTCAAAAACAGTCTTGCTCACTTGCTCGAGATACGGGATTCCAGATGCATTGGGGTCAAATGTGGCTCCAGCTGCCACATCGGACAGAACCCGAAACACGGCAGGGGGTGGGGGAGGCTTGACCCACCGTGAGACATCCGTCGGGTGTGCACACTCCCATCTTGGGTTCCTCAACAGCAAATGCCGCTGGCTGCTTTGAGGTGTGCTCGCTGCCTTTGGGTTCCAGCAGTCCAATGACAGCGTGTCTGGGCCTCCTTGGTTGTTGCTGTGGGGAGTTTGTTAAGCGTCTTGAGTCTCTGCAGTTTGGGGCTGAGTTAAGTGGGTTTGTTAGTTTGTTTTAGCACCGACTTTATTCTCTCTTGCCGGGATCCCAGCCACGTTGCAAGTCTCTGAGGTGCTCGTCACTGGGGGCGGAGGGGGGGTCTCTCTCACTGTCCCGTTTCCTCTGTTTACCTGAGTGATGTCTCCCACCCTGTTGTCCTATCTGTTATACCAGCCTGTGCAGTCAGAGAAGTGTCTTCAGTTCTAAGATTTCCAATCGCTCATTTGTTTTTCAAAGGGTTTGTTTATTTATTTATTTAGCAGCCTTCCGACTGCTTTCACACTCTCATCCTTGCCGAGATTTTTTTTTCTGTTCGTTCATGATTGCTAGTTGGAGCATTTCTAGCAGATTTTGTTAAGCTCTTACCAGATCATTCCAACCTTTGTCTCATTGTGGAGCTGGTGTCTGGTGATGGTCTTTCATGGATGCGTGTAGCACCTTCCTGGATCATGTCCTGGATGTTCTAAATGCCATGAGACCTGTAAGTCTTGTTTGAATCCCCTGGAGGACATTGGCTTGTTCCACCAGCCTTTCTACCCAGTTAGGTTCAGGCTTCTTGGGCAAAGGTGGTCTGTGAATTCCTCCTCCAGCAGCTTTGGGGTGTCCTCAGGCTGAGCCCTCTCCTGCTCAGCCCGGGTGGACCCAAGGCCTCTAGACAACTTCAGGGGGCTGATTTCTCTGGCAAACTCCTTGTCAGCGTGGGGCAGCTTCTAGTCCCGCCCTCCGTTCCCTGCCCGCCTGCTTCCTCAAGTTTCAGCATTCCTCCTTCTTGTTGCTGGCCCCGTGCCTCTGGACCCCTGGATTTCCAGCATCCTCTGGCCGCGCTCCGTCTCATGGCTCCATCTCCGGGGCAGGCGGGCTGTAGCCTCCACGTGATGGAGCTGCCAGACCATCCGCTGTAATGTTGGTTCTCTGTCAACACCGATGGCTGTCTCCTTCCCAGGGGGAGAATTCCGTGTCTGTCGACGGCAAGTGCAGCGATCCGACCCTGCTGGGCAACCTGCTGGATGAGATGAAGGGGACGCTGGCCCAGTGCTGAGCGCTGCTGCCTCGCCGCCCTTGGGTGGACAGTGGACAGCACCACCTCCCCTCTGTCCGCACATGCTGTGTCTGGCCGTGTGCTTCATTTCAGTCCTCCCCAAGTTACACGTCGTTTTGGTTTATCTTACTTTTGACTTGGATTCTTCTCTTCCAGCAAGAAGCCTGTTTCCACTCGGGCTCCTACAGCCAGTTGGCGGAGGGGGGGAGGGCTCCTCCTGCCCCACACTGGCGTGACACCCTGTCTGTCAGGGCCACCTCAGAAGTGACTGCTGCTCTGGGCACCAGGGGGAGGGAGGGTAGATGGTGCCCTCTTCATCCCCACGCCCTAACGTCGTCCATAAAGACACGCAATTCCTCAGAGTCCGGGGCATCTAGACCAGTGGTGTCTGGCAGTGGAGAACCGTCTGGGTTAGTCGTTATGGTCAACACGTCCACCCTGTCTCCAGAACACCATTCTGAGAGGACAGTTGTGTGGGTTGTTGTCCCTTGTGTATCCCTGGGTCCCTGACCGAGGGTCCCACTGCAGTGGAGGGCATGGATGTCAGGGTGGGTGAGGGGCTGCCGCCTGTGGGTGGGGTGCAATCCCGCAGGTTGGCAGAACGTTCTGCTCAGAATCACTGACGAGACAGGGAGCAGGCCCTTGTTGCTTTGTTTTTTCTGTTCAGTGTGTCTTGTTTGCTTCATTGTGGGGTGCCCCCCACCTTGTCCACACCGAAAGGTTGTCTCTAATTGTACTTGCAGCTGTTGGGAGAGCCCGGGGCAGTGGCTGAGTGGGTTGCACTTCTCATGGGCCCCTTACCCTGGGCCATAGCCCGCTCAGCACACTGGATCCCGCCCGGCACACTGCCTCTGGAGCAGGAGGGGTCTTGGCTTCTGGGCCGGCCGGCCGGCTCACAGAGGGAGGAGGGGGGCTTCCCCTCAGAGATGCTGGTCCTTGATGACATTTTAACGTCTTTCTGATGAAAACTGTCACTTTAGCATGTAGAATAATCTATTACAGAATCCTGTGCAGTGATTCTAGAATTTTGAAATTGTATGATGTGTTACATAAGAATTTATTTGCTATCGACATTCCCGTATACAGGAGAGACATATCACGCTGCTGTAATGATTTTGTGTCAAGATGATCCAATAAAATTGCAAAACAGATGTTTACACCTCAAGGCTCCTGCCTGAGCCCCCGTGTGTGCTCCTCTGTGTGCTGTTGCCCCCTTGGGGGAGCCCCTGGGTCCTCAGCAATGGCCAGTCCCTGCCACACTCGCCACCATGGGTGGGCGCCAGGTTACTGCTGTGTGCTCAGTGGGGCTCTGAAATGTGCTCTGGGGTGGGGAGGGGACAGACATCTGGCTCCTGGAGCCCAGCACAGGACATGGACTGCATGGGACAGGGAGAGGCTCCCTGTGGTGTCTCTCTAGGTCCTGGTAGCAAGACCTGGATGGGTGGGTCCCCACACCTGCTTCAAAATGTTCAGCTCTACCCTTTGTTGCTACCCACTATTGTGTGGCCTGTGCCATGAGTTGGGGAGGTGGGGGACACGCAAATTCCAGAGACTCCCAACCCCAGGGCACAGAAAGCCTGTGTTGCTCAGGGAGGGCCCTGTTTCAGACATTCAAGACTCATTCTAGGGTTTGGCCCTGGGGCCATCAGCCACCCTGTCACCAACTGGCCTAAAGTGGACTCACTCCCAGACCTGCTGATGGTCGACAAGACGCCCTCAACAAATATACCAGGGCGGTTAGAAGTCCTCGACAGAAATACAGGGCAGTTTAATCACCCAGCGCAGCGCTGGGATCCTGGGGAGCCGATACTACTTATATACAAAAGCCACCTCCTGGCCCACGTGCCAGCCAGGCTGCATGTGGGCCCTGGGGCATCCAGGAGCCTGCTCCACGAGGGTCTGGCCGGCTAGCCAGCCAGCCGACTTGCTGAGTCCGCCCTGCCCCCGGGAGGGAGCCGCGCGATCAGTGCTGGGTCAGACACTCAGAGGCGTTCTCCAGCGTCAGGTTGGCCAGGTGCGGTGGCTCCAGACACGTGAAGCTCGGTGAGATCAAGCTGAAAGGACACCATCGACGCCCATGTGGTTGGGATGGGGGGAAGTTGCCGGAGGGCCTGGGGGTGCTGTTGGTAAATGCAGGGGTTGGGGTTGGGGGTCACTCACAAAGCTGGGGTGGGTCTGTCCAGCGGGCCGAGTGGAGAGGAGTGCATGGTTGGTTTATGGAATGGTCCCATGGGTGGCATCAGGCAGAGGTGGCTTCAGGCATGTTCAGGTACAGAGAACTCCCTCCCGGCAGTGTCCCTCAGGTGCCCCCACCATCCCTTCCACTGAGCCCTCCCCCAAAAGGTAGGCCAGCAGCCTTACCTGTGGTTGGTGTCCTGTCTGAAAGACACAAGGGCCCAGTCAGAGCCCGAGCTCAAGGCCTAGCCCGAGCCTGGAGGCCATTGTGTAGTGAGCCCCAGCCTGCAGGCCAGGAGGTGCAAAGCCACAGGGGTATAGGGTAGAGAGGCCCTAGAGGTAGTGGGTAGAGCCCCCCTCCCCCCACCGTGGTCCCTCCCTGGGACTGCCTAGCACATACTCACCCCAAGAGGGCATGCCCACACATAACCTCTGATACCGTGTCCCATTTGTGGGAAGGAGACTTACTTGTGCCACGTACTTCTACAGTAACAGAGGGGCTTGGGTCAGGCTGTGGTGGTTTTGGTGTCCCCTCCCTGAGCCCAGCAGCCACCCCAGGACCGGACTCACATGTACCCAAGGAGGCCCTGCACAGCTTGCTCCCACTGCGCCGACGATCTGCAGGGAGTGGCATGGGCTGAGTGGGGGACCCTATGCACCCAAGGGAGCACCCAGCCCAGGCCTGAAAGCCCTACTCGCAGTTGTAGCCGAAGCAGACCACATGTGAGTTGGTGCAGTTGTTGCAGGAGATAGTCTCATACCGGAAGATGCCTGCAACACAGACAGGTGGCGAGTCCCCTGGACCAGGCCTGCTGCAGCAACCTGCCCACCTGCACAGGCTGCCACTTACCGCAGTGTCGCTGGCAGTCGATGCGGCCTGTGGGGTACAAGAGGACAGCCAGGGTGGGTGCTGGTCCCCCAGGTAACAGGGGCGGTGCCCCTGGCCTGGGCTTCTCAGCCCTCCAGGTGCCAGGAAGGGAGGTAGGTGGTGGTGCTTATTGGGGACTGCTGTTCCCCCTTCCTCCACTTGTCCCTTCCCGACCGCCCCCCCCCAGACCTATCCCAACTACCAGGGCCTGTGTGGCTCAGTATCCTGCACCAGCTTCAAAAAGTTCAGCCCTGAGGGACACACACGTGTCTCTGCCCTCTTCTCGGCACCCTCCTGGCCACTCTCAGTGATGGTGTCCCGAGTGAGGTGCACCTGAGGCTCCCGCCCTGCTGAGGTCCCGCCCCCCTTCACTCGCTACCCTCCCCTTCTGCTCACTCTCAATGATGGCGTTCTGGATGAGGTGCACTTGGTCCCGGAAGATGGCTCGGAGCTCATTGGGGAAGTACCCTGGTGGGTGAGGCAGAGGTGGCGGGTGGGCTTCTGGCAACATGCATGTGTCTCTGTAGGGGTGGGCGGTTCCAGGGCCTGAGCCCTGTCTCCTCTCCCCCTTACCTGGGAAATACATCCTCCCCTGGTACAGCTGATCCATCCGCCGATACACTGTGCTGGCCACCTCCTCGAGCTTCTCCTGAGCTGGGGACCGGAAGGGAAGGCCCTGGGCAAGCAGCCTAGTGTCTGGGAGCCCCTCTCCCCCGGTTCTGAGGTCTGGAGCCTCGAGGGTGGGGAACTGGGGAGCAAAGGACTGGGGCGGGGCGAGATGTGGGGGCTGGCGGGGGCTGGTAATCCGAGGTACAGGGTCCAGGATAACTGGGGCTGGGGTTGTGAGATCAAGGGGCCGGGCAAGGGTTAGGCCATCTGGGGAACAGGGGCTAGAGAGGCGGCCTGGGTTCTGCAGTCTGGGGCCTGGTTTAATGGGCAAGGAGGCTCGGAGGTCCTGGGGCCAGGATTCTGGGGGACGGCACTCTGGGATGTAAGGTCGGTCCTGCGTGGCCGCTCGGCCCTCACTGATCTCCGCGGGGATGGCCAGATGCAGCTCTTTCATAGTGTCCTGGCTCCAGTCGGTGAGCAGCGCGCCCGACACGGGGATGTCGCCCACCCACCAGGACTTGAGGTTCACGTGGTGGCGATAGAAGGAGAACTTGTCGGAGAAGTTGCCGTGGCAGTGCAGGCAGCCGCTGGCCAGCGCCGCAGTCAGGCCCAGGCACAGCAGCAGGGCCATGACCCGCCCCCGCCCACCCGCCGGCCAACCAACGGCGCCTCCCGCGCCACGCCCCTCGGCCGCACCCCAACCAATGTCGCCCGCCCGGCCGGGGCCGCGCCCCACACCCGCCCACCGCCAGCCCCGTCCCAGGCCTAGCCACGCCCCCAGGCCAACGGACGGCCCCGCCTCCTGGCAACTGACGGCGCCGACCCTGCGGCCAGGTCCCGCCCACAGCCGCTCGCACCGGGAGGCCCCGCCCCGTGCGCTCAGGCCCCGCCCTCCAGTTCTTGTCTCCGGGGCGGCTACTTAGCCTCAGGACCCGCCTAACGCTTCGGCCACTCGGACCACAGCCGGCAGCCAATGGCGTCAGAGGCCGGCCAGCGGTTGCTAAGCAACACAGAAAAGTAGCCTGTCAAGAGATGACGGCCGCCATCCCTTTTGACTCTCGCGTGTATCCAACCGCGAGGTGGCCCAGCGAAGTGCAGGCCCTCCTGGAGACGCCTGGCCCTTTAAGAGAAGTAGATCCGTCGCCCTCGGGTGAGGCCGGGGTGGGGCTTGTGCTCCGCCGAGTTCCTCCGCGGGGCGTGTCCCACCGCGAGGCGCGCGGCGGCGAGAGGCGCGGCGGCAGAGGCGCGGCGGCCAGGTGGGTCCTGTGAAAAAACGGATCGCGGGAGGCTGCGTGTGGCGCTTTCGATCAGAGGGGCGACCTGGGCTGGGCGTGGATGGCTGCTTCAGGGAGAGGGGTGACCTCGGGCGGCGGCGGCGGTAGCTCTGTCAGGGAGATGACCGCGGGCGGTCAGTCCGCTTCAGTCTGAGGGGTGGCTGCTGACGGCGGGGTGATGGATCCCCAAGTCCGTGGGGGCTCTCGGGCGTAGAGGGGCTCGTCCGGTCAGAGCTGGGACAGCAGCTGGCGGGGCCTTCGTTCGACCAAGCGACCTCGCACGGCGGTGGCTCAGTCCCTGGCAGGGCCACCTCGAGTGGCTTCGTTCAGTCCGGGGCGACCTCGGGCGGCGGGGCTTCGAGGGGCAACGAGGGCGATTCCCTCGTGGTTATTGTCCCAATGTGTGCGGTCACTGGCGCCTTTGAGAGCGGCTTCCGGGATCGGGGCCACCCAGGGGCGCGGGGCAGCTCGGGCAGGAGGGCTGGGGTCACTGAGACCTCGTGGCGGAAACACTTGTCCCTTGGGCCGGCGTCGGGTTGAAAAGGTCACATCTTTATAAAAAGCCATTGAGCGCGGGAGGGGGAAATACAGATTCCCGCGCACCCCCGCCCGCCCCTTACACACACACAGGAAACCACTGTTAACTTTGCGGTGAGCGTCCAGCATGCTGTTGCGTTTCCTGCTCAGTTACCGTAATCAGCACTGCTGTTTGATAGCGACCCAATGGACAAATCACAGGGCGCCTTCTCCAGGGGGAGGTGGGGTCCTTCTGGGCATTGCGAGGACGGGCATGTCACATAGTTAACAGCGTTCGCTCGACATCCCAGCTTGCTTTTTGGGCCCTTGGCCAAGCCAGCCTCAGGACAGCCTTTCTCTCATCTCATCCTCTGCCTGCTGGTATTGAGTGCCATCAAGTCCATGTCCACTCAGAGGGACACCAGGTGACAGAGAAAGGCTTTTCTGGTGGTGCAGTAGCTGCCAACCTTGAAGTCAGCCGTTCAAGGTCCCCCCCTCACCCCCAAACCCTGTGGAGCAGTTCTGCTCTGTCCCTACAGTTGCTATGCTTCAGAATCCGACTTGACGGCAGTGGGTTTGCATCCCTTCATTACAGGAGCGGATCCCAGGTCTTTCTCCCGTGAAGGTCCTGGGTGGGCTTGAACCTCAGACCTTACCACAGTTTGCAGTCGAACCCATGACACCCTCCAGCAAGGACGTTTTCGGAAAGCTGTAGAGATTCTTATGAGCTCATTTGACTAATGGAACAGCTGGGACTCGGACTACCAGAGGTCACAGCCCCAGTGAACATTGGATCAGGACAGGGGACTCCAGACCACTCCCTCCTTCATCCCCTCTGAGTTGTCACCACCCCCACACGCATGCTCATCATCCCTGAGTCCTTGTCTTAAGGCGTGGTAGCAAAGACGGAAATTCCCTCATGACTCTTGCCCCAATGTGTCTGGTAACTGGAGCGTGGACCTGCGAGATAAAACCTACCTTCCACCTCTGTTCTGGACTCACTTCCTTTTCAGGCCCCTTCTTTGTTCAGGTTGGTTTCTTTTAGGTGCAAGCCATTGTGAGAGGTATTGTCTGTGAGAAGTGGTTGAGGTAGGAGGGACTCCAGGCTGAGGTGCAGCCGGCAGCTGAGGTTTTCACCCCAACAGCTATGGAGGAAACATTAGGTCAGTGGTTCAAACCCACCAATCGCTCTGAGGGAGAAAAATGAAGCTGGCTGCCCCCGCAGAGGTTTACAGTTTCAGAGGGTCTGTAGGAGTTTGAATGGACTCAGTAGCAGAGGTTTCTGTTGTTGTTGTTGTTGTTAAGCAGGAACCCAAGGAACCCTGGGGTGTCCCATTTCAAACGCACCCAGCTGCTCCCTGGGAGGAAAGACCTGGCGATCTGCCCGGGTGCCCCACTGCACTGCACGATGAGGCGATCCCAACTCAAAGTAACCCTGTAGGACAGAGAAAAACTCCCTAGGGTTTCTGAGGCGCCAAATCTTTACCGAAGCAGACTGCTTCTCTTTCTCACGTGGTGGGTTTGAACTGCCATCCTTGAGGTTAGTATAAGCCCAGTGTTTAACAGCAACTCTAGCCTGTCATGTGGGTCCTTCTGTAGTAGAATCAATTCCACAGCAATAGGTTTTCGTTTCGATTCGGTTTGGTTTGATGTATTAGGAATCTGAATTCTTTGGGCAGTGCATTGTTAGCCATTAACAGTTAACTTTGAGTGTTGCAACCCAAGGTACCTCAGAAGAAAGTCCTGGTGACCTAGTCAGTCTTGAAAAGCCTGTGGAGCACAGTTCTCCCCTGACCCTTGGGCAGTCAGACTCGCCTGGCTGGCCGGCCACCAACTTTGCTTTGTTCTGTTCTCACTGGGGCTCTGTTGTTGCCAGAGCTCATCCAAAACCATGGGCTGGTTTCATCATGAGAATGACTCCACAGGACATCCCTTTGCCCCTCTCTTACCTCCCTGCCTCTTCCTCTCTCTCCTGATGATGGCCTGTGCTCTTCCACCTGTACTCTTGTATTGCTGAGGTATCTTCGCCAGAGAGGTACCCTCCTCAATTAACACCTGCCCAATTGCATCTTTTCCTGCTTCCTCTCCTCCACAGGCTTGTGTCTCCGTTCTACCCTCCAAGTTCAGCACCGCACCACTGGCCATGGGTTGCAGTGGGCACGTGAACGGTTGTTATTTTTAGCAGCCACCATATGGACTCTAGCTCACAATGAGCCCACACATAACGGAACAAAGCACTGCTCAATCCCGTGCCATCTTCCTGATGCTTGGTCTGCTCAATTCTGTGACAGTGGGCCTTTTGAGCACCTTCCAACAGAGGGGGCTTGCTTTCCAGCTCTCTCTTGGGCAACATTCTGTGGGCCTGTAGAAGGTTTTCATTGGCAGATTTTCAAAAGTAGGTAGCCAGGCATTTCTTCTTAGTCTCGTTGTAGCCTGGAAGTTCTCCTGAAACTCATTCACCTTGAATGCCCCTGCTGGTATTTGAAATGTCAGTGACTCAGCTTCCAGCATCAGAGCATCGTAGAAGCCACCGTAGGACCACACACTGACAGACGGGAGGTGGGATTTATGTTACGGGTGCCAAAACACTTGGCCACGGATAGTGGTGACAATTTCCCAGCTTGATGATCATACCACCGAGCTGTGCATGTAAAAGCTGGTAAAACAGCATATGTATTTTTTGGTACATATTCACATATCACTTAATATCCAGCCACACTACAACTGCCTTGTGAACTAAGACAGTATGTGATTTGGATGTGCAAACATCATATATGAGCAGTCCCCAGTCTCAAACAAGTGCCGGGCCTAAGTCGCACTTTAAACCAACTTTGTACATAAGTCAAAACAGTTCGGTATGGTTCATCTCCAATATCAGTTTGTCAAACGTCTGTTTGGGCTTATAATATTATTAATAGCATGCTATTTTATAAAGAGCCCTGGAGGGGCAGTAGGTTAAGTGCTGGCTGCTAACCAAAAAGTTAGTGGTTTACACCCACTGGCTGCTTTGCAGGAGAAAAATCAGGCTGCCTGCCACCAGAAAGATTTACCGTCTCAGTAATCTACTGCGTCCTATAGGATCACTGTGAGTCGGAATCTACTCAATTTGGGTTTGGCTTAGTCTTTACAGGAACAATTGCTAGGCCTTCCTCCTTCAAACCGCCAACTTTTCAGCGAGCGAGATGTGTCAGTTTATTGTTAGGATAAAGTATTAGAGCCCTGGCCGGGCTGTGGGATCTGCACTGGGCTACTACACACAGGGTCGGCAATTCAAACCCACCTACTGCTCCTCGGGAGAAAGAGGAGTCTCGGGAACCCTGCATAGGGTCTCTGTAAGTCGGATCAACTCAATGGCAGTGGGTTTAGTTTGGGGTTTATTAAGTAATATTAATGCTTATTAAGTGAGAACAATAAATTGGTACAGAGGTGAAAAAATAAAGATGGACTCTCGTCTTCTGTGGATGAGAACAGTGATGCCGTGGCCCCATCATGTGTGAACCTTTTGGTGATATGAGAGGACATCAATCAACCTATTATCACTGTGCAAATAGGAAGTAGACCCACGGGGGACCTCCTGACACTCCGCCTGCGCCTTACTCGGGCCCTCACTCAGGAGTGCTCAGGGAGGGTCTCCTTCCCAGGCCTGCCGTTTCTAATGAAGCCACTCACACCCAAACCACATGCACTGTCCCCTGGTCGATGCCAACACACCGTGACCCTGCAGACAGGCTAGAATGTCCCCTGGGAGTTTCCCAGACTGTAACTCTTTACGGGTCTTTCTCTCGATGAAGCATCCGGACTCTCCAAAGTCCAGGAGAACAGGAAGTGAGCATCATCTGGGGAATGTCTGAAACTTCCCAGAAGGAAAACCCCATTTCTTTTTCTTTTTTAAGAAATCATTTTATTGGGGACTTGTACAACTCTTATCACAATCCATACACACATCCATCGTGTCAAGCACATGGAAAACCCCATTTCTAAGTCAACTGTCTGGGGAATTTATTTCTTTCCTTTCTTAAAACAGTTTGTTGTGGGAAATATAAAGTCAGGTGCCACGTGACACCCATTCTCACTGCCTCTGGGCATAGCCCCAATCCACATGAGTCCGGCTTATGGAAACTCTTGGTTTCTGGCTGTACGTCCCTACTGGAACAGACAGTCTCATCTTTCCCCCACCGAATGGCTGATTTTTCGGTGAGCAGCTTAACCCACTGCACCACCAGGACACCTTCCCAACCCAGGAAAGCCTATTGTTATAAAGGTGTGAGGTGCCTACAAAGGTTTGTACTAACAAATGGGCACTACTCTGTGAAGCACAACTAGATAGTAATTATTGTTATTACTGGTTTATTATTTCAAAAGATATTTCAATGTATTGGAAGTCTTTTATGCATAGGAAAGTATCCAGACCAAACCCACAGCCATGGACAGAGTGGAAGTGCCCCTGTTCCCAAGATTCTGGGAGTAGAAAGCCTCACCCACTGAGCTGCTGATAGTTTTGAAATGCTGACCATGCTGTTAGCAGCCAAATGCATAACCCACTATGCCACCAGGCTGCAAGCCTGTCTTTCAGGTAGCAGTTCATCTCCTGTGCCACCAGGACTCCTGTGGGGCCTCTGCTCTTTCCCATGGGGTCACATGAGTCTCAACAGACTCCATCAAGTAGCACCCAGCAGCAGCATTATTTATTGTGATTTAACAGAAGGTCCTGACAACCTTGTTATTGTTAACAGCGGAGAGTAGGCCCCTGATTCATGGGGAAGCTACACAGAGCTAAGCAAAACATTGCCCAGCCGTGCTCCGTCCCCCGGATAGATTGGGAATTGGACCTATTGGGATCCTTAGGTTGTTCATTGGCTAGCTTTCAGAAGTTGATTGCCAGGCCTTTCTTTCTACAAATGGCCGTACCCAAACCCACTGTCATCTGACTCAAAGGGATCCTATAGAAGATTTCTGGAGACTGTAATTAATGAGAGCAGACAGGTTTTGTCTCTCCAAGGGAAGCTGGTGGGTTTGAACCACTGACCTGGCAATTCTGATGCCTAAACGTCAGCGCCACCGGTGCTCCTTAGTAATGGACAAATGTCGGTAAAATATATTAAAAACAAAAAGCACACTCAGTGCCATCAAGTTCATTCTGATTCATAATGACCCACAGGACAAGAAGAACTGCCCTGAGGTGGTGAAATATACACATAACACGAAACTTGTCGTTTTGACTGTTTCTAAGTGGGCTCTTCAGTGCATTAGCCTTCACAGGAATAGACAGTCAGTAACACAGTACATTTCCAAAGGAGCCCTAGTGGCGTAGTTGGCTAAGCATCGAGCTGCTGAAAGGCCAATGAATCAAACGTACCAGCTGCTCCTCAGGAGAAAGATGGAGCTGTCTCCTTCTAAAAGAAAGTCCTCAGAGCATCTCCACTCTGTCCTGCAGAGTCTCTGAGTCAGAATCAACTGGATCACAGGAAATCCTGAGAGCATCTCCACTCTGTCCTGCAGGGTCTCTGAGAGTCAGAATCAACTGGATCACAGAAAACCCTGAGAGCATCTTCACTCTGTCCTGCAGGGTCTCTGAGAGTCAGAATCAACTGGATCACAGTGACCGCTTGGCATATTAACAAACCTGTCTTCACCCCAGATGGAAACTCAGTGCCCCTTAAGCAGTAACTAGCTCCCCACTCCCGTGCCCCTGCTCCTGGCTGCTACTAATCCACTTCTAGTCTCCATGCATTAGTCTGTTGTGGAAGTTCCATAAGGGAGCCCTAGTGGTGCTGTGTGTTAAGCACTCTGTGGCTAACTGCATGGTCAGTGGTTCAAATCCACCAGCTACTCACTCCATGGGAGAGAGATAAGGCTTTCCACTTCCCGGGATCCCTGTGAGGCAGTTGTACCCTGTCCTACAGGGTCCCTGTAAGTCAGGATCAACACAGCAGTGGGTTCCAAACATTTCATATGAATGAAATCAGACAATATTTGGCCGTTTCTTCCCTGACTTCTCTCACTGAGCAGGACAGCATTTGAGAGGGCTGTCCACATCAGAGCGTGTTATCGGTGCTTCATTCCTTCTCAAAAGGCACTATTGTATAACTAACCTTGTCCTGTTGTGGTCGTTGGCTGGCTTTTCACCTCCTGTGCCTGGGTCTTTGTGAGGTCGTGTGGGCTTGCCCTCCCTAAATCCCTGAGGACTGGACTGTCTCAATGGGGAAGGTATCGTTCCCTGTGAAGGCTTTTCTATCTAGCCAGAGAACGAGCCCCCAGCTCACTCTAAACCTGTGAGAAGATAGCCATCTCTCCCTCTCTCTCTCTCTTTTTTTTTTTTTGATAGTCATCTCTCGGGGTATCTTTTATACAAGGGTCTCATGTCATTTTAGGAGTCCTGGTAGCACAGTGGTTAAACGCTCTTCTGTAACCAAAAAGTCAGTGGTTCCAACCCATCCAGCTGTTCCAAGGAGAGCCCATGGGACAGGTCTGCTCTGTTACAGGGGCTCACAGCATCCACCACCAACATGACTCACCATGGAACCCCTGCAGGGGCGGGTCAGTGACAGACCTCAAGCAGAAGGGCTCCTGATTCAAACCCACTTACAGGCACCTCAAAAGAAAGCCATGGAAAGTCTTTTTCTATGACAATCATCCCTATGGGGCAGGTCTGATCCATCACCTGGGATCACCATGAGTCCCCCAAAACAATAGCAGGCTCACGATTGGACCTCCCTCTCACCCCCACCCCCTCTAGTTTATTTTTCTCCTTTTAGAGTTGTCTGGGAGAAAGTTGAAGCTGTCTACTCCTGTGAAGAGTTACAGTCTCTGAGACCTACGGAGAGTTCTACCCTGCCATATAGGGTCCCTTGAGGCAGGATCGACTCGATGGCAGTGGATTGGGTTGTATTTTGAGAGTTGTCTATGAGGCTGAACCAACTTGCCAGCACTTAACAGCAATAGGGGCTCTGGTGGTGTCATGAGTTATGAGTTGGACTGCTATGGGCAGCTGCTCATTGGGAGAAAGGTTTAGAGCATTGGAAGTCCAAAGGGGGCCATTCTACCCTGCCCGATAGGCTCACTATGACCATCAACTCGATGGTCGTGAGAATTTTGAGGACTGTCTTTTATGTTTTGTGGCTGTAGTTTAACTTAATTTCTTATTTTCTGACTTTGATGCGGATTGTATACTTTGTTACTATGCAGTGGTGTTTATCACTGCTAAGTTAACTGAGCATGTTTTATTCACCCTTAGCAAGGGAAGAAGGAACCTGAATCTACTTCCTCTTTCAGGGTCTCCACTGTGCACTGTTGACGTAGGGGCCAGATCCTTCCCTGGGGTGGGGCCATCCTCTGCACTGTAGGGTGTTGAGCAGTATGTCTAGTCTCCATCCGCACCCCTCCTCCAGAGATGACACCATCTCCAGACATTCCCAGTGACCCTAGTTGTGGTGGGGCGGGATCACCTGTCGGCAGGCACTGTTATTTAATATTATCTCTGTACTCTCCCTGCTCCAGGGATATAGTTCCTACCTGCTCACAGGTGAGGTAGCTGATGAGAGATAGTATGCTCAAGGTCACAGGGCCTGGTACCAGCTGAGAGCTGAGCTCTTATGTTCTGAGGACAGGTCAGGACCAGTAATAGAATTTTCTGACATTGGCCTGTAACCTCCGATGACTCTTCTGCTCTCGTCATCTCATTGAAGCAGAGAAACATCCCATGCCTACTGAAGAGACACGTCCTCTTCAGAGACCAGCTCTAAAGAGAAACGTCCACACAGCCTCCAGCCACATCTTCCTTCTAGAACTTTTCTCTTTCCGATGTTATTATTAAGAAGTGCAGAATGTGATGTTGTTGTCTTTGGGTCAGTTATGACTCACGGTGACCAGAGTAGAACTACCCCATAGAGTGCCCTTGTTATTGTTGTTGTGCAGTGCCCTGGGGCCAGTTCCTGGCCCGTGCCATCCCATAGTTGTTGTTACGTTGAGTCCAGTGTTGAAGACTGTGTAAAGGTCATGGTCGTAGCAGTCCCCAGTCTCTGTCAGACCATATGCTTGGTCTTTTTTATGATTTTGAGTTCTGTTCATTGTTCTCTCCCTCTCTATCAAGGACCTCCCAACGCAATCCTTTTCAGAGCATGGAGTAATGGTAGCTGGGCACCTTCTAGTTCTTCTGGTCTTGGGACCATGGAGGCTGAAGTTCACGTGGTCCAGGATTTCTTTGGATGAATTGTATCTGGTCGTCTCTTGACTGATGTCCACGTGTTCTCTCAGTGCAGTGGTTTAGCTGTTTCCATGTGTCTTCTGTTCCCATCACGCTTATTCCCTCTAGACGGGAGCGACTTTACAAGGCTGCTCATGAGTTTTTAAGACCCTAGCAGCTACTCCCCAGGGTAGGAGGCAGAACTCTGTCTCTGTAGACTGTGTTATGCTAATGTACCTTGGTTACCCCTGAAACAATGGTCCTGAGCCTCCAGACCCTAGGTTCCAATTTTTATAGACTCAGGTCCCCAGCTCTTTCTCCCGAGGACCCTCTGTTTGGGTTGGAACCACATTCCTTTTGATTAGCAGCTAAATGCTTCAGCACAGCACCACCAGAGTTTATTTGCAGAAAACTGATAGCTAGAACAGTTGACCTTTTTGTCCCATAAAAAGATCAGGTAGTCCACATGTGCTTGACATAATCGATATATGTATGAATTGTGATAAGAGCTGTAAGAGCCCCCAATAAAATGATTTATAAAAGATCAGGTAGTCAAAAATTATGTAAAATGTAATTATAGTAGGAAGAAGATGTTTTGAAAATGATGAGGGCAACAAATACACAAATGTGCTTGGCACAATGGATGGATGTATAGATTGTGATAAGAGTTGTGTGAGCACACAGTAAAATGATTTAAAAGAAGAAGAAGAATGTGATAAACAACCAAAAAAGTAATTATAAATGAATGTTTGCATAGAAATATTAAAAATAGTATTAATTATGAAGGTTGACCACCTACTACACATTTCTCCAGAATTCTACATCGGAATGAGAAAATTAACTTTGTTTTAACTGCCTGTTCTTTTCCAGCTTCTACTTTTATCTCATTGTTTTGTGCTGTGTAAAATATGCAGAACGTAATTATCGTGTTAACCACCTTAGAGTGTACAATTCAGTGGTATTTGTGCACAATGCTGTGCCGCCACCACCTCTGCCTGGTTCTAGGATGTGCTCTATCACCCCAAAAGGAAACCCTGTGCTCTTCACAATAGCCAAAAGGGGGAACAAACCAGGTGTGCCCTCACATTGTGGTCCACCACACAATGGAGCACTGCTCAACCTTCAAGAGGAATGGAGCCCTGATACCTTTCTGCTAAATGAAATAAGTCCGTCACGGAGGATGTTTTGTGAGATCCCGTGCACTTGAAATGTTCAGAATAGACAAATCCAAAGAAACGCCAGATTAGGTCCTTGGGGAAAGGGACTGAGGAGTGACAGCTAATAAGCATTAGGTATCTAATTGGGGGGATGAGAGTGTTCTGAAATTGATTACGTAATGACTTCCACTTCCACAACTCCGTGACTTTACTGAAAACTGTCCTACAGTATACTTTTCATTTTTTTATTTAATTAATCATTTTACTGGAGATGGGGCTCTTACAAATCTTATGACAATCCATCATTCAATTATATCAAGCATTGGCAGGGCAGGGGGGGGCGAAAAAAAATTATATCAAGCACATTTGTACATATGTTGCCATCAACATTTTCAAAACATTTTCTTTCTACTTGAGCCCTTCATCTCAGCTCTTTTTTTTTAAATTATAAAATAATTTTGTTGGGGGGGATCTTACAGCTCTTATCACAAAATCCATACATACATCCATTATGTCAAGCATATTTGTACATATGTTGCCATCATCATTTTCAAAGCATTTTCTTTCTACTTGAGCCCTTGATATCAGCTCCTCATTTTTTCCCTCCTTCCCCCATTCTCCCTCCCTCATGAACCCTTGATAAATTATAAATTATTATTATTTTTCTTTTAAAATTCATTTTGTTGGGGGCTCGTACAACTCTTATCACCATCCATACATCCATTGTGTCAAGCACATTTGTACATTTGTTGCCATCATCATCCTCAAAACCTTTTCTTTCTACTTGAGCCCTTGATATCAGCTCCTCATTTTTTCCCTCCTTCCCCCATTCTCCCTCCCTCATGAACCCTTGATAAATTATAAATTATTATTATTTTTCTTTTAAAATTCATTTTGTTGGGGGCTCGTACAACTCTTATCACCATCCATACATCCATTGTGTCAAGCACATTTGTACATTTGTTGCCATCATCATCCTCAAAACATTTTCTTTCTACTTGAGCCCTTGATATCAGCTCCTCATTTTTTCCCTCCTTCCCCCATTCTCCCTCCCTCATGAACCCTTGATAAATTATAAATTATTATTATTTTTCTTTTAAAATTCATTTTGTTGGGGGCTCGTACAACTCTTATCACCATCCATACATCCATTGTGTCAAGCACATTTGTACATTTGTTGCCATCATCATCCTCAAAACATTTGCTTTCTACTTGAGCCCTTGGTATCTGCTCCTCATTTTTCCCTTCCCTCCCCCACCCCACTCCCTCACGAACCCTTGATAATTTGTAAATTATTATTTTCATACATTCTCACCTTTCTTCACATTTCTTATGCACCCATTTTGTCTTCAGGGATCATGTCAAGAAGGTGAGCATCACCCACTTTTCTGTTGTTCGTCCCCCTTGGAGGGGGATGTTCTAAATCAATCATTGTGATCAATTCCCCCTTTCTCCACCCACCTTCCCCTTCCCCTCCTGGTATCTCAATTCTCCTTATTGGTCCTGAGAGGTCTATCTCTCCTAGATTCCCTCTTATCTGTAGCAGTGTCTTGTCGGATTTGTAAGGCAGAGTTGGGACCATGATAGTAGTGGGGAGGAAGCATTAAAGAACCAGAAGAAAGTTGTATGTGGCATCAGTGCTATACTGCACCCTGATTGGCTCATCTCTTCCTTGTGACCCTTCTGTGAGGGGATGTCCAATTGTCTGCAGAGGGGCTTTGGGTCTCCACTTCGCACTCCCCCTCATTCACATTGATATTCTTTTTTGTTCTGGGTCTTTGGTGCCTGGTACCTGATCCCTTTGACACCTCATGATCACACAGACTGGAGTGCTTCTTCCATGTGGGATGTGTTGCTTCTCAGCTAGATGACTGCTTGTTTATCTTCAATCCTTTAAGGCCTCAGACACTATATCTTTTGATAGCTGGGTACCATCAGCTTTCTTCACCACATTTGCTTATGCACCTGCTTTGTCTTCAGTGAGCTTGTAGGGAAGGCCGAGCATCACGGAATGCCCGATAATTAGAACAAAGGGTTCTTGTGTTGAGGGAGTACTTGAGTGGAGGTCCAATGTCCATATGCTACCTTAATACTTAACATGTAAGTACGTAGATTACTTCCCTATCATTATTTATAAATATACTTACATACATATATACATGCCTATATTTAGACCTCTATAAATGTCTGTTGCCTCCTATTTCTTTGCTGTATTTCCTTTTACTTTCTTCTTGTCCCACTATCATGTTTGGCCTTCATTGAGGTTTCAGTAATTCCTCGAGGTTACATTGCCCTGATTAAGCTCCACTAAGCATCCTACACCCTTCTCTCCATTGATTTTAGTTCACTTGTTGTTCCCTTGTCCCTGGGTTGGTTGACACCCCCCCCCTTCCTTTCTCCCACCTCCCCCTCTCCTGTGTCCACCCTCCAACTGTCAGTTAGTTGTTTTCTCCTCCAAATTGTTTATCCCACCTACCTTATCTAGGTAGACTTGCAGAGACAATAATAAGTGCAAAAACAAGGCAAAGCCAAACATAACAACAAAAGAAGATCAAACAAAATCCAACAAAAATACCATATATACTCAAGTATAAGCCGATCCTAATGTCAGCAAAGGCACTTAATTTTACCACAAAACTGCATTAAAAATGTGCTGAAAAACTCAGCTTATACATGAGTATATGTGGTAACAAAAACAAAAAGAAAGGCAATGACAAAAAAGGAAAAGCCTATATAGTTCCAGGTCTGTGTTTTTACCTTTAGGAATGTTTTCCAGTCTAGTCTGATAAGGGCTACATTATACTTCAAAGGGTTACATTTATGGTATATGAGCACATGAGCACATACGTGTGCACCCACACACATCATCAGGAGGGTTGGAGAAGAGTATTTGAAAGCCCTAGTGGAACTGCCTCAGTAGGCGCTACTTCCTGCTAGCTGCTTCATTCAGTAGCAACTGGAGAACCTCACGTAGAAACCAAGAACAGACAGCAAAACAAAGATAAGAGTCAAGCGGGCCTCTCCGCCTCCTCCAGGTGTGTCCTGCAGAGCTGTGTGGGGTGAGGGGAAGTGTCTCCCACATTAGCGATAAGCAGCAAAATTTCCACTACTGACCAGGGAGAGAGTGGATGGATCCTGATAGAAAGGGAGGCAGACTTCAAATATTCAAAGAATCCAGACTTACTGGATCCACAGTGGCTGAAGTTGCCTTAGAGATCTTCTGTGGTCTCTTTGTTTGATTCTGTGACCTCACCTCCCACTCTAAGTTAACTCCAACCACTCACTGCTATAGGCTCAACTTTGACTCTCTGTGACCCTGTAGCACAGAGGAGACCATAACTATTTTGGGTTGTTGTTTTTGTGGGGTGTGGGGGGCCTATATGGTATCTTTCTTTTTTTAATAAATTATTTTATTGTGGGCCCTTCCGCCTCTTATAACTATCTATACATCAATTGTATCAAGCACATTTGTACATGTTACCATCATCATTTTCAAAACATTTTTTATTAGAGCCCTTGGTATCAGCTCCTCTTTCTTCCCTTCCTCCCTCGCCCTCCCGCCCTCATGAGCCCTTGATAAATTATTATTATTTTCATATCTTATACCGCCCACTGTATCCCTTCACCCACATTTCTGCTGTCTGTCCCCCTCAGGGGCTTCTGCATTGATCATTTTGATAGTCCCCCTGCCCTCATGGCATTACTGCTCCCATGATTGTTACTGCGGGGTTTCGACTGTCACTGTTAATGGGAGGGAAAGCCTCCTCTTTCACCCACTGAGTAGCTGGTGGTTTCAAACTGCTGGCCAGTGGGGAGCCCACCATGCCCCCAAACTGATTTCTCTCACAGTCCTCTAATCTTTACCGTTTATTTTTTGTAAATACTTCACTGTGACTTGGGTTAACAGCTAACCGAGCAAATAAATCCATGTTTGTCCGACGGTCCGCACAGTTTGTTTTGTGGACTGCCATCCCCACATGGACGCCCCTTCCCAGTTCCCAGTCCCCCTTCTTTGCTGACCCTCCTCAACATTGTTCTTGAGTAAAGGCTGTTCTTTTGATCACGGATTCCCCTGACAGACCTGGGTGTTGTTGGAAGGAAAACTGAGCCAAGAGGCCGAGTTCATTGTGAGGAAGGGCCCCCTGCCTCAGAGTCTCACCAGTGAGCCTGGTCTTCTTTCTCATGGTTTGAGTATTGTTCCACGTTTTCCTCCCACCCTATTCAGGACCTTCTCGTTCGGTCTCTTATAGAGCAGCTGGTAGCTGAGGTCACCTTTGAACTAAATACCAAGTTAGCTAAAAAAAACAATGTCCCCCATGGGAACTTCATTCTTTCAAAACTATGAGACCAAATGGACAAACGTGTCCCCAAAGCATAGATGAGAAGTTTGGGAAGAAGTGCTCCTAAATCTGTGGGAGAGGAACAGCTGGCGCAGAAATGACGAGAACGTGGACAAACTGACGGATGTCGCTGCACAATGTGTGTAGCAGTTGTTGAAGGGGAGCATATTTTGCTGCGTGGTACTTTCGCCAACGATGTAGTAAGATGTTGAAGGGAAAATCACAACTGTGGGCCGGAGACTTTCCGATGCCACACAGCCTTTTTGTAAAAGATGAGATCAACTTAGATGAGGCTGGGCTTGGGCAGCTGCCCACAGGATGGTCTCGGATGAATGTTTGGGCTGCCAGATGGGGAGCCAGTGTTGGCACAGGGCTGTAGAACCTTCTAGATGGGTGTCTGAGGTGCAGAGGTTCAGGCAGTGTTACCTTGGTGACAGCGCAAAGAGCCACAGGATGTCAGGGGCCCCCGGAAGGAAGTGGGTGATCATGGCCAAGCGTTTATGGTCTGGGGACAGGTCACGCCAGTTGGTTGCTTTGTTTCCGGAAAACAAGGGTGTGGGGGTGGGGTGTGTGTTTGGGTTGCTGGCAAAGGCATTATGTCATCTTTTGTCATTCTAGAAGTTTCCAAGTACCACTGACATCTTTCCAGTGAGGAGAGAGGGACAACCAAGGGATTCCCGCTGAATTCCGAGATAGCTGTACATCTTCCTTGCACACAGTCCCCGGGAGTGCTCTAAGAACAGAGGGACAGAACCCCAGATATGCTAACTTGGACTGGGGAGCAGTTGTGGAGGAGGCTGCCTCCCCAAGACCCACCCTTATACCTACCAACCTGATTCAACCGGGGAAGGTGCATTTGCTTCCAGTAGAAAAGTATTCGCCTCTGACAGGCACTGCAGGAAGCTTTTCCAAAAAAAATTATTTACACAGAGCACGTGCACACACACACACCCCACTCGAAAAACTCACTGCCATCAAATCCATTCCAGCTCATGGTGATCTTACAGGACAGAGAAGGACCCCTGTGACTGCCTGAGGCTGCAACTCCTTGTGGGAGTGGGAAGCGGGAAGCCTCAGGCTCTGAACTGCTGGTCTTGGAGTTAGCAGCTCAACATGTAGCCACTACGCCACCAGGGCTCCTCCACACGCATTCCTCCACTTTCAGAGACCACACAGAAATGCTCCCTGGGACTTTGCAAGCCCCTCCTGCCACCCTACCCTGGAAGAAGGCAGTAAGGGGCTTATTGACAAAGACCAGCTCACGTAAGGAATTTTTATTTTTTAATCATTTTACTGGGGGCTGACACAACTCTTACCACAATCCATCCGTACATCCCATCATCATTCTCAAAACATTTGCTTTCTACTTGAGCCCCTGCTAAGGTAGAATTTGGATCATGATAGTGGTGGAGTTGTGTGTGAAGCATTTAAGAACTAGAGGAAAGTTGTATGTTTCATCATTGCTACCCTGCACCCCGACTGGCTTGTCTCCTTTTGGGTCTCCACTCTGCACTCCCCCTCATTTACAATGATATGATAGTTTTGTTCTTTGATGCCTGATACCTGATCCCTTCAACACCTTGTGATCACACAGGCTGGTGTGCTTCCTTCATGTGGGCTTTGTTGCTTCCCAACTAGATGGCCACTTGTTTATCTTCAAGCCTTTAAGACCCCAGATGCTATATCTTTTGATAGCCGGGCACCATCAGCTCTCTTCACCACATTTGCTTATGCACATTTGTGTTCAGCGATCGTGTCAGGAAGGTGTGCATCATGGAAGGCCAATTGAATAGAACAAAGTGTTCTTGCATTGAGTAAGTGCTTGAGTGGAGATCCAATATTCTATCTGCTGCCTTAATACTAAACCTATAAATATATGCACATAGATCTATTTTCCCACCATCCTATATAAATATATTTACATATGTACATTCCTGTATTTAGACCTCTATAAGTGCCCTTTGCCTCCTAGTTCTTTCCTCTATTTCCTTTTACTTTCCTCTTGTCCCACTATCATGTTCACCCTTCATTTGGGTTTCAGTAATTTCTCTCGGTTACATTGCTCTTGCTGAATCCCTCCCAGGCCTCTCACACCCTCCTTGACACTAATTTTGGATGACTTGTTGCTCCCTTGTCCCTGGATTTGTCGTCACCACCTCCTTTCCCCAACGTCCACCTCTCCCATGTCCATCCGGAACCATTGATCCCATTGTTTTCTCCTATAGGCTGTTCATCCAGCCTATCTCATCTTGATAGACCTGCAGAGAGAATAATATGCACCAAAAAAACAAGGCATAGCAAGACAAAGTGACAAAAGAGAACACAATGATGACAACAACAAAGAAAACCAATGACCAAGAAAAAAGAAAACCTGTAAATACATCAGCATCTGTTTTTTGACCTCTAGGTGTGTCCTCCAGTCAAGTCCGATGGGGTGCCACACTCTGGTCCCAAAGTCTATCATTTTGCACTCCCTCCGGAGCTCCCTGCTCTGCTTCCCACACGTCCCCTGTTGCTCTGCTGCACACCCTTAGTCTTTTGCCTCGGTGTGGTGGGGTGAGACTGGGCCAATCCTGACACTGAGTCTCCAGTGTTGTCCCCCATGGGGCCATGGGTCAGCGAGGAACGTCGTGTTTCATAGTGGGATCAGCTATATGGTCCACTCTGTGCACTGGCTATTTGGAGCGGGGATATCATCCTCCAGGACGGGTGGGCCAGGATGTGCTCCACTCTTTCTTCCTCCCCATTCATTTGCTCCTGTGTGCTCTGATCAGACTTGACTCTCTCCCCGAGCTGCAGCTTCAGTTCCGTCCTCTAAAGTAAATTCTTCTGGGGGGAGAGGTACTTGAGGAATTTTTGTTTGTGGTTGGGCCAAAGTCAGTAAGGACCATCCTATCCTCCTGGACACTTAGCTTAGGTCAGTGTCTCCTCCCTCACCCAGAGGTCAGCCTGCTATTGGAGTCTTGGGCGCTGGCTGGACAAAGGCTGATGAGGTCCTGGGATGACCCTTCACACCTCCCTCACAAATGCCTCCTGACTGTTCCATGTAAATCTGGGTCTTGGTTACTCCCTGAAAAGTATGAAGTTTAAGTCCACTCTGAAGTGCTGTGGAAGAAAGGCCTGGCAACATGAGGTCAGGAATTCCACCATAAGAAGCCCTAGGCAGCAGTCTGCACTGGACACGGGGCCTTGTGAGTTGTAGCTGACAATAACTAACAATAACAAATTGTCACTGTCAACCATCACCTTCCACCCCACACAGGTCTCCCTGCAGGGCCATGTCTGGAGACATGTGTGTTTGTCACAACTGGGAGGTATGGTGCCTGTGGGACCAGGGACAGACTGTGTGGGGGAGTCACCACAGTGAGCAGTATCTGCCTGTCCCCTGTGGCCAGTGTCTGAGAGGGCCCTTTCTGGTTCCTCCTTCAAGGCGCTGTACAGAGGCCAGACAGTACCTGCCCACTAGCAATGACTCCATCAAGGGGTGACCCGCACACCCTCCAGGCCGCCTGCCCACAGGGCTGTACAGCCAGCACCACTCCTTAGGACCCATGTGGGTGTTTGCACTTCTTGTGTCTGGATGCCCAAGGCTGGGGGTGATGGGCTTCTCTCTGGGTAGCACAGCAGGTTAAGTGCTCAACTACTAGCCAGAGCTTGGTGGTTTGAGCCCACCCAGAAGAGCCCTGGCAGTGCGATGGGTTAGGCTTGAGCGCATAGTTACAGGTCAGCAGTTCAGAACCACCAGCCACTCCATGGGAGAAAGGCAAAGACGAGGCTTTCTACTCCCATAAAGACTTACAGTCTTGGAAACCCACAGGGATATTCTGCCCTGTCCTTTAGGGTGGCTGTGAGTCGGCACCGACATGTTGGCAGTGAAAGGAGATTCAGAAGAAAGGCCTGGCAATCATTTCCAAAAGGTCCCAGCCTTAAAAATCCTAGGAGCTTTAGTGTCTAGTGGTTCCGTGCTGGACTGCAATCTGCAAGGTCAGCAGTTTGAAACCACCAGCAGCTCTGAGGGAGAAAGACTGGGCTTTCTCCAATAAACAGCCACAATCTCAGCATGGACTCGATGGCAGTGAGAGTTTTCGGAGTTTTTTTTTGTTTTTTTTCTATTTTTTAAAACATTTTACTCATACAACTCTTATCACAATCCATACATACATCAATTGTATAAAGCACATCCGTACATTCTTTGTCCTAATCATTTTCTTTTTTTCCCCCTTTTTTTACATTTTATTAGGGGCTCATTACAACTCTTATCACAATCCATACATATACATACATCAATTGTATAAAGCACATCTGCACATTCCCTGCCCCAATCATTCTCAAAGCATTTGCTCTCCACTTAAGCCCTTTGCATCAGGTCCTCTTTTTTTTCCCCTCCCTCCCTGCTCCCCCCTCCCTCATGTGCCCTTGGTAATTTATACATTGTTATTTTGTCATATCTTGCCCTATCCGGAGTCTCCCTTCCCCCCCTTCTCTGCCGTCCATCTCCCAGGGAAGAGGTCACTTGTGGATCCTTGTAATCAGTTCCCCATTTCCAACCCACTCACCCTCCACTCTCCCAGCATCGCCCCTCACATCCTTGGTCCTGAAGGTATCATCCACCCTGGATTCCCTGTGCCTCCAGCCCCCATATGCACCAGTGTACAACCTCTGCCCTATCCAGTCCTGCAAGGTAGAATTCGGATCATGGTAGTTGGGGGGAGAGTTTTCAGAGTTTTGAAAAGCCTGTGGAGCAGTGCTACTCTGTCCATGTTGGGGTGCCGGGTGTCAGAATCACCTTGGAGCCCCTTGTTTCCCTTTTGGGGAGCTGATCAATTTCCCCAGCAAGTGACTCACTTTACATTCCCACAGGGGTGCGGTTTCTCTAGGTCCTCACCACCCTCTGGTGGGCTCAAGGTACCCTGGGGTGGGGTTGAGGTGGCTCTCTCCCTTTGCTCCCACCCCAGCCCCCTGGTGTTTAGCGCCTCAGTGGGAAAGTGCTGCTGGGTTTTCACCATTTCTGCTCCTTAAAGTCCACCTTGCAATCCAGCCTCTGGAACCGCAGCTGGGCTGGGACAGTGAGCCAGCTATACATTTGGGGGGAGTGGGGAAGGGTAGTTGTGCCGTGGGGTGAAAGAACAGACTCAGGAGTGTCCTAGGGTGAAACAGCAGGTTTGCGGGAATCACAGAGTGAGGCAACAATTTTGGGGTGTCTCAGGGTGAAGCAGCAGGCTGTGGGTTGGAATCGACTGAATACCAGTGTGTTTTAACTGGCAGGGCGATCACACTAGTCTGCCTGGATAATCCAGCCTCTCCTGCCCACTTCCTGTCCTTCTCCACAGCGCATCCAACTGCCACAGGCCTGGGAGCGGGGGCGGACCTGGGGGCCATCATTCTGCCTGCTAGCATGCTGCTGCTCTCGCCTCCGCCGGTCAGAAGGGGCCTTCAAGACAGCTCTCACTCAGGTTGATGCCATGCACAGCAGGAAACACTGCCAGGCGCTCCCACCACCGTCTCTGTCTCCCAGCACTGCCTTCAACAGTGTCTCTTGCCTCTGTCAAGTCTTCAAAAATAGATGACTAGGTCCTGCTTCCTCGTCTGTCTCCCAGAAGTTCCATGGAAACTTGTCCACCATGAGTGATACTTGAAACCCAGGTGGCATAGCTTCCAGCTTCACAGCCACACACGACACCCTAAAGTGACCAGTTTATAGATAGCGGGGGCTGGGCCGGGCGGGAATGGAGCAAGGAGCACAGAGATGATGAGGTCGGCATGGGGAGCAGGAAGGTGGCCGCCCCACAAGCCACAAGGACCTGATGGGGGCGAAGAAGAAGAAGTGCCGAGTGCAGGAAGGGCGGGCTCCGGAAGCAGAGTTTGTGGCCTGGGTAGAAGGTGGAAGGAAGCAGAGCCCTCCCACACCACCTCCTATCTGCTCATCTGCCCTGCCTCCTCTGCTGGTCTCAGAGCCCCCAATTCCTTCACAGTCCTGCAGGCTCAGCTGATGCTCTGCCGCACCCAGGAGCCTCCCCTCCTGTCTAGTCTGTAACCGTTCACAGGGCATGCGGATAGGGGGTGTGAGACCAACCCATGTAGGTGAGGAGATGGTGGGGCCCTCTAGCCTGAGAACCCTAATTCTATTTAACACGGGCCCAGCAACCTTCTGGCATGGGGTTGGGGGTTAGGGGGTTAGGGACCCCCTCCCAAACTCATTTAAACTGGGTAATTCCAGCTCAGAAGGAGGCAATTCTGACTCATGGCACCCCCTAGTTTGACGGGCTGGTACTGCTCCTCAGGGTTTTCAGCCTCTGGCCTCTTGGAAATAGATCGCCTGACCTTTATTCCAAGGCGATTCTGGGTGGGTTTAAGCTGCCAACCTTTTCATCGTCACTGCCTGAGCCTCCTGGGGCCACAGAGGTTCGTGCCCTCCACTCTGTAGGACAGAAGTTCAAAACCAAGGCTCTGACAGGCCGCACTTGCTCTAAGGGGAGGTCCTTCCTTGTCACATGCAGCTTCTGGTGGCCCCAAGCTTTCCAGTCTTTGTCTTGGTCCCCTCAAAGCCCACTCTTCTTCCTGCTGTGCCTCTCATGAGGACATTGTGGCTGTGGAGGGCCCGATGCATGGGCCAGATAATTGCTCATTCTCCTGCTGCAGAAAAGACCCTGCTCCCAAATAGCTTCCTCACAGGTTCGGGGGGGGGGGGGCGGAACGTGTCACCTTCACAGGGTTCGTAACAGTCAATCCGCTAGGATCACCTGTCCAGCCAACTGCAATTCCCAGCAACATGCACCCCCTTCCCGTCGCAGAACCACACTGCCCCACAGGGATTCCTTGTCCTTGTTCCAGGGAAGCCCTCGTGGCGCTGTGGTTAAAGTGCTCAGTTCTAACCCACCCAGCTGCTGAAGCCACCAACCACGGCCTGGGAGCACCTCTGGAGCACTCCTGCGCTGTCCTGTGAGGGCACTGTGAGTCAGAATCAACTCAACAGCAGTAGATGGGTTCAGACTGTTGTCCTAGCAGTTGAGCACTTAAGCATTAAGCTGCCAGGGCTCCTGCCATATGTGAGTAAGTGGCCCAAGTGTCTAGCTGTGCCGTGACAGTGGGGGGGGGGGAGGGTGCACACTTTGCTTCTGCCTCACAGGCCTCAGCGAAGAGGAACTTTTGTCCAGAGTGGTGGTTCCAACATCATCCCCATTCTTCACATTGAACAATAACTACACAAAAATAAAAATAATCACCCCAAACTCACTGCCATCAAGTCGATTCTGCTTCCTAGTGACCCCATAGGACAGGGCAGGGTTGCTCCATAGAGTTTCTGAGGCTGTAAAGCTTTACAGGATCAACCAGTCTCATTTTTCTCCTACAGACCAGCTGCTGGGTTTGAACCAAAGACTTTGCTGTCCGCAGCCCAGTGCCTAACCCACCATGCTACCAGGGTACCTCTGTCAGCACCATCTTTTCCCTTCTGCTGGGGTAGTTAGTTGCTGTTAGCTGTTTGCTTAGTTAGACCCTGGCTTGTAGCCACCCCCAATGCCTGGGCCCCATGCTTGGGGGTGGGGTGGGCTACTGTGACCCGTGGGCTTTTCGCTGGTTGACTTTGGAAGTGGATTACCAGGCCTCTCCTCCTAGTCTGCCTTAGTCTGGAAGTGCCACGGACACTTGCACAGCCTCATGATAACCCGCAGCCTCACTGACAGGCAGCTGGTAGCTGTACCTCAAGGGAGGGGAGAACTCTCCTTTGAGCCACCCGGTGGGCTGAGCCTGGGTAAACCGAAGCCCTGGGGAAGGCAGGCATGCCTGTGTGCTCAGAACAGAGTGCCCAGGGGCCCTGCCTCCCACAAGCCCTCACTTCCCCCTTGGTTGATCCTTCCAGGTCTCCCACGGCACCAGAGCTGGTGGTGTTGCCATCACTGCTCATCCACTGCATTCAGGACGAGCCCCCAGATTTTGAGCCCCCCACCATGTCCAACCCCTTCTTGAAGCAAGTCTTTAACAAGGACAAGACGTTCCGGCCCAAGCGCAAGTTTGAGCCAGGCACGCAGCGCTTTGAACTGCACAAGCGGGCGCAGGCGTCGCTGAACGCGGGGCTGGACCTGCGGCTGGCCGTGCAGCTGCCCCCGGGCGAGGACCTGAACGACTGGGTGGCCGTGCACGTGGTGGACTTCTTCAACCGCGTCAACCTCGTCTATGGCACTGTCAGCGACGGCTGCACGGAGCAGTCGTGCCCAGTCATGTCCGGCGGCCCCAAGTACGAGTACCGCTGGCAGGACGAGCGTGAGTTCCGCAAGCCCACCGCGCTGCCCGCCCCCAAGTACATGGACCTGCTGATGGACTGGGTTGAGGCCCAGATCAACAACGAGGACCTCTTCCCCACCAATGTCGGTGAGTCGGGGGAGGGTGGGAGTGGGGTTGGGGATCTCACCCTCCGCTGGCCTCCAGGGCAGACCAGGGTCTCAGCTGTGCCAGCACCATCCTGGTCTTAACTGCAGGAGCTCCCTGGAGCTCTGGTGGCAGGCACTCAGGCCAGTTGCTCGGCTGCTAACCGAAAGGTTGGTTGGTTGAGCCTGCCCTGTGCCCATTGTAAGAAAGCCTTGATGGTCGCCTTGCAAAGAAAGGGTGACCAGTATGGGAACCCTCTGGGCAGCAGTTCCATGCTGTCACACGCGAGGGCGCCACGCCACGAACCAGTCCCGGCGATCTGCTCCTGTACAGATGAAAGCCTATCACGAGGGGTCTCCCGAGTGGTGATTAGCTGGCTGGCGACCCTTGCTTGGTATGCTTCTCTGTGCGTAGCTGTGGCTGGGCTTCCCTCTGCTGGTAGATGGGTGTATTGCATGTGGTTGCACTGAAAGTTTATCTGCAGGCTGGGCCAGAATTGCCCGCGAAGTTGAGAGGTCCACAGCACCCCACAGCACATGGCTGTGGTTTCCCTCTCCACCCACCTCAGGGGCTTCCCCACTGTCCCTGTCCTTTCTGTCTCATGATGGGATGGGCCCAGCAGGAGTCTGCATTTGTCCGTGAGAGAGGACAGGAAGACTAGCACCCTCCCAACCCCTTACACACGGACCCCGTCTTGTCTGGAGCTCTGTTGCTGCCAGTGGCAGCACCCAGGTGATGAGGACTCGCAGTGTCCCATGTGGCCAGAGTAGAACTGCCCACGCGCCTCGACCAGGTCACCAGGCCTTTCTTCTGAGGCTCTCCTGGGCAGGTTCAAAGCGCTCACCTTTCAGCCATTCATTGAGGGCTTCACCACTTACGTTTTGAACATTCAGTTTAATAAATGACGTGGACATGCTTCCCGGGAACAGACTACTCTTCAGTGGCTTTAGTCCATTCAGTCATGTCGTCATCAGGTTCCAGAACATTCGTCACCCAGAAAGAAACCTCATGCCCATTAGCAGCCCCTGCATTAGCGCCTGGGACCAGGCATGGGATCAGACACCATGGGGTCTTTGTGACTGGCTCCTCTCACCGAGCACCAGGCTTCTGAAGTTCACCCATGCTGGGATGTGTACACGCCTTATCCCTTTTATGACTGAGTAGCACTTATCAGGAGCCCTGGTGGCACAGTGGGTAAAGCATTGGGCTGCTAACCACAAGGTGACCTCAGCTCCACCTCAACTTCTCTGAGCCTTTATTCAAGCATCTGTGCAGTGTGCCAGGGCTGTGCCTGCTAACCGCCTGCATGCTCTCCCGCCCCCGCCCCTGCCAGGCACGCCGTTCCCCAAGAACTTCCTGCAGGTGGTGAAGAAGATCCTGTCTCGCCTGTTCCGTGTGTTCGTGCATGTCTACATCCACCACTTTGACCGCATCGCCCAGATGGGCTCCGAGGCGCACGTCAACACCTGCTACAAGCACTTCTACTACTTCGTAAGGGAGTTCAGCCTCATCGATACCAAGGAGCTGGAGCCGCTGGTGAGGGCTGGGGCCATCCTCAACCCACGGTCACTGTAACACAGCCTGAGAGGCCAGGGCCAGGGTCCCCCAACAAGCCAATGTCCATTTCCCAGAGTTGTAGCTGGGGACCACCCTTCAGAGTCGGTGTCCACATCAGGAGGAGATAACAGGAGGCCAGGTGCCTCCTCCACCCTGGTCTGGGCCTTGTGTCCTCTAGGTATCGGCCTTTCCTGTGACCTATCACCTCAGGGACATGAAGCAGGCGGCTGTCCTCATGGGGGAGGCTCTGGTGACAGGATTGAACAAGGGCAGATCCATCACCTCCACAGATGCTTTTTGGGGTAGACGATCTCTGTACCTTGGGACATCCCCAACCCCATCAGACCTGCTGGACTAGTGACCACCCTGTGCCCATCAGCCTCGTGTGTGCATAGCAGAGCTCCCGGTAGAAAGAAGCAAAACTGGCCCCGAGAAAGCAAGTCCACACAGGGACGGTTGCTTCTGTAGAGGCAGCGACCACTGGGGTGACCAAGAGTGGCCACATCCTTTCTAAACCCAAAATTCCATTTCCCTGATGAGACCCCGGGGTTCGTGCAGGGTGGGATGGGGCAGCATTGGGCTGCTGAGAGGTCAGAGGTCCTGTAAAAATGGAGTTGGGGGTGACCATATCTGACCTCCTCTGGCTTCCCTATTGTTACGAGGCAGAAATCAGACATGCCTCCATCCTCTATCTTTCTTGATCCTATTCTGACAGCAGCCATCCCTCCGCAGCGCCCTGCTGCACTAGGTTCGATCCATTGTTGCAGTGACCACACAGAACTCACAGTTAGGGGATTTACAGGGGAAGCTAATGGGTTAGATCAGTAAACAGTAAGGGTACAGTCACTGGTCTACATAACACCTCTCTTCAGCCAGCAGCCAGGCCTCTCTAGTCCTCAGTCTCTCTATCACTTGGTTCCTTGACCTCTGTCTCCATGGATCAGGAAGTAGCATGCCTGTCCCTCTGCCTCTCAGCCCCATAGTCTGGGCACTGCTGCTCAGCTCTATCTCATAGTCTCCTTGCCTCGGCTTCCTTCTTAGCCTGGATCTTATGCTCTGTCTCGTGGTCTCTTTCCATGATGCCTCTGAGCTCAACCTACCCCCACCTCAGACAGAGATCCTGTGTTAGGCTGGGTTGACTAGAGAAAAATCTAGGGAGACTCATATGTGTATAAGAAAGAGCTTTATATAAAAGAGCAACTGTATATTGAGAAAACACCCCAGCCTGGTCCAGATCAAGTCCATAAATCCAATATTAGCTTGTATGTTCAATGCCAGCCTATGATTTCCTCTTCAAACTCATGTAGCACATGCAATGGAAGCTCACAGGCCAGGGGGTGGAGAGTCTTGTGGATCCAGTGGCGGTGGAAACATCTCAGCCCTGGTGTGGGTCTCCACGTGGTTCCATCAGCTTCAGGGCTCTGGTTCCATGTGTCTTGTCAACAGGAATACGAAGCAGAGAGTGTAGTGTATAGCTGGCCTCCAGTGAATTGTTTATCTCCTTGGAGGCTTCAAATGAGGTCATCAAGCTGTGACCCGATTGGCAGAGTAGACTCCACCCCTTCCCAGATGCTGTCGCTATCACAGATCCCGAGTGTACTCTTCTTCCAATGGTCCTGGGCCTTCTCGCTCTGCTCATCCTTCCAACCAGGGGCGGTAACTAAAGCGAACCTATCCCCTCAATTCATGTTGTGGTTAAGTGCTGTCTGTAAGTGTTTTATGATGCCCCGTTTGTATCGTCCCCCAGTCAGCCCATCATTGGGTGGGAGTGACAGAGACGTGGATGTGGTGGTTGGTGGCGGCCATCCAGTCAGTTCCGACTGACAGCAGCCCTGTGTACAACAGAACAAAACACTGCCCAGTCCCGCGCCGTCCTCACAGTTGTTCCTGTGTCTGAGCCCGTTGTGGTAGCGACTATGTCAGTCCATCTGGGTGGGATCCTTCCTCTTTTTCGCTGCCTCTCCACTTTATCACACGTGATAAAGACTGCCATGGGTGGAAGAGCCACGGTGAGAAATGCCCTTTCTCCACTGACCACTCTGCAGGAGAAGACAGATAAGGCCGTGGGCTCCCGTAAAGATTTACAATCTGGAAGCTATGGGCAGTCCGACTCTGTCCCTCCGGGTTGCAGCGGGCTTGGGGTTTCTGACTGGGGGAGCTTGGCTCTGCCAACTGGATGGAGCGTCTGCTCAGAGGCTGTGGAGGGGTACAACCCAACACCCCACCACAGAGCAAACCCCTGCATATGAGAGGGTCACCACACGATCCTCTTAGATACTCCCCGTATCAGGAAGAGCCTCTACGTGCAGCCCCATCCATACCATACTGTTTCCCTGTGGGAGGGGCTGCTCACTCCAGGCACCACCCCCTGGAGGCCAGGGGTGAGCCACCGCACCCAGCAAATGTCCTGGCCTGGACAGGTTAAGTGCTTCCAGTGCTGCTTCAGCTTCCTGGATCATTTCAATGGGTATTCTGTCAGTTCCCGGAGCCTTGTTTGGGCTGATGCGTTCAGTGCAGTGTGAACGCCTTCCTTCAGCACCGCTGGTTCTTGCTCCGATGCGTCCTCCTGACGTGGTGGGCTGTCGGCCAGCCCTTTCTGGAGCAGCGATTCGGTGTGTGCTTTCCATCTTCTCTGGATGCTTCCTGCCTCATTCGAGATTTTGCCTCTAGAATCTTTCAGAATTCCACCTAGAGGCTTGAATTTTTTCTTGTGTGTTTGTTTGTTTTTCTCCTGAGTTCTTCTACTTTGACTTTGTAACTCCAGGCGTAGTGGTGGTGGCAATCCCAGTCTGGCTCTCCTAGTGCTGATGTGGTGGAAATGCCACACGTTGATGGCATTCAAGAGCCAACCCCCCTGCCAGGGAGTCAATTCCGACCACTCCCTGGAGCTTCCGAGACTAAATCTTTACTGGGGTGGACAGAGTGACTGGTGGATTTGAACCACCACACACCTGTCAGCGGTACCCCAGGGTTGCTTCAGCAATGCCTGTACCATCTCTTTTTCTTCCTCGCTTGTGGTGGGACGAGGGCCCCCTGTGGCTTAGTACCTTACATGTTGGGCTGCCCAAGGTGAGACTTTCTGCTCCCTTCAAGATGGACAGCCCACCTTGGAAACCCGGAGGGGCAGTTTCACTCTCTCACACAGTGTCTCTCTGAGGCAGAATCGGCTCGTTTTGGTCACACAACCTTCGAGCATCTAACTCTTAGGTTGTCCATGCTCCTTTCGAAGTTGAGTTCCAAGGCTCCACAGGGAGCCAGGAAGGGCTTCTTTTCCAGACTCTGCTTCAGAAGTTTCCGTCCAGTGTCTGGTCACCTACATAGGCAGCTGTTGTGTTTTTGTGAATATCATGTATCCTTTGTGTCACTTCCTGAGTGCCCACCTAATCTTCCTCTGGGTGCTTGTCCCACAGAAAGAAATGACCACGCGGATGTGCCACTGAGGTCCCCATGGCAGTGCCCTGCAGATCCACAGGCTCTCCGGCAATAACGGTTCGGCATGCCAGCATCGAATCTTCCTAACCTGAGCACTTCAGCAGACTCAGCTTCTCTTGGACCTTGAATGACCCCACCTGGGCCATGGGATTTCTGCCCCATGGCCCATTCCCCAGTACCCTCAGTGGGCCCCAGCATCCCTGAGCCTCAGTCTTTTCGTCAGCCTCACGAGGCAGTGGAACTTGAGCTCCATAACTGTGTGTCGTCTGTCAGCAAATGGAAGCATCCAGTTTGCTTCTAAGCCACCTGTTGTTTGCCAGGAGGCTGGAGAACTTTGCCAGGGTTGGTCCTGGCACAAGGACCCGCCCTCTGGGAAGTTCAAACCTCCCATCCCACCAAAGCCTGCACTGTGCAGCCTGACTGAGGCTGATGCCCCTTCCCCAGAGAAGCCTGGCTGGGAAGTGGGGGAGCAGAGGGTGCCTCTGAGCCTTGAGCCCCCATCAACCCTATGGGTTCCTCTTCCATAAGAGGAACGAGTGGGCTCCGGCTTCCTTCCATTCCCTCTCCGGCCCTTCCTGCATCCACTGCTGTTCCTTCCCAAGCCCTCAGGTGTCCCCATCACTGGGTCTCCAGCCCCAGAGCCTGACCTGCACCCAGCTCCAGACTTCCTGTGCCCTTCAGGTGTCCTCAAAGGTTTTGCTCTTGCACCATCTTGTTCCATCTCATTCACCTCAAGATGCATTTAAAAAAAAATTTTTTTTTAATGACCTACCACTAATGATGTCCTGAAGGAGTCTGGGTGACACAAGCAGTTAAGGGCTTAGCTACTTGCGGGACAGTTGGTGGCTTGAATCCCTTAGGGTCTCCATGAGTCAGACTGACTTTTGAGAAGCCTGGGAGAAAGGTCCCGGCTCTGAAGGCCCCGGAGCAGTTCTCCCGTGCCCTGCTCACAGTCCGCTTCGCCGCAGCTCACAGCGCACTCGAGGAAGGCCCGGAGTCCTTCATGAAGGGGTCCGCAGGAGTCTTCTCTCAGGGGCCTCTGCTCTGATGGGCAGCCTGGGGGGTTTGCCGATAGTTTGCCTGGATGGGACTTTTCTAGAGCTTCTTCTGGAAGCCCTTTGTTTGCATGCTCTCAGCCCTGTCTCAAACCCCCAAAGCACTGTTGCCCTGGAGAGCATGGGAAGGTATGCCTGCGTCCTGGATCAAGCTGCACTGGAATGACCAAAGAAAACCATACTTTGGATCTGGCCGGGTCCCTGAGCCCACCTACAGCCCCACACTCTGGTCCAGCTGGACCCCCTCCCTGCACTCCATGGTACCACCCACCATTGTGCTCAGTGCTGCTCCCAGTGGACGACCTTCCCACCCGGACCTCCACCTGTCCCCACATCAACAGGACTGAGCATTCCCCGTGTTCACCGAGGGTCAAGGCCCCATGCACCTCTCTCCTGGCTCACAATGAGAGAGCTCACACAAGCAGTGAAGCCGACCTCCAGCGCCTGGAATCCAGCTCTGGCAGCTGCTTGCTGGGAGGAACTCAAAGCCAGGCCCTGGAGCCATTCCTGTGCTCAGACACTTTCATTGAATGTAGTTCCTTTTCCTTTCTAAAACAGTGACCAAAGAGCCAGAACTAGTTTCCCTTTACCAGGAAGGAGCCCTGGTAGCACTTGGTTGTTAATTGAGAGGTCAGCATTTCTAGCCTACCCAGGGTGCCTTGGAAGAAAAGACCTGGCAGTCTGCCCATGGAGATGACAGCTTAGCAAGCCCCCAGGGCCCTGCTTCCCTGTCGAGGAGGGACACTGGGGGGGCCCCTGCACCACCAACAACCGAGGGTTGAGAACGTTCCTGCTTTCAGTTCAGATCCTTGAGGCTGGCCAGCACCGACAGACGGAAGGAGAGGAGGTGTAAGCAGGGAGGGCCCCCGTCCAGGACTGCCGCTGCATCAGTCCACCACTTGGAGGGCCGCCCCTGCCCCCCTGTGCTCCCCTCCGTGGGTTCAAATATCAGGATATATGGTGTCTAGTCATGTTTAGCTGCTGGCTATTGTCCGAGTGCCTACGGGCAGGCCTGCCATTGGGAAACAGCGCCACAGCCATGTCAGACACTGTTCCCAACGGTGTGACCGTTGGTTTTTGGGGAACAAGAAAGTCTTAGGCGTCGCCGTGTTTTGTGGCCTTGGTGGCTCTGACACTTCTTAGCAGGGCAGGAGGTTCGGTGGGAGAGCTCTTCTCTTCTCCAAGGCAGACCTGGCCTCTATTTCCAGCCAGTGCCAGCCGGCCCGCTGTCAGCACAGGCTGGGCATTGCTGTGGTGCCGAGCAGACTCCGACTCTGGCAGAGCTTCCAGACTCAGTCTCCAAGAAGCAAGCCCTGGTGCATGTCAGGTACACAAGGGTGCAGGGCAGGCAGGAGCGGGCAGCCTGGGTTCTGTCCTGCACGCACCATTAGCGGCTGGCTCAAGGGCAACAGTGGGTAATGAAGTGGACAGGAGCACAGAATTGCCCACAAAAGGCTTTTTATGTGGGGATGGTGGGAAAGAAAGATACATTCCTTTATTCCTTGAGTCATTACCAACACCTGGCCAGTAGAAATGTTACCTCGGAATCTTGTTTGCCCAGTGAAAGGAAAGGAAACAAAAGTATTTAGTGCAGAACCACAGTCTTGGAAGGGGCTCCGCTTCCCCACCCCACAGGGAACTAGCACCAAGACCAGCCCATCAGGCACAAGGCATGGGGCAGAGTTGTTCCCCAGGTTCATCTCGGAGGGAGCCTGGTCCTCCTCCCTCTGGGCTGGGCGGGTTCAAGTTGCCAGCCTTTGGATTAACCACTTAAGCATTGCATCAACAGGGCACCTACCCATCATGTATTGCCTTAAAACTTGGTTTGTTTAGATCCATAATGTTTCTAAATTAGCCTGCATTTTCAAAAAGTAATAATAACAAGTTGATAAATGTTCAAATGGCAGAGATATCTTTGATGACGATATAATGCATTCAGGTTCTACAAAAAATAATCATGTGGGATAAGTGATGTTACATTCTGGGGGTTGCAGTCAATCATGTGAAGCCAAGCTTGTTGGATAGAAAACTGATCCACTCTGTAAACCTTCACCTGATTCATCATCAAGGTTTAAAAATATTAACCAAAAATATTAAAATGAATAAATGCCATAGCATACGGTTGAGTTTACTGATGATCTCCCTGTCTCAACTTGATTAACAACATGTGCAGATAGAATTTATCATTTCTGCTCCACCTTTATGATATTTTACTTCCATAATATCTCAGTATGTTAGTCCAGGTTGACTAGAGAATCAAATTCATAGGCATTCATAGGTGTATAAGAAAGAGTTTTATATAAAAGAGTAATTGTATATTGAGAAAACATCCCAGTCCAAATCAAGTCCATATGTCCAATACCAGCCTATAACTTCCTTTTCAGACTCATGCAATGATGCCAAATGCAGGAAGATCACAGGCCAGTGAGTGAAAAGTCTTGTGGATCTAGTGGCGGTGGAAGAATCTCAACGCTGGCATGAGTCTCCACGTGGCTCCTCCAGCTCCAGGGCTCTGGCTTCATCAGCATAGCTCCATCTGGCTTATCAATAAGAATGTGAAGCAGAGAGTGTGTCCTGCCTCTAGGGAGGAGGACAGGAGTTCCCAGAATTCTCAAGAGAAGGCCATGGCCACACAGAGGCCTCATTGGCTATGACCCGATTAGCAGGCTAGACTCCACCCCTTCCGTCAGGTGGACAGGAGATTATGTAACTGCCACACTCAGTTCAAAGAGTTCGTGGAAAAATGGAATAAAAAGGTAATGGAATATTTCCATGAACATTTTGAGGTCCCCTAGTAAACCTTTATCCCCAGTCTCCAAAAAAATCAACCAGCATATACTGATCTGTATACTGGATCATCTCCGGTCCACAGGACAGTATAGAACTAGTCTTCAAGGTTTCTGAGACTAAATCTTTGTGGGAACAAACTGTCTCATCTTCCTCCCTCTGGGCAACTGCTGGGTTTGAGCCACTGGCCTCTTGTGCTTAGCAGCCTGGTACCTAACCCTCAGTGCAACCTGGAATCCTTCCTCTAATATCTGCTCGGTGGGTAGTTGGATATGCCGGTTCAGAGGATGGACTCGGGCCAGTGAGTCCTGAGGCAGATCGTGTGACTTCATCTTTGGTGTCTTTGACTAAAGGGTTTAGTCTTGGGGACATGTTATATTGTGGAGGCTGTAATCAATAACAAGCAAAATGGGTGTGAATGGTTGAACGGGAAACTGATATGCTCTCTAAACCTTCCCCTAATTTACCATAAAAAATAGATGCATTTGAATTGTGCTGGAGAAGAAGATTGAAAAGTACCACGAACTGCTACAATGACAAACAGATTGGTATTAGAAGTAAGGCCAGAGTGCTCCTTAGAGGCAAGGATGGCAAGACTTTGTCTTACATACTTTGGACATGTCAGGAGTGGCAAGTCCCTGGAGGAGGACATCAAGTTCGGTTAAGTGGAAGGGCAGCAAAAAAGAGGAAGTCTCGACAAGAGGGATGGACACAGTGGCTGCATCCATGGGCTCCGGCACAGGAACAATGGTGCGGGTGGCTGCAGGATGGCGCGGTGCTTCATTGTGTTGAGCATACAGTCTCTATGGGTCGGAGTCACCTCGATGGCACCTAACAAAAACAATTTACCTCAAAGATTTGGAGGCAGATTGGGACCGGCCACTGTTGAGAACAGGAAGAGTGGACGCTGAGGGGACATATGTTAGTCCAGGCTAACTAGAGAAACAAATTCATAGACAATCGTGTACAAGACAGAGCTTTATATAAAAGAGTAATTGCATATTAAGGAAATAGCCCAGCCCAGTCCAGATCAAGTCCATAAGTCCGATATTAGCCCATTTGCCTGTTACCGGTCTATAAATTCCTCATCAGACTCATGCAACACATGCAGTGACACTGAGTGCAGGAAGATCACGGGCTGGTGGGTGGAAAGTCTTGTGGATCCAGTGGCAGTGGCAGCATCTTAGCCCTGGTGTGGGTCTCCACATGGCTTCCCCCGCTCCACAGCTCTGGCTCCATCAGTATGTCTCCATGTGGCTTATCAACAGGAATGTCTCACGGAGATGAAGCAGAGAGCGTGTCTGGCCTCCAGTGAGCTATTTATCTCTGTGACGCCTCCAAATGACGTCATCAAGCTGCAACCTGTTTGACAGACTAAACACCCCTTCACTCTCAATAGTCTCAAGTTGACAGCAGATTATGTAACTACCACAGGACACCAAGTCAGTTTGCAGACCCAGAAGTATAGAAAGGAGAGCCCAGAGCCTTGTGCCGTGACTTCTCAGCCCCAGATCAGGTGCCATGTGCCTGTGGGGAGGGACCTAGTATTTGGATTGGATTCAAAGTGCATACTCTGGGGAAGATCCTCTCCAAGCACCTCAGTCTTCTACAGGATCACCTTTAGACTTCTGGTCTCATGGAAGACTTGGTGGTACAGTGGTCAAGTACTCAGCTGCCAACCGAAAGTCCTGTAGTTCAAACCCAGCAGGAGGAAGACTTAATGGTCTACACCCATGAAGTTCATAGCCCAGGAAGTCTAATGTGACAAGGCCATTCTATGGTGCCCTGTAAGCTTGCTATGACTTAGACTTGACTCAATGGCCCTGGCATTGGAGTCCCTGGGCTGGGCAAAGGCTAACACGCTGGGCTAAGTGAAATGGTTGACTGTTGGAGTCCACCCAGTCGCCCCTGGGAAGAAAGGTCTGATGATCTATGACTGAACAGCCAGCCATTGAAAGCCCTACGTGTAGTTCTACTCTGTCAAATGATGGGGTCGCTATGAGTTGGAATCTAATCAATGACAAACCACAACCTGGAGTTTATGAATCAACCCTTTGTGGCTGGCTCAGTAGGGGCCCCCAAGGTTTCCCTACCCAGCTGTCTGGGCCTGTGGATCTGGTGCCTGCATCAGTAAAAGGGACCCTGCAGGTGGGTGACATAAATGGCCTTGAGGTAGGCGGTGACCCTGGCTCCTCCAGTGGCCCAGATTCTCTGATGGAGGCAGGAGGGGAAGACTTCGATCTGGAGGGGCAAGGACAAAAGGCAGAGAGATGAAGAGAGAGAGACAGACCATAACCTGCTCCACTGCTGCTCTTGAAAACTCAGGAAAGGGCCACAGGCCAAGGACTTTGGCATCTCTAAAACCAAAATCAAACTCACTGCCATTGGGTCTGGAAGGAACTGGCTCTGCCCACACCTTGAATGCAGGTCTGTGTGTTCTTTAATTTGGTATGTAGTCATTCTGACAGAGCAACTGAACTTTAGAGTTTGGGGTTTGGGATCAAATCAGCCTTTGCCATCATGGTTTATCCTCTTGTAAGTTAGGTCTGGGAAAGGTTTTGATATAAATATCCACTTATTTTTACTTTTGTTCCTCTATGTTTTTTAAATTTTTATTTCCTATATATATGAGGGGTCTTCAAAAAAGTTCATGGAAATTTTAAATTGTCTTTTAATTCCATTTTTCTATGATCTCTTTAAAGTCCCTTGGTAAATATACTAAAATCCAGGTAAATACTCTCTGCCATCAAGTTGATAATGACTCCTATAGGTCAGAGTAGAGCTGCCCCTGTTTCTGAGACTGTAACACTTTGCAAAAGTAGAAAGCCTCCTCTTTCTCCCCCAGAGTGGTGGGTGGGTTTGAACTGCTCACAGTGAGATTAGCAGCCCACTATGCCACCAGAGCTCTTGTCAGAAAAAGTAGAAAATTTCATTTTCAAGCATGATGAAAGGTAAGCCTCTAATGAATTTTTGTTTTATTTTTAAATGTTTTATTGCATGCCTATGTCTCTTTGTCCATCTCAACAATTTGGAAATGTACAATTCACTGGTGCTAATTGGACATTAAATAAAGAAGCGGGAAGATGGATTGATGCATTTCTTTTTTTTTAATGCATTTCAATTATGATGCTGGGGAAGAGTATTGTAAGTACCATGGACAGCCAAAAGAACAAACAAATCTGTCTTGGAAGAAGTCCAGCCAGAATGCTCCTTAGAGGTAAGGATGGTGAGCCTTCATCTCTGGTACTGTGGACATGTTATGAGGAGAGACCAATATCTGAGCAAGAAATCATGCTTGGGAAAGTAGAGAGACATCAAGCAACAGTAAGACTGGACAGTAGCTGCAACCATGGCCTCAAGCATAAGAACAGGTGTGGAGACAGTGCAGGGACCCAGAGGGCTTCATTCTGTTGGACGAAGGGCTCAGGTGCATCAGAATGGAGTCAAAGGTACCTCAAACCACAGTAGCAACACGAATAATTCAAACGCATCAATTTTTCTTTGATCTTCCTTATTCATTGACCAACTTTTTCATACCTATGAAGCCATTAGAAAATTAATCCGCTTTCGCAGGAGGAGGAGCGCCTGGTCTGGTGGCTTTGGAATGCTCGGAGCTTCAAAGACTATTGAGGGCAGTCTCAAATCTCTGTCTATACTCACAAGGAGGAGAAAGGACCTCAGTTGGGCCTTTGTTTTTTAATCCATTTTTGATCTGGTGAGTTGGATACTTAACACAATAAAATTTCCTCCAGTTGCTTCATTTTTTTAAAAAAAGAAAAGAAAATTAATCCACCACAAACTCAGGCACATGGTGGTTCAGTGGCTGACAAGGGTGTTGTTTGCTTCTTACTCTTCAGGTTTCTTGCAACAAATAAACAACAAGTTTTAATCATGAATTCTGTGTAAGTTTACAAAGCCAACCAGTTGTACATCCAACAGATCACAGACATTGGCTTCATCTCAACCATTCAGTCCACCCAATGTGCCACCACATCCCATTTCTCCCACCGTTTTCTGTATAGATTCCTCCTCCTTTCAAAATCATTCTGAAGTTTATCCTTCAATAAATGTGTGCCCTTTTGATCTCACGTGACACTCAACTTTATCCACTCCATGGGTCAGGAAATCCGCCGCCGTATGTCTCCTGCTTTGGCGCTCAGTTCAGTTGTTGCAAACAGTCTGCCATTCAGCTTGCAAGATTCCAGGCCCTCAGCCCTACACAGATCAGACTGGGTTGGCAGTGTGTGCAATCGGCCTAGGGAAAGGACAACAAAGCATGACACAGGCCAACTGGAGTCTTACAACAAATTCACTGCTGCAGACTGGATTTCAACGCAAAGCGACCCAATAGGGCAGGGTGGAACTGCCCTTTTTGAGACTGTAGCTCTTTACGTGAGTAGATTACCCGTCCGGCTTTCTTTTTGAATTGCTGTCCATGCAGTTAGCAGCCCAACACTTAATGACTATGCCACCAGGGTTCCCTCAACCATCATAAAGATGTGTAAATACTGAGCCCCCAATAAAATGAGTTTAAAAAATGTTGGAAATTTTAATAAGCAGTAAAAAGCATCTTTTTTCTCTAAAAGAACTTGGTAAAAGAATGTTTCAGATCATCAAATATCAACTTTTGTGTACCCTTTGAAACATTCCCCTGAAATATGCATTCAAGAAAATCTGGGATTTTCTCTAAAGAAAGAAATAATAGACAATGGTGGCAAGGTCAGCAGCCCTGGAGGCATAGAGCTTTAACTTTGGGCTGCTAAACTGCAAGGTCAGCAGTTCAAAACCCTTTGCAGCTGGGGACTGTCGACCCTTGTAAAAAGTTAAAGACCCAGAAAGGGCAGTTCCACTTCATCCTATACATAGGGTCGCTATGAGGGACTCCACTCGATGGCCATGGCTTTGGATTCGATCCGGGAGCAAGATGACAAACACAAGTTGGAACCACTGAATCCCACGGGCCCAAGTGAGAGCACTCGAGGTTTGTGCACGGGCCCCTTCCGCTGAGGCACCGACGGCTCCGCAAACAGGAAGCGGAAGTGTGACTTCTCCGGTCCCTTTGCGGCTGCTTGAGTCGTACTCGGCCGCCGGCTGGGGAGGCCGCTTTTCTCTCGGTGACGGCGGCGGGCTTGGTCGCCTGACAGGCCGCCCCGCGCCCCGGAGCCTCGGGACCCCTGCCCCCCGGGGAGACCCCACAGTGCGCTCCAGGTAGGACCGTGTGAGTGAGTGCCCGGCGCCCAGGGCCCCTGCCCCGCGGGCCCTGCTGGGTGCGCTCCCTTCCCCGGGCTGACGCGGAGACCTCACCCCCGCGCGCACACCCCCCGCCATGGCGAGACCACAGCCCCCTACAGCGTGTGTACCGTTTTTGCGTCTGTGTCTGAAATGCCATCGCGTTTCATCGCCCCACCCCCACCCCCGCAGTGACATAAAACTAGTGCTCGCTCTCGCCCCTTTCCACACACACACCACGTACCATGTATTCGATGACACCCCCCAACCTTAAAATGATTTTCGTTGCTACTTCATCACTGTCATTTTTCACAGGCGACCCGTGAAAGGGTCCTTAGATTCCACGAAGGGGTCGAGACCCACAGGTTGAGAACCGCTGCTTCGGTGCCGCCTCCTGGTCGCAAAAGAGCACTGGCTGTCAGTTAGGCAATGTTCCTGTGCTTTTTACAAAGTCGTTGCCCTGAGAAATGAAATGCTTCACCTGGGCACGGTGTTAGACCTATTCACAGGGCAGGTGCCTAGTCCTGATCACCATTCCTCTTCCTAATATGGCTCTTTGGTTCCTGTGCTGCATAAGGCAGGAATTTTGTTGAGTATTGCTTATCAAACAAAAATGAAGATTGTGGTGAGAGACAACCCCCTCCTTTAATGGTTATAGGTTGAGACAAATGAAGTTTAAATGCATGCATTTAATCCAAAAAACTAAACTCGCTGCCCTGCAGTGGATTCTGACTCGCAGTGATCCTACTCTCTAACAGGAGTAGAAAGGCCCTGTCTTTCTCCCGGGGAGCAGCTCATGATTTCAAACTGTTGACCCTGTGGTTGACAGCCCAATACTACTCCATCAGGGCCCCTTAGTGCATGCATGTTTATGCCGATTTCAAGAGGGAAATACCTGCTATAAGGACTTTTATTGACTCTAAGGCAGACATTTTTTTTAAACAATTTATTGGGGCCGATACAATTCTTTTCACAGTTCATACATATACATACATCAATTGTATAAAGCACATCTGTACAGTCTATGCCCTAATCATTTTTTTCTCTTCTTTTACATTTTATTAGGGACTCAAACAACTCTTACCACAATCCATACATATACATACATCAATTGTATAAAGCACATCCATACATTCCCTGCCCCAATCATTCTCGAGGCATTTGCTCTCCACTTAAGCCCCTTGCATCAGGTCCTCTTTTTTTTTCCCCCTCCCTCCCCATTCCCCCCTCCCTCATATGCCCTTGGTAATTTATACATCGTTATTTTGTCATATCTTGGAAGGCAGACATTTTTATCATAATTGTGTGAAGTGATCTGGCCAATGCAATGCTGCTTATACACTGGAACCATACATCTTAAAACCAAAGATTCTAAGAACAAAAACTATTGGTATTTTAAGTGTCAGAATAGCAGATTTTAGGAAGATGGTCAAAATGGGAGGCATATATAATGCAACTTTGTCATACACCTTGCAACAGACCCTAGAGCAGCAGTTCTCAATCTGTGGGTCGCCACCCCTTCCCTTTCTCAGGGGTTGCCTAAGACCATTGGAAAACATATTTTCAGTGGTCTTAGGAACCAAGACACTGCTCTATCCGTCTGCTGGCCGGACTGCCCACATGCAGATATGCCCACATACAAGTACCTGGCGTGAAGACTGTGACCCATGCTACACCATGCTTTAAGAAAAAAATTCCATTTATTTGTAATTAGAAATAAATATTTCACAATTTGTAATTACATAATGTTTTTTTGTGATTAATGACTATGCTTTAATGATGTTCGATTTGTAACAATGAAAATACATCCTGCATATCAGATATCTACATGACAAGTCATAACAGTAGCAAAATTACAAATTCAAAGTCCTATTTGAGAACTCATTGGAAATGCAGTTGCTACTAGCATAATGTTCACTGATTTTAATTATTTTCTGTTTGTGTGATTCTCTTTATTATGGAAGCAGCCCTGAGTTTATCCTTGTTCCATTAGTGACGAGATGATTCAGACCTAATTACTTTTAAAAGTCTGTTTTCCATAATAAACAGGGTTCCTGAAACATGATTTTTTGCATTTGGTTGCTAAACACAAGATCAGCAGTTTGAAACCATCTTCTGCTCCTTGGGAGAAAGATGAAGCTTTCTACTCCCATAAAGGGCTGCGAGTCTACCCTGCCCAGTAGGGTTGCTGAGTCAGCCTCGACTCCATGGATGAGCTGCGTTTGTTGGTGTGAGATTGTGAGGTTAGTACAGCCTATGGTTTGCATTGAGTCTTTGAAATTCCCATTTCCCTCTCTCTCCACACAGAAAGCACACCCACTGCCGTCCTGTCAGTGCAGTTGCATCGTGGCACTAACACAGGGTTTCTGAGGCTGTCGAGCTTCATGGGAGCAGATGGCCTCATTATTTCTATTTTAAAAATAATTTTATTGGGGGCTCATACAACTCTTATCACAATCCATCTATCCACCCATTATGTAAAGCACATTTGTACATTTGTTGCCCTCATCATTCTCAATACATTTGCTCTCCACTTAAGCCCTTGGCATCAGCTTCTCATTTTCCCCCTTCCTCCCTGATCCTTCCTCCCTTATGAGCCCTTGACAATTTATAAATTATTATTTTGTCATATCTTACACTGTCCGACATCTCTCTTCACCCCCTTTTCTGTTGTCCATCCCCCAGGGAGGAGGTTATATGTAGATCCTTGTAATCGGTTCCCCCTTTTCACCCTACCCTCCATCCATCCTCCCGGTATTGCCACTCTCACCACTGGTCCTAAAGGGATCATCCGTCTTGGGTTCCCTGTGTTTCCAGTTCCTATCTGTACCCGTGTACATCCTCTGGTCTAGCCAGATTAGTAAGATAGAATTGGGATCATGATAGTGGGGTGGGGGACGAAGCATTTAAGAACTAGAGGAAAGTTGTATGTTTCATCATTGCTTCATTGCACCCTGACTGACTCATCTCCTCCTCCTCAGCCCTTCCATAAGGGGATGTCCAGTTGCCTACATATGGGCTTTGGGTCCCCACTCCGCACTCCCCCTCATTCACAATGATATGATTTCTTGTTCTTTGATACCTGATACGTGATCCCTTCGACACCTTGTGATCACACAGGCTGGTGTTTCCTCCATGTAGACTTTGTTGCTTCTGAACTAGGTGGCTGCTTGTTTACCAGCCTCATTATTTTACGTTGGTGAGATTAGTGGGTTTAAACACTTTTCTTATGGTTTCTTTTCAGTTATACTACCAGATTAAGAAATTAATCGTCTGCTTTTCAAATAGTGTCAATGCTATCATTTTAAGGGGAGGAGCATATATGTAAAACCATTTCCCATGTCAGCAATTTTTACATATATGTTAACGATAACAACTGCTTTCACCCTGTTGTACGACCATCACCTTTACTGGTTCCCAGGCATTTTCATCACTGAGCAGAAAGGCATTAACCTCTTAACCATGAACTTGCCTTCTGTCCATCCACTCAGTTAGCCACTGGGCAGTGGTTTTGGAGTAGTAAATAGAACGGCAGACACTCCCTCCCTTCTCCTTGGGGTCATAGGGGCTCAAACTGCAGACCGCTGACTGGCCGCCAGGCCTTAACCCTTGTGTTGCCAGGGCTAAAACCAAAACCAAACTGTCTGCCATCAAGTCAATGCCGACTCATAGCGATCCTACAGGACAGGAGAACTGTCCCCGTGGGTTTCCGAGGCTGCAACTCTTTATGGGAGTAGAAAGCTCCCATCCTTCTCCCACAGAGCGGCTGGTGATTTCAGACTGCGACCTTGTGGTTAGCACCCCGCAGTGTAACCAACTGTACCACCAGGCTCATGGATAGTCTAAACAGCGGTTCTCAACCCTTTGGGGGTCGAGTGACCCTTTCACAGCAGTCACCCAATTCATAACAGTAGCAAAGTTACAGTGAAGTAGCAACGAAAATAAATTTATGGTTGGGGGGGGGGGTCACCACAACATGAGGAACTGTATTAAAGGGTCATGGCATTAGGAAGGTTGAGAACCACTGGTGTAGAAGTCCTCTCTTATGAACTTGAGTTCTTCCTCCTGTGGAGCGGCTGGTGGTTTTGAACTGCTGCTCAGCGTTAATCACTGCACCACCAGGACTCCTGTTGGAGATAGACTTAATGTTAACAAAATTGCTTTGAGTCAAACCTTCATTAGAAACCACCAGATAGTTCTAGTTTAGAGTCGTAAGACTACCCCTCAGATAACACCACAGTGTCAACTTACATCTCCTACAGCCCTGCTCAGACCCACCCATCCTCTTCCTTTAGTTGGGAGCTTCAACTGGAGCCTTTTTTAGGGGGCATAGTTTGATTGTGCCTGGCCAGGAGGAGACGAACTTCCAGGTTTCGATGTCGTCTCCTGGTACCGGTGGACTCGAGCTCAGATTTCTCTCTCGCTCCCCCTGCTGTCAAGTCAACTCGACCCGACAGGACAGAATTGCTCCTTCAGTTTCCGAGAGTGCAAATCTTTATAGGACTAGGCAGGCTCACCTCTCCCAGGGAGCATCTGTGGCTTATTGGAAGCACTGACCTTGCTACTGTGGACAAACCACCTAACCCACTGTGTTAGGTCCACCAAAGAGCTGTATTATCTCACCTGAACACATTTACTTGCCTGTCTTTTCCAACCAGTAAGTGGCACCAGCATCCGTTCCCTCCCAGCGATCACTGTCACCTAGTCGGTCACTTCCAGCTTACAGTGACCCTTACATGATGGCAGAGCCCCCAGCTGCTCGCCTCTTGCTCAAACCACTGAAAGTAGCTGTCAGGGCTTTATCACTAGTCCCTGTGCTTTGGACTTCTTGTCAGGAGAGACCAGTATCTGGAAGAGGTACAGTGGAGGGGCAGTGAAAAAGAGGAAGGCCCCTTTCCGCTGGCGGCGCTGCGGGATGCGGTCCGCGGGGCGCGTCCTACCGCGGGGAGCCAGGCTCCTGGCGAGGGGCTTGGCGTGGCAGAGACAGGGCCGCAGCGGCCCCCGCCCGCGGAAGGAGGAAAACAGATGCTAGGAACGACTGTGATCCTAAGCATTTGGATGAGTAAATCAAGGATGCCCTTGGCCTTCTGAGGAGTTGCTTGGTTCATTTACAATGTCAGAAGTACTGAAAAACTGCCTTTTCGGTTGCCTGCTGGAAGTCTAAATGTTTGAAGTCATGGCAATAAATTGCTTGTGTGCTTCAGAGAGCGTTGAGTGATTAAGAGGGCTTGTTTCTACCCCCAGAGCAGTGTCAAGAAACTGAAAACATTAGTCCATTTCCGTTTGACTTTACCTTAACACTGTCGTAAGTTTAAAAGCTTGCACGCTTGCACCTAGCAAAATTAAATGCATGGTTTCGCAACCTATTTCCACTCATTGTTGAGGGAAATATTCAATTGAATTAACATTGGGAAAGTCAAAGAGAAAAAGAGGAAGGCCCTCAACGAGATGGCTGGACACAGTGGCTGCGACAGTGAGCGTCAGTGTAAGGACAATGGGAGGTGGCCTAGCATGGGTGGTCTCACTGTTGTACATTCACTGTGTGTCAGAACCAAGTCGCCAGCACCTAACGGCAGCTGTGATGTGTTTAGGGGGTCATGGAATTGGCTCCAATTCAGAGTGACCCTGTGTACAACAGAAAGAACCACCACCCAGTCCTGTGCCCCCGTCACGTACTACGTGTGAGTCTGTTCTTGCCGCCACTGTGTCAGACCTGCAGGTCTTAGACTCTTTGATCAACCCTCTACTGTACCAGGCATGGTGCCCTTCCCATGGTGTCGCCTCCCCAGGTACATGTCCAAAATAAATACATGGCATGCAGGGGACTAGTCCAAGCTCCGCAGGTCTGCGTGATGCGAGGAGCCTCTGCTCCTCTGCTCGTTTCTCTTTATCACTCGAAGGTGTTCTCCCCACCCAGCAGGAAAAGGGATAGTTAAGTAACGGAAACCAAACAAGCTATCCTTCATATGTGGAATAAAATCCAGATGTTTTACTGTTGGTCTACAAGATCCTACACAGTCCTGCTTGTATGTAATTCTCTGACTCACATTTATGAAATTCTCTCGTTAGATAATCTCCTCACATGGATACTGGGCTCCTTTTCAAAGCGGGGAAGCTATTCCGTGTCTTTCAGCCTCTGTACTAGGTATTTCCTCGATTGGAGGGAAGCTTTTCAACGTAGGGATTTGATAGTTCTTACACTTAAGATCTTGAGTCAAATGTCTCCTGGGAGAGTGCCCTTCCTGTCCCGCTCAGCTCCTCCCGCTTATGTCTGTGTTTAAATGTTACTGCAGTTTCAGATTGGGGTAAATCACATTAATCTTCATGGTATGAATTACAAGAAAATGAAATTGAATGTTGTCTTTAATTTTGCCAGCTCTGAGGAGCTCTGGGGGTGGGTAGCGGTTAGGCATTGGGCTGCGGTCTGCATGGTTGGCAATTTAAAACCACCTGCATCTCTTTGGTGGAAAGATGGGGTTTTCTATTCCTGTAAACAGTTACAGTCTCGGAAACCCACAAAGGGTCGCTGTGAATCAGCTTTGACTTGACCGTGAGTTTGGTTTTTGGTTTTAGAGTTTCCCTATGTGATAATCTTTCAGCAAACAAGCTGTGAAGCTCTGTGTTGTGCAGATGGATGGATGGAAGCATTCATACTGCTCTGCTGTGTTAGTTCCTTAAAGTTCTAAATAGTCCACTAGAGCTGTGAAGGCACCACCCAGATGTTTCCATTAAAATTAATAAAAACTAAACAGCAGAGCTTAGGGACTGGTGTGCAATGAAAGAGAAAAAATCAAGATGAATGCAGGAAAGCTCATTGCAGCATCAGCAGGCACACTGCCAACCATGTAATGCAGTGCTATAAATGAAATGAAGTTGGTTTTAAAAGGTGCACTCGAAGGGTTTTAACCATATGTCATCAAAAATGAATGAGTGACCGCGATGAGTGCATTCAGAAAAGGTGAAAAATATGCTCATCCTGATTAGGGGCAGTTACATAGGTGAACTCACAACCTGAGCATGGCACCTCTCCTCCCTAGAAGAAATCAGTTTCAAGTTTTCCAGTTTGGCAAGCCTTGTTGGATCTCAAGCTGTGAGATAAGTGAATTCCTCCGTCTTGGTGGCAGAAAGGTGAGGCCATGGAGCTGCACGAAGAATACAGGTGTGTGCCTTGGAGGCAGGAATTTCTTCCACCTTAAGTCCACGTGCCCTCAGAGTGGACTATCGACCTCAACCTGGAGGAAGCTAGTAGCCCGCCCCTCTCACCGTTACTCAGCACTGCCTGCTCCCCTGCTTCTTCAATTTCAGGTTTCCAAGGTGGTGCATGGAGTACCAATCCAGTCTAGTCCAGGCGACTGGAGGCTGGTGGAAACCCTTTTGCACATCCTGAAATAAAAAGGAAGGATTCCAACTGCTCTGACTTGTCTGTCTCCAGACCACCCGGTGCTCAACACGCAGCCCCATCCCTCTTCCTGACGTTGTTTCTTGGACTTGGAGATAATTCTGAAAGCTGAGCAAGGAAATGGTGAGTGCTACCGAGAAGTGGGATCTTTTTGCTCTTATGTGGGTAAGGCTTGTGTGCCTTATTGCGGATCAGCTGTGTGCTGTAGACTGAGAAATGGCCAAGGAGCCATCCTGGTCCCTGCTCCACGGTCACTGGGTCTTCCATCCATACATGTGTGAAATTGCCACAGTTGGCTGTCTTGGATCATTTTTCTTTTGTGACTTTCAGAGCTGTCACATGAGGCATTAACAGTCCCGCCTTGTGCCACGGTGCTCTGTGTGACAGTCTGACCAACGCCTGAAGTCAAAGCTGCTCTGGCTGTGGATACTGAGATCTTTAAATCCGAGTGCACCTGGAAGGGCCCTCTGGAAATTCCCCTGTCAATCAGTGGCTCACCAATTGGCTCATTGGACTCTCACCCAAACTTATTGTGACACTGTCCTGGGATTCTGTAGGCTCTATCCAAATCCATCCTTGTCACATCTCGCTTAAAAGTTCTCTTGCCTTCTGTCAGGCATTAGAATATTTTCTGTACAGTTCTTAGACTAAAACTCACTCGCTCGCTCACTCACTCATTCACTGTATCACGGGTTAGAAAGGAAGGTAGCACCTGCCGGAAAAGGCCCTGACTGTCTGTGGGGTCCTTAGTGGTGGTAGGGTCTCCTGACAGTACTAAGGTTATGATACAAGGTAGTGAGTACAGCCGAATCCTGTGTGGGGGCTCAGATCCATGTTCTGTTTACCCCAGTGCCGAAGGCTTTTTCCCTGAGGTGTTCCTGTGTGTGGATCCCCATGAACCCCAATACAGGCCCTTGTGCACTCACCTATGCATAGAGCTGGTATTAATCCCTAAGATTCTTTAACATTCTCTATAGTCTCTAATTAAAATCTGAAATAAAAGCATTCTTTTATGTTAGAGTAGTTCAGCTTCTGAGATAGGTCCATTTGCATTTTTTTGTTTACAATTTCCACTGGAAGAAAATTGCTGCATTAGTTGGTGTGCTTCTACTGATACTTGTTCAAGTGAATGGCTATGTATGTCTCAAACATAGAGCTTGTCTAGCTTAATGAACAAAATATTGCTCTAAATCTTACTTATATCCCATGGAAGTCTTAAAAACTCTTTAACATTTTAGAAAGCATCCTGGTAGCCTAGTGGGCTAAGCATTGAGTCTGAAGTTCCCACCAGCCAGTCACTGAGAGAGAAAGGAGAGGCTGCCTGCTCTGTCTAGATTTAAAGTCTCAAGAACTGAAAGGGGCGGCCTTATTTGGTCTATAAGGTTGCTGATTCCAAATGATGACATTGAGTATTATTACATTTCAGAGACAGTTTCCTGCTGAGGTAATACGACTGTGCAGACTCTGATATCCCTGGTCACTGTTTAGAGAGAAGGATCTAATTTTATGTTTTTGTGGTTTCTACAAGGCCATTAGATTGTTAATGACAGTTGGAGTCCTCAAGGATTACATCTTAAATGATTTTGTTACTGTGGACATGAGTTCTTAGTAAAAACACTTAAAAATCTCATTTGATGTGTATCTATTGGAGATTTCAGTATAACCCACTGCCCTCAAGTCGATTTCATTGCCATAATCCCATAGGCAAAGTAGATTTCCAGAGGGTTTCTGAGGTGGTTCGTTTTACCTGCCTCATTTGCCTCTCATAGTGACTGGTGGGTTCAAACTGCCAACCTTTTGGTGAACAGGCTAATGCTTAACCCACTGTGCCATCGGACTCCTAAAAATAGCCCTCTGTTGCTGAGTACTGTGAACACGTTCCTCCTGCGAGGGCCCTCCGTACAACAGAACCAAGCGTGGAGGCAGTTGCTGCACCCCGGGTCAGGCCAGCTCACTCAGGCCCTCCCTTTGCGCTGATCCGCTACCGAACGCGATGCCCATAAACAACTGCCTTTTGGTCCATGTGTAGATTTTTCATAGGCACGGTGAAGTGTTCTAGAATTCCCATTCTTCTCAAGGTTATCTACGTCCAGTTACATTATAAAGTCAAATGCCTTTGCATCATCAGTAAACCAGAAGTAACCATCTCTGGTGTTCTCTGCTCTCAGCCACGGTCCATCTGACAAATGTGCCCTCCTGCCGGCTCCTCTTCCGGATCCGGCTTGACTTTCTGGCAGCTCCCTGTTGGTGCACTGCTGCGACCGGTGTTGAATAGGTTTCAGCAAAGCTCCACTTGCATATTCCATAAGTGATATTCCTTGCTATCTCCGCATGCTTCTGGGCCATGCTCCTTTGGAATGGGCACAGTGTGCCGCTCCACTAATTTGGCTTGGTAGTTGTACTCCAGATTCCTTGTCATAGGCTTCTGAGGGCTTCCAGCACGTCCTCAGCTTATTGCAACATTTCAGTTAAATCCATCAGTCAGTCCCTGGAGCCTGTTCTTCGCTCATGCCTGCAGTGGGGCTTGGACTTTTTTCTGGTTCCATTAGTTCTTGATCGTCTATGACCTCGTGAAGTGGTTGAAGTGTGACATGATTTTCTGGGTTCAGTAACTTGTATCCCTCCCACCACCATCATCTCTTTAGGCTTCGTTCAATATTTGGTGAATTGAATCTTTCTATATTGTAATGCAAGGCTTAAATTTTTTGTTCTGTTCCTTCAGATTGATATATTCTGAGCACCGTCTTCCTCCTCCGGGTCTTTGCGCAGTATATTGGAATTAAAAGACAAGATGTAAGCATAGTGAAGGGATGAAATTTGAGGGCTGTACCTCAGAGCATAGTTTCCCAAACTTGCGCTTAACTTAGCACCCCTTTTTAGAAGGAAAAAAATGGTTTTTACTCAAAAGTCCTCCTGGCAATTAAAATCTGTAATGCTGGAGCCAATAATCCAGAATAAAGTGTAGATATCTTTTTACAATAACAATCCACTTTGGAAACACTGCCCTACATTATTCCTCTGAGGGACACAGAACCCTGTGACAATTCAGTGAGAGCATGGTACCTACCTTGGCCTGTAGACCTCACACTTTGTTCTGCTTTTCTTTTTTTTCTATTGAAAAAGCCAGCTGTACTCAGTTAGATGATTCCAGACCATCTTCTAAAGTGCCATAGAAGCCAGTCAAACATATGCCTTCTTGCTGTCAGGCCTGAAGGGAGGTATTGATCTTGACTATGTCAATATCATGAAGCATTTCACAGCCTGTTTCACCTAATACTTGTTATCCTTGGCATCCACCATGAAAACAAGTGTGTTGTTATCTTCAATGTTCGTCATGGCAGACTCTGTGTTCAAGGGGAACTTGATGTCGGCCTAATGGTCCAGCTTGTTTCTCCAGGGGGCACTCTTTTTTTTTTTAAATTAATTAATTTATTTATTTTAACAATTTATTGGGGCTGATACAATTCTTTTCACAGTTCATACATATACATACATCAATTGTATAAAGCACATCTGTACAGTCTTTGCCCTAATCATTTTTTTTCTCTTTTCTTCTTTTACATTTTATTAGGGACTCATACAACTCTTACCACAATCCATACATATACATACATCAATTGTATAAAGCACATCCATACATTCCCTGCCCCAATCATTCTCAAGGCATTTGCTCTCTACTTAAGCCCCTTGCATCAGGTCCTCTTTTTTTTTCCCCTCCCTCCCCTTTCCCCCCTCCCTCATATGCCCTTGGTAATTTATACATCGTTATTTTGTCATATCTTGCCCTATCCGGAGTCTCCCTTCCCCCCTTCTCTGCTGTCCCTCTCCCAGGGAAGAGGTCACATATGGATCCTTGTAATCAGTTCCCCGTTTCCAACCCACTCACCCTCCACTCTCCCAGCATCGTCCCTCACACCCTTGGTCCTGAAGGTATCATCCACCCTGGATTCCCCAGGGGGCACTCTTATTAGGGGCATTTGGACTGCCTTCTTAGCCTCAGGCTTTTGGGCCACTGGAAAGTAGGAGATTTGTGAATATTTTTTGTGTGGACTCCTTTCACCATGGCCTTCTTGGCCTTTAAATGCCTTTGCTTTGGCTTTGGTCTTGGGAGGGGCAGGGGCTTCCTTCTCTGCCTGCAGCACCATCTTCGTAAAACAGCACACTTGGCTCTTGTACACATTGACATACATGATTCTTTGCAGCTCAAAATGTGTGTAATATTTTAGGACTCAATGGTACTTGAGGATGTAGCAGTGATATTCAGCCAGGAAGAGTGGGCTTTGCTGGATCTTGCTCAGAGGAAACTCTACAAAGAAGTGATGGAGGAAACCTTCAGTAGCCTGTCAGTAGGTAAGAATGGCATCCTCCTCCTCTCTTTTCTTTGGGATGAACTTGTCAGGATCTGGGCCGGGAAATGCATGCTTTACTAAAGCAGACTAAAACTCTAGTCCGTGTGGCTCACATATCCCCCCTCTCCCATGAACATAAAACTTCGTCTTAAACAGGAAAGTTTTCATTTGTCTGATAAGTAAAAGTCCTCAGCTCTTAAAGTATTATGTTTGTCATCATTGGCTTCAGTTAGTCCAGTTAGGGTACTGAGAGATTTGTGATGTAGTAACCTATAAAAGTGGCTATCTTGACTACAAGATGAAATGGATTCGGGGACAGATGGCTCACGCTAATCCACGGGTGGAAGGAAGGAAGTTGCTGGAGAGCACATTCCTGCCTCAGTGATATGCAGTGGTTCATCGCACTGCATCTTCATTCCATTTTCCACAAGCTTCAAACTTTGTATACTGTTCCTTGTTGTATGTTCCATCTCCTCTTAGCTCTCCAAATTTCACTTTTTATATTTCACTGTTACATACAATCATCATGGACTTATTTCCTAGTAAATTACTTTTTAACCATTATCAGAGGGTTGAAATAGTAAATGTGTCTAATCTTTCATTGTGCATAAAAACCTTCATTCTCCTAATAATTGCTTTCATTTTTGTTTTATATTGTGAACCTCAACTTAAATGATGGGATCAGTTTCTGGAAACCTTAATGTTGGAGCAGAGCCATTCGGGGAACATATAACGGTGCCCTTCATGAAGACTGACAGCTGGTCCTGCCAGTTAAGAGGAATATCTGAATCACACTGCAATGAAGATCAGCATAAAAACCAAAGAAAGCCTGTGAGGTGAGTGCCACCCACACAAGTATAAAACAGTGCCTCAGCAGAAAGTTCCGAGGCACCATAATGTCATTTATATGTATATGTACACATATACATAACACGTGTATATATGCACACACATGAATGCACACATACTTGGTGATGTAGGAGTGGGATGGGTACATTTGTACGGTTGAGATATATAAATATTACAATAAAGTCACAGCATGAGAGATGGAAGAGAGATAGAAATAATGGAGTCAGACACATTTCATGGTAGCATGCTCACTTCAGCCCTGCTTGGTGGTCCACATGGAGAGAAGGGGAGGGGAAGGAAGACAAGGGAAAAGGGAACAGGGTAGCGAAGACGGGAGAGGAGAGGGGGAACTGATGAGAGGCCAAGAGGAATCTTTATTGCTAACCCAGGCCTATATACCTTTGGGGGGAGTGCAAGCCCCCTAATTACAGGTAAAGACATACGTCACAGGAAGGGGTTGTACTATAGATAATACAGCCATGAAAGGGTGACAATCTAGGGATATACAAGAAATAGTAAGAGGAGGGATTGGGGTATACATGTGACAAGAAGGGCGGATCCTAGATTCAGGCCGGCAGCCTAACTCTGGATGTCACTGAGCCAGTTTGACCTGTTCTCTGGATCTTCATAGAAACCATTATCAGTAGGGTGTAAACTCCACCTACAGGGACCAGACTAATGGCCAGCAAACCTTTAGAGAGAAATAGCCCATAGTTTTTAACAGCAGGGAATGAGGCCTACCTGTGGTGGGACCAGACAGTAGTCTGGCAACTAACTACCTTCAGGGAGGTAACTTGACAATCATTTACCATTAACTGCAAGCAGTGTCCTAGGTCTGACATATATTTGGGGGAGACGACTTTGGAGAAATCTTTCTGTTTCCCACATAGGAGTTTAGTGAAAAGTATAAAAAATGCAATGAAATGGATTGAAACAGTGGCTGAAATAATAGGCTCAAAGGTAGCGATGGGTATGGATACTGAGAAGACCAGGAAGTGCTTCAGTTTTTGTATGTAAGGTTGTTGCGAGAAACCCTGGAAACTGGGTTTATGTACCTGCCAGCTGTGACCAAATCAACTCGGTGGCAGTGTGTTTGGGCACAGGGCTGTTACGGGTCAGGTCCAATGTGATGGGGCCAAACAACTTCTTTCTGAGGAGGCAGGCAGCATGGTCTCTGATGTGGAGAACCTTCATTCCAGTTGGAGCCTTGTGAGTCTGCATCCAGAAGCAAAGTCAAGTCAGATGGGCTGTCCATAAGGTTAGCACCAATATGCATCAGTTCACAGACTCAAAAATCTTATGTCCATCCAGACATGTTCTGGTCAACTCAATGTGGGCCGCCTTGCTTAGTCTCCTCACCAGAGTCCCCATTGGCCGCTTCATCTTTGGCGCATGGGCCCTGTCAAATTCTCAGCAACCGTATCCCTCTTAAGCTAGGTGATGCCACAGGCTTGATTCTGCATAACTCTTTAAAACTTCAGGCTAGACAGACCACTCCAGTCTTCTCCAGTATCTGTGACTCAGGTCCATGGATATCAGTACCCAGACTCTAGTCATCTCCCCCTTGTTGCTTTTATCCCAGTTCCATTGAATAAGTGGATCCAGATGGAGCCACAGGCTGCCTACAGACTTCCTTTAACATTCAGTCCTAAATAGAAGACTTTCTTAATGGCTTCAGATTTTTTCCAGCTTCAGGTGCAAACCCCTAGTTCAAAATTAAAAGGGACCAGAATGTTTTTCTTCTTCATTCTGCTAACAGCTCCTTCAGTGAGTGGTTTCGAAGGCAAATGCACTCACACCCAAGGCTCTGGGTGGGGGTTATCTTTTCAGTCTTCTTTTGTAGTCTTGTGCTATACCATTTAAAGATCTAATTTAATGGCTGATGGCAGTTAGCTTACAATCTCTTTATTTTCATACTTCCCAATAGTCATTTCTACCACAATTGTATCAAAAACAATAGTTAGAAGAAATCAGTATCATCCTAGCCCAGCCAGATCCTAAACACATTCTTCAAAGTTAAACTCAATCCTTATCTAAATAACCCTATTTATATGCAATATGGCCTTAAACCTCTGGCTGCATCAAGCCAGGACCAGGCCATCAGTCCACCATTTTGACTAGACAGCATGGTCTCTGCCTCAGAGAGCTCCAAGGGGCTATTTCACCCCCTGAGCTCAAAACTTATATTTGTCACATTCATTTTCACCATTTCAGAACAGATTAGCCAGAGACAACTAGTGGGAACCAAAAGCTTCATTTCCCATGTCTTTTTCAGAAAATAAGTAAAGAGTGTGGCCACATCTGATGTCCAGCTAGCCAGAAAAATAACTATCATAGGACAGAAGTCAAGCATCCATTCTCCATCTTCTTGATTTGTTTCTCTAGTGTATTAGGCCAGGTTGACTACAGAAAGAATTCCAGAGACACTATTATAAGGGAGAGCTTGATATCAAGAAGTAATTATACATCAAGCAAACATCCCAGCCCAATCCAGATCAAGTCTATAAATCCACTTCTCCATAAACTCCACTTTAGACTCACGCAGCTGCATGCAACGATGCAAAATTCAGCAAGGTTACAGGCCCAATGAGTGCAAACTTGTTTATCCAGTGATGGTGGACGCATCTCCAGAGTTTGGGCAGAACTCCATGTAGCTATTGCCACAGGAAGGTGGAGACAGAGAAAGAGAGGTTCCCAGGATCCTCCTTATGAGAAGTCCACACCCACAGGGAGGCATCATCAGTCTGTGGCCTGATTGACAGGCTGGACTCCACTCCTGTGCTTTATCAAGTAGACATGAAATTAAGTAACTACTACATTAAGGCTCTGTGGTCATTTAAGGGATTTGGTAAAGGAAAATGGGTCAATAATTAACTTCTAACAGCATCTTACCTGTTTTTAACAGAAGCCATTCAATAAAAAACCACTGTAAACATAATGAAGGCAATGATTGTGGGGAAAACTTCAGCCAGATCCCAAACCTTACTGTACTAAAACGAAATCCTCCAGAAGTGAATCCTTTTGAATCCTGTGAGTATGGAAAAGCCTCCATGGATCACTTATCACAAAAGACTCACAGGAAATCTAACATTGGAAGCAGTATTTCTCAGTATAAGGAATATGGAGAAGCCTTCAGTTGTTCGGCTGCCCTGTCCAGCCCTGGAAGACTTCCTAATGGAATACTACTCCCTATTTGTAAGGCATATGGGAAGGACTTCCTTTGCAGGCCGAAACTTAAGAATCCTGTGCTAACACTTAACAGTGCAAAACTGTATGAATGTAGCAAATATGGGAAATGTTTCTGTACTTCTTCATCCTTTTGGAAACATGTCAGAACTTACAACCATGAAGGTAGTAAAATCTATATTCCTTATGAACTTAAGGAATGTGGGAAAGCCTTCAGTGATTTCACTTCCCCAACTCAACGGATGGAAAACAACAGTGGAAACAAGCCTTCTGAGTATGAGGAATGTGCCTCATCCCTTACTCTGCATATTAGAACTGACAGGACAGAGAGGGCTTTTGAATGTAGTCATTGTGGGAAAGCCTTTAGACGGGTCGCAAACCTAAATAGACATATTAGAACTCACACTGGAGCTAGGCCTTATAAATGTAAGAAATGTGTAAAAACTTTTAGTCGAGCTTCAAATCTGGCTGCACATGTAAGAAATCACAGTGAAAGAACTTATGAATGTAAGCACTGTGGGAAAGCCTTTACACGGGGAACGAGTCTCACTAGTCATGTAAGGATTCACAGTGGAGAGAGGCCCTATGAATGTAAGGAATGTGGGAAAGCCTTTACACAAAGCCAAGGCCTCACTAGTCATATAAGTATTCACAGTGGAGAGAGGCCCTATGAATGTGAGGAGTGTGGGAAAGCCTTTCGGCGAGCCTCAAATCTAGCCGCACATAAACGGATTCACAGTGGTGAGAGACCTTATGAATGTAAGCTCTGTGGGAAAACCTTTACACGGGGAACCGGTCTCACTAGTCATATAAGGATTCACAGTGGAGAGAGGCCCTATGAATGTAAGGAATGTGGGAAAGTCTTTACCCATAGCCAAGGTCTCACTAGTCATGTAAGGATTCACAGTGGAGAGAGGCCCTATGAATGTCAGGAATGTGGGAAAGCCTTTCGTCGCACCTCTAATCTGGCTGCACATAGAAGGATTCACAGTGGAGTGAGACCCTATGAATGTAAGGGATGTGGGAAAACCTTCAGTGATATTCCATCCCTAACGCAACATATAAGAAATAACAGTGAAATCAAACGTTCTGAATATGAGGAATGTGCCGCATCCCATACTCTACTTACTAGTTCGGAGCAGGCTTTGGAACGTGATCCGTGTAGGAAGGCCTTTAGACATACCTTGAACCTCAGTAGACACAATAGAACCGGAGCAAGGTCTTATGAATGTAAGCACTGTGGGAAAGCCTTTACACGGGGCACAGGTCTCACTAGTCATAAAAGGATACACTGTGGAGAGAGGCCCTTTGAATGTACAGAATGTGGGAAAGCATTTACACGGAGCACAACACTCACTGTACATAAAAGGATTCACAGTGGAGAGAGGCCCTATGAATGTAAGGAATGTGGGAAAGCCTTTACCCATAGAACAGGTCTCACTAGTCATGTAAGGATTCACAGTGCAGAGAGGCCATATGAATGTAAGGAATGTGGGAAAGCCTTTCGCCAAGCCTCAAATCTGACTGCACATATAAGAATTCACAGTGGTGAGCGACCTTATAAATGTAAGCACTGTGGGAAAGCCTTTACACAGATCACAGCGCTCACTAATCATGTAAGAATTCACAGTGGAGAGAGGCCCTATGAATGTAAGGAATGTGGGAAGGCCTTTCGTCGAGCCTCGAGTCTGGCTGAACATAGAAGAATTCACAGTGGTGAGAGACCCTATGAATGTAAGCACTGTGGGAAAGGCTTTATACAGAGCACAGCGCTCACGCGCCATCTAAGGATTCACAGTGGAGAGGGGCCTTAGGAATGTACGGATAGGAGAGAGCCTTTAGGTGTTCCTCACATCTCATCGAACATGTAAGTACTCACGGATGAGAGAAGCCTTATGAATTTAAGCAATATGATAATACCCTTAGTAAAGCTTTAACTTTGATTATACATGTAAGAATTCACAGGGTGAAAACACTGAGTGTAAGCTACATGGGAAAGCCTTTAGCCTGGCCTCACCTCATAATAAGATATGTCAGATGATTTCACAGGAGAGAGGTTATATAAACGTAAGTAATGTACAAAAGCCTTTATTCACTCCTTAGCACTCACTGAATACAGAATTAACAGGGGTGATGAGCCTTAGTGATTAATCAGCCCTGACTAGACATAAGCACTCATGGTGAAAAAGAGTCCTTTGAATGTAAGGAATAAGTTCATCAAAACGTATTAAACACATAAGCATTCACAGTTAAATCTGTTCTTTTAGTAATGTGGAAATCCTTAACTTGTTCCTTTCCTACCTTGGAAAAGAACTTAGAGTGGAAAGATTGCTCTTCCTCAAATATAAAATGTTTTATCCGTACAACGATGATATCAAACAGTACATTTGTGAAGTTGTGTGGTAAAGGAACAAGTTTTGAAAGTGTTGAAAGGTTCCTCTCTGCCTTTGGAAGAAAGGCCAGTTTCATTACAACAGAGGGGTTTTTCTACTTGCTTTGTTATTGCTCAGCCCAAGCTCCATTTTACTTTTTAAATCTTTAGCTTTTACACATAAAATTGTAGATAACACTTTGAACAAATAATTTATATTCTTTTAATGTTTCTTTTGCTATTATGTAAAATGAAATAAATTCCTATTTTGGGGGTTGGTCTGTTTTTTTCTTTTCATATTGTATAGTTAACTATTCTACTCTTTATAATTGGTAAGTTTCTCATAGGTTGATACTTTGGAATTATACAAAATATTTTCTATAATACCAACAACTCTATGTGCCCAACGTAGCATAAAATGGAAAAAGGCAATTTGTTATATGCTTATAATGTAGGATATCCCTGGATAACAGCAAGACTGACTCGAATCTCTATGCTGTTTAATGCTGATTAAAGTGTGGTAGGAATTCATAGCTGTAGTCAACAAATGTTATCTGTTTCTGGATTCCAGACCTCTGGAGCCACATTAGCAGGTGTTACATAAAGTGAATTAGCAAGTAGAAATTCACTAGTGGCGAGTAAAAGCATACCTATATTTGGGCTTGCAAACCTAGTTTACCTAGACTCTGGTTCTTAAAAATCTCAAGCACAATTCTGTATTTTCAAGGTCCCAGAAGGCTCCAAGGCAAGGTATTAAGAAACTACCCAGTGACTGCATACTGCAGCTAGAGTCCCCAACTGCAGCAGTGTTTCTGGTACACAGCAAAAGGACCCCATCCATATACCAAGGAAAAGATTGGGAAAAGACCTTTTCAGGTAGAGGCTAGAAGGAAAACCAGGTGGCAAAACCCACCAACCACCTTGTGCCTCCAGACACCGCTTCTTCATGTGGCCTAACATGTCATGAAGATTGTAGTGATGATCGTTTTCTGTAGAGCACATTCAGTCCACATGGAACGAATGCCCCAGCTTCCATAGCTGTCAGGATGACTAGAGCCATCCAGATCTCTAGGGACATTCCTCTTCTGGGTTGTTAATAGCTGCCAGCTGCTGGCATTCAGGGCTTGTTAGTCAAAATGGTGACAGGGCCTTCTGCAGAGCCAAGAGAAAGAACAGAAACTGCCCTAAGGTAATTGTCAGTAGAAATCCCTGGGCATGATTGTCATTTAACCCCTTCTGTCTACTTATTTTGCAGTGAAAGATTCACCAGCCTTATTACTAACTTATGAATAAATCTACCAAAATTGATCTCATATTTTGGGTCTTCAAAGGTTTTTAGAAAATGTTTATTATATGGAAACATGTGAACTTTATGTGGTACCAAAATAAACTCACTCACTTTGGTAATGTGCCCTACCTAGTTGGCACATGGGAAATACATGAGCTCTCAAAGAACTTAATCAGAGGACCATGAATTCTAAAATTGAAGAAAGAATAAGTATCAAATTTATAGTGAATATTGGGTGGAGGAATGAGAACAATGAAACATTGCCCAGATGTGTACCATGCTCCCAATTCTTATGTTTGAATGCATTGAGCCCACATTACAGACATCTCAGTTTGTTCAGCTTTCATAACTGACTGAGAAGGTTCGGCAAACTTTCTGCTCCATGGATGCAAAAGGTGTGCCCAAATCAGCTGTAGGCCAGAGCAACAATCTCAAAGGAAACGTGAAACAGTGGGAACGTGCTTGGAAGCATTTATTCAAAGAACTGTAACAGAAGATGAAAGGTTGATGCACCGGTACATTTCTGAATACAAAATGCAATCCAAGCAATGACTACCAAGATGTAGTTCAGTAAAAGCAAAAAATTTCCTTTGGGTGATAGGGTGATATTGTTCCATAATTCCTGCACTCTATTCACCTTATCTGGTGTGGACGGACACAAGTAGGGATTTCTCCCAGTTTGTTGTCTTCCTGATGTGTGGACAGGGATGTGTGAGTGTTGCCACATTTCCATTGGTACTCTGTCACTGCTTGTACTTTGACTCATGTCTTCAGTGCAGCTTGGGTTTTATCCTTCATCACATGCTTGCTCTTGGCTCAATGTTGAGCAGTTCTTTCTGAGACAGTGTTCTACCCTCCTCTGATGCTTCATGCATCAGAGGATATTTGGCCCACAGAATCCTTTGAAATTGCAACTCGCTTGAAATTTTTCTTTCAGCTTGAGATGTGCTGAGTGGTTTTTTTTATTTTCAAGGCATTTTATTAATCCAACTGTACAAAACACTCCCCCACATCTGTCACCCAACTTTCTTCCAGGAAGTAGCGGAGGGAGAGCAAAGAGCCACCCCAGAACCTACTCCTTTTACAAAAAGGGGAGGGGCAGAGACAACACAAAAGTATCAACAGATAAAGGGGTAAACAGACAACACAAAGTTGGGCCACAGGGAGGTGTGGTCTATTTTAATGTGTCCAGGCCGGCTCTCCCAGCCTCAGAGGCTGCTGGGTACCATAGCACACCCTGTGTCTACCCTGGGAGGGAAACAGGGGATCCTTTGCCACCACACCTTGTGCTTAAGGGAATACACTCCTGCCTGCCCTTCCCCCACCCCAGTGAGGAATGGAATGGGCAGAACTGAGGGATGAACAGCTCAGCCCCTGGGCTCCCCTCTGGCAGACAGTACTTTAAAAAGCAAACTAAGCCCCCAACTGGGCATTGGCTGAGAGGGCCAAGAACTGATGTCTACACGCAAGACATGAAAACAGCAAGGGTCTGGAGCAGCAGAGAATATACGGGCTCCTGGACCTTAATATTGTGACAGTGAGGCTCCTGCTGCACCTCCACCCCTACCAAGGGCCAGGCAGGGCCGCACTTCGATCCCATGATCAGGGAGGAAATTAGGTGTAGGCTCTAAGCCTTTTCAAGGTCTCCTTCAGTCAAGCCTGGGATGTAAGGGCAGAAGGCACCACAGTTGAAGAAAGGTGCTGGGGATAATGTTGGTGGGGAAGGGGCGTGCAACCCCAGGGTCCAGACTTCTGGAACTTAAGATATCCTGGCAGGTCAGACCACACATCCCACTATTTTGAGCAAAAAAACAAAGCCACGTGGTCATTAGGAGAACTGCATGAGGAGCCAAGTGACTGGTATGAGGCTGTTTAAGCCCTGTCAGCATCTCTTACCTACTGTCTGGGGCCTCAAATCATCAAGAACTCTCCTGCTCCTTCGAGCTCTTTGGTTTAAAGGGGGAGGTGGAAATCGGGGGAGACCCATTTTTGCCCTAGTGCCGTCTCACAGCCCCCGAGGACTATTGTGGGGATGAAGAGACCCCAGCTTTTCCTCCCCAAAACAAAGATACTCAAAACTCAGGTTGGTGCTGCAGCAGCGTTAAAATACAGGCATGAGTGTCAGCGGGCATCCAACAAGTCTCCTCTGGCTGCCACAGCCCTAGGCCTCTGGAGACAGCCACCAAGTTACTGGAACAGTCCGCAATCCGGGCCCTCTTCAACCTGCCCATCTCAAAACCTTTTCTGCCATGGGAATGGGGAACCACTGGAAACGGACCAAGAGCCAGACCCAGAAATGAGCACCCCAGAAGGGCAGGGACGGACTTGTGCATTTCCCCAAGGCCACCACCACAGCATCACAGCCACCAGCTGCCCCATGCAGTCTGGGATATAGATGGACTGGCTCCTTGGTCTTGAGACAGGCCTCCGTGGTAAGCAGCCACGAAGCCTGGCACAGGATGGCGTGAGTCCTGGGCATTGTTAACCTCACTGCTACAGGAACCACAGTGATACACCAGGCCTAGGGACGTCTGGGACCCCAAACCCAGGCATACTTTTGCCAGCGGGTGCCAGGCTGTTGGCATTCAGCTTGCCCCCACCCCACCCACTGCTGTTTGGGGTGAAACTGGGTTGATTCCCATTCACAACAGCAGCTGGGGAGCCCAAGTGGGGCTCCTGGGGAAAAGCGGTGGGTTTAAGGGCTCCCCCCACCCTATCACCACGAGGGCCAGGGAACTAAGGGTCTGGGCCAGGAAGGGGCTTGTGTTAGGGGACGGGCTGGGGTGCTCTGGAGAAGGGCTCAAACGGTGCTCCTGGCTGGGCAAAGCGCTGGGGTAAGGGTGGGAAGAGCCCAGCTCCCCTCTGGGCGGCTGTCCCATGGTGGGGGAGATTGTGGGGCTCAATCCTCCCACTAGGCCTGTCATCATCTGCCCAGTAGGAGGACTGAAGTTCTGGCCCAGACTTGGGGATGGGGTGGAGGGGCATATTGAAAGCAGGGCCCAAAAAGTTGTTAGGGAAAGGGGCAGCTGCCGACTGATGGAGAGGCTGGGGACCCCCTCCACTCTCAGCGCCATAGCCTGGGGGTACCTGGCCAACCATGCCCCCTGTACTCGGAAGCCCCCAAAGGGCACAGGACTTCCAGGAAAGGAGGGCTGCAGCTCCCACTGTAGGGGCTCCAACCTGGCGATCCACCATAGGAGTCAAGGTCGGCGCAAACTCCATCACACGTGGGTACGCAGGGCCCCAGCCCTTGACTTCCTTCCCTTCTCGGGGCTCTTCCTCTGCAGACCGGCCTGGCCGGCTTCCTCCCCGGGCGGCGGGGCGCCACCTCCCCCCAGTGGCCCGCCGAGCGGCCGCGAAGTGGGGGGCCCGGGTTCGCGAAGCTTGAAGCGTCCTCGGGCGGCAACGTCGCCCGGCCCGGAAGTGCGGAGCCGCTCGGGGGGCCGAACGGAAGTGACGGAGGGGGCGGGGCTGAGCCGCGCGGGGGCGGGGACGGCGGCGGCCACCGGAACCGGAAGTCGGCTGGGCCAGCGGGGACGGGTTTCACCCCGGGAGGACTGCCCTCGCAGGCCGTGCGGAGCGTGCGCGCTTCGTCGTAGCGCTGTGCAACCTGGCCTTTCCGTCCAGCCGTCTACCCTTCCCTTCCTCACCTCTGTGGCGGCAGCGCCGCGGGCCCAGCGCCGGGTACTTCGCGCCGGCGAACTCAAGAGCAATTTGCAGAGCCCCACTGACATCTAGTGCGGTCCTTCCTTTCCCGCCTGTTTAGTGGTCTTTTGTGGGTGCCACCAATATGCCTAAGGTTCCGTAGGTAAGTTTTCAGAAGTGGATCCACTGAAACCTGTGGGCCGTGGATGACCTTGTTGGTATTTTGAGTAATGTTGGCATCGCCTCCAGCATCAAAGCCATGCACAAGCCACCACAGTACCACCAACTGACAGCGGGGGAGAAATAGCATATGCCCCAGCAATCCCTATAGAAACCTGAGAGAAATAAAGCCACCTTGATATGTACACAGCCATGCTCAATGCACATCCATCGATCCGAGATGTAAATCTACTAAGTGGCCATCAATGGAAGAAAGGGTAAACAAACCTTAGCACATACTGTGTAGCTTTCTTCAAAGAATACCGCCCGTTCTGCAAAGCACCTGATTGCATGGATGAACCTGAAAGACAGCATGTTGAGTGAAAGTAGCCAATTCAAACTGACCAAAGATTGTATGAGACCATTGTAAATACTCAAGGCTTTTCCCGCTGAAAAAAAAGATTGTGATGGTTATCAGAGGTGGAGAACAGGCTAGTCACTGGATATTAACGTGGGTGAATATAAAGGCAATATACAATAAAAAAGGAAGGTGGGGTGGGGGGCTGGTAGGAAATGATTTGAGATGACTGCTGGAGATAAAAGTAACTGGAAACCCCAGCTGACCATGGACCAGGTGTTTGAATAGCATTGAAATCACACAGAATGCATCAGAAAGTGGATTGTTGCAGATGCAGTTAAACACTCAATGCCTACCAGTTGACCTTCCTTATGATTCATTAAATTTGTTTTCGTGTTGAATGTTTTTTTCTTTTGTTTTTGATTGAGATTTGTGGTAGTTACAAAATCTTGTCAATTTGATACTTAAGAGTGAAGGTGTGGAGTTTAGCCCGTCAGTCAGGTTCCAGCTTAATGACCTCATTTGGAGGCACTAGAGAGACAAATAGCTCCCTGGAGGCAGGACACATTCTCATTCCCTTGGAGATTCAAGGACAAAGCTCAAGTCCTGGGAGACATTGCAGCTGACAATGATGCTAGTGCCCAGGGCTGGAGTAGCCACATAGAGACCCCTGCCAGCACTGGGATGCTTCCAACGTCACTGGATCCACAAGACTTCCCACCCACTGGCCTGTGATCCTCCTGCATTTGACGTCATTGCCTACGTTTCCTGAGTCTAAAGAGGACTTTATAGATTGGTATCAGACATTAGTATCAGACACATGGGCTAATATCAGACTTACGGATTTGATCTGGACTGGGCTGGGATGTTTTCTCAATATTCAACTGCTCTTGTATATAAAGCTATTTCTTTTTTTTTTTTTAGTATATGTGCTGCCAAAGCGAGCACAAAGCTCTTTCTTATACACAGATGAGTGTCCATGGATTTGTTTCCCTAGTCAACCCAGACTAACACAAAGTTTTTATCTGTTACATTTCTTTGTTATCCTTGTTAGGTTTTTCTGGGTTGCTTTGTTTTAAAGTTCTTCTGTATATGATATCCAGGGTCAGTAAATCTGTAGAGACAATAAGTGGATTAGTGGTTCCATTGGGGGCATGACCTAGGGGTTGGGGAGGAAATGGGGAGCTAATAATGTTGAGTACAAGAATGGAGAAAATGTTATACAACTGACTGTGGGGATGACTGTTCAACTTGATGTGACTGAACTGCTGAATTGTATGATAGGAGGATTACATACCAATAAAACTATTGAAATGAAAATAATAAAGGAGAATTCAATATACAATCCTGGGTGGCCTAACTCAGAGGTGATTGTTCAGTGCTCTTCTTTTTTCTATTAAGTACTTTTATTGAGGGCTGTTACATCTCATCACAATACATACATTCATCCATTGTGTCAAGCGCAGTTATACATACCGTAAACATTCGTGTATATGCCAAGTCTTTCAGCACATTTTTAATGCAGTTTTTGTGGTAAAATTAGGTGCCTCAGCTGATATCCGGATCAGTTTATTCTCGAGTATACATGGTATGTTGCCATAATCATTTTCAAAGCATTTTCTTTTTACCGGAGCCCTTGATAATTAGCTCAATTTTGCCCCTCCCACATCCTCCTCATGAACCCTTGATAAGTTATAGGTTATTTTCATATCTTACATCATCCTCTTCACCCTTCACATACTTTTCTGTTGTTCGTCCCCCTGGGAGGGGATTATATGTTGATCCTTTTGATGGATTACCCCTTTCTCCCCCCACCTTCCCCTTAACCTTCTGGTATCTCTATTCTTATTGTTGGCTCTGAAGGGTTTATCTATACTAGAGTCCCTGTGTTGAGGGCTCTTATATCTGAAGCAGTGTGCATGTTCTGGTCTAATCTGATTTTTAAGTTAGAGTTGAGATGATAGTGGGGAAGCATTAAAGAACCAGAAGAAAGTTGTGTGTTTCATCAGTGCTATACTGCACCCCGAGTGGCTCATCTCTTCCTTAGGACCCTTCTGTGAGGGGGTATCCAATTGTCTACAGATGGGCTTTGGGTCTCCACTCCTCGCCTCCCACCCCCACCCCATTCACATTGATATGATTTTGTTCTGGGTCTCAGGTGCCTGATACTTTATCCCATCAACACCTTGTGATCACACAGGCTGGTGTTCTTCCATGTGGGCTTTCTTGCTTCTCTGCTAGATGGCTTGTTTATCTTCAAGCCTTTTAAAACCCCAGATGCTATATCCTTTTTTAAAAAATCATTTTATTCGGGGCTCATACAACTCATCACAATCCATCCATCCATCCATTGCGTTAAGCACATTTGTACATTTATTGCCATCATTCTTTTTTTTCCATCATCCTCAAAACATTTGCTTTCTACTTGAGCCCTTGGTATCAGCTCCTCGTGTTTATCCCCTCCCACTCCCCCTCCAAAACGCTTGATAATTTATCTTTTTTTTTCATGTCTTACGCTGACTGATGTCTCCCTTCACCCACTTTTCTGTTGTCTGTCCCCCAGGGAGGGGGTTACATGTAGATCATTGTGATCAGTTCTCCCTTTCTTCCCCCACCTTTCCCTTACCTTCCTGGTATCACTACTTTCGTTACTGGTTCTGAGGGGTTTATCTGTCCTGGATTCCCTGTGTTTCCAGCTCTGATCTGTACTAGTGTATAGCCTCTGGACTAAACGGATTTGTAAGGTAGAATTGGGATCATGATGTTGGGGAGAATGAAGCATTAAAGAACTAGAGGAAAGTTGTATGTTTTATCGGTGCTATAGTGCACCCTGACTGACTCGTCACCTCCCCGTGACCCTTCTGTAAGGGGATGTCCAGTTGCCTACAGATGGGCTTTGGGTCTCCACTCTGCACTCCCCCTCATTCACAATGATATGATTTTTTTGTTCTGGGTCTTTGATGCCTAATACCTGATCCTATCAACTCCTCATGATTGCACAGGCTGGTGTGCTTCATCCATGTGGGTTTTGTTGCATCTCAGCTAGATGGCCACTTGTTTATATTAAAGTCTTTAAGACCCCAGACTCTATATCTTTTGATAGCCAAACACCATCAGCTTTCTTCACCACATTTGCTTATGCACCCACTTTGTCTTCAGTGAATACCAGGTTAATAGAACAAAGTGTTCTTATGTTGAGGGAGTACTTGAGTAGAGGCCCAATGTCCATCTGCTACCTTAATACTAAACCTATAAGTATATGTACATACATAAGAGTCAATAAAATGATATAACCCCCTCCAGAAAAAGTGTTATTATTTTGTTTACTACAAATGTGACATAAGTCTTTTGGTGCCAATAAACTCACCCCTCGTAATCTTCAGACACCTAGAAGAGCCAAGTACTGTCTCAGGGTCGGGGGCATGGTCACTGCTCTGCACGGTCTCCTCCCGTGACACACATTCACATGCACCCTGTCAGACACACCCACTGTGTTCCCAACAATATAGAAGCATATTTGTAAAAGTATATGTCTGAGAATTCTCACAACAATATTTTCATAAGTGTGAAACAGATATTGCATACTTGAAACAAATGTTACTTGGACCCAAATATTAGAAATCTACCTATTTATAGAAATTGTAGTCCCTGTAATAGGAAATTTAACCTATAAAAGTTGTGATATATCAGGACAACAGTCACACAGACCACATTGTGCTTTGTAATGGTGAGATGGGAAACCAGTTAGTCTGCCAGCATATTGCCAGATCATACAATAAAGAACCTCTGTGAAAGTAAGGAGGACAATTGGTGTCAGACAACCCTCAGTGGAATTACACATATCGCTGTGCTCAAAGGAAACCCTCCAGAAGTAAATGCTTTAGATGTGGAAAAGCCTCCATTGATTGCTCATCACAGAAACAAAGTAGTGGATCTCATACTGGATGCATTGCTTCTCAGTGTAAGGAATGTGGAGAAGGCTGCAGTTGTCCCACACACCTCACACCTCTCCCTGCTCTGAGAACTCTTAATGGAAAGAACCCACGTCAAAATTATAATAGAGATATAATTTATGAATATCATAAATGTGGGAAATACTTTAGTGAAGCCTAGAATGCTGATTTTTTATGTTTTTTATTATATTTTTATCAGTCTTTCAACTTTCTTAGATTCACACCAAGTTCTGGTTATTAATTGGTGTGGTCAGCTGTTTTTTCTCATGTTGACTCATTGCCCCATCAGCAAGCGAAGGTCCAGACAGCTTTACTCCCACAGGTACGACTCCAGCCATGTCCTCCTGGTCAACTCTCCTTTGAGAAGGCAGCTCTTCCTCAGTCAGATTTTGAGTGCCTTCTGACCTGAAGGGCTCATCTTCTGGGAGGATCTCTAACCATCCTCTGCTGCTCTCTTTTCAATATCTGTGTTCAGTATCTGACAATGTTTTAGCTTCTCATCCTAAGGTTTGCAGTGGCTAAATCCTCAGACACGGGCAGCCCATTTCTCCTTTGTAGTCTGTTCATACTCTGGAAGCTCTGCTGGAACCTGTTCACTTTGAGGGGCCCTGCTGTGGTTTGAAGCACCGGTAACATGCTTCCAGCATCACAGCAACACACAAGCCACCACAGTAAGACACACAGACAGACAAAGTGTGGGACTATCCACAGAGAACTTAAAAATAATAATTCCCAATCCTATTTTGTACCACATGCAAACTTATCTCAGAATAGATTATAGCCTAAAAAGTAAAAGCTAAAACTATAGACCAAACAGTAATAATTTATAAATTATCAAAGGTTCATGAGGGAGGAGAAGTGGGGAGGGGGGACATGAGGAGCTGATACCAAGGGCTCAAGTAGAAAGCAAATGTCTTGAGAATGATGATGGCAACAAATGTACATATGTGCTTGACACAATGGATATATGTATGGATTGTGATAAGAGTTGTTTGATCCCCCAATAAAATGATTTAATAATTTTTTTAAAAGCTAACACTATAGTCAGCCATCGTGTAAGGCTGTAAGTCTCTGTGAAAGGTCGTGGGAAAGTAGGTGAACAGAGAGTGGTGGAAGTTGCATATGATGAGTATGGTTCATGTCACTAATAACCTACACATAAAACATGTTGGAATGGCAGATGTTTTATTACATATATAGTCATATCATATTTTTAAAAGGTCCTGAGATGGCACACACATTTTGTGCTTGACTGTTCCCCTAATGCAGTGGTTCTCAACCTGTGGGTCATGACCCCTTTGGGGGTCGAATGACCCTTACACAGGGGTCACCTAAGACCATCAGAAAACATGTTTCCAATGGTCTTAGGAACCCAGTCACCGCTCCTCTATCTGTCTCCAGGCGGCTCCACCCATATGCAAATACGCCCACCTGAGTACCCAGTGTGAAGACTGTTACCCATGCTACACCATGCTTCAAGAGAAAATTTCATTTATTTGTCATTAGAAATAACTATTTCACAACATATCATTATGTATTGTTTTTGTGATTAATCACTATGCTTTAATGATATTCAATTTGGAACAATGAAAATACATCTCCATATCAGATATTTACATTACAATTCATAACAGTAGCAAAATTATAGTCATGAACTAGCAATTAAAATAACTTTAAGGTTGGGGGTCCTCAATATAGTCAATATGTCAGTTCTTCCAAAGGCACTACATAAGTTTAATGCAATCCTGATATAATTACCCTCATCTTTCTTCAAAGAAATGGAAAAACTGATTACCAACTTCATATGGAGAGGGAAGAAGCCCAGAATTAGCAGAGAACTCCTCAAGAAGAAGGACACCGTGGGAGGGCTTGCTTTACCTGACTTTGGCACATACTATGCAGCCACAGTTCTCAAAACTGCATGGTATTGGTACAATGACAGATACTCAGACCAATGGAAAAGAACTGAAAACCCAGAAATAAAAGCATCAGCATACAGACAGCTGATCTTTGACAAGGGCCCCAAAAATATCAAATGGGAAGCAGATGCCCTCTTTAACAAGTGGTGCTGGAAAAAATGGATATCAACATGCAGAAAAATGAAGCAAGACCCTTATCTCACTCCATGCACAAGAATAAAATCAAGGTGGATCACAGACCTTGAAGTTAAACCCCAAACTATTAGGGCCATCAATGAGGGAATTGGGACCAACTTGAGAACTTTGGCGCAGGGAATACACAGGCTATCAGAAATAGGGAAGGACACAAACACAGAGGAGGCACAAATCGACAAATGGGATATACTGAAGATAAAACACTTGTGTACATCTAAAGAATTCACCAAGAGAGTAATAAGAGAGTCCACAGACTGGGAAAACATCTTTAGCAATGACACATCAGACAAAGGCCTTATTACTAAAATCTACAGTACTCTGCTAGCTTCCAAAAAGAAAAAAACCAATAGCCCACTTGAAAGTTGGGCAAAGGACTTGAACAGAAGTTTCACAGGGGCAGAAATCCGAATGGCCAACAAACATATGAGAAAATGTTCCCGATCTTTAGCCATAAGAGAAATGCAAATTAAAACAACAATGAGGTACCACCTGACACCCTCAAAGGTAGCCCAATTCAAAAAATCAGAAAGCAACAAGTGTTGGAGGGGCTGTGGGGAGACAGGAACTCTCATCCACTGCTGGTGGGACTGTAAGTATGTACAGCCACTATGGAAATCAATCTGGCGATACCTAAAACAGATGGAAATAGAGTTACCATATGACCCAGCAATCCCCCTACTGGGCATATACCCAGAAGAGGCAAGAAACAAACCAAGACCAGACATCTGTGCTCCAATGTTCATTGCGGCACAGTTCACAATTGCAAGGAGTTGGAAGCAACCCAAATTTCCATCAACTGACGATTGGATTAAAAAACTGTGGTATATACATACAATGGAATACTACGCATCACTAAAAAGCAGTGATGAATGTATGAGGCACATAGCGGCATGGGAAGAACTGGAGGAAATCATGCTAAGCGAAGTAAGTCAGGCACAAAAGGACAAGTACAACATGAGTCCGCTGAGGTAAGAATTTAAAAAATTTTTTTAAAAAGCAAAAGTGGCATAGGGAAAAAAGCTACTGTATACAAACATTTTAGGGGTGAAGACGGTGTAGTATGGAAGAGACCAGACCAAAACCAGGGATGTACATGGTAGACAATGGTGGAGGAGGTGGGGAAAGGAAAACAAAAGGATGAATACAAGGAAGAAAAGGGTAGTGGGGTCATGGGGCATTAATCCACCCAAGGGGAGGGTATTGTTTATATCTCCACAGGGAAAGTGGGACCAGACTTCAACCCAGTGTCGCAAGGTGTGAATGCAATATCCCGGCGTGGAGGAGGGAACCAGTGGAGAGGTCTGGGAGGCTGGCCCCTGCAAATATATTTATATATGAGGATGGAGAAATAGATCTATGTGCATATATTTACAGGTTTAATATTAAGGTAGCAGAAGGACATTGGGCCTCCACTCAAGTACTCCCTCAATGTAAGAATACTTGATTAAATTGGCATTCTATGATGCTCACCATCCCGACACAATCGCTGAAGACAAAGCGGGTGAATAAGCAAATGTGATGAAGAAAGCTGATGGTGCCTGGCTATCAAAAGATATAGCATCTGGGGTCTTAAAGGTTTGAAGGTAAACAAGCGGCCATCTAGCTCAGAAGCAACAAAGCCTACATGAAGAAACCCACCAGCCTGTATGATCTTGAGGTGTTGAAGGGATCAGGTATCAGGCATCATCAGAACAAAAAATCATATAGTGAATGAGGGGGAGAATGTGGAGTGGAGACCCAAAGCCCATTTGTAGGCCATTGGACATCCTCTTACAGAAGGGTCTCGGGGAGGAGACAAGCCAGTCAAGGGGCGATGTAGCAATGATGAAACTTACAACTTTCCTTTAGTTTCTAAATGCTTCCTCCTCCCCCACTATCATGATCCCAAATCTACCTTACAAATATGGCTAGACCAGAGGATGTACACTGGTACAGATAGGAACTGGAAACACAGGGAATCCAGGTTGGATGATCCCTTCAGGACCAGTGGTGTGAGTGGCGATACTGGGAGGGTGGAGGGAGGGTGGGTTGGAAAGGGTTAGGGTTACAAGGATCTACATGTGACCTCCTCCCTGGTGGACGGACAACAGAAAAGTGGGTGAAGGGAGAGGTCAGACAGGGCAAGATATGACAAAATAATAATTTATAAATTATTAAGGGTTCATGGGGTGAGGAGCGGGGAAGGAGGGGGAAAAGTGAAGAGCTGATGCCAGGGGCTTAAGTGGAGAGCAAATGTTTTGAGAATGATGAAGGCAATGAATGTACAAATGTGCTTTACACAATTGATGTATGGATGGGTTGTGATAAGAGTTGTATGAGCTCCCAATAAAACTATTTTTTTAAAAAAAGGTTAGAGGGTCACCACAACATGAGGGACTAGTTGAAAGGGTCACGGCATTAGGAAGGTGGAGAACCACTGCCCTAATAGGTTGGTAGTTTGACCCACTCAACCATGCTGCAGAAGAAAAGCCTGGTGATACGCTTCTGTTGCGATAACAGCCAAGAAAACCCTGTGGGGAAATTCTGTTCTGTAACACAGGGGGTTTCCATGAGTGAATTGACTCAACTATCATTAACAATGGCTACAATTAAAAAAAACATGCAAAGAAGAAAAGACAGAGGTTTCCCCATGAGGACCTGTCAAAATACGGTGAAAACAGATGAAAAAGATTAAAACAGATGTGCCCACACAGGGCTACACCTGAAGGATTTAATATTGAGGCCTCACTGAGTGAACTGAACCCTACCTCGAAGCTGCCTGCACCCTGGGACTGAAGGCTTGGGTACTTGGGTGCGAGAGGAAGCAGAGTGGCTACCCCAGGATTGTGGAGATGGTGGTCGTTGGACCTTGAGGGGATCCCCTGACTCGGCGGGTGTCCAGTGGAAGTGGAACCAGGATCACCATACATTCAGTGCCTCAGTGCCCACCCTGCAGTGACTCGACAGATTGGGATCCATTGAACAGGAATCTGCACTTGGGGGAGTTGGCCCAGGGAACCACACCCCACACCTCAACCCCAGACTTAGGGTCAACCGAGCCCAATCGAATGAGAGATTGAATGTGTAGGACCGAGCTTGTGGGTGGTGGCTCAAGGTGAAACCCTACTCACATGGACTCCTCCTAAGGATGGTGTCTGGAGCACTGGGTCATTGGAAAAATTCATGATGATAACACCGCCATCGACATCTACCCCAGGGGGTGTCAACAGTGCTGTACTTTGTTTACATAGATTTCTGCTTTCCTGCTTGTAGCTTGCTTTTTTGTGATTTTGTTTTTTTCTTTCCCTCTTTTTCCTTTTCTCTCTGGGTTTGTGTGTGTTCTGGTTGTTTGGTGGCCAATTGGTGTGTGACTGCAGATGATGCAGTTAATATTATAGGGTTGTGATTTTATCGTATAGTGACGGCCAAAGTAAACCTGAGACGTGCAAACCCCATGAAGTCTGGGCTCCTATTTAACTCTAGCCCCAGTTTAAGAGCAGTTAGTTCCAATAACATGGCCCTGCTCCATACTCACCTTCATGAAAGAATCACTGAGGATAAGAGTGTTACAGCAAAGTGTGGTGAATAAAGTAGATGGTGCCCGGCTATCAATAGGAATAGTGTCTGCAGTCTTAAAGGCTTGTATTCAAACAAGCAGCCATCTAAGCAAGGAGTCAACTAAGTCCCCACGGAAGAAGCACACCAGCTTGTGTGACCCAAAGATGGCAATTAAAATTTTCAAATATGGTGAAGAGAAAAGTATCAGAGCTAAAATTATGAACATCTCATGTGTAGAAGGTTATGGAGGACAGTGGGAGCCCAAAATCCATCCTGAGTAGCTGGTCAGACTGAGCTGCTGGCAGATCCACTCTAGCCACAGGCAAGAGTCTTGAACAGCCTTGCTGTCAGGTAGAGACCATTGTAATCTTGGATATTGTGTTAGTCTGGGTACTTTGGAGAAACAAATCCACAGATACTCATGTGTAAGAGAGAGTTTTATATAAAGGTTAAGTGCATACCAAGAATACATCCCAACCCAGTGCTGCCCAATCCCACAAGTCCAACATTAACGCATATGTCCAACACCAATCCACAAAGTCCTCCTCCATCTCACAAAACAGACTCAATGATGCTGACTGACTGCAGGAGGAAAGCCGAATCAGTGAACGTATAAGCATCCCAGCGCTGGCAGGGGTCTCCATACGGGTGCTCCAGCACCCAGGGCTGCATCGGAGTAGGTCCATGTGGCTTCTCCTTGGGGATGTCTTGCAGGAAGTGAGCCTTGCCAGCTGAAGCAGGGAACTGGCTAAGGCAGCTGCATCCTGGTGCGACCATCACAAAGCAAGAGACCTGAGAACTCTTCCCTTCAATTAACCCCACATGTGTTTATTGGCCAGGTTGGCACAATAAACTACCTCAGATATGCTGAATTGAACTTGATACTTGGCCAGCTGAAGTTCCTGTGTGAACTGTGAGTTCCTGTGAGTTCTGTGTGAACTCCTGGGGTCTCTGCACCAATGATGGGAGCTCAAGATGCTCCTGTCCCTTTCTCTGTCCTCCCTCCTCTTCCGGGGGGCTCTTTTCCTGCCCCAATAAAGCGCCTCTTAGCCTCACGTTCTTTGTCCCAATCTATCCCCCTTCAATGTCTCGGTGTTGACCTCTCGACAGTCTCAAAGGGGTAGGAATTATCTCAGGGAAGCGTGCCAGGCTGCGAGGAAGTCCACAACGGGGCAGGAGCAGCCTCATGGACCAGCGCACCCACACGTGAGCACCTGAGGCCAGAGAGAGCGCATGGCCGATGCAGGTACAGGTGCTTGATGGCTGGTGCAGGTGCAGGTGCTGTGGCGGGGAATAGAGAGAGAGCTCTCCGACCTGCCACTGTCCGGGAGCCGGGTAAAAAGGGGAGGCTGTGGGCCCAGATAGGCCTGTCACGGGCCCATGTGGGTCCCAAGCAGACAAGGAGTGGAGCGGGCGCTGAGGGGATCGCCCAGGTGGCACTGTAAGATCTCTCAGGAAATAGAGTTACACCTCGGTCTTGACTCTGCATGAGAAAGAATTCACGCCAAAGCCTGGCTCGTGATCCAAGTGAGTTTGATGAGAGTTAGAAGAAGTTTTAGGTTTTATGCAGCACCCATATGATTCCTCCCGACCATGCAGACTGGCAGAGAGTGCTCGGGGTCACGCAAAGATCTCTTTCCCAAGTTCTCCTCCAAAGCCCTCCTCCAAGTTCTTTCCAAAGTTCTCCAAAGTCCTGTCTCAAGTTCTTTCTCAAGTTCTCTCCCCAGTTCCTCCTCTCTCCCCCTGGCTCCTGCCTTTTCAAGGATTCCAGGGGGAGACGTGGTGGACGACCCCAGATCAACCCCATTGACTGGATTGAATTCACCTGGCCCAGGTGGGCCGATCCAGGTTTAACGCCCACCCATGCCCACTGGCGGGAAACCCTAGGCCTCTGAGCATGTGCAGTGCGCCGCCCTTTGTTCTCGTGCCTGGCTCTCTGGGCGTGCGTCAATGGACACCCCATCCCTGCCTATCTGCCTAACAGCACCTGTGCGCCTCCTCCTTCCCCCGCCTCTGAGCAGGAGCAGAGTCAGGAGAGAAGAGGCGTCCAGCAGCCAGGCTATTGCAGACCTCCGGCTGGGGAGGGACAGTCAAGGTCTTGGTTGAGCCCACCTGGATCTCATTCGGGCAGCTCAGGTGTACCGCTCACCTGGCTGGGGGCCTAAATGGGAGCGTGCCCAGTTGGGGTGGGGGGATGTCTTCATGGGTGTCTTAGGGTCTCCTGATTCCCTTCCAACCTTCTCTAGGGGACCTTACAGGCATGGGAGGGACCACCCCCCTGGCCCTGTCTGGCCACCCAGCCCTTTCAGAGGGCTTCAGCAGCACCAGAATTCAGATGCACTGGGGGTTTTCTGGCGGACCTTATTCATCGTCCAACTTTCACCTGCATATGAGGTGGCCAGAAATGCCATGGCGGGCAGTGGTGCTGGGGTCGAGGGGGTCTCGATCCAGATGGTCGGGGCACCGCGGACTTCCCAGGGTGTTGGTCGAGGGTGACTAGGACAGCAAAGGACACACGGCCAGCGCCAGCAAAGGAGCATTCCGCCAGGCATTCAGAGTCTTTGACCAGGACAGTGTGGCCACGGGGTGACAGAGTTTGGAGGGAGGAGGAAGCCTGTGGGGATGTGGCACCACTGCGTGGAGGGTGCTCTTGGACACCCCTGCACTCTGATCCATGGTGGCCCTGATCCCCCTGGCTGTCACTGGTGCCTGCCTACCTGTACTGACTTAATACCTGCCTTGTGTTCAAGCGCCAGGTGGTCAGTGTGCCCACCAGTTTGTTTTTTTAAAATACTTTTACCAAAGGAGCCTCACTGTACTCTCTGTTTTAAAACAAAACAAAAATCCAACAAAACCCCTCTGAACCGTAACTTGGAGCCAGCAGTCGGCTGTGGCCATGGCCGTGGCCCTCAGAAAACCATCGACATTGCTATCCGAGACATTACCATTGACTTCCATTCCAAGTTGTAAGTGCTAGTCTGTCAGTCAGTCAGTCAGTCTGTCTGTCTGTCTCTCTTTTGCCTTCAGCTGGCAAGGTTGTGTCATCTGCAACTCGTTAATAAACCTTCGTCCGATGCTGATGCTGAGTTCTTCTCCACACGGTCCAGCGTCTGTGATGACTGGCAGCATGCAGATTAAATAATAACGGTGACAGGATATGCCCATGACGCACACCTGTCGTGATTTTAGATAACATAATACTCCATGGTATGTTTGAAAGACTGTCTCTTGACCCATTCCACATGACCACAATGAAGTGTTCCGGAATTCTTGCCTTCTCAAGATTATCCATAGTTTGTTAAGATCCACACAGTTGAGTGCCTTTTCGTAGTCAATAAAACATAAGCATCGTCCCAGGATTCTCTGCGTGTTTTTAAATAATTAAATCATTTTATTGGGGGCTCATACAACTCATCACAAGCCATACATCCATCTATTGTGTCAAGCACTTTTGTACATTTGTTTCCCTCATCATTCTCAAAACATTTGCTTTCTACTTGAGCCCATGGTCTCAGCTCTTCATTTTTCCCCTCCCTCCCAGCTTCCCTCTCCCCCATGAACCTGTGATAATTTATAAATTATTATTATTTTGTCATATCTTACACCATCCGACATGTCCCTTCAGCCACTTCTCCGCTGTCCATCCCCCAGGGATCCTTGTAATCTTTGTCATCTGTTCCCGCTTCCTCCCTCGCCTCCCTTCCACCCTCCCATCTCTGCGTTTTAGCATCAGTAATGTGAGCCCTCGTTCCATGCCCTCTTCAGCCTCACTTGAATTCCTGGTAGTTCCTTGCTGACGTACTGCTGCGACGGTTTTTCAGTTACCTTTAGCAAAATTTCACTTGCATGTGGTAGTCATGCTACCGTGTGATAATTCCAGCATCCCATTTGGTCACCTGTCTCTGGTTGGCCGGGCAGCCAGTGGTCACCCAAATCTCTTGTCTTGGACTCGTGCGTGCTTCCAGTGCTCCATCAGCTTGCGCAGTGCCTCGGTTGGCAGCTCATCCATTCCCGGAGCCTTACCTTTGCCTATGCCTTCAGCGCAGCTGAGACTTCTTCATGCACTGTGGGCCTCCAATAAAATGATTAAAAAAGAAATCATCAAACAAACAAAAAATCTTCTTCATTCAGTACCATTAGTTCTTGAACTTGAACTTTCTTTGGGACTCTTGTGCTTACAGCTTCTTCTGAGGTTTCCTGCATTGTTCGAAGTTCTGCCGCTCGACTCCTTCAGCATTAAAACATGAGGAGGTTAGAATTTGTTTTTTCAATTCTTTCAGCCTAGAGTATGCTGAGCCTGTTGTCCCTGCTTGGTGTTCTAACACCCTGCGGTCTGGGCACATCTCATGATAATAATCGACTTTGTCTCCTAAACCTACCCTTTGAGATTTTCTCTTCCGCTCTCTTACGCCATCACCTGTTACATTTGCCTCAGCGGTTTTGTGTTCAAAGTCAAGTTCCAGAATCTCTTCTGACATCCACTCTGGCCTTTTCTTTCTTGTCTTGTTATTGGTATCTTGTGCTCTTCATGTGTGATGGTCATGATCTCATCCCTGCCCCCTGTCATTAGGGTCCAATGCACCCAATCTGTTCTTCAAACTCAGGTGGATATATATATGTGTGTATATATATATATATACACACACAGATATATACATATATATTCAAGTGGGATATATATCAGGTGGATATATTCAGGTGGGATATAAATACATCAGGTGGGATATATTCTGTTCTTCAAACTCAGGTGGGAGATATTCAAGATTGCATTTTGTCTCTCGTGCACCTTGTGGTAGTTACATAATTTCATGTCAACTTGATAAATAGGTCTAGGAGTGAAGTCTAGTCTGTCAATCAAGTCACAGCCTGATAATGCCTCCCTGTGGGTGTGGGCTTCTCTTGAGGATTCTGGGAGTTTTCCTCCCTTCCTCCCTGAGAGACACACTCTGCTTCACCATTCCTGTTGACAAGCCACAATGAGCCACACTGATGGCAACCAGAGCCCTGGAGGTGCGTCCACTACCCAGTGAATTCACAGGATTTTCTACCCACCAGCCTGTAATATCCCTGCATTCGGCATCATTGCATGTGCTGGGAGAGTCTGAAGAGGAATTCATGAGCTAATATCGAACATACGGACTTGATTTGGACTGGGCTGGGGTGTTTTATTGATGCATAATTACTTCTTGATATAAAATTCTCTCTTGCACATATATGAGTGTCAATGAATTCTTTTCTCTAGTCTACCCAGACTAACACACACTTGTTTTAATTTTCTTCACCTACAAGCTGAACTTGAATATAAGCAAGTGATGGTCAGTTTCACAGTCAACCCTGACCTTGTTTTGGCTGATGACTTTTGCCATAGTCTCTTCCCATATAGTTCATTTGAATCCTGCGCGTTCCACCTGGCAAACATGTATAGTCGCCATTTAGATTGGTGAAAAAAGATGTCTACGATGAAGAAGTCATTGGTCTTACAGTGCAATCTCTGGCTTGGTTTTATCAAGATCATATTTTCCAACTTTTGCATTCCAATTGCCAGTAATTACTAACACACCTTGATCTAACATTTGATTAATTTCACACTGAACAAATTGGAAGAATTCCTCACTCCCTTCATCACTAGTTTCAGTGGTTGATGCACAACTTTGGGTTACAGTTGTATTAACTGGTCTGTCTTATGCGCAAAACTCACAACTCACTACTGATTTCATTCTGAATCAAAGCAACCCTCTAGGACAGGGTAGAACTGTCCCTGTGAGGTTCAGAGACTAACTCTCTTTACAGGAGTAGAAGCCCTGTCTCTCTCCTGCAGAGAAGCCGCAGGTTTTGAGTGATGACTTTGTGTGTGTGTGTGTGTGTGTGTGTGTGTGTGTGTGTGGTCCTATCCTAGCCAGCACTATACTTCAATGTAAATCTTGATATGTACTCTATGATGATGAATATGAATATGATGCTCTTTCTTAGAGTTGTCATTCTCTGCACAGTAAACAGATGATGATCTGACTGAAAATGGCCAACACCAATCTATAGCAGCTCACGCCTGCCCAAGAGATGGATCCTGTGCTTTCTGTTTGTTTCCGATGACCTCCGTTCTTCGGGCTTCATACCTTGTACATTCCATCTCCTCAGCACCATTGGCTGCTTGCAGACGGGTCCGCTCATTTGGACTCAGGCCTCATCAGCAAAGGGAGGTTCCACCCACGTCAGCAAGGCTGACTTCCCTTGGAAGAGGCAGCTCCTCTTCAAACGCACTTTGAGCGCTTCCACCCTGTGGGGGCTCATCTTCCGGAGCTGTCTCTGACCACGTTCCACTGGCGTTCATTTTTTCAGCGGCCAATCCCTCAGAAGTGGACAGCCTATTCCTTCTTTGTCACCAGTGGCCACCATATCGAAGCATGAAAGCTTAGGAAATAGTTTGAATGGAGTGGGGTCGGGTGGCAGGAGTTCCAAACTGTGCGAGGAATTCAGTGGATTAACACAAATCACCATCGGAGCCTTGGCTTTCTCACGTGTGTGAATAAAAGTCAAGGGTGAACTGCAGGGCTTTCAACCCGGGTAGCTGTTGCCCCAGTGGACATTGGTATTGTCTGGGGATTTAGTTTGGGTTGTCTTCATTAGATCAGGGGTGTGTGGTAGTTATATAATCTGTTGTCAGTGTGAGACTGAAGAGTGTCAATCAGATCACAGCTTGATGACCTCATTTGGAGGTGCTAAGACGATAAATAGCTCATTGCAGGCGGGCCACATGCTCACTGCCTGAGAGACCCTCTACTGACAAGACACATGGAACTATGCTGATGGCAGCGAGAATCCTGGAGCTGGAGGAGCCACATGGAGACCCATGCCAGCACTGAGATGCTTCCACCACCACTGGATCCGCAAGACTACCCACCCACTGGCCTGTGATCACTGCATGTGTTTCATGAGTCTGAAGAGGAATTTATAGATTAGTATCGGACAGATGGGCTAATATCAAACTTAAGTCCTTGCTCTGGACTGGGCTGGAATGTTTTCTCAATACTCAATTGCTCTTGTATATAAAACTCTTTCATCAAATCATTGTGAATGAGGGGGAGTGCAGAATGGGGACCCAAGGCCCATCTGTAGACAACTGGACATCTCCTTACAGAAGGGTTATGGGAGGAGACAAACCAGTCAGGGTATAGGGTAGCAACGATGAAACATACAACTTTCCTCTGGTTCCTAAATGCTTCCTCCCCCACCCCACTATCATGATCCCAATTCTACCTTACAAATCTGGCTAGACCAGAGGATGTACACTGGTACAGATAGGACCTGGGAACACAGGGAATCCAGGGCAGATGATCCCTTCAGGACCAGTGCTGAGACTGGCAATACCAGGAGAGTGAGGTGGGAAGGGGGAACCGATGACAAAGATCTACATATAACTTCCTCCCTGGGGGACGCACAACAGAAAAGTGGGTGAAGGGAGACACCAGACAGTATAAGATATAACAAAATAATAATAATTTATAAATTATCAAGGGTTCATGAGGGTGGGGCAGTGGGGAGGGAAGGGAAAATGAGGAGCTGATACAAGGGCTCAAGTGGAAAGAAAATGTTTTGAGAATGTACCAATGTGCTTGACGGGCTGGATGGATGGATTGTGATAAGAGTTGGACGAGCCCCCAGTAAAATGATTAGAAAAGAAAGAAATCGTTCCTAAACCAGAGGAGGGGGCTGCACAGAAAAGGAGGATCTCTTCGAAGAAACAGGAGAAGCAAACACTTATGGCTCAAGAGTACATTGAGCTTAAAATAAAAACTAATACAAGTTTTTAAAAATCATTTAATTGGGGTCTCTTACAGCTCTTATCACAATCCAGCCAGCCAGCCAGTCAGCCAAGTGTCAAGTACATTTGCACTTATGTCGCCATCATCATTTTCTTTTCTTTTTTAAAAAAATCATTTAATTGGGGACTTGTACAACTCTATCACAATCCATACATCCATCCACTGTGTCAAGCACATTGGTACATTGGTTGCCATCATCATTCTCAAAACATTTTCTTTCTACTTGAGCCCTTGGTATCAGCTCCTCATTTCCCCCTCTTCCACCCTCCTTCCATCATGAACCCTTGATAATTTTTTTAATTTCCCCCATGTCTTACACTGACTGCTGTCTCCATTAACTCACTTTTCTGTTGTCCATCCCCCTAGGAAGGGGTTATATGTAGATCATTGTAATTGATTGCCCCTTTCTCCCCTCACCTTCCCTTTCCCCTCCTGGTATCTCTATTCTTATTATTGGTCCTGAGGGGTTTATCTCTCCTGGATTCCCTGTGTTTCCAGCTCTGATCTGTAGCCGTGTCCGTGCTCTGGTCTAGCTGGATTTGTAAGATAGAATTGGGGTCATGATGGTGGGTGGGGGGAAGCATTAAAGAACTAGAGGAAAGTTGTATGCTTCACTGGTGCTACACTGCACCCTGACCGGTTCATCTCTTCTTTGTGACCCTTCTGTAAGGTGATGTCCAGTTGCCAACAGATGGGCTTTGGGTCTCCACGCCTCCCCCCACCCCTTCACATCGATATGATTTTTTGTTCTGGGTCTGGACGTCCTTCTTTAAGAAAGGAGGTCTTGTGCTGCAGATGTTCCCAATGCAACATGTCTTTGATCTCTGGGCTGCTGCTTCTGCGACCTATTTAGCTGTTGCTTGTGGACAAGTGTGGGAGGGGTGGCAGGGAGAGGCGACCGAGGGACACGGGAGCGACGGGGACTGTGGTGACAGCGTCCCGGAGGTTTCCCTTGACTATGTGCAGTTTATCACGTCTGATAAACCTCCGTGGAGCTTGTTCTAGAAATGACCCCCCATGACGCTTCCCTGGCTGGTTTCCCATCCCCCCTCTTCTAACGCATCCCTTTCTAACACGCCCGGTTCTTTTGATCAGGGATGTGAACACAGATGAAAGTTATACAGTCTACCTGTTCTCGACCGTGTTGTCCGGTGTGTGAGCAGACATTTAAGAAATATCTGTTACGTGGACAGTGACCAGTAACGACGGTGGCAAGGACTGATTTTCGTGCATTAGTGGGAACAGGTGCCCCACCTGCAATCCTCAGGAAAACCAGCAGAGGGCAGTGCTAGCCAGACTCAGTAAGTAAGCCTAGTACTTGTGTTACCTGTTGCTCTGCTAAACTAAGGGTCAGCGGTTCAAACACTGCCACCGACTCTGTGGGAGAAAGATCCCCTTTTCTGGTCCCTTAAAGATTTAAAGCCTCTACATCCCACAGGGGCAGTTCTCCATCCTGTGGGGATGACAGTGAGCTTGTGTGGTTGGAGACCTGAGCATGGACGGGGTTCTGGCTGGAGGTGTAGGCACTTCTTTTGTTTGTTGGTTTGTTTAATAGTTTTATTGATTAAAGAAATATTTGTGGGGGTCAGGGAGCGAGAGGCGGGAAATGTGGAGCTGATACCATGGGCTCAAGTAGAAAGAAAATGTTTTGAGAATGATGATGGCAACCAATGCACAAATGCGTTTGATACAGTGGGTGGATGGATGGGTTGTGGTAAGAGTTGTATGAGCCCCCAATAAAATGATTGTTTTTAAGTTGCATTGACATACAATTTACATGTCATGCACTTACATCACTAAGTTGCTTTTAAAAAGAATTACATCTACATCATCACAAACAGCTCGAGTGTTCCCTTCCCCTCCCGAACTCATTATCCCCCCCCATCCCTGATCAATCATTGCATCAGGTATGGTCTCTGTGCTTCATAAACTGGGAAACCCAACAGAAACAATCAAAAGCAAAACAGCAAGAAAATAATAATAAAATATAAAGGTAAAAACAAAGAGCAAGCAAGAAAAGACTCCCAGCCCTAGTAAAATGAGCCAGGGAGGAAATTCCAGGCATGTCTCATCAGTCCCTGCTTCAAACTGCCTTAGTTTCCTTGTCCAAAAATACAGGCTCACCCAGCCCTTCCTTCCTCCTGCTTTGTCTCTGCTTCTTCCACTCACCCCATTCATCCACCCATCCATGTCTCCACTGGGTCCTTTATCCGTTCCCAGGTACATCTGTCTTGCCTCCACGTGTTCATTAATTCCCCATCCAGCCATCCCTGCATCCACCCCTTCCTTTGTGCACCGACCCCTGCACCCACTGACTCAACAACAACGCCCCGAGCATCTGTTGTGTCCTGGGTTTGGCACTGAGGAGGAGGTCAAGGCCATGGGCAGGAGTTGTGGGGCAAAGGGGGCCTAGAGAGAGGATGAGAAGCACATGACACACTGGAGGGTCAGAGAAGAGGTGATGGGGGAAGGGGAGACACACAAGGCCTCACCTCCACAGTCCTCCCCATGGCAGATGCGTTTACAACCCCTGCTGCTGTGGGGTGGCCCTCGGGGCACAAGGTCAACAGCTCAAAACCACCAGCTGCTCTTCTGGAGAAAGACTGGGTTTTCTGCTCCCGTACAGAGTGATCTTCTCTGGAACCCCCCACTCCCCGCCAGGCCGTTCTGCTCCGTCCTATGCGATTGCTCTGAGTGGGAATTGGCTCCGTGGCAGAGAGACCACAGAGAGTGAGGGCCCTGGTGCTCTGCGTGGTTGCGAAGGATGGTTTTGCAGACAGTGTTGCCTCTCTCAGGCCGACCGGGGAGGGAGCGGAGTCTCAGGGTGGAGGTGGCTTGCCCCTGGTCACATGGCCATCTGTGACTGAGCAAGATTTGAATGTAAAGCCATCTGACTGAGGGGCTGGGAGGCCTGGTGGCTGAGTGTTAAGAGTTGAGCTGTGATCCATGTGGCCAATAGTTCAAAGCCACCAGCAGCTCCTCAGGAAAAAGACTGGGCTTTCTACTCTGGTAACAGTCTCAGAAGCCCACAGCGAGGGGCATGGATCACTACGAGTCAGCATCAAATGCAGTTCTTCATGCGGTGGTGACCTCCAACCCTAAAATCACTTTCGTTGCTGCTTCATCACTGTCACTTAGCTAGTTAGGAATCGTCATGTAAACATCTGATAGGCAGGATATGTTTTCATTGTTACCAATTGAACATCATGAAAGCATAGTGAGGAATCGCAAAAACAACATGTAATTCTATATCGTGAAATATTTATTTCTAATGACAAACACATGAACTTTTATCTTGAAGCATGGTGTAGCGTGGGTAACAGTCTTCACACCGGGTACTGGTATGTGGGCGGACCCTCCTGGAGGCGGATAGGATAGAGGAGTGGTGTGTCTTGGTTCCTAAGACAATTGGAAAGATGTTTCCTGATGATCCGTGAAAAGGTCGTTTGACCCCCAAAGGGGTCTTGACCCACAGGTTGAGAACCACAGATTTAGAGTCAGACAGCACCTGCCCTGTCTACCTTTGAGGGGTGGTGCCCCTGGGGCTGTGCCTGATGCTTGGTGAACAGTTGGGCACCTCCCGTCCCCAGAGATGCTGTCAACCTGTGTCGGGCCCTGGGCAGCAGTGGGGAGGAGACCCAGGCTCAGCAATGAGCCCATCGGCTTGCATCACCTGTGATACAGATGAGCTGAGCACCAGGTCCCGGGGGAGGATGCAGAGACGATGTCAGGCGGAACTGCCAGGGAGGTGGCTGAGGAGGCCAGGATGGGGGACCCAGGCTCCAGGCCCATGCAAGGCTCCATCAGCATTCACTTAGACCCTGTGACCTGGGGCCTCTTTCCCCCCGCAACTGTCATGTGAAGCTAGCACATTCCATGTAGCCAACCTGGGAAGGAGGAGGGACAAGGTGTTAGCAAAGGTGTTGAGGGTAAGGAGCCCTGGTGGCGCAGTAGTTAAGTGCTCCGCCGCGCGTCATGAGGGTGATGATAGACACACAACTCTCCTCTACTTCCTAAATGCTTCCTCCACCCCACCATCATGACCCCAATTACACCTTACAAGTCCAGCTAGACCAGAGCATGCACACGGGTACACATAAGAGCTGGAAACACAGGGAATCCAGGACAGATCAACCCCTCAGGACCAATAATGAGAGTAGCGATACCAGGAGGGGAAGGGGTAGAAAGGAGGAACCAATCACAATGATCTACATATAACCCCCTCCCTGGGGGACGGACAACAGAAAAGTTGGTGAAGGGAGACATCCATCGGTCAGTGTAAGACATGAAAAAATAATAATAATTTATAAATTATTAAGGGTTGAGAGAGGGAGGGTGTTTGGAGGGGAGGAGAGAAAAAATGAGGAGCTGATACCAAGGGCTCAAGTAGAAAGCAAATGTTTTGAGAATGCTGATGGCAACAAACGTTCAAATATGCTTGACACAATGGATGGATGGTGATGAGAACTGCATGAGCCCCCAATAAAATGATTTTTTTAAATGACACACAAACAAAAAAAGGATGATAATTCCAACCGATCGGAGGCCCTACGGGAGAAAAGGCCTATCTATCGACTCCCCCAGAGGAGAGCCTGGTGGTCTCGGAGGAGCAAGAGGCCTCAAATCCACGTCTATCTGATGAAGTCTTGGAGTCCAAGTGCTGTTAGTGGTTATGCCTTAGGTTGCAATCGGCTTGGTCGGCAGTTTGAAACCACCAGCTGCCTCGCTAGAGAAAGACTGAATGTTCTACTCCCATAAACAGTTCCAGTCTCAAGTGGAGAGCAAATGCTTTGAGAATGATTGGGGCAGGGAATGTACGGATGTGCTTTATACAATTGATGAATGTATATGTATGAACTGTGTTAAGAGTTGTATGAGCCCCAATAAATTGTTACTAAAAAAAACAGTTCCAGTCTCAGAAACCCACAGGGGGGCGCTGTGAGTCAGCGTTGACTCGATGGCAGTGAGTTGTCTGGGTTTTTTGGTATTCAGCTAACAGAACAACCATGATTGTGTATAAGCTGCATCAGAGACAACTGAAATAGAACAACAGAAACTACCATCCCCACATAGAACTAATCTGAACTGTGCACCAACAAGGACCTGCTTTAAATGCCCGTCCAGTGTACCACCCACCCCGTCCCAGGCAAGGCCAGCGGCTACCGTAAGGCCACCAGGACTGGGCTAGCTAAAGACACATTCCGTAGTGTGTTCATTATACAAAAAAAAAAAAAAAGACATCGTACAGGTTAAAAACAACTCTTACCCAGCCTTACATGTCAATTTACTTTTCTTTAAAAGAAATGCATTAAAAAGAAAGAGAAGCGAGTTGTGTGCAGGGGGTTCGATGCTTTACAGACAAGGAAAAAAACTGCGTAAGAACCAACTCACTCGCCCTCATCATCTTCCTCATCCTCTCCTTCGTCTTCATCTTCCTCTTTCTTGCTCTTCTCGGCTTTGGTGGCTGACTCTTGGTACACAGCAATATCCTATTCCTATTTCTGCCTCAGAGGCGGTCTTCTTCTCCTGAAGGCCGCTTGCCCCCATGGAGATGGATGGACAGGCCCGGGGGTGCTCACCTTGGATTTGAGAGAGATAATCAGAACAAAGCAAGCAAAAACAGCCAAAGGGCTGGGACTTTGGGGCTCTTGAACTTCCTTTTGTCTTCCCTTTATGATGTACGTTTCCCTTTCTCCTTCATTACGGGCATTGCCCGCCTTGGCCATGTCTTCAAATGCCCCCTTCTCTGGAGTAGACCAGAGCTTCCACCTCTCTGGGCACTTCTTAGAAAAATGCTGAGAAGTGGACCGGAGCATCCGGAAGCTTCCTCTTGTGTGCCTCCCGGCAATTTTGCACCAAAAATTCATATGCTGCCATCTTATCTCAGGCCTCTGTAGTAGGATCCCCTGGGCCATGTTTTCTTTCCTCCGCAAGGCACAGTCACCCAAGTGCCTTCCGGCTCTGTCTGGCCGGGCGCTCTCTCGGCTAGAAGAAGCCAGGGACAGACAAGCTCTTGAAGGCTAGACTGTCCCTTCCTGAGGGGGCCAGCGCGTGCAGCCAACGGAATGCTCAGAATCCAAACTGTGGGACCCCCACAAACACGGTTCATAGTGGTGGGAACCGATCTTCCTCACTGACACCAGTCAAATGCATCGATCTGCCGCCAGTTCGTCCTGTGCTTCACACGGGTCCTGTTAGGTTTCTCTCTTCGGCCTAAATCTCATCCTCGGTTCTTGGCTCCACGCGAGAAAGATTTCACGCCAAAGCCGGGCTCGTGATCCAAGTGAATTTAATGAAAGTTCAAAGAAGCATCAGGTTTTACACGGCACCCATAGGATTCCTTTGACCATGCGGCCTGGCAGAGACTGCTCCGGGACACGCAAGGATTTCTCCCCTCCCACGAAGACGACCAGACCACCCAAGCAAGGCAAGACAAGACCAAGAGCCCAAGAGCCCAAGAGAGTTCTCCCTTCCGGTCCCTGCCTTTTCAAGGGTTCCGGGGGAGGTGTGGTGAACGACCCCAGGTCGATCCCATTGGCTGAATTGCAATCACCCGGCCCAGGTGGGCTGCTCCAGGTGTAACGCCCATCCAAGCCCACCGGCGGGAAAATCCAGCTTTTGTCTTTTGCTGGCTCTCCCGGGCATGCGTAATGGACTTCCCAGTTCCCTAGGCTAAGCTACCTAACAGTCCCACATGCATAGGACGTGATTGAGGGTCCCGGGGTTTGGGTCAGGCCCACCTTACCCCCAAAGTGACATGCTTGCTCTTGGATGCTTTAAAGAGGTTGTTGGGTTTTTTTTAATCATTTTATTGGGGGCTCATACAACTCTGATCACAATCCATACATATATCAATTGTGTAAAGCACATCTGTACATTCATTGCCCTCATCATTCTCAAAACATTCGCTCTCCACTTAAGCCCCTGGCATCAGCTCCTCATTTTTCCCCTCCCTCCCTGCTTCCCCCTCCCTCATGAACCCTTGATAATTTATAGATTATTATTTTGTCATATCTTATTTACATTGTCCGATGTCTCCCTTCACCCACTTTTCTGTTGTCTGTCCCCCAGGGAGGAGGTCACATGTAGATCCTTGTCATTGGTTTCCCCTTTCCAACCCACCCTCCCACTATCACCACTCACACCACTGGTCCTGAAAGTATCGTCCGCCCTGGATTCCCTGTGTTTCCAGTTCCTATCTGCACCAGTGTACATCCTCTGCTCTATCCAGACTTGCAAGGTAGAATTGGGATCATGGTAGTGGGGGCGGGGAGGAAGCGATTAGGAACTAGAGGAAAGTTGTATTTTTCATCTTTGTTACCCTGCACCCTGCCTGGCTCGTCTCCTCCCTGAGCTTTAAAGAGGTCTGGTGGGGCAGATGGACCCAATGCACTATGTCCTTGGATCTCTTGACTGCCTCTTTCAGGAGCTGTTGACTGCAGATACCAAGCAAGATAAGATGCTGTGTCTCACCTTAATCTAACTGACATCTTCAAAGACTGTCTCCGAACAAGGTCACATGCACGTTTACTGGGAGGGGGGGGGTTCTTCTGTGTCTTTAGAGGTCACAGTTCAGCCCTTACTGCGTGCCAGCCAGAAATGTTGTGCCTGAGGAATATGCCAGCCAATCACGGTTCAGAGAGACAGGGCCCCAGCCCGTAGCTCGGGTGGGAGCACACAGAGCACCTCCATCTCCTGCTGCCATGTGGTGAGCCCCCTGTGCGACCGCTCCTCCAGAGGCTCCTCCTGAAACAGCCACAGCAAAGCCTTGACTCCGGAAGGCCGGGGCGGGCTGTAGGTGAACTTGAAAGAGGGAAAACTTATTAGCCGGAAACCCAGAGGAACTAATGCAAGTTCCTGGCGATCTGGGCCCCAAGGGCTGGGTGGTGTGGCTTTTAAACTGGATCTGCATGTGAAAGGTCACAGATGGGGACTAGGCTGGGATTTTCTCAGTGCAGCCTGGGTCCTTAGTAAATAAAGGAGGGAGGGGCGGGGAGGACGGGGCTTTCCAGGAATGAGGAAGTACAGGGCTGTGGCAGTGCCTTGAGTTTCTTTTCCAAAGGGTAAAATTCCCTTTTAGGATTTTAATTACAAAACTTTAGGGTTAATACTGAACACTTCTGTTTCTGTAAACTGCCCCTTTGCTTACCCCAGAGCTCGCCCCTCCTCACCACACATTTGCATCAGTCAATCCTAACCCCCCCACCTCCCCCTCCACCCCTCCTGTGGGGCTCCTTGGGTATATAGGTGGGGTCCTCCCTGAGACTGGGTCTCGGTCTTCGGATAGGAAGCCTCTGAGTCTTGCGCAGGCACAACAATAAAAGTTCTTCCCAGGTTACCACCCACTTGGGGCTGGCTACTCCTTCAGAGCACCGCTCTAGGAGAGAACAGACCCCAAATTCAAGAGCAATTTACAGACACAGCCACTGACTTCGCCCATGGCTGTCGACTCCATCCGCACCATTTTAGGGTACAAAACAGGCCCCATCGCCAAAATACTTAAGGACGATGTTGATCACACCTTAAAAGATGGAAACAACACCAAGACCCAGGTACATCGTTCTCATGGCAGAGGCCATCAGAAGGTCAAAATGGTGTCCAAGGGTTTGTTCAAAGGGCCCGGGAGGGCAAAGGAACCTGTCCATTGCAGGTGGGACCACAGAGGCCTGGACAGGACCTCGACTGGGACACGTGCACTGGGTTACATAGAAGGGCTTAGGGACGAGGCTGCTCCACGGCCTTCCACCCCAGGCAGGCAGGGTGAGACTGGTGAGGTCTGACTCATGACTGTGACCTCCATCAAGGACACAGCCAGGCAAGCCCCTAAGAGAGACAGTCCCTCCCGGGCTGGCAGGAGAGGAGTGGAGACCATGGACTCTCCAAAGCAGTCTGCCTGAGGGCAAGTCATCTTCATCCTGGTTAATGATCAGAAGGAATTCCAGGAAGAAGGCTGCATCTCCCTGGTCCTTTGCATGTGGACTTAAGGCTGTCCCTGCCATGCACAGCCCTTTGCTCCGAATTTAAGCTCTACCATACTACGCCTAGTGACCCTATGAAGCACAGTAAGGCTGGCTGCCCTTGTAGGTCTTAGAGACTCCAGAAAACCACATCTTTCTCTCACTGAGACTCACGGGTTTGAACTGCTGACCTTGTGGCTAGCAGCTCAAAGCAGCAGCCCACTCTGCCACCAAGTTAAAGATAACCCGCCGCCTTTGAGTCCATGCAGACGCACAGCGAGTCCCTGTGAGGTTCTGACGCTGTAACTGTGTATGGGAGTAGAAAGCCCAGTCTTTCTCCCGAGAGGCTGCTGGTGGTTTTGGACTGCCGACCGTGTAGATCGCAGCCCAGTGAGTCACCACTCCACCACCATAGGTTGGAATAACACAAAGCCAAATCATCTAGATGGGGGAGACCAGCAGCGGGAGGCCAGAATGATGTCCAAAGGAGACACAACAAGGGAAACCAGACGTGGAGAACAAAGGAACTTGCTCCAAAGCCCTGCCCGGCCCTGACTCAGCTCCTCACAGTTGCAGGTGGAACCACAGAATTGGGAAAGGGAGCCTGATTGAGACCCGCTCCTCACTGCAGATTAGATACCTTTGCTCAACTGGTTCGGGGCCGCCAGTGGCCAGCCGAGGGAGTCAAGTGTGTCTCCTGACCGCCTGACTCCAATGCCTCAATTTCCATCAGTTCCTGAGGGAGAGGCCGCCCAGTTCTGGTCTGGCTAGGGGAGTGGGGGTAATGTACTTTCACACATTCTCTGCCCGAGGGCCAAGTCTCATTTCTCTGGTCAATGGTCTTAATGAACTCTTTAGAGGGTGAATCTCTCTGGAGGTAGCAATCCTGAGAGAGAAATGGGCAAGGTGCGGGCCCCTGTCTGTTTCTGTAAGAACTGCGCTCTCAGGCACAGCTTCCAGTCTGACCTTGGGGTTTGTTTCTCAGAGTCAAAGGCACAGAGATAGCTCAGACAACTTCAAAACTCAAATGTCCCTGCCTTCCCATCAAGGCCGACTCAAGCCCTCCCGTGGGCGGGGTGTGAGTCCCCGAGACTGCGCTGTTTATGGGAGGAGAAAGCCCCACCTTTCTCCCCCTAGCAGCTGGGCCTTGGTTTGGCAGAAGCACCAGGCCCAGGGCTCCTGCAGGACAACCCAGGTCCGGAGGCAGAATGGCCTTCACCGGGCTCAGTCCTCCATCTGTCTGCTTCAAGGTGGCTTTAGGAAACCAGTTTTCACAAGGATCAAGGTTCTGTAGGATATTGGGGCGATGTCACGTCAAGGCCACGCTCCAGAGAGCTGGATTCCAGGAGAGTTCCGGGCCTTCCTTACAAGGGCAGAGCCCTGGTGGCCCCGCGGTTAAGTGCTCAAGTACTACCTGAAAGGTGAGTGGGGGAGAAGCCGTTTCTCACCTTGCTACCCCTCCAACACCTAAAAATGGGGCAACAAAAAGCTCACTACCCTAGAGTTGATGTGGACTCAGCATGTCCCCGTGGGACAGGGCGGACCTGCCACTGGGTCTCCCAGACTGTAGCCATGGATGACCGTGGAAAGCCCCATCGCGAGGTTTGCTATCAATGAGGCAGTCGGGGCGAAGGCGAGTCAGACTGGAAGCAGTCTGTTAGGTAACTGTCCCTCCGCGTGTCACCGGGATCCACTATCCATGTAGAGGAGCCCCCCAGTGGCCTGGTGCATTGCTGGTTGGCATGCCTACGTCAAGGTCAGCGGTTCCAAACCACCAGCTGCCCGAGGGAGGCTGTCTGCTCCGCAGTGGTTGTGCTGTGGGCTGACGACCAGCCTCATTTTGAAGCCACCAGTCCCTGAGCGGGAGAGGAAGAGGCTTTCTGCTCCTGTACAGAGTGACATCTTGGAAAGCCGCCAGGGCAGTTCTACCCTGTCCTGCAGTCCTGCTCAGTCAGTGAAGACGTTAGTCTGGGAAACGCACAGGGTTAGTCCTCCGGTCTGCCAGGGGGTCGCTACAGTAGAACTCGATGCAGTGAGAGCGAGCTGACTATGGAAGCAGTCAGTCTCCAGAAGGGAATGAAAGATGCTCACAGCGGGGTCAGCAGACACCACCACGATTGTGGGGGGGCCTCTGAGAGCGAGAACAGCCCAGCTTTATTGCTACCCAAGGCTTATCACTTTAGGGGGCGTGATTACAGGTGACCACGCATCACAGGAGGGGCAGTACAATCAGTATACAAGCGACAGGAGGGGAGATACAATGGGCATAGGTGTAACAGGAAGAGGATGAGCTAGGGGTGTGCACATGATAGAAAGGGGAGGGACTAGGGTTAGACATGTGATGGGCAGACCCTAGATTCATGATGGCAGCCTAGCCTTGGCTACCCTTGGGTGGGCTTGATCTCTCTGGGATCTCCTACAAGGAAACAGTCCACTACTACCCTTATCAGAAAGGCGTGGGTCCTATTTGTTGTGGGATAAACAGTGGTGTCTGCTTGCTCTAGATGGCTGATAACCCTTAGGGAGAATAACCCCTGACCTACTTCTGTTGACTTCCAAGTGTTTCCTCATTCACCATGTGTGGCAAACAGCTAAATTTGGGGGAGACAACTTGGAAGAAGCGTTTCTGTTTGCCACACAGGGTGAAGAGAGGGGGGACGGAGGCTGTGCACGAGAGCTTCCACAAAGAGCAGGGACAGCCCCAAATCCGCCTACAGAGCCCGCCAACTTAGATGGAGCCTTCTTCCTGGAATTCCTTCTGATCATTAACCTGGATGAAGATGACTTGCCCTCAGGCAGACTGCTTTGGAGAGTCCATGGTCTCCACTCCTCTCCTGCCAGCCCGGGAGGGACAGTCTCTCTTAGGGGCTTGCCTGGCTGTGTCCTTGACGGCGGTCATAGTCATGAGTCAGACCTCACCAGTCTCACCCTGCCTGCCTGGGGTGGAAGGCCGTGGAGCAGCCTCATCCCTAAGCCCTTCTATGTAACCCAGTGCACTTGTCCCAGTCATGGTCCTGTCCAGGCCTCTGTGGTCCCACCTGCAATGGACAGGTTCCTTTGCCCTCCCCAGGCCCTTTGAACAAACCCTGGGACCCCATTTTGACCTCCTTCTGATGCCTCTGCCATCTGGACGATGTACCTGTGTCTTTGTCTCTTTTAAGACCTAACACATGTTCTCCTTGAGTTGTGTCTCAGAGGGAGTCTCGTCTGTACCCTAAAGCAGTGGTCAGAGACTCCGTTCCCCTTGAGTCCACCATCAGTACTCACGGAAGCAGCCGTCACGAGGCCCAAGGACCAACCCCCATGGACACAAGAAGGAAGCCAAGCTCCTAGACTGTGTCACTGAACTGCTCGGGGCCCGCAGAGGAGACTTGTCACAGGATTAGCTAAAAATGGAGACCAGGTTGATTCAAGACACTCCCCGTTCATTCCTGCAACTGCGTGCAGAAGGGAAAGAGGCAGGCTCCTCCTCTGAGCTGTTTCAGCTTCAATTCTGAGCCCACAAATTAATATAGAAGATTGTTTTGCCTTGTTCCACAATGATGACAGGAGCAGAGTAACGGGTTTTTAGAATGTCACAGGAGACGATCACAGAGGTTAGGAAACTATCTCAACCTACATTTCTCCAGGGCCCATGAGACATGAAACCACCAACCCCCTTGTTCGTCCTTTTCGAGCCAGGACACCCCGATGTTCAAATGAATTTACTGTGTGTGTGTGTGAGGGGGAGGGGCAAGGGGACTGTTACATGTTGGATTTTTAACAAACAAAATCTTAAATTATGTGATATTTCTAGTATTGGTTTTTCCCCTTTGTCAGTTGTATAACCCTTGATAGGATTGAATTATTAAATTTTCCTATATGTTAACGATAGTTCAGTAAAACTATTTACTTAAAAAGGAAACCATACAACGTCTTTAAAATGACAACTACGGAACTGTAGGCTATGTGAAAATTTTCTATCAAGAAAACTACTAGTGGGAGGGAGGGCAAAAATAGGAGCTGATCCCAAGTCCTCAAAAGAAAGTCACGGGCTGGAAAAGAATGATGGCAACATGTGTACAAATATGCCTGATACGACTGATGTGCGGATTGTAACAAGAGTCCTGAGAGCCCCCCAATACAAGGATCTTTTCATCAAAAAGAAAGAAAACTACTAAAGCAAAGGTGAGCATGGGTCCCAGGGTGAAGAAGAGGAGTTTGTACTTAGGGAGCACGAGTTTAGTGGTGGTAGGGACAACTTGGAAAAGGCTGTGAGTGATGGTGGCTGGTCGCCCAACAGAGCATAATCAATGGCACTGAATGACACATTTAGAAGGTGTCGGAGACTGCTTTGTTGTGTATACATTTTGTTGTCGTGTGTAATTCTGCCACAATTTAAGCAGTTCCCGTAATAGCAGTGAGGACAAGGAGGAAGACGGTGTTTGCAGGTTGTTTGTGGTGATGGCTGTACGGCACTTCTCGATACGACTGAACCCCTGGATTGTATGATAACGAGGAAGAAGTGCCAATAAAACCTTAAACCAATACACATAAAAGAGGAACAAAAGGATGCCTCATCTTCTCTCCCTTGTCCCCCCTTCCACCACCACCCACCATCTCTACCCTCTCCCGCACCCGATCCTCCAAAGTCGGGGAAGGGGAGGTAGCAAACCACAGAGGAGAAGAGAAATCAAGACGGGTGTGTGCACAGTAAGCGGCTGAGGGGCTTCATAAGTAGCTTAAACTGCTGAAGTGTAAAAGCCCCACCCACTTTCCATTTAAAATGGTCTTAATAGAATAAATGGATAAAGCAGATGAAGGTTTTGTCTTGGGGGTGCTTTTTTTAACCTCAAAAGATGTATCGCATCGGACAAATCTGATGCATGAGAGACCTCGTTGCCGTGCAAAGGTGGCCCTTTGAGGACTAGGGCGCGCCTGACCGCCTTGGCGCTTCCAGTCGCCTCCTGTGCACGTGGCACCTGGACAGTGGCTAAGGAGGACCCGGGAGAATGGATGCGTTTGAATCGGGGTACAGGAGAACAGTGGAAATGCCACGGATGCCAAAGGACAGCCGTGCTGAGGGGCCAGAGTGCTCCTTAGAGCAGAGGGGCCAGAGTGTTCCTTAGAGGCAGGGACGGCGAGACTGGGTCTCCAGCCTGTGGACGTGTCCTCAGGAGAGAGGGTGTCTGGAGAAGCGCCTCCTGCTCGGCGGAGGAAAGGGCAGTGAAAGAGGCGGGCCCTCGAGGAGATGGAGGGACACCGAGGCTGCCACAATGGGCGCCAGGAGAGGGACCCTTGGGAGGACGGCAGTGTGTCCTTCTGTTTGGCTCTAAGGACCTCTGACTCCATCACCAGAGATGCTCCCAAGGAGGCAGGCAGTACCAAGCGGGCTGTAACACAGGAGGAACCTTATTGGTGTGAGTTGGCATGTGGATCCCCATCCAAAGACCGAGCCCCAACCGCAGGGACCACCCCACTCATATATAGCGTGGGGCCCTTGCAGCTTAGCAGGAGGGGTGGAGGGGGTGTGCAGAGTTAGGAGTGGCCGGTGCAAAGGTATGGTGGGAAGGGGCTCACGGGTAAGTAGGTGAGCAGTTTGTGGAAATGGAGGCATCCCGTATTTGCCCTGTGGTTTTCGTATTCACCTTATGGCTTCGTTGCCGTGTCTCCTAGACACGAGGTGACAGAAAGATGTTAGCTGTAACAACAGCAGGAGGTGGGGTGGCCTGTGAGCTTCAGCCCTGGAATGGGGTGCGGTTCAGGTCTCGACTCCCGGCACGCAAACAAGCAGCCATTGTAAATCATCAAGCAGAGGCCTGCACAGTCAAAGCAACATTCCCTGATGGTTATCAGGGATGCAGGGGAGCAAGGAGGGACAAGCCAGGGAGGAGCGGGCACAGGAGTGTTTAAAAATAAGACAAACAAAAAATAAATAAATAAGATAAACCAAAAAAAAATTCTAAAAGGATGCACAAAATCTGAGAGGTACCCAAAGAACAAAATATATTATTGTGAATGAGGGGGAGTGCGGAGTGGGGACCCAAAGTCCATCCATAGGCAACTGGACACCCCCTCACAGAAGGGTCACGGGGAGGAGATGAGCCAGTCAGAGCGCAGTGTAGCAACAATGAAACATACAACTTTCCTCTAGTTTCTAAATGCTTCCGTCCCACCCCCACTATATCTGGCTAGACCAGAGGATGTACAATGGTACAGATAGCAACTGGAAACACAGGAAATCCAGGACAGATGATCCCTTCAGGACCAGTGCTGAGAGTGGCGATACCAGAAGGGTGGAGAGAAGGTGGGGTAGAAAGAGAGAACCGATCTTAAGGATCTACATATAACCTCCTCCCTGGAGGATAGACAACAGAAAAGTGGGTGAAGGGAGACATCGGACAGTGTAAGATATGATGAAATAATAATTTATAAATTATCAAGGGTTCATGAGGGAGTGGGGAACAAGGAGGGAGGGGGAAAATGAGGAGCTGATGCCAGAAGCTTATGTGAAGAACAAATGTATTGAGAATGATGAGGGCAACGAATGTACACATGTGCTTTATAGAATTGGTGTGTGTATGTATGTATTGTGATTAAAGCTGAATGAGTCCCCAGTAAAATGATTTTTTTTTAAACCGAGAGGTAGCAGCGGATGTGTTCTTAGGAAAGACCAGTGCCAGAGAAAGGCCACCATTCCCGGTACAGGCGAACACCAAGGGCAAGCTCACTGGCATCAAGTGGATGCCGACGCTTGGCGGCGACCCTAGCGGACCTGGTAGAACTGCCCCTGTGGGTTTCTGAGGCTGCAACCCTCTATGGGAGTAGAAAGCCTGTCTTTCGCCCGAGAAGCAGTGGGGGATTAGCAGTGCAATGCTTAACCACTGCACCACCAGGGCTCTTACCAAAGTAGAAGGGCAAGAACAAGGGGGGCGGGGTTTGAAGAGGTGCATTGACACAGTGGCTGGCGGAAAGCACAGGTAGGGCCGCGCCTGTGGGGAGGACGCGGGATCGAGCAGTGCTCCCTCTGCAAAGGGTCCACATTCTAGGCTGTAGCCAAAAGGATGAAGATGCCAACCCAGCAGGCACCCCATGGGTGAAGATGTGGCAGTCTGCCTCCGCGGAGGCATAAAGATCACAAAGTAAAATAAGCACAAAGCCCACAACCCCATTACAAGAGAGTCCATGCTGACTCACCGCGACTTACAGGACAGGGTGGACCCGCTTCCTCTGGCTTCCAAGGCTGGGAATCTTTACAGGAGCAGACGGCCACATTGTTCTCCCACAGGGTGCTGGTGGGTTTTGTTTGGGGGTACAAAGAGGTCCCAAGTTCAAGGATAATTTAAGGAGAGCATTCATGAAGGCCAGTGCTTTCCAGTCAATGCAGGGCGCCCTGGTCACATCGCATCCTCAGAACTGACTGCTAGATGGCAGTGACTGCTGGCCCTTTCTTCCCCTCCAACCTTCCCCCCCACCACCACATCCACCTCCACCTCCACATCCACCTCCACCACCACCTCCACCTCTACCTCCACCACCACCATGACCACCACCACCACATCCACACACACTCCCCTAAGGACACAGTGATACAGCAGCGGAACTCAGGACCATCCCCTTGAATTGGTCCCAGAATGGTGAGCTTCCTTAAGCCTCTGAGACTGCCCCTCCTCAGGCTGGCTGGAATGGGGAAGTGGCAATCCTCCTTCAAATGCACTTTGCCTGAGGACAAGGATTATCTATAGCCTTGGTTAATGGTCAGAAGGAATTCAATGGAAGCTCAATCTATGTGTGTGGGGGGGGGAGCGGGGGCGGGGCGGGGAAGAGCTCTGCAAAAGGATTTAACCACTGTGTCCCCAGGGCTCTATCCTTGAAGGTCTCAGCTTTGGAAACGCACAGGATAGACCGGCTCTGTGGACTGGTGGTGGCTGCCTTCAAGGGGCTCCGACTCAGAGACCCTCTGTGCAACAGAACAAGATACTGCCTGGTCCTGAGCCACCTTCAAAGGTGTCCTTGTGTTCGAGCCCATTGCTGCAGCCACTGTGTGGATCCGATGCATGGAAGGTCTTCCTGTGTGGGGCTGACCCTTGTGGTACGTACATCATCTGTTGTCATTGGAGAGGATGAAGTGCAAAGGGGTGGGGCTTAGCCTGTCAATCAGGTTGCAGCTTGATCTCATTTGTAGGCGCTAATATACAGGACAGAAGCTCACATTCCCTGAGAGCGTCTCCACTAACGAGACACATGGAGCTATGCTGATGCCAGCGAGAGCCCTGGACCTGGAGGAGCCATGTGGAGACCCACGCCAGCCTTGAGATACCTACATCACCATTGAATCCACAAGAGTTTCTAACCACTGGCCTGTCATCTTCCTGCATTCAGCATCATTGTGTGTGCTTCATGAGTCTGAAGAGGGCTCTATAGATTGGTATCAGACGTATGGGCTAATAGAACTCCAACTTATACACACACGAGTGTCTCTATTAATTTGCTTCTCTAGTCTACCCGGGGACTAACGCAAGCCTCTACTTTACCAAGCATGACATCCTTCTCCAGAGACTGGTCTCTCTTGATATGACCAAGTCTTGCCATCCCTGCCTCTAAGGATCATTCTGGCTGTTCTTCTTCAGGTTGGTTGGAAACCACCCGGTGCCCCCAGGAGAAAGATAAGCTTTCTACCCTTGTCAAGAGTTACAGCCTTGGAAACCCACAGGAGCAGTGCTACCCTGTCCTGCAGGGTCCCTATGCGTTGGCACGCACTCCATGGGGGGGGCGGTTGGCTTATTTTGGTTTGGGCAGCCCATGGCACTTTCAGTAGTCTTTGCCAGCACCACCATTCAAATGCACAGATTCCACTCTGTCCTGTAGACCCACTGTGAGTCAGAATCAAGTTGATGGCAGTGGGTTGGCTTTTGTTTATGTGTTGAGTCCTGGTCTTCTTGTCTCTGTTTTTGCAAACACATCTCTCCCTGCTACCTTCCTATTCCCTGAGGGAAACCAAATTCACCGCCTCGGGATTCATGCAGACTCATAAGGACCCCCGCAGGACAGGGTAGAACTCCCTCTTTAAGGGAGTAGAAAGCCTCCTCTTTCTCCAGTGCCCTGCTGGTTTCAAACTGCTGACCTTGCAGTGAGCAGCCCGCAGCCGACGCTTAACACTACGCCACCATAAAGACTTCCAAGGACACGCTGTACGCCCACAAAGGTGCATTCACTTGCTGTAGCAACACCGAGTCCGTGGCAGAGGAAGAATGGCCGTCTCAAGGGAAAAAGGACAAAACCAGACAGACTATTACCGGAGTTGGGCAAAAGCAGCATTTCCGTAATATTTAAATGAAGCAGCCACTGGTAGGCAAATCAGGGCTATGTGTAAAGAGGTGCTTATTCAGCTTGGGCTGACATGCAAAAGCAGGCTCCTGTTGCCTTGGAAACTACCAAGGGGAATGTGGTGTCTAGACGGGCTTTATCTGAAGCTCAGCACCTGTGGTGGGAATCCAGGCTGCTGCCCTGGGTCAAAGCAACCGTGGCGACTCAGACGCTCCAAGCAAGAGCAAAATGTTGCCTTCTCCCAGACAGGACCGCAAACGGCAAGGACGCTTCCTTTTTTAAAAAACTTGGTGTGGCGAATTAGGTGAAGGTTCACAGAGCAGCTCACCGGTTTTCCACTGTTTCATACGCATTCTGATTGGGCTCATCCACGGCTTATCCCACTTCCTCCCTGTTTGCATTCCTCTTTCCTCCCAACTCTCTGGACTTTGTACTTGGGTAAGGGAAAGCGCTACCCTTTGGGGTTTGAATAGCTGGTGATTCTAACAATTCTACACCTGAAGGGGAAGGGCCACGCTCCTCTTAGCAGCCCATGGAACCACCAATCTTCTTCTCGGGCACATATGCAAATATCCCCAGCCAGCAACTATTCTGACAGTGAGGGGTGTAGGCAGTCGGCTTTATTCAGGAGACAGATGGACACAACCGCTGCCACAGAGACTTCAACATAACCCTTGTTAGGATGGTGCAGGACTGGGCAATGTTTTGTTCTTTTGCACACAGGGACATCGTGAGTCATGAGTGACTGCACAGCACCCATCGACAACAAGTCTCTAGTTCACAGAAGGAATTTCTACAGGCTCACCTGTCCCTCTCCTGATCACATGCAACACTACCGGCTCTCATGAATTAAGCTGCTGAGAACCTTCTAGTATATATATCTATTGGGCGTAGACGTGTACCCCGGCTTGGGGGGCAAATCTAGAAGTGGAATGGTTGAGTGACGGGACGAGTCTAGTTTGCTCTAGTGGCTAGCGCCCAAGTCCCCCTCCAGAGTGGTTCCTCCCATTCATGTTCCCATCAGCAATGCCTGTGAGTTCTTTTTTTTTTTTTTTTAATATGGAACGCTTCACGAATTTGGGTGTCATCCTTACGCAGGGGCCATGCTAATCTTCTCTGTATCATTCCAATTTTAGCACATGTGTTGCCGAAGCAAACACGCCTGTGAGTTCTGGTTGCTCCCTGTCTTTACCAACACTTGCTCTTGTCAGTCTGAAACCCAGGACTCCCATCTTGGTTCCGAATACTATTCTCTGATGGAAGGAACCAGGACTCGTGGGAGAAATGACTGCTTACAGAGTGGGGCAGGAAATATACAAGATGAAGCTGGGGTATCTTGTCTTGCCAGAAAGGAAGGAAGGGGTTTAAACAACAACCACAAACCACATGCAAACGCCATCGTGGTGTGACTATGGAGACAAGAACCAATGGAAAGAGCTCCCAGTTTGGAACAATTTCAGCCACATTGCTCAAGCAGCGGTCTTGGTAATATGTGTGCAGGACACCGGATTTGAAACGTCAAAAGCATATCCGATGATGAAGAATTCTCCCTTCCTCCCATTGCCTTCAGCCACCCACATTTTGTCCCTGGAAATAAGTTGTGGAATTCATTTCTCAACAAGTATCTATTAAGCAGCTAGGCGGTTCCAGGTGTTATGCTATAATGGTGTACACTTGCGGTGGGCCCACACCCCTCCACCCTCCCCACCCGAGTCTGGGCTACTGCGTGCAGCCTCCTTGGGCAGCTCCTGGGCTCCTCCTGTCCCTCTCTGGGCGACTGGGAACTATCCATGGTACTGAACTGCTGCCCCCATGTTGCCTCTTGGACCAGGGGGACTGACCCAAGACATTCTCATTCCTGCTGTGTCTTGCTCAGTGCATGCCTGGTTTCCTTCTTTCGGAGCCTCTCCTTGGCCCCAGGGTGGGGTCAACCTTGAGGGCTAGGGCAGCCCAAGGGTTTGGAGCTTTCCAGAGCCTTAAAGATGTTTAACTTTCAAGATTACTAAAACTCTCCTTGCGGGAGAGATGTTGGGTCACACCTGGACAGCTCCCAGTGTCCTGGCTTTGGCCTCTAAGGGAGGAAGAAACCCAGGTGAACCCTCCTCAGTTACCTAGGGCTCACCTTGGCAGCGTCTCAGCACCATCTCTTCAACCACACGCAACTCCTGGAGTCTCCAGACTGGCTTTTATCCTCTTCTCTTCTTTTTCTTTAATTAATTTTTTTCTTTATTTGAAGTAAAGCATACCAGAAAAAGAACACAAAGTATGCTAACCATTAACTCGGAGGGTTTTTTTTAACCCGCAAATCCCTCCAGGTGGTCAAACTTGACTAAGGAACACTTCCGTGCCCTTTGACCCTCCATGTCTCTTCTTAGCTAATGCCCCTCAGGAGGTAACAATCTCTGACTGTGAACCCCATCGATTAATTAACTGTTTGCAAACTTTATGTAAGTGGAGTATGTCCTTGCTCCTGGTGCTTGAGGAGATATACACGGTAAAACGAGCAACTTCCCAACCATTCCTACAAGTACAATTCAGTTACACTGATTACATTCCTGTCCTGATGTAACTATCCCCATCCCCCTTTCCCATCATTCCACCTCGACCAGGATAAATTCGCCATGTCAACAGGATCCCCCATGTGTGACATCCTCTTGTACGAAGGTACCAAAATTGATTCATCCAGTCGTCTTTATAAGGAGGTTGAAATTGTTACAGCTATCAACCATTCAACCCACTGCCATTGAGTTGATTCAAACTCATGGTGAACCTACAGGACAGGGGAGAACTGCCTGGTGGGGTTTCCAAGACTAAATCCTTACAGGAACAGACAGCCTCATCTTTTTCCCATGGGCTGACTGGCAGGATGGAGATGCCAGCCTTGTCAGCAGCTTAATGCATAACCCACGATGCCACTTCCTGTGCTTAGTGCACAAACACACTTCTCTTTGAGGGGGGATGGAGGGGAAAAGGAGCTGATACTAAGGGCGCAACAGAAAGGAAATGTTTAAAAACAATGCTGGCAACCTATGTACAAATATGCTTGATACAATCGGTGCGTGGATTGTTACAGGAGCTGTAAGAGCCCCCAATAAAATGATCTTTTAATTAAAAAACATATAAAAATGACATCCACAAAACCATCTATATCAATAAAAATGACACTTCCCTTGTGTGCATGTCTGAAAGAGGAACTGCTGAGTCATGGAGCATGTAGAATTAGCTCTAGCAGATTCTAATAGGTCGTTTTCCAAAGTGGTTGTTCCTTTCCATCCCGCCCTGCCCCCTCCCCTTCTTCCCGTCAGCAATGGATGGGAGTTCCTGATGCTCCACGTCCTCACCAACACTTAATTCTGTCACCTCAGAGGAGGGGAATGTTCACTCCTGGCTTACAAGCCTGCACCAGGCCAGGCGATCGCGGTTGGCACCATCAGTAATCCATCCTGTTGAGAAGCTGCACTTTTGATCTGCTATCATGGGGATCACACTTGGACTCTGTGGTTTTCTTCCTCCCCAAATCCATAACCCCAGTCTAGCCATGAGAGAAAACATCAGCAGAACTCAACCTGCGAGAGAAGAAAGCTGATCTCAAAAGTCACCGGACCTCTCTGGACCGCAGGAACCTCACCTGTCTTTCGGGAGGGCTGTGACATTTTAAGCAGGGTGTTGGAATCAAAGTGATTGGCGTCTCAGCTGGCACATAAACAAAACTCCAAGCTCACGGTCATCGGGTCATCGAGTTGATTCCAACTCAGAGGGACCCTCGAGGACAAGGTAGGACTGTCCCTGCAGTTTTCTAAGTCTTTCATGCTGTATGAGAGTAGAAAGCCTTGCTTGTCTCCAGTGGAGTGACTGGTGGGTTTGAACCGCTGAACTTGTGGTTAACAGCCCAATGAATAACGCCACCAGGGATCCTTGACACCTAACAGGTGTTCGATAATAATAACTCATGGACTGATGTTGTTGGTAGGTGCCAGCGAGTTGGTTCTGACGTATGGACTGACCGTATGCACCACAGCCCCAAACACGGCCTGGTCCGCCTCCATCCCCACGTTCCTATGCCTGCGTCCATCGCTGCAACCCCTGTGTCAGTCCATCTTGTTGAGGGCCTTCCTCTTCTCCACTGCCCTTCCACTTGACCAAGCATGACGTCCTTCTCCAGGGACTGCTCTCTCCCGACAAGACGTCCAAAGTTTGTAAGATGAAGACTAGCCATCCTTACCTCTAAGGGGTGCTCTGGCCATACTTCTTGCAAGACGGATCGGTTTGTCCTTTTGGTACCCCATTATGTTTTCAGCATTCTTCTCCAGCCCCACAACTCAAATGCGTGCTTCTCCTTCCGTCTCTCTCACACACGTATGTGATACAATGCAGAACACCAGGGCTGGGGTCAGGGGCACCTCAGTCCTCAAAGTAACATCCTTGCTTTTCAATGCTCTAGAGAGGTCTTGCGTAGCCGATTTACCCAAAGCAACAAGTCTTTTAGATTTGTAATCATTGTGATTCCCGCTCTGCCCCCACCCCATGACTATTATTATTACTACCAAGGGGACTGGTAGCATCTTGGGTGGGTTACGCATTGGGCTGCTAACCACAAGCCAGCAGTTTGAACTCGCCAGCAGCTCTGGGGGAGAAAGATGAGGCTCCACGCTGCCACAGGACTCACAGGCTCAGAAACCCAAAGGAGCAGTCTACTCTGTCCTGCAGGGTCGCTGTGGGTCAGAGGGGACTGAAAGGCAGCGAGTCTGTGTTGAGCATCATGTCATGACCCTGAGTATCCCAGTGACAGTGGAAGCTGTGTGTGGACTAGGAGTGTCATGTTCTCCAGTGTTGATTCGTCAGTGTCTTTCCTACAGTGGATGCTCATAAGCAGCGTTTGAGTTCGGCTGTTTTTGTCAGTTGTTTTGGAGAAGCATTGTGTTTTCAGCAAGATAGGCCCAGGCTCCACTTATTAGATTTGTACCGGTGTATGGCTGCCACCTATCCCTCAGCTTGTCCTACTGTGTGTCCGTAGGATGCTCAAGGTGATGCCACTAGATCTTTCACTGGGTCCTTCACGGTGGACAGGATTCAGCGGAGCTTCCAGATGGAGAGACTAGGAATGAATACTTGGGGGCAAGTTCCTATGGGTCCCAGCAGAACACAGCCTCACACAGTGCTGGCAGGTGAGTTGGGGGAGACCAGCTTTACAGTAGGCATACACCTCAAAGGAGGGGGATGTACAGTAGGCATAAGCATGACAGGAGGGGAATGAGCTAGGGACTTGCACATGATAGGAAGGGGAGGGATTAGAGGTGACAAGATGGGCGGACCCTAGGTTCATGATGGCGGCCTAACCTTGGTCACCCTCTAGTGGGCTTCACCTCCCTGGGTTCTCCTTCAGGGAAACAATTTACTACTATCCTTATCAGAAGGGAGTGGGCCCTACTTGTTGTGGGATAAGCAGTGGTTACTGCTTGCTCTGGATGGCTGATAACCCTTAGGGAGAATATCCCCTGACCCACTTCTGTTGGCCTCCACCTATAGTCATCTGCCACGTGTAGCAAGCAGCTAATTTTGGCATCTGTTTGGGGGAGACAACTTGGGAGTAATCTTTCTGTTTCCCACAGTGAGCTCCCTAGGTTGGAAAACACTCAAAATAAATACACAGTGGCCGAAACAACGGTTCTGAGCACCCCGTGATTGTGAAGATGGCACAGGACCGGGAAAGCATTTTTCTGCTGTCTTGGGGAGTTTACCACGAGGTAGGGTTGGCTCAAGTCAAGGGCAACGAACTACCTATGTGGTGTGTGTATATGCACTGTGGTAAAATATACTTAAAATGTAGCTTTCCCATCACTTCAAACAATTTAAAAATCATGTCACTGGGAGCTTTTACAGATATCAGAACATCCTATAGTTCAATCAGATCAAGCAGTATTGATTGGACAACTGCCACCACAATCAGCCTCAAAACATTTTCTTTCCTCTTGAACTCCTTGGTAGTAACTCCCCTTGATTCCCTCCCTCCCCCTCCTCCAAGGAACCCCTTCCCTTTCCCCCCTATAATAGTGTTTCTTTGTTGGATCCCAGAGTGGGGTTATGCAGTCATCAATGCTATCAGATCCCTATTCTCCCCCCCCGCCATTTTTAAAGTATGAAATTTTAGGACATGAATTATCATCATGTTATGCAACCACCCCCCACGATGTATTTCCACAGCTGTTTCATCACGCCAAACAGAAAGGATGTACCCCTTAAGCAATAACGTCCCGTTCAATTCATTCTCCCCTCCCTCCGGTCCTTAGGGACCACTTCTTCCTGTATCTACGGATTTCCCTATTTGGGACACTTCAAAGGGAGGAAGGGTGCAAGACTTGCGGCTCTGTGCCTGGAGCGTTCATTTAGCGTCCTGCTTACCCTGTAGCATACACCCGAACCTCATTCCAGTGAAAATAAAAAGTGTTGACTCGGACTGGTGGCAGCCCCAGGTGTACAGAGCAGAACTTGTTCTGTGGGGTTTTCCTGACTGTCCTGTTGACCGCCGAAGCAGCTTACCAGTCTTTTCTTGGGCAGAGACCGTGAGCGGAGATGGAACTGTTATGAACAGAATGTGCAGGGTGCCTGCCGGCCCTGCGGGAAACTCCATCATCATTGCCAGGCGCACTCGATGCAGTTTCAGAGTAGCATGGCCCCCTTGGGTCTTCAAGGCCGTATGCTTTTCCAGGAGACCAGTCTTTCTTCTGTGGAATCTCAGACCTTAGCGGCCAAGCACCTACTTAGGCACCACCAGGTCTGCTGTGGTGAAATGCACAGAGCATAAATTGCGCCACCTTAACCATTACTGCGGGGAGGAAGCGGTTGCTTTGTACCCCCTTACAGAGTGAAAGTCTCAGAAACCCACAGGGCAGTTCTATGCTGACCTATAGGGTCACTGTGCATTGGCATCTGCTTGTTGGCAGTGAGTTTTTGAGTGTATTTTTTTAGGCATGCCACTCAGTATCATTCAATTCCATTCCCCCCCTTTTAAAAAAACATTTTATTAGGGACTCATACAACTCTTATCACACTCCATACATATACATACATCAATTGTATAAAGCACATCTGTACATTCTTTGCCCTCATCATTTTCAAAGCATTTGCTCTCCACTTAAGCCCTTTGCATCAGGTCCTCTTTTTTCCCCTCCCTCCCCTCTTCCCTCTCCCTCATGAGGCCTTGATAATTTATAAATTATTATTTTGTCATATCTTTCCCTATCCGGCATCTCCTTTCACCCCCTTTTCTGTTGTCTGTCCCCCAGGGAGGAGGTCACATGTAGATCCTTGTAATCGGTTCCCCACTTCCATCCCTTTTGATGGCTGCATACTATTCCATTATATATATATATATATATATATATATAATCATGCTGTGCTGATCGCCCAGTCACCAACCAGCAGAACCATCCTTAGTGTTGAATGATGACTTGACTTTGCTCATTTTACGATACATGATGAAGTCGCCGGGCGGAGCCGGAGCGGGACTCGAACTCCGGCCCACAGCGCGGCGGTGCCTCCCGGGGTTCCAGCTTCCGGAGCGCAAGGGCGTCAGAGGGCAGCCGCGGGCGGGCAAGGCCACGGGGCGGGGCCCGGGAAGGCGGCTCGAGGCGGGCGGGGCGGGGCGGGCGGCGCGCCCCGCCCCCTCGCGCCGCGGCCCCGCCCCTCGCCCACCCCCCTGCGCGCTCGGGGAGTGGTTGCGCCCGGCCCCCGGCTCATTGTGCTCGCCTCACGCCGGCCCAAGATGGCGGCGGCGCTGGAGGCCCCGGGCCTGTGACCACAAAGAGGGAGCCGGGGCCGGACCGGAGCGCGGCGGCGGCCGAGGCCGAGGCCAGGCCGGGCCCCCTCCCTCCGCCTCGCGCCCCGCCCTCCGCCCTCCGCCCCCGCGCCCCTCCCTCCGGGCGCCCGCCCGCCCTTCCCCCAACCGCCCGACTAGCATGGTGCGGCGGCCGAGCGCGCCGACATGGGCGAGAAGCTGGAGCTGAGGCTCAAGTCGCCCGTGGGGGCCGAGCCCGCCGTCTACCCGTGGCCGCTGCCGGTCTACGTGAGTACCGTCCGGCCCCCGGGCCGGCCTCCCGCCCACAGCGCGCGGGGGAGCCCGGCCCGCAGCCTCCGCGGGGTGCCCCGGCCCCGGAGCGGAGTGTGGGGTGCGGGCCGCCGGGCTGGGCGCGCTTTCCTCAGAGCGGCGCCGCGAGCGACCGGCTGCCGGGGCCGGCGCCCCCGCCGGGCGGGCCCCAAGTTTCCTGGCGCTTGACGCGAAGTTTGCGCCGCCGGGAAGGGTTGGCGCTGCCTGTCACGGCCCTGCGTTGGGGGGGTCTCCCCCGCCACCCCCGAGGGCGATCGATTTCGGCGATCGGCGATCAGCCATTACGGATCCGAGCGCGGCCGGCGGCGCTGTCCGCCGCGAAGTTCCAGCCGGGTCCCCAACTCGCCCCGGGGGTGGGTCGGAGCTGCGCGCCCCTCCCGCCGTTTTTATCTGAAGTCAGGGTGTCAGCGCTCGGCCCTCTGAGCGTGAGGACCGGCCTGACCCTGGGAAACGTCCGGGCGCGGGGTGGCCGAGTGGAAATTTACCGAGGCCGGCGCCGGTGGCTCCCGAAGGCCACGCGGGGTTCAGTGTCACGGCCCTTCGCCCCCCGGGGCGCGTCTGCCGCGGGTCAGGGTCGCCGCGCCGCCGCCCGTGTGCAGCGTCTTGCGAGGTGTCTTGCTGCACGCCCTGACTTTCCGGGAGGAGGAGGAGGAGGAGACGGGGCCTCCCCGGCACCCGCCGGGGAAGCCCGCACGTTCTGGGCTCGCGCGCCCGCGGAGCGCCCTTTCGGAGACGCCTGGGCGGGGCCGGCGCCGCGGCGGGTTCTTGCACTGCGTGGAGGGTTCGCGCCGGCACCCCTGCGGTTTCCTGCGGGCTATTTTTACGCATCCTGAGCCCGGAGGCGAGGTGAAGCCCTGGGGTGCTCCGTTTCTTCCCGTCTGGTCCCTCTGGGTGTGACCTGGGAGGCCAGGGGAACGTCCAAGGCCGCAGAGACCGAAAGTCTGGGAGAAACGAAAGCGCCTTTGACCCTGCATTCAAAAATCGTAACCGTTCCACCCGTCTCCACCATTCATTCATCGTATAAGGCGGTAGCAGTTCCCTGAGCATTCTTTTTCTTCGTATTTCTCTTTCTTGTCGTGCAAATACGTACGTGACCATGCATAAACGCATTCACATGTTACCAGGAGCTACAAACTCTTAACTGTCCGGATTCTCCCCACCTCTGCCCACCCTCCAATTCCCACCACCCTCCATTTCGGTTCCTTGCCTCTTTGAGAGGGACTGTGGTGTTTTTAATCCCGTAAAGAGAGCGTAATGGTCAAAGTCGAACGTTCGTATTAAATGAGCTTCATTGTTCGGTTTTTAAAATGAACTTTTAGTACTTTCCTCTGTTTCCTTTTTACTTCCTCTTGTCCCACTATCATGTTCCACCTTCATTTCAGAAATTCCTCTCGACTACATTGCACTTGATCGAACCCCACCAGGCATTCTATGCCCTTGCCATTGATTTTAGATCACTTGTTGTTCACTTGTTCCTGGGTTTGTTGGCTCCCTTCTTCCTTTCCCTCACTCCTATATGCCCCCCTCCAACCATTGGTCCCATTGTTTTCTCCTCAGGATTGTTTATCCTGCCTATCTTATACAGATAGACATGGGTGGGGAAACCTATAAAAAGTTCCTATAAATGCTTTTAGTAATACCCTGGCATTCTGTGATGCTCACCTTCCCCACACCATCGCTGAAGACAAATGGGTGCATAAGCAAATATGGTGAAGAAAGCTCATGGTGCCTGGCTATTAAAAGATAGAGCAACTGGGCTCTTAAAGTCTTGAAGATAAACAAGCAGCCATCTAGCTGGGAAGCAACAAGGCCCACATGGAAGAGGCACACCAGCCGGTGCGATCATGAGGTGTCCATAGGATCAGGTGTCAGAAGACCCAAAGCAAACAAAATGTTTGGAACAAGGGGCGGGGCAGTGGAGACCCAAAGCCCATCTGCAGACAGTTGGACATCCCCTCACAGAAGGGTCACAAGGAAGGGTGGAGCCAGCTAGGGTGCAGTACAGTACAGACGAAACATACAACATTCATCTAGTTCTTTAATACTTCCTCCCCCCCGACTATTATGACCCCAGTTCTACCTACAAATCTAGCTAGACCAGAGCATGTGCACTGGTACAGATAAGAGTTCTTGACACAAGAATCCAGGACAGATAAATGCCTCAGGAACAGTAATGGGAGTATTGATACCCTGAGAGTAGGGGGATGGTGGGAGGGGAAGGGGGAACTGATCTCAGTGATTGGCTCATAACACCCCCACTACCCACCCAGGGTGAAGAACAACAGGAACATAGATGAAGGGAGAAAGTGGGTGGTGTAAGATATGAAAATAATAATTTATCAAGGGCTCATGAGGGTGGGAGGGTATGGGAGAGAGGGAAAAAATTAGGAACTGATAACAAGAGCTCCAGTAGAAAGAAACATTTTGAAAGGATGATGGCAACATGTACAAATATGCTTGACACAGTGGATGTATGGATTGTTATAAGAGCTGTAAGAGTCCCCAGTAAAATGAATAAAAAAATACTTAAAAAAAAAACTTTTAAGGCTTAAACTTGTTTTCAGGCAGACTCAGGACTTCCTCTAGCCTTACTACTTCCAATAAGTCGGATTTCCAATAATTTGAAGTTCTGTTCCACATTTCTCCCTCCTTTTGATCAACATCCAACAATTGGGTCCATGCTGGACATTACTTTGTTTTTTTAACTCACAGTTAAGGAGGTTTCTTAGGGGAGCTAACAGGTGAACCAGGGAGTTAGGAAACAGGAAGGATAGTCACTTGGCCACAGCAACACCTCTCCTTAGCTAGTCTCTCCAGAGCATTACCTTTGTCAAGCTTAATATTGATTGGTCTTGTTTTTAGTGGTCACAAGACATCATTCTTCTCTCTGGTGTAGGGCTCCTGAGCTTTGACAGCTGCCTAGTGTGTGGCTACTACTACAGGAGAGGGGACAAGTCTTTATCCCTTCTAGCACTGTGCAGTTAAGGACCCTCTCCCCAAATACCGACCTGTTTCCTGTCCCTGTGTTCTTGCTGCCCATGCCATAGTGTCAGTTCTGACTCACGGGGAAGCAGGACTGCTCTGTGGCCCTTCTTCAGAAACAGATCTCCGGCCAATCTTCCAAGGAGCGTCTGCGTTGATTTGAACTGCCAGCCTTTTGGCTAGTAATCCATGATGTGTGCCATCTTTGCCTCACTCATTTGATCTTTCTGAGAAGGTTCTCTCGCTGCCATCAGCTCTGTCCCGACACATAGCCAGCCGCCTGATAGGGAAGAGACAGCTGCCCTGTGAGTTTGAGGGAACTCTTTATGGGAGCAGAAAGCAGCTGGCAGTTTCAAACTGCCGGCCTTGCGGTTGGCAGCCCACTGCACACACAGTGTTGCCTTTGGGTTCTGGCTGCTTTCCCTGGTTTGTTAGGCGCTTCCCACTCAGCGGGACCGACCCTGTGCGCAGAAGGAAACACTGCCCTGCCCGGTGCCATCCTCACACTTGTTCTCCAAGTATGAGCCCGTTGCTGCAGTCAGTCAGTTTTTCGCTGCCCCTTTCCTCTGCCAGGCTTGTCAGACTGTGTTTGATGTGCACCTATGTGACAGTTCCATTTATCAAAACTCCTCCATTTTTTTACAGTCTTATTGGCACACCATCCACATATACAATTCAGTAGTTCAGTCATATCAACAATGATACAGTCATTAGCCTAATACATTTTAGAACATTTTCCTTTTTTGGGTCATGGTTAAATCATTTTTAAAATGAGTTGTGTAATCACAATCAGTTCTAGTGTTTTCCCCGCCTCCTGCATACTTTGATTGCTCCCCAACCCCCTTACCCACCCAATCTCCCACCCAACTCTTCCTTTTTACATCAAAACAAAGTACTGTAGTTTGTTTATTTTTGCCTGCCTGTTGTAGGAAAAGTTGTGACATGGCGCAGGACCAGGCAGTGTGTCGTTCTGCTGTGCACTGGGCCACTGTGGGTTGGAACCAACTGGATGACACCCAACAACAACACTATCTGCTGTCGGCATTTGAAGAGTCTTGGTGTGGTGGGCTAGGTGTCCGGGTGCTAGCAGTGAGGTCCCACTAGCCTCTTCTTGGAGAAGGATTTGCAGTCCTGGAGAATCTGAGTTGGAATTGGCTTGATAGCAGTGGGTTCCTGGGGTTGGTTTGTAGGCATGTGGTTGTTTCTTAGTTTTTGGTAATTCCGAATAAACATCTGTGTGCAGGTTTTCACGTGGACTGAAGTTTTTAACGTTCATTGAGCAAATAATTGTTGGGGCTCTGGCGACATACAGGTTCTCGGTGTTGGAAGGATTGCTCAAGCCCACCCAGCGGTGCCGTGGAAGAAAGGCTTGGTGGTCTGTCTCAGTAAGGATGGCAGCCGAGATGACCCCACGGGACACAGGGTCACCAGGAGTTGATGTGTTGGGCAGCAGCAGGTTCGGTGTTGGTTGGTAGTGAACACTGAGTTATTTTTACATCTGCCCAACATGTTACCTGGTGTTTCTTAAAGCTTCAAAGTGCCATGTTAAAGCTTAGAGCCTGAAGCCTATGCTTCTGTGTTAGCATGGTCCTGCTGAGCTGCTTCTCCCCCCACCCAAACCCGGGCTGAAATGAAATTGCTCCAGAGCCCGGGCTGGCTGGGTGCAGGAGCCCCGTGCCTCTCTCGTGCAGGGAGGAGAAAGACTGGTTTGTACGCTGACCTCAGCCCAGGCTCCAGGGCTTCAGCCGACCGACTCCCTGGGGTAAAGAAGGCTCTCTGTTCTGCACTGGCGTGGGCTGCCTTCCAGGCCCAGTGTTTTTTGCTAGGCATCAGTGGGCCCTCTCCTGGTCTCCTCTGCCCTGGGTCCCTGGTGTGCAGGTGGGCTGCAGCCAGGCAGTGGTGACAGGCAGTGCTGGGCCTCTGTGGTGCACCCCCACCCCCGGACCGGGGACTGAGGCAGCTCTGTGTCTTCACGCAGCATTGTGTTCTGTGATGAACTGGTGCTCACGTAAAGGGAGTGGGCTGTCTGAAGCGCCATTCTGCAAAGGTCACATTACTCAGAGGACCACACGCTTGAGACGACTGAGCCCACTCACTGATTCATCCCATGAGCATCCTCCCTCTGAGCAGAGGTGCTGTGGGGAAGGGTGGGGAGGCACTATTCAGGAAACTTACACATAGGGGCAAGTCGGTTATCTAGTTGTAGCTCCTTGGCTGTGTAAGGATTAAGCATTCAGTTAACATTCGAACTACCCATTGACTCCAAGGAAGAAAGGCCTGGCCGCCGGATCTGTTCTGTGGTGCTGCTGTGAGTCAGGTGGGCTCGACTCTGAATGTAAATGTTCAAGTGCATTAGCTGCTTTGGCCCCTGGCTCCTGGTGGATAAAGCGCTGCTCGGCTTTCTACTGTCCCATGACCGGTTACAGATGGGACTCTTGGGATCCACTGGCTGAATTTTGGAAGTTGACCTCTAGGCCTTTTTTCCTGCTCTTAGTCGTGGAGCTCTGCTGGAGCCTGGTCAGCACCACAGCAACAGGCAAGCCTCCACCGACAGGTGGCAGCTGCATGTGAGCTGCCCTGCTGGGGGCGCACCCCGCTGGAGGTACAAAGGGACACTTCAGCCAGGGCTCTGCTGCAGGGTCAGCTGAGGTCTTGAAGAGAGGGCGACCACTTCTGCCTGGGGTGGAGGGAGTGAGGGTGTGGACTCCTTGCAGGAAGTAGAACAAGCCACCGGCTGGCCACATGCAGTGCGTCTGGCTCCAGAAATAGTTTCCCCTAGTTGGCTGGTCCCAAGGACCCGCCAGAAGGAAGGGCAGGCGTTTCTGAGGGATGTCACCTGTTATAGCCGCCCCACCCTCGCCCCACACAGCCTTTCTAAAGCAGGACTCCTCTGTGGTAGGAAAACTGGGTCTCAGCTCAGAAGATGTAGGGGGGTGCTTTGAGGGAGGATGCCATCGGGTGTGGGCAGAATTGATCAGGGCCAGGCAATGGCACCATCCCCTTCTCTTGGTGAGGAACCCAGGCTGTGGGCGGGAACCAGTCTCCAGCCCACGCCTGCTGGCCCTCTGGGTTCTAGCCAGTCACGTGAGCAGCGTGCCCTTGCCACCTTCCGTGAGCAGTAGCTCTGGAGGGCGGGTGAGCAATCCCTTCCCGTGACTCAGAAGCTATTTTCTGACGCCGACCTCGGTTTTACGAGGAGCCTGTTAATCACAGCTCAGACACAAGAAGCCAGCTTAGCCCTGGATTGCTCTGTGTGGGGCAGGTAGCTCGTTTACAAAGAGGACTGCCCTAGAACAGTGGCCCTGAGCGCCCATGTAAGCCAGAGACGTTCAAGTCTTGTGTGTGCGTCACGCATCAGGCTGGCCTACACCTTCAGCTGAGCCCCTCCGGCTCATTTGTGAACTCCTTTTATGGGGTCAGATTGACAGTGGCAACTCCAAAGGTCAGACAGGAAGCTGAGGGGCAGCGGGTGTAGGATGCGCTCAGGGCAGGGTGGCTGCACAGTGCTGCTGGCCCACAGAGAAGCCCTTGAGTTGGTGGGAGATTGGCTGTGCGTGCCTCTCAGCAGCAGTGTACACCTTGGAGTCACAAGCTTGGTTGGCTCTCCTAACTGTGCTGATGGTGGGGTGGGCGTGGGGCCCAGGAGTCCAGAGGTCGGGCTCTGGGGGAAGCTAGCCCCATCTCTTCTCAAGTCAGCCTCTATTCACAGGGTGTGTGGTCTGTGTCAGGGCCCCGGGGTGGCATCAGCAGTTTGCATTCAGCCATTGACTGAAAGGTTGCTGGTTCAAAGCACCCAGCAGTGCCTCAGAAGAAAGACCCGCCAGTTTGTGTCTGGAACTCAGAGCTGAGAAAACCCGGCGGAGGGAGCAGTTACGGTCTGTGGCCCATGAGACGCCCTGAGTCGGAAATTGGGCGCCCTTGCCTTCTTCATTCACCCTGCTTCCCCCAATGCACACATGTTGACTCCCCATAGACAGAATGATGGTGTGTATCCCGCACATCGATGCTGATGAAGATGCAGTGTTCTTGGGTCTCCTTTCAAATGTGCCGGGCTGGCCTGTGGAAACTGTCAGAAGCACAGCTTATTGTGCGCACGCGCGCGCGTACACACACGGTTCCTTATTCCCTTCTACACACACACCTACACACACACGCACTCAAACAGTCCCTTAACCCACTTTTTGCTTCTGGACCATCACCCGTATCTGATCTGGGCTCGCAGACTGGCCTGCTGGGTGTTGCTTTCCCGGTGCACGCACGCCCTCCTATGTCTCAGAGCTTCTCTCCTTTCCCGCATCTGACTGTTCGTGGGATGGAGCACGGACAGACACTCAGGCATCTCTCCAGGTGGTGCATCCCTTGCTGCCCCCCTGATTAGCACAGCCTCGCTGCACTGCCTCCCATTGCTAATGGCTAATGGTCTTTGGTTTCCATGTGTCTGCTTATGGTACTCTGATGAGCCCACTCCGCCTCTGTCCCCATGTGATGTTTTCAGGGTCCCCTCATTTATTTTGTGACCCAGTACCACTGTCTTGGGACGTTTCTGCTCCGTTCCATGGGGGCACCAGAAGTCGAAATCAACTAGACAGCTGTGGGTTGGGTTGGGTCCAATACTGGCCTATGTGGTTAGACCCGGGCACTGGGCCTTGAGGCTCCTGGGTTGGACCTCTGGCCCATTGGGGGTGAGCATCCTGCCCTGATCTACCCCCACCCGGCCACACTGCCCCCAGCACATGCATGGCTGGAGTCTTCTTACCATGATCTCTGCGCCCAGGTGCTTGGGACTCAGCCTGTGCTGGAGAGGGATGGATGGTCCATCTCCATCCATCTGCTCAGCTTTCTTTGTCAATCTGCCAGGCCCCTGGCGCAGTCTGGCTTCAGCCTGTCCTGTGGAGTCAGAGGACAGTGTCACAGCCCCTCTGCGCTGGCCCTGCTCTGATTGGAGGAAGCCACCAACTCTGGTTCAGCCTGGCTGTGACCTGGCTGTATGGGCTTAGGGACCCTGTTTTAGCTCAAGGGGGAGAGTTAGGTGCCCATCTGATGGAGCAGGAAAGCCCAAAGAATTGAGGGAAGGTCATGTTTATATTTTCAAACTAATGCTTTCTCGTGTTTCCCATGACAAACGCCTGCAGGTCCCCCAGAGTCCCTGTGTGTCATGGTCACAGGGATTCCCGCTCTGAGTCTAGTCTTCCTGCCCATCTCCTCAGGGCCTGCCTGGGTCTCATGTGGGTATTTCTGAGATCAGTCGCTGATCTGAAAGGTGTCCCCAGGGTTGGTTTGGGTTCACACTTTAGAGGTCTTACCAGGAGTCTTAGGAAGGCCCTCCGGGGTCACCTCCTCCAAGAAGTCTGGACTTTTGAAGAGCATCCACAGTTTTCCCTGAGGGACCTCAAGTGTAGCCTTGGGACTGGGCTGCTGGGCCTCACCTTCAGGGGCTGGGCTGTGGGAGGTCCATGCCTGGGGCGGCTCATTGGGGGGCTGGGGGACAGCCAGGGACTGCTTGGAGCTGTGGCTTGATGCTCTATCACTTTTCTGGTGTTGGTCCAAGAAGGTGAATGGTGGGGAGCCCCAGGGTGTGACTGACTCAGCGCTCCTGTGTCCCTCTGTCCGTCCCACCCATCATCTAGAGAGCAGCATCTGCCGCTTTCTGCCCTAGCAGTGTGACCTTGCTCTGAGGATGGGGCTGAGTTTAGCCTTCATGGTTCTTACCCTGCTTGCTTTTCCTGTCCCTGTGAGCGCCCATCTTATGGGGTTCCGGGGTCCTGGAGGCCACGTGAAGACACCCTCTTGGTGGGGACACAGGGTGCCTGAAGGCCCATTGACCTGGGCACAGGCAGAGGGAGGAGGGCACTGGGGCTGGTCCAACAGTGGGCTTCAGGGGGTTCTGTCAAGCTCTGCCTGATGCAGTGGCTCATGCAGAGGGTCCATTTCTCGAGTGGTGAGCTGAGGTGGCATGGGGTCACCTGCGGGGCTGCTGGCCACCTGCGTGTCTCCCATTCCCTTTGGTCAGGAAAGGCTTGTGGAGAGAGCTGTTCCTTGTAGTCTGTGTGCTCGTTTGTTTCCTTATGTCAGCAAGCAGGGTGTGATTTTATTGAGGCCCAGGGGCGCAGTGGGCTGCTGTGAGCTAAGCTGTGAACCAGAAGGTCAGCAGTTTGAACCCTGCAGCTGCTGTGCGGGAGAAAGACGATGCTGTCCCTCCCAGGAAGATGATGGCCTAGGGAACCCTTTGTGCATTTTGCTCGCGCTCTGGGGGTCAGGTTTGGGAACAAGGGCTCTCAGGGACTCAGCTGCCAGCTGAAAGGTCAGTGGTTCAAACCCCAGCTGCTCTGCAGGAGGAAGCAGGTAGTCTGCTCGCGTGAAGGTTTGCAGCCGGGAAATGCCGTGGGGACAGGTCTGCTCCAGCCTCTCTCCTCTGCTGTGAGTCAGGCACTCGGTGGTCAAGGCGTGACTCGAGGACGTGTCCCACTGCCGCGGTTGTTTGTTGCTCAGAGTGATTGCTCCAGGATTAGCTCTTGGGGACACCCCAGCTGGCCTGCCTGCAGCCCTGTGGGGCATGTCTTTGCCTTCTAGTACCCCAAGAGCCTCCGGGCTCACCCAGTCAAGGGGCCTGCTCCTGGGCTCCGGTTACCTTGAGCAGCGGTGAGCACAGAAACTGGTTTGCAGCCCTCAACTCCCTCTTCTTGTTGCCCAGTCATGGCTGTCCTCTCTGCCTGACCCAACTCTGGCCTTCCCAAATGTGTGCCTGCCTATCTCACAAAGGCCTTTGGGGCAATTAGAAGGGCCTGGGCCCTCCTTCCCTGTGGGCTCCTCCTGCTTGCTACCTAAACCCAGCAGGTGGGACGGGAGCCATTGTAAACAGCACCTGTTGACTAGCCATTGCTTCCAAAGCCAGGAGGCAGTTGGGCCATTTGACCCACAAGGAGTTGGAGGCAGCTCAGAAGGGCCCTTCTGAAGATCCTCGCCCTGTTCTCAGACGCCGGAAGACCTGTGCCTCTCGGGTGGACCACCAGTGGACAGGTCCCATAGAGTTACTCGTTATTACGTAGTATGAGGGGGTCGTGGGCAGTTCTTGCTGTGTAATGGAACACCCCAGGCTGTGCAGCTTACCACAGCACCCACGGGTCATCTCAGTCCTACAGTCAACCAGTCAGCCCAACCGGGAAAGACTGGTTCCAGCTCACTCACGGGGCTGGATCCAGTTTCTTTCTCACAGCTGTTGACTCCTCTCTGCATTGCCAAGTGCCGCCCCACCCCCTGCCCGCTACTCGTGGGGCCCAGCAGATGGAGAGTGGTTGTCTGGAGGTACAGCATGCTCTGTGAGGTCCCCTCACCTGCTCTGTGCTCTCTTGGTTAGAAGTGAGTCATGGGTCTCTCCTCTGCATATCGTGCATATCAAAGGTTGTTCATAAGCTTCCTCCAATCCTGATGCTCTCTCTGCATTCTCCATATAGCCCAGTCTCTCTGATGATGCATAAGAATGGTGAATGGTCCCCACTCATAGCTGCAGTGCAAAGCAGAACCAAACACTGCCTGGTCCCGCGCCATCGCACAGTTGTTCTTACGCCGAGCCCATTGTTGCAGCCACTGTGTCAGTTCATATCGTTAAGGGCCTTCCTCTCTTTGCTGCCCCTCCACTTACCAGTCGTGAGGTCTTTCTCCGGAGACTGGTCTCCTGACAGCATGTCCATGAGATGAAGTCTTGCCGTCTGTCACTCTTAGGAGCATTCTGACTGTACTTCTTCCAAGACAGACAAATGAGTCTGTCTTGGAATAAGAATGGTGAGAGGATACAATCCTGATGCACACCTTTCCTGATTTTAAACCATGTAGTATTCCTGCACAACGGCCTCTCGATCCATGTACAGCTTCCCCATAAGCACGATGAAGTGTTCTGGAATTCCCATTCTTCTCAAGGTTATCCATAGTCTGTTATGATTCACAGAGTCAAATGTCTAAGCATAATCAAAAAACACAAGTTAACACCTTTTTGGAATTCTCTGCTTTCAGCCCACATCTGTCTGACATCAGCAGTGATTTCCCTTGTTCCACATCCTCTTGTGAATCTGGCCTGATCCTCTAGCAGCTCCCTGTAAATCTACTGCTGCAGCCATTGTTGGATGACCTTACGCAGAGTTTTACTTGGAGTTGCTATCAATAATATTCTCTATTTTTAATTATATAATTTGAGCATTCTGTTGGGTCACCTTTCTTTGGAATGGGTACAAATATGGATCTCTTCCAGTCAGTTGACCAGCTAGCTGTCTTCCAAATTTCCTGACACAGAGAAGTGTGTGCTTCCAGCCCTTCATCTACTTGTTGACACATTTCCGTTATTCCATCCATTTCCGGAGCCTTGTTTTTGGCTATGTGCTGGGCTGTGGTCAGGAAGGTCCACAGTTCAAAACCACTAGCTGCATCGAGGGCAAAAGATGGGATTTCCCCCCCTGCGGCAGTTCTGCCTGTGCTATCGAGGTGGGCACTTGTACCCTGTCCAGTAGGGTCGCTATGAGTCGACATTGACTCGATGGCCGCAACTTTGGTTTGGTTTTGGCTAATACTTTCGGTGCAGCTTGGACTTCTTTCAGTACCACTAGTTCTTCCTATGCTGCCTCTTGCAATGGTGGAGTGTCAACTAGTTCTTTTTGGTACGGTGACTCTTATGTTCTTCCATCTTCTTTTTGATGCTTCCTGCATCTCTTTTGCCCAGAGAATCTTTCAGTGTTGCACTCAGGCTCGGAATTGTGGAAGCCCTTCCAGTTTAAGATTTGCCGCGTGTGTTCTTCCTTTTTGGTGTTCTAACTCTAGGTGTTGGCACACTTTATTATTGTAATGTCTTGTTTTGCCTTTTGAAGCTGCCCTTTGACATTTTTGTCATCTCTGACTTCATCACGTCTGGCATTTTCCTTAGCTGCTGTCAGATTGAGAGCAAGTGTCATGGTCTCTTCTGACATACACTTGGATCTTCTCGTTCTTTTCCCGGGCCCTTTGCTTTCTTTCTTTCTTTTTTCAATTTAATTTTTTTTTTACTATGTGTCTTGAAAGCTCCCTTTTGTGAACATCATTTGGAACATTGTTTCTTTTTAGTTTTTTATTAGGGACTCATACAACTCTTATCACAATCCATACATACGTCAATTGTATAAAACACATCTGTACATTCTTTGCTCTCATCATTTTCAAAGCATTTGCTCTCCACCCAAGCCCCCTGCATCAAGCCCTTTGCTTTGTTTATGAATGAAGACGTGAATGGTCTTGATGTCCTCCCACACTCACCGGGTCTTGTCATTAGTGCTTCCTGTGGCGCACCTGCTCTTGAGAGGTTCTCGAAATTCAGGTGGAATAAATTCAAGGTTAGGTTTTGGCTCTCGTGGGCTTGTTTTAATTTTCTTCAACTTCAACCTTAACTTATATATGAGCAATGCATGGACTGGACTGCTCCTCAGTCAGCCCCTAGCCTGATTTTAGCTGCTGACATTGAACTTCTCTATAGTCTCTTCCCAGAGAGGTCATCAGTTTGGTTTCTGTGTATTCCGTCTGGAGAAGTCCACGTGTGTGGTGTTGAAAACAGTCACTTGCTGGGCAGGAGTCAGTGGTCTTGCAGGTTTGTACTCTGTGATCTCCAGCTTTGTTTCCATCACCAAGACCATATTTTCAAACTACTTTCCTTACTTTTTGTTTCCAACTTTTGCATTCCAGTCACCAACAATTCATTTTCAGTGCAACTTGATTGCAGGCTTGGTCAATTTCAGATGGAAGTAAGTAGTAGAATTCCTTAATTTCTTCATCATTAGCTTGGTGCATACATTTTGTTTTTATTTTTTGGGTGCATACATTTTAATAAGAGTTGTATTGATTGGATATCCCTGTAGGCGGATAGATATAATCCCATTAAAGATAAAATGTACTTCAAGATAGATCTTGAAATGTCCTTTTTGACAGTGAATGCAAAGCCATTCCTCCTGATGGCGTCATTTCCAGCATAGTCGACCATATGATTTTCTGATTCAGAAGGTCAACGCTAGTTCATTTCATCTCGCTGATGGCTAGGATGTTTTTTTACATAACTTTGTTGAGATATATCAATATTGTATTGTATTCACATATCATATACTTTCATAGTTTGATCATATTAAGAAGCATTGTGTAGTCATCACTACAATCACTTTTGGAACATTTTCTTCCTTGTATTTATTAGCTCTCCATCTCCCTTCACCCTCCCCTCCGTATCCCTAATAAGCCATTCATCAGTTACCTCTAAAGATTTACCCTTCCTGGATTTCATATGCTGGAAAACATTACACACACCCCCCCCAAGAAAAGACCAACAACAATATCAAAATAAACCAGAGGGGAAAAAACCTCAATTGAGGGGGTAAAAAAGCAGGAAATATTAAAAACTCGAACAAATTTTAATGGATCATAAGGGCCTCCGGCTGTATGATAGTTTCCTACATCCCGCACAATCAGCACCAGGGGGGATTCACCAGAGGTGTAATCCATGTAGGAACCCTGCAGAGGGATTTTGGGGTCCCACTGTCATCCATCCATAGTCTTCTGCAAACTGGTTGTTGATAATTTAAGGCCTCATGCCATTCTAGCATTTTTTTGTGTAGTGTTTATCATCGGACACCAACCTGTGCATGCCATCTCACTTTTGACGACTGCCCGTTTCCCCAGGTCTGCTTATTAATGGACGTTTGAAGCCGCTGTTACTCAGTTCCAGTTGTGCTCCATCAGCACACGAAGCTCCCGAAGGCTTTATTCCCACAGGCCTGACTCCATTTACCTTGTGATGGTCGGCTCTCCTTTGAGGAGGCAGCTAGCTCTTCCCGAGTTTCAAGTGCTTTCTGACCTGAGGGGCCCAACCTCCCGGCACCATCTCTGACAGTGTCCTGCTTCCATTTATTAGGCCTTCAGTAGCTGGCAGTGTTTTGGTGGTGTGCATAAGGTTTTCCATGGCTACTTCGTCCAAAGTGGACAGCTGATTCCTTCTTTGTAGTCTGAAACCTGCTGACGGTGTGGTCCTGCTAGCCTCGCAGTAACATGCACGCCACACAGAATGCTCTGCTGGCAGACAAGTGGTGTTGAGCACATGCTGTTGCTGCCGGGTGCCTTCAAGTGGTCTCTGACCGCCAGCCACCCTGTGCCCAACAGAAGGAAACCCCGTGGTCCCGGTGCTGAGCCCCTGCTGCTGCTACAGGATCAATCCAGTCTCCAAGAGAGCACACCGCTTTCTCTTCTCGTGCGACGGGCTGTTGAGTTTCAGCTGCTCACCTGAGTTAGCAGCAGCCCAGCACGGGGAGCCCACTAGCCCACCAGGCTTTCTTAGAATTCCCATATGACCCAGGCTTCCCTCCTTGACAGACGAATCCTCCAAAGAACTGAAAGCACGGACACAGCCACAGGTGTCCACAGTCCTGTGATCCCCATGTGGCTGGTCCCCAGTGGCTCCGCAGCCCGGAGAACGAAGCCCTGTTCATGCAAAGGCTAGACAAGCTGTGCTCAGTGAGAGAAGCCAGAGGCAGGCGGTCCTGTTGGGGACAGTGGATGGGCAGGCAGCGCATGGGCTGGGAGGACTGGCAGCTGGTGCTCCATGGCCAGTGGAGGGGAGGTTCTGTCCAGGTGATGGCTTTGTTGTGGGGACCAGATGTACGACATGACATGACAATGGGCTGCACACTTGAGAGTGGCACTTTTGTGTGGTGCATGTTGTTAGCACCCTCATAGAGAAAGGGAGGTTGGGCAGGAGGATGTGTGCCCATGCCCGAGTCTGTCTAGGGCGCTCGTCTCCTCTCCCCCAGCCCTGGTGGTATCTGATCTCCCTCTGTGTCTGTGTGGTTCTGGACATGGAGCCCCGCTGGCTGTGCCTGAGTGCCGCCAGTCTTGCTGCGGCCCCATGTGTGTCCCAAGGGGGGTGGGGAGCGGCACGCAGCCTCTTCATTTCATGGTTGTTCTTGGTGCCCATGCGGCCTGAGCTCTTCCTCGGAGCCCCGGGGGCTTGGTGGTTGGTTACCTGTTGGGCTGCTCTCCACCAGGATGGCCGTTGGGAACCAGCAGCGGCTCCTCAGGAGAAAGACGGAAAGAGCAAGGCCCTCTGCTCCCAGAAAGAGCCACAGGCTCAGACAGCCACAGGGGCATTTCTCCTCTGAGCGCCTGCCCTGGAGCTGTGACTGGTGGCAGCTCCTTTGGTGTTTGCCATGAGCTGTGATGTGGTCATGTGGCCATGTTGCCAAGCCCATGCTGGCCGGGTCCAGGAGTCTTCACTTTCCCTGAGGTCCCAGTTGGTGCTGACACAGCTAGTCCTTTGGCATCCCCTGAGTTATGGGGGCAGCTTCGTGTCCCTGCTGTGTGCTCAGCTGGGGGATAGGAACAAGAATGGAAGGGATTTGAGCCCCGACCCTCACCAAAAGGCCTGGCAATCGGCCGCTGTTGGAGGACTGGGGCCAGGGAAACCCGTGGAGCTGCTCTGCGGCCCAGCACACGGGGCACCAGAGTCACAGCCATAGCGGTGACACTGAGAATAGGGCCAGAAGGCCACCAGCTGTCTGATTCCATCAGTGGGGTAGCAAACTTAGGGAGACAAAAAGTGGTCCTGAGCTGCTGACTACAAAGCCAATGGTGCTGAGGGAGAAAGGCGAGGCCGCACTCTGAAACTTGTCTGCTCCGTAGTGTAGGGTCTCGTGAGCCCGAGCCCACAGGGTGGCAGTGGTTTGGTTTTGTTTCCTGTGTCTGAGGATCCCTGGTGGCTTCATGCTTAACAGCTTGACTGCTAACTGCAAGACTGGAGGTTTGACCCCACCATGCCCCTCCAGGGAGGAAGACGAGGCTGCCTGCTCCTGTAAAGGCTGGCAGCCCACGAGAAACCTTCAGGAGCCCTTGACTGCCCTGAAGGTCACTAGGAGTCAAGTGTATGCCCTTCCCATTGTGTCCTATCCAGGAGTCCTAGTGGCCTAGTGTGACTAAAACCTGTCCCTTCAACCCACCCACCGTGTGGGTGGGGAGACCTGGCCATCTGCTTCCTCTCACTGCCATCAAGTACTCTGTTCTGATGCACAGCCACCTTGTAAGACAGAGTGGGGTGTGTGTGTGTGGTGGTGGGGTGGCAGGGAGTTCGAACCATGCCCTTTGGCAGCCTACACTGAACTCCCCCATGTCACCAAGGGCACAGCCAGAGAAACCCCAGGAGGCAGTTCTGCTGTCACCCGGGGTTGCTGGGAATTAAAATCGATACCACGTCCCCAGTGACCACAGCAGAGCGGCTATATTTGAGTCAGGCCCAGCCTTAGCAGCAGTACTGTCAGGGGTGCAGGGGACTAGCTGTTGCTGCGCTCCTGTTTCCCCGCACCCTTACACTTACACACACACACACACACACACACGGACAGGATCTGTGGCAGGGGAGCAGGTGAGGGAGTCACTGAGCAGCCCCATGGCATGGGCTGAGCCACCATGCATGCTGTAACCTGACTTACACCGAGACCCCCAGGTGGACCTAGAGCAGTCCTCACAGCCCCCTCTTGCAGGAAGAGGCTGCAGGAGACCCTGATGGGAGAGGAAAAGGAGGGGTGGCCAGGTGATCCTGGGCAGGCGTCCTCCCCAGCCTGCTGGAGCTCCCCAGCCTGCTGGAGCTCCTGAGCCGGGGCAACAGCTGCAGTGGGTCCTGGCAGCCCCTTCCTTGGAGGTGGGCTGGGAAGCTACAAGCTGGACAGACGGATGGCATTAGACTTGAGGGGGCACCTCTGGCTGATGACACATGCTCTGGAAGGGAGCCCGCAGCGATGGCTCTGAGACCGTTTCCGTTTGTTTTTCAGGACAAACACCATGATGCTGCTCATGAAATCATCGAGACCATCCGGTGAGTCACCTTCCAGGGTCCAGGAGGCCGTGACCCAGAGTCCCCTAAACCCTGGTCCTCCTGACGCCAGCCCTGCACTCATGGCAAGAGTGCAGGGCCATGGTGGTGGGGGTTCTCTGAGAGAATTTCAGAAGCCCTGGGGGCAACAATGCAGGTGCTTGGCCACTAACCAAAAGGTGCCTTGGAAAGAAAGGCCCGGCAAACTGTTTTTGAAAGGTTGCAGCCATTGACAATCATCTGGATGAAATGGGGTTGTGGGGAGAAGAGGGTTCCCCCACAAATCATCACAGGTCTGGTAGGCACAATTGTACAGCGATAGTAAGTAAAGATTATAGTAAAGTCATAGAATAGAGAGCATGAGAGGTAGAGAGTCAGACACATTTCATGGTAGCATGCTCACCTCCTGTATGGCCATGATCTACCAGCCTGGTCCACGCATAGTGTGGGCCAAGGGGAGGTGGGGTGGAGAACCGGCAGGAGGCTCAAGGACCAGGCAGGAGGTTGGAGAGCCGGGCGGCCCGAGGCTGGAGCCCCAGGCACAAGCCCCCTTACTGCTCACCAAGGATTCTATCTCCTTCTGGGGCCGTGACTACAGGTCACCCCACGCCAGAGGAAGGGGCAGTACATTAGGCAGCCACAGCATAGGAAGGGGATGTGTGATAGGCATGAGCGTGACAGGAAGGGGATGAGCTAGGGGCGTGCCCATAGGAATGGGAGGGACTAGAGGTATACCTGTGACAAGATGGGCGGACCCTAGATTCATGATGACAGCCTTGGTCACCCTTGAGTGGGCGTGACCTCCCTGGCCTCTCCTTCAGTGAAACAATTTAGTACTATCCTTATCAGAAGGGAGTGGGCCCTACTTATTGTGGGATAAACTGGTGTCTGCTTGCTCTCCATGGCTGATAACCCTTAGGGAGAATAACCCTGACCTCCTTCTGATGACCTCCACATGCATAGTATTGGCAATCAGCTCAGTTTGGCATATGTTTGGGGGAGACAGCTTGGGAGAAATCCCTCTGTTTCCCACAGTGGGGCCACTTTCGTTTTTTTAAGTCTGTGCTGTGCATTTGCTGGCTTCCCCAACCCCTGGGGCCAGGGTAATTGTATAGCCCTGCTCCCCACTCTCCTTGCCAGCCTTTCAGGATTCCTGCCCCTCTTGGAGTAGAGAAGGACTGGGGGTCAGGGGCCATGTTTGATAGCAGCTTACCTCTGAGCCCCCAGCCTCGTACACTGGGGTCTGGGTGCCCTGTGCTTTGGGTGGTCAGAAGCCTTGCTCTGCTTCAGTGTCCAAGGCCCTGAAGCTCCTTCGAGTCCTGACATGCGAGTCCTGACATGCGGGTGTGACGGAGGACAGGGTGGGCCAGCAGCCACAGCGCCTGCATAAGCCCCGCTTGTGTCCCCTTGGACCCGCTGCCCTGAGCCTGTTTTTGTGGAATCATTTGTGTGTGCTGCTCAAGGGCCCTGGTGTGAGCTGGGTGTTGAGCTTTTGGGAAGGGTGCCCTGATCGCACAGTGGTTACGTGTTGGACTGCTAACTCTAAGGTCAGTAGTTCAAAACCACCAGCTGCTCCTCAGGAGAAAGACAGGGCTTTCTACTCCTGTAGAGTGACAGTCTCAGAAAGCTGGGGGGTCTGGGGGAGCTGTTCTATCCTGCCCTGAGTCACTGTGAGTCAGCCTCTATGGAGATTGGTCCTGTGGTTTTGATGTGGTGTAATCCCCAGCCAGGCAGCTGGAAGGATGGTGTCCGGAACATGGTGTGGCTCGAGTGCAGAGGGCAAACACGCTGCTGCTATATGGAGTAGTGGTCAGCTCACAGTGGGGTCCCAGGAGGCCAGCACTCCCAGAAGCTCTCAGACGTGGCTGGGCTGGCCAGCAGGAAATGTGGAGGGCCTGGGGACAGGTGTGCTTCCTCTGTCATCTTGGTCTCAGCCTTCTGGCTCTGAGGAGACATTGGAGAGCCCTGGTGTGTTGTGCGGGCCTCCCCCTGCAGGGGGCCAGGCTTAGGGTCTGCTCTGACTTGCTGGCCAGTGGGGCTGCCCCTCCTTGGGGAGGAGCTCGAGCAGGAAGCCACTAACCAGTGACTGTCCTTTTGCTTTCTCCACACACGTTAGAGCAAAGCTGCGTCTCTGGGTGTCCGGTGACTATGGCCTTCAGAAGCAGAGGCCAGGCCTTTTTTCTGAGGCATCTCGGCATCCCCGAACCCCTAAATTCAGGAGCAGTCACGCACACACACGCTCACAGATACACACGCTGGAGCTCGAGCCGGAGCTGCACATTGTTGCCTTGGCTCCAGCTGGTGGTAGCCCCGGGGATGACTGAGAAGCTTCCTGGCCTGCATCTTCATGGGCCACACACCACCTTCTTGTGGAGCCTCTGAGTGGGTTTGAACTGCCAACCTTTTGGGTGGTTGGTGGCTGAGGGCATAACCACTGCCCCACAAGACCCTTAGTTGTACCGGGCAGGACCTCCAGTAGCAGGCTGGTTACTTTTTGGTGTCAGAGTAATGCTGGTCACGTGAACCCAGAGAGTGGTTTTGTGGGGTCCAAGGTTCTGACGGGTCAGGCAGAATACATCAGTGAAGCTGTCGGGGGCTGCGTCTTCTTGTTGTCACGTCTTTGACTAGCACTTCATCAGGTAGCACCTTTCAGGTGTTCTCTTGCTTTGTGTCTGTCTAGGCCTTTGTTAATTTCACCTCCTCAGTTCTCACAGGTACTCCTCCCCTCCCCTCCCCTCCTCCTTTGGGCTTGGAGCCTAGAGTCAAGTCACGGTTGCCCATTGAGATTGGTTGACTTACGAGGCGGCTTCAAGAAGTTTGTGGAAAATAGAGTTAAAAGATAACAGAATTCTTCCAAGAGCTTTCTGAAGGCCCCTTAGAGTTCTTTCGTGTGTGTGTGTGTGTGTGTGTGTGTGTGTATAAGAAACCCAGCTATTTGTGACTAATTCCTCGCAGTCCTCCCTTTAATGTCTGCTTGGTAGACGTGTCTTAAGCGCTGTCCTTGCTGGTGCCCACATGCAGCTCCCAGGGCTGGAGCTGCAGCACGCGTGTATGGCACACAGCTCCTGCACGGCGCCCACAGCGCTGTCACACTTGAGGTGACTCGGGAGCACTTTCTCTGTGGTCTGGAGCCCAGGTGCACAGTGCTTAGGCCACAAGAGAGGCCTGATGGCCCCTTTCCTGTGAAGGCTGCCCAGGCGTGTGGGCTGGGGAGAGATTGGTCAGAATGAGACTTCAGGGGGATGACCCCCCCAGCCCCCCAACACTATGATCCTAAGCTACCCTTCATGTCTTCAGCTAAACTCACCCCTTGCAGTGTTCACTTAAGGGCATGTGGTGGGGTGGGGACACAGGGAGAAAGTGGGGCGAGCAGCAGTCCATTGAGGGGGTGGCGAGGCATGAGGGAAACACACGTAGCAACGGATCTGTTCAGTCATCCGTCATCTAAACCACAGTAGAAAAGTTAGGAATGAAAAAAAATTTTTTTAAAGAAAAGTTAGGAATGAGGAATGGTGCCCATTGTTAGCAAGTTAGTGTCCAACCACAGCAGGGGGGGGCAGAGTGGAGTGGTTGCAGGGGCCGCGATTTCCCCACAGCAGCAGGGAGTTCAGTGAGGTGTTAAAGCTGGTTGCTGCTTGCAGTGGGTATTGAGTTGATTCTAACTCTCAGTGCCCCAAGCAACCAAGCAGAACTGCCCCCAGGGTTTCCTGGTGATTCCTTCAACCATCGAGGGGCCGGGGCCAAGTGCTCCCTTGAAGCCAACAGCCTGGCAGCTTCCTGGGAAAATCCGCTGTGCTCGCTTAGGCAGCAGCAACCAAGGGCGCTTAAGAACGTGGGAAGAACTGAAGGCCTCTGCTCTCCCCCCAGATGGGTCTGTGAAGAAATCCCAGACCTCAAGCTGGCCATGGAAAACTATGTGCTCATAGACTATGACACCAAAAGGTGAGTGGACTCCTGCTGGCCAGGGTGGCTGGGCGCCTGAGCCAGGCGTTCTTGGACAATTCTTTCGGGGAAGCTATTTTGGTGGGAGTGTTTCTCAAACATTGGCCTCCGCATCAGTGGCAGACGGAATTGGAGACACTTGGGCCGGCGCGTGGGAAACCGCCTCGCACACTCCTCGCAGGCGCCGCTGCTGCCAGCAGTCTCCTGGCCTTGGTTGCCCGTGGCCCCTTGGCTGAATGAGTGTGGTTCGGTGCTGGCTTAGGCTGGGCCTCTTGCTGCTTCCAGCCCCTTGACCCTAGCCAGCAGTTTCCTGGAGTCTTGGAAGGCAGGGGAAGGCGAGGCCGCTTCTGGAATGCAGGCCTGGAATGTCTGGTTCTCTTTGCAAGAGGAGGAAGCCTTGGGCGGCTGGTGGGGGGGGGGGCACAGCTGGCCACCCGGGAGCTGGTGCTGCTTGGGTGTCTCTGCCCACTCATCTCATAGTCTTCTCTCGGCTGTTGCAGTGGGGCCCCATTGGTGAGGGGGGGAGTGGCACTGGCTCCCCAGCCACCTGGCTGGGCTTTTTGTCAGGGTGAAGGGTGGGCCTTGGCTCCAAGAGAGGAATTGGGGAGAGGGAAGCGCAGCCAATTTGGCCTTTCTGCATTTGGTTTTAATTAATTGGAATTAATACGTATATCAAATCATTCCATAGTTCAAGGACATTCAAAATTGTACATTTACTACCACAATCCATCTCCACACATTCTTTTTCTATGTGGACCCCTTGATGTCATCACCTCTTTACCCCACCATCACCTCTGTGGGGCCCCCCTTCCCCCAAACCCTTATTCCACCTGCTGACTTTATAGTTTCATCAGCTCTCGTTTTCAGAAGCTAAAAAATGAAAACCAATAAGCTCAACTTCAAGAGGGTGACCCCCAATGATGTAACACTCCTGAGATGCACACGCAAAAACCAAGCATAACAATACAACCTCAGAATGCATAAGATTTTGGAAAACAGATCGGGTCCAGCATGAACCCCAGGGGGAATCTGCTGACAATCTGACCTATGCTCAACCCACCGATGCACTCACTCCATTTAGTGACCTCTTTCCTTCTGCCCCTCAATTGTGGCTAGAGGCACTTCATCCAAGGTTTCTTTCCTGTATAGTATCACCAATGTGGCATTTCTGTTTTGAACTGAATTTATTGTGAATCAGGTGAAGGTCTATGGAGCCGATCCTCATTTTACAGCCAACTCTCATAGACATTCTGCCTCAAGACCGTGCACCCCCCTCCCCCCAAACAAAACAAATCCTTTTCTCTGCTTGCCTGCTAACCCTGAGAGCATTGCCCTGGGAGAAGTCGCCTGGCCTGGCCTGGCCAGGTGAGGCTGCAGGACACCTGGCCTTGTAGCCCTTTGTGCAGATGTCTCACCCTTAGCACTGCCTCTGAGACCTGACCCCAGACTTGCCAGGAGCCCGTCTGCTTCACTGGGCTCCCTTGTCCCTGGCTGGGCTGCTGCCATGAGGCAGCACAGTCCTGGTTGGCCTTCCTGCTCCGGACTGGCCATCAGAGTGGCTGAGCCCCCCTGCCTTTCAGCTTCGAGAGCATGCAGCGGCTCTGCGACAAGTATAACCGGGCCATCGACAGCATCCACCAGCTGGTAGGTAGATCCACCTCGCCTCCCTGCAGCGTGCTTGGGCTGAGGTTGGGGTGGGAGGGGGTGTGCGGTGTGTATGTGTGTGTGTGTGTTGTTGTGTGGTGTGTGTTGTTGTTGCAGAGTGGACTGAGGCCCTGGTGTGACATTGGTGAGCTGTGTCTTGGGCACAGACCAGGCAGTATCCCTGGCAGATTCCGCACCATGCTGAGGGCCAGCATTTGAGTTGGTGCTATCAGTGTGCTGTGCCCATGAGGGACTCACCAGTTCATGTGGTAGTATCACCAGTGGGCATGGATGAGGTGGGCTGGCTCCCCGGGCCCAGAGTGTTGCTATCGCAGGCCAGGGTTCCCCAGCCTGCACCCCACACACGGGCGCACAGTGCTCACAGACCATGCACGCAGACACATTCTTTTTTACCAGGGCAGGCACACACGCAACACACACACACATACACACACACACTGTGTACTAGGGCGCAGGCAGGCATTGACCTCTCCTACCCCACAGTGGAAGGGGACCACGCAGCCCATGAAGCTCAACACGCGGCCGTGCACGGGGCTGCTGCGCCACATCCTGCAGCAGGTCTACAACCACTCGGTCAGCGACCCCGAGAAGCTCAACAACTACGAGCCCTTCTCGCCCGAGGTCTATGGTGAGACCTCCTTTGACCTGGTGGCGCAGATGATCGATGAAATCAAGATGACCGAGGATGACCTCTTTGTGGACCTGGGCAGTGGTGAGTTCCCGGGGGCTGGTGGGGAGGGGTGTCTCTGCTGGGGGCTGCCATCCCTCCTCATCTCCCTGAGACTCCGGCCTTCCTGGGTCCTACCTCCAAGCCGAGCACCCGTCTGCTTACATCCAGGTTTCCCTGACCCTATTCTGAGTTCTGCCCAAGTGAAGGACCTTTATTCAACGTCCTGGGGCGGGGACGGGCAGTCGCCTTGCTCTCCCTCCACACACAGCTGGACACCCTAGCCAGTGCTGAGGAGAGCCTCTGATGGAGCTCCTTTTGGGAGGCTCTGTCATCTGACAGGTGGCCCTGAAAGAAACTGTCACAGGGCAGGAGGGGTCATACGCCGCTGTCCAGCAGACATCGCTCTTTAACTGGACAGTCATGAACAAGCCTGGTGCTGCTGGCTGGAAGGTCCTGTGTTGAGCGGGTTACTCTTTGACCCTGGCCATGTCTGCATACCTTTGCAGAGAAGGTGGGCTGGAAGGGCAGCAAGCAACCTGTGAGGCTCGATGTTCCTTAAAGTCCCTGTTGGCCCCGAGCCAGCCCTCCTCTGCCCTGCCCAGCCCAGCCCTGTCCTGCCCTGCCCTGCCCTGCCCTGTCCAACCCTGTTTGGCCGCTCTGAGAGCACCAGTCTTCTCAGGACCCGAGGAAAATCCTGTCCCCGGCCTACCTGTTGGGCTGCCTCTCCAGAGCACCTTCTGCTCGGCCTGGGCTTGGGCACTGTTGTTAGGATGTCCACCTGGTCCCGGGTTAGCCTGGGTGCTACCTCCCTGCTTGTATGTATGTATGGAGCCTGTGTCCCGTGGAGTAGACACCAGGGGCTCTGCCCGAGACCCCGGCGCTGGCCACACCTCAGTGCTGCCGGGCCTGACTGAATTTCTCTGCTTGAAGGAGTGGGCCAGGTGGTGCTCCAGGTCGCCGCAGCCACCAACTGTAAGCATCACTACGGCGTCGAGAAAGCCGACATCCCAGCCAAGTACGCGGAGGTAAGTGGGGCGCAGCCCGGGGACTGTGGAGGCCCTGGAAGATCTTGGGGTGTTGTGGTGCTTAGGGTCTGGGGCGCAGGTGCCCGAGTGGTAACTGGAGGGGTGAGGCATGTTGGGAGGAGGAGGTGTGTGAGGGGCCATGGCTTCTCTTCCTTCCAGACGATGGACAGAGAGTTCAGGAAGTGGATGAAATGGTATGGAAAAAAGCATGCCGAATACACAGTGAGTGCCCTCCTCCGCCTGGCGCTCTGATGCCGACGGGAGCTCCTCCTTCACCCCCAGCCCCTTCCCTCCCTGCCCTCTGATGCCGACAGGCCCCGCCCTCCACCAGCACTACTATCCTCCCTGGGCTCTGACGGGAGCCCCCTGACTGTCCTCTCTGCCCTGCCTGCTGCGCTGACGAGAGCCCCTTCCACCTCTGCACCTGGTTAACTGTGGAGCCCCTGGTGCGGCTCCCTGGAGGCCGCCTGGTGTGGGCTCTTCCTGGGCGCCCCTCCGCGCCTTCTTGAAAGCTGCCCCTCCCCCAGGCCCTTGTGGCACCCCCTTCCCCAGGGCCCGCTCAGCCCTGCAAGGGCCTCCCTGGTGCTCCTCATCCTCAGTGCAGTCGAGGAGGTCAGGCACGGAGCTTTGCTGCCCTGCCCTGCCCTGGCTCTCAAGTCCTGGCCACCGGCGTCTCTCCCCCGCCTGTCTGTCTGCTTGGTGAGGCACCTGCTCCCAGCTCCTGCTCAGTGTTCTGGGTCTTCTCCGTGGGCTTGGCACGTGCTCGGGTACAAGCCTGTTAGCTCTGTGAGCGTTCTCTGGCTGGCTGTGCGGGCACCTTGCAGTGGGCTGGAGGGTTGGGTCCTCAAGGCTGACCCCTCACAGTCTGTACTGTCCTCAAGCTAGGCCCCCACGGGTCTTTCCACGTTCACTTCTGCAAATGTGGGCCTGGTGTTAGAGGAGTCACCTGGCCTGGCTGGCCAGCCAACTGGTGGTGAAGCAGGGCTGGGTGAGCCTGAGGGCAGATGGTCCTCTGTCCACGTGCCCCTCCTGGCCATGGCCTCCCTGCTGGCCTCCAGGACTCGGCATCAGAGTGTGAGGAAGACACCCACTCTGGGGTGCCCTGGCAATCAGATTGGTGACAGCATGATAGTGGGCTCACTTGGGACCACACCCTCCCTAGAGTGATGAGCACGTGGACAGCTTCTCCATCTCCCCCCCCCCCCATGTCACTCTGCATCCTGGGGCAGGGCCTGTAGCATGCTGGTGTCTGGGGCTCAGTGGACAGTCCCTGTGGAGGGAGCCCCATGGGGGCTCGGGCTCCCCTGCCTGCCCACCCTCTGCCAGCTCACCAGACCTGGGGCAGGCTCAGTGCACTGGGACCACTTTACCCATAGGAAGCTGACACACTGTCATGCCTCCCCCCCCCTCCCGTACCTCCAGCCTGTGCCTCTTGGGGTGGAGACTACAGTGGAGGGGCCTCTGGCTGGACTGGGTGCTTACAGTCCCCATCGCGTCCTTGAGAAGGTTGGGGGGCGGTCGTCTGCTCACGTGGCTGGGGACACCCATCCTGGGCCAGAGGCAGGAGGGGCAGTCTCCTAGCTGCTGTGGCAGACAGATGGGGCACCCTTGGGGGGTACTGGGGAGCCATCCCCGGGGCCCCGAGAAACTCCCTCGCAGGGTGGGGGCACTGAGAGGCCGGGTGAGAAAATTGTCTCTTTCTTCATTTCAGCTGGAAAGAGGCGACTTTCTCTCTGAAGAGTGGCGGGAGCGCATCGCCAACACGAGGTAGGAGATGGGACACAGCAGCGGGGCGGCCCTCAGGGCCATGTGTCGCCCTTCCCCCCTTCCCCCACTGGGGCTTAGTTCAGCCATCGGCTGCCAAGAGACACTGTTCTGAGGCTGGGCCACTGGCAGAGGTAACAGAGATGGGCTCTGGTCAGAGCTGTGAGGTTGGGCATCTCCTCCTACCTGCCATGTACTTACGCTCTGGACCCTACAGACCTGCCACCCCCTGGAGGCTCCCCCAATGCTGACTCCTCAGTTTAGGCTTCCTTCTCCAGTCTGGGCTCAGAGTTGTCCTTGCTCTTGTTGGTGCCACCTTGACTGGCTTTGGCATGTGAGAGGACAGTGGTCAAGCGTGCCCTCCCTCCAGCCAGGCTCCTATGTCAGAGCAGCCTTGGGCAGTTGTGGTGTCACTGGCTCCCGTGGATCAAGTGTCCTTGTGTCCAGGTGTGAGGTGCTTGCAGAGGTCGGGGACAGGGACCTGTGTGTCCAGTTCCTAATGCCCTTTGCTACACAGGCACCCTCAGCCGTGGTCCCTGAAGCCACCAGCTCCAGAGCTGGTCTAACTGAGAGCCTGGGGTGGCATGGGACTGCCCTCGTGGTCTGAGATGACACAGACCCAGAGGCTGGGTCCTTGCCTAGCAGAAGGCCCTGCTCCTCCTCCTCACCGACTGTGCCGAGAGCAGGAACAGTTCCCACAGACCTCGCTTCAGCTCGGTGACTGCAGTTCCTTCCCTGGACGGTCACCTGTCCTAAAGCGCCCTGTGTTTCTCCTGCCCATTTGCCCTTTCCTAGCCCCTTGGAACTTGCTCCTCGGGTAAATAAGAGTGCCCTTTGGACCTCCAGTAGTTGATCATTCTAAGGCATTTGCACCTCCCAGTGTTAGGTTCTCCAAGAGGCCTGCTCGCTGTTTGGCGTAGGAGGCTCCCTGTAAGGCGAGCGGGGTGACCACCAGCCGCTCTGTAGGAGAGCGGCGAGGCTGCCCACTCCTGTGAAGGTCTCCGTTTTGGAAAGCCTAGAGCAGCGGTTCTCAACCTGTTTGTCGGTGCCCCTTTGGGGGTCAAATGACCCTTTCACAGGTGTCACCCAATTCATCACAGTAGCAAAATGACAGTGATGCAGTAGCAATGGAAGTAATTGTATGGTTGGGGGTCCCCACCAGATGTGGAGCTTTATGGACGGATCGCCTAATTAGGAAGGTTGCGAGCCACTGGCCTAGAGGGTCTATCTGAGTGTACATTGACTTACTTGATGCCAGTCACGTTGGGGCTGTTTTCTGTTGGCTGAAAATTTAGCCTTGGAGTGGGGTGGGGGCGAGGGGGTTGAGTTTGCTCCCAGACCTGAAGGGTGACTGAGCATGGTAACCTTGGGGTTCCTCCAGTCTGTCCGACCAGCTAGCCTGGTCTCCTGTGTGACAGATGACTGAGCTCGAATGCACATCTCTCAGCCACTCGCCCCAGGGCCACCTTCTAATGAACCCCCTTTCAGGAGTCGGGCACTGTCTCAGGGTCGTTGGCACTGCTGTTTGTGTGGACCAGCTGCTACTGTGCATACTTAATGTCCTCCACTCTCATAGCCATTCCTCTCAATTGGAGAGACCACTTTACCCATCATGCTCTATGCCAGCAGCCAGCGTGCCTCTCCTCCCGCTAGTGGCCTGTGTGCTGGAACCCCCACCCCAGAGACCTTGCTCGGTGCCAGTGTGGGAGGAGGAGCCAAGTGGCATCTCCCAGAGAAGGCCAAGCCACAATTGGGGGTGCCCTTGCTCTGGTGACCTGGAAGAGCCCTTGAGGTCACAATGCTTTTGAAATGTTGAGGGCTCCCCTTGAAGGGGCCAGGCCTGGAAGGCAGCTTGCCTCACAGCATACCTGGTGGAGCCCCCATGACCTCTGGGTGAACTGGAAACTGTCCCTCTGGCACCCCCTCCCCCAGCTGCACCCAGGTTCCAGTCCCAGATACCTCTCAGGACACAGGCTAGGCTGCTCCCAGGGTGGCCAGTGGCTCAAAGATTCAGGAAGTTTCTTGAATGTTCTGTGTTGACAGCAGATTCAGGAAGCCCCTCAGAGCCCCATCTGAGCCTGAGGGTTGGTGAGACTTGTGGGGCGGGGTCTTGGCCACGGTGCTGGCCACCCTGTTTGCTGGCTTCCTGGCAGCCAAGGATGCATGGCCTAACTGATCTGAACATTGTTTTGCAGTGTTATATTTGTGAATAACTTTGCCTTTGGTCCTGAGGTGGATCACCAGCTGAAGGAGAGGTTTGCAAACATGAAGGAAGGTATGGTGTCTCTTCTTCACACCCAGCCCTAGCTGGGAGTGGGCAGTGGAAGGGAGGGAGGGAGGAAAGGATCTATCTGCCGCCTGGCTGCTGCTGACCTGGCCAGTGTAAAGCCAGCAACCGCTCGCAACACAGCCAGCCTGGTTGTCACCCAAGGAGGCAGCAACCCTACCTGGTGTCTCCAAGGGCAGGGTCTCTGGAACTCTCGGCCTTGGGGTGTCTCCTCAAGGCTCCCTTATTGCTGCTCCCCACCCACCACCCCTAGAGTTGTCAGCAGGGGGCCCAATGAGGCAAGACCCCCTGTCAGCCTTGGCTTGCAGGCTGTGAGGGAGGGTGGCTTATATGGAATTGAGTCTGCTCTGGGATGGGGCTTGGGTCCACACAGCCTACTTTGGCTTTGTCCCCAGTCCCCGTGCTTCCATCCTGCTCCTCCCGGGCTTTGCTAGGCCCTCGAGTGTTGGTGGGCAGGCGAGCGCTGTCTTGGATCTGACCCAGTCAGTGAGAATGTTCCAGAATGTGGTTGGAAGTGGCACTTGTGTCCTCTGTTGGTTGTGTCTTTACGTGCTTTTGCAGTGCTGTAGCCGGGCTTGGCCTCCTTCTGCCCGCTGCCAGGAGAACCCTGGCACTCAGAATACCTGGTTGAGCTCACAGGAAGGGCAGGAGCCTGCAGCAGGTGGCCCGGCTGGGGCTTCTCCAAATGTGACTGATGCAGACCCTGGCGTCCAGTGCCCTCTGTCTGGCCCTGGGCCCGAGAAAGGCCATCCAGGATGAGAGAGGGCTGTTGTCTGCTCGTGCACAGGCTTCTGAATGGCCTCTCGACCTGGTTCTGCCTGGGACTTGGTCATGTGTCTCTGGTCTCCTAGCCTGGAGGGAGGGGTGCCTGGCATGGCCAGTCCTGCCTGCAGTGCCATGGCCAGCTCCCAGTGACATTATACCCCATTACCTGCCCCAGGCCCTCTCACAGTGGCAGCGGCACCACATTATCTGTGACCCTGCCCGGATCAGCTGTCCCATCGGGGTGGTGGGGGTGGGGTGGGTGTTGTGGGCACTGCCTAGTCGGTGTGTTCATCTCTTGTCCCTCTTTCTGATGTCCAGTCAGAACCCAGGTGCCTTGGAGGCCAGCCACTTCTCTGCCTGTGACTGGGGAGGGACTTAAGGACCAAGGCCTGGGTGCCGGCGACGGTTGCCACAGGGTATGCCTGCAGCAGGGCTCCAGCCAGGGTGGGGACAGGTGCTGTGGATGTGCTCCTACACACCTGTAGGTGGACACATACTGAACTTGAGTGCAAGAGTGTGGAAGCCACATCCTGGCTACACAAGGATGGCAGATCCAGCCCCACGTCTGCCCAGAGACGAAGAGGCAGACTTCAGACCTGCCTCCATCCTCCACCCTCCTGTCACCAACAACCAGCCATCTCTCCCAGGACAACCTGTTCCTCTGCTGTGTTGTGTGTGGCAGTGGCCATACAGAACTCACAGACTGCTCACAATGATGGAGATCTATTTGGGAAGCTGGCAGTCAGCTTAGCTCAGGATCAGAAAACATGCAGGACCTCTTGTCAGCCGAGCCGGCAGCCGTGGCTCTCTGGTCCCGGGCTTTTGCTCTGCTCCTTCCACAGAGGGCACCCCACTCTGCTGCCAGTCTCTGACGCAAAGCAAGGTGCTCAGCTTTGCCTGGTCTTTAGTCCTGCAGCCACAGCTCTGCCTCCAGGTCTCGGTTGCACTTCACTCCTGGTGGCCGCTGGACAATGGCACAAGTGTACCAGCCCTCTCCCTGAGAGCTTCAGACACTCGATTTGCACATTCCCTCCGAATCATTTCCTCATACAAAGGAAACCAGAATCCTCACCACTGGAGCCGTAGGTAACATCAGACAGACAAGAGAGAAGATTGACATTGTCAAAGTTTTCATCAGCTCTCCTGCAAAGAACAAGGATGAGGTCCGCTGGGCAAATCCCCCACCCCCGCCCCCTGGAGCCTACTGGAAAAAGCAAAGAAGCTTTGAGGCCTCAGGTGTGCCTCACCCAAGCCATCTTTTCAGTTGTCCGGTCTGCAGGTGGAAGTTGGGCATTGAATAAAGAAGACTGAAGAAGAACCGCTTGTTTGCGTGGTGCTGGAGAAGCGTATACAAGGACCGCGGACTGCTGCCCAAAGGCTAACAAGTGTGTCCGGGAAGCAGTAGGACAGAGCGCTCCTTAGAAGTGAGGATGGCACCAGTTGGAAGGAGCCCTGCTGGTGTGGAGGTTGAAGTACTTGGCTCCGAACAGTGACCATAGGCCGAAACCCCTTAGCTGCAAGGACTTGGGGCGTGTTGTCAGGAGAGATCAGTCCCTGGAGAAGGACGTCCTGCTCGAGAATGTGGCTGCGTGGATGGGCTCCAAGCTAGGAACCCTTGTGAGGACAGCACTGGCCCGGGCGGGCAGTGTGCCCTGTGGGGAACACTGGGCTGCTCTGAGTCAGCGACTGGGCAGCACTTCACAACAATTGGGCATTGGGTGGGAATCCCAGAGCCTGCGAATAGCAGAACCATGCCAGGTCATTTCAGTGCCCCGCTCTGCTGTTGTGTGCTGAGTGTGTGTGTGTGTGTGTGTGTGTGTGTGTGCGTGTGTGCGTGTGTGTGTGTGAGAGAGAGAGAGTTTGTGTGCCGGTGTATGAGGGGGAAGTCTAAAACCTTGCTCCTCTGGTTGCCGTTCAGACAGGGCAGGACGCACGCTTGTGCCAAGAACACCCGGCTGAACTGTCTGATCTGCAGTTAGTTGGTTGCAGACAAGTTCTCTCTGACCTGCCTTGTCTGAGTCTCCTGAGGGGCCTCAGGAAAGAAAGCAGGCCTGAGCCGAGTGACACTGCCCTAGAGGATCAGCAGGGCTGAGTTTCAAGCCGAGTGGTCGCCTCAGTGGGTCCTGGCGACTGTTGACGGGTGGTCTCGACAGTCTCCTGGAGCACAGAGCATGGTTGCTGGGCTTGCCATGAAGTGTCAGGAGGACGGAGAAGCCCGCCGGTGAGGGGAGCCAGGAGAGTGGTGATCTGCCCGGATCTGCTCCCTCGAGAACAGGAGACAGAGATGAGGGTCGTCCTTCCGAGGAGCGCAGCACCAGGAAACCTTCCCCACCCACCCTGTGAGCCTCAAAGAACACACAGAAAGAAGATGATGCGAATTGTATTCCCTTAAGAAGGACTTTCTGTTTGCCCAAAGATTCAGGACGAAGAGAAGCCCCGGGGGCTGTTGTCTGCCCTGTGGGGGGGTCACCAGGAGTCCGAATCGACTCCACAGCAGTGGTTGGTTTGTTGTTTGTGAGAAAACTGCTCTTTTATGGGCGGTGTAAGCAAACCCCAAACCCTCCGCCACTAAGGCTGTGCTGGCTCTCAGTTCCCCGAATGACACAGGGGGCCTCGTGGGCTGTATACCTCTGGAGCCTCGCAGCTCTCCCATGGAGGGGCTGGGGGCTAGAATCACAGACTTTACAGCCAGCAGTTCAGCGCCCCGCCCCCCCCATGCTGCCTTCAGAAGCCAGTCACTCAGGTCAGCGTCCCTGTGTGGCCCTGGAAGCACCCAGTTGGGGCTGCAGGAGACTACCTGTGTGATCTTAGAGCACAGTCAGTTATAATATAATTGCCCGGGGCGTGGGGGTGGCAGAGTGGGTAATTTTTTTCTCCTGAAAATGGGGTGACCAGATAAGTGTGGGGACCTGTGTGCTAAGTGGAGGGTACAAGAGGAACAGGAAGGTGAAGAGCTGCTGCTTTTGCTTCTTCCGATTGTATAGTTGTGCGTTTGACTTCCGGATGGTCACATGTGGATCCTTTAGACTCTCAGAACTTAGCAGCGAGAAATCTGGCCCTGCCGCTGTTGGCGTGCTCACTGACACGGTGTCTTCTCCAGCGTGTGTGAGAAACCTCCCTCCAGGCTCGTGGCTCCCACTGCAGGGGGTGCTGGGGACATCCGGGGCCCTGAGGGACCTCGAGCATGCTGGGTATTCACCTCCCACCGGCAGAGGGCAGCTCCCCGGTAACCTAGCTGGTCACCTGCCTGGCAGTGGGCCACTCCCACAGCAGTGATCACAAGCAGGCGCCCAGGGCCTTGCTGGTGTCGCTCTCCTCGAGGCTCTGGGCTCTGCAGCAGGGCCACGTTAGTGTGGAGCTGGTGGAGGGAGACCCCTCCCAGCCCTGTCTACAGAAACTGCAGGGCACACAGGGCTGCCTCTTTCCCTGTGTCCCTGTTGCCAGGGGTCAGGGCCACACAAGCACGCAGGCCATCAGCCTGTCCTGCCCTGGGCACTCTGCACAGGGATTAAGGACAGGGGGGCTCCCAGTTTGAGGAGGAGACCCGCCTGCTGGGCGAGCTGTCGCTCCTGCCCTCCCACCCTTGCTCGGACCTTGACCTCTTGCAGCTAATGGAGTGGGTCCATGTTAGAACATGTACGTGTGAATGTGTGAGGACGTGTATGTTAGAGGTATGTGAGCCACCTGAGTCCTGTGTGAGGGGGTGTGTGTGTGTATATATGTATGCGCCGCATGTGAGTGACCTGTGTCCCTGAAGTCTTGTGAGGCCGTGGGTGTGTGCATACATGTTAGTACATGTATGTGTGAGCAGCCTGTGTCCCTGTGTGTGGGTGTGGGTGGGCGCACACGTACTTCCTAAGAACTGCACTAATGAGCGCTTGTCTTTCAGGTGGCAGAATCGTGTCCTCAAAACCCTTTGCACCTCTAAACTTCAGAATAAACAGTAGAAACTTGAGTGGTAAGGAGCGGGGACCTCCCTGCCTTTAATGGAACTTAAAGCTGATGTCTATTAGCTAGCACCAGGTTTCCCACCGGCCCCTGCTGAGGGGGGTGTCCTGGGCACTGTGGGGCTTAGCAGCACCCATGGTCCCAGCCACTGCATGCCAGTAGCACCCCTCCCCTCGCTGTAACCACTGGTGTCCTCAGGCATGGCCCAGAGTCCCCTGAGGCTGGACGGCCTGGGTGATGGCTGCTTTAGAGCAAAGCTGGCGGTGCTGCTGAGAGTCTGCGTGACCCAAGTGGGCTGCCACGATGGGCAGTCCCTGTCACTAGCCACCTGGGGGCCAGGGAAAGCAAATGTATTCTTAGTGGCACGGCCGGTGGTCACCTGCTTCTGCCAGGGGCTTTGGTTGTGCTGGAGGACACTGCTGTAGTCATTTTAGGTGTGGGGGACGGGGGTACTTTGAGGCTGGGACCCTCCAGGAAAGGCCTGGCCGCAGCCCACCGCCCTGTCTGCAGACATCGGCACCATCATGCGCGTCGTGGAGCTGTCGCCCCTGAAGGGCTCCGTCTCCTGGACAGGGAAGCCGGTCTCCTACTACCTGCACACCATCGACCGGACCATAGTGAGTTCACTCGGGTCACCCTCAGAAGGGGCTGTCCAGAGGGCTGGCACTCTGGCCACCAAGACCTGGGACTCAGTGGGACCCAGGCCATTGCGAGTTTCCCGGTGGATCTGGGGACTGACTGCTGACAACATTCTTGTTTTCCCCTCTCCTTATTTTTTAGCTTGAAAACTATTTTTCTAGTCTGAAAAATCCAAAACTCAGGGTAAGTGTTTCATGGTTTTACAGCATGGGTGGTGGGTGTTTTCAGGGGAACCTGGCCAAGTACGGCATGGTGGGAGCTCTGCTGTGCCTCCTCCCCCTGAGGCAGGACCCCCCTCCCCCCAAAAAAGGGACCCACCAGCCTACATTCTTAGGGACTAGAGATGGTTGGAACTCTGGGGCCTGGGTAGGTTGAGCTGTGGAGTGTGTGTGAGTGAGTGTGACAGAGGGCGGGGAGGGGTGTTTGGAATGCCCCGACTTTGGAACACGGGCAGCTCCAGCCCTGTGACAGGCGTGCACCAGGGGGACCTGCCTGCTGCAGTGGCCATGGGCTGCTGTGGCTCTGTGGACCCGGGCTCCCAGGGTGGCTGCATGTCTGAGTGCTGCTGCTGCTCTGGGGAGAACAGGACCAGAGTTTCCTGAGAGAGGTGTCCTGGCCTCCCCCTCCTGCCACCCAGCACCGTTCTGCCCCAGCGGGTCTGGCTGTTGTTGAAAGAGAGCAGCAAGCCTGATGGACAGGAAACCACTGTGGGGGCCCAGTGCTCTGCACCACAGGGTGGCAGCATTCTGCACCTGGTGGGGTGGGGGCAGAGTCTGCCTGAGCATGATAGGGGCTTCTGTAGAGGTGTGAGCTTGTGATGGGGGTGTCTCAGGGGTGAACGCCTGCCCCCTGTGGCTTCACTGTGCAGTGCAGCACTCTGGCATTGCCCACCCTACTCAGAGTCCATGGGAGTCCATGGTGGCTTCAACATCTTCACAGGGAAAAGGAGGGAAGGGCGGGCAGGAAGCTGTTTTTTGGCAGGGTCAAGGAGCCATCACTGGGTTTCCCCTTTTCAGGAGGAACAAGAGGCAGCTAGGCGCCGGCAGCAGCGGGAGAACAAGAGCAACACAACCACGCCCACCAAGGTCCCAGAGAGCAAGGCAGCCGCCCCTGCCGACACGCCCATGGTACTGGCCAGCCCCGCACCACCCCCCAGTCCCTGTGCAGAGCTGCCAGCCCAGCGCTGACTGCCGCCCCTGCTCTGCAGGACTCTGGTGCCGAGGACGACAAAGCCGGGGCCACCACTGTCAAAAAGCCATCGCCCTCCAAAGCCCGCAAGAAGAAGCTGAACAAGAAGGGCCGGAAGATGGCTGGCCGCAAGCGCGGGCGCCCCAAGAAGATGAGCACTGCGAACCCCGAGCGCCGGCCCAAGAAGAGCCAGAGCCCACTGGACCTCCTGCCTGCACAGAGCACGCCCCAGACCGCCCCGCCCTCGCCTCAGGGTGCGCAGTGGGGGGGCACCCAGGGAGGCCCCACCCCCGGTGCTTGACATGTGGTGTCCCCAGGACATGGAGAGGGGGCCCTAGTGGCACAAACCTCCAGCCACTCCAGTGGAGAAAAAAGAGGCTTTTAAAAAAACAGTTACAGTCTCCTGTGCGAAGTATTCTCTGCTCTACAAGGTTGCTGTGGGTCAGAGTCACGTTGGTAGGAGTGAGTTTGGAGCATGGGGCACAGGCAGTTGAGCCTGGAGTGCTGCAGGCTGGAAGGTTGGGGATACAGCGCCGCGTCTGGGTCTGCAGCCTGGACAGCGGGGCCCCAAGCAGCCAGGAAAGAGCCCGAGTGGTGTGAGCCTCCTTTCTGAGCAGGAGCCCTGCTTGGCACATGCATGCATGCGCGCGTCTGTGCACGTGCGGACGGGCTCTGACCCATGCCTGCTGTCTCCCCGCACAGATGCGTACAAGTCACCTCACAGCCCCTTCTTCCAGCTACCTCCGGCCGTGCAGCGGCACGCGTCCAGCCCGTTGCTGGCGGCACCGATCCCGCCAGCGCTGCAGAAGCTGCTAGGTGAGGCCGCTTTCCGAGCTGGCCTCTAGAGCTGTACAGGGGGGCTGGGCCAAGCCAGCTGGTGGGGGGGCCTGAGCTGCTTGCCGAGGGCTGGGCTGCAACCCAAGTGGAAGGTAGACTCGTCAGGCAGCAAGGGTGGCATCGTGGCAGGGCGCCAAGGGGCCGCTGGCTTGGTGCTATGTGGGGAGGGTGCTGAGTGTCTGCTGGCCGGCTACATTGTGGAGGGTGTAAGGCCCCGGTAGTGGTGACCTACCCAGAGTCCTTGAGGAGGAAGTCCTGGTGGGGTGCTACTGAAGGGTGAGGTGAGGGCACCTGAGCATGCTTGCAAAGTGCTTTGCTGTGTGGGGGTGGGCTCTAGAGGGCCCCTTTGTGGAGCTGCTTGGGCTGGTGTATTGCGGGAGGGCGTTCATGGGCCCGCTAGCCCGTGCTGCGTGTGCATGTGTTGGGAGTGCTCTGCTCTAGAACTCATTGCTCCCCCTGAGCAGAGTCCTTCAAGATCCAGTACCTGCAATTCCTGGCGTACACCAAGACACCGCAATACAAGGCCAACCTGCAGCAGTTGCTGGACCAGGAGAAGGTGAGGCTCACCTGCCTGGGTTGCCCTCCCCCTCAACTCTCAAACCATGACCACCTGACTCGTGTAAGCATCTGACAGACCCCCCTGTGTCTCCAAGGGGCTGCATGACGTGTGGGGCAGTGGAGACAGTGTTCATCCTGTCCACAGTGTGCCTTCACCCAACAGACAGTGCCTCTCTGTGGCATTGCTGGCTGGGGAACAGGACCAGGACCGTCCTGGGGTGGGACTTCGGGTGTTTGTGTGACATCACATACCCATATCAGCCTGAGGTTCCAGGCCATCTGTGGTGCCCTGGCTGGCCTGTGGCTCTGCATGGGCTCTGCAAGTGGACGTGTCTTTAGAACTGCTGGCCTCGGGCGGTCGGGCGGACTGGTGGGGGCGTTTGTGAGGCCCTCTGAAAGTTAGTGCTGCTGTCGGCCGCAGGAGAAGAACAGCCAGCTGCTGGGCGCTGCACGGCAGCTCCTCAGCCACTGCCAGGCCCAGAAGGAGGAGATCCGACGGCTTTTCCAGCAGAAGCTAGACGAGGTGCGTACCCAGCTTTAAGCGGCGGGGCTCAGGAAGGGGCATTGGGGGAGCCGCCCTCCCCCATCCCCGGGAGGCTGTGAGGGAAGTCAGTCTTGGCTCTTCTGTGAGAACCCCCCTGGGGAGGCCCCTCATGTGGCCGACCTGTGTTCCCTGTCCGTCCCCAGCTGGGCGTCAAGGCGCTGACCTACCATGACCTGATCCAAGCACAGAAAGAGATCTCTGCACACAACCAGCAGCTCAAGGAGCAGACGGAGCAGCTGGAGAAGGACAACCGGGCGCTGCAGGGCCAGAGCCTGCAACTGGTGCGTGGGCCGGGTGGGGTAGGGAGGACCAGCCTCCTGGCCAAGTGCAGCCGGTGCCGGTTCCCTTGGCTCTGTGGGTGCCGTACATCTGAAAGCAGGGTTACCTGTTCAGTAGTGCAGGTTGCCTGACACAGTGCCTGCCCTGCCCCCAGCTCAAGGCCCGCTGTGAGGAGCTGCAGCTGGACTGGCCCACCCTGTCCCTGGAGAAGCTGCTGAAGGAGAAGCAGGCCCTCAAGAGCCAGATCTCAGAGAAGCAGCGGCGCTGCCTGGAGCTGCAGGTGGGTGGTGCTCACAATGGGTTAGGGGTACTGAGGGTCAGAGGCTTAGGCCCCCTGCTCCTCTTGACCTCAGTAGTATGACAAAAATCTCAGCCCCACTGCCATCAAGGCTGTCCTTACTTGAGTCGTGGCCACTCTGTGGGGTGTAAATCTCGGCGAGGGCACAGTGCAGTTGGTGGACTTGAACCATGTCCCTTATGGTTAGCAGCTTCCTGATCGTGTCAGAGAGCGGAGCCCTGATAACAGACAGGGTCAAAGCCACAAGCAGTTCAGCCTGCAGTCCCCTCCCTCTGCAGAGCTGGCTCTGGGACGGGGAAGGACACCCTTGGGCACTGTGGGGCACTTGGCTGGTTCTGTGGCTGGGGTTGGGGTGCCTGGGGGGCGGCACTCCTCCTCTGACTTTGCTCCCTCGCAGATCAGCATCGTGGAGCTGGAGAAGAGCCAGCGGCAGCAGGAGCTCCTGCAGCTCAAGTCATACTTGCCTGCGGATGAGGCACCGGTCGGGCAGCTGCGAGGAAAGGGTGCGCCGGGCCGGGAGCCTGAGACCGAGCCGGGCCGCCACCCCCTGGAGCTGGACTGCGCCCGGTTCTCGCTGCCGCCCTTGAGCAGCCTGAGCCCTGAGCTCTCCATGAATGGCCACGGGGCAGGCTACGAGCTGCACAGCACCCTCAGCCGGTCCTCCTCCAAGCAGAACACACCGCAGTACTTGGCCTCAGCCCTGGACCAGGAGGTGGTGCCCTGCACGCCCGGCCATGGGGCCCGGGCCCGAGGGGACAAGCTGGCCAGCCTGGCCCTGCCCGACTACACGCGCCTCTCCCCAGCCAAGATCGTGCTGCGGCGCCACCTCGGCCAGGACCCCGCTGCCCATGGGAGGGGGGCTGCCGGCGAGCTGCCTCCACGGTAAGGCCTGAGTAGGGCACGTGGGGGTGCGGTGGCTGGGTCCAGCTGGGCTGCTTACCAGGCTGCCGGGAACAGAGTAACACTGCTCTGGTCATTGCAGCTCGGAGCACATCCGGGAGAACGGCCTCAGCTACCACAGCCCCGGAACCACAGGCAGTGCCAGACTGAGCCCGCAGGACCCCCGGCCCGCGTCTCCCATGGTCTCGCAGATGGCAGGGGAGAAGGTGTGCTCAGCTCTGCATGCACTGCAGGCTGCGGGGGTGGGTACTGCCTGGGTGGCGGGGCTAGGGCTGCGGGCATGTGCGCATGACCGGTCTGCCCCAGGGCCTGAAGGAGCGCTCCTATGGCAGTGGCGGCGAGCCCATCACCAGCCTGCCCGTCAGCATCCCGCTCAGCACCGTGCAGCCCAACAAACTTCCCGTCAGCATCCCCCTGGCCAGTGTGGTGCTGCCCAGCCGGGCCGAGCGGGCGGTGAGTGCTGCCCTACCCTTCACCCTGATGGGCCTTTCCCTCCTGGGCCCGAGCCCCTCTCAGAAGCTCCCCTCCCTCACTGAAGCCCATTCTGCTGAGGCAAACATGGTGCTAGGGCGTGTGGGGTTAAGTGGGGGCGGGGGTGGTCCCCAGAATGACTGGGTGTGTAGCCCCCTCTGCGCCTGAGGAGAGCCTCCTGTCCGGCACCCTCCACCCCTACCCTACCTCCCGCTGTGGCCTGCACATCTCCACGCGCACTTGCACACACAGACTTGCACACTTGCTACTTCCTCACCACACACACACCCCAACTCCTCTCCACTCTGCCACGCCTCTTGGCCAGAGCAAGTGGTCTGCCTGCTCAGAACCTCCTGGGGCCAGCCCTCACGTCCAGACCCCTGAGAAACCGCAGAGCTCATCTCCGGCCACTCAGGCCTCTAGCAGCCTCCCTCCCCTGGGCCTCCCATTGGGCCTGCATCTACCCAACATCCACCCCCCTTGGTGTGACGCCCAGGCTCTCCCCCAACAGAGGAACACACCCAGCCCCGTGCACCTGAGCCGAGACGCTTCCACCTTTGACAAGCAGATTGGTGCTAATGCCCATGGTGCCGCGAGCAGCGCGGCCACAAGCAGAGGCCTGGGACTGGCTGCTGCAGGTAGGCTCTGCTCCTGCCCTGGCTCTGCGAAGACTGTGGCCTCTGGAGCCTCTGGGATCAATGTGATGGACATGCCCCAATGCACAGAGCCCCTCTCCTTAGCCGGCGCTGTTTCCACCCCCGCTCCCCACTCTCCCACGAAGAGCTTGCCTCTAGGACAGTGGTTCTCTCAACCAGTTGGTCGTGACCCCTTTTGGAGTCGAATGAGCCTTTCACAGGGGTTACCCGAGTCATCACAGTAGCAGAATGACAGTTATGAAGTTGCAACGAAAGTAATGTTATCGTTGGGGAGGGGCACCACCACATGAGGAACTGTATGAAAGGGTCTTGGCATTAGGAAGGTTGAGAACCACTGCTTCAAGACCACAGCTGCACACTAGGGTGCACAGAGCCCCTCTCATTTACTGGCTCTGCCCCTGTCCCCGCGCTGTATGGCTCGCTTTCACCGCCATGTCTGCGGTCCGCGCTGACCCCTGAGCTGCACTGTTGTTGAGGCACCAGCCCCACCGCGCGGCGCGGAACATTCTGCTTAAACAAATCTTGACCAAGCCACTTGTCCCTCTCACAGGCTTCTGCGCAGGCGCGGTGGCTGTCAGCGGGGCCCTGGCAGGCAGCCCTGCACCCCTGGTGTCAGCGCCCGAGCCCGCCACGTTCGATGAGTCCTCGGGCTCCGGCAGCCTGTTCGCCACCATGAGCTCACGCAGCTCCACCCCGCAGCACCCCTCCCTGTTGGCCCAGGCCCGAGGCTCCGGCCCGGCCTCCCCTGCCCACCAGCTCACAGCAAGCCCCCGGCTCGGGGGCCCTCCCCAGGGCCTGCTCACGGATGCCACCGGCGACACAGGCTTCTCTGACCCGGAGAGTGAGGCCAAGCGCAGGATTGTCTTTACCGTGGTGGCCGGCACAGGCGGTGCCCGGCCCTCGCCCTCCAGCAGGCATAGCCCCCTGGCCACCGGCCGTGGGGAAAGTGGGCAGGGCCATGGGCAGGACAGCCGCAAGCGGGGTCGCAGGAAGCGCTCGTCAACTGGCACTCCCAGTCTGAGCTCCGCCGTGTCCCCCAAGCGCCGGGCCCCCTCCTCCGTTGCTGGGCTCTTCACACAGTCCTCAGGGTCCCCCCTGAATCTCAACTCCATGGTGAGTGGCGTGGGCAGATCTTGGGTGGGGGGGTGGAGTTCAGAGTGGATGTGGGAGGGAAGGGAGGCAACCAGGGTCTGAGTAAAGTAGCCCTGGACACTGGTGGGCAGGCCCTCGGGGGCTCCCTGCTGCCAGGCAAGCCACTGCCTGCCCTTCCTCTCAGGTCAGCAACATCAACCAGCCCCTGGCCATCACAGCCATCTCCTCCCCCGAGCATTCCCTGAAGAGCTCGCCGGCCCCCTGCCAGGACCCCGACCAGCCACCTGTACTCAAGAAAGAGAGGCCGCTGGGCCCGAGCAGCGGGGCCCACTACTCCCCGCTGACATCCGACGAGGAGCCGGGCTCGGAGGACGAGCCTGGCAGTGCCAGGCAAGCAGGGCTCAGCCACCACCCTGGGTGGGAAGGAGGGTGCCCTGCAGCTCTGTGAGGACCCAGCCCCCCCACAGAACCCCCTGCTTGCACCTGTCCCTACCCCTGACCTGGAGTGAGGGTCCCTGGAGCAGTTCCCCCTTTGCGTTCCAAGGCAGCTCCCAGGAAGGTAGGCCAGGGCCAGAGAAACTGTACTCGTGTCCCCTGCCTCCCGCCCGTACTTCCCGGGGCAGGCAACCTGCCCTAACCTGGTAGAGGGTCACATGGTGGTGTCTCCGACTGGCTCATGGGGACAAAGGTGGGCGGGCTTCTTGGGTGCTGCTCATTGGCAGGCATGCAGCACGGTTCGAAATGGGGATAACCTTTCTCTCCTTTCGTAGGATTGAGAGAAAAATTGCGACCATCTCTTTAGAAAGCAAATCTCCCCCGAAAACCTTGGAGAATGGTGAGCATTGTGTGGTGCCTGGCCATCCGTACCCTTGGATGCCCCTGCCCTGGGCCTGTGGGGCTCAGCCCCATCCATCCTGCCCCGGAGCCACAATGGGCTTCTAGGACCTCCTTTGAGTGTGGCAGGGCTGTGTGGGCTGGCTCTTACCCTGGCAGAGCAGGGGCCACCTAGAGGTGTCCAACCCCAGAGCCTCTGGTGTTGCCTGCCCTGTATCTGCTTGTTCCATCCAGGCACCCCTGTCCTGAACCTCCCTGCCCACATTCAAGGCCTGCCACTTGGCCTTTCCCCCACCCCCACCCCTAGTGCCGAGTGATACGAGCATCGCGACTTCTGGGTGGCGCTGGCTAGGCCTCAAAGGCCTATGCCCTCCTTCCCACCAGGTGGTAGCTTGGGCAGCCGGAAGCCAACACCAGTTGGAGAGCCAGTCAACAGCAGCAAGTGGAAGTCCACCTTCTCCCCCATCTCGGACCTGGGTCTGGCCAAGGCGGCCGACAGCCCCCTGCAGGCTAGCTCTGTGCTCGGCCCCGGCTCCCTGTTTGCCTTCCGGCCCACCCTGGAGGAAGCCACTGCCCCTGATGCCAAGGGGACCACGCATCCCCGGAAGGGCTTCCCAGCTTCCCTGGCTGGGGTGGACGGGCCCAGCCCTAGCACCAACCCCCCCAATGGGTTCGCCCTGGGCGGGGCCCTGGCTGCCGACCTCAGTTTACACAGCTTCAGCGACGGTGCTTCTCTCGCCCACAAGGCCCCCGAGGTGGCCGGGTTGGGCTTCCCCTCCCAGCGGGGCAAGGAGACTGGTGGCCCCGAAGCCAACCCTTTCCTGAGCAAGCGGCCACCGGATGGGTTGGGCAGCCTGAAGTGCGAGGCCAGCAAGGCCCGTGAGACCGGCGAGCTGGCTGGGGCTTCAGACAAAGCTGCACTTCCGCCCGGGGCGAAGGCAAGCCGAGGCCGGGACCGCGAACTCGACTTCACCCATGGCCACAACCTCTTCATCTCGGCCACCGCCGTGTCCCCCGGGGGCCTGCTCAATGGCCCGGGCCTGGCCCCGGCAGCACCCTCCACAGGCAGCCACGCGCCCTCTGCCCAGGCACACCGCCCCTTCCTGGGCACCTTCACTCCTGGCACGCAGTTTACCCTGGGCCCAATGTCACTGCAGGCCAACCTGGGCTCGGTGGCCAGCTCGTCTGTGCTGCAGTCCCTGTTCAGTGCTGTGCCGGCCGCCGCGGGCCTGGTGCATGTGTCGTCTGCGGCCACCAGGCTCACCAACTCGCACACCATGGCCACCTTCTCTTCCGGAGTCACAGGCGGAACTGTTGGAGGTATGCGTGGCACCCTTGGCCGACGGCGTCTCCTGGCCAGCAGCTGGCCCGGGGCCCCCTCAAGCGCCAGCCGGGACGCCACCCACCTTGGACGGGACCGCCACCCACTGCGCTGCTCCTTTCCAGCACCCTCCTGGGGAGAGGTGGGGCCATGTGAGCGGCACCCACACTGGTCAGGCCGGGCAGGCAAGGCCTCCCCTTGGAGGGGCTCTGGCTGAGAGTGAGTGGTCTGAAGCTGCAGGGAGCCGGGGGCTGCAGTGGCCCCCAGCTGAGGGTGTCAGGGCGGGTAGGCCAGGCAAGGAGCGTGTCCTGGAGCTGCAGGTAAGTAGGTTCTGGCTGCTGCTTGCTGCTCTGTCTGCTCTGACCCACACAGGTGCTGCCCAGCCGCCGCCCTCTGCTTGCTGTGCGGCCCTGCGTTGAAGCTGCCTCTCTCTCTCCTGTCCGCAGGTGTCTTTAACCACGCGGTGCCTTCTGCCTCTTCGCATCCCCTCGGAGCCGGTCTCGGCGGCGGGGCCGCCTGTGGCAGCGCCACTCTGGGCTTGGCCCCGCTACAGGCGGTGGTCAGCGCCTCCCCCGCTTCCTTTCAGGCCCCGTCCTCTGTCGAGACCAGGCAGTCCCTGCTGCCTCCTGCTGCACACCTGGGCCGGCCTCCCCCGCCTCCCCCCGCCGCTCCTGCTTCTGCTCCCGCTCCTGCGCAGCCCGGCCTGGCCCCCGCTCTGCCTAACACTTCCTTGCCTCCTCCCCCACCGCTGCTGGCGCCTAGCTCAGAGCCTGTGCTGCTGCAGGGCCTCACGGCGCTCCCCGCTAACCATGCTTTCTTGCCCCGCTCCTCGGCCGCCTCCCTGCCACCCACTAACGCCTCTTTGTCCTTCAAGCTCGCTGCCCTGCCGCACAAGGCTGCCCGCCCCTCCCTCACTGTCCACCGCCAGCCTCTGCCCCGGCTGGCCCTGGCCCCGGCTGCACCCGTCCCTCCGCAGGCCCGCCCCGCCACGCCCGCCGCGGTCTGGGTGTCCCTTGGCATGCCGCCTCCTTATGCCGCGCACCTTTCGGGGGTTAAGCCGCGATAAAGAGCTTGCTTAGCTAGCCGTTCGTATTGTGTAAGGTAAGGCCAGAGCCAGGCCTCCACTGGCCCCCTCCGCAGGGCACAGGCGGGCCACGGGGGGAAGGAAGGGGACCGTTCTGCTTAGCCGTCCATCCCGAGGCACCGAGGAAGCTGCAGAAGGCACAGGGTGGGGGGAAGAGCACGGAAGGAGACAGGTTTTGTGACCAGCGTGGGTGCTCTGGGGTGTGCCAGCTGCTGGCGTGTGTGCCTTGTGTGGTCTGAGGATTTGGCTCATGCATTTGGGTTCCTGGAGCCGCGGGGACTGCTGGGCCCGAGAAATGGGCACAGGGCACAGAAGGCCCGGGGAGTAGCAGGCACCCCTGGCCTTCAGGGACAGATGGCAGTGGATACTGAGTCTGATATTGGCCATGCAGAGGGCCTACGGGGTCACCGCTTATGACCTTGTGCCCATGGGACCTAGATGAACCTGTGGGGGGTGGGGTGGGGGCCCAAAGCTGAGAGGTGGGCACCAGCTGGCTTGGTAGGGGGGCCTTGAGGAGGCTCGGGGTGACCACCAGGGCTCTGGGCCAGCACATGACCAGAACTTGGCTTTGCCCATAGAGGGGTGCTATCTGCGTCACCGTTTGGCTGCTGGGCTCTGGATAGGGGGGGCCTGTGTGGACCAGGCCCTGGGTGCTTGCCCTGCCAGCGTGGCTAACAAGGAAGGGGGCTGCGTGTACGCCGTGGTTTCTGCGGGACTGTGGCCCCGCCGGCTGGGGCCTGACACCTGCTCACGTGTGTTCTCTCTCCTGCTGCCTGCCCCACAGGTAACTAGGACTTCTACCTCAGCCGCATGACTATGCAAGGACGGCGTGGACCAACGCGTGTGCTGCCCTGGGGCTTGCGGCCGCAGGGCCACCACTGGACCTCGGAGGCGACAAGACGGAGAAGCTACTGTGAACCCGCCGTGCGCTGTGGCCCGGGAGCAGCTCCCGCGTGCGCGTTGATAGTTTTAGATAAAGTATTTATCTTCTTTTTTTTTTTAAAGTTAAAGCAACTGACCTATTTTATTCCACCGAAGTCACCCGAGGCGACGCTAAGACGGGCCTCCGCGTGGAAGACGCCTCTGAAAACGCCCGTGGAAGGCCCTGCGCTGCGGTGCCCGCCTGGCCCGGTGCTATCTTGTCCCCAGGCTGTGCCGCTGCCCGCTCCCTCCTGGTGCTGACTCCGGAGGCCAACCACCCGCGCTCGCTCCCCAAGCTGTCGCCAGTCGTGCTGTCCACGCACCAAAGGCTTGCTGGCGCGTGTCCCTCCGGAAGGAGGGGCCTCCTTGCCCGAGTGTCAGACCCACCTCGTGGGGCCCCAAGGCCTTCCCATCCCGTCACTGTGAATGCTGTCCAGACGAGATCGGGCTCGGGGCAGTGAGGTGGGGCAGGCAGTGGGTGGCCGGGGCCCATGTAACAAGTGCATTTACTCTGGGGCCCTGGGCTGTCTGGGCACGTTGCTGCCGGGCGCTGCTAGTGAGCGGGGCAGGGCCCAGGGCCTGTGTGTACAGAAGAGAGTCACGATGACCGTGACAGTATTTTACAGAGATGGTGAAAAGTTTATAAATTTCATAGACTCAACTTCATTTATTTTTAGATTGTATAACGCACAGTAAACTTTAAAGAGAGAAAGTACAGGAAGAGAAGTGAGGTGAGGGAGGGGAAGGCACCTCCTTATTCACGTGCACAGATCGCAGGGCCCAGCCACTCGGGAGGGAGCCAGCCGACCAGAAGCTGGGCATGTGTGTAGGACGGGGTGCTCCCTCCCCCGGACCCTGCCTGACCTGGGCTCAAGGCTCCCACTCAGTGGCAGCTGTGTCTCGTTGGTGCTCGGGAGTGGGCTGTCCCCGGTGCTTCCCCTGACCTTGACCCTTTGGGACCCCCCCCTCCCCTCTAATCCCAGTCTGTGGGAAGGCAGCTTCCCATCGTTGCTGTTTGCCTGTGCCAGTGAGGGGTGAGGCTCCAGCCTGAGGTTCTGCCTTGTGCTCACCCCTGATTTCCCGGGCGGTGGGCAGTGTGCTCCAGCAGTAGTCATGGGTTTGCAGATGGTGCTCTTGTCCCGTTTCTAAACCGCCCTTTTCAGTGTCCCCTCCCAACCCCCATGTTGGTGCTCACCTCCTGGCCACTCCAGTCCAAGGGCACCACCCTGCCGGGCTCACCCCAGCCTAAGACTCCACCCACTGTGCACCCCACCGGGAGCCACAGGTGCCATGGGGGCTGCACGAGACACTAGATTCTTGACACTTCTCCTGGATGGGGCTGGGGGGGAGGTGCTGTGGGGATGCTGGCCGCTGGCTGGACTGGGGCTGCTGCTGGCTCAGAGGCAGCTAGGGGGGGACCGAGTTGGGTGTGAAGTTGCTCTTGCTCAGGAATTGACAGTCGACCTCCCGCTGCCTGGCCCTGTGTGCCCCACCCCTCCCACACCCTGCCCTGGGAGACAGCCCCCCGGGGATAGTGCCCCACCGTGAATTGTGGCATATTTAAGGTTGCTGCATCCATATTTATCTGCACCGAAGGGCTGCCCTCTGCTCAGCCTCCGGAGGGAGAGTTTGCTCATCTATGTTCCCTTGTGAGGGAACAGCAGCTTTGGTCTGCCTGCGCCCGACCCAGAGCTTGGCTGGCGCCCCCTGGCTGTCGGCCTCCCCGCACTGCTTGGCCACCTCTAGACGCTGCAATAAACATAATTGGTTTCCACTGAACTGGCTACAGGCATGTTCCTTGTGTTGTGGCTCTGGGTTTCTCCCTCCCCCCGGACAGACTACTGATTTGACTAGCTAACCCAATGGGACTGTCTCATGTCTGAGTACTGTAGATGCGGAGGGGGTGGGCAATCAGCTGATCTCTCTGCCTCAGTGAAAGGGAGTTTATTGGGAAATGGCTCTGGAATTCAAGCATGAAAGCCCCTTCCCCTTTTAGTAGATAATGGGGGTGTTTCTTTACCCCACCTTATCTGCCTGTGGCAATGCCCCTGTCCAGGAGGAAGCCGGTTGGCCCCCGCAATCAGCACACTGCCCAGTGGTGGTGGAAGGAAAGAGGTCCGTTTATTTCATCAGGAGGCCCACAGGGGAAAGCCCTGCCTGTGTCACCTTGCCCAGTAGCAGGGGAGTGTTCAGGCGGGCGCAGCCCTGGTGCCCTTCACAGCTTCAGTCTACATTCAGCCGCCGCTGAGAAATGCCCTGCCACTCCAGGAGGGCTGCTGGGGAGGCGGGCTCCCGGAGGTGTGTGCTGCTAGCCAGCTGCCATACATGGCCCCCTTAAGCAGCCAGCCCTGCACCCCAAGGAGGGGCCTCTTGGCCAGGCTCATGCCTTCAAACTGCTCAGCTGGAACCGGGCCTCTTCGGAGATGCCCAGCTGCTCCAGGGGGTCCTGGAAAGAGGTGGGGGAGGGCAGAGATGGGGTGAGCTCCAGGCCCCAGGGCAAGGAGCTGGTCACCCACCCACCCACCTGCATTCACCTTGCCTGTCATCTTCTGGATCTCAGTCCTGTAGAAGACCAGGCTCCGCCTCATAAACTCGTAGCTGGGGAGACAGAAGACCTGAGCAGGGTGCTCCATCCCAGGTTCCCCGAGGATTCTGCATGCGCGCGCGCACACACACCCCACGGCACCCTGCTCCCCACCTGGCCCTGCTTAGGGCTGTGATCCACTCCTGACACTGCTCCTCGCTGCAGCACTCGAAGCGGTACTTCCTCTCCATGTCCTCCACGAAGCCTGTGGGGAAGGGAGCAGCCCATCCTACCATACCGAAGGCCCTGGTGCCTACCAGCACTGCCCACACCTGCCTCCTTCCCAAGTCCTGCCCCTGTGCCACCAACCCACCACTTAAGGGACGCAAGACAGCCCCCACAGCAGCCTTCACTAATGCATGCATTTTGGGACCCCAGCAGCGACACCTCACTGCCTTGCTCATGGGCCCTCCACTCTGGAGCGCCTACTCCAACACCTCCAGGCAGTTAGGGCCCCTCCACACCCCCTGCAACCACGCAGAGCCGGCGGGGCGCACCTGCCAGGCGCTGAGGGCCACCATCCTCGCGAAAGTGGCCCGTTGGCTCAGAGGAGTGTGGGGCCTAGTGGTAGAAGGGAAGCATGCCTAGAGAATAATGCTCAAGCGCTGGGCGGCAGTTCTTCCGACGCCACCTGCCCACCCACTATCCCTGAGTCCAGCCTGGCCCAGCCTGGAAGGCAAAGTCTGGGGCAAGGCCGCTGGGGAGGTGCCCTGCTGGCACTGGCCTTGGCAGGTGGACAGGTGTGCGGCCGCCGGAGGGCCTGGCCTTGAGCTGCCAGGGACAATGATCTCTTGTTCCTGGGGCGCAGTGGCGCCGGACTGGGGAGACAGTTGGAGCCTCAGGCGCCCCGGGGAGGTCCGAGACGGGGAGGACCTGGTTGTTCGTGCCCCCAGCCCCACTCACTGATGGAGAAGGCGCTGGGTTCCTCCCGGGTGACTCGGCAGTGCTCCAGTAACAAGGCTCCGATGGGCTGGAGGCAGACGAAGGATGGTGGTGCCAGTTAGCCTCTCCCCTGGGTGCCCGCCGCCTCCCTGGCCTCGTTCTCCTCCCCGGTTAGGAGGCGGGTCCCGGGAGGGCAGTACCAGTGCCCGGCTCCGGGCTTAAAGGGGGTCAAGTGCAGCACCCCGAAGCCCCTTCCCTTGGCCCTCGCCCTGCTCGGGGAAGCGCCCCTACCTCGGCCTCGTGCGTCCGGAAGTAGAAGAGGAAATTAGCCACCAGCTTTATCACCCGCCGCTTCACCACTGCGGGCGCAGAGTGGACTCAGGGTGCGCGGCCAGGAGCCTCTGCCGCTCCCGGACCCGGGCCCCCGAGACCCGGAAGCCGCCCGTCCCACCTCCCGGGGGGGGTCCCGCTCACCGCTGCCCTTCTTGGGGACCCGCATGCCCAGCTCGGCAGCCATATCAGCCGGCTGCCGGGAGAGCGCCTGTAGCTCCTTCTCGTTGTAGCGCATGGTGCCGCCGGGCGGGAGAACGCGGACGCCCGGCCGCCGCCCTCCCGGCCGCCGTCCCTAACGACGCCAAAAAAGTCTCAGCGTGTCACCCAGGAAGCGCTGGCACAGCCAGTGCGCCTGCGCAGTGCCCCGGGCTGGTTATCCCGTGCAGGGGTGCAGCCCGCTGGTGTCCCGGCGATAACTGAGGCAAACGAACAGTCACTACCAAAATCATTGGACTCGGGGTGAAAGCAAAAGTCAAAAACCACCACCAAGATTGGTGGCGACCTTTAATTAAACAAGGGATTGGCGCAAGCAAACGTTCGCGGGTCAGTCCCGGACCACGGTTCTCGCGAGAGCAAATCCCGCGCCGGTGGGAGCGAAAGAAGAGGTCGTTCGCGGCGTTGTGCGCACGCGCGCACTCGGAGGCCCGCCTCCTTTCGCTCCCGCCCCAGGCAATTCTTATCCGCGCCACCGGGCGGCCCACGCATGCGTACACTGGAGGCCTGGCTCCGTTTGCCCCGGAAGTAGTTTGTAGTTCTGCGACGCGGGCGCGCGGAGCGGAGTGGCGGCGGCGGCTCTTGTAGGTGAGTAGCTGGCTGGTCACGGCGAGCCGGGCGGCCGCCGAGGGCCCAGATTCGCCCGGGAGGGGACGGACGCGCCAAGGCAATCCCTGTGACAGGCCGCGGGGTCTGCGGGTCGAGCGCGCGGCTTCGTGGCGTTCCTCCCGCCCGGCGCCCGTCCGGCCTTCTGCACCCACGTCATCCGGGCTCCCTGCTCTCCCCGGCGGGGGTCCGGCCCGAGGCGGGCCAGCGGACACTCCCCGTGCCCTCGAAGCCGCCCCTGAGGAAGATCTGCGGGAGCCGGGCCAGGCCGGGGGCGCGGAGAGTGGGTCACGGAAGACCGCTTCCGTTTCCTTCACTGTAACGGAGGGGGGGCGGTCGGCGGTAACTGGTTACAGGCGAAGTTTTACTCTTGGGGGAGGGGGGCTCTCGAGCAGAGAACCCCAGAGACCCTTTCATGAAAAGAGAAGGGACAGAGAGGGCTCCTGGTTGAGCAAGTGTGAAACCAGAACGCGACGCAGAGTCTCACAAAGGAAGCCGAACCGGTTGCATTCGCCGCGTGAGGTGGGGGTTCGTTTTCTCCACCCCCCGAGCCCCCTCTGATGGCATCCCGAGTTGGCGAGGCCACGGGGTGTGTTCAAACGCCCCGCCCCTCTCGTATCCTCCTGCCTCTCGAAGCTAACCGTGGCCTCGTAGTCCCACAAACCTGTGCGCCCCGCTTTCTCCCTCGTCCGCAGTTAGGCTCCGTCAAGCCGGTCCCGACTGCTGGCGACCCGAGTTCAGCAAAAGGGAAACCGCCCCTCCCTGCACCGTCCTCATAAGTTGAGCCCATTATTGCAGCCACTGTGTCTGCCAGCCCGGCTTCTTTTTCTTCGGTCCTTCCTGAAGGTCGTCTTCTCTGACCCCGGACCCTCCGCTTTTACCAAGCATGGTGTCTTAGGGGGTACCCTGGCTGCGCTTCTAAGACAGAGTTGATGCTCCTTTATATTTTTTAAACGTTTTTATTAGGTGCTCATACAACTCATCACAATCCATACATGCATCAATTGAATAAAGCACATCTGTACATTCTTTGCCCTCATCACTTTCAAAGCATTCACTCTCCACTTAAGCCCTTTGCATCAGGCCCTCTTTTTTTCCCCTCCCTCCCCGCTGCCACCTCCCTCATGAGCCCTTGATAATTTATAAATTATTTTGTCATATCTTGCCCTGTCCGACGTCTCCCTTCACCCCCTTTTCTGTTGTCCGTCACCCAGGGAGGAGGTCACATGTGGATCCTTGTAATCAGTTCCCTCTTTCCAACCCACTCACCCTCTACCCTCCCAGTATCGCCCCTCACACCCCTGGTCCTGAAGGTATCATCTGCCCTGGATTCCCTGTGCCTCCAGCTCCTATGTGCACCAGTGTACAACCTCTGCTCTATCCAGACTTGCAAGGTAGAATTCGGATCATGGTAGTTGGGGGGAGGAAGCATTTAGGAACTGGAGGAAAACTGTATTCTTCATCAGTGCTACGTCGCACCCTGACTGACTCATCTCCTCCCCTCACAGAGGGGATCTCCAGTGGCCGACAAATGGGCTTTGGGTCTCCACTCCACACTCCCCCCTCTCCCCATTCACTATGGTAAGATTTTTTGTTCTGATGATGCCTTATACCTGCTCCTTTCGATAACTCGTGATCGCACAGGCTGGTGTGCTTCTTCCATGTGGGCTTTGTTGCTTCTGAGCTAGATGGCTGCTTGTTCACCTTCAAGCCTTTAAGACCCCAGACTCTGTCTCTCTTGATAGCCGGGCACCATCAGCTTTCTTTACCACATTTGCTTATGCACCTGTTTGTCCTCAGCGATGGTATCATGGAGGTGTGCCCCCAATGATATGATTTTTGTTCTTTGATGCCTGATAACTGATCCCTTCGGAACCACGTGATCACACAGGCTGGTGTGTTCTTCCATGTGGACTTTGTTGCTTCTGAGCTAGATGGCTGCTTGTTTACCACAGTGACCTTATTTACTACAGTACAGAACAAAATACTGCCCAGTCCTGGACCATCCTCATTCCTCCGACTGACAACACTGCTTGTGGCCAATCCTTGCAGTTGAGGGATTGTCCTGGACTCCCAGCATTTGATTGACACTGGGTTGGCATCGTCTGCAGTATGACATCTCTTCATTCAGCCCCTCAAGACACATCTGGTTGCTTTTGAAAAAAAAATGAGTTGGTGCTCATTTGTTTGAGTGCTCAGTTGTCTGAAAATGGCTTTTATACACACACACACACACCCCTTAGCTCCCAGAGGACGAAGTAAACGTTGGCGTGGGTATCAGAGAGACCTTTTTATCAAGCTTGTGAAGGTACTTGTGACTTGCTTTACGCCGGCAGTGTCCATGCAGTGGCCACTGACCTTACTCCGGTTTCTGCGCTTTCTCTTGTGGCTGCTCTTCTGTCTGGGAGAGGCTTGAGTCTCTCCCTTTGCTCTCATTGTCAGCTTTTTTTTTTTTTAACCTCCCCTGTCTGGAATTTCATACAAGTTCTTTTGTGCGTGGTCTGCCAAAAGGACAAACCGATCTGTATTGGACGTACGGCCAGAGCGCTTCTTAGAGGCAAGGGTAGTGAGACTTCTTACATACTTGGGACACGTTGTCAGGACAGACCAGTCCCTAAAGAAGCACATCATGCTTGGTAGAGTGGAGGCAGGCCCTCGAGCAGATGGATGGACACACAGCGGCTGTATCGATGTGCTCAGGCACAGGAAAAACTGTGAGCATGGCCAGGACCGTGCGGTGTTTCATTCTGTTGTGTATACAGTCATCTGGGTCGGAGCCAATTCGGTAGCACCTAACTACTACTACTTCCTTTGTGAGAGATCCGCTCGACTCTCCCTGCTCTCGAATTCAGTGTTTGTTCCAGTTGTCTTGTTTTTACTTTCCAGAGAGGCTGTTGTGATTTGGCCGCTTAATGTCTGGCCTCCTGTAGTGTCTTGGTACAGTAATGTGGGGGTGGGGGCGTTTCCTTACAAGCCTAGTGGTAGGTAAACTCACTGCCATCAAGACCTTCCAACTCACAGGGACCCTGTCGGTATGTAGATGCTCTGTTTTACAGAGGAGGGTTTGATCCAGCTGTTCCTTCCTCCCTTGGGAGGGAGGGCAGGGTTTGTTGCCCTACCGCAGGTGCCTCTTCTCCAGGTGTCTGTTCAAGACCTAAGATGTTGAGCCAGTCTCAGCTGCAGGGGCAGACTTGAGAGGCACTCAAACTCTTGTCTCAGCCCTAAAGCCAAGTTCAAGGCGCAGGAACCAGGGTATCAGCTGGTTCCTTCGGGAGAGGCTGCTTCCTGGTCTTTTCCAGTGCTTAGCAGTCAGCACAGTTCATGGCATGTGACTCCTGCTCTGACTCTGGTCCCCCTGCCTCCCCCCATAAAGACCTTTATCATGTGGTGGTGGTCTCACTGCCATCAAGTCGATGTCTACTCTCAGGGACTCTGGGTCCGCACAACTAGCACTGCAGGGGCAGGAAGCTCCCCCGTTCTCCCAGAAGTGGCTGCTGGTTCCAAACCGGAGCCCCACTCCTGACCGCTACGCCACCAGAGCACCAGGCATGGTGGTAGGTGCCTTCACGTTGCTGCTGTTGTAGCGCAGCCTTGCATCAGACAGGGAAGCAGTACCCCGCCATGTGCCATCTCACAATTGTCAGGCCGCAGCCACTGTGTCAGTCCCTCATTGACAGCCTTCCTCTTTGTGACTGTCTACTTTACCAAGCATGATGTCCTTTTCTAGGGACTGGTTCTCCGGATAACCTGTCCGAAGGACGTGAGACAAAGTGTTAGCACCCTCGCCTCTGCGGCAGACCCGTGTTTCTGCTCTCTGTTCTTCTGGCACGCATGCTGTTCTCAGTGCCTTGTTATTGCCGGGACCAATGCTCGAGCTGCTCCGCAGTCTGCCTTTGCATCGCCCAGCTCGCACGTGCTTACTAGACACGTGACAACACCACGGCTTCGGTCTGGTGTCACTTCAGGTCAGCCTTGGACAGCAGCCACAGATCAGCAGTTCAAGCACCACCACCCCTTCTCCTCTGGAGAAAGATGAGGCTGTCTGACCTGGTGATGGTCTACAGCCTTGCAAACACTGTAGGCTCGCTCTGCGTTGGAAGGGAGCGCAGTCGTTGACGAATGGGACTGCTGGCTGCCTGCTGACCGTGAGGAGGAGCGTGTGCTGGAGAAGATCAAGGATCGCAGCCTTCGGTAGGGGGGACGGTTCAGGATCAAAAGCCTCACAACAGAACCAACAGGCAGCAATTTGATCAGTGGAGAAAATACTGATACTGTCCAGGTTTGCATCTCGCTTGGATCCACAATCAGTGCTCGTGGTAACAGCAGCAGGCAAGAGATCAAAGAAAGACGTGGTGCATCAGGTAAATCTGTTGCCCAAGTCTTCTCTAGAGCACTGAAAGGCAAGGATGTTACTTTGAGGACTAAGGTGGACCTGACCCAAATTGGACGTTGAATAAGGAAGCTTGAGGAATCGATGCGCTTGCACCATGGTGCTGGCAGAGACTAGTGACAGTATCGCGGACTTCCAGAAAACCATGCAGATTTTCCCTGTAACCATCCTTGTGTGGCCAGAAGGCTGCTTAGGAAGCAGGATGGGGAGACTGCCTCACGTACGCATGAACCTGGGGCACGCTGTCAGGAGCAACCAGTCCCTGGAGAAGGACAGCATGCTTGGTAATGTGGAGGACAGAGAAAGGAAGGCCTCCCATGAGACGGACACAGTGGCTGCAACCATGGGCTCAGACGTAAGACCGACGGAGAAGATGGCACAGGGCCGCGCAGTCTGGGCTGTTGGCCACTGGCTCATTGTGCGTCAGAAACAGTGGCAGTAAGGTTTTGGTTCCTCAGAGTGATATTTTTGCTCTTTCGCAGTTTAAAGAGATCCTGTGCAGCCCGTGTGGCTTGATGTCTAAGCATGGCGGAGTCCTTGGCTCCGGGCGTCCTGCCACTGCTTGTCGGCCTGTTTGGGAGGACTTTGGTTTTCTGTATCGTGGAGGGACTCCTCACAGCACTTAGGGTGGGGCGGTGGGGGGTGGAAGGTACCCCTCTCCTGGCCCCATGAGCTGCCCTCGGCAGAGAGGAGGCACAGGTTGGCAAGCAGGGACAGCGCTGTGGGGGGGCTACTTAGGAGTCACCTTGACGAGCATGCCTTCTTCCGTGGGCGCTCCTGGAAGGGAAGGCCCCACGGGACGAGTCTCCTGTGCTTTCACAGAACTGACCACTGGACCAAAGCAAGTGTGAGGGGGGAGAGGGACTGACCAGCCAGAGAGGGAGTTGGCGAGGTGGGGTGTGCAGTCTGGGAGAGCTTCCTGGAAGAAGCAAGGCTTGTTTGAGACCTGGAGCCTTGTCCTTCCAGCCGGTCTGCAGACTGTGTGTCCGCTGGCAGGCATGACGTCCTCCCCAAGTTCACTGGACAGTGAACAGTTTGGGGCAGGCATCTCCACTGCAGCAGATTCTGGGGCCCAGCCTCCCACTGAAGCCCAGGCTCCGGCTGCAGTGCTTCCTTCTGGAACCTCATGGTGTTTCCTCCTTGTCCCCCAGCTTCCTCTTGTGTGCTGACACCCCGAGACCGCCACCATGGACTTCCAGCACCGTCCTGGGGGCAAGACTGGGAGCGGGGGCGTGGCCTCCTCCTCAGAGAGCAACCGAGACCGCAGGGAGCGCCTGCGGCAGCTGGCCCTGGAAACCATCGACATCAATAAGGTGGGTTTCCCGCCCCCAGGGGGCGCCCTCGCCTTCCCTCGGCCCCCTGGCCTGTTGGAGGGAAGCTGCCCAGCAGACTGGCCCTGGGCTGAGGCCTCTGTGTCCTGTGGGTGGGGATGAGCAGAGGCAGGGGCTCCCTGCACTGCTGAGGAGGAGCCAAGTAAGCAGTGTCCAGGTGACCACCTGCCCTGCCAGGGACCTGCTTGCGTGGCACAAGCTTAGGGTCGAGGGGGCTCCCAGCCTGCATGCGGATGCCTGCCGGGGAATTCAGCCTTGACAGAGGCCCTGTCCCCTTGTTCCCCTCCAGGACCCCTATTTCATGAAGAACCACCTGGGCTCCTACGAGTGTAAGCTCTGCCTGACACTGCACAACAATGAGGTTGGTGCCCACTGCCCGCCCCGCCCCTCCCGCCAGCTCCTACCCTGCGCAAACCCATCCGCTGTTCTTTCCAGCACAGGGGAGGGGATGCGGGAGTGGTGCCCACCCTGCCGAGATCCCAGACTGCAGCCATGGCTGTCTGCCCTTCCTGCACATGAGTGCATCTGCTTGCCTCTCACAGGGCCCTCACGGGGAGAGGAGGGTTCCCCTGATGGCCGTGTCCTATCCACATGGTGTTTTTCTCCCTCCAGGGCAGCTACCTGGCACATACGCAGGGGAAGAAGCATCAGACCAACTTGTGAGTCGCTGAGGGGGCGGGGAAGGGGGTGCATCACCTTGTTTGTGGGCATGTATCTGTCATGAGACCTGGGGAGCCAGCGACAGGCAGAGGAACGGGCTCCTTACCTCTGCCACGGTGCACATGGTGACTTGTTTGGGGTCACCTGGGCTGCAGCTTCAGCCATGTCCTGTCCCCCCACCCACAGGGCTCGACGGGCCGCCAAGGAGGCTAAAGAGGCCCCAGCCCAACCCGCCCCAGAGAAGGTCAAGGTTGAGGTGAAGAAGTTTGTGAAGATCGGCCGCCCTGGTTACAAAGGTGTGTCTGTCTGGGCGGCAGCTGGTGCCAGTCATGAATGGGTCCTTTGGTGGGCCTGAGCGCTGCGCTGACGCCCCCAAGCCTCTCCCAGCCAGCCTGTCACGGCCACTCCCTGCGGTCCTCGGCACCTGTCTCGGTGCTTGCTAGCTCAAGCACTGGAGTGGGGGCACCCCCAATGCTCACAGCCATGGGCTACTGAGCACCCTGTGGGATTCGTTGGAGGGGTTGGGGTGAAGGCATCAGTTTGGTGGATGAGGAGATGCCCCTCACCACCCCCAAACCCTGCACACCTGTGTCTCACCAGTAGGGTGCTGGTTGGCACCAGCCCCACACACTCAGGCAGCTTCCAGCCTCCCTGGCGTAGTTGGGGGGCAGCCCACCACGTGCTCTTGACTCCTGGGAGGACAGCCCCCTGGACTGCACTCTTGTTTTACAGTGACCAAGCAGAGGGACACAGAGATGGGCCAGCAGAGCTTGCTCTTCCAGGTGAGGCCCAGCCCCAGGTCTCCTCAGAGCGGGGGTGGGGGCTTCTGGGAAGAAGGTACTACCTGTTCTCCGTGTGTGTGTTCCCCCGCCCCACCCCCAGATCGACTACCCAGAGATTGCAGAGGGCATCATGCCACGGCACCGCTTCATGTCCGCCTACGAGCAGCGGATTGAGCCCCCGGACCGGCGCTGGCAGTACCTGCTGATGGCCGCCGAGCCCTATGAGACCATTGCCTTTAAGGTGAGGCGCGCAGGGTGTCTGCCCAGAGATGAGGCCGTTCCCCGGCCTCGGGGGGTTTGTCTGGTCCCCTGTGAGCATGCCACGTTGGCTGAAGGCCCCTCCTGCCCATCCAGGTGCCCAGCAGAGAGATTGACAAAGCCGAGGGCAAGTTCTGGACCCATTGGAACCGGGAGACCAAGCAGGTGAGTTGTCCTGAGAAGCCCCGACACTGGGCCTGGTGGGCATGGGGTGAAAAGCTTGACATGGTACCGGACCGCTGAGCGCACGCGGCTCACTGCTCCCCCTCCTTCCCCGCCCCTAGTTCTTTCTGCAGTTCCATTTCAAGATGGAAAAGCCCCCTGCACCGCCCAGCCTCCCCGCTGGCCCTCCCGGAGTGAAGCGACCCCCACCACCCCTGATGAACGGACTGCCCCCACGGCCACCGCTGCCAGAGACACTGCCGCCACCTCCACCAGGAGGTCTGCCTCTGCCACCCATGCCTCCCACGGGGCCTGCACCCTCTGGGCCTCCCCAGATGCCTCCACCAGCCCCTGGGGTCCATCCCCCAGCCCCAGTAGTTCACCCACCAACCTCAGGGGTTCACCCCCAAGCACCAGGGGTACACCCCCCAGCACCCGGGGTACACCCACCAACTGCTGGAGTCCACCCTCAGCCTCCAGGGGTCCACCCACCTGCCCCTGCTGTTCACCCTCAGGCCCCTGGGGTACACCCACCTGCTCCTGGTGTCCACCCAGCAGCCCCAGGAGTTCACCCCCAGGCACCAGGAGTTCACCCCCAGGCACCAGGAGTGCACCCCCAGGCACCAGGGGTGCACCCTCAGGCTCCAGTTGTTCACCCGCAGCCTCCTGGGGTTCACCCACCTGCTCCTGGGGTGCACCCCTCAAACCCTGGGGTGCACCCCCCGACTCCCATGCCCCCGATGCTGAGGCCCCCACTCCCCTCCGATGGCCCTGGGAGTCTCCCACCCCCTCCCCCAGGCAACTGAGGGGCTTCCCCAGCCCCTGTGTGTTTGTAGAAAGCAGTGGTTGGTTTTGTAGAGCTGTGTGGGACCCTGGGGTGTTCAATAAAGTCTCCCGTTGCCTTGTGGAATGGTGTGTCTGATGTGGGGCTCAGAACTGGGCTGCTTTGCTGTCCCTCCCATGGCCAGTGTAGGATCCGCTTGGCGGCAGGGGTGCTGCTGAGAGATCCTACCTGCTGGTGATGTTGGGCTCACCTACCCCATCACCTCAGAGCCCGAGACTCGGTCTTGCCTCAGCCCCCAGGACTGCCAGGCTGCCCAGGCCTTCCCACTCTAGGCCCAGACCTGTTTGTGTCCTGGTTGTTCTCTTCCTGGGGGAGGGGAGAGTCAAGGACGACTTGAGGAATCCTGTCAACAGGCTGAGGTGAAGATGCTGGGGAGGCGAGATAGCCGGGAATAGGACAGAGCACACCCTGTGAGGACGCCTCCCCCAGGCCTTGCCTGCCCGCTCCCAGGGGCTCTCGGCTGCCCCCCAAGGTCACATCCACAGGCAGGCGGGCCCTCCCCACTCAGGCATGCAGGGAAGCGCCCATATAAGCGCAGCTGCCCAATTCCCAGCACCACCATGCCTGCCTCATCACCCTTTCACTTGCTTCTGACCGCGCTGGGGGCCCTGAGTGCCCTGGCCCTCCCCGGGAAGCCGGCCACAGGGCCCAGTGACCTCATCTTCCAAGAGGACGGGGCCTGGTTGCCCCAAGACAGTCCTGGGCACCTGTGTCTGATGTCCCTGGGCTGGGGCAGCAACAGGACCCGAGCTCCCCTGCAGATGGTGGGCGCCCTACGCAGCTACGAGCAGGGTTTCCTGGAGGCAGTGCACCACGCCCACTGGGGCCCCCTCGACCTGGCCACCTTTGGACTCTGCTCCCTGGGTGACAACCAGGGGACCCTGGATGTACTACGGCAGTTGGGTGCCTGGCTCAGGGCACCCGGGGTGCAACGCCTGGTGGTCCTGCACCTGAAGGAAGGTATGTCCCCACAGCCAGGAGAAAGCCATGGGTGGGTTGCACTGCACCCCATCAGCAAGGGAGAGCCACGAACACCCACACAGCGGGGGGCAGGGGGAGGGTGGGAATGTGAGCTGGCCTGTCCCTGCAGCCACCATAGATAGAAAGGGACATGTTTCCCTTGGGTCTCCGGAGAGCTTAAGGGTCTAGGGTCCATGGGGGAACAGCACCCCATCCCACCTGCTTCCTGTATCTTCCCTGAGGGTTGGCATAGGGGTTCCATCCTGCAGCAGATGGGTCTGGGGGTGGGCCTGGGCCAAGGTGGCTCAGGTGTCCCTCTCCCTGCTGTGTGACCAGTGTCATGGGAACCCACACTATCAATGAGTTTCCAGGAGCCCGTGACCAGAGAAGCTGGCCCCCTGGACAAGGCCCTGCTGGTGCTGTACCCTGGGGCCGCCCTCTCAGTCACCATCTCAGGAGCTGGGCTGCTGGGCACCCAGGTACGGCCAAACCTCTACGGGGCAGGGTGGGGTGGAGTGTGGCAAAGGATGCTTCCAGGTTAGGTTGGGCATCAGTCTACTCATCATGGGTACCCCAATCTCCACAGAGTCTCTGCTCATCCGGGGGCACCCGCTACCTGGCACTGGCTGTGGACCACCCAGAGGGTGCCTGGCAAGGTGCTGGACTGAAGCTGGCCCTGCAGCCACACAGAGATGGTAGGTGGCACAGGAGCAGGCAGGGATAAGCGGGATGCCCCGGGACGCTGCCCCTGAGCCGTGCCCTCGCCGCAGGCACCCCCCTAAGCCATTCCCCTACTGCAGGCACCCCCCTGAGCACAGCCCAGCTGCAGGCACTGCTCTTTGGCAACGACCTGCGCTGCTTCACACGAATGACCCCAGTCCTGCTGCTGCTGCCGCCACCGCTGAAGCCCCAGCCCACACCCCTGCCAGCACACGGCTGGCTAGACTGGGTGCCCTTCCCATCGCCCAGGTACAGGTCCAAGCCAGGATGGGGTTCTGGGGCAGGGGCAGGGAAAAGGGGGCACAGGTAGGCTCAAAGTGCAGAGGAGTGTCTAAGCATGCAGGGTGCTGGATTAGGGATCGGTGGGTACAGGGTGTGGGTGCTAGGGGTGTAGTATGAAGGTGCTAGGTGCTAGGAGAGGGCTTGAAGGTGCAAGGTGCTGGGAAGGGGGATCAGGGTGCTAGGAGAGGGGTCTGAGGGTGTAGGGTGCTGGGGATGTGGGTGGGTGGAAAGGCCCAGAATGCTGGGTTGGGAGAGTATGGGGGCTCCAAGTTGCAGAGGGGGAGAAAGCCAGGGGATGTGGTCTAGGGTGTTCTGGAATAGGGTGGGGTGCTCCTTGTGGAGCAGAGGAGGCTGTCGGGTTGAAAGAAGGAACCGTGGGAGGAAAGGAAGGGCCAGGAGGTCTAGAATGCAGGGGAGGGGCATCGTCTGCTCACTCTGCCCCTGACCCCAGGCCTTCCCTGGAGCCCACGGCCCCGAGCAGCTCGGACCCCTTCCTGGAGACCCTCACGCGCTTGGTGCGCACCCTGCGGGGCTCCGCAGGCCCGGCCTCGGGGCCGCGCCTGGCCCTGGACCCAGGCGCGCTAGCCGCTCTCCCGCAGGGACTCGTCAACCTATCAGACCCCACAGCCCTCGAGAGCCTTCTGGACGGCGAGGAGCCACTGCTGCTGCTGCAGCAGCCACCATCGGCCAGTGACACCGCGCCCGCGCTGGACCCCGCAGGGGAGGCGCCGTGGACTGCGGGCCTGGCGTTCCGCGTGGCTGCTGAGCTTCAGGTAGCAGCCGCTGCGCTTCGGGGCCTCCCGGGGTTGCCGCTCACCGCTGCACCGTTGTTAGACCGCCTATTGGCGCTGTGCCCAGGGGGCACCAGCGGAGATGGCCCCGCGCGGCCTCTGCACGCACTGCTGCTGCTGAAGGCGCTGCAGGGCCTCCGCGCCGAGTGGCGCCGGCGCGAGCGGCGCGATCGACCTCACCGTAGCTCGGGCGCAGCTCACGGAGGCGAAGGGCCGTGCGCGCTGCGCGAGCTCGTTGTAGACCTCGGTGCCGAGCACTCGGTGCTCATCCCGGAGACCTACCAAGCCAACAACTGCCAGGGCACGTGCGGGTGGCCGCAGTCCGACCACAGCCCGCACTACGGCAACCACGTGGTGCTGCTGCTGAAGATGCAGGCCCGCGGCGCCGCGCTGGCGCGGCCGCCCTGCTGCGTGCCCACGGCCTATGCCAGCAAGGTGCTCATCAGCCTGTCCGAGGAGCGCATCAGCGCACGCCACGTGCCCAACATGGTGGCCACAGAGTGCGGCTGCCGGTGACCCCAAGGGCCTGGTGTGCCCCTGCCCGTATTTATTCTGACCCCACACCAAACCCCAATAAAGACTAACGTGCGCCCTGCTGATGTGCCTGTGCGTGCTTGTGGGCAGGTGACTGCAGTGCGCAGCCCGAAGCGTATCCACAGCGCCACCAGGGCGCCTTCCGCCCCTACGGGCACCTTGAAAGACAGGCCTGGCCACCCCTCCCCGCGGACGCAGCTGGCAAAGCTGTGCGGGGCAGTTCAGCTCCGTCGCACAGGGTCCCTGTGAGTCAGAATCCACGTGGGGGCCATCGGGTTGGGGTTCATGTCTGGTTGGGCGCCTGCCTGCTGGACCTCTCCTCCCTCAAACTGGGTACGGGCGACAAACACACCTCCCTCTCACACACACACCCTACACATCGCACACACCCTCGCCCGCCCTCACACCTCCCCCATCCCAGCTCCGTCTCCATCATCATCCCGTCCCGGGCTACCGGCGCAAAGCAACGCGCACCAGCCCGGCGCAGGCACGGGCTTTATTCCGCGCTCTAGGGCGCATGCCCCGCTCGGTCCCGCCCCTTTCCGGGGCGGGGCCTCCGGCGCGGGGGCCGCCCCGCCTCTTCCGAGGAGGTTGAGCCCTTCTTGGAGGCCCAGGTGGGCCTCTGGCCGGAGTCCCGTGTCCACGGCTGGTGGCCCCCGGGGCGAGACTCCCGGCGCCCGGGCGGCGCTCCCCGCAACTCCCTGTCTGCCCGCGGCCTCTCCTCCCTCCGCGGCCTCTCTCTCCGCGGCCTCTTCTCTTTCCTCCGCTTCTCTTTAGGGCCTCGGTGCACCTGGGCGTCCTCAGGCGCCTCCTCAGTGGCCTCCCCGGCCGGCTCGCCGGCCTCCTCTTCCTCGTCCTCCTCTTCCGCTGCCGCCCCACTCCCCGGAGCCTCTGGCCTGGCCTCGACCTCCAGCTGGGGCGCGGGTGGCCCGGCGGGTGGCGGAGCCCAGGCCACTGGCTTCAGCTGCAAGGCGGACAGTGGGCCGTGGGTCAGCGCCGCCTCCCCACCCAGGAGCGCGTGCCACCTCCCGGGTCACCTGTCGGAGGCGCTTACCTGGGGCGGCTCCGATGCCTTCGGGTCCGGGGCGGCGCCTGGTGGGACCCAGGGCTCAGGGGCAGGAGCAGGGAGGGCCACCTTGCCTGTCACGGCGTCTGGGGGGGCGGAAGGAGGGGTGGAACACAACCTGGGTGAGGACAGGTGCCCCATCCACCCCTGTCCTGGCCCTTAGCGAGCCCGCCTCTGGCCAGGGAAGGCGCTGCTCTGGGAAGGGGCTCTGGTGGGCTCGATGCTGCGGACGGGTCCTTCCTCCGCCCGCCGTCCCCGCTGCAAATGGACCCCCCTTGGGGGCAGAGCCGCTGGAATGGGGGCACGAGGGCCTCTGGGAAGCCCCTCGCCCCTGTGCCTAGGAGGGTGCAAGACTGGAGGAACACACGGCCCGGCCCGCGACCCCAAGGGGGGGGATGCTTGTGATCAAGGGGACCCCCCCGCAGGTCTGACCCTAGGACGGTCTCACACACCCCAAAGCAGACCCAGTGGGGGGCGCAAGCTCCGCCCCTTAGGGGAGCTGCACACGGGGCACAGCTGGACGGGGAGTGCACGGGGCACACGGGGCACAGCTGGACGGGGAGCGCACGGGGCACACGGGGCACAGCTGTACTGGGAGCGCACGCTGCACACGGGGCTCACCGCGGCACAGCTGGAAGGCCGAGCCCAGCAGCGCCAGCAGCGAGGCGAGCACCAGGCACTTGTTGAGCGTCATGTCGCCCCAGGGCAGCTCCTCGCCCGCGGCGGGCGGCGGCGGCGGCGGCGGCGGCTGCGCGGGCGGCACGGCCTGCGCCTTCTTCCTCGCGGGCGCGCTGCGGGGCGCTGCGGGCGATTGCGCTGCTACGGAGGCGGCTGGCGGCCCGGGACCCCTGCCGCCCCCACCTCTACCCCTGCGGGGCTGCGCGCGTTGACCTGCTAACCTCAAGGTCCCTTAAAGAGTTACCCTCTCAGAAACCTCCCTCTGCCCTCTGTCCCACCCCAAGGCCAGCAGCAGGCCCGCCCCTCTCACCCTGCCTTCCGCAAACCCACTTGCTCCGACTTTCAGCTTCTCCTTGCTGCCACTTTGCACCGCTTTGACCTCGGGCTCCTTTTCCATCTTCTTGGGCTTCGCTTCTGCACCCCGCTCTGCTGCTGCCGAGTCCTGCGGGCGGGCCGACGTCCTCCAGCCATTCTCTACGGCACCCAAGCCCTGGGGTGGGGACACCCACCCTCCTTGGCCAACTTCATCCTTGACTTGGGGCGGGTTCAAGATACTTACCCGAGGCCGGCTACTGAGGTCTGCTGCCCAGGGCGTCGCTGTCGGTGGGAACAGGGGCAGAGGTGAAGTCAAACTGGTGGGGACCCCTGAGCTAATCCCATCCTCACTGCCCTGCCTGCCGCTCTGCCCAGGTAAGAAAGCAAAGACGCCCAGACACAGGCTGCCCTGCGCTCAGGCGCACAGAGCCTGGGGTTTGTTCTCGGGGCTCCTTCCAGGAAGGCCGGGAGTCGTCTGCCTGACTCAGTCCTGGGCAACATAACCCCAGCGAGTACCTCCAGCCGTGTCCTCCCTGGCCTGGCCGGAGTAGGGGTCAGCCCGTGCAGAGAGGTTCTCCCCAACCTGGCAGCTGCCCAGGCCACCATCCAGGTCCTCCGCGCTCTTGGTTGTCATGGCAAAATCCCGAGATGCAGCATCAGGCTAGGGGAGGAGGGAAGGGAGAGACGTGTGCTGTGGCCTGCCTGACCCTGGAGGGAGCTTTATGTGCACACAGCCACCCCTTCCTGGCCCCTCTCCCGCCCCCAGCTTCTGTGCTGGCTTTGGCCCCCTCCCCCATCTCGAAGCCCTTTCCTCTGGTTCAGCCCCTGGAGCTGGGAGCTACAGTGTCTCCAGGGCACCAGGGGCAGCGGAGGGCTGGAGCTCACACCAGGATGTCGAGCCCCAGCAAGCCACCGCTCAGCCTTGGGACCCACTGGCCTCCTCACAGGCCTGTGCTCTCTGAGTCCAGGGACTATTTTTATCTGGTGTCTCAGGCCAGCGGACAGGCCACTGGACGGCCTAGTCCCTCCCTCCCAGATCTCAGCACCCACAGAGGCTTCCTTGGGACCACCCTGCCCCTCCCATCCTGGCTCCCAACCCCCACCGCACCCCTTGAGTCTCCTTGAGATGCAGCCTCAGCACAGGGACCAGCCTCACCTGGGTCCTAAGGGACTGGGGAGCCTGGGTCCCCTCCCCCCCACCCCCGCCCCCCTGTGGCCTCTGATCCCATTTGGCAGACAAGGAACTTGAAGTTGGACATGAGGGTTTGAAGTGAGGTCCACCTCTTCTGCTCCCCACAGGCCCAGCTTTTGGGGGGTCCCTCTTGCCTCCAGCTACCACCATGAGTGGCTGCCCGTGCCTACCTAGGCACAGAAACCCTGTCTCCCTGGAACCCCAAGACCGGGGAGGAGAAGGGGCCCCATGGGGAAGGAAGGCCAGAGATGTGCCCCCCAGGTTGGGGGCAGCCACAGAATTAGGAACATGTGGACCTTGGGGACCCCTCCCCGTCTCCAGAGACCACCCCCGACCTTATCTCAGCCCTACTCACCCGGAGCTGCACTGTGCTGGTGGTGGACAGGCTAGAGCTTAGGGAGGTGGCCCCTTGACAGACAGGGACAGGTGGCCGGAGGGGGCAGGGTGGACCAATCAGCACCAGCCACCGAGGACTGGGAAGGAGGGGCTGACAGGGCGACTGTGTGTGGAGGGCCCATCACCAGCTGCGTGCCCTGAGGTGATATACCACACCCCTCAGCCTCTGCAGAGATGGGGACCAACACAAGCGGTCACTTTACCTAGGCCCTGGGGTCTGCTCAGTAGATTCCAGGGACACTCCCTGTACCCTGATCTCTGTAGCAGCACAGACTCCCTGCCCCCAGTCTGCTAGCCTGTGTTAGTCTGGGGTGACTAGAGAAACAAACTTGTAGACACTCATGTGTATAAGAAAGAACTTTATAAGTAAGAGCGATTGAGCTTGCAGTTCATAGCCCGTGCCTAAGAACAACTGAGCATTGAGAAAACAGCCCAGCCCAGATCAAGTCCATCAGTCCGATATTAGCCAGATGTCTGATACCAGTCTGTAAATTCTTCTTCAGACTCAGGCAACACATGCAGGAAGATCACAGGCCAGTGGGCGAAAAGTCTTGTGGATCCAGTGGCGGTGGAAGCATCCCAGCGCTGGCGTGGGTCTCCACTCGGCTCCTCCAGCTGCACGTGTCTTGTCGACAGGGAGCTATTCATCGCCTTCATGCCTCCAAATGCGGTCATCAAGCTGCAAACTGATTGACAGGCTAGAGTCCACCCCTTCACCCATGAGAGCTTCAAGTTGGCACCAGATTATGTACCTACCACATAGCCCCACGCCCACGGCCACTGAGGCAGAGCCCAATGGCATCGGGGAGGACTCCCTGGTGGAGGTGGCGATGCTCCAGTCACTCAGTGAGGCACACAGGGAGTGAGATCCAGCATCTACTGCACTATCAGGGCCAGGCAAACCCGGAGGCCTCCCTTTACCCATCTGGACACAAGGGTCACTTTCTCCAAGGGTGGCGGTGAGGTTGGCATGTTTTTGTTTTGTTTGTTTCAAATAGGCACTTGTGGGGACAGGCAACTGTGTGGCGCGTAACAAGCTATGTAGTGCGTTGCGAGAATGGGAATTCCGGAGCGCGCCATCGTGCTCATGAGGAACCTGTGCACGGGCCCAGAGGCAGTTGTGCGAAAGAAGAAGGGCACACTGCCCGGTCTAGAGTCGGGAAAGGGGTGTGCCAGGGTTGTATCCCCGCATCGCGCCTATTTCTCCTGCATGCTGAGCAGATCACCAGAGGCAGACTGTGGCATCGGGTTGGAGGAAGACTTATCAACAGCCTGCTGCATGCAGGCGACACGGCCCTGCTTGCTGAAAGGAGGAGGACTCGAAGCCCTGGCTGACGGAGACCGAGGACTGCAGCCTTCAGTAGGGATCTGTAAGAAAGACCCAAATCCTCACAGCTGGGCCAATTAGAAGCACCATGATGCACGGAGAGAAGGTCGAAGTTGTCAAGGATTCCGTCCTGCTCGGCTCCACAATCGGTGCTCATGGAAGCAGCCATCGAGAGGAAAAGACACACTGCAGGGTGCCAGGGTGCCCTTTCATGAGCCTGGGCGATCTCTCCTCCCTGGACTCTGTAACAAGCAGGGTCGGTCCTCTATCAAACTAGAAAGGATGGAGGCGAGGTTGGGTGCGCTTGCGCTGACGGATACAAGCTGGCACACGGTGCGGAACTGGAATCGGAAAGTCGAGAGAATGTGGCCGCTAGCTGGAGATGCAGAGCAGCCCGGAGATCTGGAGTGGGCCAGGGGTTCTGGAGCAGAGCTCTGGTCTTCTCTTGGCTGTGGGCACCGAGCTGAGTCCATTTCTGAGGACATCCTCAGCCCATGCCTGCCCCGCCTCCCCTTCCAGCCCCAGACATCAGAATTACAGCCCAGAGGGTTCTGGAAGAGGGGAAGGAAGGAGGAGCTGGTAGCACGGATGACTCTGTAAACCCCACTGAAGGGGAGTGAACACCAGAATTGTATGTGAAAGGATCTAGTGGATGGTGTAAGATACTGCAAAAATAATAAACGAATGAATCAGGGTCCCTCAGGGGGAGGGTGGGGGGCAGGAGTGAATATCAAGTTCAAGAAAAAAGAACATGTTTTGAAACCGATTGTGGTAGCAAATACTGCTTGACGCGGTTGAATGTTAAGAGTATTGAAAAGCAAGGTCGTGGCTTTGAGCACTAAGATGGGCCTGACCCAAGCCACGGTCTTCTCCATGTCCTCCTAGACACGTGAACGTTGGACACTGCATAGCAAGACCAAAGAAGAAGTGATGCGTTTGAATCATCACGTCGACGAAGAATGTTGACGGCATCACGGACTTGCAGACAAACAAACACATCTCTTGGAAGAAGTGCAGTCAGAGGGCTCCTGAGAGGCAAGGATGGAGAGACTGTCTCACGGACTTTGGGCGTGTTGTCAGGAGAGACCGGTCCCTGGAGAAGGACATCGTGCTTGGTGAAGGGCAGGGGCGGCGAAGGAGAGGAAGGCCCTGGAGAAGATGAAGCGACAGTGGCTGCATCAGCGGACTGGACTCCAACCTAAGAAATGTGAGCACGGTACCGACCCAGGTGGTGTTGAGTTCCTTTGTACATGGGGCTGGAGAGTCACAACTGAGTCAACAGCACCCTACAATAACAACGGGTGCTGTGAAGTTGTCTCCACTTCAGGGTATTAAGCATGAAGGGATGTAGTCTGGTTTGTCCATCAGGTCACAGTCTGATCATGCCTCCTTGTGGGCGTGGACTTCTCATGAGGATTCTGGGAACTTCCTCTCTTTCTCCCTGGAGGCGGCCCACACACGCTCTCTCTGCCTTGGTCATCTTGCTGATAAGCCACACAGATGGCAGCCAGAGCCCTGGAGATGTGTCCACCGCCATTGGATCCACAAGACTTTTCACCCACCAGCCTGTGATCTTCCTGCATTCGGCATCATTGCATGCGTTGGGTGAGTCAGAAGAGGAATCTGTGGACTAGTATCGGACGTATGGGCTTGATCTGGGCTGGGATGTTTTCTCAGGATACCATTTGTGGTAGTTTCATAATTCTGGTGTCAGTTTGGGACTTGAGAGGATTAAGAGTGAAGGGGTGGAGTCTGGCCTGTCAATCAGGTCATAGCCAATGAGGCCGCTGAGGATTCTGGGAACTCCTGTCTTCCTCCTAGGAGGCGGGAGACATACTCTCTCTCTACACTCACTCCCTGAGAGACTCTTGACTGACAAGACGCATGGAGCTACACTAGTGCCCTGAGCTGGAGCAGTCACGTGGAGACCTCTGCCAGCACTGAGATGCTTACAACACCACTGGATCCACAAGACTTCCCACCCACTGGCCAGTGAGCTTCCTGCATTCGGTGTCATTGCATGTGTTTCGTGAGTCTGAAGAGGGCTTTCTAGACTGGTGTTGGACCTCTGCGCTGATATCAGACGGATGGACTTGATCTGGATTGGGCTGGGATGTCTTCTCAGTACTCCATTGCTCCTGGATAGAAAGCGCTTTCTTAGACACATCTCTGTAGCTTTGGATTTGTTTCTCTAGTCAACCCGGCCCAACACACCAACTGCTGGCACCCGCACCTGTGTCAGATCTGGGCCCCACGGGATTCCCAATGGCCTTTCTTCTGAGGCACCTCGGGGGATGGACTCGAACCTCTAATCTTCTGTGAGCAACCGGATGAGTCGGCCCATGATGACTAACCTCTCAGCCCCCACTGCTTGCCTGTGTGCAGTGGTTTTTTTTATCACCATCCCACCCAGGCGCCCACCAAACATGTGTCCCACCCAGCCGGAACAATATCTACCTCTGTCAGGATTATGCTCAATTTGATGGTGCTGTAGGTTAAGCACCAGGCACTAACCCCAAGGTCGGCGGTTCAAGCCCAACTGCTGCTCCTCCAGAGAAAGATGAGGCTGTCTGCCCCTGTGAAGATGTACAGCCTCAGAAAGGTTAAGGAGGCAGTTCTACCCTGGCCGATCAGGTCTCTGCGAGTCAGGATGGACACACTAGCAGTGGGGTCTGGTGGTTGTTTGTTTACAATTTTTTTCATTCGATACAATGTATTGCCTCAGAGACAGGTCTAAGGCCTGTAGCCAGACACCTCTTAGATCCTGTTCAAAAACATCGATGTCATGCAGGCATTTGGGGATATCCTTGCTTTTTTAAAAATCATTTTATTAGGGGTTCATACAACTCTTATCACAATCTATACATACATTAATTGTGTAAAACACATCTGTACATTCTTTGCCTTCATCATTTTCAAAGCATTTGCTCTCCACTTAAGCCCCTGGCATCAGCTCCTCATTTTCCCCTCCCTCCCAGCTCCCCCTCTCTCATGAGCCCTTGATAATTTATAGATTATTATTTTGTCATATCTTGCCCTGTCCAATGTCTCCCTTCACCCACTTTTCTGTTGTCTGTCCCCCAGGGAGGAGGTCACATGTAGATCCTTGTAATTGGTTCCCCCTTTCCAACCCTCCCTCCCTTTACGTTCTCAGTATCCCCACTCACACCACTGGTCCTGAAGGGATCATCCGCCCTGAATTCCCTGTGTTTCTGGTTCCTATTTGTACCAGTGTCCATCCTCTGGTCTAGCCAGACTTGCAAGGTAGAATTCGGATCATGATAGTGGGGGCAGGGGGGCGGGGAGGGACAGAAGCATTTAGGAACTAGAGGAAAGTTGTATTTTTCATCGCTGCTACATCACACCTGACTGGCTCGTCTCCTCCCTGAGACCCCTCTGTGAGGGGGTCTCCAATGGCTGACAAATGGGCTTTGGGTCTCCACTCCACACTCTCCCACCCCCATTCACTATGGTAAGATTTTTTGTTCTGATAATGCCTTATACTTGATCCCTTTGGAACCTCATGATCACACAGGCTGATGTGCTTCTTCCATGTGGGCTTTGTTGCTTCTGAGCTAGATGGCCGCTTGTTTACCTTCAAGCCTTTAAGACCCCAGACACTATCTCTTTGGATAGCCAGTCACCATCAGCTTTCTTCACATTTGCTTATGCACCGCTTTATCTTCAGCAGTTGTGTCGGGAAGGTGCGCATCATAGAATGCCAATTTAATAGAAGAAAGTATTCTTGCATTGAGGGAGTACTTGAGTGGAAGCCCAATGTCCCTCTGCTACCTTAGTACTAAACCTATAAATATAGGCACATAGATCTATATCCCCATCCTCATGCATAAATATATTTGCATATGTACATGTCTTTATCTAGACCTCTATAAATTTCCTTTGCCTCCCAGTGCTTTCCTCTATTTCCCTTGACTTTCGCCTGTCCCACTATCATGCTCAGTTCCCACCAGGGTTTCAGCAGTTCCTCTTGGTTACATTACCCTTGATCATTCCCTACCAGACCTCCCACACCCTCCTTATCACTAGTTTGGATCCCTTGTTGTTCCCTTGTCCCTGGGTTTGCTAACACCACTTCCTTACCCCCACCTACCCCTCTCCCATGTCCGCCCCCCAGAATGGTCGGTCCCGTTGTTTTCTCCTCCAGATTGTTCATCCAGTCTATCTTATTTAGACAGACCTGCGGAGATAATAACATGCAAAAAAACAAGACAGAGCAAAACCAAGCAATAGTATACAACAAAACAACAACAAACCAATGACAAAAAAAAAACACAACAAGAAAGAAAAGTTTGTAGTTAGTTCAAGGATCGTTTATTGGCCTTTAGGAGTGCTTTCCAGTCCAGTCTCTTGGGGCACCATGCCCTGGCCCCAAAGTCCACCTTCAGCATTCCCTGGGAACCTCGCCGCTCCATTCCCTTGCTGTTCTGTTGCACCCCCTTAGTGTTTTGCCTCGGTGTGGCAGGATCAGATCGGCCGCAATTCCCACGCTGTGTCTCTCGTGTTGTCCCCTGTAGGGCTATGGGTCAGTGAGAGGTATCATGTCTCATAGTGGGGCCGGCCATGTGGTCCTCTCTGTGGACTGGCTGCTCTAATCCGGAACATTGTCCTCACGGCCTGGTGGGCCAGGATGTGCTCCACTCTCTCCTCCTCCCCCTTCATCAGCACCCGTGTACTCTGATCAGGTATGTCCCTCTCCTGGAGCTGCAGATTCAATGCTGTCCTTTGAAATAAATTCTTCTGGGGAGAGGGACAGGGGTACAGTTAGTAGTTGGGATTGGGGCCGGCCCCCCAGACCTCTCAACTGGTTCCCTACTCCACGCCGGCATGTTGCATTCACATCTTTGAGCACTGGGTTGAAGTCTGGTCCCTCTTTTTCCTGTGGAAACACAGACAATACCCTCCCCTTGGGTGGGTTAGTGCCCTGTGCCCCCGCTACCCATTTCTTTTTTATTATCTATTTTTGTCCTATCTCCACCTCCTTTTTAGTTGTCTACCATGTGTATCCCTGTATTTGATCTGGTCCCTGCCATGTTACCTGGTCCCCACCCCAGGGATATCTGTATATAGTAGCTTTTCCCTAGGCCCCTTTTGCATTTTTTTTTAAAGCTTACCTCAGCGGGCTCATGTTGTACTTGTCCTTTTGTGCCTGACTTACTTTGCTTAGCATGATTTTCTCCAGTTCTTCCCATGCAGCGATGTGCTTCATACATTAATCACTGCTTTTTAGTGATGCGTAGTACTCCATTGTATGTATATACCACAGTTTTTTAATCCAATCGTCAGTTGATGGAATTTGGGTTGCTTCCAACTCCTTGCAATTGTGAACTGTGCCACAATGAACATTGGAGCACAGATGTCTGGCCGTGGTCTGTTTCTTTCCTCTTCTGGGTATATGCCCAGTAGGGGGATTGCTGGGTCCTATGTTAACTTGATCTCCATCTGTTTTAGATGTCACCAGATGATTTCCATAGTGGCTGTACCTACTTACAGGTCCACCATCAGTGGATGAGAGTTCCTATCTTCCAACAACCCCTCCAATAATTGTTGCTCTCTGATTTTTTGAATTGGGCTACCTTTGAGGGTGTTAGGTGGTAGCTAATTATTGTTTTAATTTGCATTTCTCTTATGGCTAAAGATCGGGAACATTTTCTCATATGTTTGTTGGCCATTCGGATTTCTGCCCCTGTGAAACTTCTGTTCAAGTCCTTTGCCCACCTCTCAAGTGGGCAATTAATTTTTTTTCTTTTTGGAAACTAGCAGAGTATTGTAGATTTTAGTAATAAGGCCTTTGTCTGATGTGTCATTGCTAAAGATGTTTTCCCAGTCCGTGGACTCTCCTATTACTCTCTTGGTGAATTCGTTCCATGTACACAGGTGTTTTAGCTTCAGTATATCCTACTTGTCACTTTGTACCTCCTCTGGGTTTGTGTCCTTCCCTATGGAAATTCTTTCTTGTGGAGACCATTCTTTCGTCTGATGGCAAACAGCAGCCACACTGCCCGTGATGATTCCGGGCCGCGAGTTGGATACATTTGATTTCTTCTTGAGACACCAGTGTCCTTCTTTGTGTCCGAGAAAGGCTTTGATTGGTCCTGCAGTGTCTCGCGGATCCTGATGCTTCAGCTCATCCGGTGGTTGACTTCCCAGAAGAAGCTGGGACCTTGCAGAAGAGTGGGAAGGCAGGCCGGCTGATGTCAAAGCTTCCGGTACATTGAGCTTAGGGCTGTCAGTGCTGTCGGTGCTCATGGAGGCAGCCCCCAAGAGATCCACAGACAAGTTGCATCGGGTCCGTCTGCTGCACAAGACCTCATTAGAGTATCGAAGAGCAAGGATGCTACTTCGAGGACTGGGGTGCACCTGACCCCAGCCATGGCGTTCTCCGTGGCCTCCTATGCACGTGAGTGTTGGACACTGAGTAAGGAAGACCATGGAAGAATGGGTGCATCTGAGCCGTGGGGTTGAGAAGAAGATGGAAAGTACCACGGACTGCCCAAAGGACAAACCGGCCTGTCCTGGAAGAAGTCCGGCCAGAGCGCTCCTTAGAGGCAGGGATGGCAAGACGTCATCTTATATACTTTGGACATATGGTCAAGAGAGACCAGCCGCTGGAGAAGGACATCGTATTTGGGAAAGTGGGGGGCGGTGAGAAAGAGGAAGGCCTGCCATGAGATGGATGGACACAGTGGCTGCGCCAATGGGCTTGGGCACCACGGTGGTGATGGCGCAGGGCCGGGCGGGGTTTCCTTCTGTGGTGCACGGGGAGCTGGGGGTCGGAGCTGACTCGTGGCACCTGACGACAACAACAAAAACAACAACAACAGTAGTTCTGTCAGGGAGTCACTAGTGGCATAGGAAGCTTGACTACCCGGACGACCCGCCTGGTGGACACCCTATCGCTGCCCACCACGCCCCGGAAACCGTTCTACATTGATGTGATCGAAATCTCTCCGCAGGGTTCCCGTGGGACCCCTCGCGGATAACATGCACCCTGCCCAGTGGGGGTCCACGTCCTCCAGAATGTCGAGGGTCGGGTCGCCAAGCATGGTCTCCATGCTCGGGCAGTGGTTGCTGGTGCTGCGTGCTCTCCAGTTGGTTCCGACTCACAGCGACACCCCACCCCCACCCTGCCACTGCACAACACAAGGGAAACACACCTGGTCCTGCCCGATCCTCACAATGGTTCTATGTCTGAGCCCAGCGAGGCAGCCGCTGTGCCCGCCCATCTCCTCTCTGTCTCTGCCCCACCCCTTCTACCAAGCACCAAACAAGCCCCTTGTCCAGGGCCTGGCGTCTCCTCTAACATGCCCAAAGTCTACGAGACGAAACCTCCCCATGCTCACCTCCAGCACTTGAGACGATGCCTCGCCATCGTTGTCTCTTCGGAGCCTGCGGGCTGTTCTTCTTCCAAGACAGATTCTTTGGTCGCCCGCGCACTTTCTTGCTTCAGATGCCTCAAAGCGGGTGTTATTTATTACTATTATCCCCGTTGGCAGTTTTGACTCGTGTGGCTCGGGGGCTTCAGCAGGAGGTAGTGTCGGTTACAGTCTTCACACTAAGCCAACAGGCTCATTGTTCCTGCTCTGGCAGTCGGTCCTCATGATGGAGACGCACTGTCTCCTAAAGAGGAAGTTGTGGTGGTGCTCTGGGCTAGGTAGGGGTGGGCGGCAGTTCAAACCCCCCCCCTGTCACTCCTGGGGAGAAAGATGAGGTGGTTTCCCTATAGATTGACCCCCCGGGAAGCCCTGAGGAGGGTCTCATGGCTGTGGATTGTTTGGGTCTCCCTTTCCCTCAGCTCTTTTTTATGGCTGTTAGGTGCCACCCAGTTGGTTCCAAGGAGCCGTGTGTGTGTGTGTGTGTGTGTGTGTGCAATGGCTACAAGTTAGACTGTGACCCCCATGGTTGGCAGTTTGAAACCACCAACAGCAGCTCCACTGGCAAAAGACTGGGCTTTCTACTCTCATAAACAGTTAGAGTCTCCAAAGCCCATGGGGTGTGCGTGTGTGTGTGTGTGTGTGTGTGTGTGTGTGTGTGTCTGGGTAGCGGTGAGTGGGTTGGCTCTACTTCCTGCTGTACAGGCTTCACTCTTGTCTTTGCTTCTTTCTGTTCATGATATGTTCACCGTGGTCTTCCTTTCTGATTGTCTCACTCTAGGGCTTTGTGCATTTCATGATACTAGACTTTGTCTTTTTTTCATTTAATCGTTTTATTAGGGGCTCGTACAACTCTTATCATAATCCATCCATCCATCCATCCATGGTGTCAAGCACATTTGCACATTTGTTGCCATCATCGTTCTCAATACATTTGCTTTCTACTTGAGCCCTTGGCATCAGCTCCTCATTTTTCCCCTCCCTCCCCACTCCCCCCTCTCTCATGAACCCTGGATAATTTACAAATTATTATTATTATTTTGTCTTATCTTACACCCTCCGATGTCCCCCTTCACCCACTTTTCTGTGGTCTATCCCCCAGGGAGGAGGTTATAGGTAGATCTTTGTCATTGGTTCCCCATAGACTTTGTCTTTTTCAGTTGCCTTTTGAAATGTTCTGTTCAGGTCTCGGACTGCATCATTGCTTCCCTTTGCCTTAGCTGCTCTGTGCGTCAGAGAAAGCTTGCGAGTCTCGACATCGCTTTCCTTCTTTCTTGTCCTTTCCAATGGCCTTTTGCTTTCCTCGTGGATGACCTTCTTGATGTCCTGTCATAGCTCATCAGGTCATCTGTCCTTAGTGTACAATGCAGAAGATCGGTTCTGGGGATTGTTTGGGCCCAGTCCAGACCCAGGCAGCCTCTTGTACCAGCTTCTCGAGAAGACAAATGACATGGCTGAATTTCAAAGCACCTGAACTTCGAAGCACCTGCCTTCAGCGTTTCACAGAGTTCAGCTCCCCGGACAGGACACAGCCCCTCTCCCTAGCGTCGATTCCTAGCAACAACATGACTTACTAACAAAACATCACCTGGCCCCAAACTTGCAACCGCAGCACAAAGAACCTCCCTTCCCCTTTCTGGCTACTGTGCCTTTAAGCTCATGCCCTCTGTTTGTCCTGCTGCCCAGCACCGGGTGCGATGTCCCTGACCTAACTCCTTGGGTTGCGGAACCCGTGGGGGGGAGGGCTCAAGATGCCCCCGTCCTTCTCCCTGCCCTCCTTTCCCTCCCAGAAGTTCTTTCCCTGCCTCAATAAAATCATTCTCAACTTCACATTCCTGGCTAAATTCTATCTGTTCCATGCCTCCATCTCCAACCTTTCAGAGATATTCGCGAAATTCAAGTGAAATAGACTCAACGCTGGTATTTTGACTCTAGCAGACTTGTTAGCAGTCCACCTAAACTTGCATATGACCTTCGAGCTGAACTTACCTATGAGCAATAGGTGATCTGCTCCAGTCAGCTTGGTTTCAGCTGCCGAGCGTGAGCTCCTCCAGCACCTTTTCCCACAGGTGTGGTCAATGTGCTTTCTGTGCCCTCCTTCTGGAGAAGACGCAGTCTGTGTGGTGGAAAAACATGGTATTTGCTATGAACAAGTCGTTGGCCTTGCAAAATCCTATCCCACGAGCGAGCTCCAGCTCCATTCCCGTCAGGAAGACTGCATTTTCCAACCACTGCTGCTTCCTCTTTGTTTCCAAGTTTCGCATTTCAATCACCAAGAACTGTGGGATGCAAAAGGGTTGTTCCTCAGGTTGTCTTCCCCAAATATATGTCAGACCTAGGGCGCTGCTTGCATCACCTGGCAAATGACTGCACACTTGGAGGTCAACGCAAGCCGCTTAGAGGTTAATCTCCCTGAGGGTTATCAGCCATCTAGAGCAATCAGACCGTATAGTCTGTCCCACCCTAAGTAAGGCCCACTCCCTTCTAATAAGGATAGTGGATTGCTTCCCTGGAGGAAAGCCCAGAGACAAGGTCAAACCCACTCAAGCAGGACCAAGGTTAGGCTGCCATCTTGAATCTAGGGTCTGCCCATCTTGTCACATGTGTACCTCTAACCCCTCCCCTTCCTATTGTGTGTACACCCCTACATCATCCCCCTCCCATTGCTTGTATGGCCTATGATACAGCCCCTTGCTGTTGCATATGTGGTCACCTGTAATCAGGGGTCTTACACGCTCCCTAAGGATATATTAGCCTTGGTTAGAAATAGTCCCTCCCCCCAGATCTCTGCACGGACCTGCCTGCTGCCGAGAACATGGCTGTCCCGGTGGGGAACATGGTACTATAAAATGTGTCTGACTCCTCCTTTATCTTCTCTCCTATCTCTCCTATCTTCTATGACTTTACTATGATGTTTATATATGATCACTGCACAATTAGGCCTACAGCCCCCAGGATTATCAGAGGCTGGTTACTCTGACAAAGAATTATCACTGCATCTTGATTGCATCTTTGGTCCACTTCAGACTAGAGACATTGATAGATTTCTTCTATTTCTAGATCACTAGCTTTAGTGTTTGGTGCATAGTTTGAATACTAGTTGTGTGGATTAGATTTCCTTGAAGGTGGAGAGGTATAATCCTATCGCAAACAGCATTGCACTTCAAGACTGATGTTGAAACGTGCCGCTCTTGATTGTGTCACCCCTGCACTGTCACCCCCACACGGTAGATAAGAAGACTTTCTGATACAAAATGGCCCAAACTACTCCACTTCATTGATCTTTATGTATTCCATTGTCTTTTGACGACTTCCAATTTCCCTGACTCATACTTGGTACATTTCAAGTTCCAATTACTGGATTTTTTTTTTACAGCTGTTTCTTCTCATCAGAAAGTGGAGATCCATCCCAATGGCTCTCCTCCCCCTGGCTTTACTCCCTCCACCACGTCACCAGGGTCAACTCTACTTTGAGAAAGCAGCTCCTCCGCAGTCGCATTTCCAGCGCCTTCTGACTCCAGGGGCCCATCCTGTGGCCTCATCTCCAATGACTCTGCTTCCATTCACGAGGCCTTCACTACCTGGCAATGTTTTCTTTCTTTCTTTTTTTTAAATCGTTTTACTGGGGGCTCATACAACTCTCATCACAGTTCATACATCCATCCATCATGTCAAGCACATTTGGACATTGGTTGCCATCATCATTCTCAAAACCTTTTCTTTCTACTTGAGCCCTTGGTATCAGCTCCTCATTTCCCCCTCCCTCCCTCCCTCACGAACCCTTGATAATTTATAAGTTATTATTTTTAATGTCTTACACTGTCCGATGTCTCCCTTCATCCACTTTGCTGTTGTCCGTCCCCCTGGGAGGGGGTTATCTGTAGATCATTGTGATGGGTTCCCCCTTTCCACCACCACCCCTTTCCCCACCCCCCACCCCCGTATCCCTACTCTCCTGATTGGTCCCAGGGCTCTATCTGTCCTGCATTCCCTGCGTTTCCAGTGCTCATCTTTTCTGGCAATGTTTTCATGCTGGGCATAAGGTTTTCTGGGGCAAAGTGGGGAGTCGAGTCTTCATCATCTGTTCTTCGTCTGGAAGCTCCCCTAAAGCCTGTTCACACTGGGTGGCCCTGCTGGCATTTGGAAAACCACTGACAGAGTTGCCAGCATCACAGCGGTGCGCAAGCCACCACACCACAGTAGGACAAACTGACAGGCACGTGCACCCTGGGAAATCCCCAGGGGCAGTAAGGGGATACAAAATGGCCTACAGGGTCGCTGTGAGCTGGGATGGGCCATCCTAGGTGCATCGCCCATTGCACTGGATCTTTACAGACAGCACCAGGGTGTCTCCCCTCGCCCCCCCCCCCGCCCCTTCAGGCCTCCTGTGTCCTACTTTGACTTTGACCCTCCTACCTTCCCCATATAAGGACCCTTTGGTCACACGGATCCCCTCGGTGACCCAGGAGCATCTCCCGTCTCCAGACACTTCACTGCTTCCATCTGCAGGGTCTCTCTCACCACAGGAGGTGCTCTGTCCCCAGGACTGTACCATCTTTGAAGGCTGTTATTCAGCCACCCATGGGGAGCCCTGGTGGCTCACAAGTTAGGCTGCTGGTAACCGCAAGGCCAGCAGTTTGCACCCCACAGTTGCTTTGAGAGAGACGGCGATGCTTTCCACTCCCACAAAGAGTTACCGTCTTAGAAACCTGCCAGGGCAGTTCTACCCTGTCCTAGAGGGTCGCTCTGAATCAGGATCAACTGGAGGGCAGTGAGATTGGTTTGGGGTTTGATTCAGTCACCCACACTCCTACCTATCCCCACCCCACCCCCCACAGCACTCTCTGCATGCCAGAAACCCAACTCCCCCCCCCCCCATCGCCATCCTGGTTTCAGTAGGAAACTCCTCCCTTGCTACTTGCAGCCAACCAGCTGTCACCTCCTCCCAGGAAGTCCCCCTGACACCCTCCTTCTGTCCTTCCCTGTAGCCTGGGGTCCTCAGCTCCCTACAGATCCCTTGGCACCTCTTCCCAACAGGACCTCCCACTGCATCTGGTTTCTCTCATCCCCAAGTCCCAAGGGGCCCTGCACATGTGACCATTAAGTGCTCTGTGGCTAGCTGGTGTCTTAGGGTACAAAAGAAACTTCATTTCAAAAAGAATTTATTAAGTCTTAAAAGAGACCAAGAAACAGATGTGCGCTCCTGATGAGCAAGGCCATTAACATGAGGTCAACATGGTGCTAGAGCAGCGGTTCTCAATCTGTGGGTCACGACCTCTTTGGGGGTCGAACGACCCTTTCACAGTGGTCACCTAAGACCATTGGCAAACGCACAAATTTTTCACAATATATGATTATGTCTTGTGATTAATCACTATGCTTTAATGATGTTTAATGATGTTCAATTTGCAACACTGAAAATACATCCTGCATATCATGTATTTTCTTTTCTTTTTTTACATTTTATTAGGGACTCATACAACTCTTACCACAATCCATACATATACATACATCAATTGTATAAATCACATCCATACATTCCCTGCCCCAATCATTCTCAAGGCATTTGCTCTCCACTTAAGCCCTTTGCATCAGGTCCTCTTTTTTTTTTCCCCTCCCTCCCCGCTCCCCCCTCCCTAATGCGCCCTTGGTAATTTGTACATCATTATTTTGTCATATCTTGCCCTATCCGGAGTCTCCCTCTCCCGCCTTCTCTGCCATCCCTCTCCCAGTGAGGAGGTCACATGTGGATCCTTGTAATCAGTTCCCCCTTTCCAACCCACTCGCCCTCCACTCTCCCAGCATCGCCCCTCGCACCCCTGGTCCTGAAGGTATCGTTCACCCTGGATTCCCTGTACCTCCAGCTCCCATATGCACCAGTGTACAACCTCTGCCCTATCCAGCCCTGCAAGGTAGAATTTGGATCATGGTAGTTGGGGGGAGGAAGCATCCAGGATCTGGGGGAAAGCTGTGTTCTTCATCGGTACTACCTCGCACCCTCATTGACCCATCTCCTCTCCTGAACCCCTCTGTGAGGGGATCTCCATTGGCCGACACTTGGGCATATCATGTATTTACATGACGATTTATCACAGTAGCAAAATGACAATGATGAAGTAGCAACAAAAAGAGTTTCATGGTTGGGGGTCCCCACCACATGAGGACCTGTATGAAATGGTCGCCGCATCATCAGGAAGGTTGAGAACCGCTGCGTTAGAAGATTCACAATCTCTCGTAAAATAGGGCATGGGAGGGCGAAGAGCATCACTGCTGGCTGAAGGATACATTACAATTACAGGTGGGGAGGGCAGGACCACTGGGGACGTGCATTGTTAGACAAAGGACTCACCAGACTGGTCCAGGGCCTTCCAGCCAAAGCAGCCACGGCGAGACTGGCAGGCCTGACTCATGACCATGTGACACCTGTACTGTCCCTAATACAGTGATGTCCTTAAGCGAGAGGCTACCCTGCCCTGGGTGGGCCAGTGGGGGGGGGGAGGCAATCCACTCTCCAGGGCATTCTGCCCGTGGTCAAGCTGATCTACATCCTGGGCTCGCAGTGGGCAGGAATCCATTGGAGGACAATCTATTGGGGGGCCCGCCCGTGGATTTTAGACTGCTGCTGCGGCTGGGTGCCCCGCAGTGCAGCTCTCACACACTGGAAGGGGCCAAGCAAGGCTCCGGGAAGCATGGCCGCCCTACTGTCACATGGGGTCAACACACGGGGTCACACGGGTCAACGGCAATAGCAACACTCAGCAGGCCTGCTGGGCGGCTGGCTGGGCTCTCCGCAGGCCGTGGTGGCTTCTCTCACTTTTGGCCACGCCCCACTCTCACTTCCGGCCACGCGTCCGGCCTTTCGACCCGGGAGGGAAACCAGACTCACTGCCCCTCGGGCCGATGCCCAAAAGGAGGAGAAAGTGGGATTGTCAGGAAATCCTGAGCGTTTGTGCCCTTAGCCGACTTCTTTCCCGGAGTCTGGGCGTCCCCACGGGAGTGGGGGTGGGGGTCAGGTGGGAGGGGTTGAGGATCCGGTGGGATTGCCCCCAACAGACATTTGGCTGTGCTTGGAGAGGTGGGGGGGGGACACAGTCTGGAGTCCAGTGGTTGGAGGCCAGGGATGCTGCTGGACACCCCCCTCCCACCACACATACACACACACACACACACACAGGGCCCAGCACGGGGCCACCGCAAAGAAAGGCCTGGCTTGGTGGCAGCAGTGCCCAGAGGGGAGAGATCTGCACTAACTGAGGAAATATTGATTGGATCACCTCTAATCCCAGAATAAAATCCTGATGGGTGAGATGGTATAAGTCAGGGGACCCTCTGAACCAAAAAAGGGGGAACTATTAGGGGGTAAATTCAGACTCATAGCCATCCGACAGGACAGCGGGACAGCTCTCTGGTTTCCCAGGCTACCTCTTCACCGGAGCGGATAACCTTTGTCCCGTGGAGCTGTGAGTGGGCTTGAACGGCCGACTTTTGGGTTAGCCGCCCTGGAGGTAGCCCACTGCACCACAGGGTGCTTCGGAAGGGAGCCTCCAGCCCCTGCCACCTCCCCCCTTTCTCTCCACCCAGCGAGTGGATTTCAATGTGAGCTTGGTCCTGGGACAGGAGGAGGTCACAGGATTATGCGAAGTGGAATCTCTTGAGGGTCAGCAGGGTGCAGGGGCTGACACCTGACACCTTTTGTGCCCCCAGGGGACACTGGACCCTGGTTGAAGACACTGCTGGGTGTCATGACTTGGGGACAAGAGGGGTGCTATTGGCATCCAGTGGGTGGAGACCAGGGACTCTGTCAGAAGCCACGCAGGCCCAGGACAGGCCTCCACCACGGAGAAATACCTAGTCCCCATTTCCATGTGGAAATGAATGACTGCCCCAACTCCTGAACACGGAAGTCTCTGTGATCTAGAGCCCACAGCACACAGCATTTCTGGCCAGAGAACTTCTCAGTGCTTGTTTTGGCCTGCCTGCGGGGTGGGGTGGGGGAGGCTGTGTGGTGGTTTGTCCCCCCAGGGCAGGGAGCACCACAGGTGAACATTCTCCTCAGCCCGGGCCCTGGCACCCATTGCCCTTCCATCAGGAAGAAGGGTGGTCCAGAGAGTCAGCTGTCCCCTCTCTTGAGGAGACTGCTCCCCAATGTCCTCCTGTCCACGGCTGTTGTCATGACCACCCCTTTCCAACTTCCATTTAAAAAAAGTTCACGTACATTAATTTCATTGATTTTTTTTTTTTAACCACGTGTTGCATTCTGTGGTTGAGAACAGACTTTGCAGAACACACAACGATCCCACCGTTCCTCCGCAGCCTATCCGGGCCATCCATGAGGAGGAGGTTCTTCACCAAGTTGCACACCATTCCCACCCTCCTCCCCTGAGTGGTTTTCCCCACAAAACTCTCACTTCCCCCAGCTTCTGTCTGGCTGCTTAAACTGTGGTTGTCTCTCTGATCCTCCGGAGATAATGTTCTCAGAACAAGGCGGATAGTCTTCACCAAGGAAGCCCTTGTTTGTTTGGCTTGTAAGAAGACCTCAGTGGTCTAAGGTTGGGGATGCCTTCAGGGCGGTGTTGTTGGTGTTGGTATTAGGTGCCATCCAGCCGGTTCCGATCCACAGTGACGCTCTGAACAACAGAACGAAACACTGCCCAGTCTGGCGCCACCCTCACAGTTGTTCCCGTGTCTAAGCTGGTTGGTGCCGTCACTGTGTCCATCCGCCTCGCCGAGGGCCTTCCTCTTTTGCACCCCGTCCGTCTACTTACCAAGTATGATGTCCTTCTCCAGGGACCGAGGGTTCCTGACAACGCGTCCAAAGTATGTTAAGGTGAACTCTTGCCATCCCTGTCTCTAACGAGCACTCGGGCCTTACTTCTTCCAAGACAGATCCATTTGCCCCCTTGGCAGCCTTTTTTCAGGATCCCTCTCCAGCACCAGGAATCAAATGCATGGATTCGTCATAGTTCTTCCTATGCTGCGGCATCCCACTTGTACACATGCAAACCAGGACACTGAAACCACGGTGGCTCCTATCAGGCCAGGCGCATCTTCGTCATCAGTAACATCCTTGCTTTTCAATGCTCTAGAGAGGCCTCCTGGAGCCCACTCACCCCGGGCTGTGCATCCTTAGATGCTGCTTCCATGTGGATTGATTTCAGAGTCAAGGAAGATGAAATCCTTGACAATTTTGGCCTTTTCCCCATTGATCGTGATGTCACCTGTTGGTCCAGACCGTTGTGTGTGTGTGTGTATGTGTGTTTTCTCTGTGTCCACAATGAATTCAGAGGAAAGCTCGTTTTGGCCAGCAGCCGCACAAGGCCTGGTAAGTGAGGCCAAGCTGGGACTGCTCATTCCTCCGTGGGTTCCTGTGGGCAGAAATAGAAGTGAGAGTCAGAAATTGTAACCAGGGAAACTGAAACCGAAACCAGGATGCGACCGCTTTCGAGTTCCTAGTTGCTGTTCAGCTGTTTTTGTTGTAAACAGGAGCTGGTTTATAAGGTTTGCTTTCGGCAATCACATAGCTCGGTTCAACTCCTTCACCGCAATCTCAAGGAACCACCCCACCCCACCCCCACGCCCCCCTGCTGTTTCCGGTTTCCATTTTTCCTAACCCTGGGAACTTAGGTAAACGCTGCCATATTTGGAGCCCCGATTTGCTCCGGCAAAAACAAACACACACACACAAAACCTTAAAACGGCGACACACCCAGCCAGTGTGGGCTGTGACCTTGGCGTGGTCTGAGACCTGCGTGCACCGTTGTGCTGAATTTTCACGGAATTGAACCCCGAGGGGGGATGGTTCGGGGTCCTTTATTTAGCTGAGCTGCACGGTGGGATCATCGCCCCCCGCCCCCGCCCGTTTCAGCCCGATACACGAAGCGTGTCTCTGAATTTCTCTGAGAGGAATAATCGTCTGTTACACTTCAGATCCAATCCCCAACCGTTTCTACGAAACCGGAGTAACATCGCTAACCCTGAACGCTGTCAACGGTTGTGCGTTTGGAAAGAGAGCGCCCGAATCGAGCAAACAATGACCGCTGATTATTACGGGGGGATTACAGAAACCAGGTTTGTTCCGCGGGGGGCGGGGGCGCCGGACCCCTCGCTATTCGGGGATCCTTTCGCCTCCGAGCCGCCTCCAGCAACGGGTTCTGGCTGCGTAAAGGGCACGGGGGGGGGGGGGCTGTGACAGCGGCAAGCAGGCTGTCACCGAGTCACCGAAAAACGGGTCTCAGCGCGACGCCCCCGCTTCCCAGGCCTGGCTGTGGGGGCAGGGCAGGCGCGCGCGCGGCGCGTCCTCGGCGGCGCGGAGGCCCCGCCCTCTGTCGGCCCTGTAGCGTGACGGGACTCGAGGCAGGACTCCCAGCGGCTCGACCAATCCAGGACGCGATCCCGCCCCCGGCGCCCAGCTCTCCGCCAATCAGACGCCGCAGGGCCGGGCGCGCGCGCGCCTTTCCTGGAGGCCCTGCGGCCCCACCCCCCGTCTGCGGGCGCGCTCCCGGTGGCGTGGGGGCGTGGCCAGAGCGCGGCGTCTATAAAAGCGGGCGGTGGCGGGGGCGCCATTTTGCGAACGGCGAGCAGCGGCGGCGGCGCGGAGAGGCGCAGCGGAGGTTTTCCTGGTTTCGGACCCCAGCGGCCGGATGGTGAAATCCTCCCTGCAGCGGATCCTCAACAGCCACTGCTTCGCCAGAGAGAAGGAAGGGGATAAACCCAGCGCCACCGTCCACCCCAGCCGCACCATGCCGCTCCTTAGCCTGCACAGCCGCGGCGGCCGCAGCAGCGAGAGGTGAGCGCCCCGCCCCCGCCCGAAGCTTCCAGAAGCGGGGGCCGCCGGGGAGCGCCACCGAAGTTCCAGGGGCGCGAGGTCCTCCCTTTGTCCAGGCCACAATCGACCGCGGGGGCGGCTTCTCGGTCGGGGTGGGGGCAGGGCGAGCGCCCACCCCCCCCCCGCGGGGCCGGCGGGTGTATGAGGGGGTCGGGAGCCCCCCCAACCCGGGCGGCGGACCCGGTGGGGCCGGTTCCTCTCCGCTCCCTGCGGCGACGGAGCCTGTTTTGGGGAATTGGGCGTGGAGCCCCCCAAGGGGGGGCGCCCCTGGAACCAGATCCTAGGGTGACCGCTGGGTGACTCCCGAGCCGAGCGGCACGCTCGGGAGTGCCTCTGGTCCGGCGCCCCGGATTTGGGGCGAGGGCGTCCCCCCGAGAATCCGTGCTTAACGGCTGCGCACACTTGGAAGGCCGCGGGGACAGGGAGGTTCGGCGGGCGGCGGACCCCGCAGGCGCCCCGGCAGCCAGCCACGTCGGCGCCCGGGAGCGGCGGCCCCGAGGGGGGCCGGGGCGCACAAAATGGAGGCGCTCCGGGGCTGTTGACACCGCGCAGCAAATGGCTGCTGGGCCCCGCTGATTGTGAAAGCCGCCCCGGGGCGCCGGGCCATCTGCCGATGACGCAGCGCGGGGGAGGGGACGCCTGGCACCCACGGACGGCACGGTGGGGTGGGGGGTGGGGGCGGAGGCAGGCCTTGGGGTGCTGTGGGTGACAGACCACAAAGGCGGCGGTCGCCCCGGTCCTGCGAGAGTGCTCGGAATTGGGGTTTGTGCCCCGGAGAGCAGCCGAAAATAGGGAAGTGCTGGGGGCTGGGAGGAAAATAGGAAGTGCTGTGCGCGAAGGGAGGGGCAGGCGGAGAAGCCCTGCCCTTTTAAGTGACAGTTGGCGAGGTGTGAAATGACGGGGCCGGGTGGGACGTCTTGGGGCAGCTGAAAGCAATTCCTGCCTGGAGGCTGTGGCCAGTGCCCTGGAGCTGCTGCTCCCCGGGGACGTGACTGCCGAGGCCCGGGTAAGGGCAGCCCCGGGTTCTCCTCAAGGGGCTGCAGCCTGCTGCCCTGCGATGGCCACTGACGGCCGGCTCCGCTCCAGTTCCAGGCTCCCCCTCAATTGCTGTAGTAACCTGGGTCCAGGGCCTCGGTGGTGTTCCTGATGCCCCTCACCCACCCCTGAAGATCCCAGGTGGGCGAGGGGATAGTCAGAGGGATCACAATCTTTCAGCCAAGTTATTTTACTCGGTGAGTACACGGACCCCCCCCCTACGGGCTCCCCGCCCCCTTTCCCAAGATGCAGCCGGGCCCGAGCCTGGTGGGGTCCCTCACCGCGGCCCGATGCCCTGCCGCCCGCCTGTAGGATAATCGGCTGACAGTAACAGAGGAACTAGCGTCTAATGACAAGACCAGGATTCTTAACGTCCAGTCCAGGCTCACGGAGTCCAAACATGTCACCTGGAGGGCTGTGTTGAGCGGCGGCAGCCTCTACATCGAGATGCCAGGTGGTGCCCTGCCCGAGGGGAGCAAAGACAGGTGAGGGCCCTGGAGGGCTGGCGCAGGGTGGTCCCCAGGGCAGGGCTGGGGCAGGGCTGACCTACCTCCCGTGCCATGCTGCTTCCTGCAGCCTCGCCGTGCTGCTCGAGTTTGCCGAGGAGCAGCTCCGCGTGGATCACGTCTTCATTTGCTTCCACAAGAACAGAGATGACAGAGGTAGGGCCCGGCCTGCGGTGTAAGGGGCGGGTTGGGGCCTCACACACTGCCCGGCCACCCGGAGGGTGGGCAAGGCTGATGGTTGTCTCTCCCCACAGCCGCCTTGCTCCGTACCTTCAGCTTTCTGGGCTTTGAGATTGTGAGACCAGGGCATCCCCTTGTCCCCAAGAGACCCGACGCCTGCTTCATGGTCTACACGCTGGAGAGGGACTCCTCCGAGGAGGAGTAGCCATGCCGCCACCAGCCCCACCATTTGCTGAGGCAGGCCTGTCCAATGGCCTTGCCCGGCGGCTGAGTCCCTGTGGGTGGGCTGGGGTGCCCCAGCTGCCCCCTCTTCCCAGGTGTGTCCGCATGTTGTAATTGTGCAAATAAACGCTCACTCCAAATCAGCAGTGTATTCCTGGAAGTTTAATATTGTGTTTGTGATACTGAAGTATTTGCTTTAATTCTAAATAAAAGTTTCTATTTTACTTGTTGGTTACTGGTGTGAGCTGATTGTGGCTGTCCAGGAGGGGGCGCCTTGGTGTTAGCAACCCACTCAAGCCACAGGCGGTCCTTCCTGTGCTGCCCTCCGCTGCCAGGGCTGTCGCACACGGAAGCCAGCACAGGCCAGGGCACCCCTGGGTGACCTCCATTGTTCATGGGGCCTAAAATTCAGGTGACCTGAACAGCAGTGCATCCTGTAGGCCCTCTGGGAGGAGGGCCGCAACATCTTTCCCTGGTTGGTGATTTACTCATCAGAAGACAAGTAGGGATGTGTTTTGTTGAGAAGATACTACAGCACCCCCGAACCAGCAACGTAGGATATGGGCCCATTCTCCAGTGGTGCGGCCCGCCTCACCTGTTAGCACATGCTTCCCACAGAGGACACGCACTGCCCAAGTGTCCCGTTTGCTCCCAGACAGATCTTTACTCATTAAAGGACAAGTCTTAGAGGAGAACCTAAGTGGCTCTACTTCAGGCATAAGATTGCCTGGCAGAGGGTTTGGGATGGACGCAGTAGCAGAGTTGGGGGTTTTCATTCTAAAAAGTTGGTGTGGGTTCACAAGTCATACCTGCCACAGGACTTGCTCACACGCCAGAAAAGCTGGCAAGATGGATGAAAACCACCTGTGGTGATGAAGACAAGTGTGCAGACAAAACCATAGGACTGGCAGCATCATTGATGTGATTGGACTGTAAAGCAATTGCCCTGATTGGAGCTCGTTACCCCCGACCCTGCCTTCTGCCTTCATGCTGTCGTCCCACTGCACAGTCGCTCTGCAGGATGGTAGAGCTGCTCCTCACAGACCGTCTGCCTCATCTTCCCACTGAGTGCTCTAACTGCTACTGGAACCTGTCTCTAAGCTTCAAGGGATTAACTTTCAGTACAGACCTTTAGCTTTCCTAAGTATATTGCTACATGGAAGTTGAGCTACAAAAATTTTTTTCCTTGATACACCTAATGATGGAGTTTTTTTTTTTTTTTAAGAAAAATTCTGCTTGAACTGCACAAATATTTTATAAACAAGTTTGGTGTTATGTCCCTTTAACGGTGTCACCAGGTATGATCCAGCTCCTCCTCCCCTCCAGTGATATCAATAGGAAAGGGCAGAGAACAGCGGGGCATTGGAGCTGGGGTATTGAAGGGTGAATAGAAGTAGGTGGGAGACTATCCCTTGGATGAAACAACTTGGGTAAGGGCTTGGAGTTGACAAAGCACCTCGAGGGATAAGGTGTCCACGATGGGGCTTCTAAGCCTTACTCGGCAGCCACTGGAGGAGCTGGAGCAGAAGAGTGGCCTGATCATGTAAGAGGAAGATACACCCTAGCCACCAGTGTCGGGAGGGCAGCAGGACGCCCCAGGACCTTGTCAAGAGGTGTAAACAAAGATCCAGAATCTCCCCAAAGGCCTGAACAAGCCTAGTCCATGCCAGGCCCAAGCCTTTCATCAGAGAAAGCAAGGTGAGCAGATTCAGGCGGGAGGGGCCCTGTGGCTGCTAGGAGAGGAGAAGGCACCTTTATTGCTAGGAGGGTAAGCCTGGGGAAGTGAGGTTCCCGTGTTCTGGAAGGGGAACCACCATGATTTGCAGGGGTCCTCAAACTCTTTAAACGGGGGGCCAGTTCACTCCGTCCGACCCGTTGCAGGGCTGGACTATAGTTTTGAAACAAAACAGCAAATTCCTATGCACACTGCACATTTCTTATTTTGAAGTAAAAATACAAATGGTGCAAAACACCTGGCAGGCCCGATAAATGTCCTCGGTGAGCCACATGTGGCCCACGGGCCGGAGTTTGAGGATGCCTGATAGGGTGTTCAAGGAGCAGCCAGAAGGTGGAGAGTGGGGACAGATGGGTATGGGATAATGGAAAGGTTTGCACCGCGTACATCCCCGTCCCTGCCGCCCTCAGAGAGACTAGGGTGTGCATATTTCTGAGGGAGACAAGTTAATCACACCCCAGCTGGGGCCTTGGCTTCTGTTGAAAGGGAAAGGTCCTGACCCCATCAGAAATGCTGGACAGTGTGTGGCCTAGAAGTGGAAAAGGGGTCCTGGTAATTGGTGTCAAAGGGCGTTGTCCACTTTGAGAGCCCCACCCTCGAAGGGGGTGTGGTGTGCCTGCCCTTTTGGGGGATGCCCCAAGCTCCCAGCATCAGAAGGGGCATCCACACCGCCGGGACCCTGGGCAGCGGCCCCAGCGCAGGAAAGGGGTATCTTCTTGGGGAGGATCAGTGCCCTGTCCACCTTGGAGCAGGCCTAGGACCTGCTGCCGGGCGGGCTCAGTCCCACAGCAGCTCGAGGGCGCGCGCCATGGAGTCCTCGGTGGCTTCGCCTAGGTACTCACAGCACAGCCACTCCTCCAGGCCAGGCGCCTCCCCGCCCGCTGCCCGTTCGGCCAGGTGCAGGCCGAGCAGCGCGCGGCGCACCTGCAGCCAGGACCCCAGCGGTGCCCCGTGGGCGCTCAGTGAGGGCCCGGGTCCCCAGAGCAGCGCCTGCAGCGCGCCGCGGGTTAAGGCCGCCGAGGGCCGCCGGCGAAGCAGCTGGGCCGCCAGGTGCGCCAGGCCGGCGGCCAGGGACGTGCCCGCGAGGGCATCCGGGGGCGTGCCCAGAGGCGTGTCCGAGCGCACGTCCGGGGGCGGGGCCGGGGGCGGAGTCCGGCGCGCGCCCGGGGCGTGTCCGGGGGCGGGGTCCGAGCGCGCGGCCGCGGGCGAGAGCAGCGCGTGGACCAGGCGGCTCAGCGGCAGCGCGTGGGCGCCCCGGCTCCCCGGGTGCTGCGGGCGCGCTCGGCCGAAGTCGGCGAGCAGCAGGCGCGGCGGCTCGGTGGCCGCACAGCCCCGCGGCGTGGCCAGCAGCAGGCCCTCGGGCCGGAGGTCGGCCAGCGCCGCGCCCCGCGCCTCCAGCTGCTCCAGGGCGGCGCTCAGCTGCAGCAGAAGCAGGGCCGCGACCCGCGCCGAGTCCGGGGGCCGCCGCGCGCCCCCCTCCGCCAGCCACTGCGCCACCGTGCGCTCCGGCACCTCGGCCACCAGCGCCGCCGGGCCGCGCCAGGGCGCCGCGGGCAGGACGCGCTCGGGTACCGAGCCGCACAGGCTCTGGAGGTTGAAGTGGGAGGGCAGCGAGGCCTGCAGCTCCAGACCCCCGGGGTCGGGGCCCCTGGCTCCGCGCGTAGGCACCTGCGGGCAGAAGGGACCGTCAGGGTCGCGCCGGCCAAGCCCCGGCCCCCAGCTCACAGACTGCTGGCCTTGGAACTCCCCACAGGCCCCCTGGCAACCTGCCCCAACACAACCACGGCTTGCGGTTGTGCAGAGCGGGGCTAAGGAATCCCCGTCGTCCTGGGGACCGACCCCACGCGGGGCAGAGTGGCCTCCTGCCATGCCATGTCAGTGGGTCTGGCGTAGAGGTAGGCTCGGGCTAGGCACCGTCCGAGCCCGCGGCGGCGCTGTTGGGGAAACGCTGGAGGACTTACCTCCTGGCCCCAAGTTCAAAACCCACCAGCGCCTCTGAGCGGCAAAAGTGGGTCAGAATCAACTCCACAAGCCGTGGGCGCGGTTTGGTTTGGGGTGAAAACTAAGCGGTGAAGGGCGCCTCTGCTCCACCGGCAGAAGATGTGGGGTGGTCATCTGGTTTGGTCAAGGACACTTCCAGGCCATCTGACTCAGAGCGACCCCTGTAAGACAGCACAGCACTGCCTCTGTGGGGTCTCTGAGACTACAACTCTTTACAGGAGCAGAAAGCCCGCCTGTCTCCTGCGGAGCAGCTGGTGGTATCGAACTGCTCATCTTGTAGTTAGCAGCCCAGCCAACAGGCAGCCACCATGACGCTGTAAATCCTAAAGAGCAATTCTACTTTGCTCTGTAGGGCCGCTGTGAGCTGTAATGGGTTTGGTTTTACTGGTATGTGCCGTGTGTGTGTGTGTGTGTGTGTGTGTGTGTGTGTGTGTGAATAAGGGAGGGAGCCCCAGGGGGTTACCCAAAAGGCTGGAGCGCTGAGTCAGTGCAGAGGTGCCCCAGAAGAGAGGCGGGGCCATCTCCTGGAAAACCCCAGGAAACACAGTTGTATTCTGACACACTGTGAGGGGTCAGCTCCCCAGCAACGGGCATCCCATAGTGGGAGGGGGGGCCACAGCATCCCACAGAGTGCAGCCACACCAGCAACGGGGAACTTTGCAGTAAACAAGCCAGGGGGTGTGTGTTAAGATACACAGGTAAAAAGAAGGGTACTCCTGTGTTTTCTGAAACTGAACCCACTCACTATCCTAGACTGGAATCCAATCCCGAGCACCCCCCCGGGATACAGTAGATCTGGCCCCTTCCCCCTTCCAAGACTACATCTTTCCAAGAGCAGACAGTCTCACCTTTCCCCCTCAGGCTGGTAGGTTTGACCCACTGACCTCGTGGCTAGCACCTCCGTGTGCAGTCCACCACACCACCAAACCACACTCAAAAAACCCCCTAAAACTCAGTGCCATCGAGTCAATTCTGACTCATGGTGACGCCGTAGGGCAGGATAGAAGTGCCTGGGTGAGTTTCCAAGAGGTGCCCAGTCGGCTCCAACCTAGCGACCTTTTTGTACAACAGAATGAAACCTGCCCGGTCCTCTGCCATCCTCACAGTGGTCCCACGCAGCCACGGTGCCCGTCCATCTCCTCAAGGGCCTTCCTCTTTTTCACTCACCCTCCACTTTAGCGAGCACGAGGCCCTTCTCCAGGGACTGGTCTCTCCTGACAGCACGTCCAAAGTCTGTCAGAGGAAGTCTGGCCATCCTGGCCTCCAAGGAGCCCTCTGACCGTACCTCTCCCAAGACGGGTTGGTTTGTCCTTCTGGCTGTCCGTGGGTGGTACTTCCTGCATCCTTCAGCAGCACCATCCAGATGGTCAGTTCTGCAGCCTCCCTTGCCCTTCCGAGCAGCTGGTAGTGTCAGGTCATTGACCTTGGGTTCAGCAGCCCAGGGAGATACCCCTTGCATTAGGGGGCTCCTTTCATTCAACCTAAGACGCCAAACTCACCACCATCGAGTCAGTGCTCACTCGCAGCACCCCCGGTGGGTCTCTGAGACTCTCACTCTTTACAGGAGTGGAAAGCCCCGTCTTTCTCCTGAGGAGCGGCTGGTGGTTTCGAACTGCCGACCACGTGGATCGCAGTCCAGTGGGTAACCACGACACCACCAGTGTTCCAGTATGCACAACATGTAATTTCAGTGGGTGGTGGCGACTCACAGCGACCCCTTATGACAGGGCAGACTGGCCCCGTGGGGGTTCTCGGCATCACCTCGCTGGCAGCAGGTGACCAGCACTTTCTCCCTCAGAAACGGTGGGTGGTTTCGCACTGCCCACCTGCCCTGGTTAACACCTGATTTGATGAACGGGCTGCTTCACACTTTTTCCCTCTTCCTTCCCCTCCGGTCCGTCTTTCCCTTTCTCCCTTCCTTTGGCTAACCCTCCGAGGTTCTGGGGGTGGCTTGGCCACGGTCCAGTGCTCTGCCCGCGGGCTCATCGTGAATATTGAAGGTATGCATCACGAGGGGAGGAGCCCTGTCCATGCAGTGCTCCAAGGGCCGCAGTTAGAAGCTACCAGCCAGCTCCGTGGGAGAAAGACAGGGCTCTCCTGTAGAGTCACCGTTCCGGAAACCCACAGAGACCATTCTCTCCTGCCCCATGGGGTCACTGTGAGCCCCCTCGACTCCATGGCAGGGAGTTTGAGTTGGTCAGAAGGGGCATCCACTCGGCGTGGGGGGGTGTTATAGTAGGATCCCCTGGGGTGGCATTTTAAAATCAGAGTGGTTGGGGTGGGCTTCGAGGGGCGGGTGTTTATTGCAGATGGAACTGTGTCCCCTGAACAATGTACATGCTGAAGCCCGAACCCCTGCCTGGTACTTGTGAAAAGACGACCTTGTTCGAAAATCTAAAAGTCACACAAAACCCACCGCCCTCGAGTCGGTTCAGAATCAAGGAGACCCGGGACAGAGCTTCCCGGGCTGTGACTCTTGACAGGGGCAGCCTGCTCTCCCATGGAGCAGCTGGTGGCTTTGAACTGCCGACCTTGTAGGCAGCAGTTTAACGCTTACTCCACCCTCCAACCTCTCTGTTAGAAGCTGAAATACCAGGAGCAGGCGCCGTGCCCTTATAAGAGGAGGAGGGGACTCTCACACACACACACACACACACACACACACACACACACGCAGGCACCTGGGCCACGTGACCACGGAGGCAGTCAGCTTGGTTAGTGGTTCTCAACCTTCTCCATGCAGCGACCCTTTCACACAGTTCCCCAACCATAAAGTTATTTTCGTTGCTACTTCATCATTTTGCTACTGTCATGAATCAGGTGACCCCTGTGAAAGGGTCGTTGGATCCCCAAAGGGGTTGAGACCCACTGGTTGAGAACTGCTGAGCTAAGGTGTGCTTGGGACTACCAGACGCCGGGGAAGCCTCTGTCGATGTTGTGGGGCCTGGCCAGTGGGCCCACCACAGTGAGCAGTACACTGCCCGGTCCAGGGCCGGCCTCAGAGCCCGGTCATCATTGCAGCCCCTCGGCCAGTGCAGCCCCTGGGGGCCTCCTCTTTTCACTGCCCCTCCACTTGACCGAAGCATGATGTCCCACCAACATCTCAGTTTCAGGCCTCCCCGCACCCATTTCCAGAAGGGAGAGCATGCCTTCCAGTTGTTTGAAGTTGCCCTCCGTCCCCCTCTCACCCCTGCCCACCTTTGTGGTTCTTTGACAGGGTGCAGGGCTGGTGGCAGGCGGGACGCTCCTGACAGCCTTAACGTGATCTGCCTGGGTGCTCCAGGACCACGGCCTTGGCTGCTGCCACCGAGGAGGGGAGTCACCGCTCCCCCCGTGTCCTCACACGGATCCCATCCGTACCAAACTGCGGCACACCACACGCTGGAGGGTGTGTGAGCCACCAAGAGTGGCGGCGGCCCTTAAAGCTCCCCCCACAGCAAAATACAAACTCCCTGCCACCAAGTTGATGCTGACTCACAAGGGACCCCTAGCGCAGGGCAGAGCTGCCCCTGTGGGACTCGGGGGCGGTCACCGTTTGCCAGGGCGCTCTTGCTGCTCTGTGGGCCATCTGCAAGGGAACCCTGACCAGCGTGACGAGGTAGTGGTGCAGGTGATGGAGGAGAGGCATCTTAACATTTTCAGAATCTCGCCAGCATCCAGGAGCAGGGATCAGCCCTTAGAGTGGCCGCTGCTGGCCGCCTGCAGCAGGACTGGCTCAGTGACTGTCTAACTCAGGTGTGTGCCAGATCATTCCAGGGGAGCGAGCCAGTACCTGGACCCCCGAACATTGTGGGGAGGGCGTCTTGGCAAGACTTAGGACAATTCAAATTCTGGCGGCCTTATGTTTTAAAATCTCAGTATCAAGGGCTGTTAATTTAGGTGTCAGCTGCAAAATAAGCAAGGGATCCTGGCCAGAGTTTCTGGGGAGGGAGACCTGGAGGCCCTGTGGTCACGAGTCAGGGCTGTTAACCTCAAAGTCAGCAGTTCGAAACCAGCAGCCACTGCATGGGAGGAGGAGGAGGCTGTCCACCCCTGCAAAGTGCTGCAGGCTCAGAAACGCACAGGGGCAGCTCCCGCTGTCTGGCTCGGTTGCCGGGAGTCAGACTCGGCTGGAGGGCGGGGAGTGTCCTAGTGGTGCAGTGAAGACACCTGGCTGCTAACAGAAAGACTGGAGGGGGTCCCCCACCTTCAGGCACCTCAAAAGGAAGAACAGATGCCTGTCCTGTCTCTACCACCGGGGCTCAGTCACGGGCAATGCAGGCACATTGGAAGGGATCCAAATTAAAATGAACAAACATGGGTGAGGGAAGTGGATCACAGCAGAAAGGAGAGGCTCGCTGGTTGAAAATAAGGACCCGGACTGCCACTGCGGGCACCTCCGGGAGCTGGAGGAGGGTGACCGGGTTCCCCCGCCCTATGCAAAGGGACACCGTTCTGAGCCGAGCAGCAGGCTGGCTGCCGTGCTGGAGTGGGACAGCGTTGTTCCCGACCGTGTTGTTGGAGAGATCCTGCCTTCGCTGTCTCCAGCAGGGTCATCCTTCCCATTCTGGTTATTTTCCCAGGGTCCCGGAGCTCGCTCCGGACTGTTCCCACTCTGGGAATAACCACTTGGAAGCCCTGCTGAACCCCCCAGGAGCCCGGTTCTGCTGCCCCTCGCGTGTGGGGCTCAGTGAGCTGGAGTGGCCTGGAGGACAGCATGGGACGTGGGCTCTGGGCTGTACCAGTACTGGGAAATCGGGAGGGGGGGGCTGGGAGCAAAGCTGGGTGCCATCACAGTGGGTGATGGATGGCCTGCACTCACCTTGGCGGCCAGGATGTGCCAGGCGTCCTCCTCCACCCGGACCACCCGGTAGTAGAGGGCGTCCCCGCTGTCCACACAGGGCGAGTTGTCCAGGAAGCGGAAGCTGTGGCCGGAGTGGCAGGGCCCCGGACGGCCCCCTGTGAGCCGGGTGCGGAGCCGGGCGTGGATGGTGGCCAGGCTGGCCAGCTGCCGGGCAGCCAGCGCAGCATGAACGGCCTCCACGCTGCGCAGGTCTTGGAAGAAGTGGCCCAGGCTGGCGTCTGGCGTGCTGAAGGACAGCTCCTCCAGGGGACAGGGCGGCCCAGCCTCCTGTTGAGCCTCCCGGCTCTCATCCACACTGTGGGAGGCCAGCAGGGGCTTCCGAGGCTGCCCGGGGCGGGCGGTGCTGGAGTTCCGGTGGGTGGGCAGGGACTGGGTTCTCGTCAGGGTCTTCTTGGGCAGGGGAGGGGGCTGCCGGTCAGCCGAGAGGGACCCGGGGGTACGTGGGCGGCAGGCCTTGGAGGGCAGCAGATGGGACCGGATCTCGCCTGTGGGGGAGGAAGTCAGGTAGTGGGACCCAGGATTCCTGACTGTGCCCCCGGCCCGATGTCCCCGTCTCCAGAACAGGAATAATCTTATCCACAGCCCTGTGTCCTATGGTCCAGAGTGTTGACCAGCCCACTCCCCATGTCCAGCGGATTGGATAGTGACCCCCGTCATGCCCTATGGGTCAGGCTGGGTTGGGTGACAGCCTTCCATGTCTATGGGTACAGATGGATTGAATGGTGACACCCTCCCCGCCCCCCACTGTGGTTGAAAGGCGTGTGCAGGGGACACGCTGACCCCCCCTGGTTCCAGCACTGTGTCTCACAGCATCACTGGTGACATGAGAACCCGGTCACACTGGTCAGACACCTCGGGAGGAGCCAGGACTCTGGAGGCAGGGACGGTGCATCAGGGTGGGGCTGTGTACCCGGTCCCCTCCCGGAAACAGACTCCCGATTTCCTTAAGGAAAGTCCCTCGGGAGCTGCTGGCGGGTTCGAACTGCTGACCTCGAGGCTAGTGCCAATGCAGCGCTTATCTCTCAGCGCCACCAGGGCACCTTTTATAGGAGAGAAGGAGGAGAGAGTCAGGACCCACATCGAGGGCAGCCAGGCGGGGGCCACACCCAGATGCCAGGAGGAGCCCCCTGTGGTGACCAGGGTCACCTCAAGTCCATTTGCGGGGTCCCCACGCGGTCACGCCTCCATTGAATAACTTCTGATCATTAACCAAGTAGATAGCAGCAACTGAGCCAGGCCAGGGGCTGACTGTGGAACAGGCCATCGATCGCTCCTAGGTGAGTTCTGGGTAAAGCTGAAGAAAATGAACCTGCGTCTGCAAAACCCAAAATGCCACCTGGCGTCTCTCCCACCTGAATTTCAAGGGCATCTCAAAGACAGATTTGACGCATTGAGCACTAGTGACAGAAGACCCGGCGAGCTGTGGGAGGACACCAAGACCATTGCTCATGAAGAAGGTCGCTAAAAAGACAGGGGAGGAAGAAGAGACCAGCGTGGCCGTCAGAAGAGACTCTGAGACTTGCCCCTCAGGGGAGAGCGGCTAACGCCAACGGCAGAAAGGATGACGTCAAAGAGCCGAACAGAAGATTTCGAAGGGCCACTCGAGAAGACAGTGCCAACTATATTGATGAGACGTGCAAGGATCCAGAGTTAGAAAACCAAAGAGGGGAACTCGCATATCTCAAACGGAAAGAACTTGAGAAAATGATCAGGCGTTGACCAGTAAATCGTGAACGAGTTCATCGGCGAAATATCGAAGGGTGCAGAAGCATCCAAAAAGATGGACAGAGACACGGTCACTGCACTAGAAAGAACTGGTGGACATCTCACCCTTTCAGGAGGTAGCCGGTGGGCAAGAACGCATCGTGCCCAAGGGAGACGTCCAAGCTGCGCTGAATGCTTTAGCCCAAAACTGGGCTCTAGGAGTGGCTGGGATGCCTGTTGAAATGTTTCAGCAAGCTGAGGAAGCCCTGGACGCCCTCACTGGTCCATGCTGGGAAATTTGGAAAATAGCTACTTGGCCCATGGACTGGAAGAGATCCACGTTTGTACCGTTCCCAAGAGAGGAGCCCCCGCAGAATGCCGAAACGGTGGAGCGAGACCGTCGCTATGGCATGCAGACTAACGTTTGCCGACGGCCACCCGGCAATGGCCGCAGCAGGACATGGACGGGGAGCCTCAGAAGGCCAGGAGGGATTCACAAGAGGACGTGGAACAAGGGGTCTCATTGCAGATGTCAGATGGATCTTGCCTCAACACAGAGGCGGCCAGAAGGATGTTTATGTCTGTCTCATTGACCGTGCTGCCAACGTGCCAAGGCAGACCATAACAAGCTGTGGGTCACCTTGAGAAGAATGGGAATCCCAGCACGCCTCATTGTGCTCCTGCGGGACTTGCACCTGGACCAAGCGGTGCCTTCCTCTCCTTCACTGCCCCTCCGCTTCACCAAGCACGATGTCCTGCTCCAGGGACGGGTCTCTCCTGACAACACGCCCAAAGTCCGTGAGATGAAGTCTCGCCACCCTCGCCTCGAAGGAGCTACTTGCCGTCCTTCCAAGACAGGCTTGTTTGTCCAGTTAGCAGTCTGTGGTACCAGCACCGTAACGCAAACGCTTCGTTTCTTCTTCTGTCCGTCTTCTCCTTTGATGTCCACTTTCACATGCGTAGGAGGCCAGTGAAAACGCGCTGGCTTGGGTCAGGCCCATGTCTGTCTGCAAAGTAACATGCTTGCTTTGTCCGTCTTTCAGGAGAACTCGTGCAGCAGATTTACCTGCCGCGACGCGACTTTAGACCTCTCGCCTGCTGCTTCCATGCGCACGGATTGTGGAGCTTACTAAGCAAGGCGACATTGTCCCTCTTTTCTCCGACAGCTTCGACCTTTTCTCCATGTAGCCTGTCAGCACCTGTTGGCCCAGTCGTGGGGATCGGGGGTCTTCCTGGCACTGAGTCGCCATCCACACTGAAGGCTGCAATCCCTGGTCTCCATCAGCAAGGGCTTCAAGTCTCCCCACTCCCAGCGAGCAAGGCTGCGTCTTCCGCTCGCTCGTGCATAAGCCTCCCTCCCACCCTGAGGCAGCACTCGGCTGTCTTCAAAGAATCCAGCTCAGCTTGCCGATGGAACAAGTCTCGGGAGAGGCTACAACCCTACACACACTTTTCACGATTTTACACCATGCAGTGTGCTCTTGGTCTGGTCACACAACTGCCTCTTGATTTATATGCACGTCCCTCATGAGCACAATGAAGTGTTCTGGATTCCCTGTTCTTCCCAAGGCTTCTCCATCGTTTATCACGATCCACGCAGCCGAATGCCTTAAACAAACAAGCAAACATCTGGCTGGTATTGTCTGCTTTCAGTCGAGGTCTGCCTGGCACCAGCAGCGACATCTCCTGTTCCACGTCCTCTTCTGAATTTGGACCGAATCTCTGCCATCAATGTCCCCTTTTAAGGCTTAGTGCTCTTCTTAAATTGTATTTGAGATTGGGGTCTTTTGTGTACCCTTAAGCAGACTCAGAGGAGGGGCCAAATGGTCCCCACTTTCCTGAGTGGCTCTGGGCAGGAGGCTAACCCTCCCTGCACCCCGGTTTTCTTCTCTACTGGCTGGTGGCTCAGCCTTGCCCCAGCTGCCTCCCCACCCCCAGCCACTCACCCAGGTTGCTGTATGTGGGCTGCGCTGACCAGGCCCGGGTTCTGGGCTCAGGGGTCTCGGCGGGCGTCTCTGGGCTGCTCATGCTGCCTGTGGTGGGGGAGCTGGGGGGGCACAAAGGGTGGTTGTGTGGTAGTATCTCTCACATGCACAGGTGGATTAGGGAAAGGTTGGTGCGGGAGGGGGGACAACTGAGTCCAAGGTGAGAGCTGTGCACTCAGGCTCGGGCTCCCCTGCCCCCCCCCCATCTGCTGTGACGCAGGGGGGGGCATTGAAGGGAGAGGCTCCAGGACCACACTTGTCCCTCACCCCCAGGTCCCCCTCTCACCCGGCCCAGCCTCTCCTCTCTCTCAAAACTCACTGCCCTCACACCATGCTGACTCACAGCGACCTGCCGGACAGGGTAGAACCGCCCCTGTGGGTTTCTGAGCCTGTAGCTCTCCGCCTTTCTGCTCTAGCGCACCCCAAATCATTCCCCCCTCTGCCATCCCCTAACCCAGCCCACGCCCCAGGAGCCCCCTACCTGCAGAACAGGAGTCTGAACCAAGTCCCAAGTGACCAGTTGGGGAGGAGGGGCCCTTGGAGGACCGGCTCCGGGTATCTGCGGGCAGTGGCCCCGGGGTGTCTGAATGTGGGGGACAGGAAGCATCTGGGGAGTTGTTTGACCGCAGGAGGGGCGGGGCCAGCGAGGACCTTTCTGCAATCCTTCCCCAGCCAGGGACCCAGGGGGTGGGGGCACCGCAGGACAGGAAGTGAGGCACCTGCATTCCTGGCAGCAGGAACAGCTCGGCAAAGACCCCCCAAGGCCAGTGGTTCCTCTGACAGCATTGTGCTGGGTGAAAGAAGCCAGATGAGGCGCCCTGTTGGTACTGTGGGCTCAGCATAGCATTGAGCTGCCAGCCACAGGCCAGCAGCCCCCCCCCACCCCCCACAAGCCACTTCCACGGGATAATGACGAGGCTCTCTGTACCAGCCGAGTTACAACCTCAGAACTTCTCCTGAGCAGTAGCACGCTGCCCCCCCGGGCCCCTGGGAGTCAGAATAGACTGGTTGGCAGTGGGTTTGAAGGGAAATGCCAAGAACAGACCAATGCAGAGAGACTAGTGTTTGTCAGGTGGCGACCAGGGCCAGGCAGAACCCTGGTGAGGTGACAGTTGAGCACACCAAGTTGTGAGCCGGAAGGTCAGTGGTTCCAAGCCACCGGCAGCTCCGTGAGAGATCTCCCCGGCAATCTGCTCCCATCAATACGACAGCCTAGAAACTTCTGGGGGGCATCTGAGGTCTGTGGTAGTTACCTCATCTGGTGTCAATTTGGGACTTGAGAGGATTAAGAGTGAAGGGGTGGAGTCTAGTCTGTCAATCGGATCACAGCCAATGAGGCCTCTCTGTGGACATGGCCTTCTCCTGGGGATTCTGGGAACTCCTGGATTTTTCCTCCTTGGAGACAGAAGAGACTCTCTCTCTCATGACTCACTCCCTTGAAGGCATTCTACTGACAAGGCACATGGCACAACACTGATAGACCCCACGTGGGGAACCCTGCCAGCGCTGAGATGCTTACAACGCCACTGGATCCAAAGACTTTCTACCCACTGGCCTGTGATCGTTCTACATTCGGCGTCATTGCATGTGTTTCATGAGTCTGAAGAGGACTTTATAGATTGGTGTTGGACATATGGGCTAATACTGGTCTTATGGACTTGGACTGGGTTGGGATGCTTTCTAAATGTACAATTAACCTTGATATAAAACCCTCTCTTGTACACATATGAGTTTCTATGGATTTGTCTCTCTAGTCTGCCCGGACTCACACAGGGTCCCTGTGACTCAAAAATCACCTTAATGGCAGCTAACGAGAAGGGCGACAGAGAGAGAAGTCAGGCCATGCAGGTAAATGGCTCCAGGTTGTTGTTCGTTGCTTTGGGGTCGATTCCAACCACTGGCAGGCCCACATGTGCAGACAAGAGCTTGCTGTTTAATGTGTTATTTTAGCTTTGTGGTTTTGGGGACACACACCAGCAGGACAGACACCACCCTGACATCTCTCCACGCTCCTTAGAAGCAAGGGTGACCCTTCAAGTCCTGTGGCCTTTCTCAGCCTTCTTTTTCAGGTCCCCTTCCGCCAAGAACTCACCACCTGAGAGAGTGTACTGTGCCAGCCTGGCCGATAAACACAAGTGGGATTGATTGAAGGGCCGAGAGATAAGTGGCTCGGTGAGCCTCGCCTTTCTTGTCTCTCGCTCTTTAATCATCGGACCAGTGTGCGGCTGCCTTGCTTGTTCTGTGCCTCAATTTACAGGCTGCACTACCTGTGGGACGCCTAGCCCGTGGACTGTGTCGCTGTAAGTTGAGGTCCCTTTAAGACCACACGAATGAAATTTACATCTCGGGAGCTGGGGGCTAACGGTTGGTGACCTGCCTTGCTGTTTGCTGCCTGTGATGGGATAGCCTAGCTCTCTCTACAGAGGACTACCTGACGGCCCTCAAGACTTGAAGGACAGCCAGTGTCTCACAGCTCTCTCATGGGAGTGAGTTGCACTGAGCCATTTGTACTGCTTTATAATTTAACTGTTCATGTCTTGTATTATATATCTATCTGTTTATAATTTAACTGTTCATTTCTTGTGTTATATCTCTATCTTTATAAATAGATACCTATATAAAATTATCAGCAATCTGGTTTTATCTCTCTAGAGAACCCTGTCTAACACACTGCCCTCCATGATTGGTCCCGCCTTTCCCATTTCTCTTGGACCCAGAGAGAGACAGGTCTTTCAACAGCAGATTGCTCAAGGCAGACACTGAAGCAAAAGGACTGTTCAGGTCTCAGGAGACTCCAGGGGATGTTTTTCAGTTTAAGGTTTAAAGACGATCTCAGGGCAATAGTATTGGGGGTTCATCCATCCTCGAGAATTTGGAATTCATTTTTGCATCCCACCCCCCCGACCTTTGATCACCTGCTTTAGAATCTCTCATGCTAATTGGGGCTGGGCACTATCTAGGTCTTCTGGTCTCCTGGCCCCGGAGCCAGTTAGCCACACATTCCATTTCCTGCTCCTCCCCCTGGCGCTCGATGGAATACCGACGGAGAACGCCTTAACAAATGGATGGAACCCTGGAGGAGCTCATTTTTCTGTGCCAAGAAATTTGGAAGACAGCTACCTGATCAGCCTCCCGCCTGTGTTTGTGTCCAGCCCAAACCAATGTGAACGTGGACATTATAGAATGAGAGCACGGGGGTAAAACTGCCGGGGCTTATTCTTCAGCGATGTTCTCAGCGGTGCATCGGCAGGGACCCGCCAGACATGTTAGCGTCATTCAGAAGAGGACATGAAGCACTGCTGCCGGCAGACGGATCTTGGCCGAGTGAAGAAAATGGCGGAAGGGCGTCCGCTCGTGTTTTAGCGTCGACTGTGTGGGTCACAGCCAGCTGTGGCTAAGGAGGTTACAGAATGCTTCCTGGTGCTCAAGGCCCCTTGGTGGCATGGAGGGTTAAGCACTGGGTTGCTGCCCTCGAGTTTGGTGGTTCAAATTCACCAGTTACACCTTGGGGGCAAACACGAGGCTGCCTTCTCCGGCAAAGACGTGCAATCTCAGAAACCCTTTGGGGACTGCCCACCCCTGTCCCATATGACCAGGACGAGTCAGAATCAACTTAACAGCAGTGGGTTCTCATTGTGCGCCTGCAGAGCCTATACACAGACCAAGAGGCAGTTGTTTGAGCAGAACAGGGGTTCAAACTCAGGCGACGTGTGTGTCGGGGTGGCCTCCTTCCACCATTCCACTGGTTTAATCTGTCTGCTGAGCAAACGATCTAAGAACCAGGCACCCGGGACGGAGGGATGCTGAACCATCGGTGCTGTAGAGATGCATAATCTTGCTCGCTGGAAGTGAGGGGACGTGAAGCAGTTGATGATGATTAACACTTGGAGGCTGTAGCCCTTCAGTGGGGATTGCAGCTCAATGCAAAGAAAACCAGCATCCTCAGAAGCGGGCCCAGAGGTGGCGTCATGGCGAAGGGAGAGAAGGTGGAAGTTGTGTAGGCTGTCTGTCATCTTGCCAGCTCCACAGTCAGTGCTCCCGGAAGCTGCAGGCCAGGGGGTCGAACAGCGCAGGGCACGAGGTCGAGGTGCCGCACAAGCCCTGCCCAGAGGGTCCCAAAGCAAGGGCATTCCTCTGAGGACTGAGGGGGCTGGCCCGCAGCCGTGGCCCGCCCCCCACCTCCTGTGCGCGGGAAAGTTGCTCCATGAGAAGGGAAGGCCGAGGGCCTTTGAGTCAGGGTGCTGCTGGACGACACTAGCGACGCTGCCCAGAGCGCCCAAAAGAACGGACGCTGCGCCCTGCATGAAGTGCAGCCAGAAGGCTCCTCAGCAGCCGCAAGAACGGGGCGGTTTGGGCTCTGATGCGCTGGGCGTGTTGTCAGGGGAGACCCGTCCCTGCAGAGGACACCGGGCTTGGTCAAGTAAAAGGGAGGAAGACCTTCAGGGAGACGGCAGGCACAGTGGCTGTCACAGGGGTTTACACATGGAAAGAGCTGCGAGGATGGTGCAGGCCGGTGGTGTTTGCTTCACTTAGACACAGGGTCGCTGTGACTCATGGCCTGACTTGGGGCACCTAACCACCACCACCAACAACAAGAGGGACTCTTCTCCTGGCCCGGTTGCTCCAGGCGGACAGAGACCAATGGTTGGGCGTGGGTGGCTGCTTGCAAGTTTGTAAGACCCCATCCCCCACATCAGGGACAGGGAACAACGGAAGCACTGAACATGCTAGCAGGCCAAATAACAGGAGTCCCCCTCCCCCGAAACCATGATCCCGAGCCTCCACGTGAACCGGATCCCATGATATTTTGGGTTGCAGGTACTTTTTAATTTTGCTTCTCGTCAATACAAAACACACACACCGTTGCCAACTGGCCTTTGTTACCGGTGCGCCCCTCAGTGGCTGCCTTTGCATTCATCAGCCTCAAGACCCTGCCCTGCCGCTCAGCAGGGTTTTCCCACGGCCGGGAAGGAACTCTGGAGACATGGCCTCTGGAGGCATGGCACGCTTGGCGTTGGGCTGCTAACCCCCAGGTCAGCCGTCTGAAACCGCCAGCTGCTCGGAAGGAAAAAGACGAGGCTTCCTCCTCCCGTAAAGAGTTACGACCTTAGGAACCCACAGACGCGCCTCTACCCTGCCCTCCGGGGCCGCTGAGAGTTGGAAACCCAAGCTCAACTCTCCACGAGCCGTCGCCCAGGCTTCTCCTTCAGCCCTGCAGCCACTTAGAACCTCTGGTCTCTCAACACTCGCCATTCTGGTCTTTGGGTGTTAAGTGAGTGGATTCGTCTGGGTCGACGAGGGAAACAAGTTCAGAAAGACTCAGATGTGTATAAGAAAGAGGTTTATATACAAGAGCACTTGCATCCTGAGAAAACATCCCAGCCCAGTCCAGATCAAGTCCGTAAGTCTGATATTAGCCCATAGGTCCCATACCAATCTATAAAGTCCTCTTCAGACTCACACAACACACGCAATGACTTCGAATGCAGGGGGATCACAGGCCAGTGGGTGGGAAGCCTTGTGGATCTAGTGGCAGTGTAAGCATCTCAGCGCTGGCAGGGGGCTCCACGTGGCTCCTCCAGCTCCCAGGGCTCTGGCTGAATCAGGGTAGCTTCATGTGGCTTCCCATCAGAAATGTCTCACAGGGAGTGAGCAGAGAGAGAGTGTCTCCCCCCTCCAAGGAGGAATCCAGGAATTCCCAGAATCCCCAGGAGCAGTCCGTGCCCACCCAGAGGCCTCATTGGCTATGACCTGATTGACAGCCTAGACTCCACCCCTCCCTCAGAATCCTCAAACTGACGCCCGATTATGGAGCCACCCAGTGAGGTTGTGCAGATCGCCCTTCCAGCTCTCATTTCTCCCCCTGGCGGGGCAGTTTTCCATCGTATGTCTGTACCCCACTCTGCCGTCCCTCCGCTCTGTGGATGGGTCAGCAGCTGTCTCTTCAGGTGGGGGTGGCTGCATTCTGTTGGGTCACTGTGGGTCAGAACTGACCGAGGCCCTACCAGCAACAACGACACGCAGTCCACGTGGGTGTGCACGTCCCCTGCTGAGTGTGCTCAGGTCTTGGGGCGGATGCCTGGGAGTGGAAAGACTGGGTCGTACAGGAGTTCCGTTTCTTTCGTTTCTAGAAACAATAGGATTTTCAAGGCTGGGATTGTTCCGAAGCGGATCCTCAGGTTTGTCTTCTGAGGTCCCTCTGGGAGGTTGGAGCCGGCACCCACTCCACCAGTCCCTGAACACAAACCCGCTAGCTCTGTCTGGACCGGTTAGCTTTTTATGTCAACTTGAACCTGGATGACAGTGTAGGGGTGGAGTCCAACCTGTCAATCAGCCTGCGATGCCTCCTTGGGGGCGTGGCCTTTGTATGAGAGAGACACTGAGAACTTGTTGACTCGAGGCCACCCCACGGGGCAAACACTGTCCAGCCCACTCTCACTGTGAGTCCATGGTGTGGCCTCCGGGTGCCCTGAAGGTCTTCCCGGACAGGGGCTCGCCCACCAGCTCTGGATCAGACAGTGCTCTGCAGTGACTCACCCTCACCAGGTCTTTCAAACTAGACCCTCTGGGTCTGGACGTTCTGCCAACGCCGCCTCCTAGGGGTGACCCGTTAGAACCCCGAGAGAGTCACGTCCAGCATCACTGGGGCTGGGGATTCACAGGGAGCCCACTATGCCAGCTCATAGCTGTCCTGCAGGACAGGGGAGAACTGCCCCTGTGAGTTTCCGAGCCTCTGTTTTCGGGAGGAGAACACCTGTCATCTTCCTGAGGGCCGGAGTGAGAGGGAGGTCATGAGGCAAGGGGTCAACCAGCTGGGCACTGAGTAAGGGGGAGCAGAGGGGAACCGGTGCCCTTGAATGGTGGCACCGGAGAAGACGGCGGGAAGCCCAGAGAACAGACTAGTCTGTCTTGGAAGAAGTACAGACAGAGTGCACCTTAGAGGCGGGGATGGAGAGACTCAACTTCACGTACTATGGACACGTGGTCAGGAGAGACTAGTCCCTGGAGAAGGCCATCGTGCTTGGTAGAGCGGAGGGGCGGTGGACAAGAGGAAGGCTCTCAGGGAGGTGGGCGGACAGTGGCTCAAACACAGGAGTGGTTGTGGGGACGGTGCGGGATCGGATTGGGTGGTGTTTCCTTTCTTTGTGCACGGGGTCGCTATGAGCCACAGCCTCTCTCCATGCCACTTCACAACGACAACATCATCTCCAGTCAACTTGGGGAGGGGTGGAGCCCAGCCTGTCCATCAGGTCACAGCGTGATACCCTCAGTTGGAGGCGTCACAGAGATAAATAGCTTGTTGGAAGCCAGATACACAGACTCTCTGCTTCGTCTTCCGCTGACAAGACACACGGAGCTACACTAGAGCCCTGGAGCTGGAGGCGCTGCGTGGAGACCCATGCCAGGGTTGAGATATGCCCACCGCCACTGGATCCACTAGACTTGCCACCCACTGGCCTGTGATCTTCCTGCATCGGGCGTCATTGCATGGCTGCGTGAGTCTGAAGAGGAATGTATGGACTAGGATCGACAGATAGGGTAATATCACACTTGTGGACTTGATCTGGACGGGGCTGGGATGTTTTCTCTGTATGCAATTGCTGTTTTCTATAAAGCTCTTTCTTACACACATATGAGTGTCTATGAATTTGTTTCTCTAGTCCACCCGGACTAACACAATGACTAGAGCCATTTACTTTTTCTGGGATCAAAGTGACCCCCGTGCCCCCCTCAAATGCAGAAGGAGCCATGTGTACTGTGATGCCCGGGGTGTTGCCGGGAGGTGGGAAGCCAATCCCTCCGGTATGGTATTTCAAGTATGAGCAGGTAGAAGGACCTGCCATGCGCTTCTAAAATAACAGCCCAGTAACAGCCATGTGGACAGCAGTGCGGTCTGATAAAGGAAGGCGAGCCCCTCAGGTGGGCGCCCAGTGCCATCAACTCGATTCGGACTCACCGCGACCTAGACTGCCCTGCGGGATTGCTGCCTCCTCCACGTGTAGGCGACCGGAGCGGCAAGGAAGATAGATGCTTGGCAAGATGGGCTGACACAGTGGCTGCAGCAAGCTCAGCTAGAGCTGGGGTGAGGAGGATGGAGCAGCACCGGGAGCGGTCTCATTCTGTCACCCGTGGAGTCTGTGGGCTGAGGCCTGTCTCAACGGCGGGTCCTAACGACAATATCTTAGTGACTTCAGGTTTTGTCCCAGCTCTGTCCCGGCCACACAGCGCCGAGGCTGGGGACCCAGACATCAGCTGTGCTCAGGCTCAGACCCACGGGCAGGCGCGGACAGAGAGGAACAGGGGTGCCCCTCGAACAGGTGCTGGAGGGCGGATGTGGCAGCTGAGCAGCGGGTCTGCTTGGGCTGGGGGGCCCTGGAGTGGGGAAGACAGACAGCAGGTCTCGGTGGGTGGGGGAACATGGGTCCCGGAAGCAGGACTAGAAGGAAAGAGGGGGCAATGAGGTATCTGTGTGGGCAGCTCCATCTGCGAGGGGAAATCGAGGCAGGTTGCTCAGGCCCACCTAGTGCAGGACATGCTCTGCCCCTCGTCCTGTGTTTCAGGGCCCTCCGGGGAGTCTCCTCCTGTGTTTGGGGTTCGAGTCCCGTCCGGCTGATCCCTGGGCCCCTCAGCTGTGGTCCCTCTGCCCTTCCCTCTTGCTCCCTAAGAAGGACACAGGACTCGGGGATATCTTGGATCTGTGGCTGGTGTGAATCTGGGTCGCATCAGAAAGGCAGAGTTCCGGGTAGGGAAACGGAGGCACAGGGGCAAACGTGTCACCTGTCTTTGCTGCCAGAGGAACAGGAAAATGAGACCCCCATGGGCAATCCCCCAGACTCCTCCTACCCCCAGTCGCCCCCGACCCCTGAATTCTTGAGAATCAGGCTCTTAGGGGCTCCTTCACAGCCTCTGACACCGCTTCTATCCCGAGCTGTGTGTGTGGGCGGGGAGAGGGGGGAGGGCTCTTTTCAGGGTCCAGTGGGGAAACTGAGGCCCGGAGAGCAGCTCAGGGTGGTGAAGTTCCCTTCCAGACAGGGCATAGACTTTACTCTCTGCCTACAGGAGCCAGTGAGTTTAGGTTTTGGCCATGCCTCAGTTTCCCCATCTGACAGCCAGTCGTTGGTGTGAGGATAAAGCACTTTGTTATTGTATTGTGACTCCCTGGTCTTGGGGTTCTGGGCACACGGGGGCAGGATGAGGACAGGAGCCCCTGCCCTGGGAGGCAGGGCAGCCTGGGAGACATCCCCTGCAGGCCCTGCCCTGAGTGTGTCCCAGGATGAGCCGAGTGCATCCCAGTGTGAGCTCAGTGTGTCCTGGTGTGAACTGTGTGTCCCAGGGTGAGCTGAGCATGTTCCGCTGTGAGCTGTGTGCCCTTGGTGTGAGCTGAGTGTGTCCCAGTGTGAGCCTGTGTGTCCCAGTAAGCCGAGTGTGTCCCAGTGTGAGTTCAGTGTATCTCAGTATGAGCTGAGCATGTTCCAGTGTGAACTGTGCACCCTGAGTGTGAGCTGAGTGTCTCAGTGTGAGCTGAGCATGTTCCACTATGAGCTGTGTGCCCTGGGTGTGAGCTGAGTGTGCCCCAGTGTGAACTGAGCATGTCCTAGTGTGAGCTGTGTGTCCCAGTAAGCTGAGTGTGTCCCAGTGTGAGCTGTGTGCCCTGGGTGTGAGCTGAGTGTGTACCAGTGTGAGCTGAGTGTATCTCATTGTGAGGTGAGCATGTCCCAGTGTGAACTGTGCACCCTGGGTGTGAGCTGAGTGTCTCAGTGTGAGGTGAGCATGTCCCAGTGTGAGCTGTGTGCCCTGGGTGTGAGCTGAGTATGTCTCAGTGTGAGCTGAGCATGTCCCCGTGTGAACTGTGTACCCTGGGTGTGAGCTGAGTGTGTCCCAGTGTGAGCTGTGTGCCCTGGGTGTGAGCTGAGTGTGTCTCAGTGTGAGCTGAGCATGTCCCCGTGTGAACTGTGCACCCTGGGTGTGAGCTGAGTGTGTCCCAGTGTGAGCGGTGTGCCCTGGGTGTGAGCTGAGTGTGTCATAGTGTGACGTCAGTATATCTCAGTGTGAGCTGAGCATGTCCCAGTGTGAGCGGTGTGCCCTGGGTGTGAGCTGAGTGTGTCTCAGTATGAGCTGAGCATGTCCCAGTGTGAACTGTGCACCCTGGGTGTGACTCAGTGTGAGCTGAGCATGTCCCAGTGTGAGCTGTTTGCCCTGGGTGTGAGCTGAGTGTGTCCCAGTGAGTTCAGTGTATCTCATTGAGAGGTGAGCATGTCCCAGTGTGAACGGTGTGCCCTGGGTGTGAGCTGAGTGTGTTCTGGGTGTTAGCTAAGCATGTTCCAGTGTGAGCTGCCACAGACCCATCTGGGCCTGGAACCAGGCAGGTCCCCTAGCCCAGCACCCTGGTCGCCCACCAGAAATAAATACAATCGGAATTTTGTTATTAAATCGGCGTGATTTTTACTGGATTCCAACAGATACAGAGTGGGAGGGGTGGAGGCCCGGGTCTGGGGTCCTATGGGGCAGGGAGGGGTCTGAGGGGCAGGAGAGCCAGCCGGGCACTCTGCTGACCCTGAAGCTGCCGGGAACGCACCCCGTCCGTCTCTGATGAGGCTAAAGGCACTTGGGATGTTGTACCGAGGGGCCCTCGGGGTTGTCAGGGCAACAAGGTCAGGCAGAGACCGAGGGGACAAACTCAGGGGGAAGTTTGGGGCCGGAGGACACCCCTGCCCTGGCCCCTCGCCTGTGCCTCGTCACCCACTGGGGCAGGGGTGTGAAGAGCGCTGTGTTCATGAGACCGGCAGGACCAGGGCTCTGGGCACACAGCACTGAGCTTGGCCCTCAGACCCGTGTGACAGAGGCTATTGACCATCCAGGTGGTCCTCAGCTGGCAGCCGAAGTCACAAAGCTCTGCTCTGAGAAGGGACTTCCCACAAAGTCTGTGAGGACACTGTGTGTCTACCCTTCTGGGACAAGTGACCAGCATCTTTTCTGGCCGAGGTCAGGCCCCGCTAGCTTTCCTGTTACCTTGCCCTCACCCCCACACTGAGGCCGAGGTGGGAACCAGGCTGGGTGACTCAGTCACGAAGGGACCTGTCTGGTGTCGGAATGCTCCTGCCGAACTGCAGCTCCGGTTTGCTTACCCCAGGTGATGGGGTGCTCACCACCTCTGGAACAAGAGGGCAGAGGCTTTGGGGAGCTCTCCTTTAAACGGAGCCACTATCTACTCATGACCCCATGACCCCCTGGTCCTCGATCTACCCCTCCCTCTTCTTCCAGCCACCCGGCCACATGCTGGCCCGGCCCCTCCACTACTCACTGGGCCCTGCAAGCACCCACACCCTGCAGCCTCCTCGCCAGGAGCCTCGTGTCGGGGCCACCCTGGGGCTCAGTGTAGCCTGGTTCTATGGTTAGTGTGGTCACTCTGCCTGGCCTGTTGAAGAGACACCCTTGGGACTGAGGGCCCCTCCCACTATCCGGTGCCAGAGAGAACAGGAACGGCAGCTTTGAGGGCGATGGAGGTTACTGGGGGAACCTCTATCCTGTGAGCCTGGAGCAGGGGCCCTGGGTGCAGGCATTGAAGCACATTGGGGGTGCCTGGTGTGCATTGGGCCTGCAGGCTGAGGCTGACGCCCAAAGGCCCCGCCAGGTGCACTCTGATGAGCTGTATGTGTCTCGGGGGTGAGTAGAGTGTGTCCAACACATGAGCTGTGTCCCAGGTGTGAGCTGTGAGTCCCAGGTGTGAGCTGTTTGGGTCCCAAGTGTGAGGCGTGTGTCCTAGGTGTGAGCTATATGTGTCCTGTGTATGATCTGTGTTCTGGGTATGAGCTGAATATCTTAGGTAGGAGCTGGTGTGTCCTGTGTGTGTGTGCTGAGTGTGTCTTGGGTGTGAGCTGTGAATGTCTCAAGGATGCAGATTGCCTCAGGTGTGAGCTGTGTGTGTCCAGGTGTGTGTCCTGTGCCTGGTTGTAAGCCAAGCATGTCTAGGCATGAGCTGAGTGCTTCGAGATTGTGAGCTGAACATGCCCCAAGTGTGAGCTGCGTGCCAGGTGTGAGCTGTGCGAGTCTTAGATGTGAGCTGAGTGTGTCCCAAGTGTGAGCAGCGTGTGCCTCAGGTGTGAGCCGTGCATTCTCCCCGAGAGAGTCCCATGTGTCCTCATGGTACTTCTGGCTCTGGGTGGTGACTCGGGTGTGAGCTGCCAGTAGCAGGTGTGAGCCGTGCATTCTCCCGGTGAGAGTCCCATGTGTCCCATGGTGCCTCTGGGCCCGGGGGGTGTCCCAGGTGTGAGCAGTGGGTCTGTGCTGGTGGGCCACCGTGCTTGGGGTGTGAGGTGGGCCATGCCCAGGTGTGGAAATTCCAGATTCTCTGCAGGTCACCCTTCCTGGCCTCTACCCCCTACCTCCCAGGCTCCTGGAGGACTTTCAGAGGGTCCAGACAGATGTCAATCACCTCCCACACAGGGGTGAGTCCTGCCCAGGGCCCTTGCCCCAGTGGCTGTCCCACCTGGTGGTAAGCTGTATGTCTTCAGGGCTCTGGTGTCCCAAAGCCCCCACGCCCACCCCAGGCTTGACAGAAGGATGCCCACCGACAGCCTAGCATGGTGGGGGCGTGGCGTGCCCATCCCGGGCAGGTGGGGCAGGAAGAGCCGGGTGGAACCCTCTAGAATCACAATTGAGAAATTGCGAAAGACGCCTCCTCCCCCAGGAACACGACCGGGCCCTGTGGTTGCGTGTCAACAACGAAGGGGAAGTCCTGTGGGGTGGGGGGGCGGCTCCTGGCCGCGGGCCCCCTCCCCACCCCCACCCCCGGACGGTGCACAGGCAGTGGGCCGGCGGCCGCTCAGATCATCTTCATGTTGAACTTGCGCGCGCCGCCCTGGCCGGCCGCAGCCGCCGGCCCGTCCACCTTACGGAAAGAGTACTCCACCGAGAAGTGGTTCTTGTGCTGCCCGCGGCCGCGGCTCCACACGAAGAGCAGCAGGAAGCAGAAGAGGACGACGCCCAGGAAGGTGATGCAGCCCATGGCGGTGGACACTAGGATGGTAGTCAGGTCCAGCGGGAAGCGAACGGCCGCCTGCGTCTCGTTGCGGCCCTCGCCCGGGGTCCGGTTGGTGGCCGGCTCGGCCTGCACGCTCAGCGTGGCGAAGTAGGTGTCGTTGCCGCCCGCGTTGCTGGCCACGCACGTGTAGGTGCCGCTGTCCTGCGGCTGCGCGTCCCGGAGCTCCAGGGCGCCGTCGGGCCGCACCCGGGCGCGGCCGGCGCTGGCGGCGGTCACCACGTGGCGCTGCGGCGTCACCCAGGCCACGGTGGGCGCCGGCTCGCCCTCGGCGCGGCACAGGAAGCGCACGTCCTCGCCGGCGGCCACGCTGGCCTGCTGCAGCCGGCGCTCGCGGATCTGCGGCTTGCGGCACACGAAGTACTCGAAGAGGGCCGAGTCGGGCAGGTCGCGCAGCGCGTCCCCGCGCACCTCGGCCGGGGTGGCGCAGGCGGGCAGGCGCCCGTCGAAGTTGAGCGTCTTGCGGCGCTGCGCGATCCACAGCAGGCGGCAGTCGCAGGCCAGCGGGTTGCCGTCCACGCGCAGCGTCTCGAGCGTGTTGACCGAGTGGAAGGTGCACTCCTCCAGCGTGGAGAGCAGGTTGTTGGAGAGGTTCAGCAGGCGGATCTGCCGCAGGCCCAGGAAGGCTTGCGGCTCCACCACGGCCAGCAGCGCGCCGGCCAGGTGCAGCTCGCGCAGGCGGACCAGGTCCCGGAAGGAGCCGCGCGGCACGGTGCTGATGGGGTTGAAGGACAGGTCGAGGCGGGTCAGGTGCGCCTGGTGGCTGAGCGCGGCGGCCGGCACGGCGGTGATGTTGGTGTGCGTGACCGACAGCGAGGTCAGGTTGAGGCCGCGCAGGCTGCCCGCCGCCACCTCCTCCAGCAGCGGCCAGTGGTCGATCTCCAGATGCAGCAGGCTCGGCAGCTTCTGGAAGTTCTGGTCCTCCAGGGCGGCGATGGCCAGGTGGCGCAGGCGCAGGGCGCCCAGGCCGCGCAGGTGGCCCAGCGACTCGGCCGACAGCGCCGTCAGGTTGCAGCGCTCCAACGTCAACTCCTCCAGGGCCAGCAGGCCGGCGAAGGCGCGGCGCGAGATGAAGACCAGGTCGTTGTCGCCCACCTCGAGGCGCTGCAGGCTGCGCAGGTCCTGGAACGTGTAGTCCAGCAGGATGACCAGCCTGTTCTCGCTCAGGTCCAGCAGCGTCAGGTTGGCCAGGCGCGTGAAGACGCCCGGCGGGATGAGCTTCAGCTGGTTGCGCCGCAGCCGCAGGACCCGCAGGCGCGGCAGGTTGTCGAAGGCGCCCGGCTCCACGTGCGCGATGATGTTGTCGCTCAGGTCCAGCTCCTCCAGCAGAGGCAGCGCCGCCAGGTCGCCCGGGTTCAGGCAGCGGATGCGGTTCCGGCTGAGCTCCAGCAGGCGCGTCTCGGCCGGGATGCCGTCGGGCACGGCGGTCAGGCGGCGGCGCGGGCAGGCCACAGCGCGCGTGGGGACCGTGCACTCGCAGCGGGCCGGGCAGCCCTGCGCCGGCGGCGGGGCCGCGGGCAGCAGCAGCAGGTGCAGGCTCAGCACACGCAGCCAGCAGCTCATGGTGCGCACTCTGGGCCTAGGGCCGCGCCACCATCCTCCTGCGGGGCACCTGCGGGCGAGGGGGCGGAGCGTGAGCGGAGTCCCAACCACGCCCCGCCCCACCCCGCCCCGAGAGACCCGCCCCCCACAGGCCCGTGTAGGTAGGGCGCACGGGTGGTGTGGGCTCCTGGAGCAGTTTCATGTCTCCGCTCTCCGTCTGCCCCCAGTGCAAGTTAAACCAAATGGGCGTGGCTGCGTCTTTCCCTGGATGCTCTCTGACCCCGGGCACAGTGGGGGTAGGGGACCGGGCCACCCCACGGTTGGGTGCGATCCATGGGCCGAGTTTTACAGACGGATCCCCAAGCCTCTCTTCCTGTTCTGGAAGCTCCGCCAAACCGCATGCTGGATCCAAGCAACATGCCAGCCCCTTGGCACAGACCAGTGGCCGAACCAAGCCAGGGCCGCTGCTTGGAAAACAAACGCAACCGTGCACCCCGCAGCCCGTTGGCATGCTGAGTGTCTCTATAGAAGAGCGCAGAGCTGCCTCATTTCCAAAGCTGTACTCCCGTTTCTCCTCCCGTTGACAGTTCCACACTCACCCAGAGACACCACGGCTCCTTCTCTACCAATAAACCCCCAAATCCCCCACAAACCACAAACCCACGGCCACTGAGTCAATTCCGACTCATTGTGACCCCCATCTGAGCTGTGATTCTGTACCAGAGCAGACAGCCTCCTCTCCCATGTTTCAGCTGGTGGGTTTGAACTGCCCTCCTCATGGTTGGCAGCTCAATGCCTAGACCACGGAGCCACCAGGACGCCACCTCTTCTGCATTAAAAAAATAAATCTCAGTGCTGTTGAGTTGATTTTGACTCACAACGACCCCACAGGACAGGGCAGAACTGCCCCTGTGGGTTTCTGAAACCGTGCCTTGTCCTTCTCCCTGGAGCAGCTGGTTTTGACCTGCTGACCTCGCATCCAGTGAATAACCACGATGCCTGCCTTACTCTCCAGCCTCCTTCCTTCCATCTGCACTGAAGCTGAGGATTCGGACATTCTTCCCCCATAGACCCACGGACCAGCGCCTCCTCTCCGCCGTGTGTCCAGGACAGACGTGTCCCCAGCAAATGGCACACACACACTCATGGCAGCAGGTCCCAGGACAGACACAGGTGGCAACACCCCGAGCGTCCATCCACAGATGGCAGGGTCACAGCTGTGCTGGCCACCCCCACAGAGGAATGTTACACAGCCAGGACGAAGAACAAGGTCCCACGGAGCTGCCACATGGACGAACCTTGACCATGTCAAGCTGAGCAGGCAGGCTGACACAGGGTCACACATTGGGCCGAACAAACTACGTGGGGACCAGAGATGTGTCTGGGTGTCTGGGTGACTGCTCGGGGGTGGGGGCAGGGGGACAGTGAGTCAGGTGCATGGTGGTGGTGGGTCTGGAAAAGTGGAGAATGAAGAGGGAGACCCTTGCCATGTTGCTGCAGCCCTGGTCTGATGGCACGCATCCCCTGCTGTTTTTACTCTGGAAACCCTGAAACACATCAACGGCCAAGCAGTCAGCCTGTGAAGGAGGGGGCAGCAAAAAAGAAGAAGAGCCCCCCCAGCCCCACTCCCCACCCTGCTTGCACGTGCACACACACACACACACACGATGGACTGACACAGTGGCTGCGATAACGGGCTCAGAGAAAACAAGGAGGGCACAGGACCGGGCGGTATATACATCAGGTCACTGTGAGTCGAAACTGACTTGGGAGGCCCCAGCCGCATCAGCAAGATCGTGGGACCCTGCAAGGTTGTGCCTTGGATGGTCCGGTGACCGGGGAGGAACCTGTGAGGAGGTGGCCCTGGGATCGAGGGCTAAAAGGTGGGCAGGAAGGTGCCTGATGTAATTCCTGGGGGCAGGGTGCTCGGGGCAGGGGAAGAGCCAGTGCAAAGGCCCTGGGGTGAGGCTGTGGCAGAGTGACGGTGGGAGGGGACAGCAGAGGCTTCGGCCAGATGGCCTGGGGCTGTGGGGGCCGGGAGGGAGGGACAAGGCCCAGCTGTTCTCGGTGGCCCGCTGGGTCTCCAGCTCCCCCACCCTTGTCCCAATATACTTGGCTACAGCCCAGACCCTGGGGGCCAGGGTGGGAGAGGGAGCAAACAGCCAGCTGGTGGCTGGCTGGCGGCTGCCCAGTCCCTTCAGCTTGGCTGCCTCCATGTGCCAGGTGGTTATTTTCAGCATCTTGGCAGCTGAAGGCCCCAGGCAGCCCCCCGGCCCCTTTAAGCTTCAACACGCTGGCATTCTTTCAGGCTGGGAGGCTGTGGGGCAGCTCCACCTCCTTGCGCCATGTTGAGGATTTGAGATGGAACGTGTCCACGTGGAATCCCAGGATTAATGGCCAGCGAGGGGACTCCTGTGCCGTCTGTGGGGAAGTGGTTTGTACCTGGCCTCGTGGTGGGAGCCCTTGGCATTGAACCTAACCAAAGGTCAGAGGTTCGAAGCCATCAGTCACTCCTAGAGAGAAAGATGAGGCTGTCTGTTTCTGTAAAGCTTTATCGCCCGAGGGGCAGTTCTCTGTCCCATAAAGTGGCCAAGTCAGAATCTACTAGACAGCAAGGGGTTTGTTAGTTTGGGAGGCAGGAGTGTAACTGCTGGAGTCGCTGCCTGGAAGAAATGGCTCACATACTCGGCTGTTAACTGTCAAGTTGGAAGTCTGAGTCCACGTAGGGTGGCCCAGGAAGAAGGACCTGTGTGTCTGCTCCCCGAAGATAAGCCAGGGAACCCTGATGGGGTCACATTGCCCCCAGCAACCCCAAGAGTCAGAGAGGAATCTTAGGGGCCAGTAAGTGACTGTTTGAAGGGGAGGAACCACCCCGAAAAATGGACGCGGCAAACAGCGGTCATCAGCATCACTGCATGGTCCACGGGGGAATGGGAGGATCGCCTGATGTTTTTTGCTATGCATAATCTCGAAGGCGAATACAAAGAGGTTCATCACCGCCAATGAGTCGATTCTAACCCACAGAGGACCCTAGTGGGCGTAGCAGAACCATCCCTGCAGGTTTCCCAGACTGGAACTCTTTAAGGGCTAGACAGCCTCATCTTTCTTCCGAGGAGTGTCTGGTGGGTTTGAACTGCGGACCTTGTGGTGAAGCAGCCCAACGCATAACCCACTGCACCACCGGGGCCCCTTCCGAGTCCCTGAGAACAACAGCAAAAGAAAACACAATCTCTCAAAAGAATTAAGAAAGGCCCATGTCCAGGAGTCAAAGGGCATTCATAGAGGTCTAAAGACAGTCGTGTACATATGTAAATATATTTATATATGATGATGGGGGAATAGATTTATGTGCATATGTTTATAGGTTTAGTATTAAGGTAGCAGATGGATATTGCCCTCTAATCGAGTACTCCCTCAACGCAAGAAAACTTTGTTCATTAAACTGGCATTCCATGACGCTCACCTTCCCAACATGATTGCTGAAGACAAAGCGGGTGCATAAGCAAATGTGGTGAAGAAAGCTGATGGTGCCTGGTTAACAAAAGATACAGTGTCTGTGGTCTTAAAGGCTTGAAGGTAAACAAGCAGCCATCTAGCTGAGAAGCAACAAAGCCCACATGGAAGAAGCACACCAGCCTGTGCGATCATGAGGTGTCAATAGGATCAGCTGTCAGGCATCAGAGCACAAAAGAACCATATCATTGTGAATGAGGGGGAGTGTGGAGTGGAGACCCAAAGCCCATCTGTAGGCACTGGACATCCCCTTACAGAAGGGTTGTGGGAAGGAGATGAGTCAGTCAGGGTGCAGTGTAGTAACGATGAAACATACAACTTTCCTCTAGTTCTTTAATGTCCCCTCCCCCCACGATCATGACCCCAATTCTACCTTACATATCCGGCTGGACCAGAGCATGTACACTGGTACAGATAGGATCTGGAAACGCAGGGAATCCAGGACAGATAAAGCCCTCAGGACCAATAATGAGAGTAGCGATACCAGGAAGAGAAGGGGAAAGTGGGGGAGAAAGGGGTAACTGATCACAATGATCTACATATAACCCCTTCCCAGGGGGGCTGGATAACAGAAAAGTGGGTAAAAGGAGACATCGGACAGTGTAAGACATGAAAAAATAACAATTTATAAATTATCAAGGGTTTGTGGGGAGGGAGGGGAAAAATGAGGAGCTGATATCAAGGGCTCAAGTAGAAAGAAAATGTTCTGAGAATGACGATGGCAACAAATGTACCAGTGTGCTTGACACCATGCATGGATGGATGGATGGATTGTGATAAGAGTTGTACGAGACTGGTTTCTCCTTGTTCTCGCTCACTCAGTCACCCCACAAACACTGCTGGGCTCCTCTGTGATCAGCGTGCCCATGCCAACTCAGAGACCCCAGAGGGTGACCGGCACGGGCAGCCACCGACTCTCTCCCGAGGAGCAGCTGATGGAGGGTACAGGGGTGGTGGTGGTGGTGGTGGAGGGGGTGTGGATATTCCTTTGTTAGGGCTACGAACGCCAAGTGCCACACACTGGGTGGCCTCGGAGAACAGGGGTGCATTCTCTCACAGTCCTCGAGGCCGGGGCGTCTGTAGTCAAGGACCCTGCTTCTTCGGAAGGCCCCAGTGTAGGATGGCGGATCCTCTTTTCCAGCGACCGGCGGCTGCCGGCGCGCCACGGCCACCCCAGGCTCGGCCTCAGTCTCCTCACGGCCCTGGGTGTTCCAGCTCTTACCAGGGAGGCCGGCACGAGCCGTGGCCTTGTTAGCCGCCTCCTCCGTGTGCGGTCGCTGGACGGTGACGGGGGAGACCGGGGTAGACCCGGTGCGTTTGAACGGGGTGCTGGGCGAGACTGTGGGAGGTGCCGAGGGCTGCTGGAAGAGCCAACGCGTCCGTCAGTCTTGGAAGAGGTGCAGTCAGAGTGCTCCTCGGAGGCAAGACTTCGTCTCACGGACTTTGCCCTGCTGTCAGGAGAGACGGGTCCCCGGAGAAGGACAGCGCGCTCGGTAAAGTCGAGAGGCCGTGAAAAAGAGGAAGGGCCTCGACGAGACGGACGGACGGACCTCGTGGCTCAGACACAGGAACCACCGTGAGGAGGGTGCAGGGCAGGTCGGTGTTTCATGCTATCGTGCGTGGTGCCGCGGGGACTCAGAGCCAGCTGGGTGCCACCTAACCACCACATGGGTGAGGCCAGGATCCCGGGTGGGTCATCCATTCAATCCCACCCACCACTCGGAAGGAGAAAGGTGAGTCTCAGAATCCCTCCAGAGGGCCGCTGTGGGTCTAAGCCGCCCCCAGGGCCGCCCAGCAAGGCTCCACTTGCTTGCCAAGGGTGGTGCAGACAGCGCGAGCCCTAAGCTGCTGACCGAGAGGTTGGAGGTCTGGGTCCACTTCGAGGGGCCACGGAAGAAAGGCCTGGTGAACCCCAAGAAACAACCGGCCTCTGAAAACCCCATGGAGCCTGGCCAGTTCCTCTGATACAGGCACCAGGCAGCGTAACAATACCACCTTGAAGACTCCTGTTTCCACGCAAGGCCACGTTCCAGGTGCCGGGTGCGGACCGGGACAGATTCCCTCGGGGGACAGAGGTCAACAGTGGGGCAGGCATCTCCTGGGCGGTGGCAGCAGGACATGGCCTTCTTGGAAAGGCCATGTGACCGAGGAAGTAAACAAAGACATGGCCTAGAGCCTGTTGGGATATTAGGACAGAGAGTCCGCTCGCACTCCTGCCACCCTCCAGGACAGGGGAGATCTGCCTCTGTGGGCTCTGGGGTTGTGAGTCTTGATGGGAGCAGACAGCCTCATCTTTGTCCTATGGAGCGGCTGGTGGATTCGAACTACTGGCCTCGTGGTTGGCAGTCTGGTGCTAAAACCACAGCACCATTGGGCTCCCTCAACAAAACCCTGGTCAAACTCACCGGCAGGGAGTCAGCTCTGACTTACAGCGACACCCCAGGGCAGGGGAGAACTTCCCTGTGGTTTTCCGAGGCTGCAGAGATTTCCTGGGGCAGACAGCCTCATCTTTCTCCTGTGAAGCAGCCGGTGAGTTTGAACCAGGGTGAGTTAGTAGCCAGGGACTCGCTGGACAGACAGAAGGTGAGGGCCTCAAGAATTGCTTGGGGAGGAAGACACCATTCCACTGGTAACAGGGATGTTTGTTTGGGGCAGAGACCCGGAAGCATGTGAAAGCAGGGAGCTATGCGAAGACCAGTGAGGAGGCAGCCCAGGGCTGCAGCAGGGGCCGGAGCTGGGTGGGGAGCGAAGATCCCAGTGAGCAGGAGGAGGGAGTGGATGCTGGTGTCAGAGGGAGGGAAACAGAACGTCGGTTTACAAATGGAAGTTGTGGTCTCGTTAAGTTGCAAGCAATTGTAAAACAACATCTCTCTCACAGCAATTCTATCCACTGGCGTCGTCTTCTCAGACTCACTGTCCCAGAGCCAATGCCGACTCACGGCGACCTGTAGGACTCACTCCACCGGAGCAGGACGCCCTGTGTTCTCCCAGGTTAAGCTCATCCTTAAAACTTACATTCCACACCCTCAGGGGGTGAGTAGGATGAGTCTTAAAGCAACGAGGTGCCACGCATATTGGTCTGGACCCATCTGGGAAAAAAGAGAGGATTTCCCAGGAAGAATCCGAGGAGGAAGCCGACTGCAGGGCGAACGGGCTCCGTGAATCATGGCTGCCTTTGCCTGGAGACGAGAGAAACTAGATAGTGCCCAACATGCCCACCATAGACACTTTTTTTTTTTTTTAATTTTAAGCCGGGACACAGGAGATGGGTCCCGACAGAAACGGGGAGGGAGGTAGAACACAACTTCAAATTCTAAGAGAAACCAGACTTACTGGATCTACTGAGGCTGGAGGAGTCTCCGAGACGGAATTCCCAAGTTGCTGTGCACATCTGGAAGCAGAAGTCTCCTCTTGGGAGAAACAGTTTCGCTCAAAGCGGAAAGGTTGTCACCAGTAAGTGGAGCATCCTTTTGAAGCTGCATTTTCCAAAGTTGGAGAGATCAGCCCCACCCTGAGGGGGCGGGTAGCTGGAATGATTGGCGGAGGGGGGTGCTGGGAAAGCAGATGCCTACACTTTATCCTGGATGAGGCGCTAAAGTACAAAAGGTTTTCATCGTCAGACGCTGGCAATTGGAAGAAGGGCAGCCAGAGCGCTCCTCAGGATGGCGGGGCTGTACTTTGGACGTGTGGTCAGGAGAGACCAGTCCCTGGGGAAGGACGTCGTGCTCGGGAAAGAGGAGGAGCCGCAAGAATGAGGAAGGCCCTCAGGAGGGACACGGTGGCTGCAACACCGGGCTCAGGCACGGGGTCGCAGTGGGGTCGCAGTGGGTGGGGGTGGACTCAACAGCAAGGCGGGTGATGGGCAGCATTTTTTTGTTGTTGTTCTGAAAAGCAACGCGGTAGACCTAACACGCTGGGGAGCCTATGCTTTAAACAATCGTTGATTTAGGACCTGAGGGATAGACAGCTAGGAGCCCTGGGAGGTACTGAGTTGCAGCTAACTGCAAGGTCAGCAGTTCAAACTCCCTCGCTGCTCGGAGGGAGAAAGAGGAGCCACTCTGCGTTGGTAACGATGTCCAGCCTCAGGAACGTGCAGGGCCAGTTCAGCTCTCCCCTCGGGGGTTGCTCTGAGTCGGACATGTCTCCACGGCAGTGAGTTTGGTTTAGCTTTAGGCAACATCTCCTCTGAACCCGAGGATCAGGCTGGGGGTGGGGAGAGGGGCAGGGAGCATAAGCGAACCGAAGTGAAGCCGGGACGGGAACAGAGCGAGTGGACACACTGATCAGCATGTCTAGAAACAGTGGACCGGGAGTGTGGGCTGAGCTGTGTACTTTTTTGCCCAAAATAATATCTAAAAAGATCTATCTCCTTCTCGAAGGCCAGGGCTAAGATGCAGAAGGTTTCTCACAAGTAACAAGAAGTGGAGGCTCTGGACCACAGTGACTGTGATAGAGTCTCGGGAGTGGGACCGGTGACCTTGGATGACAAGGGGCTCCTCTCCAGCCCTCGCCTGTCACAAAGCTTGAAGGCCAGTCCTCGGCGGTGGCGCTGAGTGCCTCCCGGTAATTACTCCATCTCCAGGATAAGAGGCTGGCTGATCCCCGGGCACTCGGCGGGGGACGTGCGTGCTGTGACCTACTTTTTCAACTCTAACCTCTCCCCACGGCCCAGCCCTGTCATCTGCACCGCGGGGTGTTGGAGGAGGGCAGTGAACAGCTGGGCTGAGGCTTCTGATGACCGCCACTCACCCCCACCCCACGCCCTTGGGGTCTGGCCTATTCACCACTTAATAACAGTCTGGTCCTTGGAAAGGAGATCTACCTCCAGAGCCCAAGTTCAATCCCTCCATGGCCTCTCTGACCCTCAGTTTCTCCTGGCCAGGACTGGGACATGGGTGGAAGGCCACAGGAGGATGGCAGGCAAGATGTCCTTGCCCCCAAGCCCCGATTCCAGTTGCTAAGGGGCTGGACCACCTGAGCAGGTGGGTGGCCTTCTCTGGGGTCAGAGGCTTGGGGTGCCCTGACCCTGCTCCCATTCCAACCCTGATGGAAGCCCAACCCAGGACCTAGGATCTTCCAGGAGCCTCAGGAGAAAGATGAGGCCACCTGACCCCACAAAGGCCGACAGTCTCTCACACCCCACACCCCAGGCCGCAGCAGCTCCCCCCTGGGCTGGAGGCTTCACAGGAGTTGGAACCAACTTGACAGCAGGGGGGTTGGTTTGGGGTGAGGTGGGTTGAGTGATTCCGGAATCCCAGACCCATACTAGGCCCTTTCCAGATCAGACCCCCTGAGCATCACCCCCCCCCCCACCCCACAAGCCCATGTTCCAGATGAGGCCACTGGCTGCACCTAACGCTTGTCCAGTCCTCTCTCGATGCCCGGCTCGTTCATTTCCTGTTTTGTTTTTCCTTCACTCAGCCACTCCATGGACTGGCCATCTGCCAACAGGGACCAGACCCACTCCTGGTGACCCAGCGTGGACCAGCGCAGGCCAGAGCCCGCAGGATTCTCCATGACCGGGTGTTCAGGAGGAGGACAGCTAGCTTCCTGGCAAACGGCAGAGGGTCTCAGCCCAAACCCACTGCTGCGGAGCCAGCAGACAGCCAAATGCTGCCATCGAGTCGATTCGGATGCATGGCGACCCTACAGGGCAGGGCAGAACCGGCCCTGCGGGTTTTTGAGCCCGAAACTCTTTACAGGAGTAGAAAGCCCTGCCTTTCTTCTGCGGAGAAATTCCGATTTCAAACTGCTAGTCTGGGTTAAGGAGAGACCGTGGCACAGAGGAACACTCCCCAGGAAGTGGGGGTTCCCACTAAGTCCCCCACCTTTGCCATGGGGCTTGGAATGAGCCACACCTTCACTGTACTGGCTACCCCCCTCCTGGCTCCCTCTCCCTTCCCCGGGACAATGTCCATTCCTTGAAGCCCAGGCCGCCATCTGCCCCCCACAGGCTACAGCCTGGGGACAGTCCACCAGCTGGGCACAAGCGCCTGGGTGTGTGTGTGTGGGGGGGGTGCTCTGCGCACGTGCATGACCCTTCGGACAGGCGACATGTGTTTCAAGGACAGAAGCTCATTACCATGCAGCCATGGCGGCGGCTGCCGCTGGCCCACGTGGACACACCCCTCCTCCCATCTGGGCCCTGCTGAGCTGGCCACCAGCGGGGGACGGGCTTGGGACGCGTCTTTGGGTTTTGCCCCTTCGCAAAGCCGTGAGACCGATCGCCATTACCTGATTTCAGAATCATCACCCCCAACAAGAAGTCCACCCCTCGCCCCACGTTCCACATCGCCGCATCCTCCCCTCCCTCAAGCCCTACACGTTGCCGTGGAGTCAACGCAGACTCGTGTGCCCCTTGGTGCCTCAGAGGAGAAGCAGCCAGGTGATCGCCAGGCCTTTCTTCCAAGGTAGCTGTCCATTGGGAAGGAGACCGGGGGTCAGAGCAGCGAGCCTGGGGGCCACCTGCTGCCCCTCTGGAGACGCAGGAAGGGGCCTCACAGCTGGAAGAGGCGGGGGATGCTTCTCCCTGGAGCCTCCGAGGGGAACCAGCTGACAACTGCTTGTTCCCTGGGGACCCCAGAAGAGAAGGCTCAGGCACCCCTCCACGTGAGCTCGTGAGAACAGCCACGGACGAGACCTTAGCCATCTGTGAGTGGGAGGTTAGTGAAGGCCACCAGCGACCCTTTGAGCTGGCCTCCGGGAGGCTGGAAGACTAGAAGGTGCATGTCCCCCGGGATCTGGCACCAGCTGCAGTGCAGGGTCCCACCTAGGAGTCCGCCCCCCCCCCCCGGCCATCGCCTCAGAGCAGGACCGCTGACCTTTTGAAGCTCATCGCTGTGTCACCAGGAGAGGGGCCCAGAAGGCACCCCTAAACAGGCAGCTTCCTGGACGCGCTGACCAGGAAGCGTTTCTCCCAAGGAATTGGAGAGTGGAGCTAGGTCTTACCGGCTTCCTGATGAGGTCCCTGCACGGGGCCTCCGGCTGCCCGGCCCTCCCTCTGCCTTATCTGGTCTCAGGGTGGGGGGCTAGGAGCAGGAGGTGGGTGTGGGGGGCAGTTCAATCTTCCCAGGGAGCTGGCCACATCTGCTATGCACACCCGCACCCAGCCCCTTTGAGGGCAGATGAGCAGCCCTTCACTGCCCCCTCCCAGGGTGGGGGGCAGCAGCTGAACCCCACAGGGAGGGCAGCTGTAGGCAGCTAGAGGCTGGGCAGCTTGGCAGCTGGTCCTCTGCAGGCCCCGGGCCTGCCAGCCCCCCATTTCCCCCCACTCTGGAACACCACCCCCAACACCCACAATCTGGGGCAGGAGACACAAGGGACATGTGGTCTTGGAGGCAGAGCCCGGCTCCACGAAGGAACACCCAGCCCCCAGGACCACTTTTGGGGACACGCTGCCAGTCCCCCAGGTTTGGTGATCTGTCCGTCCTAGATCCGGGCTCTCCTGGGGTTTTCATCTGTGACGATTCATTAAGCCTTAATCAGCCTCCCGTCTGCTCTGGGGCCCCAGCAAGAGCGGGGTGGGGCTAGGGTTTTCTGTGCCAACTTGTGCCTGGGGTGTGTGTGGTGGTGGTGGGGCGCTGTCCCTGCCCTCCTGCAGATGGGCCTCCAGATCTGAACCCACTTTCTGAGCACTGACTACAGACCACAGCCGTTCACCCCTGGCTCACCTCCACGTGTGGGAAGGATGGGGGCCCTTTTGGACGATGAGACCCAGGGTCTGAGTCGTCCCCAGCTCAGCCGGCAAGCAGAGGTGGCACCTGAACAGGGTTGGAAGTCAGCCTCTTTCCACCAAATCCCGGGAGCTGGAGGGCACTTCTCCAAGGCCTGGGATTGACACTCAGGCGGCAGTGGGTGGCTCACCTGGGCCCACCTGGGGTAGGCTTTGTTAGAGAGTTCTCCTCCGGGTGCCTACCTGGTGACTTGGGTGTGAGTCAAGAATGCCCGAGATGACAGCAACGTGGGCGGCACAATCATTGTGTCACTTCAGAGCAGCTTCTCGGTCCCACTCTGTGGGACCCCTACAGGACCTCCCAGGGGCGGGGATGGGGGTGAGGTGGGGAGGGGGCGGACACGCCTTGCCGCCCCCATTCTGCAGATGGGAGCACTGAGGCCAATCAGGGCCCAGGCAGAGCTGAGGGGGAAACAGTAATGCTTCCGGCTGCCAAGCGCTCACAGAGCATCTGCCCACCCAGTGCATACCGGGCCGGGGGCGTGACGCCTCATTAAACCCCCACAGTGGGGTGTTTCTCAGAGCAGGGAGGCAATCATTGGTGGGGACACAGCAGCAAGGTGGAAGCTCAGTGTGGACCTCGGGACACCAGCCCAAGAGCCGGGGAGGGCCCCCCGTGTCTCGCTCAGACTTGGTCTTCACCAGGTCCAATTGGGGGTGGGGGTGCGGGGACCCAGGGCAAGGCAATGCAGCCCACCCTTCCCTTGTTCCCTGAATCTCCCACGCTGGCGTCTCCCACAGGGAAGCCCCCCTGGGCTGCTCCACCCACCACCACCATCTTCCTCTCACCTGCTCAGGGGCCTTACCCTTCCCACTTCCTCCAGGAAGCCCCCTGGCAGCTCTGGGCTTCACAGGTCAGCTGTCCCTGAAAGCACCCCCATTCCCACACAAGCCCCCAGCACGCCGCTTTGCCTTCCCCCACCAGCAGCAAGAGGCGTCCTACCCTCAAAGAGCCCCTTCTTAAACACAGGTTGGAGGCTTATCTCTCCACCCCACCCCACCCCGGGAAATCCTGAACCCTCAGACTTGGGACACCTGCATCTTTAGTCCCTGGGGGGCACATGTTGAGCAACACGCCCCTGCGGTGAGGCCCCCCTCCTAAGTAAGCACCGGGGTCTCTGCCTACCACCCAATGGAAGGACCAGGCACCCCCTAACTTGTTGAATGGGGCCCGGTGGCCTCCGCTGGCCAGGTCCCTGTGATCCAGGGACCTCCAGGCCCAGCCTCTGGGGTGTAGAGAAGTCATTCCTGTTCCTGGACACAGCCCATGGGAAGGGCTCAACCCTGCACCCCCAAATCCTTCCTGGCCAGGCTGGGTTGTCCCCAGCACCCCATTCACCCTCTGGTCAGCTCGGCACCCCCAGATGGGCTAGAGCTCGCTGCGGCGGTCAGGAACGCATCGGGCCAGCTGTCCCCCTTCCATCCCACGCAAAGCGGGGCACATCCTTAACCCCCAACCCCCGCGCTCCCACTGCCCCAGGGAGATCCCCACCTGGTTTCCCTTCCCTGGTGTTTCGTGGGTGGGGGGATAGCCTCTGGTGTATGGGGTGGCCCCAAAGTTTCCGGGGGGCGCGCTGCAGGCCTGGTGGCCGGCGATGCACCGGGGAGGGGCGCACAGGTCGCTGCTCCCCACCCCACCGGCCGAGGAGGGGAGCGCAGATGGGGGCGCTGGCGGGAGGGCGCGGGAACAGCGGCGACCACCCCCAAGCCCCTGCACCCCGAGCCCCGCGGGTCACTCACCGGACGGCTCCGCGCGGACACGGTGCGGCTGCGGCGCGGGGCCGCCCGGACCTACTGAGCCGCAGCCGCCGCCGCCGCCTCCCGGGTCTGCCGTGCGCGCGCCCGGCGCGCGCGCCCGACGAGGCCCTGCCAGCGGCGCGCAGGGCTGCGGCCGGGAGGCGGGGCGCGGGGGCGTGGACACGTGGGCGCAGGGGCCTGGGGCGCGGGGCCACGTGCCGGGCGCGCGGGAGGGGCAGGCCGGGCGTTGGGGTTGCATGACCCCCCTCCCCCCGCGCCTTTCCGCGTGTCCCGGTCCGTGGCCACCCTACTGACTGCAGGGCAGGAAAAGCGGGGGCGCCCCAAGTCCACACAGGCGCCCCCCCATCCATACCTCTCGGTATCTGTTACCTCTATGGCGTCCCCACAAGTCCGGCCCCATCGTCTCGCTCAGTCCTGGCGCCTTGCTTGGTGGCCCCCAGACAGTGGAACCTGTGGGTTGCAGAGCCTCACTGCCTGGGGGTTCCACGGAATGCCACCTCTTTCCTGCCCTGACACCTTTACCCCGCCCCCACCCCTTCCTCCCACCTTGCCAGCACCTTCTCTGGCCTCCTTTCCCCAAAGCACCCTGCTCCCTCCTTGCAGCTCCAAGGGCCTTGTGCCTCCCCCCCCCCTTTGGAAACTGGCTAACTGCACCATGTCACCGCTGCACCCTGGTCCCATACCACCCCAACCGAAGTGAACCCCTACCCCTTCACCCACCCCCAGGCTGGCCACCTGGACATGAGTAGACAGGCTCATCTTCCTTCCAAGGTGCAGCTGCCACCAGACATGACCCACAGTGCCCCTTGGGGTCCTTGGCAGACCAAAAAACACACAATAAGTGAGTGTGGAGGGGGTGAGTTGTTAGCTCACAGCTGTCTGGGGAGGTGTGGTGCCCTCAGGGCCAGAGGGGCCCAGCCTCAGGCCTCAAGGGGGAGATGTCTTCTCAAGAGCCAGTGCATAGAAGCAGGGGAAGTCCAGCTCCAGGGCCCCCAGTTCTGTCTCCCAGGGTGGGAAACCCAGGCTTTGGAGCAGAAACAAGCTGGGTGGAAATGGGGTCAGGAGTGGGGTGCTCTGGTGCCCCGGGGCCCATCCAGGACCCAGTTAGGGATGGGAGCTGGGGCGGGCAGAGAGTCAGGAGCGCAGCTGAGTCTGTCATTCCATCTGAGCCCAGCTTGCGGCCACCAGATGGTACTGGACCACACCCATTTCATAGGTGGACAAATGGAGGGTGAGGTAGTTTGTCCCAAGGGAGGGACACCAATCAGCCGGCCTGCCTCAGGGACACCCAGCGCCCTTCCCACCCGGGGCTGCACCAAGGGCGTCCTGGTGCCCTTCCCCCCAGGTCCAGCGTCCCTGGGTGCCCCCACCCCTACCCTCGCTGCCTGCTGTGTCCTCCGGTGGTGGCATCGTGTCAACTCAGCCACCTGTGACTACAGCAGGCTCTGTTCCCAGACTGCTGCGTTGGCCACTGGCCCAGAAACCGCATCCCAGGTGGCTGCAGGCCAGGCCCCTGGCCAGGACGCGGGGAGAACGCTTCCTTTCCTGACCCAGGGTGGGAGAGCCCCTAAAGTCTGTGGCCTCCATGCCAAGCGGCGTGTGACCAGCATGGTCCTTGCCCTCTCGGAGTCCCTGTGAGCTGTGGGTGCTGCTAGACACTTCTCAGGGCATTGGGGGAAAGCTTTCACCATGTGCCCACCGCAGGGTCGGCAGTTCAAAACCACCAGCCACTCTTGGGAGAAAGATGGGGCTTTCCATGCCCATCAACAGTTAGTCTCTGACACCCAGTTCTGCCCTATTCAGTGGCAGTGTTATAATGATTTTTTAAAATTTTTATATGGCATAGTAGACTGGGGGGATGGGGTGGGGAGCTGGGAGTGCAGGGAAGATGCATGGGGAGCCAATGTGGGGGCAGCAGGCACACCCAGGAAACCCCCAGAACAGATACTGACCAGAGCTGAGGGCTGGGGTGTCAGAGAGCCGTCCCCACAGAGCAGAGGGTGGTGTGAAGGGGCTAACCAGCATCCTGGGGTGGACCCTGGACCCTGCCACTTCTGGCCTGTGTGGGGTGCCTCCACTTCTGGCCTGTGTGGGGTGCCCCCCCCACCCTGCAATCTGGAAAATGAGGCTGAGAACTGCACCGTGGGAGGTGGGCTAGGCCTGGGCTCCCTGATCAGGGCCTTCACTGGGCTGATCACTGGGCCCAGAAAGTCCATCCCGCAGCCCCACAGTGACCCTTCTTTCCTGAATCACGTTCACTCCCTTCCCCTGCTTCCCCCAGGGACCCCACTGAGACATGGGGTAATCCACTGATTGAACTATTCCCCCCGCCCCCTACCCAGTCTGATTTCTCCCTGGCCTGCCTCCTGCAACCAGTAGCCCTGCTGTTGGGCAGTGGTAACAGCTGTCAAGTCCTCTCCTGGTGCAGACCAGAACTGCCCCATTGGGGTTTCACAGCCCATGGAGATGAATAGAGGGAGCCCTGGCAGCTCAGTGGTCAGAGGAAACCAGCCTCTAACAACCAAGCGGTCCTTAGGCGCAAGTGCACGGCAATCATATATGAAGATCCTAGTAAAGTCACAGAAGACAGGAGAGGTAGGAGAGAAGATAAAATAAAGGAGTCCGACACGTTTCAGGGTAGCAGGTTCACCTGAGCCTCTCTTGGTGGTCCACGTGGAGGTGGGAGGAGGAGAGTATCTTTACTGTCTTGGGATATCTATAGGTAGCCACGAGACATGCATATTCAGTAGCTACACACGTCACAGGGTGGGTGGTAGCCACAGTAAAGTCCCTGAGCTCACAGGTGAGGAAACCCAACCCCTGCACTGGGGGAAGGGATGAGGTGGGGAGGTGCTGCTGCGGTGGGAAGAGATAGCAAGGATGCCTGCTTCCATAGGGAGATAGAATCAACAAGGCGCTTAATTTAAGGCAGGGGAGCTGTTAGGGGAGAATCTGTGGGAATGATAGTTTCCCACACGTAGTGGTTAAGCAGTGGTCTGCAAACTGCAAGTCTGGCAGTTTGAAACCACCAGCCAGCTCCTGTGCGTGGGTATAGATTCAAAGGCAGTGAGTTTTTGTTGGCTTGTGATTTTATCAAGATTGACAGCCTCAGAACCCCCCAGAGGCGGTTCTACTCTGTCCTTCGGGATCACCGTGTCACTTGGAGTCGGAATACGCGTCATAGTTGGAGAGGTGCCTCGGAATAAAGGCCTGGTGGTCTGCATCCGGAAATCCAAACCCCAAACCAAGCTCCCAGCCATCTGGTCCGTCCTGCCTCTTGGAAACCCCTTAGGTCCGAATGGAACTGTCCCTGTGGGCCTCAGAGGCAGTCAGTCTGGACAGGAGCAGCCATCCTCTCTTTTCTCCTGCAGAGCAGCAGGTGAGTTTGAACCGCAGACCTTGCTGTGAGCAGCACACCCTGGGCTCCTGAGGCAGCTCTCCAAAACCCAGACCAACCTCGCTGCCACCGAGAGTCCATGCTGACTTAGCATTCGTCCTCTGTGGGCTTCCGAGGAGTGTAAAGCCCAGTCTTTCTCCCAAGGAGCGGCTGGTGGTTTTGAATAGGTAGCCATGTGGGTCACAGCCCAGTGCATAAGCACTATTCCACCTGGGCCCCCAAGGAACCTTTAGGTAGGTTCAAGCCTCCAACCTTCTGCCGGTAGTCGAGGGCTTAACCATGTGCATCAGGACTCCCAGGCCTGCTCAAAAGCTCAAAAACAAAGCAGAACTCACTACTGGGCCTCAGTGCAGGCTCACGGCGACCCTAGAGGCAGGGTAGAATGGCCTCTGTGGGTTTCCAAGACCCTAACTCTTGATGGGAGTGGAAAGGAGCGGCTGGTGGAGTTAAACTGCCAGCTTCATTTCCTGCTCCCTGAAGTCATGGGTGACTAACTTTTGGGGGTGTCCTCCCTGAGTGGGAGCTCTCGAGGGTGCCCCGTCACATCAGTGGGGTGTGAGCGGGGGTTGAGCTGTGCTCTCACTTTAGCGGGTGAGGAGGGCAGGCTGAAAGAAAGAAGGAAGTTGCCTGGCCCTGGGATGACCTTGGGGTGCCCTTTGCCTTCTCTGAGCTTCCCCAGTGAGTCTCCTGTGGTCCCTCTGCCCAGGGCAGGTAGGGGCACATGAAGGGGGTTGTGGGCAGGGGTCAGAACCTCCAGACACTGGGGGTGGGGATGGGGCATGGCAGTACCTGGTTGCCAAGGTTACAGCCACCTGTGATGGGGATATTGCCATGGAAACGGCCCACCTGGGTGGAGAGGGCGGCTCTAGATGGAGCACAGCGTGGGAGGGAGCCAGTGCCGGGAAATGGCTGCCCAGGGGCTCTCCTGGGGAGGGCCCCCACCCACATGCTGGGTCAGCCATTGGAAGCCCTTCCTCACAGAACCGATTTATAAAATTAACAGCCCTCCTGCCCTCAACCTCTGGTGCCACAGTGATGGGGGGTGTGGAGGACAGAGGTGGGTAGCAACAGCAGCCAAGGGAGGCCTGCCCAGGCAAGCAGATGGCCCTCTCAGGACCCTGCTGCAGCCTCTGCAATTGGGGGTACACTCCAGGGTTGTCCCTGGGGTTCAGAGCCAGTTGTCTGAGTCCAGCCCATCCCTCTAGTTCTGCCATGAACCCGCTGCACACATCAGGTTGCTCATCTGCGAAGTGGGGACAGGACCAGAACAATCCCTTGTGGCTGTTCCCTGACCCAGCAGACCACGGGGCGAAACGCCACTTGGCACTGCGGCGCCACCTGTCCTGTTGTCCGCAGCTGGGCCGGCTGGAATTCATAGTGTCTTTCTTGTTACCCCTTTATTTACTTATTTTTAATCATTTTATTGGGGGCTCATACAACTCATCGCAAGCCATCCATCCATCCATCCATCCATCCATCCATCCATCCATCCATCCATCCATTGTGTCAAGCACATTGGTACATATGCTACCATTGTCATTCTCTAAACATTTGCTTTCTACTTGAGCCCTTGGTATCAGCTCCTCATTTCCCCCCTCCCCTCCTCACGAACCCTTGATAATCTATAAATTATTATTTTTCCATGCCTTACACGGTCCGACGTCTCCCTTCACCCACTTTTCTGTTGTCCGTTTTCCCCAGGGAGGGGTCATCTCTAGATCCTGTGATCGGCTCTCCCTCTCCCCGCACCTTCTCCTTCATTGCCCGATTGAGAACAGGTGCAATAGCTGTTGCTGTTGTTGTTTCCCATGGAGTCTGTTCCCCTCACAGGGACCCCACGTACAACACGAGACACCCCCCCCCCCGGGGTCCTGCGTCAGCCTCAAGGTGGTTCTTCTGTTTGAGCCCACGGTCGCGGCCACGGTGCCCATCCATCTGGTCGAGGGCCTTCCTCCTCCTCTTCCTCCTCCTCACTGCCCCTCTGCTTGACCAAGCGTAGCGTCCCTCTCCAGGGACGGGCTCTGCTGCCGAGGCCGGTGAGACAGAGGGGGTCCGGCGGATGCTGCACGGCACGGCTCCAGGATGACAGTCGGTCCTGAGTGTCACAACCATCACAAGCTTCCCCTCCCCCGGGGGCACGGCCTCCTCCCCCCTCGGCTTCCTGTCTAAGCTTCCGAGTCGCTGTGGTCACTCAGCCCACAGAGCAGGGGTGAGGGACATGCGGCCCCGAGGGCCTTATAAAAACGAACAGACTACCAAACAAAAACAAAAAAACCAGCAAACTAAGCTCCCTGCTATTGAGTCCATTCCGACTCAGACACTCACAGGGGCAGTTCCTGTCCTACAGGCTCGCCTTGGCTCAGTACTGACTTGATAGCAGTGAGGGGTTGTTGTTTTTTTTTGTATTTTTAAAAAATCACTATAATCACCTTAATGTCCACGGGGATGATTTATAATGTTCTCGATGATAAGATGGTAATGAAGGAGGATTCACCAGAGACCTATAGGAATCATAGATATGTGAGTGGGTTGGGGGCTCTCCCTGGAGTCGAGCCCCAATCTAACAACTAGCACTTCTTATGACATGGCCCTGCTTGATGCTCGCCCCAGGAAGAGCTCGCTGAAGAAGATGTGCAAAGTGTGTTCAGGAAACCAGATGGTGCCCAGCTATCAGAAAGAATAGCATCAGGGCCTGTCTTCGCACAAGCAGCCATCTAAGTGAGGCACCCACTAAGTTCCCATGGAAGAAACACAGCAGCTTGTGTGATCCGAGGATGCTAAGTAATAAAATCCAGATCCAAAGGAGGGAATGGTATCGGAGCTTACATTGTGCACATCCAGTTTGCAGAAGGAGATGGATGACAGTGGAAGTCCAAAATCCACGGGCAGGGTCCACCCATGGATTAAGCCTCCGGGGAATCCCCGCTGACCATGGTCGAAGCGGTGAACAGTCTTCTCAGACAGACAGCATGGTCCTCCAGGTTAGCTCCACGTCGGAACTGACTGGGTAGCAGGACTGTCCGTGGGTACCGCTGAGATCTTACCGTCCTGCTGTTTGAAACTCTCCCGAGTCTCTTTGGTCTCTTCCAAGTTGGCCCTGCCTCTGAGGGGTCACCTGAGAGCACCCCTCGTGAGCCCCACACCATCAGGGACCCCGGTGGCTGAGCAAAGTGCTGTGGGAGGGATGGCGGGGCCAGAATTGGCGAGAAGGTCCCAGAGAAGCAGATCCCATCTGCCTCTACCTAGGGGTTGGCCTGCTGTGTTTTGCTTTGTTGTTTCAGGAAGGCAGGCTTTGGGTTCCTGAGTGAACTCTGACCCCTGCTGGCCACAGTCAGCATGTACCAGGCCTGGGCAGGTGGGCTGTGGAAGCAAAACAGGATGATGTCCAGCAAGGGTCCTGAGTGGAGACAAGGGGACCTGAAGTCACCCTTTTGTTGACATTGATTGAGTGCCCACTATGTGCTGGGCCCACCATTAGACCCAAGTCCACCCCCATCAAGCTCTTAATTTAAAGCTGGGCGGGCAGAGAAGCCAAAACTTCTCCCGACAGAGTGGGGCTGGGGGTGGGTTTGCAGCTGGGGTGGGGGAGCATAAATGTTGGCAGCGGTGATGGCAGAGGGGCCGGCCCCCCATTCCTGCACACTGGCCATCTCCAGCCTCTCCTCCTGGCTGGCCCTGAGCTCACACCACATGCTCCCACTCCTCACTTCACAATGGCTGCACTTCCCAAGACCAGGTAGCTCCGCAGAGATAGAGGATGGTCCCATCGCATCAATCACCACGCGGAGGATCATTACATCAGGGCATCTCCGCCAGGTTCCAACACCACAGGACTGCCAAGCGACTGGAAGACGCAGCCCAGTCTGGTGAATAGGCGTTCTTCACCCTCAGGCTGGTGTTTCTCCCCCGGGCCTGCGTTCCCCCCAGGTGTACGCCATTCATGCAAGAAATAGGTTGCACGTTTCTGCTGTTGTGGAAAAGGCAGGATGTTGGGTCACGAGACAGTCGGTGAACGAGGTGCAGGTGTGTGTGGCCGGCCGGCCGGCCTTCAGCCCCACGTGTGTTCGAGAAACGCACACCCATGGCCTTCTGGGTCTGATCTTACGGGAGCCGTGGGCCAGGCTTTTCTTCCAAGGGGCCCCTGGGAGAAGTGGAAACTTCCACCTATTCACCATCTGTACCTCCCAGGGACTCCGAGCCCAAACCAAGGAGCCTGTGAGCCTCCGAATTCCCCTCATTGTAAGGTTTGTCCCTTCACGCGACCTTGCCTTGTCTGAGGACACACAAGTGCACGCAAGACACACACCGGGGAGCTGGGGCCCAGAGAGGCTCGGCAACTTGCCCGGGCCCACATAGCAGCCAGAACGCCAACTAGGTCTCAGGAAGATGGGTAAGGACCTTGGGGGAAATCAGCTTCCTCTGCCCATTTCACTGGCTGGGAAACTAGGGCACTGTGCTCCGCACCAATGACTGGCTGGGCCCTTTTGCTGGTGCTCCCTGGAAAGCCGGGTCTCCAGGGGGCTGTGTGCTGTTAGCACGGACCTGTGATGAGAGAAAGAGTGATTTGGTCTCTCCAACCTGGAACCAGGGAGGTCAGGCAGCTCCGCCCTTCCTTTTCTTCTGTCCTCCATCTAGTCACCCACCCATTTCTATTCCTGAGATAGGCAGTGAGGATCACGAGGGTGTAGGGCCAGGTTAGAGGGGGGTGGTGGGCAGTGTAGGTCAGGGGCGTAGGGATTGGAGAGGGGTGGTTCTGGGCAGTGTGGATCGGGGGAGTAGGGATTGGATAGAGGGGGTGCTATACAGTGTGGATCAGGGCTGTAGGGATTAGACAGAGAGGGGTGCTGTGCAGTGTGGATCAGGGGTGTAGGGATTGGACAGAGAGGGGTGCTGTGCAGTGTGGATCAGGGGTGTAGGGATTGGACAGAGAGGGATGCCTTGCAGTGTTGGTCAGGGGTGTAAGGATTGGATAGAGAGAGGTGCTGTGCAGAATGGATCAAGGGTATAGGGATTGGATAGAGGGGGTTCTGTGCAGTGTGGATCCGGAGTGTAGGAACTGGATAGAGAGGGGTGCCTTGGAGTGTGGTTCAGGGATAGGGAGGTGCTGTGAAGAATGGATAAGGAATGCAGGGATTTGATAAAGGGGGTGCTGTGCAGTACGGGTCAGGGTTGTAGGGTTTGGATAGAGGGCGGTGCTGTGCAGTGTGGATCAGGGGTGTAGAGTTGGAAAGAGAGGTGTACCTTCCAGTGTGGATAAGGAGTGTAGGGATTGCATAGAGAGAGGTGCTGTGCAGAATGGATCAGTGGGGTAAGAATTGGACAGAGGGGTGCTGTGCAGTGTGGGTCAGGGGTGTGGGGATTGGATACAGGGGTGCTGTGCAGTGTGGGTCAGGGGTGTAGGGATTGGATAGAGAGAGGTGCTGTGCAGTGTGGGTCAGGGGTGTGGGGATTGGATAGAGGGGTGCTGTGCAGTGTGGGTCAAGGGTGTAGGGATTGGATAGAGAGGGGTGCTGTGCAGTGTGGAACAGGGGTGTAGGAATTAGAGAGAGGGGTGCTTTGCAGTGTGAATCAGGGGTGTAGGGATTGGATCGAGGGGGTGCTGTGCAGCGTGGATCAGGGGTGTAAGGATTTGATAGAGGGTATACTGGTCAGTGTGTATCAGGGGTTTAGGGATTGGATAGAGCGGGGTGCAGTGCAGTGTGTATTAGGGGTGTAGGGATTGGACAGAGAAGGGTGCTGCACAGTGTGGTTCAGGGGGTGTAGAGATTCAATAGAGCGGAGTGCTGTGGAGTGTGGGTCAGGGGTATAGGGATTCGTTAGAGGTCTGCTATGCAGTGTGGAGCAGGGGTGTAGGGATTGGATAGAGGGGGTGCTGTGCAGTGCAGGACAGGGGTGTAGAGATTTGATAGAGAAGGGTGCTGGACAGTGTGGGTCAGGGGTGTAGTGATTGGATAGTGGGGGGTGCTGTGCAGTGTGGGTCAGAGGTGCAGGGATTGGCTAGAGGGGTGCTGTCATTGTTGGATCAGTGGTGTAGAGAGGGATAGAGAGGGGAGCTGGGCAGTGTGGGTCAGGGGTCTAGGGATTGGATAGAGGGGGATCCTGGGCAGTGTGGACCCGGGACTGTAGGCATTGGATAGAGCAGTGTGCTGAGCAGTGTGGATCAGGGGTGTATGGATTGGATAGAGAGGGGTGCTGTGCAGTGTGGATTGGGTGTGTTGGGATTTCATACACGGGGTCCTGGGTTGTGTGGATCAGGGGGAGTACGGATTGGAAAGGGGTGGTTGGCCGTGTGGAAACAGGGTGTAGGGATTGAATAGGGGGGGTGTTGCTGGGCAGTGTGGATCACGGGTGTAGTAATTGGATAGAGCGGGTTGCTGTGCAGTGTGTATCAGGGGTGTTGGGATTTCAAACAGGAGGTGCTGGGCAGTGTGGATCAGGGGGAGTACGGAGTGGATAGAGGGGTGGTTGGCCTTGTGGAATCGGGGTGTAGGGAATGGATAGGGGGTGTTGCTAGGCAGTTTGGATCAGGGTTGCAGGAATTGGACAGAGGAGGGTGCTGTGCAGTGTGGATCAGGGCTGTAGGGAGAGGAGAGAGAGAGGGGTGCTGTGCAGTGTGTGTCATGGGTGCAGGGATTGGACATTCCGGGGTGTTGTGCGGTGTGCGTCAGGGGTATAGGGATTAGATAGAGGGGGGTGCTGTGCAGTGTGAATCAGGGGTGTAGGGATTGGTATAGAGGTGCTGTGCGGTGTGGATCAGGGGTGTAGGGATTGGATAGAGAGTGGTGCTGTGCAGTACGGATTAGGTGGTGTAGGGATTGTATAGATGGGGGTGCTGTGCAGTGAGGATCAGGGGTGTAGAATTGGATAGAAGGCAGTGCTGGGCAGTATGGGCCAGGGGTATATGGATTGGATAGAGAGGGCTGCTGTGCAGTGTAGATCAGGGGGTGTAGAGTTTCGATAGAGCAGGGTGCTGTGCAGTGCGGGTCAGGGGAGTAGGGATTGGATAGAGAGGGGTGCTGTGCAGTGTAGATCAGGGATGTAGGGATTGGATAGAGAGGGGTGCTGTACAGTGTGGATCAGGGGTGTACGGATTGGATAGAATTGGGTGCTGTCCAGTGAGGGTGAGCTGTATACAGATGGGATAGAGAGGGGTGCTGTGCAGTGTTGATCAGGGGTGTACGGACTGGATAGAGAGAGGTGCTATGCAGTGTATATCAGGGGTTTAGGGATTGAATAGAGCGGGGTGCTGTGCAGTGTGGATCAGGTGGTGTAGTGATTGTATACAGGGGGTGCTGTGTAGTGTGGATCAGGGGTGTATATTGGATAGAGGGGGTCCTGGGCAGTGTGGGTCAGGGGAGTAGGGATTGGATAGAGCGGGGTGCTGTGCAGAGTGGGTCAGGGCTGTATGGATTGGATAGAGCGGGGTGGTAGCAGTTTGGATCAGGGTGTAGGAATTGGATAGAGAGGGTTTATGTGCAGTGTGGATCAGGGTGTGTAGGGATTGGATAGAGAAGGGTGCTGGGCAGTGTGGATCAGAGGTGTAGGTATTGGATTGAGGGGGGTGCTGTGCAGTGTGGTCAGGAGTGCAGGGATTGGATAGAGCAGGGTGATGTCCAGTGTGCATTAGATGTGTAGGGATTGGATAGAGCGGGGTTCTGTGCAGTGTGGATCAGGGGTGTAGAGATTGGATAGAGAAGGGTGCTGGACAGTGTGGGTCAGGGGTGTAGGAATGGGATAGTGGGGATGCTGTGCAGTGTGGGTCTAGGGTGTAGGGATTGGCTAGGCGGGTGCTGTCAAGGGTGGATCAGGGGTGTAGGGAGGGATAGAGAGGGGAGCTGGGCAGTGTGGGTCAGGGGTCTAGGGATTGGATAGAGGGTTGTTCTGGGCAGTGTGGATCCAGGGTTGTAGGTATTGGATAGAGCGGGGTGCTGAGCAGTGTGGATCAGGGGTATAGGGATTGGATAGAAAGGGCTGCTATGCAGTGTGGAGCAGGGGTTTAGGGATTGGATAGAGGGGGTGCTGTGCAGTGCGGGTCAGGGGTGTAGAGATTGGATAGAGAAGGGTGCTGGACAGTGTGGGTCAGGGGTGTAGGGATTAGATAGAGTGGGTTACTGTGCAGTGTGGATATGGGCGTGTAGGAATTCAATAAAGGGGAGTCCTCGGCAGTGTTGATTAGGGGGTGTAGGGATTGGATAGAGCAGGGTGATGTGTAGTGTGGGTGAGGTGTATAGGGATTGGATGGAGAGGGGTTCTGTGCAGTGTAAGTCAGGGTTGTAGGGATTGGATAGAGGGGAGGCTGTGTATGTGGGACAGGGGTGCAGGATAGGATAGAGGGGTACTGTGCAGTGTGGAACAGGGTTGTATGGAATTGATAGAGAGGGGTTCTGGGACCTGTGGGTCGGGGGTGTAAGGACTGGATAGAGGGGGTTGCTGGGCAGTGTGGATTAGGTGGTGCATATATTGAATAGAGTGGTGTGCTGTGCAGTGTGGGTGAGGGGTATAAGGATTGGATAGAAGGGGGTCCTGGGCAGTGTGCGTCAGGGGTGTAGGGATTGGATAGAGAGGGGTGCTGTGCAGTGTGTATCAGGTGTGTAGGGATTGGATAGTGCAGGTGTTGTGCAGTGTGGGTCAGGAGTGTAGGGTTTGATTAGAGAAGGGTCCTTTTCAGTGTGGGTCAGGGCTATAGGGATTGTATAGAGGGGGGTTCTGGGCAGTGTGCATCTGGAGTGTACGGATTGGATAGAGCGGGGTGCTGTGCAGTTTGGGTCAGGGTGTGTAAGGATTGGATAGAGGGGTGCTGTGCAGTGTGAATTGGGGTGTAGGGATTGGATAGAGAGGGGTGCTGGGCAGTGTGGATCGGGGTGTAGGGATTGGATAGAGAGGGGTGCTGTGCAGTGTGGGTCGGGGTGTAGGGATTGATTAGAGCGGATTGCTGTGCTGTGTGTGTCACGGGTTGTAGGGATTGGACAGAGGGGGTTGCTGGGCTGTGTGAATCAGGGGGTGTACGAATTGGATAGAGTGGGGTGCTGTGCAATGTGGATCAGGTGGTGCAGCTTTTGGATAGAGAGGGGTGCTGGGCAGTGTGGATCAAGGGTTGTAGGGATTGGATAGTGCTGGGTGCTGTGTACTGTGGTTCAGGGGTATAGGGATTGGAAAGAGGGGTGCTGTGCAGTGTCGATCAGCGGTATAGGGATTGGTTAGACAGGGGTGCTGTGCCGTGTGGATCAGGGCTGTAGGGATTGGATAGAGTGGGGTTCTGTGCAGTATGGATCAGGGTGTAGGGATTGGATCAAAGGGTGTGCTGTGCAGTGTGGGTCAGTGGTATAGGGTTTGGATAGAGAGGGATGCTGTTCATTGTGGGTCATGGGGTGTAGGTATTGATTGGATAGAGGGGTGCTTGCCAGTGTGGATCAGGGTTGTAGGGATTGGATAAGGTGGTGGTGCTGGGCAGTGTGGATCAGGGGTGTAGGGATTGGATGAGCGGGGTGCTGTGCAGTGTGGATCGGGGGATAGGTATAGGATAAAGGGGGTGCTGGGCAGTGTTAATCAGGGGTTGTAGGGATTTGATAGAGAGGGGTGCTGTGCAGTGTAGGTCAGGAGTGTAGGGATTGAATAGAGCGGAGTGCTGTGCAGTTGGATCAGTGGTGTAGGGATTGGATCGAGCGGGTTCCTGTGCAGTGTGGATTAGGGGTGTAGGAATGGGATAGAGAGGGGTGCTGTGCAGTGTGGATCAGGGGTATAGGGATTAGATACAGAGGAGTGCTGTGCAGTGTGGGTCAGGGGGTGTAGGGATTGGATAGTGGGGTGCTTGACAGTTTGGATCAGGGATGTAGGGATTGGATAGAGGGGTGCTTGGCAGTTTGGATCCGGGGTGCAGCGACTGGATAGAGAGGGTTTCTGTGCTGTGTGGATCAGGGAGTGTAGGGATTGGATAGAGCGGGATGCTGTGCAGTCTGGGTCAGGATGTGTAAGGGTTGGATAAAGAGGGGGTGATGGGCAGTGTGAATAAGGGGGTGTAGGAATTGGATAGAGGGTGGGTGCTGGGCAGTGTGTGTCAGGAGTTGTAGGGATTGGATAGAGTGCGGTTCTGGGCAGTGTGAATCAGGGGTTGTAGGGATTGGATAGAGCAGGGTGCTGTGCATTGTGGGTCAGGGGTATAAGGATTGGATAGAGAGGGGTGCTGTTCAGTGTGGGTCAATGTGTGTAGGGATTGGATAGAGGAGTGCTTGGCAGTGTGAATCAGGGGTGTAGGTTTTGGATAGGGGGTGGTGCTGGGCAGTGTGGATCAGGGGTGTAGGGATTGAACAGAGCGGGGTGCTGTGCAGTGTGGATCAGGGTATAGGGATTGGATAAAGGGGGTTGCTGTGCAGTGTGGGTTAGGGGGTTTAGGGATTGGATAAATGGGGTGCTTTGCAGTGTTGATCAGGGTGTGTAGGGATTGGATAGAGCGGGGTGCTGGGCTGTGTGGATCAGTGGTATAGAGATTGGATAGAGGGGGGTGCTGGGCAGTGTGGCTCAGGGTGTGTAGGGATTGGATAGAGAGGCGTGCTGGGCACGGTGCATCAGGGGTATAGGGATTGGATAGAGCGGGGTGCTGGGCAGTGTGGATCAGGCATGTAGGGATTGAATAGAGGGAGGTGCTGGGCAGTGTTGGTCAGTGGTATAGGCATTGGATAAAGGTGGGTACTGGACAGTGTGGATCAGTGTTATAGGTATTGGAGTGAGCGGGGTGCTCTGCAGTTTGCGTCAGGGGTGTAGGGATTGGATAGAGGGTTGTGCTGGGCAGTGTGGGTCTGCGGTGTAGTGCTGGGGTAGAGTTGGGTTCTGTGCAGTGTGGATCAGGGGTGTTGGACCGGTATAGAGGGAGTGCTGGGCAGTGTGGATCAGGGGGTGTAGTGATTGGATAGAGCGGGGTGCTGGGCAGTGTGGATCAGGAGTGTAGGGCTGGGATAGAGGGGCGTGGTGCTGGGCAGTGAGGATGGGGATGGACAGACAGGGCAGGGGCATGTGCAGATTTAGCTGCAGGTGCCAACATGTCCATCTCCTAGCGTCTTGGGTTGGAGTCTGTCTGTCGTGTGTCCTGGGCAAGGCGACGGGCCTCTCTGAAGCCCAGCCTACTTGTCTGTGCTTTTGCCCGATGCTCCGGACCTGATTCCCACCCAGGTGACCCTGTGTGCCATGGCAGGGTCGTGCTTCATGGGGCTCTAGGCGTGACGCTTGGAAGTGAAAGGCCGGGCCTTTTGTCCTAGCTGTCTCTGGGGCTACATCCCCCAGGGGTTTCTTCTTCATCTGAGCCAGGCCGATCAGAGAACCAACCACAGGGCTTAAAAGCCAAACTCACTGCCATCACCCTGACGCTGATGCAGCGACCAACCCTCTGCGGACGGAGCCTCCAGGACTCTGTGTTCACGAGAGGAAGCTCCCACAGGGCCCACTTGGCGGGAGCAGGTTCCTGTGATCTGGAAGGTGTGAGGAAACAGGTCTGCGAGGGAATTCTGGGGATGGGGTGTCTCGGTGGGTGGGGCAGGCAGACCCTCAGCAGAGTCTAAACTGTGTCTGCTTTCAGAAGGTTCCAGGAGGTGCTGCGAGCGGGGGGATCCTGGGGCTCCCCGGCTGGCCTGGTGTGGTGCTGGACTCCTCGCCCCTGTACCTGTCATACACCAGGGCCTCGGGCCGGACCTTCCAGGGCAAGGCCTCCCCTTGCTGCACCAGGGGCCTCTTGGCCAGCACCTGGAAAACCAGGGCTTAGGTGACTGTGCGCATGTGGGGCGGGGCCTGGACCCTGGGTTGCAGGCCCCGCACCCTTGTCTGAAGCCTGGGCTGCCATGGCCAGGGAGCTGGAAGGGTGGCATGCTGGCTGGGGTCAATGGGCTGCCTCTTGAGGGCATGGCGGGCTGGTGAGGAGGGAGGGGCACCTTCCGCTGGGGCCGGAGTGCGGGAGCGGCTGGGGACCCAGTGTCTTGGCAGGTGTTGAGGTGGCCTGGTTTCTCAGTCCCCGCCTCTCCCACCTCCCCTCGCTCTACCTCGCCCATCTGTCCCCAGCCGTCTGACTAAGCTAGTCTGGTAAAACATCATGCAGCCTCAGAATCAGCCCCATCCCACAGCTGCCGTCCAGTTGGTTCAGACTCCTAGCGGCCCCATCTGCAGTCCAACCGCCCGGGGGTGGGGGGGTGAGGTGTTCCAGGCTGTGCCTTTATCTCCTACGGAGCAGGCGGCCTCAGTATTCTTCCACGGAGTAGCTGGTGGGCTCGGGAGCAGGCTACTTTCTTCTTTGGTTCCCGGCTCCCCACACCGTGCTGTACCGTGAAGTGCCCTGAAACAGTGGTTCTCCCCTAAACACGAAGCTTTGAACGAGGTCTGGACCCCCGTGTGACTGTGTGCAAGGTGGTAGGAGTTGGGTGGGGCTGGAGTCCTCGCTTCTCGTGGGGAAACCGGGGTTCGAGTCCTGGCTGGCGCACCTCACCCTCAGCCGCCATCTGCCCGTCATGGAGGCTGGCGGGGCGCTACCATGCTGAGCAGGCTTCGAGAGGTGGCCTGGTGATCTACTTCCAAAAAAGCAGCCCCTGAAAAGCCTGTGGGGGCCCAGTGGGGCCTATCTGCAGCTGACCATGGAGCCGGACAGGGTCCCATCTCGTGATCTGGGCCGTGAGCTGTGACCACCGCCACGGAGCTGACACTGAGTCCGCGATGCAAACCCAAGCCACCTCCTGGCTCCCCACCTTGTTCTCTGCCTTTGAGACCAAGCACAGGTTCTGTGCTCTACACGGCGTCCCATCCTCCCCGCCCCCCCCAACCCGAGTAATGGCTACTGTCCAGTCGGAGAAGGAACCAGTCCTCAAGGGTTGGGACGTGTGCCCTAGCCACGCTGCACAGCCAGGAGGGGATAAGGCCTGTACGCCGGGGCTGCCAGGGGCACAGGCAGCGAACACTCAGCCACCAGCAGGAAGGCTGGCAGTTTGAACCCACCCAAGGTGGCTCTGAAGCAAGGCCTGGAGATGGGCTTCAGAGAGCAGGCATTGCCAGGCCGGAGAAGCCGGGGTCTGCGCGAACACAGGTGGGGTGATGCACGGTCAGACACCCCCTGGGGGAAGTGAGGTGGTCCAGGCAGGCCAGGCACGTCCCTCCTCGGCTTCCCTGGTTGCTGCTGGGTCCCAGACCTGTTTCTGGACATTGCCGGCTCTCGCTCTTGGTGGGCAGACTGGCGGTGCCAGGCGGACCCTCAAGGCTGCTTCTCAGCGCCCCTGGTGTGTCCGGCTCTGCCTGCCCAAGGACACAGGTCCCCAGCAGCAGGTGGGGCATGTTGCCGTTCACCTCTAGACTGTGGCCCCTGGAGGTGGTCTGCAGGGATGGCTCCTCCCGTGGCTGCCCAGAACTCAGCCAGATGGTGATGGGGGAAGAGGAACAGGCCGGGTTGGCTGCCAGGCCCCGTAACTAATCCCCCTTCCTGCAGTTAATGCCTCTGGCCCCGGCAAAGCCAGCAGCTCCATGAGCCGAGGGCGAGCAGGATCCTTGAGAAGCCTGGAGTTGGTGAGTTCGGTACGGAGTGAGCTTGGACAGCCCTTGCTTTAGATTCCCAGGGACAGGAATCCTGCCAGTGCCGCCATCCATCCCTGCGATGGGAAGCAGACAGCTGGAACCCAGGCAATGTCACAGACTGGCTTCTGGTAATTGCCAGACCCCTTCATGGCTCTGCATTACTCACCCCCAGAATCCCCTTCTCTCCGCTCTACCCGGTGGGGGTGGGGATAGATGGGGCTGCTAACAAGGACACTGGGCAGGAAGTGGGGGCATGCAGAAAGCCCACTGTTGACACACACCCCCCCATGGTTAGCATGCTGCATGGCCTGTGGCCTCGATGCTGAAAGCCATGCCGCTGGGACTTCAAATGCTGGCGGAGGAGTCTAACAGACTAGAAGGAAGGCCCGGACAACCAGCTTACAAACACCCAACGGCTGCCCCGTGGGTCCTGGAAGAATGTGCGGATACAAGGTTGGGTGCCAAGCCCCTGGGTGGGGAGGTGGGCAGCACAGTGGCCGTGAACCGGGGTTGACCCAAGAGGGACTTGTGGGTGGTAGAAGCAGAGACCCAAAGCCCATCTGTAGACAATGGCACATCCCCCACAGAGGGGTTGCAAGGAGGGAGGCGTCGACCAGGGTGCAGTAGAGCACCAGCGGAACACGCTATTCCTCTGGTTCCGTCAGGCTCCTCGCCCCGCCCCCCGCCCAGACTCCAGTGGCAGCTCTCTCTGGACTGGAGACACGGAGAGCTGGAGACAAAGCTCAAGACACACGGACTCCACGAACAGAAACAGCGATGCATATATCCCCCCTCTGCCCCAGGGGGAAGAACAGAAACCATGGGGGAGACAGTGGTCGGTGTGAGATATGAAAATAACTTTTTAAAAAACAACTGATACCAAGGGCTCAATAGAAGCTAAATGTCTGGTAAAGAATGATGGCAACATAGTACAAATCGCCTGATACAATTGATGTATGGATTATAATAAGAGGATAGGAACCACCAATAAAATGATCTTTTAATAATAAAAAAAAGAGGGCACTTGGAGAAGGGGTCTGGGGGGCCGGCTGGGTCCTTGGGGTGTAGGTGTCCTGGGTCATCTCTGACAGGGTGCTGAGGGAGGGGCACAGCAGAGGCAGGTCTGTACCAGCTCGAAGCGGTGGGGGCCCTGTCCACCCTTCCAGAAGCATCCTTGGTCTGGGCAGGGGGACTAATCCTGGATGGGAGTCTGCACGCAGCCCTGCTCCCAGGCTCCTCTGGGGGCCAAGGATCAAGACTGCAGGGCTGCAGACCCACCTGTCCCCAGGGCCGTGCTGTTGCTGTGCCCAGGGCCTCAGCTGGAAAGCAGGCCGCACTCGATGCTGGAGTTTTCCGGTTTTATTCAGCACACACGGCAGGCAGGGGGCGGCACTAGGCATCCGGCTGCTGGATGAACGGGTTGGGGATGGCCTCCATGCCGTCCTGCGGACAGATCAGCACCACCGACGTGCCGCGGCACACCACCAGGCCCAGCTGCCGCGTGTCCTCCGTCAGCTTGTACTGGTCATCGGGGTCTGTGGGGAGTAGGAGGGGCCTTCAGGGGGCTGACTCGTGGCCCAAGAACATGGCAGCCCCCCATTGCGGATGTGACCCAGATGGGGCATCCTGGTCGTGTCTGAGGTGCGGTGACCAGGACGCTCCAGGGCCTGCCTGCGGGGCTGCTGGCAGCTTCTGGGAGGATGCCCTTGCGGGGGCGGGGTGAGGCTCCTCCTGGGCTGACTTACCAAACCCACTCTGTGACTCGGGGGGGGGGGGGGGGGGAGAAAGGCCTGGCTGTCTGCTCCTATCTGGGAAGCCCGATGGGGCAGCCCTCCCTTGTCACGTGGGGCCAGGACTGACCTGCTGACACCACGCTGACCACAAGTTTATAGGAGCAAAGGAGGACCTCCCCAAGAGAGGGGGAGGGGAGCCGACCCAGTCTCGCCCTCCACCCCCAAGACCTCACTTTCAGAGCCACACCCAGTGGTGGCCCATCCTCCCCCTTCCCCCTCAGGTCCAGGAACAGCAAGCCCTCGGCCTTCTGAGGGAGGTGTCCAGCACTGATCCCCGCCAGGCCCCTGGAGGAGCCCGGAACCGACAGCACCAAGGCCCACTCTGGAAACAGCCCGCCAGCTGCCCTGGTGGCAACGAGGACACGGCCCAGAGGCAGCAGGGTCAGGTCAGAGCTAATTGGGGACACCAAGCTGACAGGTCTCAGGGGTGGTGCTAGGGGAGGGAGGGAGAATTAGCTCCCAAAATAAATGGAACCAGAACATCCCAGAAGCCCCTGTGGCGGGGGCTGCTCTCCCGCAGTGGGGTGATGGGGTGTCAGAAAGTTCTGGAACAGCAGCTGCGAGCTTTTGAGCGATGAAACCAAAAGTAAGCCAAGTCCACTGCCCCGAGCTGGCCCGATGCAGTTACCCGCTGGGCTGCGGGTCTTGCTCAGGGCAGCAGCCACAGTGAGCTCCCCTGCAGAAGGGCAGCCCAAGGAGGCCCCATTACCCTCCCCTGTGCCTGCTAGGGCCAAGCCGAGTCCCTGCGGTGCAACCCCGTTTAGGAAGGGTCCTTGTCTGTGGTGCCCGGCCACGTGTCGCAGCCATCCCGAGTGTGAACGTGGCCCCACATCACTGCACTGTCTTGCCCAGGCTGCCAGCCTTACGGTTTTACTCTCAGGGAGGTCGCCAGGCCTTTCTCCCACAGCACTGCAGGGCGGGCCTGAACCCACGTGGCAGTGCCTGAGCGCCAGCCGGCTCCTTATGCCCACAAGACCGCACTCCATCGGTGGGCCCCGAGCCACCGCTCAGTTGCCGGGGCGGGGCCCCCCAGCAGGTGCAAGGTTGCCTGCTTGCCCCAGCACCCTGCTGGCAGCGTTTGTTTCAGTCACCTCAGGGAGACTCAGAGGGGGCCCCCAGAAACAAGGCGCTCTGCCACGGTTAGACCAGCCAAACAGAGTGTGCACAGCCAATTCAGTCGAGTCCTTTGCACAAGGGTGCTGCATGCAGCTTTCGCGGCAACCCTGCACGGCCATTGAGGGAGGCCGAGGGCGGGGAGGAGATGGGGACCCATGGGCCACGAGGCCTCCCTGAGAGGGCGCCCTGCCTCACAGTCTCGCTGTGCAGTGATCAGGCTTGTCCCCACCCCGCCTCCAGTCGCCTCCAGTCTCCTCCAGGGAGACCAGGTGTCCCTCCACTAGGCCGGAAGTCCCCTCCCAGCTCTCTGCATCCCCTGGGGGCTGAGCTGAAGAAACCAGCAGCCTAAGCAGTGGGGCAGGGACTGGGGCCTGGGTCTCAGGAAGGAAGGGGAGGCCGGGCAGTGAAAGGAGGGAAGTCCCGTGGAACAGGGTGCTCTGGGCAGCAGACACTGGACAGGCAGGGTTGGTAGAAGACCCAGTGGGTCACCCCACGGAGCTTCCTCCTCTCCTTGTTCCCTAACCCCGCCGGACGGGCACACGGTCAGAACAAACTCCAGACTCTGCCATCAAGTCAACCCCAACTCCACGACCCTAGAGAACAGGGAAAGCAGCCCCTGTGGGTGTCTGAGACCCTAACTCCTTTCAGGACCAAGAAGTCCCATCTGGTGGGTTCGCACTGCTGTCCGACGTGGGGCCACTGCTACAAAACGATGGCCCGTCTCAGCATGGTACTTCCTCTGAGCCCAGGACCAGGGGCACCAGGACTCCGGCCGAGCAGAGACAGAAAGATTTACACGTGGGGTCTTTGGGTTTTCAGAGGGGAAGGACACAGGCCCTGTGGGTGGCAGTGGGGCGCAGCCAGTCACCGGGAGGCTGGTGTTTGAACCCAGTTGGCAGCACTGGGTGACAGGCACCCCATCTCCGTAGCTGATGGGGTCTCTCCAAAGGGCCCCCTCGAACGAGCGAGAGGGTGGGAGGGCAGGGTGGGGCCGCACTCACCTCTCATGTACTCGATGGTGCCATCCAGCACGAGGTTGAGAAGAGGGTCGAACCCTTTCAGGATTCCGCTGGCTTGTAGTAATCACCGGAAAGGAAGGAGAGATGAGACGGCGTGAGACCAGCACCCCTCCCCTGGGCAAGCACCCTCGGTGCCTTGGGCAAGCACCCTCGGTGCCTGGGGCTAGAAAGAGCTGTGGCCCGAGACAGGCATGCGAGGGAGTATCTTTCTCGGGGCTCAGGAGGCAAAGGAAGGGGTCCTATCGAACAGGGACAGCCAGCTCCAGGCTACCAAGACAAGCACGTGAGCAGGTAGGGAACGGGCCAGCTAACCTGGCCCTCAATGGGGAGGTCTGACCACTCCCTGGCCACCCAGTTTAAGCCCTGGGTGCTGTGTGGTCGCCTCAGGTTTCTCTTCTCAGAGCCACTGCCGGCCATTCTCACAGGGGGTCTGGGAACAGCGGGCACCTGCCCCATCCCGCTTCTCCCGAGCAGCAGTTAGTGGGCTGTCACTGACAACCTGCTAATCAGCAGCTGAGCTCTCGCTCAATGGCTGGGCCACCAGGGCTCCTTTCCGCTTGAGTAATGCCTGCACCTCACAGGACCCATGGGCTTGGGCAAGGGGTCTGGGCCCACAGGGAGCCCACTGCAAATCAGGTGCTTGGGCGCAGGGCCAGGCCCACATTGCCACAGGGGGTACACAGAGCCTGACTCGGCCCTTGCCCTCAGGCTCCCCGCTCCCAAGCCCTGTGGGGCAGATAAGCCTCTCGTTTAAGGCAATAAAAAGCTACAAACTTCAACAGGTGTGTGTCCTCACTTGTCCTCAGCCGCCAAGACTACTCCATGCCCAACGCAGCAAGTTAATGCTACCCAGGCCTGCGCCTTCCCTACGACTGGTCATGGGTCAGACAGTTGGGAGACATGGGGTGTTCATGGGCTGCTTTTCCAAAGGCAACCGCCAGACCTTTCTTCCTAGTCTTTAGGTCTGGAAGCTGTGCTGAAACATACTCAGCATCACAGCCACACATGAGCCTCTAAGGGCAGACTGGGGTGGGGGCGGTGGGGTCCACTGGTAGAGAACGACACGCAGACCTCCTGGATGGAGGGCACAATTCCACCACTGCACCAACCATAACCCCATCACAGATGCCACCAAGAGCACACGTCTGGGTTCCCAGAGCAGCAGACGCCTTTGAGATGGAAGCAGGTTCACCTGTGAGTTTCAGGCTGAGGGCCTGAAAACCGGTGTCCCTTCGGCCGTGTGGCTGTCTGTGCACACGGCTCAGAGGTCACCAACGGGGATACAGGGTGGGTGTGAGCAGGGACCAAGACTGTGAAGCTCTGGACCCCACGCCCCAACTACAGGTCCGGGGCTCTCACCAGGGCAGGGAACTGCCCCAGGGAACACTCACTGGGTGATGTCTGGAGACATGTGTGGGTGCCACTGGCACCGAGGGAATAGAAGGCAGTGTGCGGGTCACTACCCCATAGTGCCCAGGGCTTCCCCTGTCCCCCACCCCAGAGAAGAATCAGTCCTCGAGGCCAGTAGTGGCCCCAGGCTCAGGAAGTCTGGGGTGGAGGGCCACGGACCAGAAAGCCAGGAGCGGCAGTTGGAGGTCAGGGCCTCATAGGAGACAAACTCGAGAATCCGAATTCGGGCCGCGCCGCGCCGCGGACTTTCCCGGTCTGCAACACGTGGAGAGCAGCATGCACCTCCCCGCGTACGTAAGCGGACTGCACGGGCGGGCGTGCAGCGCTTACAGCGGTGAAGGGGGCGCTGCCCGAGCATCCGGTTCGCCTCCTCGCTTTGCAAGTCCCTGATTTTAAACGGAGGGGCCGGGCTGGCGGCAGGCGCCTCACCTTCGCGGCCGCCCTGAAACTTCACCCGGATGGTCTTGTCGATGTACTTGGACAGGTCCAAGATGCTCTCCTTCTTCTTCTTCTCTTTGTCCTGCGGGGAAAGCACAGCGCGTGAGGCGGGGAGCACGGGCCGCCCGCCCAGCGCCGCCAGCCCGAGGCCCGCCGCGCGCTCACCGCCATCTTCCCGCGCCGCGCGGCTCTGCGCAAGCGCCGCCGGCGCGGCGCTCTGACGTCACCGGCGCGCCCCTTTGACGTCACCGGCGCTCACGGAAGCCGCGCAGCCCCGGGCGTTGCTGGGAAACGTCAGCCGACAGCTGCGGCGGGACCCGCGGCGCGGACATGGCGGCGGCGGCGCTGGCGCTGGCGCGGTTGGGGGCGGTCTTGCTGCTCGTCGCGGCCCAGGTGAGGGCTGCGCCGGCCCGGCTCTCCGCCGGCGGCGGCTCCTCGGCCCGCGGTCCCGGGGAATTTCGGGGACCCCACCAGGCCCGACCGGGACCCCCCCCCTCCCGGACCCCGCGGCGCCGAGTGACCTTGCGGGCGGACCCTTTCCTCCCCGGCGCCCCTCCCGTCCTGCCGCAGGGGGCACCCACCCGGCCGCCGCGTCCCTCCCTAACGGCCGAGCGGAAGTTTGTGGACCCCCATCCTCTGCACCCCGAATCCTACCTGTCCGGCTCGAGGTCTTCCCCAGTCTCCCCCGGCCCTGGGACGGCCCTCTCTGGCTCTGCTGCCTGACCCGGGGCATTGCGTCTCTCCGAGCCTCAGTTTCCCCTCTCTGTGAACAGGGCATGACGCTAGCCCCGCCCCGTCCCAAGGGAGGGGTGGGGGGAAGAGCTGGGATAGGGCCAGCGCGGGACCCCAGAGCCCCCCAGTCCCAGGAGCTCAGCCCGGGACTGCGGGGAATATTCCTGTCCCATTTTCACCCCATGACCTTGGCCATGGAGCCCACCCCCCACCTTTGAATGCCAGCTGCTCCGCCAAGGTTGAGTAGGGGGCAAGAGTAGAGTTATACCTATGGGCAGGTTCACTTTCAAGGTATCGCCTTCCCACAGGACACTGGCCGTGAGATGGCCGGCCCTGACCATCAGGAGTGTATCTTGTCCCCAAATCTTTCTGGCCCTGGTTACTGCAGCGCCTCTGATGAAGGCAAGGCTGCTCCTTAATCTTGAAGCCTCCCTCCTAGATTGTTCTAACTGGGGTTGGGGGACATACACACGTGTCCACCACCTGGGCAGGTGCTTCCTTTCTCCCTGTAGCAGCTGTGCCACTGACACCACCACCACCCCGCCTCCCCCCCAACGTTCGCCATGCACCTGAGTGGGCTTTCCCGCGGGCCAGCCAGACCTTGTCCCTTCTACGTGAGGCCCTTTCAAGGATCACTCCTTCCTCTCTCCGGGGGCTGCAGCCAAATTTATGTGAAGCACTCTGCCGCCCCCTGTTCCCCCAGAGCCCCTTTCTCCACTCTTGGTCCGGAGTGGCTCTGGTCATCCTCCCAGAAGTTCTTAGGGATCTCCCCTCCCCAGCCCCCTGCTGCCTTTGTCACCCCAAACCCTCTCGACTGTTCCCTGGCTCCCCAGCCGGGAGCACTTTGAAGGCAGTAATGTTGAACTCTGAGATTCTGAAAACGAGAAGGCTTTTCAGAAGCAGTGATGCCCAGAAGGGTTTTGAAGGGACAATAGGAATTTGCGAGGGTCCCGAAGAGAGTGGAAGGGTGCTGTCAGGAAGGGTGCTGTCAGCATCGGGAAGGGCATGAGCAAGGCCAGGAGGTATAAGAGCCGACTGAGTGAAGACTGTAACAGGAGCCCCGGTGCTGCTGTTGGGAAAGCGATGGGTTGCTAACCACAAGGTTGGCCGTTCAAATGCACCAACAGGAGAAAGATCAGGGTACTGTATTTAAAATTTTGAGTCTCCTATTTAGCCTTGCCACGAGTCCGGTCTTTGATGGCAGTGTGTGTGTAAAGGGAGCCTTGGTGCCAGTGAGTTACAAGTTGGGCTGCTAACTACACAGTCAGTAGTTTAAACCCTCCAGCTGATAGCTGGAAGAAAGATGAGGTTTTCGGCTGCTGTAAAGATGTATAGCCTGAGAAGCCCCAAAGGACCCCCTCTGCCCTACAGGGTCCAGGATCGCTGTGAGTCAGACTGGACTCAGTGGCAGTGGACTTGCTTGGTCTTTGGGTTGCCGGTCTGTGTGCTGCTTGGCACAAAGAACGGAGGCCCCAGGCAACAGGCCAGCTGGCAGGGGTGTGGCTCCCCGCAGAGGTCGGGGATCATGGGTGCCAGCACTGGGAGGAGTTGACACTTTGCCCTGGGTAGAGGGGTTGGGACTTTATCCTGACCTGACTGAGAGGGGTCATCCCCCTTTCCCTGAGCCCTGGCGGGCTCCTCTTGGGTGTCCCTTGTCCCTGGGGAAGTGGAAGTGGGTGTGTCCCTTCTCTATGCCAGTGTGACTCCCAGTCCCCACTCCTAGCAGTAAGAACAGAATGAAGACTGCCCCTCGTGTCCACCTTCCCTCCCCCCATTATACACACGTGATGACAGGCCTCTCATGATGTCTTCCAGAATGATGTCTTGGAAGGCTCAGGCTTTCTGTGGTGCAGCCTTGCCAATACTGGGCTGCTCACAGGAAGGTCACAGGTTCAAGTCCACCAAAGGCACCTCAGAAGAGAGGCCTGGTTCCCTACCTTGAGCAGGCGCCTGCTCAGATGCCCACGTTGTCTTCTGAGTGTTCCTGGTGGGAGCCCCCACCCACCTAGCGGAGGCAGTGACAGAAGTGGACTTGGTCAGGCATCCTTAATTCTCCAGGGTGGGAGGGGGGCCAAGGTGTGAGAGAAAACTCCTGGTCCCTGCAGGCAGGGAAATCCGGTTCATGAAGCACTCTGTCCTTCAAGGGGAAGCTGGGTTGTTCTGCCCTTCCGTGGTCTCTAAGAGAAAATGTCGGTTGGCCACCCCCTGGGCCCCTAGGCACAGGTCTCAGGGAAGGTTCTGGGTGTAGGCCAGAGGGTCAGCAGGACCCCCCACCCCCACCCCTCCTTGCTAGCTCTTGGTCTCAGGTCAGGATGAGGGTAGCTGCAGACCATAAGTGCATGAGTGAACACAGCTGGACACCAATAAAGCTTTATTGACAAGAGTAGAGCGGGCAAGGAGGCTGGTTGTTACGGTCTTGCCTGCTGTGGATCAGGGCTCCCTGGCAGGGGCTGGATCTCCATCCATGCTGGGGCTCCCACTTTCACAGGGGTCTGGGGGTGGGCAGGGAAAGCTGTGTGGCTGACTGAGACTGTCCCCACAGGGTGGGTGGGGAGACCAGGGACCAGAACTCTCAGACTTGCCTCAGTCAGGGCCTCTTGCAGGTACGGGGTTCCTACCTTCTCCAAGCTAAAGAAGCAGCTGCATTGCAAGGGGAGGGGGAACACGTTGGCCCACTACAGAGCAGAGACTTCTGGGAATGGGTGGTCCATAGGTGGCTCCCCTACCCCAGGTCCTTTGCTCCTCTGGCAGCCTGGGGCTCTCAGGGGCCATGTCCTGGCTCACGAGCAGAGGAGTGGGGATCTGGGCCTGGATACTGGGAAACAGCAGGGAACCTGATGGAGCTGGGAGGCCCTGGGCAGAGGGCAGGAAAGCTCCCTGGCACTTGGCTCAAGCACCACCATAGTATGGGTGGGCGCTATGTCCAGACACCCACTCCCTTCGCTTGTCCCCTTGGAGCTCAGGACCACCTCCCTGACTGCTGTCCCTGGAGACCTTGGAACCATCAAGTGGCTGCAGGGACAAGCAGGCCTCCTGGCTCATGGGAGGCTGGCTGCCCCATCTCCTCCTCCCCGAGGCCAAGTCTGTTTGCCAAACCCTTCCTTGGGGAACATGCAGCCCCAAGGTGGCAGGTCCTGACCTGACCACCCTGCCCTGCAGGTGGCCTGCGAGTACGGGATGGTCCATGTGGTGTCCGAATCCGGTGGTCCCCGTGGCCGGGACTACTGCATCCTCTACAACCCACAGTGGGCCCACCTGCCCCACGACCTCAGCAAGGCAGTGAGTTCTGCTGCCCCTGGCGGTCCAGTCCTCGGGCCGGCAGGGGGCGTTCGCCGTGACTGGGAGCCCCTGAGGGCCCTGGGTAGGGAGGACATTGGCTTCCTTGGTGGGAACCGAGGACCCAGATGGTGGTGGATAGGGTTTTTTGGGGCCCTGACACCCACCTGCCGGTCTGTCCCCAGCCCCTGCTGCACCTGCAGGACTGGTCAGCTTCTGTACTCTGCTCACCTGCTGACCTCCCAGCCGGCGGCTTCAGCAACCAGATACCGCTGGTGGCGCGGGGCAACTGCACCTTCTACGAGAAAGTGTGGCTGGCCCAGGGCGGCGGGGCTCGAGGGCTGCTGGTCGTCAGCCGGGAGAAGCTGGTACGTGTGGGCCTGGTGACCCGGGTGGACCTCCGACAGGACGAGGGAGGGGCTGGGTCCCAGGTCTTGTCTTCTACATCCTTGGGAGCAGGGCAGAGAGGACAAGGATACCTCGGGAGTGTGGGGTGCATACCAGTGCTAGTGTTGGGCCTGGGCGCAGGAAGGATAGGACCCTTCGAGCTCTGCTGGGCTTTGGGGACAGCGGGCAAGCCCACATGTCCTTGTCCTTACTCCCATCCGCAGGAGAGAGCTCAGGCATGGCCAGCCTGGACCCCCAACCTCAGGCGGAGACGGGGTCCCTGAAAGCTTCACCTTGGCTGGCTCTAGGCTGGCTTCTCTCAAGGGGCCTGCTAACCCTCTAATGGAGAGGTCTATAGGGCCACTCTCCCCCTTTATGCAACCCTCCCCCCCACACACACACTCTCTTGGCCCCCAGGTGCCCCCCGGAGGCAACAAGACGCAGTACAATGAGATTGGCATCCCTGTGGCCCTGCTCAGCCACCACGACATGCTGGACATCTTCCAGGTGGGTCCCTTCCCCTTACCCCTCGGCGATCAGGGTCTGTCTGTGTATCATTGGGATGGGCTGTGCCCCAGTGTCCCAGTGCGTCCCCTTTACCCAATTTCTGTGGCATCAGGGGTGCCGGCTGGGCCGGTCCCAGGGCAGGGCCTCCCAGTCCTGTGTGGACTGGGGAGTGCGGGACCTCTGGGTGCTGACTGGGCGTGTTCCCCGAGGCAGCGCTTTGGCCGAGCGGTGCAGGTAGCGCTGTACGCGCCCCACGAGCCAGTGCTGGACTACAACATGGTCATCATCTTCATCATGGCCGTGGGCACCGTCGCCATCGGGGGTTACTGGGCAGGCAGCCGTGACATCAAGAAGTGAGCGCCCCACTACCACGCCCTGCACATGCCCCACATGGGGTGGGGGCGGGGGAGGTGTTGTACCGCCTCGCCCTCTGAGCCCAGGCTGGCCGCCTCCAGGAGGAGCATGAAGCACAAGAGGGACGACGGGCCCGAGAAGCAGGAGGACGAGGCGGTGGACGTGACCCCTGTCATGATCTGCGTGTTCGTGGTCATGTGCTGCACCATGCTGGTGCTGCTCTACTGCTTCTACGACGGCCTGGGTGTGCCGCGCCCGCCTGCCCGGGGCCCTCCCACTCACCTCCAAGCTCGCCTCGGCACCCACCTGTCTGCCCCGCCCCGCCTACCCCGGGCCCTCCCCCCAACCTCCGAGCTCGCCTCCAGACCCACCTGTCCACCCCGCCCCGGGCCCGTGCCCATCTTGTGGCCCCGCTCCTGGGACTGACCCGCTGGGCGGCTATGCTGCTGCTTCTCCCCCGCTGTGTCCCCCCCTGCCGTGGAGTCCTTACCCGACCCCAGTGGGAGCCCAGAGAGGCCCAGGGTTTCCGCCCGAGCGGGCGCACTGTGAATACAGCCTTGTCCCAGGGCGACTGCCACAACAAGGGCCCATTCAGGGCCCACCGCTGCTGCCCCCACCCACCCCACCTGCTCCACTTTTCATCTGAGCCGCGGGGTGTGGGAGGGTGGCTGGCAGGGGCTTGGCGCTCCTGTGACAGACGCTCTGCCCCCAGTCTACATGGTCATCGCCATCTTCTGCCTGGCCTCATCTACCGGCCTCTACAGCTGCCTGGCGCCGCTGGTCCGTAGACTGCCCTTTGGCCGGTGCCGGTAAGCTGGGCCTCCTGCCGGGTGGGGGCAATGTGCCAGGTGCCGGTCCTCACGCCCCACCTCCCACCCCCAGGGTCCCTGACAACAGCCTCCCCTACCTGCACAAGCGTCCTCAGGTGCGCATGCTGCTGCTGGCGCTGGCCTGCATAGCCGTCAGCGTGGTGTGGGGTGTCTTCCGCAACGAGGACCAGTGAGTGCAGCCTGGGCGAGGTTGGGGGTGGTGGTGTGTGTAGCACTGTCCTCACATGCCCGCAGGGTCCCCCCTCTCGGGAGCAGCCTGGGCCAGGTCCGCCCCAGCACGGCCGCCAGGCAGCCTCCAGGCGCCACCCGGGTTCCAGTGGGTCTGGAGCCATGACCGCGATTGGCATCTCGTGGGTGGCCTGCTTCAGAGGGGTGGGGAGGAATAGGGAGGTCAGCTGCCCCCACCCCACAATCTGCCACCTTGGGCATTCACAGTATCAGCCCCTCCCCAGTTCTTGAGGGGGTTCTCTAGTGAGGATAGTCCCCTGGTGGCCACCCCCCCTCAGGTATCCTCAGCCAGAGGGGGAGCCGCTTACTGCCTGCCCATGGGCGCCCTGTGCAGGGCATCTGGTGGTAGTTGGGCTGCTTGCCGGGCTGTGCCAGGTGCCACCTCCAGAGACTCGGGCTCCAGGCTGGGAGTGAGCTGAGCCCCTCCAGTGGCCACCTACCCACCCTGCCAGGAGAGGGGAATGGTGGCCTGGTCAGCACAGGGACACAGACGGCCTCCTGGTCTGTCTAACCCATTTCTGTCCGTGACTCCCCAACTCCTGGGGGACCACCCACAGCTTGGGATCTGAGGAAAGGAGGTGCTGGCAGGGCAGATTATGTTGCATTGGCATAGGAGGGACTGCCAGACCCTGCTTCCCCCCACCCCCCCAGGTGGGCCTGGGTCCTGCAGGACATTCTGGGCATCACCTTCTGCCTGTACATGCTGAAAACCATCCGCCTGCCCACGTTTAAGGTGAGGGGACAGGGACACCCCTAAAATCCGAGAGCAAACCCCTGTGTCGTGCAGAACTGAAATGTCCACCTTGAGTTCCCTGCTTGCCTCCAGGGACCTGCGCTTCTTCCAAACCAAAAAGCTGACTGACTGGGGGTACTTAGGGGGAGAGAAGTGAGATTGTGGGTGCTTCTTGGGGGTGAGGCCCGGGCACGGGGTGGGGAGAGATGCCCTGAATCCCAGATGTGAGGCTGTGAGCAGAGCACCCTTGAGTGTGGGGCAGCGGGTGGCCCCCTGACGGGTGTCTGGCCTGCAGGCTTGCACGCTTCTGTTGCTGGTGCTGTTCATATATGATGTCTTCTTCGTCTTCATCACGCCCTTCCTGACCAAGGTAGGGCTGTGCCCCCATGAACCCTAAGGGTCCAACCCCCTCCTGCTGAGGCCACGCCCCTAATACAGGCCCTTCTCTGCAGAGTGGCAACAGCATTATGGTGGAAGTGGCCACAGGCCCTGCAGACTCGGCCACCCACGAGAAGGTGGGTCTTTTGGGGGGTGGCGGCGCCTGAGCCCGCGGGAGCTGAGTCCACGGGCTCTGAGCCAGTCAGTCTTTCTGCCGCAGCTGCCCATGGTCCTCAAGGTTCCCAGACTGAATACCTTCCCGCTGGCACTGTGCGACCGGCCCTTCTCCCTCCTGGGCTTCGGAGACATCTTGGTACCAGGTACGCAGTGGGACTCCTGATGGCGCCCCAGGGCTGAGGAGTGGACCTCGGGGGCTCAAGTGCGGGCATGCGGGATTGGCCTGCTACTCAGTCCCCCACTAGGAGCCAGTCCTTGGTGACAGCCTCCCAGCCTGGCACCGGCCCAGGAAGTCAGCCTGCCTCTTCTCTGCCCGCAGGGCTGCTGGTGGCCTACTGCCACAGGTTCGACATCCAGGTGCAGTCCTCGTGCATCTACTTCATGGCCTGCACGGTCGGTACGTGCTGCACTCTGCACTCCCGCCGGCCCCGCTCCTCACCGCATTCCCTTCCTGTCTTCCTGGGAGCCCCTGCCCCCATTTTTCACATGTCTCATTGTCACTGAGGCCACGGCCACAGCACTGTTGCCGCCGGTGCAGATGTGCCCTTTTCCGTAGCATTCCAAACCAGTGTAGCCCTGTCACACGCGCACACCCCCCTTCTCTACCCAAGGCCCAGGTGTGGGATGTGCAGGCCACAGCCCCCATTGGCGGTCCGTGTAGTTCAGACCCACTCCTGGGGCGCATGGTCCGACCTGTCTCCCTGCTCCTCCTCCCCCTCCCCCGGCCATCACAGGGGTCTCCTGGCTGGGGTCCCGCGCCCCTCAGGCCCATGTGATAGTGCAGAGCTACCCGCTTGGGTTTCTGGTCACCAAGCGCCCTCCCCAGGCCGCTGGGGGCTCCTAACCGCCATCCTTCAGGGCCCGCCCCCCATAGCCGTGGCGCCTTGAAAACGCACTAGGACAGCCTTGTGAACTCATTCCCGGAAGTCCTGGAACTGAACAGGGACTCCGCGAGCCCAGGGAACGCCCTCCTTCTGCGAGCTCCGCTGGGCCACCCACTGTCTGTAGGAGCTGCCTCTGGAGGGCCATTCTGTTGGTGCAGAGGACACCCGCCCGCCAGTGAAGGCGGTGGTCGCACCCCTGGCGTGCTCTCCCAGAAGAGTGGCTGGGCTTTTGCCCCTGGCAGCTCACAGCAGACCCACCGCAGCACGCACGCACGCACGCTGGGGTCTCGGCTCCAAGGAGCTCGGAAGCCTGGTTTAGGTCTAGCCTCCGAGCAGTACGGCGTTAGCAAAGCCTCCTTTGAACAGATCCGCTGCCGAGAGCCTGGCGGAGCAGGTGCGCTCGGCTCACAGGCCAGGACAACAGCAGAGCGCTCCCTCCTCCCGCTGAGAGCGAGGTTTCCTGCATAACCAGAGCTGCGTTCACCCCTGCGGGCTTGTCCCGGAAGCTACCCACACCTACCTGTCCAAAGCCTTTTTTTTTTTTCCTAAAAGCTGACGCCGGCTAAACTAGCACGCGAGCCCGTGAGGCCAGAGCCTGCCTGCCTGTGGTTGCCGGCCATCGGCCGCCTCAGGATTCAGACCAGAAAGCCCCGCTCCCCCACCGCAAGCTCCCCAGCCCCGCTCAGTGACTGCCCAATGGCACCATCTGGCCCCTCCTCCCCACAGTCATGCCCGCCTTCTGTCGTCCCCAGCCTATGGCATCGGCCTCCTGGTGACCTTCGTGGCGCTGGCCCTGATGCAGCGCGGCCAGCCGGCCCTGCTCTACCTGGTGCCCTGCACGCTGGTGACGAGCTGCAGCGTGGCGCTCTGGCGCCAGGAGCTGGCCATGTTCTGGACGGGCAGCGGCTTTGCGGTGAATACCGGTTTGCTATGACTGTCTGCGAACGGCAAGTCGTTCCCAATAATCCCTAACTAGAGCACCAGTTGAGTACCTGCGTGCTCATGCACGCCTCAGCCCCTCCTGCACTGCCCTATCGGGGCTGCTGGGGCTGCGGGGTTGTCTTCTGCCAGCTAATCAGCTGTCAGGGTGGAGCCTGCGCACGGTCACGCCCACGCGGTGGGCAGAGCAAGGGGCGAGTGTTGCCATTGGGAAGGGGCTGACATGCACCCTGTGGGGTCCGCCTCACAGAGGTGTCTCTGTGGCTCAAGGGCCCCCCCTGAGATCCAGGCGCCCGGTTGGGGAGCTCTGCACCCAACGATGATTGTGGGTGCAGGTAGGCAGCCTCTGGTGAAAGCCCGGCTCGCGTTCTTAGAACGTGTGGCTAGGAGACCTTGTGCTGCGTAGCTGTGTTCTCAGCTTGGTGGATGTGGGGTCTAACCTGCCATCTGGTGTGCTCCCAGCTCTGGTCCACCCGCTCCTCAAAGCGTCTTTTTCCACTAGCTGTGTTCTAGCAGGTCCGGGAGCGGGGGAGTTGCAGGCACGGGGCTGCCCAGGCTTTCTGCAAAGGAGGCCCCATCACCCCATGCACCCAGCCTCTGGGCTACAAGCGCCCAGAGGCCTGGAGCTGATGGGAGGGGATGGGGCGCCCCTCCCTGCCTCCCCCCCCCACACGGAACAGGCTCTCCTAGGATAGTTGCATTCGGCCCACCCGCCTGCCCATGTCTACACAAGGTGTTCCCCCTCTGGCTGCCCCCACCCCTGCCTGTGCTACACCCCGCCCTGTCTTAGCCCTCTCTCTTACAGAAGGACCTACCGCAGCCATCTTGGGAAGCGACTCCTGCTGACATTTTGCAGCCCCGGAAAGACCCCAGCACGTCCCCTACCCAGCAGCCGCTCAGTGAAGACTCTATCAGCGCCACTGTCCCCGGAGGGCAGTCCCCTGAGCCGCGCGCACCTCAGGAGCCGGGCGCGGCCACTACACCCCCCTCCCTGGAGCCCACCAGCACAGCCAGCGTCACCGAGCCCCCGGAGCAGGCGCAGAGCCAGCCCGGCCCCACGGAGCCCACTGACTAGGCGCGGCCCGGCCCAGCCCTCCCCAGAGCTCCGGTGGCTGACAGGAGACAGTGCGGGCTGCCAGCCCCACCACGGTGCTCTTCCAGCCCACGCCACGCCACGCGTGAGGACCCCTCGCGTTGTCTGCCCGCCCGCCCGCCGCCCCATGCGCTCCTGAGCGCTGGAACCAGCCGGCAGCGCCATAGCCTCTGCGCTTGGCTTTCCGGGGCTGTCGCCTAGGTGCCGGTCGGTGACAGCGGCAGCTTTATTTCTGGTGCTTAACACGCTTCTTCCTCCCGGCAGGGTTTCTGGTTTCCTTCCCTCCCCTCCCCACCTGGACAGGGGGGAGGGGCCTGCCTCCTGGACCTCGCCGCCCCCTCACCCCCCACCCAGCACACTCAAGAGATGGGACCTTCATGCCGAGACTGGGCCAGATCGCCCTGTCCCCGGCTGCCCCCAACACGTCTCCGGGGACGCTGTGGAGGAGGCCGGCCAAGTGGGGCTGTGGGCATGGGGTCGCAAAGGATGGTCCCCCTCGCTTGCTGCTTAGAGGGACCCAGGGGCTCTCATCACTTCGGTCATGCTCGTACATGCAGACCATGCAACATTCCGCATGCCCCACATGCTGCCAGCCCGAAGCGGGCGCACTTGTCCCCAGATCGCAAGAGGCCGCCCTGGAATGCGCCATCTTCTACCTCACCAGTGGGCCCTGCCCATGTCACCGTGCACGCAGCAGTCCCCGCCCCCACCCGGCCGCTGGGTGGTGTGCATCTGGCCCTTCCACCCACTGTCTGTCCCAGACACCAGGCTCTGGGGCACACTGTGACCCCAAAGTACCAGCGCCAGGGACTGCAGGCAGCCTGGCCAGCCAGGGCACCCCAAGAACCCTGAGGTCCCACTCCGAAGAGACCCGTGCAGGAGGGCGAGCTAGCAAGCGCAGCCAGGGACGGAGACTGCCAGCGGCCTCCCTGCAGTCTCCTGGAACCCTTGGGCCGCTGGGCTGCGCCTTAACCTAAACCTTTTTTACGGGGGGGGGGGGGGGGGGGGGGGGGGCTGTGTTTCGGCTCGGAAATCTGACCACGTCCAGAAACTCGGTTCCTCCGAGTTTCTGTTGGTATTTTTTTGCCTTGCTTCTGTTTGAATCTTAAAATTAAACATAGCTTTTGATACTTAGACCTGGCCTCTGGATGCGCCGTGGCAGTAGGTCTCCCAAAGCCAAAGCCTCATGGACTGGTCATTGATTGTGTGAGTCCTGGGTGCTGCGAGCAGCTGGGTGCTTGACTGATGGCAGGATGGAAGTTTGAGTCTGCCTGGAACCTGCTTCTGAAGACTTGTCCATTGATAACCCGTTGGAAGACAGTTCTCTGACACATTGCTTCCTTGGAAGTCAGGGTCAAATTCACTTTTGTTTTCTTAGTCATCTCCCTACCCAGCCATCTATCCACCCCCCTCCATTCATCTACCCAACCATTCATCCTCCGACCATCTGTCCACACCATCCATTCATCTACTCATCCATCTACCCAACCATTCATCCTCCTACCAGCTATCCACCCATCCAGCCATCTACTCATCCATCTACCCAACCATTCATCCTCCGACCACCTATCCACCCATCCAGCCATCTATCCACCCCCCTCCATTCATCTACCCAACCATTCAGCCTCCGACCACCTATCCACCCATCCAGCCATCTATCCACCCCCCTCCATTTATCTACTCATCCATTTACCCAACCATTCATCCTCCAACCAGCTATCCACCCATCAAGCCATCTATCCACCCATCAAGCCATCTATCCACCCCATCCATTTATCTACTCATCCATCTACCCAACCATTCATCCTCCTACCAGCTATCCACCCATCCAGCCATCTATCCATCCCCATCCATTCATCTACCCAACCATTCATCCTCCGACCAGCTATACATCCACCCATCCATTCATTTACTCATTCATCTACCCAACCATCCATCCACCCACTCATCTACCTACCCATCCACCCATCTACCCATTTATCATTTATCCATTCATCTATCTGTCCATCCATCTGTTCATTTCTCTAGTCTTCATTGAGTGCCTACTGTGTGCTCAGCCCTCCACCTACATGTGTCCTGGACTCACACTGTGCCCCCAGGGCTGGCCAGGTGAACAGAGCTGCAGGCGTGTGGGTGTCCCGGGCCTGTGGTAACAGTGCCACATACTGGGTGGCTGGAGTTCATATGAACTTATCATCATATAACCCTAGAGACCCCGAAATCAAACTCCACCAGTCAATTCTGGCTCAGTGTAGAAGACATAACTGCTCACCCCAGGGGGTTTCCAAGACTCACTTTAGTAGAAAGCCTCATCTCTCCCGTCCTAGAGGCTACAGGTCTGGGATCAAGGTGTTGGCTGGACCATACTCCCTCCATGGGCTCCAAGGAAGGGTCCCTCCTGTTTGCTCTCTGCCCTGTTTCCCCTTGTGTCTCTTTTAAGGACCCTGGTTCTTCATTAAGAGTGGGCCTTCTACGCCCACAAAAAGTTACAGTCATGGAAACCCACGGGACAGTTCTGGCCTGACCGCTAATATCACTAGGAGTTGGCATGAACTTGATGACCAAACTTTGGTTTGGTCATTGGATCAGGCCCCAGCCTACTACCGATGGCATTTTCAAAGCCTCTCTTTCTGCGCAGGGCCTTGCTCCCAGGACCATGGATCAGGACTAGAACCAAACTTCTTGGGGACGATACACAACAGCAGGAACGTGTGGCTTGGTGAGGAAAATGGCTTCCTCAGCAGAGCCCCCTGCTGCTTTTAGCCGCCCAGTTTACGACCCGTGTCATGGCGGTTCCGGGACACTCGGGTGACAGCGACTTGTGCAGGGCCACAGCGTGGACAGGCACAGGCCACCACAGCGTCACTCCACTTCCAACAGCAGCCAGGTGTCCCTGTCACGGGCACCCTCCCCCTGCGTGGTTAAGTGCACCCAAGGTGGTTTGCACAACAGAAGGGAACATGGCTTGGCCCTTCACCAGCCTGTGGTCACATGGGAGCCCCTGGTGGCAGCCCTGAGTCAGCCCATCCATGGAGGGCCATCCTCCTCGCTGCCCCTCCCCTTCACCAAGCATGATGGCCTCCTCCAGGGACCGGATGTTCAAAGAGCGGGAGCAGCCTTTCCCATCTCGCTTCTAAGGCGCATCTGGCTGCTCTTCTCCCCAAAATGCTCACTTCTTCTGTCTGGGACCCCACCCAGGAACCCCCACTGGGCCCCAGAGTCGTCATGTCTCCTCAGCTTCCTCTAGGCAGCAGATGGTCAATGGTCCCTCAGATCTGCTCTGGTTCTGAGGGGAGGGTGGGGGAGATGCTGAGCCGCTTGTCAGACAATCCCCCATGGTGAGTGGGGTAAGGCTTTAGGGGTGGGGAACTTCCGGGTGAGGTGGCTTCCCAGCCCCATCAGGTCAGGCCTTATTGACACCCCGCCCCCTCGCATCGTAGGCAATAGCTGGACAGCAAGTAAGGACGACTGCAGAGGATGGGTGCACCGCGTAACTGTGTGTGTGTGTGTGTGTGTGTGTGTGTGTGTGTGTGTGTGTGAACGTGGACTATGAAGCTACACGGGACAGAAGGAAGCCGTGAGGGGAAACAGGAGATGTGAATTAAGAGTGAGCTGAATTCATGTTAACACACAAGGTTGGCAGTTCAACACCACCAGCAGGTCCGGGGAGAAAGACTGAGGCTTTCTGCTTCCATAAAACCCACAGGGGACAGTGCTACCCTGTCTGGTAGGGTGGTCACGCATGGCAACAGACTGATGGCACTGAGCATTTTTGGCATCCGTGATCACATGCCAATGTGGGTCCCAGACGGAGACCCGACTGCCCAGGAGGGGACCACAGCCGGAGGGAGGGAACCAGGTGTGGTCCACCTGGGACTCTGTCTGGGCTGTCTCCACAGCTTCTCTGTGCCCGAGTCTCTTCTGGAATAAAGGCTTCTTTCTGAAACATTGTGGCTGCTATCAAAACTACAAAAGCTAAACACAACAGCCCTGACCCCAGGCCTCCCTGGGGCTTCTGTCCCGGGATCCCCCAGCCTTGCAGGCTCCAGGATCCCCTTGACAGCTCCTCCCAGCCAGGTGGGCCCCAGAGGGGGTGGTGCAGCTACCTGCTTCCCCCCACCCCCCACTCTCCCACCCCGCCACACCTGCAGGGGTGGGGCGCCTTTCAACCCAGGTGACTTGGGACCCCACTCCCCCACAGGTGACTCCCCATCCCAGGTGACGCGCTAGCTCCACGGGGCGAGGGGGGTTGGGGAGGCGGGGACAGAGGTGGCCCCGCCCAGGTGCCGAGAGCCCCTCCCCGCCTGACTTCCCAAAGGCGCAGCTGGAGCAGGTGGCCGCATCCCTTGGAGCGCAGCGCAGTGAGTGTGGGGCTGGGGCTGCTAGTCTACAGCTGGCTTGGCTTTCTCTCTGGAAACGGGAGGCGGTGGGGGGCGGGTGGGGGGAGGAGAAAGATGCAGCCGATGGGAAGCCCAGCGGGGCTGTGTGGACCGGGCTGTTTAGACGCGATTAGGGCTGTGTGGGCGCAGTTGGAGCTGTGGGGATGGGATTAGGGTTACACAGGCAAAGTCAACTGTGTAGATGGGGTTAAGGAAGTGTGGACACCTTAAGGGCTCGGTGGTCAAGGCCCAGGCAGAGAGTGGGGGTTCTCGGGAGCCCCCAAAGGCCTCCTGCCTCCACCACAGTCTCCTTGCTGCTCCTGGACAGGAGTTTTGCTCAAACCAAGATTGATCACTGGGTCTGGACCCAGGAGTTACTGGCTGAGCGGTAGAAATGGGGTTCGCAGACTCCAGGAAGGTGGCCAAGTCTATCTGTCAGGGATTTGGGCGGGTGCAGGGGTGGGGAGGTAGGAGAGATCAGAATTTCAGCAGGGAGTGGTCTGAAGGCCTGGGCTTGGAGTTGGGGTACTCTGTCATCATGTTTGTGACCACTTATTCCCGTGGCCCAGGGGGCCGGCGAACAGTGGGCTGAGGGGTCATGCTCTGAGGGTCTTGCAGCCAGGAAACGCTCTCTCTGCACCCTTCCCCCATTTCACTAGGGGTCACACACACCCCAGGCCCCACAGAGGGCAGTGTGGGTCCCTTGGCCTCCTGGGGCTGCTAAGCCCGAGTTCTGGAAAGATCTTAACATCAACAAGCCAACCTGATGTCCCCAGCCCCTTTTAAAACAGAAAAGTCCAGTGGCCCACCAGTTGGCTCAGACTCAGGGTCACCCGTGTGCACCCCGTAAGGATGATTTGTCAGAAGTAGTCAGCCAGGCCTTTCCTCTGAGGTGCCTTGAGGCGAACTTTCGCTGCCGCCTACTGGTGAGCCGCCCTGTGCAGGGTCACTGTTGGCTGGCCGCCTCTGTCCGCAAAGCCACAGTCCAGCCTGGTCAGCGGCTTCCCAGCCTGAGGGCAGTTCTAGGAACAGCTCAGCTTTCAGACCGGCCTTGGATAACTCTGGACCGGCTGTGGTCTGCCGGAGGCTCTGAGCTTTTCTGATTGGTCTTTGTGAATTTCAAAATCACTGATGTTGGGACACAGCAACCACCAGCCGTTCTACAGGAGAAAGGGGGCATGGGGGTGCTTTCTACCCTCCCCCCCTAATAAAGAGTTACAGCGTCGGAAACCCACAGGGGCAGTTCCACCCTGTCGCTCACTATGAGTCGGATCGACTCAATGGCAGGGGGTTGGCTTGGGTTTTGGATGTGGGAACAGGTTGCCCTGGAAGTGTCGATACTTAAGTGTCCCTGCACTAACTCGAAGGCTGGAGGGTCAAGTCCGCCAGAGGCACTTCAGAACAAAGACTGGGCCTCCAGCAATCGAGGACCTTCAGAACCTCTGTGGGCCAATGGAGTCCAACAATTGTGGAGTTCCCCTTGATCTTTTCGAGCCCCCGTGGACTTCCAGGAAAAACAGCCCTCAGGACCCTGTGGGGGGAGATGCATATGGGTCCCCTCAGCAGGGAGGGTCCGGGGGCCATGATCACCAACTGCACTGCTTGTTACAGGGGGACCGGTTTAGTTCAGATGGAGTAGTTCTCAGCACCGCCCCCACCCCAGCCTAACATCTGTGGCACCCACCCCCCAAGTCCGCCTGTGACTCACCTTGAACCCCCTCCAAGACTAACACCTTTGTACCCCCCAGCCTCACCCAGGACTAACATCCTAGTATTGTCCCCCAGGACCTCCTGAGACTAACATCTGTGACCATGTCCCAGTCCCCCTCCTATCTCTGACCCTCCTCCAGCCCCCCTCACATCTGTGTACCCTCCCCCAAGCTCCCCCAACACCTGAGGACCTCCCCCAGCTCTCTGTCAGCTTCCATAGCCCCAGATCAAACCAGTGGGTGAACCATGAGCTCTACTACAAAACTCCCAGCAGGCTTCACCCCCTTTTCCCCACGGAGGTCCCCGTTTGCCTCAGGATGCAGCCTGGGGGTCCTGTTGTCTTGAGTACCTAGTTGATGTCATCCACAATGTCGGGGGGGGGCATGGGGGCATGGGCAGCCCCGATCAGGACACACCATGGATTACACGCAGAGGTTTGGGGGTTCTAACTCACCCTGAGGTGCCTCAGAGGAGAGACTTGCCAGGCTGCGCCCGAGTTCCGGCCTGGCATACAGGCTGGCCCTGCGCCTGCTCGACGGCCACGGCCCACTGCACCAGACGGACGTTTGCTATTTTTAAAATCGACCAACATTTTCACCCGATTCCCCCGACACCATCCAAGTTCACCGAGCTGCTTCCCCTCGGGGTACCCTCTCCCCCACACCCTCTTTTAGGGGCGTGCGACCCCCATTTCCTCTCCCCATCACGAAGCCGAGGGCATGGCCTTGCCCCTTACAGCAACCTGTTTGCCTCGCAAACCCCTCTTCCCATGAAAATCTAACAAAAAGTCCACTGACGGGGAAAAAAGAAAGAAAGAAAGAAAGAGGCCAAGACAAAGCAGCCCAGGCTTACTAGATTTCCTGTGGGCGTGCTGAGAGATTCACTCTGAGCAGTCGGGGCTGCTGTGGGGGTGGGAGGGGGGCTGGCCGGTCATTCTCCTGGGTAGCTCTGAGTGAGGAGGAGAAGCAGGTGCCTGGACGTGGCCTCCAGCTACCAGCCTCCTGGTGAGCCGCCCGATGGTATCCCCCCGGGGGGTTCTGCAGTAGCCTTGAACGGGGGGATGAGGTGGAAGGTTCTGGAAACCGTGGCCCTTGTGGACTGGGAGGGGGGCGGGTGGAGAAGGGCAAGGACATAACACTGAGACAGAAGGGTGGGCAAGGTGGTTAAAGATGCGGAGGGCAAAGTGCAGGCAACCAGGTGGTTTAGTGATGGGGACCGTTGGCCGTGCTGGGCGTTAGGGACAGAACTGCGTCTCCTATCAAGGTGCTGACGGCCCAGCGAATGAGTGCAGCCCTGTTAGAGAAGCGTGGATTTTTCTTTTCATGTCCTTCCTGTTCCATGACAAGCCATGCCAGACTCGGGCTCACACGCTTCCGACATGTCATTGGGAAGGACATGTCCCCGGGGAAGGAAATTGTGCTCCATAGAATTTTCTTTATCATTTTACCGGGGGCTCGTATCACCATCCATCCATCCATCCATCCATCCATCCATCCATCCATCCATCCATCCATTGCGTCGAGCACAGTTGTGCATTTCTTGCCGTCATCATTTTCAAAACATTTTCTTTCTACTTGAGCCCCCTAGAATTTTCTTGGTTGTTATTCCTCCTCTTCCTCCTCCTCTTCTTCCTCCCCCTCCTCCCCTCCTTCTTCACACATCACACAATGTGATCGTGGGAGCACATTCAGGAGAGCTTCAGTGCACGGCCTCCGCGTCCACGCTGCTGTCCATTGGCTGTGAATCTGCACTGAAGCAGGCTGCCCGGCCTTGCGCCCACGCCTCAGCGCTTGGCCAGTGGAATGACTCTCCGCTTCCAAGACGGGCTCAGCGGACCTGCGGTGCCCTCGTCAGCGCCGTTAGCTTGAGTCTGTTCCGACCCACAGAACGAGAGCAACGCCGCCCGTCCATGCCATCGCACCGCCGCTGTTTCGTTTGGTGTGCCCACGGCTGCTGCCGCCTCTGCGTCAAGCCAGGGCCTCCTTCTCATTCTCTTGCCCTCCTCCCTTTGCAAGCTCAGGGCCCTTCTCCAGGACTGGCCTCTTCTGAGGACACGTCCAAATTCGCCATCTTTGCCCCTCAGCAGCGCTCGGGCCGGCCTTGTGCTCCCACGAATCACCCAGGAGGGTTCAGGAGCCCCAATGGCACAGGGGTTGCAGGTCCAGCTGCTAAGCGCCAGGTTAGCAGTTCGAAACCACCAGCTGCTCTGTCGGAGAAAGACCAGGCTTTCGCCTCCGGTCACGAGTTAGGGTTTCACAAACCCACACGGGCATTTCCACCCTGTCCTACGGCCCCCTGCCTCACCCCCTGCCTCGCCCCCTGTCCTGTGAGGCCGCGTCGACTCCGTGGAAGTGAGGAGCCGTGAGGGACATTCAAATGAGGATGACCGGTCACCCCGAGAGAGAATGACATGCATGGTGTCACCTCATGGCTACTGTCATGAGAGTCAGGCCTCCTTCCTCCCACCTGGTCTACCCCCGTGGCAGGTACCCCGCTTGCCGAGAGGATGCTGGGAGACAGACCTCAAAACGGGTGGAGCCGTGGGCGGACTTTTGAGACCTGCACGGTGACCATCAAGGCGTCCCGGCAGAATAGTTGGTGACATATTAGGCTGCCAACCCCAAGGTCGGCGGTTTGAGACCACCCACTGCTCCACCGAGACTTTCTGCTCCTGACCAGACTGACAGCCTCAGACACCCCGGGGCAGTGTTACCCCGTCGTGTACACAAAGCTCCCTGATGGTAGAGTGATTTCGTGTTTTGGGGGTGCGATCTGCACGGCCAGCCGTTAGAAACCACCAGTCGATCCGAGGGAGGAAGAAAGGGCTTTCGACTCCCCTAAACAGGTGCCGTCTCTGAAACCCATCGGCGCGATGGCAGCGAGGGTGCTTTGCCCAGTGTTGATCCTCTCTCTCCCACTCCCCCTCTCTCCCCCTCCCTCCCTCCCCTTCTTTTTATCCTATGTGGCGGAGACCCCTCCCTTCTCCCTTCCAGGGTCTTTCTGACTCTCTCTTGTGGATCCTTCCGGCAGCTTTTTAGCCGTCGTCCGGGGGGGAGGCCCCGCCTGCGCCCCCTCCTACTCGCTTCTCTCCTTACCACTGCACAGCCTCCTTCTTCTCCCACGCGGCTTGCAAACCATCAGGGACGCCGCATCTCGCCCCGGGCTTTCCCCCCTTGGCGCAGGGCAGTGAGCAGACCAGCGGCCTCTTGCTGGTAGCTTCCTCGTCTCCCGTGTTTGCCCATCTCCTCGCGCCCCAGACACCGCCACCCGCGCCTCGTCCTCTCCCACCGCCAACCTGGGCTTCAGGACAGGGACCTCTGAAGTGGGCGGTGGGAAGGCTCTTTAGCCCTGAGTTGCCCTTCCATCTTGGACGGATGGCTTGGTTTCCATGTCACTGCCACCCAGTCCATGCTGACTCAGAGCGATCCTGCAGGACAGGGGCGAGCTGCCCCAGGGGGTTCGGAGACTGACTCTCTGGGGACGTAGAACATCTTATGGTCGTCCCTCGGAGAGGCTGGTGGTTTTGAACTGCTGGCCTTGCGGTTAGCCAGTCCATGAGCAAGCGCTAGGACACCAGGGCTCCCCTCCGTGAATGGGCTGCAAAGAGACTTTGCATCAATCCTGTGGGGGTGTCCTCAAGTTTATTTTTTGGCCAAGCAGAGCTTCCCCAGAGGACTCTTCAGAAAGCCAACCAACTCACCAACCAGCCAGCCATCCAGCCAGCCAACCCACAAGGCTGTGACTTCGAATGCCACGGTGCTCCCACCCCAGTCAGGATCTTTGCAAGTACCCTGCAGGCATGTGAAAGCGGTTGCCTTCAGGTGCCACGGGGTCGGCTCCGACCCACAGCGACCCCGTGCACAACAGAGCGGAACACCGCCTGGTCCCGCGTCCCCCTCACCGTGGTTCCTAAGTCTGAGCCCACGGATGCAGCCATGGGGTCCGTCCATCTCGCCGGGGGCCTTCCTCTTTCCACTGCCCCTCCGCTTTACCAAGCACGCTGTCCATCTGGGGTGAGGGTGGGGAGGGGGAGTTACACATTGAATCAAGAAGACCAAAGAAGACGCGCTGCACGTGAGCCGTGGCGCTGGGGAAGAAGTGCCGCCAGGATGCTCCCGAGGGGCACAGATGGTGGGGCTTGGCCACCCACGATTCTGGGCAGGTTGTTGGGGGAGACCGGTCCCTGGAGAAGGATGCCGTGCTTGGTCCAGTGGAGGGGCGGCGAGGAAGAAGAAGAGGACCCTGGAAGAGGTGGATGGCCACAGTGGTGGCCACAATGGGCTCAGGCGCAGAACCCATTGTGAGGCGGCGCAGGGCCGACGGGGCTCCCTCTGGTGTGCACAGGGTTACTATGGGTCAGAACCGACTCACTGGCACTATGATAACAGCATGGAGTTCCCCAGGCTGTGGTCGGTACAGAACCGGGCTGCCGCGGCTCTTTCCTGTGGAGCGGTGGCTCGGGTTGAGCCGCCCGTCTTCCCATGAGCCCCTGGTGCTTCTCCTAACGTGGCCACCGAGGGTCACAATCTCTGGGTCCTACCAGTCTCCTTCTCCTGAGTTTGGGTTCTGCTACGAGGGTTTCTCCCGTCCTGTCCAGAGCCTTCTAGTGGGCCCCTTTTCCCGAGCGATGGGTGGCAGTGGTCGGGCACCACCCAGCCGATCTGGTCTCCGGGTTGAGGAGACAACATCCATCGGACTCGTGGTTCCCATGTGTCTTGGTTTCCGGCACTCCTCTTGCCTCTGGGTGGGGAGGGACCCACTGGGGCATCTCAGACGGCTGCCCACAAGCTGCTGCTTTTATTTATTTTTTAATGTTGCTATCTTTTTTAATTTTAGGGTTTTTAAAACTTTTGATCATTTTATTGGGGGCTCGTACAGCTCTTATCACAATCCATCCATCCATTGTGTCAAGCACATTTGTACATAAATCAAAATTCTCAAAGCATTTGCTTCCTACTTGAGCCCTTGGTCTCAGCGCTTCATTCCCCCCCTCGCCGCCCCCCCCACCCTGCGCTCACAAGCTTTTAAGACCTCAAGTTGCTTTGTTTTTAATGCATTGGCTCTTCATGCTCCCTGTGAGGGGGGGGGCACTCAGAGCCTCCTGGCTCAGTCCCTGCCCGTGCCGCTCCCGCAACTACGTTAGCGAGCAAAGTTCTTCCTTCTGCGCTTCTCCGGGTCCTGGCTCCCGCTGTCCGGTGGCCCTCTGACCCAGAAGCACCCCTCTTCCTTCAGGCAGCATAGTTGCAACCTCCCCTCCACACTTGGGGCTGGCCCTTCTCTGGGGCAGGGTGTCCGCGCACCATGCGGTGTACAACAGCCTCCCGGGCCCCCACCCACTCCATGCCGGTAGCAATCCTCCCCGGGTCATGAGCTCCGCAGATGTCCCCAGACGAGGCCCTGTGTCCTCCGGGGACAGCCTCACCAGGTGAGGACCCCCCTGGGCTATGGCCATCGACTGACCCCAGGAGACTCTGGTCCCACGATTATCTGACCTGCTGAGGGCTCCCCTGGTTGACTGTGCGACCCAGTGGGGGATTAGTCTGATCTACAGCGTCAGCAGGAACCCAACTCAGTTGTTTCCCAAATAATTAATGCAGGGACACCTCCATCCCCACCCTACCTCGGGCCCTTCTCTGGGATGGGGTCGCTGCCATGCGCGCTGTGGGGCATTGAGCATGAGCATCGCTGTCCTCCCCCCCACTGCATGTCAGGAATGCCTGCTTCTACCTCATGACCCCCCACAAAGGTCCCCAAGTATCAGCCGATGTCCCCTGGGGGCCAAGACCCCTCCAGGTGAGGATGAGCAATAGACATCTAGCTCTAATTATGTGGGCGGGGGGGTTTGAATTGAGGGATTCAGACTGGAGCTAGTAAGAAAGCCACCCCCCCAATGGAAACTGTCTGGGCTGGGGACAGGTGGGCGGGGCCAATGGAGAGGGCCTAGAAGCAAGGACTGATGACCGATGGGTGTGGGAGGTGAAGTCGACATGGAGGGTAGTGGTGTGTGTGTGTAAGCATGTGCACAAGCAGTAAACTCCATCCTCTGCTAATGGAAAGGTTGGTGGTTCAGGTCCACCCAAGGCCATCTGCTTCTGAAAACCCAGTCATTGCAAACCCACTGGAGCCCATTCGCCTCTGGAGGTGTGGAGGAAGGCTGACATCATCGTCCCAGGGGGACTGGGAGCAGTGAAAAGGGTGGGACTGGGGGGAGACCCACCCCTGAGCTGCTGGTGGACACGCCCCAGAGGGGAAGGGAGTTGACCCTTCAACTGGAGGGCTGGTGCGTGGGCGGCCGTCCGTGCGTGGGCTCTCTTGGCGGCTCACAGCACAAGACAAGGGATGTGGGAACTCCCGGGGCATCGGTGAAGGGGAAGGCAGCCAACGCGAGGGCGAGAAGCAGGAGAGAGGGGCCTTCACGGGGGCAGCCAGGACACGGTCCCAACGCTCTTCTCTTTGCGGCTGTGTGTGCCATCCCATCTAGATTTCCCCGACAAAGGAGAGAGTTACCTGGACACAAAGGTCTCATTGGGGCCTCCTTTGTCCCTCCTGGTGTCCCCGGGGAGGGGGGTCTAGTGGGACTTGGAAGAGGAGCTGAGGAGGGAGGACCCTCCCTTGGACCACTGGATGGTCCCCGAGCCACCAATGTCCTCGGGGAGTCGGCCACCCCAATGTGAGGGAATGTGATAGCATCGAGATGCCGGCGACATCTGACAGTGCGTTGTGGGGTGCCCTGACGACAGCAGAAGGAGGTGAAGGGAGTTCCCTTGTAGCAGGGTGACTGCCCTCCCCCCTGCCCCCCGGGCTTGGGTTTGTCCATGAGCCACGCAGCTTGATCTTGTAAGAGATAGAACCAGAAGTTGAACCAGCTTAAAAGCAAATTGGGCACCCAACCCCTGAGCGGCCCAGGCCTGGCTCTGCGTGGTTTGGTCTTGTCCATCGAGGGCCATCCCCGAAGGAGGCTTCTGCCCCACATTTTCCACGCCCTCCCTCCCCCTGCCCTCTGCACTCTTGGCTTCTTTCTCTTGCTGATGGCGGCCAGCCTACCTTTGCCTTTCCCAGTTCCACGAAGCCCAGCATCCTTTGGGCAGAGACGCCTTGCTGGGTCTTCAGAGACAGAGCGTCTTCCAGTCTCTCTCTCTGCTCCCGTCCTCAGTTCTCTTGTTCAGACTCGGGCAGCCTGACTTCAGCATGGGGAGGGGCTGATAACCCTGCTAAAACCCTGCTGCTGTGGTGACGTGCTGGGGAGCCAGTTTCGATTCATAGTGACACCCCCCTGCGCAGAAGGACACACTGCCCGACCTGCGCCCTCTTTCCATCCTCGTCCCGTTTGAGCCCATCTTGGCGGCCATGGCGTCCATCCATCTGGCCGAGGGTCTCCCTCTTTGTCGCTGCCTCCCCACTTCACCGAGCCCGATGCCCTTCTCCAGGGACTGGTCTCACGTGATAACACGTCCAGAGTATTGGAGAGCAGGTCTCTCCAGCCTCGCCTCTGAGGAGCACTCTGGCGGGACTTCCTCCGAGACAGGAGGGTTGGTTCTCGTGGCCGTCCGTGGGATTTTCAGTGTCCCGCGCCAACGCCGCCATTCACATTCACAGCTTCTTCTTGGGTCTTCCTTGTTGGCTGCCCGACTTTCACACGCACAAGAGACGTTTTAAGGAGGTCTTGAGCCGCGGATTGACCCTACGCCGTACGATAACATCATCATCAAGACCAAGCAGCACTGTCCTGCCTTCTCTGCCCGTCCAGCTCCCTCTTACAAACACCCTGGGGTCACACGCTGGGAGCCCAGCTCCTCATACAAACACCCCGGGGTAGCCAGGATCACCTCCCACCTCATCACCTGGAGCACCCCTCTGGCTGCGTCCCACAGGCCTGGCATCCACAGGTCTGGGGGCCAGGACAGGGTCATCTTTGGGAGGTGAGGTACATCTTTGTTCCACCTGCCACAGCTCCCAAGCACAATGCCATTTCTACAGAAGTGACTCGGGCCCAAGGTCCCTGGGCAGTGCAAGCGAACCCGCCCAGTGGGGGGCGGTGGAAGAAAGGCCTGGAGACTCCCTTCCCATGACTAACAACCTGGGAGGACAGAGTAGAGCTGGCCCCTATCCATCCCCGGTGGGGGGGGGGCATTCCCAAGCTTGTGAATCTTCATGAAAACACTCCCCAGCTCTTCCCCTGGGGTGGGGGGCTGATAGGCTCCAACAACCTCCTCGGGGGTGGGGGAGGGGGCTCTGAGGGCTTAACCCACTGTGCCACCAGGCCAGAAGCCCCCCACCATGGAGCAGCAAAGCTACTCTGTAACTGGCGGCTCGGCCACCAGTCAGAGATGGGTGTGGTGGGCATGGGGTGGCTTTCTCGTGGTTTCCTCTCTGTCTCTGCCTCCCCGTGGATCGCTGTCTCTTTTTTATTGCCTTGGCCCAAGTCGCTGTCAGGTTTGAGAGGTGTTTTTTTTGAGGGAGCGGGCACATCCCAGTCACCATTCTCTACAAGCACTGCTTGGTTCCAAGACAGATTTTGTCGCTGATGTTTATCTGCCCGAGGCAGGTGCTGCCAACCTGCTGGAATGCGAGTTCTCTGACCTCCGAGCCCCCCCCCCCCGCCCACTCCACCATGGGTCGCGTCAGGCCATCGGTGGACCGGAGGGTGAGAGCCAACCGGGGGTTCCGAGGGAAGGCTGCTCAGCTGGGTCCCTCCCGATGTCCTTGGCTTCCCTCCCAGGGCCCCGCTGCCAGATCCCCGCCTTCCCGACTGAGCCTTCTGTGTGGAAACATTCCACACGGGCTCCATATGGTTCTGGGACGACACTGTCGCCTCCCGCCAGCTGTCCCTTCTCACGCTGCGCGCTCCGGCATATGTCAGCCGTCTTTGTTTCTCTGACTCTTACATTCGTGTCCTGAGGTAAGAGGGATTCCTCCACCGCCCCCACTTCTTGGATTCTTTCTCTCTCTGGTTGGATCTGCCCCCGCTGGGGGCGCCTGCAGGGAAAGATAGGGAAGAAGAGGCGGGTGGGGACAGACTGCTATGAGCTCCCGGTTCTGGGGACATTGCTGGGTGCGTGGTCCAGTGTTTCTAAGCCCAAGAAAGGCAGCCGCTCGGGCGGGCAGTTGGGGCCAGGCCACTGGTTATGAGCTCCGGGTCAGTGGTGCAACGCAGTGTCCCGTGAGAGACGGCTGTTGCTGGGTGCCATCAGTCTGTCTCTGACCCATCATGACCCGCTGCTCAACGGAAGGAAACACTGCCTGGCCCTGCGCCAGCCTCACAGTGTCCCTGTGCCTGTGCCTACGGCTGCAGCCACGGCATCCGTCCGTCCATCTCATTGAAGGCCGTCCTCTTCCTCGCCGCCCCTCCGCTTGACCAAGCACGACGGCCTTGTCCAGGGACTGGCCTCTCCCGACCACACGTCCGCAGCAGGAAGATGAAGGCCCGCCACCTTTGCCTCTAAGGGGCACGCTGGCCTGACGTCTTCCGAGACAGGTCTGTCTGTCCTTCCAGCAGTCCGTGGTCCTCTCAGTGTCCCTTGCCTCCACTCAGATGTGTCGGTCCTCCCTTCTTCACGATCCCGGCCAGCCCCACATCCAGGAACACACGAGGCGATGGAGACCCCTGTGGCCTTTGTCCTCAAGGCGACACCCCTGCCCTCCAACACTTCAGAGAGGTCTGTGCGGCACAGGGGCCCAGCGCAACTTGCCTTTGGATCTCCTGCCCGCTGCTTCCAGGAGCCCGGAGTGTGGATCCTAGCAAGATGACACCCTTGGCAGCTCTGCCCTTTGCTCCATTTGTCACGATGTCACCGAGGGGCCCTGTGTCATCACCCACACCGCTGGCTGCCATCCTGATCTTCCTTAGCACGGGCTTCAAGGCCTCCTTGCTGTGAGCCAGCCAGGCTGTGTCCTCTGCCTCCCTCCAAGCCTGATGCCACGCTCTCTCGTCAAAGGTCCCATACACCCTGACCCCAACAACACCAAATATCCCCGGGAGCCCTGGCCATGGGGGGGCGGGGCCTCCAAGCCGGGCTGCCCACGGATGGTTCAGTGGCTGGAGCCCCCCCGGCCACTCTGTGAAGGAAAGGCGAGACCGCCTGCTCCCATCAGGATGGACAACCTTGGGAACACCCAGGGGTCATTCTACTCTGCCCTCTACGGTCACGGTGAGTCGGAGTCTACTCGGTGGCAGTGAGAGGTTTCAGAGGGGCCGATGTCATGCATCCCGCCTCAGGTCAATGGTGTCCCTCTGGTTGGTATCACCGTGCTGTGCAATTCATGTTGTCACCCTCCCCCAGGCCCCTCCCCACCCCAGTGGACCTCCTCCGGTGCCAGGCCGCACAGAATCCTGGGTAACGGTTTCATCGTCCCCACGTGACTCCGAGCTCATCCTCCCTGCGTCCCGTGCCTTCACTTCCTTGAGCCACGACCTCCTGGGCAGGAAAACTCGGGACAGAGCGACGGAAACGCTGCTCGCCACGGCCAGCAGCAGAGGCACCAGAGAAATGGGACAGAACCCCGTGCACGTCAGGCCAACCTGGGCGCATCGTGACCCAACGGGACCGTGAGAATTGCTCCTTCGGACGTCCCTGGCTGTGGCCTTGTATTTATTTATTTTCCAAACCTTCCAGAACACTTTTGATGGAGCCTGCGACCCGCATGGTCGGCAGTTTGAAACCAGCCACAGCTCCTCGGGAGACAGACCAGGCTTTCAACTCCCGTCAACGGCGACGGTCTCAGGAACCCACAGGGGGCACCGTGAGTTGGCATGGGCTCCGCGGCAGCGAGGTTTGTGATCTGTGTGGACGTGTCTGGGAGGACGTGGGTTTCCCTTCAGCAGTTCACGTACGTTTTGATGTGTGATGTGCATGGCTGTGCCCAGAGGGTCACCGCCCTCTTCCTGCCTTTAAAAACAAACACAGAATGGGACTATGCACATGGACTTCCCCAGATGGGATACATAGAAACCAAACTGACTACAGCTGGGAAGGACATGATGGAGAAGGTCCTTATCAACTGCTGAAACCAGACCAGGGGCCAGGAACAGACCACAAATTGCTCCTATGTGAATTCAGGATCAAGCTGAAGATTAAAATTGAAACATTCACAGGAGCCCAAAGGCGCCCTTGACCTCTCCCACCTGAATTCCGAGACCATCTCCAGACCGGATTTGACACATTGAGCATGAATGACAGGAGCCCTGATGAGCTGGGGGGGGGAGGGGAAGCAAGACCACCGCTCGTGGACAGAGCAGACGCTCACCAAAGAGACCGGAAAGGAAGAAAGAATCAGCGCGGACGTCGGAAGGGACTGTGAAACTTGCTCTTAATCGTAGTGTAGCGAAGGCACACGGAAGCGAGCATGAAGGCAGGGAGCCGAACAGAAACTTTTCAAAGGGCAGCCCGAGAAGATAGAGCCAAATATCCAAACAAAAATGTGCCCAAACCTGGAGTTAGAAACCCGACCAACCAAACAAAAGGAAAAACAAACAGGAAGAGCCTGTCGTAAACTGAAAGAAGTCAAGGAAAAAATGCTTCAAGCTTCGACTTGCAACCTTGAAAGAATCAAAGGGCGAACTTTCGAAGGAGGCAGGAAGCATGGAGAGAAGATGGAAATAAGACAGAGTCACCGGACCAGGAAGAGCTAGTGGGCATCCCACCATTGCAGAGGTAACCTTTGCACCAGTGCCACCGGGGTGGAAGGGAGCCACTGACGCTTCCCTGAAGCCTTGCCCAATGACAGCCCTCCCGGGACTGATGGGACACCGGCCGAAATGTTTCATCAAGCTGATTAGAAGCCCTGGAAGCACCCACTTGGGTAAGGGGGACCATCTGGAAGACAGCCACCTGGCTAAGTGGCGGGAAGAGATCCACATTTGTGCCCATTCCAACGAAATGTGACCCAGCAGCAGGCTCAGACGATAGAACAGATCACTGTGACCGGGAATTGGGACAGTCCCACCTGCAAACCCGCCTGCCCAGGTCCCCAGGCCCCACAGGCCTTCAAAATGGCCTGGGCGGGAGCTTGGTGAATGGGCCTCTGTCTGCAGCCCAAAGAGCCTGAGGGCCCCGTGACAGGCGATGACAACACCACTTAGGGAGGACGGCCATCCTGGAAACACTCCACCCGGTGGGGGCGGGCGGCTTGAATGGGTGCAGTGTGCGGTGTGTGTGCGCACCGCGCCAGCTGCGGGATCTGCAGCGCTGAGAATCACAAAAGGGGGCCCGGGAGCCTTTTGTCCCGGAAACGTTGTCCTCCCATTTCACAGCCACGGAGAGCGATTCAGTGCAATCAGGAGGATAAAGGGTGTGTTGTGGCCCGATGCCCCCCACCAGCTCCCCTCTCCCCAATGCTCTGGATGGCAGCCGATGCTCCCCTGCATCGGCCGGCCCGATTGGCTGTGCGGCCAGCTCCGAATGTTAGCTCCACCGCACACACTTCATTTTAGCATCCAGCCCGCAGCCATCGAGTTCATTCCGACTCACTGCCACCTTACAGGACAGGGCAGAGCTGCCCCCGTGGGTGTCCCCCGCTGTCCCTCTTTTATAGGAGCAGGCAGCCTCGTTTTGCTCCCGAGGGGGAGACTAGTGGTTTCCAACTTCTGGCCTTGCGGGTCAGCTGCTGTGTTAGTCCCGGTGGACTGGAAAAACTCACATGTGTATAAGAAAGAGATTTATAGACAAGAGCAATTGAAGATTGAGAAAACATCCCAGCTCAGTCCAGATCAAATTCATAAGTCAGATATTGGCCATATGTCCGATACCAGTCTATAAAGTCCTCTTCAGACTCACGAAACACATGCAATGACGCCAAATGCAGGACAATCACAGGCCAGTGGGTGGGAAGTCTTGTGGATCCAGTGGTATTGTAAGCATCTCAGTGCTGGCAGGGGTCTCCATGTGGTTCCTCCTGTTATCGGGACACGGGCTCTATGTGTCTTGTCAGTAGAGCATCTCCCAGGGAGTGGGCAGAGGAAGAGGGTGTCTCTAGCCTCTAAGGAGGAAATACCAGAGTTCCCAGAATTCTCAGGAGGAAAGCCACGCCCACACAGAGACCTCATTGGCTATATCCTGATTGACAGGCTAGACGCTACCTCTTCACTCTTAATCCTCTCAAGTCCCAAATGGACACCAGATGATGTAACTATCATGGCGGCTCAATGCCCAGCGCACCGGACTCCACGTTCATATCAGTGTGTTCCAGCTCTAAAGGGGACTCCTGGTGGTGCAGGCAGGCATTTAGCTGCTCATCCCAGGGGTGGAGGTTCAAGTCCACCCGAGGGTACCTGGAGAGAAAGTCCTGGTAATCTGCGGTGGTGATTGCCAGGTGCTGCGGAGTCAGGTCCGACTCACAGCAGCCTGATGACCAACAACAAAAAATCAAAGCCACGGGGTCCCGCGCCGTCCTTGCCGTTGTTCCTCCGTGGTTGCCCGCGGTTGCAGCCACGGTGCCCATCCATCTCAGCGAGGGCCTTCCTTGTTTCCGCTGCCCCTCCACTTTCCCAAGCGTGATGTCCTTCTCCAGGGACGGGCCTCTCCGGACGACGAATGTGTCTCCAGCACGTGAGAGGAAGTCTCGTCATCCTGGCCTCTCAGGAGCACTCTGGCCGCCACTTCTTCCACGGCGGGTCTGCAGCCCACGTCACTTCCGATGCTCTCATCTGGCACCATGATTCAAGGGCTTACGCGCTGCTGTCTGCCTTGGTCAGTGCCTATGAGCCCGTGGAGGATGCTGCAGCTTGTTCACGCCAGGCTCCCCCTAGGCCTCATAGCGCCGTCCTTTCTCTTCAACGTGGTGGAGAAGAGGACCCGGGCAGCAGATCCCCCACGCATGCGCCCCCACGGCACTGTGCCCTGACTGCTGCTTCCAGGAGCCTGGACGGTGGATCACTCACTGGCGTTTGAGTTGATGCCGACTCGGATTGTAGATCCAAGTAAGAGAGAACCCGCCATTGAAGCATCTCAGAGAGAGACCATGGCCCCCAAGCCTCAACTCACTGCCATGAGTTGTTTCTGACTCACAGTGGCCCCCTGGGATGGCGGAGTACCCACAGTGCCCTTGTGGGTGCTCGGACCTTTGAAATCCCGGGGAGCAGGCAGGCTTCTGCTCGGAAACACATCTGGGACTTGGTTGTCGTTGGCTGTGGTTGAGTCGGCGCCGATGCCAAACGACCTCATTCTGTGGAGCAGAGGCAGGTGTTACCCTGCCCCGGGGCCACTGTCACGATCGGTGGTCATTGGTGGCACTGCGGTGGTGGCGTGTTGCGTGTCGCCTTATTGTGACACTGCCCGCCCCGGTGTGTGTTCCTCAGCCCCCTCGCTCAACGACTCCCTGCCATCGAGCCGACACCGACTCACAGTGACCCTCTCAGACGAGGTTCAGCTCTGTGCATTTCCGAGGCTGAAACCGTTGATGGAAGTAGCAAGGCCTGCCTTTGTCTCTCGGAGTACTGCTGGTCTCCAACTACGGACCTGCAGATGGAAGCCCAACTCTCCTCTCTGTGGCCACCCACCCGGGAAGCTGCGGTCAGCCCCCCATTCCATGAAGTGTGTGCAGGAGGCCTCTCATGGGGGGGGCCTGGAGGAAGGCCGTGCAGAGGCTCGGTTCAGTGCCAGTGGGTTGTGGGCAGGGAGCCGATGCTAATTAAGCCTTCTTCCCACAGCGGTGATCCTCAGCTTCGGAGGAGGAAGAGGAGGAGGAGGCTCTCCTCACAATGGAGTCAGATGAGAGATGTGTGGGCTGAGCTGAGATAGGGGGTGGGGGTGGGGGAACTCTGTGAGGAGAGACCAAGGCAGAGGAAGTGTGAGTGAGCCTGGAAGCTGGACAAGGCCGGGAAGTGCTCTCGAGGGGAAGGAACTGGGCCTGCAGACCTGTCTCGGGCATCTCTCTGGCCTTCGGAATGGTCTGACCATAAAGCTGCGTTGCTTCCAGCCATTAAGCTGGCTTGTGGTCATTTGTGAAAGCGGCGAGAAGAAACCCACCCCTTTTTATTTGTAAAGGCGTGGATCCCACCCAGGAGCTCAACCAAGCGATTTGATCAGATCCATTTTTGTTTCTTTGTTTTTTACCTAAAATCTTAGGGTGTTTTCAGGGCAAGTTTACACAGCAGATTGGGTTTTCGTGTAGCAAGTTCTAGGCAGTTTGTCTCCAGCTGTGGGCAAAGAGCCCCCGGACTTATGCAGTCATCTCCCCCTTGCTCCCCATTCTCCTCTGAATCTGGCTCAAAGCCTGGCAGACCGGAAAGCCGCTTACTTGTGTCTACTTGTATTTACTGACGACGCCAAGGCCTTCGACTGTGTGGACCCCAACAAGCTGTGGGTCACCTGGAGGAGGAGGGGAATTCCGGAGCACTCCACTGTGCTCGTGCGGAACGTGTACCTGGACAGCTGTACAGAGCCAGGGCATACTGCACGGTTTAAAATGAGAACAGGTGTGTGTGTGTGTCCTGTCACCATACTCATCCAACCTCTGTGCTGAGCAAATAATCAGGGAAGTGGGATGATGTGAAGAAGAGAGTGGCATCAGGACTGGAGGAAGGCTTATGAACACCCTGCGACCTGCAGGCGACGCAGCCTTGCTTGCTGACAGGGAGCGGGACTCGAGCCCCTGCTGAGGAGGAGGAAGGATTGTAGCCCTCCGTCTGGATCGACTCAGTGTAAAGAAGACCAAAATGCTCGGAGCACCAGGAGCAGTGGAGAGAAGGATGCAGTTGCTAAGGATTTCGTCTTGCTGGGCCCCACGATCGGTGCTCACGGAAACAGCAGCGTGAGTGGCATTGGGTCAACCTGTTGCACAGCCCTCTCTAGAGGATTGAAGTAAGCATTCGGAGTAAGGGCGTCACTGTGAGCCCTAAGGCGCGCCTGACCCCAGCCCCGCTGTTCTCCATCGCCCCTGTGCACGTGAACGTTGGACACTGAATAAGGAAGACGGAAGAAGAAGCGATGCCTTTGAACTGTGGCGCTGGAGAAGGATTGAAAGTCCCACAGACCGCTGAAAGGACAGACTGATCTGTGTTGGAAGAAGTACGGCCAGAGCGCTCCTTAGAGGCAGGGATGGCGAGATAGGGTCGTACATACTTTGGACACATTGTCAGGAGAAACCAGTCCCCGGAGAAGGATCGCTGAAAAAGGGGAAGGTCCTTGAGGAGATGGATGGACGGACACCATGGCTGCAATGGGCTCGGGCCCAGGGACGATGGCGAGGCTGGCGCAGGACCGGGCAGGGTTTCCTTCCTTCCGTTGTGCACAGAACTGCTGTGGGTTGAAATGGACTGGGTGGGATTTAAACAATGATACAACGTGTTCGATGAGAATCACAAATAGAGCAAGGTAAGAGTGGGTTCAAAGGGGGAAACAAAGGACAGGTTGTTACATTTTCAGTCTATCTGCAGTAGTTCACTTTCCGGTGCACGCTGCCCTATGGGTGGCCTAGTGGGTTATGAGTTGGACTTCGACCCACAAGGCCAGCAGTTCAAAACTACCAGCCGCTCCTCAGGAGAAAGATGAGACTTTCTACCCCAGGAAAGCATTCCAGTCTCGGTAACCCACGGGGCCAGTTCTCCTCTGTCCTCCAGGGTCGCTGGAGTCAACGTGGACTGGATGGCCTTGAGAGGTGAATCCGTGGTCTGAGGATGTCCGAGGCAGGCGTGAGACCTGTGGGGTCTCCATCAGACCCCGTTCCTGTTCTTTCCCCCTGGGCTCCATTGGTACCAAGAGCTGTCAGACCCTCCCCTGCTGGGGGCAGACCAACCCCCTCATGTTCTCACAGGACGTTCCTGCCCCCCAATTCTGCTGGCATCTCGATCGCTGTCCCCTGCTTCTGAGCCATGGAGCCCGGCGTGGGTGACTTCCAGCTCGTGCCCAACACCACGAAGGAGCCCCCTGCCAAAGACACCGTGTGCTGCCGCTCCACCGTCACCACGGCGGTGGCCACTGGAGTCCTCCTGGTCTCCCTGGGCGTCCTCCTGGGTAAGTGTCCACGAGCAGAGACTCCGCCGGGCACCTCCATGGTGTTTGCGGGTCTCACTCGGAATTAAAAGGTGGGGGTGGCATTCAAGAGTGGGGTTGGAGGCTGACTTCCAGGTGGTAACACCTCTAGGTGGGTGGGGGTGGATGGTGGCAGCTGGGTTTCCTGGGGTGGGGGGAGTCTCTGGAGGCCACATGTCTGCAATTCGGGGTGTCAGCTGGGCCTGTGTTCTCTTCAGAGGCTCTGCAGGTCCTTCCTTGTTTCTTCCAGCTGTTGGCCGCAGGCATTCTTCCAATCCCTGCTCCTACCATTATATGGCCGCCTTCCCTGTAGCTCTCTCTTTCTCCTTTCTTCTTCTAAGACCACCAGTCGGAGCCACCCCACCCCGCTCCATCCATCGAGACTCCGTGTTCTGAATTAACATCTGAAAAGACGCTGTTTCCAAACCAGGCCGAGCCCACACATGCTAAGAGCTAGGGGGCTCAGTCTCCAATATCCTTTGGGGTTTTTTTGGAGGCTCACAATTCATGTCACCACCCTTTGCCTCTGCAAATGCATGTCCTTCCCACCCACCCAAACCCAACCCCACGGCCATCAAATCGCTTCAGACTCAGAGATCCAGTAGGACAGAGTCAAACTAAGTATTCCGAAGGCCTTCCGAGGTTGTGTCTCCATGGAAGGAGACCCCCACTTCTCTCGGAGCGGCTGGTGGCATCAAACCGACCCCCACGGGGTTGGCAGTCTGGTGCTCAATCCACCGCATCACGAGGGCTCCTTCCCCTAACCCTCCATCGTCATAACCTATCCCAGAGTCAACTCTGCGTCCACATCAGGGGGGCCCTGTAAAGCTCGGCAGCATGTCTCAATAGAACACACTCCCTAAATGAAATCCCTAACTGCTCTTGTAAACCATCCACCTCAGGTGTCCTTCTTTCTCAGGGTCCCCAAAGTGAGTGGCTCACAGGAATGGAAACTTACTGTCTCACTGTCTGGGGACAGGCGTCTGGATTCAGGGTGTCTGAAAGGCTCTGACAGGGAGGGCTTCGTCCTGGTATCACCCAGCTTCTGCTGACCCTGGGCTTGTAGATAGATAGTCACATGGTTCTCTGTGTGTGCGTGTGTGTGTCTGTGTCTCTTCTCTTCTATCAGGACACCAGTCATGTGGGATTAGGATCCATCCAACTCATGTTAACTACTTCTATCCACCAAGACCCCGCTTCTAAACAAGGTCACATCCATGGACACACCCATGGGACTGGAATAGAACCTTCTAGGAGGGCACGGTCAGCCCACATGTGTAGAGATGTGTAGTTGTGAGCTATTCACATTAAAAAAATAATTTTATTGGGAGCTCTTACAGGTATTATAACAATCCATAATTCAATCAGATCAAGCGTAATTGTACAATTGCTGCCTCCATCAGTTTCAAAACATTTTCCTTCTTCTTGAACTCTTCAAGATCAGCTTGCTACTCTTTTTTCACAAAAGAAAAGCTTGTAGTTAGTTCAAGGCTACTCTTTTTTTAAAAAAAAAATCATTTTATTGGGAGTTCTTTACAGCTCTTATAACAATCCATCCATCCATTGTGTCAAGCACATTTGTACATATGTTGCCATCATCCTTTTCAAAATGTTTTCTTTCTACTTGAGCCCTTGGTGTCAGCTCCTCATTTTTTTCCTCCCTCCCCACTCTCCCACCCTCATGAACTCTTGATAAATTGTAAATGATCATTTTCCTATCTTACACTGCCTGCTGTTTCTGTTGTTCATCACCCTGGGTGGGAGGGCTAGACATCAATCATTGTGATTGGTCCTCTCTTTCTCTCCCCTCCCCCCCGCCACCTTCCCCCAAGCCTCATGTTATCGCTATTGGGGTGGGGTGGTTATCTGTCCTGGAGTCCATGTGTTGAGCTCTGATCTGTACCAGTGCACATGCTCTGGTCTAGTTGGATTTGTAAGGTAGAACCGGGGTCATGATCGTGTGGGGGGTGCTATTCCCATTTTAAACCACTACAAACAGGGCGGCAGCGAACACTTTTAATAGGTTCCTTTGCTCTAGGATTACTCTGTATCAGTGTTCCCCAAAGTAGACGATCCCCCCCACCCCAGGGGTCCCTTGAATGATACAGCAGCTGTGTGTGTGTGTGTGTGTGTGTGTGTGTAGCAGTTACTGACACTAACAGCCCTGCCTTGAAGGAAGTGCAGCCGGAATGTTCCCTGCAAGTGGTTTACATACTTTGGACATGTTGTCTGGAGAGCAGAAAGGCTTCACGCTCAGTAGAGTGGAGGGGCAGCGAGAAGGAGATGGGCGGACACAGCGGCTGCAGCCATGGGCTCAGTCAGACAAGAGAAGTTATCTTTTTAATGCATCATTTTTATCTGGGGGCTCCTCCAGCCCTTATAACAATGCACACCTCAAATTGCCGCCTGCATTTTCCAAACATGGTCTCTCTACTTGAGCCCTTGGTAGCGGCTCCTCGTCGCCGCCCCCTCCCACCGCCGCGACCCCCTGGTAAATCAGCACCGTTCGCGATCGATCTCCCTTCTCCCACGTTTCCGTTGCTCGTGCCCCTCCCCCTGCGCTCAGGGTGTCGCTAAGCGCGGGCCCGGGGGTCGTCGGACCTGCCTTCCCGGTGTCGCGAGCTCTGGTCTAAGACAACGACGCGGTGGCCGTCAAGGTCAAATGCAGTGTGCTTTGGCGCCCCCTGGTGGCGTGCGCGCATGCGTGCGTGCGTGCGTGCGTAGTACGTAGTACGTACGCGCGTGCGCACTAGCGGTCTCAGGGCTCCCTGGAAGCACCGGTACCTTTTTGCAAACCATGGTTGCTGTCCGCGCCGAGTCTGTTCCGACGCGCAGCCACCGGACGGACGACAGACGGAAACCCCGCCGGCGCCGTTCACGGCCGTTGCCCTGCCCGAGGCCACGGTGGCAGCCTCTGGGCCCTCCGTCCGCCGAGGGCCTTGCGCCCTGGGCAGCACGGGAGACCACGTGCAGCCATGCCCCACGGGCGGCTGGCTTTCTGGACCTTGAGGGCCGCGGGTTCTACAGAGGGCTGTTTTTACCCAGAGTTGAAATCTGATTGGGCTGGGAGCCCGGCTGCACAGGTGAGCTGGTGACTGTTCCATCTTCTGTACTGATACTCCAGCTCCGCGGTGTTAGCCATCCAGCCTCTGACAATGTCACGGGCTCCTTAGGTGCAATTGTACGGCGATCAAACATGGCTTAGAGGATAGGAAAGGCTTAGAGGATGGGAAAGGCAGGAGAGAAGAGGAAATAAAGGAGTCAGACACGTTTTCTGGTAGCCTGCTCACCTCCGGGGCGGCCATGACCTTAGCAGCAGCCAGGTCCATGCAGAGAGAGGGAGGAGGAGAGAGACTGTATTTCTAACCAAGGCTTATATAGATTTAGGGGCGTGCAAGCCCCGCTGATTACAGGTAACCACAGGAAGAGATTATACCACAGGCAATGCAAGCAAGGGGTGGGGTTGATTTAGGGGTGTACATGCAATAGGAAGGGGAGGTACTAGGAGTCCACATGTGACAAGATGGGCAGATCCAAGATTCGAGATGGCAGCCTAACGTTGGTGGTCCTTGAGCTGGCTTGACTCATTCTGGGTGCGCCTTCAGGAAAGCAATCCACTATCCCTATCAGCAGGGAATGAGCCCCACCTGTGGGGGACAGACAATAGAGGGAGAGTATCTCTAAGCAGCGGACCACACGATGAGCTAGCAAGCAGGTGACAACCAGGGGGGAAACCGTTCTGTGTTCCACACCATGGCACTTAGAAACAACTCAAAAGCCCAACCCATGTTCACGCTGTCCTGTCCATACTGACTCACAGCACACACACACACAAACACACACACACACACACACACTGGGACAGGCTAGAACTGTCCCTTTGGGTTTCTGAGACTGTAACTTTAAAAAAATCATTTTATTGGGGGCTTGTACAACTCTGATCACAATTCATCCATATCCATTGTGAAAAGCACATTTGTACATTCATTGCCCTCATCGTTCTCAAAACATTGGCTCTCCACTTAAGCCCTTGGCATCAGCTCCTCATTTTGCCGCTCCCCCCTCGTTCATGAACCCTTGATAATTTACAAATTATTATTTTGTCATATATTGCCCTGTCCGACGTCTCCCTTCACCCACTTTTCTGTTGTCTGTGAGACTGGAACTCTTAAGAGGAGTAGAAAACCTTATCTTTCACCCTCCGGGTGGCTGGTGGTTTCAAACTACTGACTTTGCCGTTAGAAGCCCAGCGTGGAACAGCTATGCCGCCAGGACTCCTAACCACAACCACAGCTTTCCTTTTCAAAATTTGGATCATTTTCTTCTTCTTTTTTTTAAAGTTCCAACAAGTTTTAGACAAGGAGAAACTCCTGCTTGCCTGGTCTGTACGACTGCTCCTTCTGTTTCCATGATGACCACGTCATCGTCAGACCCTGCCGGCGCTCACAAGGGGCCGCCGTGGGCTAGAATTCACTCCACGGCAAGGGGCAGGTGGTATTCTTTATTTCTGGGTAGTCTGTGCTGATTGCTGTCTGCGACGTGGTATGCCTTAGATACGAGTTTTCAGACAGTTGGGCAATCTACCCACTGCTATGGACTGAACACTGTGTCCATAGGATGTGTGAAAATCCTAACCCCTACCTCACTCCACAGCATTTTCAGTCTCCTCACATGCACACGGGAAAGCTGACCACTGAATACGGCAGAACGAAGAAGAATGAAGATTTCGTTATTGGTGAATAAAATTTTTTAAAAGAATATTGAATGCAGGGAAAAAAGAAGAGCAGATACCAAGGGCTCAAATCGAAAGTAAATGTTTAGAAAATAACAACAGCAGCACATGTACAAACAGGCTTGATGCAATTGATGTGTGGATGGTTATAAGAGCTGTAAGAGCCCCCAATAAAATGATCTTTTAATGAAAACAAGCAGAATGTTGAATGTGCCACCGACTGCCAGCAGAGCAGACAGCTCTGTTTTGGAGGAGGTGCATTTGAACGATGGAACTGGCGGGGCAGATGGAAAGTTCTGGCAGAACAAACAGCTCTGTCTTGGAAGAAGCTCCGCAAGAACAGTCCTAGGGGCTGAGGATGGCGAGGCCCTCGTTTCGTGCCCTTTGGGCACGTCGTCGGGAGAGACCAGTCCCTGGAGAAGGACATCGTGCTTGGTAACGTGGAGAGCAGCGAACAGAGGAAGGCCTTCCACGAGATGGACGGACGCCGGGGCTGCAGCGATGGGCTCAGATAGAGGACTCACCGTGAGGCAGACGCAGCACTGGACGGCGTTTCGTTCCACCGTCCATGGGTCTCTGTGGTCAGAGCCCCCTGGACAGCATCTCCCCACAGCGGCACATGCATGTGAGTAAGGGAAACAGAAATGACTGCTGCCTTTGGGTGACCGAGTTGGCAGAGATTGAGCTGCCAGAGAATGCTGACTAGTCTTCATTGGAGAATGTCGAGTGTTCACATTGCATCAGAGTGTCGAATGGCTGCGGACTGTCTGAAGAACAAGCAGACCTGTCTCAGAGAAAGTACAGCCAGAGGGCTTCTCAGAGGCAAGGACGGGGACACTTGGCTTCATGTACTCTGCCATGTCATCAGAAGAGACTGGTCCAGGAGAAGCACATTGTGATCAGGAGATTTTATGTTAACTAAGATGGGCCAGGAAACTCACGAGGGGATGGGGGTGGGCAGTTTTACCCTGTCCTACAGGGTTGCTAGGAATGGGCATTGACTGGATAGCGGTGAGTTTGGTTTATTTTTGGCTGGTGTGGGCCAGGATTCTCCCATGAGATGGTCTAACGTCGTCATGTGGTCAACTCCATGATGAGAACTTCCGTGAGGCAGCCGAGCAGTTAATGAGGTCACAGGCCTGGTATGATTGAGGCAGATGTCAGTCAGGGTGCAGTCTACTCTGTATAGACCAGGGGTGTCAAACTGTCGGCCTGAGGGCCGCATGCATCCCCGAAGGTAATTTTTTGTGACCCATGATGCTCTGAAATAAAATGAAAATAGAAAAAAATTGTTAAGAAGAAAATAGCACTTAGCACACACACAATTCCCCCATTACATTTTATTTCAGAGCATTGTGGGCCACAAAAAATTACCTTGGGGGCCACATGCAGCCCGCGGGCCACCAATTTGACACTCCTGGTGTAGACTGACAGTGTATGGAAGCTAGCTAACTCACTTCCACAGCTGGATCTGGGTCCCCCAGCTGGTCTGTTGGCCTTCTAATAGATTGCCTGTCGACCTTGGATCCATTCAGCTCTGTATCCACCAGCCTGTGCTCCTTTTACATCGTCTTCCTGCTTCTGTCTGTCGGCCCCTGCAGCTCCTGGAGTCAGGAGAGGCCTCTGGCTTACATCTGAACCATGGACTTGAACGAGACAAGACTGACCGACTTGTACAATGGTGTGAACCATTTCTTGATGTAAATCTCTTTACACACACACACATCACTAGTTTTGCTTCCTAGAGAACCCAGCCTAACACAGACATCATGCTTAGTCAAGTTGAAGGTCAGCAGATGGATGGAAATAAGAGTTTTCTTCTGGAGTAGTGGTTAGGCATTGGGCTGCTGAGCACAAGGTCTGCAGTTCAAAGTCACCAGCCGCTCCACGGGAGGAAAACCAGGCTTTCTACGCCCATCAAGAGTCACTGTCTCAGAAACCCACAGGGCAGTGCTACACCATCCCATAGGGTCATTGTGTTAGTCTGGTTCGACTGGAGAAGCCAATCCAGAGACACTCGTGTGCAGCAGAGAGCTTTCTATCAAAGAGCAGTGGTATTCTGAGGAAACATCCAAGCCCATTCCAGATCAAGTTCGTAAGTTCGATATTAGCCCAGATCTTCAGACTCACGCTGACCCTCAAAATGATGCCGAATGCAGGATGATCTAAGGCCAGTGGGTTCAAAGTCTTGTGGATCCATTGGCAGTGGACTCATCTCCAGGACTCTGGTTGCCAGGCTTGGATCAAAGTGGCTTGTCAACAGGAAGGCGAAGGCCGAGAGAAAGCATGGCCTGCCTCCAGGGAGGAAGAGAGGAAGTTCCCAGAATCCTCGTGAAAGGCCACGCCCACACGGAGGCATCCAGCTGTGACCTGATTGACAGGCTAGACTCCACCCCTTCACTCTCAATATCCTCCAGTTGAAACAAGATTATGTAACAACCACACAGTCATTATGGGTTGGAATTGACTCCATGGCAGTGAGTAGGGTGTTTTTCTTCTGTTGCACAAATGAGGTTGTGATAGAGTAGGGTGGGCCCCAAACCTAATCACTTCTGAGTTATAACATGAGCAGACTAGACACAGACATACCCACGGGGCCGGCGGAGAGGATGGGGAGACTCCATGTGAAAACACACACACACAAACACACACGACAAAGAGATGCAGCTACAGGCCCCAGGGACACCAAGGGTTGCCTGCAGCTGCTATGGTGATTGTTAGGTGCCATCTAGTCAGTGCCAACTGACAGTCCACGCACGGGCAAAAGAACCCTGCTCGGTCCTTCGTTCTTCTCGCAGTCATTATGTCTGAGCCGTGGCTGCAGCCCCTGTGTCAATCCACCTCCTGGGGAGTCTTCCTCCTTTTCCTGCCCTTCTACTGTCCCAGCCACGAGGCCCTTTCCCAGAGACCTGCCCCCCCTCCTGACAACCTGCCCAAAGTGCATGGGACAAAGGCTCGCCACCCTTGCCTCTGCGAGTGCTCTGGCTGTACTTCCGCCGAGACCGCTGCTGTTCCAGCAGTGCCCGCTGCTTCCGGTCTCTTCCCAGCACCGGCGTTCAAGGGCACTGGCTCTCCTTTGGCCCTGTTCAATGTCCGGCTTTCCCGTGCAGAGGAGATGACTGAACACACCGGGGCTGAGTCAGGCACACCTGAGTCCTTAAGGGGACAGCTCTGCTCCGCAAGCTTTGAAAGAGGTTGTTGTTTGCCCGACTTTGAGTTATGTCAGGACTTTCTTTCCTGGACCTAGAAAAATGTGGCCAAGTTACCATATATACTCAAGTATAAGCCAACCCGCGTCTTTGGTTTTAACGTGTGAGTGAGATGTTGACCTTGTTTGTTTGTGTCGTTTTCCAAGTTTTCTAACCAGCGCGACACCGTTTCTACAATGAAGACTATTTGCTCGGCCAACGTTTTCAGAACTGCAAGTGTTAGCAGTCGCGTTTGTTGTGGGGGAAAGAGGCACGGTGGGACAAGCCCCAAGTCAGCGACGTGTCCGCGTACAGTTTCGGGGACAACGTTCAAGTTGTGCACTCATTGTCATCTTCCTCTTCTGAGCATCTGCCTTTTGGCACCGAGTGCGTTTCTGTCACGGCCACCCTGGGGCATGGAGACACCTGCGGTCCTTCCGGGGGGCAGTGTGGATTCAGCACCAGGACCAGACCACCCCAGAGCTGGACAGACTCGTTTCACGTCCACTGCCACTCACAGCGACCCGCTGGGGCCGGGCAGGAGTGCCGCATGGGCTTCCCAGGCTGTTAATCTTTTTTTAATTAAAAGATCGTTTTATCGGGGGCTCTTACAACTCTTATTACAATCCATACATCAGTCGTAACAGGCATATTTGTGCATGTGTCGCAGTCATTCTTTTCTAGACAGTTACTTTCTGTTGAGCTCTTAGTATCAGCTCCTCTTTCCCCTCCCGCCCCACCTTCATACCTCTTGATAGATTATAAAGTAATATTTTCATATCGCACACTGACCTCTGCCTCCCTTCCCCCGTGGCTTGTTGCTCTTCCCCCTGGAGGAGTGTGTGTGGTTGTGTGTCCATCATTATGATTGGTTCCCCCTTCCTCTTCTACATACACCCTCTTCTCCCTACTCTCCTGGTCTCGCTGTTCCCATTCCTGTTCCTGGATTCTGTGTGTCGTGAGCTCTTATCTCTGATCTATACCTGTATACACGCTCCGGTGTAGTCTGAAGTGAGAGACAGTACTCGTGGGGGGTAGGAAGCCTCAAGGAACCAGAGGAATATTGTGTGTTTCATCGGTGCTTTACTGCGCTCTAGTTGACTCATCCCTTCCCTGTGACCCTTCTGTGGGGGAGATGTTCCATTGTTTACAGATGGGCTTTGGGTCTCTGCTCCGACCCCCCTCATTCTCAACAAGATGTTTTTGTTTGTTTGTTTTTGGGACTTCTGATGCTTGTTACCTGATCCTGTTGACACGTCATGATTGTACAGGCTGGTGTGTTTCTTCCATGTGGGCTTGTTGCTTCTCTGCTGGATGGCAGCTTATTTGACTTCAAGCCCTTAAGATGCTATATTTTAATAGCCCGGCATCATCTGCTTTCTTCACCACTTTTGCTTATCCACCATTTTGTCTTCAGCAATTGTACCAGGAGCGTGGCAATCACAAAATGAGGCTGCGAATCTTTACAGGGGCAGACAGCCTCGTCTTTCTCCCCTGGAGTGGCTAGTGGAGTTGAACCATCCACCTTCCAGTTAGCAGCTGAGTGCTTAACCACTGCACCATCAGGATTTGTGAGTTGAGAAGAAGGCGCTACTAGTAGGCACTCGGGAGAAAGACAAGGCTGTCTGCTCCGGTAAAGGTTTACAGCCTTGGAAACCCACAGGGCAGCCCTGTTCTGCCATAGAGTGTCGCTGTGAGTCCCCAACAACTTGGTGGCAGTGTTATCGCCGGGGGTACAGGTGTGATTGGAACTGCCAAGCTACCAGTACATGAGGCCACCCCAATGTGGAGAGATTCTCCTGGTCTGTCCAGGGACACGGGAGCTCAGCTGTGCCTGGACCCCCGAGGCAGGGGGCTCTCTCACGGGGCTCTGGTGTTGCCGCAGCTCTCCTCTCTACGCGGGGTGTGGACGTGGAGCACACGGCCCAGCTGGGCGGCATCCGCTATGCCAGCAGCTTGCAGCAGCCAAGCTCAGACTATCACCGCACGCTGACGCCCACCCTGGAGACGCTGGTGAGCAGGCCGGGGCAGGGGCTCCTGGGAGCAGGGGAGGTGCTGTGGATTCAACTGTGCGTCCCTGAAGAAAAGGTTGGAAACCAAACTCCTATTCCTATGGAGACAATTCCACTTGGAAGTAGGGTTCTCGTTGGTGTGTTCCCGAGGCTGTGAGCTGGATGGGGTGGGTCCCATACCTGGCCACTTTTGAGAAACAGTTAAAAAAACAAAAACAAAGCAACTCCAGACTCACTGCTGTCAACTGATTCTGACTCACAGGGGCCCTCTACAACAGTCTAAATGCTCCCAAGTTTCCCAACGTGTCAAGTGGAAGCCGATGGCCTCATCTCTCTCTTGCAGAGCAGCTGGTGGGTTTGAACCGCTCACCTTCCAGCCAGTCACCGGGGCTCCTTTCCAGAAATTGTGCAGCCCAGGAGACCCTGTGAGACAGTTCTTCCCCTTCAACCAACAATGATATGGTTGCCGGTGGCAGAGCCGGCTCAGGGTGCCTGCTGGGGTCAGAGACAGGGTGCTGTCTCTTGAGGGGATGTCGGCAGTGCCGTGCACGGCTAACACGTTTGGCTGCTCTCGAACGGCAGGCAGTTCTAATCCACCGGGGCTCTGCAGGAGAAAGATGAGGCTGTCTGCTCTGGGCAAGAGGGAACCCCCTGGGGGGCAGTTTTATTCTGTCAGGAGGTTCTGTCTGTGAGTCAGAATCGACTTCAGCGGCAATGGGCAAACTACAATTTAAAAAATATTAATGAAATGTGGGTGAAGGGAGACAATGGACCGTGTAAGATGCGAAATAATAATAATATATAATTGATGAAGGATTCACAGGGGTGAGAGGATAGGGGAGGCAGGGGAGAAAAAGAGGAGTTTATACCAAGGGCTCAAGTAGAAAATGCTTTGGCAATAAAGATGGCAAAAACGTACAAATGTGCTTGATACAATGGATGTATGGAATTTTATAAGAACTGTAAAAGCCCCCAATAAAATGATTTTAAAAATAACACCAAACAAATATTAATGAAAGCTTCCTCAATTGAAAGTTGTGCTATGATGAAATATTTAAATAAAGGACGGAAGCGAACAAGAAAATCCATTGATGTCAAGTTGCCTCCAAGTCCCAGAGGCCCAATAGGACGGCGAACTGGCCCTGTGGGTCTCTGTGGCTGTCGATCTTTCCCGGAGCAGACAGCCTCGTCTTTCCCGAGGTTCACACCATCAGCCTTCTGAGGAGCAGCCAAGTCTCTCACCACGGCACCACCAGGACTCCTGAATAGAGCACAGTGCAGTACAGCAAACGCGAGGAAGGATGGACGTCCTGATGAACCTTGAAAACATGATAGGCACCAGCCACAGAAAGAGCCACCATGGAGTCTGATCCCCCGACAGGAAACGCCTGATCCCTGCTGACCCAATCACAGGAAGTGCCCGATCCCATTGACAGGAAATGCCTAGCCCAATGACAGGAAGTGCCTGATTCCATTGACAGGAAGTGCCTGACCCAATGACAGGAAGTGCCTGATCCCATTGACAGGAAATGCCTGACCCAGTGACAGGAAGTGCCTGATTCCACTGAGAGGAAATGCCTGAGCCTGCAGGCAGGAAATGCCCAACGAGTGGGTCACTGGCTGCCAAGGATGGAGCAAGAAGCCAAGAGTGATTGCTGATGGGTGGAGCTTCTTTTTAAGAGTGATGGAACTTTCCAGAGCTACACACCGATGTTCGTTGTACAATATGATGGATGTATTCTGTGAATACACAGAATTGTACAGGCAGACCTCGTGTTAAGGCACCTCGTCTTGCTACACTTCACAAATCGAAATTTCCCCAAGTGGCCGGTTGGTTGGAACCCCACATTGAGTCGCACAACCTATGGGCACCATTTTTCCCCACAGCGTGGGCTGACTGCGTATCTCTGGGTCACAATAATTCAGGCTGCTAACTGCAAAGTCAGTGGTTCAAACCCACCAGTCACTCCACAGGAGAACGATGAGGCTGTCTGCTCTGACGGCAACCTACAGCCTGGACAACCTTCCTAAGGTTGCTGTGAGTCGGCATGGACTAGCTGGCAAAGGGTCTGGGGCTATTGCCACCTCAGAGCCTCCAGGGCTTTGTTAAACTCTCTCATTGACCCCCCAAGTCCGTTCCAAATCACAGTGACCCTACAGAACAGGGTAGAACTGCCCCTTGGGGGTTCCCAGGCTGCCAGTAGACAGCCCGGCGTTTCTCCCTGCTGACCTTGCCGTCAGGGTAGCCATCCTAACAAATAATCACGGTCCGCTAGGCACAATTGTACAGCTATAATGTACAAAGATTATAGTAAAGTTATAGAGAATAAGAGAGAGTGTGAAATAAAGGAGTCGTAAAATAAAGTGTTCACCTCAGCCCTTCTTGATGGTCCATGTGGGGATGCGGGAGGCGGAGAGGGCAGGAGAGAGCATCTCTTCTTTATTACTGACCAAGACCTATATATTCCTAGGGGTGTGATTACAGGTAACCACACACATCATAGGAAGGGGCTGTATAATAAGCATATGTGTGACAGGAAGGGGATGAGCTAGGGGTGCACACGTAATAGGAAGGGGAGGGACTAGGTACACATGTGACAAGATGGGTGGACCCCAGGCTCAAGATGGCAGCCTAACCTTGGTCATCCTTGAGTGGGCTTGACCTTGTCTCTGGGATTTCCTCCAGGGAACCAATCCACTGTCCTTATTAGAAGGGAGTGGGCCCTGCTTAGGGTGGGTCAGACTATAGGGTCTGCTTGCTCTAGATGGCTAATAAGCCTGAGGGAGAATAACCTCTGACCTATTTTCATTGACCTCCAAGTGTACAGTCATTGACCATGTGCAGCAAACAGCACCTTAGATTTGGCATATACCTGGGGGAGACAACTTGGGGAGAAATCTTTCTATATCCCACAATTCCCCCCTTTTGTCTTATGTATTAAATTCAAAAGAGCCACAGGGGCAACATGGTTATTTTCCATACATCGAAAGCTGTCGAGGCAAATTTAAAGACAATATTAATGTAGCCAAGCCACAAATTCAGGCTTACGGCAAACATTTTGAATCCAGGCACGGGGGATAAAGTCCACCTATGCCCATCTACTACTGGGGGAAGGTATGCAGGGGCTGGATGCTGCGGCGGGAAGGGATCGAGCAGACAGGAATGTCTGCTTCTGTAGGGAGAATGAATCCACCATGTACTTACTTTTAGGCAGCACAGCTTTAAGGGGGGAAACTGTGGAAATTGATAGTTAATTCAGGAAAATGTGCTTGGACTATATCTCCAACTTACCGGAGTGGAAGCTTTCCAGATTCCCTCTGTACCAGTCAGGGAGTAAGTCCCAGTCATATTTCCCAAAGAGTTAGTTTCCCACAGCCTAACATGGGACCCACTGTGCCACCTGGTCTGCTTATCCCACACTGACAACTGGTGATCTACTGATGGCTGGTGATCCACTTACAGCTGGTGATCCACTTACAGCTGGTGATCCACTTATAGCTGGTGATCCACTTGTGGCTGGTGACCCACTTATGAATGGTCATCCACTGACAGCTGGTCACTCACTGACAGCTGGTCATCCACTGACAGCTGGTCATCCACTGATGGCTGGTCATCCACTGACAGCTGGTCACTCACTGACAGCTGGTCATCCACTGATGGCTGGTCATCCACTGACGGCTGGTCATCCACTGACGGCTGGTTAACTTTGAAAATGTATTTTCTGCCCCCATACAAAGAAGGGAGGCAGTTTTCTTTTTCTTTTAAATCACTTTATTGGGCTCTTACAAGTCTCATCACCATCCATCATCTATCCATCCATCCACCCACTGTGTCAAGCACATTTGTACATTTGTTCCCATCACCATTTTCCAAACATTTCCTTTCTACTTGAGCCTTGGGTATCAGCTCATTCCCCACCTCCCCCTCCCTCCCTCATGAAGCCTTGAGAATTTATATATTTTTTTCATGTCTTACACTGACCGCTGTCTCCATTCACCCATTTTTGTTTTCCATTCCCCTGGGAGGGGGTTATATATAGATCATTGTGATCGGTTCCCCCTTCCTCCCCCACCTTCTCCTTACCCTCCTGGTATCGCTGCTCTCAGAAGGGAGGCATTTTCTGTAGGAGCCCCTGCCCCTTCTCCAGCTGCCCCCTCCCCCCATCAAAGGACAGAGCTGCCCAGCGGGGACCAGGGTCCACAGGCGGTGCTGTTGTCTCATTGCAGTTTTTAAGTAGCTTCTGGAAGACCAAGCTGGAGGCCAGCTGCATGAGCTGTACGGTGCTAGGTTACAGGTGAGCGGGGCCTCCGTTGGGTGGGGTGGGGGTGCCATGGCTATGCCCGGGAGATTCCAGCCCCTCTCAACGGCCTCCTCTCCTCCTGCAGGGACGGGAATGGCAGTGTCCTGGTGCATTTCCAGCTGCACTTCCTGCTGCCCGCTCTGGGGACACTGAGCCTGGGCCCCGAGGAGCACCTTCTGCAGCAGGGCCTGCGCGCCAGGCTTGGGGACCGCGGTGTCCCCCTGGGCCCCTACGGCACTCTTGTGTCAGCTGAGCTTACGGGTGAGTGGGAAGTCGAGACTAAACCCCCTCTGGGGAGTGGGGGTGCCAGGCGGGCAGGGGCATGGGGTCAGACTTTTATTTTTCCACCTTGACCTTGCTCTTCAAGACAGAGGTTGGTTCCCTCCCCACCACCCCTGAACCCGGCTTGAGGCCCTAGTCACTGCGACACCTGCTTCTAGAACTTTCTGTGAGAATGGAGCTGTCCCCTGCCTGTGCTGTCCAATCGGGTAGCCGGCAGCCCCGCCTGGGCCACAGGGCACTTGTTGCGTGGCCCGAGCGGCTGAGGAGCGAGAGGCTCTCTTTGTTGTTGTTTTGTTTGGGTCGTGTATTTAGTTAGTATCCGTTTCACCGGCCCTTCTCCCACGTATCATACAGTCTGAGAGTCCGGGCCCATGATCACCATGGTCAGCTTGAGAACCTGCCCTTCGACCTTGCACTCAGCGTGACTCAGGTCACAATGAGTTTTTCTTTCCAATCGTGGCCAACATAAATGAATAAATAACACACCGCAGAACGGCCTCCGACTCTAGTGTCTAGTTCAGGCCTCTGGGGTCACACCGCTCATTGTGCGGCCATGATTGACGGCCTCTCCCGTATCCGTCCACCTCCACTAACAGACACCCGGTGCCCCCTCGGCAAACCTCCTTCTCCTCCTCCTCCTCTGGTCACTGTGGTCAACTTTGCTGGTGGTGCTGTTGGGTTTTTGTTAGCAGTCGCTTTCTTGATTTAAAAGTCACATCTCATACACATCCACAGCTACGTCGCCTTTTTTTTAAAAAAAAGGGTTGTATGGGCATCGTCGCGATCTGTTCTGGTGTCCCCCCCCCCCGCCGCTCCCCGGCTTCCTTTGACCTCCCGTTAAGGATGGGGGCTGAGTCCACGTGTCCACGCGGCCCTCGCTGGGGTCCATGCAGCTCTGTGCTCTGTTCTCACAACCTCAGGCAGCCTTCGTTCCCCAAGGAACTCCGTCGGAGACGCCACAGACAAGCTGGCCTCCTCTCTCCCTTTCCCTGCAGGAGGCCAGGCGGGGCTGCTTGCCGAGAGGGACTTAAAATCAGGTAAGCGCTTCTCTCTGCCCTCTGCTGGGCCCTCTTCGGCCTGCACAGACCTCCCCCTGGGAGAGGCCTTCAAGTGGGCAAAGGAAACCTCTGCACCAGAACAAACCCTGGCCTCCACCTGGGGTGCCCCACGTGTGTGAGAGGGTGTGTTTGCCCAGGTAGACCAGAGAAACAAATCCATGGACACTCACAGGTGTGTAAGAAAGCACTTGATGTACAGGAGCAATTGTATATTGAGAAAACATCCCAGCCCAGTCCAAATCAAGTCAAGTCCAAAAGTAGCCCGTATGTTCAATACCAATCTATAAAGTCCTCTTCAGACTCACAACACATGCAATGACGCCGAATGCAGGAATATCACAGGCCCGTGGGTGGAAAGTCTTGTGGATCCAGTGGCGGTGGAAGCATCTCAGCGCTGGCAGGGGTCTCCACGTGGCTCCTTCAGCTCCAGGGTTCTAGCATAGCTCCGTGTGTGTTCTCAACAGGAATGTCTCACAGGGACTGTCTCTCTGTCCCACCTCCAGCGAGCTATTGATCTCCTTAGCGCCTCCAAACGAGGTCATCGAGCTGCGACATGATTGACAGGCTAGACCCCACCCCTCTGCAAGTTGGCACCGGATGATGTAACTGCCACAGAGGGGACTGTGCTCCACGGTGTTTTCAGTGGCTGTATCTTCAGGAGCAGATTGCCAGACCTCTTTCCACAGCTCCGCCGGGGGGTGGGCTTGAACCGCTGACACTGAACCTCCCCTTCTTTTCTGAGTTGCTCCTCTCAGTCTCTGATGCAGATCAAGGACTGCAGCCTCCCGTGTAAGAGAGACCCAACTCCTCCGCAGTGGAGCAGCAGGTCACATGGAGAGAAATGGAGAAAGGGGTGACGTTGTCGTCCAGGGTTTTGTCTGCTTGGCTCCACAATGGATGCTCCCGGACGCGGCGGCCGGGACAGCAAAGCTGAGATGCACTGAGTGCGCCTGCTGCACGAGACTTCTCAGGAGTGTTGATGAGCAAGGCGGTCACTCGGGGGATGAGCTGCGCCTGACCCGCGCCACGGGATTCTCCACCGCCTCCCGTGCGGACTGCCCCAAGGACAGACGGATCTGTGTTGGAAGAAGCAAGGTCAGAGTGACCTTAGAGGAGAGGATGGTGAGACTTTCTCACATAGCTTGGAGAGTCCAGTCTGGAGAAGGACTTCATGCTGGGGGAGTGGAGGAGCAGCGAAGAAGAGGAAGGCTGGACACAGTGCTTCAATAATGGGCTCAAGCCCAGGAGCAATTGGGAGGGCGGTGCCGGACGGGCCGTGTTTCCCTCTGTCGCTGTGGGTCGGAACTGACTCAACAGCACCTAGTAACAACAGTAGCATAAACTCGCCGCCCCTCCAGTGCCCGTCTTCTCTTTGAACCTGAAGTCGTCAGCTTGACCTTGAACGAGCACGGTGCTGGAGACAGACATTCTTTACTCTTGCGGCTAAACCAGTGTTTGTTGCCAAGAACACTTTGGGGACTATTTTTGGTTTCATATGCCTCCAGACAGTAGTTTCAGCCCTTCATCTGCCATGCTTGGCTCCAGAAAGTCTGGGTTTTATGAGCTTCTGAAATTCTCGTCTATATATTCCCTCTCGAGCGTTCTCGATCTTGTATCACATCCTTGGTCAAAATGTGCAGTCAGGAGGCCGTCGTCCCTAGAGGCAACTGGACACTCCCATGGGTCCTGACTTCCCCTCCTGCTCTGTGGCTCCCGGAGAATGAAGATGGCTCCTCGCAGGCTTGTAAGACCCCAGGCTCAGACATGAGGAAGTAGCGCAGAAATGCTAAACAGGTTCTTAGGCTAACATGGGGGATGACCCATGAAACCATGACCCTAAACCTCCAAACCAACGAGCCAAATCCCACGAGAAGGTTGGCTGTACGTGAGCTGCTCCGGTGGCTACACTTGGCTGTTGCTGTTGTGATGGTGATAGAGGAAGGTGATCCACCACACGACTTTAGCCTGTTGGGAAAATATGAGTCTCGCTTTCAAGCCTCATTCGGGGGAGGTAGGTTTATAGTTCCGTATAAGACAATGTCAAGGAAAGGCCACTTTGAATTCTCTGTGGGGTGCGATTTATTTATTTATTTATTTTCAAAAAAAAACAGCAGTAACAAAAATGGTATGAACTCAAAATCGTTCAAAGGACTGGGCATGCATTCTAGTCTGATGGAAACCAGTGAGACGACAGAAACTCAGTCGCCCCTCAGGCCTGGACCTGAACTCACCCGGTGGCTCCGTTTGCAGCGGTCAGCAGACAGGCCTGTAAGGCCGGTTCCACCGCGTCACTCGGGGCCACGTCAGCTCGGACCACAGCGACCTTATGCACAACAGAATGAGGCGCTGTGACGTTCTCAGAATGGTCCCTCCGCCTGAGCCCCCGGAAGCAGCCACGGTGTCCGTCCACCTCCCTGAGGGCCTTCCTCCGTCCCACCGCCCTTCTACTTGAGCAAGCACAAGGTCCTTCTCCAGGGACATGTCTCTCCTGACAGCACGTCCAAAGCATGTCAGACGAAGTCTTGCCTCTAAGGAGCACGCTGGCCTTCCTTCTTCCAGCACGGCGCAGGTTGTCCTTTTAGCAACCCGGGCCACGTTCAGTGTTCTCCTCCAAATGCATTAGCTTTCACCATCCAGTGGCCGACTCTCACATGCACATGACGCAATGGAGGCTACCATGGCCTGGGTCAGGCGCACCTGAGTCCGCAGAGGAGCATCCTCGTTCTTCAACACTCCAAAGGGGGTCTTGCGCAGCAGATTCACCCAAGGCAACGTGTCTTTCGATCTCTTGGCCGCCGCTTCCACGAGCATCGCTTGTGGATCCAAGCAAGACGGAATCCTTAACTTCAACCTATTCTCCATCGATCACCATGCTGCCTATCGGTCCGGCTGTGAGGATTTGGGTCTTCCTCGCGCGGAGTCCTGGGCCAGAGCGAGGGCTACAATCCTTGATCTGCATCTTCAAGGGCTTCAATTGCATGATGGAGGTCGGCGTACAGGAGGACAGCACCCACCCAAGGACAGAGTCCAGAGGGTTGGCAGAGAAGGAGGGTGGGAAGAGAAAAAGACAGGGAGGCAGTGGGACAAGGGACGGTCTATCGCGGGGCCTGCCGCCCATGACCCGAAGCAAACAGTGAGCACTGTTGAGCGGAGACTGCATTTGTCCCCCTCAAAGCCCTCACCCAACCCACCATCAAGACATCTTTAAAGAAAGCAAACTTTATTCTTGCTGGAAACGGGGTGGAAGCCTGTCATTTCAGAAAGAAGGAAAAGAGAAAAGGGGAAGTTAGTCACCTGGGCCCCCATCACACTGATGCCCCGAAGCCTTCACACCCACATGTCCCACTCCACGGGAATGGAGAGTTCCCATGAGCTCCCCGCCCCCTGCCCCCCAGAGACCCGGCCCTCCACAGACTCCCCTGTCCTCTGTGCCGGCTGAACGCCCCCCGCCACCTCTCTGCGCGGCAGCCGAGAGGAAGAGCCGCCGTCCTTGGCGTGGGCAGTGGTGTGTCGCCGAGGTGGGAGGGACGACAGAGCACGGGGAACTTGGCTCCTCTCTGTTCCCAGGTCGCTGCCCTGGAAGCGCCTTCTCCTGTGGGAACAGCCAGTGCGTGAGCAAAGTGAACCCGGAGTGTGACGACAGGGCGGACTGTGCGGATGGCTCCGACGAGGCCCACTGTGGTCAGTCTGGCCGGGACGCAGGCCGCCTTCCCGGGTTCCCAGGCCCCGCTGACACCCCCTGAGTCCGACTCTTGGTGCAGGGGTTGCAGTCCATCCGACGTGGCCCCAGCGCCCTTGCCCCACCCTTGCCCACTGCGCAGCCAGAAGCTTGAGTGTGATTTGTGGGTTAAACCCACGGCCCCATCCAATCGGGAAGACAGGGCAGAGCTGCCCCTGGAGGTTCCCCAGACTGGAGCTCTCTACGGAGTCAAAACCTCGTCTTCCTCCCTCGGAGCCACTGCTGGTTTCAGACTGCTGACCTTGGGATTGAGTCCAACCGTATGGGTTGGCCCGGCCCAAATCCTACTCAAGATCTTTCTCAACGTCCAGCCATCCACCTGTGTAACAGGGGGCGTGGAGAGGCAGAGCTAGGGGCAGGGAGAGGCTTCCTGTGACCTTGAGTACATGACCTCTAGGCAAGGGGGGCACCTGGGAGAGGCGAGGGGAGTGGCAAGGGGGCGGCCGGAAGGCCCAGGGGGCGGCAGGGCATTATGAGCTGAGACCCTGGCCGGGCTCTTGGGGTCTCGGGACCTCCTCTCTTGCAGACTGCGGCTTGCAGCCGGCCTGGAGAACCCCTGGCAGGATCGTGGGTGGCGTGGCGGCGTCCCCGGGGGAGTTCCCGTGGCAGGCCAGCCTCCGCGAGCACAATGAGCACTTCTGTGGGGCCACCATCGTGAGCGAGCGCTGGCTCGTGTCTGCCGCGCACTGCTTCAACGAGTAAGGCCCCCACCCCACCCCTGCAGGCACCTTGTGGGGGACACCCAGGAGCCTGGATGGCCCTTGAGCTTCAGAGGGGCATGAAGAGCGGGTGCCCCAGTGGGATTCTTGACTTCCACCCTGGAGACCCCGGTCCATTCCTGGTCCCTCCTCGTCGGCCTGTGGAGGTCAGCCTTGAGGCGGAATGGGTGCCGGCGGATTTCGTAGGCTAGCAAGAAAGGCTTCCTCTACAAACAAGCCAGGTTAAACCCGGGCGCCCATCAGGGCAGGGGGGGGGGGCGCGGCCAGGTGGCCTCTTGGTCCACGGTGCCACCACTGAAGAGGTGGGAGGGGCTGAGTTGTCGCCTTGTTCAGTTCCTGACCAGTGAAGTTCCGATGCATGCCCCCACCCACCTGCCCATGGAGGCGGGCCTGTGGCAGAGATGCTGAACGGGATTCAGCGGACAGACAGACTAGGAAGAAAGACCTGGCCACCAGCTTCCGAAAACCAGCCCATGCCCCCACCCCCTCGAATCGCAGCTCTCCTCTCAACAGAAAGTGGGGCCACCCAGCCCCACCTCCATCTACCCACCCTGTAAAAGGAGGCGTCTTGTCACCGCGATTCTTTCACGACACCGCACTGCCACCTCGCTGCACTCGGGGACCGAGTTTTGGAGGGGCTCTCAGCGAGGGCAGGTTCTCCCTGCTGCCCCCCAGTCCAGCCCTTTGGGGATCTGTCTTTATGCAAAGCGGGGGCATTTGTTCTCCGTGGTGGGTTCGCCTGTGCTTTTGTTGCGTTCACGGGCTGCCACGTCTCTCATTTCTCTCCTGAGGCACCAGTGGTGGGGGCGCCCCGCTTCGTAGGATTCTGTCGCTCATTTCGAAGTTGGGGTGTTGTGGTGGTTGAAATCATCTGGGTTTGTTTGTTTTTTCCAATATTGTAAAAAATTGTCAGCTGAAAACCAAACCCACTGCCTATCGAGTTGATGCTGCCTTGCTGGTGATCCGATAGCACAGAGCCGGACTGTCACTGTGGGCTCCCAAGGCTGTACATCTTGGCGGGCGCAGACAGCCTCCTCTTTCCCCCGAGGAGCGGCTGGTGGGATTGAACCCTTGGCCTTCTGGTCCGCAGCCCAATGTGTAAGCCACTCCGTCACCAATCTCACCTTGCTGTCCCTGCCATGCAGTCGGTTCTGACTCACAGCAGCCCTAAAGGACCTAGTAGGACTGCCCCTGTAGGTCCCCAGGACTATAGTTCTGTGGGAGTAAGAAACCTCAGCTTTCTCTCTCAGAGCGCCTGGTGGTTTTGAACTGCTGACCTTGCGGCTAACAGCCCAACGCATAACCGCTGCGCCTCCAGGGCTCCCAACCATATTATTTATCCCAGCGGTGGGGTCTGGGAGCCCCCTCCTCTTCACGCTAGTGCCTGATCCCCCACATCTGCCCGGCCCTGACCCCGCAGATTCCAGGACCCGGCCGAGTGGGTGGTCTTCGCGGGCACCGTTTACCTGAGCGGCGCCGAGGCCAGCGCCGTGCGGGCCCGGGTCTCCCGGATCGTCAAGCACCCGCTGTACAACGCGGACACGGCCGACTTCGACGTGGCCCTGCTCCAGCTGGCCAGCCCGCTGCCCTTCGGCCGGTACGTCCAGCCCGCCTGCCTGCCGGCCGCCTCCCACACCTTCCCAGCCCGCAAGAAGTGCCTCATCTCCGGCTGGGGTTACCTCAAGGAAGACTTCCGTAAGCTCGGCCTTCCCGGCCTCCTTCCTTCTGACCTTTCCGTGGGATTCGGGTGCAGAGACACACAACAGAACCTGCCCCGGCCCCGCGTGGCAGGCATGGTGCCCGGTGACATCGTGGCCCCCCCCCCCCCCGGTTGCTTCACTCCGTTCCGTCCCCCCACCGCAGCCCTCTCCCCTCCGGGCTCACCTAAAACCCCGGTTGACCAAAGTTCATCAGTTTTTTTTTAACTGTTTTCTGGACGCTTCATCCACACCCCATTCAATTCAAAAGTCCTGTCACATCAGAAAGAGTTGTACAAACATCACCACACCAAGGTCGGCGCATTCTCTTCTCCTCGTCCTCCTTGATAGTCGGCTCATCACTTGTTTCCACTGTGGCAAAAATAGACGCCACAGGACGGCCTCCCGCCCAGCGACTGCCCCCTGCGCAGTCCAGTGCCGCTGGCGAGACTCTTTGTGGGGTGCAACCATTATGGATACCCCGCTCCAAGTGGTCCCAGCACCCTTCCCATGAGCTCAGGGCCCCTCGGCAAAGACCCTTCCTCCTTCACCCACGGTAACTATGACTCAAGTTTGGTTTCTTTCTTTTTCAAAGTGATTTTCCTGATACTATATTCACCTGCATACACTTCTATAATGAAATCATTTAGTTAAAGAGTTGTACCGTGTAAGCCGACCCGAATATCAGCCGAGGCACCTAATTTTACCACAAAAAACTGCATTAAAGATGTGCTGAAACACTCAGCTTATTCACGAGTATACACGGTATCTACATTCTCGCAATCAGTTCTAATGTTCCCTCCCCCCTCCCGCCTTCATTGATTGCTCCCCAATTTCCCTCACCCCGCCCACACATCCCCACTGAGTCAATCTTATAAATACTGAATGATACCATTATTTTTTAGTCACTTTATTAGGGGCTCATGCAACTCTAATCACAATCCATACATCCATCAATTGTGTAAAGCACATTTGTACATTCATTGCCCTCATCGTTCTCAAAACATTTGCTCTCCACCCATACCCCTGCATCAGCTCCTCATTTTCCCCTCCCTCCCCGCTCCCTACTCCCTCATGAACCCTTGGTAATTTATAAATTATTACTTTGTCATGTCTTACACTGTCCGATGTCTCCCTTCACCCACTTTTCTGTTGTCCGTCCCACAGAGAGGTGGTTATATATAGATCCTTATAATCAGTTCCCCCTTTCTACCCCATCCTCCCAGTATTGCCACTCACACCACTGGTCCTGAAGGGATCATCCAACCTGGATTCCCTGTGTTTCCAGTTCCTATCTGTACCAGTGTACATCCTCTGGTCTAGCCAGATTTGCAAGGTAGAATTGGGATCATGATAGTGGGGGAGAAGGAAGCATTTAGGAACTAGAGGAAAGTTGTGTTTCATTGTTGCTACACTCTACCCTGACTGGCTTGTCTCCTCCCCGAGACCCTTCCGTAAGGGGATGTCCAGGTGCCTACAGATGGGCTTTGGGTCCCCACTCCGCACTCCCCCTCATTCACAATGATAAGATTTTTTGTTCTGATGATGCCTGATACCTGATCCCTTCGACAGCCCATGGTCACACAGGCTGGTGTGCTTCTTCCATGTAGGCTTTGTTGCTTCTGAGCTAGATGGCCACTTGTTTATCTTCAAGCCTTTAAGACTCCAGACACTATCTCTTTTGATAGCTGGGCATCATCAGCTTTCTTCACCACATTTGTGTATTCACCCGTTTGTCTTCAGTGATCGTGTAGGGAAGGTGAGCATCATGGAATGCCGGTGTCATAGAACAAAGTGTTCTTGCGTTGAGGGAGGGCCTGAGTGGAGGCCCAGTGAATGGCACCATTATTATCAGGGGAATAACAGAAAATGAAAAGTGACCTTTACACCCAAAGGCCAGTCTTTGAAGATGAGGAGGAGGCCGGGGGGGGGGGAGGAAGGGAAGATGAGAAACTGTAGTGGGAGAGAGGGCAGGTGCGGAGAAAGAGCCCCATTTCTGGGGGGTGAAGGGCACATTAGGACTGATGTCATCTGTTGAGATGGGCTGAGAGTGCCCTTCTTTAAAAAATGAGAGAGAGAGAGAGAGAGAAGGCTCACAGCTAAGACCCCTCCAGACTCCTTACCCTTCGGATCCAAATGTTGGTCTGAGCGACTTCAAAAAAGGAGGAACTTCAGTAACATTGAAGTGGACTTGGAATCTTTAGTGACGTTCAAGTTCATTTCCAACACCTGAAAGTTAATAAAATCCCTGCTGACCCTTTGGTCTCAGGCTGGTGGGTTTTTCTTCAAACGCTGCAATATCCAACCAAACTCCCTGCCATCGAGTGGACTGTGACTCAAGGGGACCCTGTAGGACAGGGTAGAACCGCCCCAGTGGATTTCCGAGACTGTAGCCAGCCTTTCTCTCCAAGAACGAGCGACTGGTGGTTTCAGACTGTTGACCTTGCCATTAGCAGTCTGCACAACCAGGGGTCCTGACCAACGTACAGAGTCACAATCCCTCCCGTTGAGGGACCCATGGACAGGAGCAAACAAACAGGATGAGGCAGCCAGGTCAGTCCCGGTGCTAAGCGCTGGACCAAGGAGCTCTGGTGGCAGGTCAAGCCCACCAGCTGCCCCGAGGAAGAAAGGCAAGGCTACACCTGTAAAGATTTACAGTCTCTGAAACCCAACCAAGCAGTTCTGTTCCATCCTGTAGGGTCCCCATGAGCTGGAAGTGACTTGATGGCAGTGGTGAGGCGTGTTGGGCGGCCTTCTATGCCCATAACACTGTGACAGTCTCAGAAACCTGCGGGGGCAGTTCCACTCTGTCCCGTTGGGGCGCCGTGAGTCAGCATCGACTCGATGGCCGTGACAACCGCTGAGTCGATTCCACAGACAGAGCAGAGCTACCCCCTGTGGGTTTCCGAGGCTGTAATGGTCACAGGAGCAGACAGCCTCGTCTTTCTCCCTTGGAGCGCCTGCTGGTTTTGAAGTGCTGGCCTTGCTTGCTGTTCGTCCCCCAACATATCACCCACTGTGAGGCCAAGGCTCCTCAGAGCAACACCAGGAGATAATCATAAAATCCACAACCAAGCCTACTGCCTTCCAGGTGATCCCAACACCTAATGCTTTCTAGGGTTTCTGAGACTGTAAATCCGTATGGGATCAGACAGCCTTGTCTTTCTTCCAAGGAGTGACCGGTGGGTCTGAACCGCCAACCCTGGAGTCAGCAGCCCAGCTTGTAACCCACCACACCAGCAGGGCAGAGGGACAGAAGCACTAGATGGTGCCTGGCTACCACTAGTGACCACTCGTTCCGGGCCACAGTAGGTGAATCTTGGTAGAATGGAAGGAAAATGTGGAACAGACCCTCAAATTCCTAAAAATAACAACAGCAGCAGGCCAGCTGCACCAGGTGAGCCTGGAGCAGCCCGCCAGGACCACCACCCCGAGGTCCTCTCCAAACCTGGGACTGAAACTAACCCCAGGTCCTCTTGTAGCTCAGTAACAAACTGGTTCAGAAAGTAATGGCCAGCACCCCTCAGTGCCCGTGAATGATGGTGCTGGAGGAGATGATGGAGCGTCCCTCTGTCTTGGAAGAAGTACAGCCAGAGCACTCCTTAGAGACAAAGATGCCAAGACTCCACTGCATGTATTTCAGGAGCGGCCGCCAGGCGCTGGACGCAGACATCATGCCTGGCGAAGCAGAGGGTCACAAAGGAGGAGACCCTTCAGACATCAGAACAATTGTGAGGCCAATGCAGGGCGGGCCGTGCTCTGGTCTGTGGAACACGGGGTCGCCATGAGTCACAACTGACTGTGTGGCACCTCACAGCAACGTCACCCACAGCGCGCCTTCCTTTGAAGCATCGCCTCTAGGAGACCAAGCGGGAGACAGTGATTTTAAAAACCAAGAGGTTGATGTGAGGGGCCAGGGGAGCTGGATGAGCGGACGCAACAATCAGAACAGGAGTAATGATGTCTACACATCGTGCAAGACGTAACCGATGGCATGGTTTCGATTGGTGGACTAGAGAAACAAACTCAGAGACAACACCTATGTGTGTAAGAGAGAACTTTAGATCAAAGAGCAATTGTATATTACGAAAACAGCCCAGTCCAGATCAGGTCCATAAGTTCGATATTAGCCCATATATCCAATACTAGTCTGTCAATTCCTCTTCAGACTCACGCAGCATATGCAATGATGCAGGACGATCACAGGCCACTGGGTGGCAAATCTTGTGGATCCAGTGGCAGTGGAAGCATCTCAGTGCTGGCGTGGGTCTCCACGTGGCTCCTCCAGCTCCAGGGCTCTGGCTCCATCAGCGTAGCTCCAGGTGGCTTGTCGACAGGAATGTCTAGAAGAGAGAGTGTGTCTGGCCTCCAGTGCGCTATTTATCTCCGTGGCACTTCCAAATGAGGTCATCAAGCTACGACTTGATTGACAGGCTAGACTCTACCGCTTAGCAAGTTGATAGGAGGTTATGTAACTGTCAGGTTCTCTAGATAAACCAAATCAGTAAAGCGTGTGTGTGTTTGTGAGTGTGTGTGTGTGAGTGTGTATGTGTGTTTGTGAGTGTGTGTTTGTGTGAGTGTGTGTTTATGTGTGAGTATGTGTGTTTGTGAGTGCGTATATGTGTGTTTGAGTGTGTGTGTGTTTGTGAGGGTATGTGTGTGAGTTAGTGTGTGTGTGTTTGTGTGAGTTAGTGTGTTTGTGTGTGTGTTTGTGAGTGTGTGTTTGTGTGAGTGTGAGTGTGTGTTTATGTGTGAGTATGTGTGTTTGTGAGCGCGTATATGTGTGTTTGAGTGTGTGTGTTTGTGAGGGTATGTGTGAGTTAGTGTGTGTGTATGTTTGTGTGTGTGTGTGTTTGTGAGGGTATGTGTGTTAGTGTGTGTGTGTTTGTGAGGGTATGTGTGTTAGTGTGTGTGAGTTAGTGTGTGTGTTTGTGTGTGTGTTTGAGTGAGTGAGTGTGTGTGTTTGTGAGGGTGTGTGTGTGTGAGTTAGTGTGTGTGTGAGGGTGTGTGTGTGAGTTAGTGTGTGTGTGTGAGGGTATGTGTGTGTTAGTGTGTGTGTGTGTTTGTGTGTGTTTGTGAGGGTATGTGTGTGTTAGTGTGTGTGTGTGTTTGTGAGGGTATGTGTGTGAGTTAGTGTGTGTGTGTGTGAGTTAGTGTGTGAGTTAGTGTGTGTTTGTGTGTGTGTGTTTGAGTGAGTGAGTGTGTGTGTTTGTGAGGGTGTGTGTGTGAGTTAGTGTGTGTGTGTGTGTGTGTGAGGGTGTGTGTGTGAGTTAGTGTGTGTGTGTGTTTGTGAGGGTATGTGTGTGAGTTAGTGTGTGTGTGTTTGTGTGTGTTTGTGAGGGTATGTGTGTGTTAGTGTGTGTGTGTGTTTGTGAGGGTATGTGTGTGAGTTAGTGTGTGTGTGTGAGTTAGTGTGTGAGTTAGTGTGTGTTTGTGTGTGTGTGTTTGAGTGAGTGAGTGTGTGTGTTTGTGAGGGTGTGTGTGTGAGTTAGTGTGTGTGTGTGTGTGTGTGAGGGTGTGTGTGTGAGTTAGTGTGTGTGTGTGTTTGTGAGGGTATGTGTGTGAGTTAGTGTGTGTGTGTGTGAGTTAGTGTGTGTGTGTGTGAGTTAGTGTGTGTGAGTGTGTGTGTGTGTGTGTGAGTTAGTGTGTGTGTGAGTTAGTGTGTGTGTGTGTTTGTGAGGGTATGTGTCTGAGTTAGTGTGTGTGTGTGTGAGTTAGTGTGTGTGTGTGGTTTATCTCAAGGAAAGGACACACGCAGTTGCAGAGGTGGGCAGGTTCCACGTCAACCATCAGGCTGGAGGCTTCGTCTGGCGTGTGTGCAGCATACGTCCGATTGGCAAGTCTGACGCCAGGCTTCTGGCTGCAGGAGAGCATGAATCTGAGGTGGACAGGCTGTGGTTTCGTTGCAAAGACCCAGAGGTGGATGAGCCAGATGCAGGATCCAGACCAGCAGCAAACAAGCAAGCTCTTCCACTAGGCCCACTTCTGTTGGAAGCAGGACACACACACACACACACACACACACACACACACACACACACCCTCCCCGCCACTGGTTGGCTGCTCACGGCAGCTCCCATGTGGAGATGGTTACATTCTATCAAAGCTGGTCACAGGATCTGACTGTGCTCTCACTGCCAAACCAGTGGGCATCCTGGCCAGGTTGACACCACCTTCACGGGGAAACTGCTGAATGGGGCACCTCAGCGGCCGTGTCAATCTTCACCCCAAACAATGAAATGCCATCTTTAAAAAGAGAGACCCCCCAAAAAAAACACCCAAAACTCACTGCCAGGGAATGGCGGCTAACTCAGAGTGACCCCACGGTGGGTGTCCGACACTGTAACTGTTCTCAGGACCCCGTCTTTCCCCCGCGGAGCCGCTGGTGGTTTTTGAACTGCCGACCAGGCAGGTCGCAGCCCAACACGCATGACCACGACACCACCAGGGCTCCTGGAAACGGGAGAGCGGGAGAATGTCGGAGAGAAGTAAGGCAGGGTGGGGGGGTGGGGCCTGGGCGAGAGGGGACACGGGAGCTTTTCATAAGGTCGGAAGAGGTGTGTCTGAAAAAGGAAATGAAGGAGGCAACCACCTAGATACTGAAGGGACAAGTATGCGAGGCCGAGGGAACAGCATGTGCAGAGGCCCTGCGGTCAGGCGTGCGTGGTGAGCGAGAGGAACATCCAGGTGGGGCCCAGGGGTAGAGAGGGAGCGAGGTCATGGTGCCGAGAGGTGGGGGCTGATCTGCTTAAAAGTTCTGAACAGTCAGAGTGAAATCTACGAATAGACGAAGAGCCTTACGCCCTCACCTGCGCGCTTACCTCCTACCCGGCCGGGGTCAGGGTCACGTAGTCCTCACCACCTCTTTGACCCCCCTGAGGCTGCTCCCTCTCTCCACACGAGTAAGAAATGAGTAAGCACAGTGTGTGCGTGCGGACCTTGCTGACTGGCCCCACGCCCTCCCCTCCCCGTGTCTGCCAGCCGTCAGAAAAACCAAACTCACCACCGTCGACCCCACAGGACAGGGTAGATCTGCCCCTGTGGGGCTGCTTTCTTTTTTAAAAATAGTTTTATTGATCTGAAATTCACATATCCACACGTCCAGAGTCACTTTTCTCTTTTTTTTATTATTTTATTGGGGGCTCACACAACTCATCACAATCCATACAAATATCAATTGTGTAAAGCACATTTGTACTTTCCCTGCCTTCATCATCCTCAAAACATTTGCTCTCCACTTAAGCCCCTGGTATCAGCTCCTCTTTTTCCCCCTTCCTCCCCGCTCCTCCCTCCCCAGAATCACTTTTCAAAAAGAGTTGTATCTACATCATCACAATCAGTTCTAGCGCTCCCTCCCCCTCCCGCATTCATTTGGTTGCTCCCCAGTTCCCTCGCCCTCCCCACCCTGACTCCTGACAAACCAGTATCAGTTGTGGTCTCTGCGCATCCACTCTGTGCTTCATAGGCTGGGAAACCCAACAGAAACAACCCAAACAAACCAAAAGGAAGCAGGAAGAACTAGCAATGCTAGAAACACAAAAATAGAGGGCAAGAAAGAAACGGCCACCGGCAATATTTTAAAAAGCCAGAGAAGTGTCGGTGGTGGAACATAGGAGCAAGATTTCAGCCTAATGCAAACGCAGGTGGGTCAGGAGGGCGGTCAGCTGACCTAACGCCCGTGAGGTTTTGAGACTTAGCTCTTTACAGGAGGAGAACCCCATCTTACTCCCTCAGAGCAAGGGATGGTTTCGAACTATTGGCCTTATGGCTACCAGCCCATCTCGTAACTGCCATGCCACCAGGGCTGTCTGCCGGCAGCCAGGGGCTATAAATGGGGGGGAGGGGCCGCCAGGGCTTGGATTCTATAGGTAAGGGCTGCAGGATCCCGAGAGGGACAGGTGCTGGCCAGACCTAGAAGTAGGATCTTGGATGGACAAGAATACGTGTGAGGAGTGTTGTTTACAAATTCGGGGGCAAGCACGAGTCAGCTTGTGTTTCCCTTGTGTGCTGGGTCACTGACACTGGACAGAACCTCCCTGCCTCGTCTCTTCTCACCCTGGACAGTGGTCAAGCCGGAGGTGCTGCAGAAAGCTACGGTGGAGCTGCTGGACCAAGACCTGTGCACCAGCCTCTACGGCCACTCGCTCACGGACAGGATGGTGTGCGCCGGCTACCTGGACGGCAAGGTGGACTCCTGCCAGGTAGTCCTGGGGACCCCTGGGCTCACCTGTGGTGACCTTGTGACTGATGTAGAGCCTCAGCATGTTCTAGAATGGGGGGGAAAGAGGGCAGGAAGAAGAACGTTGTTCTGGGGAAATGTTCTAGAGCAGATGAGGGGAGAGAACATTCTGGATCCCACACCTGATGTTCCAGATCCGAAAGGGGGTGAGGAACGGCCCTTCGGCAGCTGCCTCGCTTTTGCTGTCGCCAGCAGCTCCGACTCGTAGCAAGACCACTTGGAGCAGGATGGACATCCTCCCAAGGGTGCTTGTCCCTGATCCCCTGCTTGAAGCCACCGCGTCCGTCCATCTTGTGGAGGGTCTTCCTGTTTTTCGCTGCCCCTCTGCTGGGCCAAGCATGCTGTCCTCCAGGGACTGGTCTCTCCAGATAACGTGTCCAGAATACGGGAGACCGAGTCTCGCCGTCCTGCCTCCAAGGAGCAGTGTGGCTGGACTTCTTCCAAGACAGATGTGTCTGTGCTTCGGCAGGCCGCGGCCCTTTCGACGTGCTCCCCCGGCTCCGCAGTCCAAATGCATCCATTCTCCTTCGGTCTTCCTTACACGGTGTCCAACTTTCGGACGCCTGGGCGGCGATGGGACGTGGAAACCTCCATGAAACAGAAATGCTGCTGCCCGGCATCTCCTCCCATCTCGGGCTCCACACTTTAGAAAGCTGTTTCTCTCTCCAACCCTCTTCTTCCCCAGAGCGCCCTGCCTGGTGGTGTCCCAGTCCCTCCTTGGGCTGCTAACCGCAGGGTCAGCAGTTCGAAGCCACCCATCGCTCCACAGGAGAAAGACAGGGCTTTGTGCTCCGGAGGAGTCACGGTCTCGGAAACCCACAGGGGCAGATCTACCCTGTCCTAGAGGGTCGCTCTGAGCCGGCATGGACTGGATGGCCGTGAATTTGGTCTGGTTTTCGGACCCCTTCCCCAGAGACTTCTGTGCTCTTCAAGCCTCCTCAGGGTACTCAAGCCGTGTCCCTTGGAAGTCTCACGGGGGCAAGATCGGGCCTGAAGAGCGGGCGGGGTCAGGTTTCCCAGGGAGATTCCATCCTTGCTGCTCTTGCTCACGGGGAAGGAGCAGGGCTGGTCTCTGTGGGGAGCAACTCCCTTAGATGCAGATGACCCCTTTGGCGTCTTACCCCCGCCACACACACACACACACACACACACACAGAGTTACCACGACCTGTCGAGCTGACCCCTCCGTCTGCGATTTCACTGACCCAGGGACCCCAGGGATGCCAGTGTTTGATCGGACCTTTTCTCTGGAAGGCTCTCCAATGAGACTGCAGGAGCCCAGAGCTGCTGCACCAGGCCTCTTAAGAGAACTGACAAGCCAGCGCGTTACTCTGGGCACTAAGGTGCCCCTGGCCCAAGCCCCGGCGTTCGCCACCGCCTCCTCTGCTTGTGGAAGTTGGACACTGAATGTAGGAAGGCGGAAGTATGGGGGCATTGAATTTGGTGGCGCAGAAGAACATTTAGAGAGTACCCCCGACGGTTAAAAGGACACACAATCCGCCTTGGAAGAAGTCTGGCCAGAGCACTCCTTAGAGGCAAGGATGGGGAGACGTCATCTCTCATACTCTGGACGTGCTGTCCGGAGAGACCAGTCCCTGGACGAGGACCTCACGCTTAGTCAAGCGGAGCGGCAGGGAGAACGAGGAAAGCCCTCAGGAAGATGGGTGGATCCGGTGGCTGCAATGGGCTCAAGCCTGGCAACAATTGTGAGGATGGCGAGACTGGGTGATGGTTTGCTCTGTGGTGCTTTGGGGTCAAGTGCACTTGAGGACAACAATGAATGAGACTAGATTAGTGTGTTGATGGGAGGACGACTGGCCTGCAGCGGTTTGGGGATCGCAGAGGCGTGGCTAAACCCTGCGTGTTTAGCATGAGCTGGAAGCCCGGTAGAACGCTCTTGCTCTTCGACGGACCCTGGTCTTTGTAACCAAAGAAGAGACTGTGGGTCTGAGAAGAGAATTCTCCACCGTGGAGCTGCCCACGCGACCACGTGCTTTGGTCTCCTAGGGCGACTCCGGAGGCCCTTTGGTCTGCCAGGAGCCTTCTGGAAGGTTCTTCCTGGCGGGCATCGTCAGCTGGGGCATCGGCTGTGCGGAGGCCGGGCGCCCGGGCGTCTACGCGCGCGTGACCAGGCTCCGCGACTGGATCCTGGAGGCCATCTCCACGGCGGGCACACCCCCGGCCCCCACCGTGGCTCCCGCCCTCGCCACGCCCAGCAGTGCCCGGCCGACCACCCCCGAGAGCCCCGCGGAGGACACCCCCGCCGGACCCACCCTGACCCCCGGCCCGGAGCCCCTGGACTTGGCCACCGCCGCCAAGCCACAAGGTGTTGCTTCCTGGGGAGACTCGGGAAGAAGTAGGGGATGGTCACTGCCTGGGTCGCGTTGGATCGATTAGTACTGGCTTTCCAAAGCACTCCCTGGGGACGAGTTACGGGATGGATTAGCGATGTCTGTCGTGAGCGCAGGCAGGGAGGGCGGGTCCAGTCTGGCCGTCGTTTTTTATTGGTTAAGTCTATTTGGGGGCGGAGTCGTGGTTTACGCAATAGATTGCCAGGCCTTTCTGCTTCCACCAGTAAGACCCTGCCTGGTTCAAGGCGGAGGGGACCCACTTGGGGGGTTTAGAACGGCCAACGTTTCCGTTAGTAGCGGAGGGACCCGCTGTATCACCAGGAGCCTGCGCCGTGTTATGGGCCCCCCCTTGTTCACATCTTTCCCCAGCTGCGCCCCCAGCCCAGCCTCGGTTTCCCACTCTGTGGAACGGGCTGGCGTTCTGAGCAGCTGCCCTGTCCGGCAGAGTGCGGGGCCAGGCCTGCCCTGGAGAAGCCCATCCGGATCGTGGGCGGCTTCGGGGCCGCCAGCGGGGAGGTGCCCTGGCAGGTCAGCCTGAAGGAAGGGACCCGGCACTTCTGCGGAGCCACCGTGGTGGGCGACCGCTGGCTGCTGTCCGCGGCCCACTGCTTCAACCAGTAAGACCCCACCCTGCCCAGGCCCCCTCCCTCAACCAGGGAGACCCACCCTGTCAGGCTCCTGCCTCAACCAGGGAGACCCCACCCTGCCTCAACCAGGAGACCCACCCTGCCAGACCCCTCCCTCAATCAGTGAGACCCCACCCTGCCCAGGCCCCTCCCTCAACCAGGGAGACCCCACCCTGCCAGACTCCTGCCTCAACCAGGGAGACCCCACCCTGCCAGGCCCCTCCCTCAACCAGGGAGACCCACCCTGCCAGACTCCTGCCTCAACCAGGGAGACCCACCCTGCCTCAACCAGGAGACCCCACCCTGCCAGGCCCCTCCCTCAACCAGGAAACCCCACCCTGCCAGGCCCCTCCCTCAACCAGGAAACCCCACCCTGCCTGCTGCCCCTGCCTCAGTCTGTGAGACCCCACCCTGCCCAGGCCCCTCCCTCAATCAGTGAGACCCCACCCTGCCCAGGCCCCTCCCTTAACCAGGGAGACCCCACCCTGCCTGCTGCTCCCTGCCTCAACTAGTGAGACCCCCCACCCACCTGACCTCCAGCCCCCCAGATCTCCGCAACCTCCAAAGCATTCCCACTGTGGCTGCTGGGGTCAGTGTATGGGGCCCTGCAGACCCCATCATTCCTTCCCCATCTGGGCATCGTCATCTGAGTTTCCGGGAGTCCAAGATAGTTGCCCTGAGGAGAGACAGAAGGGGTGGCAGGGGGGGGTGCTTAGGGTCAGGACCCTCACCCTCCAGGCAGGGGAGTGGGCTTTGAGCCCCTGCCAGTGCGCCTCATGCTCAAACATGCCTCCTGTCCCTGGAGGCCTGGGCGCTGCGGTGGCAAGGAGTGGGTTTCAGCTTCCTGTCTAAGACTGGAGGGAGAAGCCTGGAAATCGGCTTCCAGGAACCGACAGAGACACCCCCAGGGTCGCTCCGAGACCCTTCATGGGTCGGCGACAGCCACACAAATGTAAACAGCAGCAATCACACCTTTGGCAAAGGGCAACCTTATCACTTTGCCTTCACACACACACACGCACACACACACGCACACACCTGCCTCTGTGGGGTCCATGCTGCCCCTCGCGCCGCGAGGTGCCTCAGACCAGGTCTGGGAGTGCCAGGTCTTTCTTCTGAGTGTCTCTGGGAGCATTTCCAGGGACGCTGGCGTGATAAACCCCAAACCAAGCCCCCAGCCATCAGTGACCCCAAGGCAAAAGGGGGTGTGTGTTTCTGAGACCCTCTGCCTTTTTTTTACGCACCAATTAGAGCTTATTTTTTAGATTCTTTATATGCAACATTAAAATGCTACCATTAGAAACAGAGTCAACATTTTGCTTCCGAGTAGGATATAACATATGTCACACCAACCTTCCAACTGCAAAAACTAAAACTGAGATGAATTTGCAAAAGTCAATATTATTACAGTCTTTACAGAGTTACGGAGGCCAATATGATCCCGTTATTTATACGATTTTAGGGAGAAGGAACTCTTCTAAAATGATCTGACATTTCTATGTATTTTTCCCCTACAGTATTTTCCTCAGTTGAAATTTGGCTGGACTTAGAAAAGGCTCTGTTGGAGTTAAGAGAAAACAGCCAATAGACTAGTGGTTGTCAGATCTTGGAGTGAAAATTGTAAAAATGTAGCAAAGGACAAGTAGCTGGCTTCCCTCCTGGATCGCCTGCTGAGTCCTTCCTAAAGTGCTGGCAGATGGGCTCTTTGTTCTTCCGAGGAGGAGGGGCTGGGGCTGGGGCGTTCAAACCCCCAACTTTGTGGCTCCCGATGCCTCCTGCCCTGACACCCAGGCCTGCAGGGTTCTGCAGGGGGGCTATGGGTCTCAGAAACGCTGGGATGGGGAGACCCGTTCCCTCTGTTGAAGAAAATGGGCTGAAAGGCCTCCCTGAGGCACCGGAAATCAATAAGCATCTCCTCCCAGAGCAAGAGTTGAAGGGGCTGCAGAGCCCACCGCTCCGCCCGGAGCCCTGCCTTGGCTCTCAGAGGCCAGCCTGGACTCTTGGGGGATGGGACGCAAGGTGTGCGAGGGGTGTCTGAGGCCCTGTCTCTGCAGCACAAAGGTGGAGCAGGTGCGGGCGCACCTGGGCACGGCGTCCCTCCTGGGCATGGGCGGCAGCCCGGTGAAGGTGGGCCTCCGGCGGGTGGTGCTGCACCCCCTGTACCAGGCGGCCACCCTGGACTTCGACGTGGCCATGCTGGAGCTGGCCAGCCCGCTGCCCTTCAACAAGTACATCCAGCCCATCTGCCTGCCACTGGCCATCCAGAAGTTCCCTGTCGGTCGCAAGTGCATGATCTCCGGCTGGGGTAACACCCAAGAGGGCAATGGTGAGCGGCACAGGGGATGGGGCATGGGGGTGGGACCCGCGGAGCCTAGATGGAGGGCAGCCACAGTGACAGCCGCATGCTGGACCTGCCTGAGTCCAGGGCAGAAGGACATGGAAACCCCAGGGAGATTGGGGCAGGCGGGGCAGTGCTACATCCCGTTGTAGTGCCGTGGGGACGAGGGGTCTGTGATCTGAGAGCTTGTGGCAGGGAGGGCAGCAGCCCCTGACATCTTTGAGCTGGAGTTGAGCCCAGCTCCTAGTGACCCAGGGGACAGAGCAGAGCTGCCTCAGAGGGTCCCCCGGGCTGTCATTTTACAGAACCAAGTCTCCAGGCCTTTCTTCCTCGGTACCACTGGGAAGATTTGAACCCCTGACCTCAGGGCCCTTGCGAGGGCAGGGTTGACCCTGAACTGGGGATGAACCGATGCTGGGTGAGGTTTGGCAGGCTCCGAGTGGCTAACCACCTGCTTGTGAGGACAAGGTGTGGAACAGGTGCTGCGATGTTGTTAGGATGTTCCATCTGACGCACATCGACCCCATGCAAGGAAACACCGCCCAGCCCTGCGCCGGCCCCACAATCGCTCTCACCTTTGAGCCCCTTGCTGCAGCCACGGTGTCCGTCTGTCTCATGCAGGGGCTTCCTTCCCCCCACCCACCCCTGCTGCCCTTCTACTTCACTGAGCATGATGTCCACCGGGGACTGGTCTCTCCTAATGACCCGTCCTGAGTTTCTGAGGCCAGTGCCTGCCCTCCTGAGGATTGCGGAAGCACCAGCGTGAGGGAAGTGCCGGAGCCGGCGGTGCTTCCTTCTGTTGAGCAGAGTGAGGGTCGCGACAGGTTGGGACCTCCTGGTCGTGTGGGACAGCAGCAGCAGCCTCCTTGCCTGGAAGGCGCCGGCTGGCTGTACTGCTTCGTGGGCACACTGGCTCCTTCTCTGGGTAGCTCGCGGTACTTGCGGTGTTCGTCTCCGGCATCTCACTCTCAACGCATCCATTCCTCTTCGCTCTTCTTGACTCGCCGTCCAACTGTCACAGGCATCGGAGGCCACTGAAGACGCCACGGTTCGAGTCCGGTGCTCCTCCGGCCTCAAAGTAGCATCCTGGCCTTTCAGGGCTTTAAAGAGGCCTCGCGCATCAATGGATCTCGTGGCCGCTGCTTCCCCGGTCTCTGATTGTGGATCCAGGCAAGACGAAGTCCCTGACCGCACCAACCTTTTCTCCTTTTCTCGTGTTGTCACCTACTGGTCCAGCGTGAGGGTGGGCTTCCTCCGCCTGGACTCGCCGTCCACCTTGAGTGCCCACCCTGGGGCGTGTGCCCGTTCAAGTTCAAGTGTGCTGTCGGGCCTCTCTGAGCGGTGGGGACAACCTGGGAAGGGTCTGAGCAGGAAGCACCTTCAGCTCGCTTCTAGAACGGCTGCTTCTAGAACGTCAGGAGGGCAGAGCTGCGGACAGACAGCCTGCAGCCGGCAAAGATGGGAGAATTTACTCTCTGGCCCTTTTAGGGGGAAAAGTCCGAGCGCCTTTCTTAGGGCACTCAGACACGCTCAGGGTGGAACCCCCAATGGTGTCGACAATGAACACACTCAGCTGCTAGTTGGAAGTTTGAATCTCCCCAGGGGCACCTCAGAAGAAAGGCCTGGAGATCAGCCACTAAAAAGCCCCCGGAGAGCAGCCGTCTAAAACTGAGCAAGGCAACGCCTGGCTTCTCCCTGCCCGGCGCGAAGAGCGAAGATACTTAACGAGTCAAGTAAACGATGCCCAGGACTAATCAAATGCGTGTCTTTTTCTACAGTCTTCTTGTTCAGTGCCCAGGTTCACGTTCAGATGACGCAATGGAGAGTACCATGGCCTGGGTGAGGCGCACCTGAGCCCTCAAAGGGGCATCTGAGTTCTTCCAGACTCTTGTGCAGCAGATTCACCTAACACAGTGCCTCTTTTGATCTTTCGACTTTTGTTTCCACGAGCACTGATTGTGGATCCAAGCAGGTACTCCACTTCTCTCGATGCTACCGATCGGGCCCGTTGTGGGGATTGGGGTCTTCCTTACACTGAGGTGTCATCCACACTGAAGGCTGCCGTCCTTGATCTTCGTCGGCAAGGGCTTCAAGTCCTCCTCCCTGTCAGCCAGCCGGGTTTTGTCATCTGCATCTTGAAGGGGGTTAGTAAGCCTTCCTCCGATCTTGATTCCACAGTCTGCTTAGTATCAGCCAGCTTCTCTGACGATTTACGCAGCACACAGCGTGAACTGGCGTGGTGCAGGATACAACCCGACGCACACCTCTCCTGATTGTAGACCACGCAGGGCGCCCTGGTTCCCTGGCGCGGCCGCCTCTGGAACCATGTACAAGCTCCACAGGAGCGCAATGCAGTGTTCCAGACGTCCCATTCTCCTCCAGGTCATCCGCGTGTACGAATGACGGCCCGCACAGCGGAATGCCTGGGCACGATGAAACACAAACATCTCTCTGACGTTCCCGCTTGGAGCGGAGATCCACCTGACATCAGCAGCGACAGCCCTTCTTCCACGTCCTTCTCGGAATCGGGCTTGAACTTCTGGCTGCTCCCTGTCAATGAACTTCTGCAACTGTTGCCGTTGGATGCTCTCCGGCAGAATTGTACTTGTGTGTGAGATCAATGACATTGTTCTACAGCTTGAGCCTTCTGTCGGGTTCACTTTCTGCGGAATGCGCACACCCATGGGTCTCTTCCAGTCAGTGGATCACGTAGCTATTTTCCGAACTTCCTGGCACCGACAAGTGAGGGCTTGGGGGCTTCCTCGGCGTGCTGAGGCAGTTGGATGGCATCCCAGCCAGTCCTGGAGCCTTGTTGGCTGGCGCACACCGGACAGCTTGGACTTCTTCCTTCCGCATCAGTGGCTCTTGTTCCTATGCTGCCCCTGAAACGGCCAGATGGTGACCGGTTCTTTCCATCTTTTCTAGATGTGCCCGGCAGCATTCAGTATTTCACGTATAGGATCTTTCAAAATTGCAACGCGAAGCTTGGACTTTTTTCTCGAGTTCTTTCCGTTTCACGTGTTCCTTGCCTTTGGCATTTCGTCTCTAAGTCCTTGACATTTCATTATCATAGTTGGCTTTGTCTTCTCCAGCTGCCCCTGACATTGTCTCTTCAGCCCGATGACTTCATCCTTCCGTCCACGTGTCTTAGCTCCTCCGCGATTAAGAGCAGGTTTCAGAGTCTGACTTTCACTCCCATCTTTTCTTCCCTGTCTTCTTAGTGCCCGTCTGTCTTCTCCGTGAAGGACGGTCTTGATGACCTCCCACAGCTCGTCGGGCCTTCCGTCCTTAGTGCTCCCTGTGTCAGACCTGTTCATGAGCTGTTCTTGAAATCCAGCGGGGAGAGACGCAAGGTTGTATGTTGGCTCTTGTAGATTTATTTTAATTTTCTTCAGCTGGGGGGAGCCAGCCCCCACTACCGAATGGGTCCAAGGGGGCGGGTGTGTAATTGAGGGGTGAATTAAAGAGACATCAGGCAAGACAAAGCATGCAGGGCTCACCTCCAGGACCGCCATGACTTCAGGGGCCGGGGCCGCGCAGAGAGAGACTGTATTTCCAATGACAGCTCATATACTCTTGGTGCTCGTGCAAGCACCCCTAATTACAGGTAAGACGTGCGTAACCAAGTGGGCTGTCCCCTAACCCTAAAGGTCCCTGAATACATAGGAGGAGTACCAACACCAGTGCCGGTGACAGGTAAGGGGGTGTCTGTCTTCAGAGCCTAGAGAGCAACAGCACATGTCGGCCTCTGTACTTAAAGCTGCAGCTACACGGCAATCAGCCGGTGCTTGTCCGGGGTAACTTTAAGGTGGTAATATTACGGGAGGATATAGTGGGGAACAATATTATTATGAGAATGTGATTGGGACTGGTCTCCAACTCACAAGGGTGAAGGCCTCCCTCCACCCCCAGAAACCCAGCCTGCCAGGCTTCTTAATATATGAGAATAAAGCAGCGGTTCTCAATCTGTGGGTCACGACCCCTTTGGGGGTCAAATGACCCTTTCACAGGAGTCGCCCGATTCATAACAGTAGCAAAGTCACAGTGATGAAGTAGCAATGAAAATGATTTTAGGGTTGGGGAGTCACCACAACATGAGGACCTGTCTGAAAGGGTCACGGCATGAGGTGGGTTGAAAACCACTGGAAGAAAGGATTCATGCACATCCACTCTCTTCCCATTCTCTGATCCTGAACTTACAGAGGAGCAATTGGTGGTCTGATCCACAGTCGGCACCTGGCCTCATTTTAGCTACTGAAATTGAGCTGCTCCATTGTCTCTTCCCACAGAGGTCGTCAATTTGTAGTTGTCGTTCCAAATTTCTGTGGATTCCATCTTGGTCCTTTTAGCAGTCCGTGGTACTTCCAATATTCGTCTCCAGCACCACGGTTCACATGCATCGATTCTTCACCACGGTTCACATGCATCGATTCTTCTTCACCACGGTTCACATGCATCGATTCTTCTTCACCACGGTTCACATGCATCGATTCTTCTTCGGTCTGCCCTAGTCAGTGTCCAACTTTCACATGCATGGGGGCAACGGAGGACCCACGGCTTGGGTCAGGCACACCTGAGCTCTCTCTCAGAGCACCATCCTTGCTCCTCAACGCTCTAAAGAAGTCTTGTGCAGCGTGTTTCCGCAACGCAATGCATCTTTTGACCGGACCCCTGCTTCCATGGGCATTGATTGTGGATCCGCGCAAGACGAGACCCTTGCCAACCTTTCCTCCGTTTGTCATGATGTTGCCCATCGGTCCAGTGGTGAGGATTTGGGTCTTCCTGACGTTGAGTTGCAATCCCCACTGCAGGCTGCAGTCCTCGATCTTCATCCGCAAGGGCGTCTGGCCCTCCTCACTCTCAACAAGCAACTGGGGTATCCATCCTTATTGCATTTCATTTTAGACGACTTCCAGTGTCCCTAGAGCCGTGCTGCTTCACACATTCCGCGTTCCATTTAGTAACGGACGGGTGCAGCTCTTTCTTATCTTTGCCAGTCATTTCCCTGCCAGCACATGCATGCCCCGGAAGCGTTCTTCCAGCCACGTCACGAGTGAGGTCGACTGTCCTCTGTGGAGGCGGCTCTTCTCGTCCTGTTCAAAGTGTCGCCCGACCAGAGGGGCTCATCTTCGGGCACGATCCCTGACAGTGCCCCGCTGCTGTTCTCAGAACAGCCTGTCCTCCATAATGTAGTCTTCGTCTGCAAGTGGACAGCCAGTCCCTCTTCGTAGTCTGCTCTTAGTCTAGTAGTGAATAGCCTATCTCTTCTCCGTCGTCTGTCTTGAAACTCAGCAACTACCACTGCACTGTCTAAGTCATCATTCCCTACTTGATCTCTAGGTCCTAGTATCCATTGCCACCACGACACAGAAGCCACGGACAAAATTCACAAGCAAAGGGTTTGTGAAGGAAGCAAGCAAGTTGGAAGGGCAGTGAGAAATGCTCAGGGCTGATCTGTCCAGTCTGCTAATAAAAGTCCAAGGGACGCACTGCTTTGTGTTAAGCCTGAGCCCGGAGGCACGGAGTTCCACTTCTGTGGGTCAGCAAGTCCCAACTTCCCCAGAGGCACCCGACTCCACAAGCCAGCCCCCGGCACAAAATCACTCAGCTTAGCTTGCTCCGCGCCCTGGGGAGTCTATCATTCTGCTCCGTACGCTGGTTCCTGGTTCTGCTGCCCCTATCTCTGACGATCTCGCTGTCATCTGGATCCAGGAGGGTCACTGCGCAGGGCATCTCAGGTCTAGAGATATCGGGCGCTGGTAATGAGATCCCTCCCCCTGTTTCTCAGAGGGCACAGCTTAGACGCAGCAGGATGCACTGCAGGGGATCCTGCTCGTGGTGACTCGCAGGTGAATCCATCCTGTCAGCATCTCCCTCCGCCGTCTCACCAGACTCCTGCAGGGAAAGGAGTTTGGTGGGAGTTGGAGGCTTTGGCCAGAAGAGCCACCTTCAGTAACAGTGCCCCTGCAGCACCCACGGGCTCAAACAGAAAGCCCTCCAGGAGGACGGCGCAGGACTGGGCAGTACTTTGTTCTGTTGTCCACGAGGTCTCTGTGGGTCAGCACCTGGAAACAGATAGATGGAGTGATTGATAGATCGATCAACAGATGGAATAACAGAGATAGAATGATTAATAGACGGAATGATAGATGGATGGATGATTGATATAGAATGATGGAATGATAGATGGAATGATTGACAAACGGAATGACAGATTGATTGACAGACAGATCCATTAGAGCAATAAGCCCTCCAGAGGAAGCTGCCCTCTGCCATGGCAGGACTGCCCAGGCAGCAGTGGGTTCTGGCAGAGGTCAGTGTTACCCTGCACGTGGTGGCTGCCTCGTGGGGACAGTGGCCCTTGGGGCTCAAGGGCTGCGCCCTTCTGGCCATGAGACCTTCTGCCAGCTCCAAATGCCCCGAGCCCCCTTTTCTCTGTCTGCAGGGCAGGCGTGGGGCTAGTTCGCTGGATGAGGTCCCACGGACTCCCGCCCCACCCGTCCAACTGGCCTGTGGGGCTCTCCCCTTCCTTATAGCGACCAAGCCGGACATTCTGCAGAAAGCCTCGGTGGGCATCATCGACCAGAAGACCTGCAGCATCCTCTACAACTTCTCCCTCACTGACCGGATGCTGTGTGCCGGCTTCCTGGAAGGCAGAGTCGATTCCTGCCAGGTGTGGCGATGGAACGGACAGGCCAGCTGCCGGGTGGTGTCGGTGGTGCTGCTGCCAAACCCAACCCAACCCAGTGCCACCGAGGCGATGCCGACTCATAGTGACCCTCTAGGACGGTAGAACTGCCCCTGTGGGTTTCCGAGACTGACTCTCTGCAGGAGTAGAAAGCCCTGCCTTTCTCTGAGGAGCTGGTGGTGGTTTGGAACTGCTGACCCTGGGGTTGGCAGCCCCATGCACTGGGCCCCACTACTAAACCAAACTGACGGCACCTGGTTGATTCTGATGCCCGGCGAACCCTATAAGACAGGGTAGAACTGCCCCAGCGGGGTTCCAAGATGATAGCTCTCTATGGGAGTAGAAAGCCTCATCTTTCTCCCACGGAGAAGCTGGGGGGTTTCGAACCGCTGACCTTGAGGTTGGCAGCCCAACATGTAACCACTACGCCACCCTGTTCCAGGGGAGCCTAGGGGACCCATAATGTTCTCATTGGCGGTTTTAGGAAGTCCGCAACTAAGCCTTTGTTCCAAGTCCGATTCAGAACCGAAGCCTCTGCTAAAACCTGCCCAGCATCCCAGCAGCCTCCCCGGGCTGTGCAGGAGGGGCACTGGCCAGCATGGGAACCGGAATCTCCCGCATAGTGGCCCTGGCGAGGGTTTGCAAAATAAATCTTCACGGGCGCAGACACCCTCCTCTGTCTCCCAAAGAGAGGCTGGCGGGTTTGAACCTACAGCAGTGGAGAGTCCAACCACTGATCCACCACTGCCCCCTGGAGGCCACTTCTCTCACTGTCACGGAGTGAATTCTGCCACCTGGCGACCCTATAGGGCCGGGTGGGTTTCTGAGATGGTAGAAGCAGGCAGCCTCGTCTTTCACCCAAGGAGCGGCTGGTGGGTTTGAATTGCTGACCTTGGAGTTAGCAGCCCAACTCGTAACCACAACGCCCACACCCTGTCTCTATGTTTGGCGATTTCATGTCAGTGAGATCAAACAGCATTTCTCCTTTACAAGAGAAGAAAGTTTGATCTTGCTCCCAGGTGGGAATAAGGTCAAGCCCCCCACCCTCCCCACCCCTGCTGCGCCCTTTGGATTTTTTTTCCCTACATTTTTTCAAACCACCAATGGAAGAACCGGGGTGGGTCTGGACCAGCCAGCTGACGTGTGTTCCTTGCTGTGCCCCGCAGGGTGACTCCGGGGGCCCCCTGGCCTGCGAGGAGACCCCTGGAGTGTTCTACCTGGCCGGGATTGTGAGCTGGGGCATTGGCTGCGCGCAGGCCAAGAAGCCAGGCGTGTACACGCGCGTCACCAGGCTGAAGGGCTGGATCCTGGAGACCATGGCCGCTACTGCCCTCCCCACGGCTGCCCCCTCCTCCACCTCCGGGACACCCCTCACTCCAAGCCGGCCCCTGAGGACCACCGCCGGCCTCACAGAGCCGGGAGGGACCACCAGCAGGGCCACCAGCCCGCCGGCCAGCACCACTGTTCCCATCACAAACACCACCATGAAGCAGACGCCACCTCTGAACACGCCTGAGCCCAGCACACACCCCCAGCTCTCAGGTACTGAGGGGGTGGGGGGCTGTGGTTTGCGGAGGCCATATCCCCTCCCCGTCGTCAACCTTCTCCCAGTGAAAAGGGCTTCTTGACCTGGCAGAGGGGAAGCCCCTGGAGGGAGGGGTCTCTACTGTGGGTGCGTCAGGTTCAGCACCAAACTTGGAGTGAGGGTGGGGGTGCGGTAGGAAAGGAGGTGCCCCAGAAACAAACAAGATCATGGCAGGGTGACAAGTGTGTGCTCCAGAGGCGTAGAGAAGATGGAATGGAGAGTGGGGGTGGAGATCTCTGGGTGATGCAAGCACTTCTTGTGGTTGGTGGTCGGAGTCCATTCTGGGCACCTCAGAAGAAAGGCCTGACTGTCTCCTGAAAATTCAGCCGCTGGGACCCCAAGGGGCCGATGCATGCGGGGGGGGGGTCACCAGGGGTCACAGTAGACTTGGCGACGACTGCTGTGTATGTCTGTCTGTCTGTTTGAGGGAAGAGAAGACAAATCAAGGAGGGTGCGGGCCTGTGGACCCGTTACTGTGGTTGATAGGTGGCATTCCGTCAGCCCCAACCCATAGCAACCCTGTACCCAGCAGCATGATCCCCAGCCCAACCCCGCACTGTCCTCACAAATGTCCTTATGCCCGAGCCCACTGTCGCAGCCACTGTGTCCGTCCATCTCGCTGAGGGCCTGCCTCTTTTCCGCCGGGCCTCCACTTGACCCAGCGCGATGCCCTTCTCCAGGGACTGCCCTCTCCCTGACAACAGCAGCATCCTGGCTCCATCCTTCCGAGACGGACTTGTTAGTTCAGTCCCCGATCCTCTCGGTGCTCCTGCCAGCACAGCTACCCTTGTTCAGCCTGCCTCAGTCAGGGTCCACGTGCACAGCACGCAGAGGCTGAGCTTGTCAGGGCCGAGGTGTTTCTCACGGTTGCAGGGGCTCATGGACCCCCACAGGGTCCCGGGGACGCTGATGGTTGTCTCTTTGCACCTCAGCAGCCTGGGAGGGAGTTCTCTTTGCCTTTGTTCGTTTGTTTGTCTGGTTTTTTTTTTTAATGACTTTATTTGTGGCCGCGGTTGAGTGTATATGCCGCAGAACATATTCTGGTTTAACGGGCGCCACGTACGCGAGGATCGTGTTTCTCCGCGTACTATCCAACGAACCTGGTGATACTCTCAGAGGGTGGGCCATTAACCCTGCCTGTGGCTCCTCCCCGGCCCGCCCAACACAGGGCTCTTCACGGAGCACTGAGCACAGGCAGCTGCTCCGGATCCACTACGCTGGGGCAGGTGCCTCCTCCAGGGGCTGCTGGGGGCTCCGACTGCAGACCCTCCAGTTAGCGGCCTGCGCTGGACCATGGTGTCAACAGGACTCCATTCCACCAGTGTCGGGGTTAAGGTTTATAGCACTTATTTGGGGGGGATACCGTCCGACCTGACACTCCTGCGCACCTGTGAACTCGCTGAGACCCGGTAGGAGGATCAGCTGGAGGAGGGAGAAAAGGTGGGGAAGGCATAGGATAGGTATTGGGTGCTCCAGTGAGGGGCAGCACCCTTGGAAAGCACCCACTTTCGACAGCTGTGTTATTTGAGGTGGGGGCCCTGTTGGGGGGTCACAGCCTGGAGGAAGTGCCAGAGGTGGGATACTTGGTCCTGAAAGGGCTCTCCAGGGAGGGCGGCAGGGAGTGGTGGGAGATGGAGCCTGTGGGCCCAGGCAGGAAGACTGGCAAATGGGGCCCAGAGAAACATGGGGGGGGAAACGATATCTCCCGTCCCACCCCCCAAAGTCCCACGGGGCCCAACCCCAAGGCATTAGAACGTAAAGCCCACTGCCACCGAGCCGATTCTGACTCTTGGCGACACCGTAAGAAGGGATAGCGCTCTACCCCCATGGGTGTGCAAGGCTGTCAGTCTTTAAAGGGGCCGGCAGCCGCGTGTTCCCTCCGCAGAGCGGCCATTGGGTTCAAACGGTCGACCTTGAGGTTGCAGCCCAGTGCTTAAATGCCAACCTCAAATGTCACTGGAGAGAAGCCGAGAGAGGCAAGCTGGGGGGGCTGGCCAAGCGAGCGCCAGGCCCGGTCCCCCACCACCCCCCGTCCCCGCAGACTGCGGCCTGGCGCCCGCGGCGGCGCTGACCCGGATCGTGGGCGGCAGCGCGGCGGGCCGCGGCGAGTGGCCATGGCAGGTGAGCCTGTGGCTGCGGCGCCGGGAGCACCGCTGCGGGGCCGTGCTGGTGGCGGAGAGGTGGCTGCTGTCGGCGGCCCACTGCTTCGACGTGTGAGTCCGCCGGCCCCTCCCTGCACCCCCATTTCTCCGCAGAACCACACCCCACCCTGAGCCGGTGGGGGCGAGCCGAGCTGACGGCCCCCACCAAGCCTGGGGTCGTGGCTTGGGGCGCGGACGACATCGGGTCGTGGGGAGGTGCTGCGTCGCGTCCTTCGCCAGCCCTGTCCCCACCCCAGTGGGTCATCATCACCGAGTCCCCACCCTGGTGGGGCGCTGGAAAGGGGTGGGGGCAGGGCCAGGGCCAATCCCTCTCTTGGCCCCAGTTCACAGCGGGGTAAGTCGAGGCCGGGGAGGGGGCAGGGCGCGGGCGGCGCCTGGCCGACACCTGCGCCCGCGCCCGCAGCTACGGGGACCCCAAGCAGTGGGCGGCCTTCCTGGGCACGCCGTTCCTGAGCGGCGCCGACGGGCAGCTGGAGCGCGTGGCGCGCATCTACAGGCACCCCTTCTACAACCTGTACACGCTCGACTACGACGTGGCGCTGCTGGAGCTGGCCGGGCCCGTGCGCCGCAGCCACCTGGTGCGGCCCATCTGCCTGCCAGAGCCCGCGCCGCGGCCCCCCGCCGGCGCGCGCTGCGTCATCACCGGCTGGGGCTCGGTGCGAGAGGGAGGTAGGTGGCCGGGCGGCCGCGGGCTGGGCGGCGCGCGGGCACGGGCACGGGCACGGGCGGCTGACGCCTTGTCGCCCGCAGGCGCGATGGCGCGGCAGCTGCAGAAGGCGGCCGTGCGGCTGCTGAGCGAACAGACGTGCCGCCGCTTCTACCCCGTGCAGATCAGCAGCCGCATGCTGTGCGCCGGCTTCCCGCAGGGCGGCGTGGACAGCTGCTCGGTGGGCGCCCCCGGCCCGGCTCTGATCCTGACCTTCCGGAGCCTGCCCCACCCAAACCTTCTGCAACCCTTTCTGCCTGTTTCACTGGCCACACCTCGGACCCAGCCCCCTCCTGGGGCAAATGAATGGCGGGGGGTGGAGAGTGGGGTGGTGGATCAGTGGTGACCTTGTGCAGGCACATCTCTGAGGCAGTCCTAGGTGGTCATCGCCAGGGAACACAGGGTCAGGTCAGCATCATGTCCACCACTGAACCCATTTCCCAGAAAGTCAAAATGAGGCTCCAGGCAAGGAGGAGGGGTGTTGGCTTTAATGTCTTCTCCTTTCTCCCCAACGCAGGGAGACGCTGGGGGACCCCTGGCTTGCAGGGAGCCCTCCGGCCGATGGGTGCTAGCTGGGGTTACCAGCTGGGGCTACGGCTGCGGGCGGCCCCACTTCCCAGGAGTCTACACTCGCGTAGCGGCGGTGAGAGGCTGGATCGGACAGAACATCAAGAACTGATTTCCAGGTGGCCGGCACTGAGGCGGCAGGCGGCAGGCGACAGGCCTCACTCACTCACCCAGCCTGCAGAGGGAGGCGGTGGCATGGTGGGAGTGTGGGTGCAGCTTTGACTGTTTCAATAAAATGCTGCCTCCTGCTTGCTCTTTCTTCCCTTGCCCCACTTCCACGTGGGTCAGAAATAGGAGGATAGTGGAGGGAGGGAATGCAAGGGCTGGGGGTGGGTAGCCTTCGAGGCTGGGGTACATCGTGAGATTGCCCCTTTTCGTTGAATACATCCCTACCACCTTGCTTGGTACCCCCAGGGGCTCTGCAGGAAAACAGAGCCGCCCCCCCCCCCCAAAAAAAAGAAAACAACAAAACAAATGAAGGCTGAAGGCTATTAGGGTCCCGGACCCACAGAATAAACGCACGGTGTCGCTTGTCAGCAGTTTATTTCACAGCCTAAGTGGATTTGGCTCAGGTGAGCCCAAGTCGGCTCTGGCCTGCCCGCCCCACCCTCCCACCAAAGTCCAAACAAGAAGGGTTGCATGGGGCATGAAGTCGACCTTGGAGCACAAAGGGGGTCTCCGCGGCCTGACCCCGAGCTGCCTGCATGTTAGGAAGGCACTGGGTCCCCAGACACAATTTACACTGGAGGCGGACAGGGTGAGGTTCAGTGTCCAGTGAGGGGCAGTCCAGGCGCTACGGAACCACGCTTCTTCGCAGTCCCGTCTCAGAATGTTTATGGATAAGGGCATGGGGGTTGGAGGGAGGGGCTCCTGGAGGGTCCTCGTTACATGTTGGCCCGCTCACGCTGCAACCGCGAGTTGTAGGCACGGGATACCGTGTTCCAGGCGTCCATGTAGCGGTCCATGCACATGGCGATGCACTTCTGCAGGTGAGGAGAGGGCTCAGAGGCGGGCCCTTGGCGCACGCCCCAGGATTGCTCACCTGCTCGCCTCCCCAGGGAGAGGGGTCCCGGGCGGCCGACTGCGCACGTGCAACGGCCCCACCACACTGCCCTGCACGTCTGCGCAGGCGCAGCGGCCCTCCCGCCAGGTCCCAGGGCAAGCAACTCGCGTCCACCCACCCTCCGGCCCTCACCTGCTCAGAATTGTCCAGGGAGCCCCCAGGCTTTCCTATGCACTTCCGGAAGCACTTGTCCGTCATCCTCTGCGGAGACACACGGCCCCTTAGTCTACAACTTCACGCCTGGTGTGTGTGGGGTAAAATCCCCCACCTTCGCCCCGACCCCCGGCTCGGCCACCGACCTGTAGCAACTCCTGCGCGTTGGCGACGGCAATCTGTACTTTCACCTGCTCCATGATGACACCGGGGTCCAGCTTCCCGCCCCCGGAGTTCCCGAAATCTGAGCCGAAGCCACCCTCCATTGCTCCGCAAAGTCACCCGGAGCGCCGCCGCGTGCGCCGACCCGTACTGGCGCCGGAAGCTGGCAGCGCGGCACCACAGGGAATGAAGTCACGGAGGGCTGGACTTCAACTCCCACAAGGCCGTGCGCGCGCGCCCACTTCCGGTCCCGGTACGCGTGCGCACACGGCGCGCCTACGCTGCGCTTTGTCGGAGACGGAGATGGCGAAGGGTCAGGTTCCCCACGTGACAAGGGACAGGGTTCTCAAACCTCGCGCGAGGCGTGTGTGAACCCGTGCACACAGGCCAGTAAACGTCCTCGGAGGGGCGCTCCTCTGTGACCCGGACAGGAGGGAGCTCGGGAGTCGAGACTTAAAATGAAGATGTTTATTGGAGTGTTGTACAAAAGTTTCCAGTCATAAAATGTGTTTTACAAACCACTGGGCGGGGAAGGCGAAGACCACACATTTGGCATGCATTTTAAGAACCAGCGTTAGCACAGCCTCGGCCATGGAACCTGCACAGAACCGCCGCGGCTCACGTAACACAGAACCCTAAAGTGAAAAGCCTTGCTTTGGGGGGCCCTGCGTGACCCACACCTGGGTCAGTCCTTCACGGGCTGCTCCGTCTGTCCTCCAAAACTATGGGTCAAAAGGGATTCTCAGACGCTTCACGGACGGGCAAATCGGCCACGCACACGCGCTGCTGCTGAAGCCGCGGCGCGGCTCTACCAGCGGGATCCCGCCAGTGCCTTGCGGCTCTAATCTGCGTGGGGGTGTGAAGACCAGCTACAGGAGGAAAACGCCCGGACACCTGCACTTGAGGGGCCACACTTCCTTCTGAGCTGGCGAACCCCTGGCCCAGCTCCACGGAATGGCGTTAGTCCCCCAGGCTGGGAAGCCAGGTTCCGGCTCTGTCCTTGGGGACCGCTGGGTGGGTACCTGCCTTCCAGCGCCTTTTCAGACATGAGAGCCTGCACAGGGGGCCCATACGGTCTGTCCTGCTGGCGGTCAGTGTCTGCACATCTTTGGGTGTCTTGCAAGCTGGCAATGCCCTGTGGGGCCCAACAGGCCTCCCCCCCCTCATCCCATCCCCCCAACAAGTGTGTAGGGGGCAAGGCTGCTACAAGAGGAGGAGCCCTGGGCGGGGGTACTCTAGCTGGGAAGGCTTGTTACCTTCTGGGTCTGGGCCTGAGCTCTCCTCAACCACCACCAGTGATGCCTGCAGAAGCGGGAAGCCAATGGGGCGCCAACCAGTTTGCAAGCCCCCGCCCCCACAGGGAGGCTGGGGACACCCCTCCACCCAGGAACTGCACCCACTAGTGGCTCAGTGTAGCATCTTCTAAGGTTCAGAGCTGCACTTTCTGAAGGTAGTGGCCACTCTGGCTTGGCGCCCATGAGCTGGCCCCCACCCTTGTGGAGAGGGGGCTAACCCCCCCACCTGTCCTGGACCCCTGTGATCTGCGTAGTGACCAATGTAAAAAAATAAATATCCATTAAAAAAATAACTTCTGTGTTTGTGTGTGAGAGTGGGCAGCGTCAATGGGAAGGTGAATGCAGGCGGGTGGCTGGTGGGGCGGGGTGTACTAGGGCCTAGGCCAGCCCAGGGGCCGTCAGTGAGGAAGCGGGAGAGCAAAGCTACACTGTGGATCTGAGCCTGTGGGCTTCAAGATACCATCACCTGGGGCCCCGGGGCCGCAGAAGCAAGCTCTGCCAGCCTTTGTTCTCCTAATCCTCAGGTTTCTGCTTCTGAGGCCGTGGGGCCAGTCGGATCAGCCCCCTCCAACTTCCTGTGAATCTCAAATGTGGAGTCTAGGACGGATCTGGACCTACCTACCCCAACCCCTCCCCTCCCCTCCAAGCTGCTCCACAATCACAATGAGGAAGGTGCATTGAACAGCCAAGAGCAGGCCACCTCGGGGCGCCCCCAGCCCAGTGTGTGCTGGGCGGTAAACCCTGCAGGGAGCCCCCACCGTGGGGACAGGAGAGGTGACACGAACCCCCACAATCCCAGGTTCTTCAGCGCAGACACAACCACCCAAGCCTGCCAGGCCGGGGAGGGCTCTGGAATTTGGTTTTCAGAAGCTTACAAACAAAAATCAGTAACTAAATAGGTTTGGGTTCTCCGCCCACGGAAGGCCAAAGAAGCCTGTCCCTGCCCCCAAGCTGGGTCCCCAGCGCCAAGCCCAGCTCCCCTTTGACCTATAGCTCCTAGCCCTCACATTCAACCCGGAGGTGAGGCAGGGCCCAGGGAACTCCCGCTACCGTGGAGGGAGGGAGGGTCCCAGAACCCACAAATGCCAATGTTCAGCTTCCCTTCCCCCCCGCAAGTGCTGGCAGTTGCTTAAAAATTCGTCTAGAAATGTATCAGGGACTAAAGAAAGCCAGTGATATAAAAAGAGTCTTCAGTGGCCTCGGTGAAGACAGGGGTGAAGAGGTCCGTTTACATCACGCAGCAGCCCCTGGAGGTGGTTCGAGGGTCCCCCTGGCAAGACAGAGCAAGATGGCAAGAGTCAGGGGCATCCCTGGAGCTCGGGAGAGGCTGGGCACCACCCCACCCCTGAAAGGAAGTCAGCTGGCCTGCCCCCCACAAATTCTGCTGCTGATCAGCCTCCATTTCCAGAACCTTCCTTTTACCCCACTGGCCACATTCTTGGGGTTTTGAAGTGGGGAGGCTTTCTGTATGGACGCTCAACAAGGGTGTGAGTTGTCAGTTTCTTCTCTCCCCTTCCCCCCCTCCACACACATACCTCCCAAAGCTGCATTTAAGACCTCTGGTAACTTAGAGTGATGGGGGCACGTGGCTGTGGGGAACCCACAGAGGCTAAGGCCTTGGTGTCACAGGCTATTGAGATGCCCACCCAGCATCCCACAAGCCCCTGGCAGGCTGGCAGCATCCTGTGACTGACAGCAGCGCAGAGCCCGCCGGTGCCCCGGTAGCAGCACCTGAATGCCACCTTCTCCCTCACCTTTCTTGTCTGCAGCTGTGAGTTCTGTTGGGCAGGAGGGGTCTGCCACCCAGAGGCACAACCGTGTGTGTGCACGCATTGGCAGCTGTGAGGCAAGGGGTGTGCAGACCTGTGTGTACGGGTGGGGATGGGCGTGTGTCCACGTGGGAGCTGAGGTGAGGGGAGATTGGTATGTGAGTGTCTATGCCTGAATGAACTTATGTACGGGGTCGGGGGGGGGGGGAGAGCGAGAGAGAGAGAACACATGAGTGTGTCCATACAAAGGGGGGCTTCAAAGAGCTCGTAGAAAAAACCCATTATTTAAAAATTCCACTTTTTCATGAAAAAACCGTGTATGGTTGTATGTCTACGTAAACATGCATGAATGTGGGTGTGAGCAGGGGAATACTGGGTACGCAGGGTGTGGCCAAGTGCACATGGGGAGTGTACATGTAAGCAGGTATTTATTGGTATGAGCATGTGTGCATGGGGCTGTTATACAGGTGTGTACATATGTACACGTGAGCCTATGTTTAGGGAGGTATGTACATGTGAGCCTGTGTACAAATGAGTGTCCGCATCCACCCGATCAATGAGTAGGTCCAGGTAGGTGGTGGGCATGGGCCTCTACCTGCTGGTGGAAAAGGTCTTCCTCGCCAAACTCTGCCTCCTCCTCTTCCTCCTCGCCATTCTCGGCCTCCCGCACCACTGAGGACTGCGTCACGGCTCGCATCGCCACCTCCTGCGAGAGACGGCACTGCTGGGCACCTGCCCACGAGGATGCGCCTGGCCCAGGCTGTCCCAGCAGGTGGAACACACCTGCTGTGCTGTGCACACTGTGGCCAGGCAAAGTCAGACGCCGCCCACCCAGCCCAACCCCAGCATCCAGCTCCCACAAGTGCAAGACTGCAGCAGCCGCTGCTTGCCACGGTCCACTCACCTCCCCGTCGGCGTTCACCAGGACCGTCCGGAAGCTCTCACCCGTGCCCCAGCTGCTCTGGCTCTTCCACACAAGCGTGGCGGGGGGGCTGTGGGCCACGCCTGCGCCTGCTGCCCACACCTGAGGGCACAGGAAGGGCCGCTGTCAGTTTCCTCGGCCATGCAGCCCTTCCACACCGAGGGTTGTGCCCAAGAGACAAAAGAAGCTGAGGTTCACAGTGTGGCGGGCACTCAGCGGACAAGACCGAGCAGGAGTCTCTGGGGCAGCTTGTGGGGCCTCAGGGTCCATGCTTGAGCACCACCTCCACCACGGAGCTGGCAGGACCCGCAGGCTCTCTGTGCCTCCATCTCCCCTGCAGGCGTAAGGAGCTTGGAGCACAGCTGCGACATACACCACTGAGTCGCTGCAGTCAGCCCCATGAACTCAGGCCAGGGTGGGTCTTCTCAGCCACCCTCCCAAGCCCAGTGGTCAGCCCAGCCCCCACCACTTACCGTGACCGTCTGTCCAGCCCGCAGGACGTACTTGGGCGTGAACTTGTAGGCGATCTCATCCCCACCCACCATCTGCCTCTTGATCCTCCAGTTCCCCAAGGACTGGTCCTACAGACGGCAGAGGTGACATGGGAGTCCCCGTGTGGTCCTCCCCAGCAGTGCCCTCCCCACGGGCTCCGACCAGCCCTGCGGTCGCACCTTGCTGTTAGTGTTCTTCAGCCGCACGAACTTCCCCTCCAGGTCGATCTCTTCGATGCTGACGCTGCCTGTGGCGGATGCCTGCTGGGACAGCTGGAAGCTGCTGGTGGTGGTGCTGCTGCTGCCGCCTGAGCCAATGCCGCTGGAGCCCGAGCCCAGCGCCTCCTCCACCTCCAGGCGCTTCCGCTTGCTGCGGCCAGGGCGCCCTGCCATGGACACGCTGCTGCTGCTGCTGGAGGTAGCCCGGGAGATGGTCACTCTTGAAGACGGGCTGGGAGTCAGCTTCAGCCTGCGGGGGACAGAGCAGGTAGTAAGTACCAGAGGTCAGCACAGCCAGTCACCTGCCCCTGGCACCACCCCCACCTGGCTCTGCCTCAGCCCACCTCTCTTCCTCGCCCTCCAGCAGCTTGCGGTAGGCGCTGATCTCCATGTCCAGGGCCAGCTTCACGTCCAGCAGCTCCTGGTACTCGGCCAGCTGCTGCTGCATTACGTCCCGCATCTCGGTCATCTCCCGCTCCTTGGCGTCCAGCATCTTCCGGAACCGGTCCCGCTCCCCAGCCATGGTCTCCTCCAGCTCCCGGATGCGGTCCTCAGCAGCACTGGCCTGGAGCAGGAGGGGGACGGGTCAGGGCTGACTCGGGTGTACTGACTGACCCCCAAAGGCAGGGGACCCATTACCTCCTGGGGGGATCTGTGGTAGGGGGAAGGGCAACCCTCAGGCTCACCTGCTTCTGGAGGCCAGACAGCTGATAGCTGAGGGACTCGACGCGCATGCGGGCCTCCTTGAGCTCCTCGCGGGCAGCGCTGGCCGCCTTGTCATTCTGGTCGGAGCTAAGCTTGGCGTTCTCCAGCTGCAGGGTCAAGTGTAGGTCTGGACTATCTATCTGCCTAAGGGAGGGCATCCAGGCCACCTGTGCCCACAGTGGGCTGGCAGGTCTGCTCCAGCTCCCAAGTCCAGCAGCATTTGTCCCAGCTCCACCCACTGCATCCACCTTGGCCTGGTTAGGTCAGCTCCAGCTCCAGGCGGTAGAGGTGCACTTGCCCCGCCCACACGGCCCGGTAGGCCCGCCCCGGCCCCGCCCACCTTGGCCTGGTAGGTCAGCTCCAGCTCCAGGTTGCACAGCCACTCGCCCCGCCCACCCAGGCCGGTAGGCCCGCCCCTGCCCCGCCCCCTTGGCCTGGTAGGTCAGCTCCAGGTTGCACAGCCACTCGCCCCGCCCACCCAGGCCGGTAGGCCCGCCCCGGCCCCGCCCACCTTGGCCTGGTAGGTCTGCTCCAGCTCCAGGCGGTAGAGGCGCACTTGCTCGTCGTGCTGGTTGCGCAGCTCCTCCAGCGCCTGCGCCATCTTGAAGTCGTACTCCTGCTGCCGGCTGCTGTCCACCTCCACCAGCTGGTGCTCATGCCGGCGCCGCGTCTCCCGCACCTCCTGGGGGACAGGTCGGAGCCCATGAAGTGGCCCCAGACTTTGGGGGCGCAACCACCCCTGGTGGGCCCCGCCCAGTCCCCTCGTGGCCTCAAGCACAGAATGACCACTGGAGAACTGCCTGTCACTCCTTCACACATCGACTGCCACTCGATCGATCGATCGATCGAGTGAACCGCCCGCAATGACTGAAAAGCAGCAGCCACCCAGTTTCAGCGTGACCACCCACCCTCTGGAGGCCACACAGCCACGTGCCCAGTGAGCGAAGCCAGACTTTACAAAAGGGCAAGGGTCACCTAATCCCATTCGCAGGGACACCCACAGAACACGAAGGGGGTCAGTGGTTTCCTAGTGGATTAGGAAAGTGGGGCCAAGGTGCTCTGTGGGCAAGGTGATAGAATTTTTAGTGTACTGGAATGTTCTGGAACTAGAGTATGGTAATGGCTGAACAACTCTGAAGTTAAGACACCGAATTGCACACTTGAAAGCTGCCTTCTCAAAGTAGAGTCAACCATAATGACATAGGTGGGTAAAGCCTTCAGGACCTTCATTTGCTGATGGGGTATGACTGAAATGGGAAGAAACAGCTGCAAACATCAATTAATAACTGGAACTTGGAATTGGAAATCTGAACTTGAAATCAAATTGACTATATCTGTGGGACAAGGTGATTGATGGTGAAGTTCAGTATCTATCAGCAGCTAAAACCAGGCCAGGGGCTGACTGTGGAACATTCATTCCATTAATCACGTATATGTAAGTTTAAGTTGAAGCTGAAGAAAATTAAAACAAATCCAAGACAACCTGAGTCGATCCTGAATTCCAAGACCATCTCAAGAATAGATGTACCGCAGTGAACACTTACGACAGAAGACCTGGAAAAGCTGTGGGAGGACATCAAGAACATCATACATGAAGACGTCACAGAAAAAAAACAAACGAACACATAGATCAGCATGGATGTCAGAAGAGACAGACACTTGCTCTTAATGAGTGGCTAAGGCAGATGAAAGAAATGATGAACGCCAAAGAGCTGAAGAGAAAACTTCCAAGGGCAACTCAAGAAGATAAAATCAAATATTATAATGAAGTAGTGTGCAAAGACCTAGAGCCAGAAAACCAAAAGAACACGCTCAGCATATCTTAAACAGAAAGAACTCAGGGGAAAAAGTCAAGCCTCGAGTTGCTATACTGAAAGATTCTATGGGCAAAATATTGAACAATGCAGTAAGTATCAAGAGATGAAAAGCAGACCCTGTCACTGTACCAAAAAGAACTAGTGGACATTTACCCTCTGCAAGAAATAAGCACATGATCGAGAACCAACAGCACGGAGGGAAGAAGCCCGGCCTGCACTGTGGGCATCAGGCAGACACAAGGCTCCAGGAATTAACGAAATACCACCTGAAATGTTTCAAAAACTGACAAAGCACTGGAAGAACATTCCTCTCTGCCAGGATATTTGGAAAACAGCTACTTGACCAGCCGACTGACTAAAAGAGATCTCTACATCTATGTCGTCCAAAGAAGGGCAACCCAATAGAATACTAAACAGAACAGCGTCACTGACAGCACACACCAAGTAATATTTGGTCTAGACCATCCAACAATGGTTGAAGCTGGCAGTTTCATGCCAAATTCAAAGGACATGGAACATGGGAGATCATTGATGTCAACAGGGAATACCAGAAATATGTTTGTGTTGTCTTGACTACACCATGACGTTCAACTGTGTAGATCCTAACAAACTATGGATAGTGTTGAGAAGAATGGGAATTGCAGAACACCACGTTGTGCGGAGGAGCCTGCACATGGCTAAGAGATTATGTGAACAGGACAAGGGCACACTGAACGGTGTAAAGTCAGGAAAGGTGTGCATCAAGGGTGCATCCTCTCACCACACTTCAGTCTGTGTGCAGAGCAGAAAACGTATGAAGAACAACCAACCCGTCAGGATGGGAGGAAGGCTCATTAACAGCGGCACTATCATGGTGACACACCTTGCTGGCTTCAAGTGAGACCATGAAGCACTTGCCGATGAGGATCACAAGATTGCGGCCTCCTTCGGTGAGAATTACCACACTCAATGTAAAGACACCCAAATCCTCACAACTGGACCAGTAGGTTGGATACACTGATAAATGGAGGGAAGAGGGAAGTTGTTAGGGATTTGGGCTTGCTTGGATCCACAATCAACATCTGCAGAAGTAGCAGTCAAGAACTCAAACTACAGGCATTTTATCAAGTAAATTCTCAAGGCCTCTTCAGAGCGTTGAAAAGCAAGGGTGTTACTTTAAGGACTGGCGAGCACCTGACCAGGGCCCCGGTCTTTGCAATCCCCTCCTCCAAGTGTGAAAGCCGGACCGTGAATAAGGAGGAGCTAAGAGGAGAGATGCGTTTGAATGATGGTGCTGGAGAAGAGTACTGAAAGTGTCATAGACTGCCCCAAGTACCAACAAATCTGGAAGGGAAGAAGTCCGCCGAGAATGCTCCTTCAGAGGCCAGGATGGCGACACCCATCTCATGTACTTTGGGCCCGGCAGTGTTTCCCTCTGCTGTCCGTGCAGTGGTGGTGAGTCAGAACCAACTGCACAGCACCGTGTGGATTTGACAGCACCAGAGCTGTTGTTTAGGGACGAGGAAGCACAGAGGCGGGAAGAGGATGGAAGAACTACTGTCACACCCTCCTCAGCACCTGGGGACAGCAGAGACCCAGCCTCTGGGCAGGAGTGGGCCCACATAGTGACCTCGGTGCCGAAGTGAACCAGACTGTGGGAGGGAAGCCCAATCCTCAGGGTGCCGAGCTGCTCAGTGCAGGTTTAGAAAACAAGCCATTGGGCCTCAACTCAAGTGTTCCCTCAACCAAGAACACTTTGTTCTAATAACCCAGCATTCTCTGATGCTCACCCTCCCGACACGATGGCCGAAGACAAATGTGTGCACAAGCAAATGTGGTGAAGAAAGCTGATGGTGCCCGGCTATCAAAAGATATGACATCTGGGGTCTTAAAAGGCTTGAAGATAAACAAGTGGTCATCTAGCTGAGAAGCAACAAAACCCACATGGAAGAAGCACACCAGCCTGTGTGATCATGAAGTGTTGATGGGATCAGGTACCAGGCATCTAAGACCCAGAACAAAATCATACCAATGTGAATTGGGGGTGGGAAGTGTGTGTGGAGTAGAGACCCAAAGCCCATCTGTAGACAATTACACATCACCTTCCAGAAGGGTCACAGAGCCAGTCAGGGTGCAGTATAGCACTGATAAAACATACAACTTTCCTCCAGTTCTTTAATGTTTCCCCCCACCACTATCATGACCTCAATTCTACCTTACAAATTGGACTAGACCAGAGCATACCCACTGCTACAGATTAAGAGCCCACAACACAGGGAATCCAGGATAAATCCCTCAGGACCAACAATGAGAATAGAGATACCAGGAGGATAAGGGGAAGGTGGGGGGAGAAACGGGGAACTGACCACAAGGATCAACATATAACCCCTTCCCAGGGGGATGAACAACAGAAAAGTGGGTGAAGGGCAACAGATGATGATTTAAGATATGAAAATAATAATCTATTACTTATCAAGGGTTCATGAGAGAGAGAGAGAGGGAGAAAATGAGCTGTTATCAAGGGCTCAAATAGAAAGAAAATGCTCTGAAAATGATGGCAACATGTACAAATGTGCTTGACACATGGAAAAATGTATGGATTGTGATAAGAGATGTAAGAGCCCCCAATAAAATGATTTAATATAAAGCACAGGCTTTATATAGGCAGCACAGGCTCAAGAGAAGCTGGCATGGCCTGCCAGGAGGCTGTGCGTAAGTGGCCGGAAGGTAAGGGCAGAGCGAAGGGTGGCCTCTCGGGTTTGGTGAGGATGGTGGGGAGGGGAACAGAGTTGGGGGTGGGAAAACCTCCACTTCCTACCCTACAAATACTAATGTGCCACGGAAATCCGGTGCCCCGTTTCTTGGGCAGTTCATTTGCAGAAGCAGAGAGTTCTAAGGAGAGTCCGTCATTTCACGCAAATACTGATGCACCCCAAGGCTGAGCCTACCAGCCCGCAGACCCACCTTGGTGGGAGCCCTCAGCGTTCTCCTCCGGGGGCTCCTCACAGTTCCTTTCAGGGGCTCCTTCACGGGGCGCCTCCTGGCCTTCCTCTGGGGTCTCCTCCCACATCCCCTTGTGGGCCTCTTTGCCAGTCTCTTCCTGGGCTTCTTCCTGGGGCCCTTAAGCTGCTTCCTCAGAGGCCGTCGCTTGGTGGACGCCAGCCCAGGCTCCTTGAAGGATCTCCTCAGGGATCTGGGCACACGCTGCCCGTCAGGGTCCATCACGGTTTCCTCCTCAGGTTCCTGCTTAGGACTTTCTACAGGTTCTTGCTTGGCATCCTTCATGCGTTCCCCCAAGGGTCCCTTGAGAGGTTCCCTCTGGGGGTTCTCCACAGGTGTCCCCTCAGCGTCTCCCATGGGTTCTTCTTTCAGGTCCTTCACAGGTTCCCCCAAGGGCCCCCTACTACATTCTCTCTGGGGGTTCTCCATAGGTGGCCCCTCAGCGTCGTTCATGGGCTTTTCCTCGAGGTCTTTCACAGGCCCCCCGTCAGGGTCCCCCACCGGCTCCCTCAAAAGCTTCTGCGAACAGTTGCCCTCGCCGTCCTTCCCGGGTCCTTTCAGAGGCTGTTTCTGGGGTTCCCTCTCAGGGTCCTTCGTCAGGCCCCTCCTCAGGGGTCTGCTCGCTGCTTTCCTCTTACATTTCCTAGCAGGTTCCTTCAAAGGTCTCTTCGTTGGTGCCTCCTCGGGGTCCTTCCCGGGTTGCTCCAGCGGTCCCCCTTCAGCATCGCTCTCACAGCCCCGTCCAGGGTCCTCCGCGGGTCCCCCCAAGGCTTTCTCCATGCATTTCCCCTCGCCGCCGGCCCCAGGGCCCCTCTCGGCTCCCCAGAGCATTTCTCTCGGGCGTTTCCTCTCAAGGCTCTCTTCCCAGGGCTCCCCCAGCGGCGGGGTCCTTCTGGAGGCCTTCAGGGGTCTGTCCACCAGACCAGGTTCCCCCTCCGCTTCTTTCACGTGCTGCTCGGGGTTCTTTGGGGGTCTCCCCTCAGCAGTTTTCGTAGATTGCCCCTCTAAGTCCTTCACGGGCTCCTCCTCCTTCACGGGCCCTGCCTCCTTCATGGGCCCCACCTCCTTCACAGGCTCCTCCTTCACAGGCCCTGCCTTCTTCACAGGCCACGCCTCCTTCACAGGCTCCTCCTCCTTCACAGGCCCTGCCTTCTTCACGGGCCCCGCCTCCTTCACGGGCCCCGCCTCCTTCACAGGCCATGCCTTCTTCACAGGCCCCGCCTCCTTCACAGGCTCCTCCTCCTTCATGGGCCCTACCTCCTTCACAGGCCCCGCCTCCTTCACAGGCCCCACCTCCTTCACAGGCCCTGCCTTCTTCACAGGCCCCGCCTCCTTCACAGACTCCTCCTCCTTCACGGGCCCCGCCTCCTTCATGGGCCCCATCTCCTTCACAGGCTCCTTCTTCACAGGCCCTGCCTTCTTCACAGGCCCTGCCTCCTTCATGGGCCCCGCCTCCTTCACGGGCCCCGCCTCCTTCACAGGCCCTGCCTTCTTCACAGGCCCCGCCTCCTTCACAGGCCCCACCTCCTTCATGGGCCCCGCCTCCTTCACAGGCTCCTCCTTCACAGGCCCTGCCTTCTTCACAGGCCCCGCCTCCTTCATGGGCCCCACCTCCTTCACGGGCCCCGCCTCCTTCACAGGCTCCTCCTCCTTCACGGGCCCCGCCTCCTTCACAGGCTCCTCCTTCACGGGCCCCGCCTCCTTCACAGGCCCCGCCTCCTTCACAGGCTCCTCCTCCTTCATGGGCCCCGCCTCCTTCACAGGCCCTGCCTTCTCCACAGGCCACGCCTCCTTCACAGGCTCCTTCACAGGCCCTGCCTTCTTCACAGGCCCTGCCTCCTTCATGGGCCCCGCCTCCTTCACGGGCCCCGCCTCCTTCACGGGCCCTGTCTCCTTCATGGGCCCCGCCTCCTTCACAGGCTCCTCCTTCACAGGCCCTGCCTTCTTCACAGGCCACGCCTCCTTCATGGGCCCCACCTCCTTCACAGGCTCCTCCTTCACGGGCCCTGCCTCCTTCATGGGCCCCACCTCCTTCACAGGCCCCACCTCCTTCACGGGCCCCGCCTCCTTCACAGGCTCCTCCTCCTTCACGGGCCCCGCCTCCTTCACAGGCTCCTCCTTCACGGGCCCCGCCTCCTTCACGGGCCCCGCCTCCTTCACAGGCTCCTCCTCCTTCATGGGCCCCGCCTCCTTCATGGGCCCCGCCTCCTTCACGGGCCCTGCCTTCTCCACAGGCCACGCCTCCTTCACAGGCCCTGCCTCCTTCACGGGCCCTGCCTCCTTCACGGGCCCCGCCTCCTTCACGGGCCCCGTCTCCTTCATGGGCCCCGCCTCCTTCACAGGCTCCTCCTTCACAGGCCCTGCCTTCTTCACAGGCCACGCCTCCTTCACGGGCTCCTTCTTCACAGGCCCCACCTCCTTCACAGGCCCCGCCTCCTTCACAGGCTCCTCCTCCTTCACGGGCCCTGCCTCCTTCACAGGCCCTGCCTCCTTCACAGGCTCCTCCTCCTTCACGGGCCCCACCTCCTTCATGGGCCCCGCCTCCTTCACAGGCCCCGCCTTCTTCACAGGCCACACCTCCTTCACAGGCCCCGCCTTCTTCACAGGCTCCTCCTCCTTCACGGGCCCCGCCTCCTTCACAGGCTCCTCCTTCACAGGCCCTGCCTTCTTCATAGGCCCTGCCTCCTTCATGGGCCCCGCCTCCTCCTTCACGGGCCCCGCCTCCTTCATGGGCCCCGCCTCCTTCACAGGCTCCTCCTTCACAGGCCCTGCCTTCTTCACAGGCCACGCCTCCTTCACAGGCTCCTCCTCCTTCACAGGCCCTGCCTTCTTCACGGGCCCCGCCTCCTTCACGGGCCCCGCCTCTTCCTTCACGGGCCCTGCCTCCTTCATGGGCCCCGCCTCCTCCTTCACGGGCCCCGCCTCCTTCATGGGCCACGCCTCCTTCACGGGCTCCTTCTTCACAGGCCCCGCCTCCTTCACAGGCTCCTCCTCCTTCACGGGCCCTGCCTCCTTCACAGGCTCCTCCTCCTTCACGGGCCCCACCTCCTTCATGGGCCCCGCCTCCTCCTTCACAGGCCCTGCCTTCTTCATGGGCCCCACCTCCTTCACAGGCTCCTCCTTCACGGGCCCCGCCTCCTTCACAGGCTCCTCCTTCACAGGCCACGCCTCCTTCACGGGCTCCTTCACAGACCCTTCCTTTTTCACAGGCCCCGCCTCCTTCACAGGCTCCTCCTCCTTCATGGGCCCCGCCTCCTTCACAGGCCACGCCTCCTTCACAGGCTCCTCCTTCACAGGCCCTGCCTTCATAGGCCCCGCCTCCTTCATGGGCCCCACCTCCTTCACAGGCTCCTCCTTCACAGGCCCTGCCTTCTTCATAGGCCCCGCCTCCTTTGCAGGCCCCGCCTCCTTCATGGCCCCCACCTCCTTCACAGGCTCCTCCTTCACAGGCCCTGCCTTCTTAACAGGCCACGCCTTCTTCACGGGCCCCGCCTCCTTCATGGGCCCCGCCTCCTTCACAGGCCCTGCCTTCTTTACAGGCCCCACCTCCTTCACAGGCTCCCCCTCTTCCGGGTCCTTCTCCGGGTCTTCCCTGGGCCTCCTACAGGTTCTCTTACTCAATTCTCTTCCAGGAGTCTTCACAGATTGCTCCACGGGCTCCTTCAGGGGGTCCCCCGAGGGCCTCTTCAGCAGTGCCCTCCGCTTCAGGGCCTCCACAGGCTCCCGCAGGAGTGCCCGCTCAGAGTCTCTGACCGGTCTCTTCCTGGCTTCTCTCTTAGGGTGCTGCACAGGCTGCCCCTGAGGGTCCCTCCTGGGTGTGCCCCCATAACCCTTGGGCTCCCCCTCAGCCCCCCTTGGGGGTCTCTGGGTGGGTCCTAGCCGCAGGTTCCTCATGGGCCTCCCCTCCATGGCTCTCAGGGGTTCTGCCCGCAGTCTCCTCACAGGCTCCCCGGGGCTCTCCGAGGGTGTCCCCTCTAAGTCCCTCAGGGGCGCCTTCAGACATCTCTTGCCCTCAGGGCCCTTAATGGGCTCCCTCGAGGCTCTCTTCAGGGGTTCCCTGACAAGTTTCCTCGAGGGTTGGCCCTCAGGGCCCTTTACCAGCTCCTCAGGGGTCTCCAGGCTCTTCCTGGGGCCCCTTAGGCGCCGCCTCCCACCAGAGTCGCTCAGAGGTTCACTCAAGGGGCCCTGCATGGGCTCCCCAGCAGGCTTCTTGATGGGGTTCCCCTCAAGGTCGCTCGGGAGCTCCCTCATAAGGTCCTTCACCGGTTCACCCTTGGCTTCTCCCACAGCTCCGCTCACGACCCTCCCCAGTCACACTGGCTGGGCCTGGCCGGAAGCAAAGGCTGCTCCTCAGATACACTGGCATCTGTCTGCCCGGCAGCTCTTCCGGGCAGTGACTGCCTGAAGGGCCCACCCTGCCCGGGGGTTCTGTTCTGGGCTCTGACAACACAATGGGCACTATGACAACCCAAGCTATGTCACAGTACAAAACCCCAGTTCCACAGGCTGGGGACTCCCAGGGCCACTGCCACACTCAAGCAAGCCAGGGGCCAGGTCACAGAAAGCAGGGTGTCAACAGGGTGGGGGCAGGGGTGCTTAGCAGGAGACCTCGAGGGCCAGGAAGCTGGGGGAGAGGTGGGCCATGATCCTCCAGCTGACAAGGAAATCCCTGTAGTGGGCCGACTGGACGCCCCCAGAACCTGAGCGTATGACGTCGTCTGGAAAAACATCCAAGCAGATGAAAGGAGGGGATGGCTCTGGAGGGGAGGAGAGTCCACCCGGTTGTCTAGTGGATGCTACGCCCGACGGCCAGGGAGAGGCCACTGCCAGCAGAGACAGAGACTGGGGTGCCGGGCACCATGGATGCTGGGGGCGACCAGGAGGGTCTGCCCGTTCCAGAGCTGGCAGAGGGGGCTTGGTCCTACCCACTCTCCCTTTCAGATACGAGGGTCCCGCGCATCTCTGCCATGGGTGGGTCTTGAACAGGGACACTCACCTCCTCAAATACGTTCTTGCGGAAGTCAAGCTCCTCCTGCAGGCTCTGGCAGCGGTTCTCCAGGTCCACCCGCATCAGCGTCTCCTTCTCCAGCTGCTTTCGGGCCACAGTGTGGCCGTCCTCCGCCTGCATGGCACCAGGGCACAGAGATGAAGGCTGCCAGCTGGAGCCCTGTCCAGGGACAGCCTCAGTCACACACACACACACACACACACACACACACACACACACACACACAGCCCCGTCCAGGGACAGCCTCAGTCATTCACACACACAGCCCCGTCCAGGGACAGCCTCAGTCACACACACACACGCGCAGACACACCACGTCCACGAGACATCCTCAGTCACACACGTACACACTTGGCCCAGCTGAGCCGAGTCTCGGTCGGATGCCTGGCACTGCCCGGCCCACCTTGGCGAGCTGGGCCCGGAGGTCAGCCACGTCGCTCTCCAAACTGCGCTTGTCGCTGAGGGCAGCGGCCAGCTCCGCCTCGCTGCGATGGAACAGGGACTCCAGGTCCTTGACACGGCCCTGGGCTACTGTGAGCTCGCCCTCCCGCTTCTTGGCACTGGAAGGTAGAAGTCGGATCAGCGTGCCAGACGCTGGGCTGTGCCGGCAGGCAGGCCAGGCAGAAGCAGTTCAGAAGGGACATCCGAGGGCTGGGGAGTCACTGGGGCCCAGCAGCTCCCCCACCCCAGAAGGAGGCGCTCACCTCTTGTTGACTTCCTCCAGCTCAGTTCTCAACTTCCCAATCTCAATCTGCAGCCGGGCGCGCTCCCGGGCCGTCTCATCCAAGACCCTGCGGGCATCCGCCAGCTCCCCCTCATACAGCACCTTGATCCCGCTCACCTTGGGGGAGGGAGAGGGAGGAATCGAGAGATGCATCTTCCCCTCGGTGGGCTGTGCGGCCACCAGCCAGTGACTGGCACATACCAGGTGGTCCCAACCTGACACGGCTACAGCATGGCCTCCAAAGGTAGCGTGGCGTTCTAATCCCGGTACCTGTGACATGTGCATTTGGGGCTAGGGTCCTGGTAGATGTTACCAGCTAGTTCAGCAGCCACACTGTGGCAGGGTGGGGCTGAAGTCTGGGAGTGGGGAACTTACACTTAGAAAGAGACCGGGAGGACTGTCATGTGGAAGGGCAGCCACCACCAAGTCACGGACCACCATGAAACCTCACTGCCACCACACCATGGCTGACTACCAGCCACCCAGGAGCCAGGGCTGAGAAAACTGCCCCCACGTGCCCGAGGCCGTGACTGTCCCGGGAGTGGACAGCCCAGTCTTTCCCCTTTGGAGTGGCGGGTGCTTTCAAACTGAGAGCTTTGTGGAAAAGAGCCCGCAGCCTAACCACACCATCAGGACTCTCACCCCCTAAAAATGACCAGCACCCCAGCCCCCAACAATGTACTAGAGCCCCAACCGGAGATACAGTGCAGCTATCTCCTTTTGCAGCACCGCCACCCCCCCCAATCATTCTAGAGCACCCCCCAGGGGGTGAGGCATGGTGCACTTTAGAAGCACTGCCTTTGAGGAAGCTGGGCCATGCCCACCATACCTTGGCCACAAGGCCAGGGGACGGGGAGTTGGGGTTTTCAGCTCTCTGCCCAGTGGCTCTGTCTTGGTGGCACCAAGACACCCAGCAGGGGCTTTGGGGCCTGATTCCCAGCCCTCGTGGGACCTGGAGGGAAGGGGTGGCCACCCCGGCCAGACCCCAGTCACAGCCACCACCACCTTGGCTGTAAGCCGCCTGGAGCGAGGGCCCCTCCCCAGCCAGCCTTGCTCGGCCAACACACACGGGAGGCCCGCCCCAGAGGTACACACACACACACACACACACACACACACGCAACCACACTGCTCACGGTGGAAATGAGTCAGGACACTGGCTTAAGGGGACTCCGCTGCCCCCACCTTCCCCCACTCAGTGCCCATGGAGGTCCTGCAGCCAGGTGGGGCCACCCACTGCTGGGCTCAGGTTTCATCCCACTCCCCACCCCACGGGGAGGGAGGGGGGCCATGTGCGGCGCCCCATGCCGTGCCATCTGCCTGCTGGCTCGCTGGGGTCAGGGTCAGAGCCCCACCTCGGCACAGCTGCCACGTGCCCACAGGGCCTGGGACAGCTGGGACAGCTGGGGCCAGGCAGTGGATTCATCAGGCAGCAGACAAGCATGCTGCCTCAGGGCCACCTGGTCTCTGTGTGTGGCAAAGGGGAGGGGGGTTCTCCATCACCACCGCATGTGGTGACCGCCCAGCCAGCCACTTCAAACACAGGCTCCCATTCACCCTGGGTGCACCCCCACCAGCCCCGGCCTGCCCTCACACACGCTGCCATGATTGTGTCTCCAGCTGGCGGCCCTGGGGCCACTGCCTGGCTCTCAGTAGCTCACCCTCTGCTCAGACACACGGGGAGCCCTTGTCCTTGGGGCAAGTCCGCACGTCCCCCCACAGGTTAGTCCCAGAGGGGCCACGTGGCCCAGCAACTCGGCTCCTGCACACCTATGCTGAGGTCTGCTCATAGGGGAGGCCACCCACCCGCCTGCGTCTACGGCTGCAGCTGTCACAGGGGCCAAATGGTGGAGACAGCCCCCCAAAGACCTCAACTGCCATGGAGTCGCTGTCGGCTCTTGGCGACCCCACAGGAAAAGTCAGACCCACCCCCGCGCCCCCCACCCCACCGGGTTTCTGAGACCAGCACTCTTCATGGGAGCAGGACACCATTTCTTTCCTTCAGAGACTGGTGGTTTCGAGCTGCTGGCCTTGCAGGGAGCAGGCCCACATCTAGCTCACCGCACCTCCAGGCTCCCTGGAAACAGCCCACGTGCCCACCGATGGGTGATGGGCAGACAGGGTGTGTGTGTGTGTGTGTGTGTGTGTGTGTGTGTGTGTGTGTGCGCGCGCGCGCGCGTGCATGCACGGGATGTCCTGCCTGTCAGGCGAGGACACAAGTTCATCCCGTGTGCCCACAGTTCTGACTGACCAACCATGTCACTGGTGCCACGGCCACAGATTGCCAGGCCCTTCCTCCGCCGACGGCACTGCCAGGACCCTCCGCTGCTGTGCAGGGGCTGCCTGTGTCTGAGGAGGGTCAGCAGGGAAACGGGGGCGGGCGCAGGGAGCTCTTGGCAATGCTTCCCTGAACTTCCTGTTACTCCCTAACCAGTCCGGAGCACGGCTCGGCCTCAAATGAGGGGTGAGGGGGTGGGTGCGATGCTAGGCATGTGCTAGGCATGCCTCTCCTCCTGACCCTGCCCACCCTCTAGCTGGGGGTGGGGTGGGGGGTGGCGCCCGGTCTAAGGTGCTCCTGGCAGCATGGTGGGTGCCCGAGTGTGCCTGCTCCTAAGGTCACCTCTTTCCCGAGCTCAAGCTCCAGACTCCCCGCCATCAAGTCAGAGCTGCCTCAGGCAGCCCTGCGGGACAGGACGGGACTGACCGGCCCTTGTGGGTTTCTGAGATGGTAACTTTACCACTCCCCTTTCTCTGTGGAGGGCTGATGCTGCCCCACGCTACCCCCAGGGAATCTGGACACTGCAGCTCACCGGCTAGTTTGGCCTCAGCCTTCTAGTCCTGGATGGTTTTTACATCCTCAAGAAGATGGGGGGCTGCGGGGTAACCTTCCTAAGAACAAAGGCAGTAGGTGAGTGAGATGCAAATTCAGCGTGTGTCAATAGTTGTATGGGCACACAGCCACAGAGTTGAGGGGTTTCTGGCTGGCTTGCCAAGCAGAAGACAGTGACTATCTGGCTCCTTCCTCACGGGGTCCCTGGTGGCACGGGCGTTTTGTGAACCTCTACACACACAGAGCTGGCGGATGAAACCCCCTGGGTGGGCTAGGAACCTGCTGCCCTAACATCACAGCGGAGCCCGTCTCCCAGGCCAGGGCCCCACAGTGCTCAGTTACCCTCCTCGACCGACGTCTGGATCAGAGATCCTCCTGGAGGATCAGACGGTCAGGTTCTCATAGAATCCAGACTCCAGGGACCCTGGGATCACGTGTGTAAACATCCCTGTGTTTCCTTCCGAGCAGCTAGTGGTCTGACTTCATGAGCAAAGACTGCCTGCCTCTTTGGGTGGCAGGGAGGAAAGCACTCGGGTGCAGTTCACCCCAGTGCCCCGCACACACGGGAAGCGGGGGCAGAGCTCACTCGGTGTGTGTGCGCACACCCAACAACAAAGTCAGGAAGACAGACGGGGAGACCACCCCTGCCCTGCACACACGAGGTCACTGAGAAGAGGGGCCCCAACCGGACAGCAAGTGCTGGGTCAGGAGGCCAGTCATCGCCACTCCTGAGCCTCGGAGGCAGGGGTGTCAGTGTGGGTGGTAGGTCCCCACACGGGCTGGGCAGTGCCGTCGCGAGGAACGCCAACACTGTGTCACACCCCTGTGAGCCGGTGAAGTGGGGCCAGCCTGCGGGGCTCTGCAGGGCAGTGTGGGGACGTCCCCTGGGCAGAGCTGTGACTCTGGGGCCCCCGAGTGCCCACAGGCTCCATCTCAGGTGGCAATGGGACACTGAGCAGGGGACACGGGACATGAGGCAGGGGATGGGGGAGAAACGGAAGGCTCACTTGCTGCCTCCCCTCTCCCCTCGGAGAAAACTCTGGGCCCCACACCCTGCCAGGTGCACCCGGGGGGAGCATCCCAGTGTGGGAGCGGGATCCTCGAGGGTGTCGCTGGCTGGGTCAGCCAGAGGGCAGACTGATCCCCACGGCAGAGGAGGTGACGGCCACTCACAGCCGCTCGCCCTACAGGAAAGGGCAGAACTTCCCCGTGGGTTTCCAAGACCGCCTCTCTGCAAGGGTGCGGACAGCCTCATCCTTCTCCCTGTGACCACGGGAGCCGTTAGCACTCAACACTTAACCCACCGTGCCCCGTGGCACCTAAGCCCATGCCACAGGGTCCACGTTGACGTAGAGACCCCAGAGGGTATCTGGATGGGAGCAGGCAGCCTCCTCCTTCACCCAAGAAGCGGCCGAAGGGTCAGAACCGCTGACCCTGTAGTTGGCTGCCCGAGGCCCAACCCACTGCAGCCCCTAGAGGGGGCAAGGAGGGCCATGTGACGACGGTGCACCTGCTAGCCAGGGCACCAGGCAGACAGCCCTGCCCACAGCTGCTCTCAGCCCGCTGACCCTGGGGCAGTGGTGGCCTCCAGGTCCCCCAGCTGGTGACATCTGGCCACAGCAACACCTATCCAAGGTAAGCCTGCCAGTCCTGCAGCCCCTCGCTGGCATCTGGGCGGAGTCCCTAGCCTGGCATCATCCAGAGCACCAAACAAGCCACCAACAACTGGTCCTGGCCTGGGGCCCAAGTACGTGTGAGAGAGAATGTGGACAGACAGGGAAAAGTGTGTGTATGGGGGGCGGGGGGAGGGGGAGATTGAGGGGGGAGGGGTTACACACCCAGTGTGTGGGCAGGGGAGGGGCCCTTTCATCGGACCCTCTGGAGCTGGGCTTTTACGACGAGTGTCTGCTATGCTCATATAATTTCAAAGGGTGGCTTCAAAGAGCTTAACCGCAGGCTCCACTGGGCCCTCTGCCTGCCCCGCTGACCTGAGGCCAGGTCCTGGCTGTAACACCCACAACTATCCCAGGACCCTGCCAGGTACTCCCTGGGATGGGCAAACTCACTAGGGTGACCACCCCTGGTTAAGCTTCCACGGGCACTGCAGGGTGTGGAGCAGCATCCCTGGCTTCCACCCTTCCATGCCAGCAGCATCCCCTCCTGCTGGTGACAATGCCCAGGGTCCCCTGGGAGCCTGCCAGGCCTTGTACTCAGCCCTGCCCACCTGCTTAGATGCCACCAAGGCCACTAGGGGTCCCACACACCCCTATTGAGCCCATGCTGAGCACACACACCCAGTCCCCAGAACTTGAGGCACACAGTGGCAGACGTCCTGAGTCTGAGGGTGACAAGGAGGAGGGGACCTCTTTCAGCTGTTCATGAGCCCCAAAAGAGGTGACAATGGGCCTCCTTCACATTCCAACTAGGCTGGAGGGAAGTGGGGGGCCATGGGCACATTCTTGCTCTAGTGCACACACACATGCACTTGTGCCACACCAGCACCACCCCCTTTAGGCTGGGCCTTCCTGAGCAATCCCAGTGGCCAGACGGAAAGTGGCAGTAGGAGCAATTGTGCCCCGGCTGCAGGTGGTGAAACTGAGGCCGTGGTGGTGGAGAGGGAGTCCGTCCTCCCTCAACCACCCATCACAGTCTGCCCAGGCCCCTTGCAGCCCCCAAAACAACAGGCCCCATGTAGAACAAGTCCTGCATTAGGGCAGAGACCAGAAAAGTCCAGGGACCCGCTGCCGATGCACAGAGGGGACAGGGTTTCCGAGAGCTCCCCCTCAGGCTCACAGGCAGACTGACCCTTCCCACCCTCCAGGTGGGAAGCCGAGGAGCTGGGGTGCACTCAGTCGGGACCTCCATTCTCAAAGCCAGAATTTCATTCTCATGTTATCAAGGTAATGAGGCAGGGCGCCCCCCGCCCCCATGGGCCTTTTCCCAGCCCTCTTCATTCAAGAGTAGGCTTGCGGGGTGAGCAAGGCATGGGTGGGTAGGGCAAGTCAGAGGGGGAGGTCTGCCTCCCAAGGCCCCAGGGTGTGTCCATCCTCAAACTTCCTGAGAGGGGCCTCTCCTAGCCTCTTCCTCCTCAGCCAGTAGGGCCGCCTAGCCTCCACCCCCCAAACCCACCAGCTGGATCCTAAGCACCTCAAAAACTCCTGGCTCCTGCCCTTAGGGCAGTGATGTACTCCAAACCCAACCCAAACGCACTGCCATCGAGTCGATTCTGACTCAGGCCGACACTATAGGGCAGGGAAGGACTGATCCTGTAGGTTTTCCAGACTCTAACTCTTTATGGAAATAGAAAGCCTCATCCGGCCGCTGCGGAGCAGCCGGTGGTTTCGAACTGCGGACCTTGCGCATCGCATCCCAACTCAGAACCACTGCACCACCAGGGATCCAAGAGACCGCTGGCCAAAAGTTCCACGAACTTATATCACAGAACTCACGGAACCCACGGACGGGGGTGGGGGGAAGGGGGGGACACGTGCATGACCAACCTTCTACCCCTCCTCAGGACCCTCTCAAAGGGTCCCAGCCCCCCCAAGAATCCTCGGGGACCTGAGACCCCCCAAATATCGTCCAGGACTCCTGAACACTCAGACTCACTCCCGGACCCGCCCCTTAGGGGCGGAGCCTGTCCCATGACACGCTCAGCATCCTATCGTGGCACGCCCCATTCTGGACCTAGCACAGAGGGCCCCCCAAATCCCCGGGGGCTCCAGTCCTCAGAGACCCTCCAAGATTCCCCGTGACCCATACAGAAGGTCCCCTAGGTTCTCAGGGGCCCCACTGGATACCCCAATACACAAAGCCCCCCCAGATTTCCTAGGGACCCTCGCCTGCACCCCGCCCACACAGAGCTCCCCAGATTCCTTAACGACTCTGAGTACGCACCTTTCACTAGGGGGGGATCCCTAGATTGTCTGGGGGTGGGGTGGGGGTTCCCAGCTCGAATTACAAGATTACCCGGGTATCCCAGTCCATGTCCCAAGATTCCCGGGGACCCCAGCCCACACCCTTAAATACCCCAGGGACGCCATCCCGCGCCATAAATCTCCCGGGAACCCCAGCCCGCGCCCCCAAATCCCCAGGGCATTCCAGCCCGCGCCCCCAAATCTCCAGGGAATTCCAGCCGCGCTCCCAGATCCCCCGGGGACCCTAGCCCGCGCCCCAGATCCCCCGGGGAGCCCAGCGCGCGCCTCCAAATCTCCAGGGAATTCCAGCCCGCGCCCCCAGATCCCCCGGGGAGCCCAGCCCGCGCCCCCAGGTCCCCCCGGGCGCCCAGCCCGCGCCGCCGGCTACCTCGCGCGTGGTCACCTCCTCCTTCTCGGAGATCTTGAGCAGCAGGCGGTCGTTCTCGAGCTCGAGCGCGCGGACGCGGTCGATGTAGTGCGCCAGGCGGTCATTGAGCTCCCGCAGCTCCTCCTTCTCCTGCAGCCGCGACAGGCGCGTGGGCGACAGCGGCGTGGCGGGACCGCCACCCGCGCGAGTGGGCCGCGGCGTGGCCATGGCGGCGGCGGCGGGGCTCGGGCGGCGCTCGCGACGGCGGCCCGCAGCTCCGCGGGCTCATTCAATCCGGCACCGCCGAGGCCAAGATGGCGCTTCTCGCCACCCGCCCGCGCGCCGCGCCGCAGGGGAGCCTGGGACTCGTAGTCCGGCCCGCGGCCCGGCGCGCGGGGCACGGCGGGAGTCGTAGTTTCCTGCCCCGGTGTTGTAAAAACTTGGAGTCCGCAGGTCGCTGACCTGAGCTTCATGGTCTCCGCTGTGCCACGGCGTGACTCGGTTTCCCCTCTCCCACAGCGACCTACTTCCCGAAGTATTACTAACATGCAAATCTGTGAACGGCAACAGTCTCTTAGTGAGAGGGGAATAAACCGAATAGATAAAAATACTTGCAAATCTTTTATCAAAGTAGTGGACGTGTCTCTGGAATAAAGAATGCTTGCTAAAAAAATGCTTGCAACTCATAATCAAAAGAAAAATCGACACAGTTAAAAAACGGCTGAGGGGAACATCTCTCTCCTTTGCCACTGAAATTTCAAGCAAAGGTTTTATCACACCTGTCAAATGGGAGAGAAATGTGGAACAGATTTCCAAATTCTCGCACAGCCCAGACTTTCTAGAACCTTTGAGACTAGATAAGCCTCTGAAATCATTGCCCTAAAATCATTTTTAAACCTGAAAGCCTCAAACCCAATACCCCGTGACCCCATATTTAAACCAGCAATGTTAAAACCAAAAGAAAATCTGTTTGAATGGATTCCAACTCATAGTGATTCTACAGCACACAGTTGAACTGCATGGGTTGTTGGGTTTCAGCAGGGACCTTGCAATTAGCAGCCCAATGCTGAATGCTCAGTGCCACCAGCGCTCCTTAAACCAAACAAAAACTTCCTTCCAAATCATAGTGACCCTGTAGGACACAGTAGAACTGTTCCTTATGGTTTCTGGGGCTGTAAATCTTTACAGGAGAACCTCACAGTGTGCAATCCACCCACCACCAGACCTCCTTAAACCTAGCAATCTCACTGCCACTGTGTCGATTCTGACTTGTCCCGACCCTATAGGACAGCAGAGCTGCTCCTGTGGGGCTCCAAGGCTGTGACTGGAGTAGAAAGCCTCTTCTTTCTCCCCTGAAGTGGCTGGTAGATTTGTACTGCTGACCCAACACTTAACCTGATCGTTCAGCTTACTGGAAAAGGTTGGATGGGAAGCTTAGGGGGGCAGTGATTTGATAGCCCTGTGGGGGAGGGGGGAGATAACTGGAGTGGCTACCTGACTTCAAAGACGTCACCAGTCACTGAAGTGATGGAATCGATGTGAGTTCTGCTGTGTGTTTTCAACAGCAATCAAGTCGTTCTAAAAGGATGTTGTTGTAGTTAGGTGCTGTGAGTCCAGGTAGACCAGAGAAACAAATCCATAGACATTCACATGTGTACAAGAAAGAGTTTTACATATAAGAGCATTTAATTCTTGAAAGAACTTCAAAACCCAATCCAGATTAAGTCCCCAAGTCCAATATTAACCATATGTCTTATACCAACTTATGAAGTCCTCTTCAGACTCACAAAATACATGCAATGATGCTGAATACAGGAGGATCACAGGCCAGTGGGTTGGAAGTCTTGTGGATCCAGTGACATTGTAAGCTTCTCGGCACTGGCAGGGGTCTCCACCTGGCTTCTCTGGTTCCAGAGGTCTGGTTGCATCAGGGGAGGTCCATGTGGCTTCTCCAGATCCCAGGGCATAGCTCCATGTGTCTTGTCAGTAGATTGTCTCTCAGGGAGTGAGTCTTGAGTTGTCAGTAGAGTCTCCAAGGGAGTGAGTCAAGAGAAAGAAGTGTTGTCTGCCTCCAAGGAGGAAAAACGGGTTCCCAGAATCCTCAGGAGAAGCCACGCCCACACAGAGGCCTCATTGGCTATATCCCAATTGACAGGCTAGACTCCACCCCTACACTCTCAATCCTCGAATTGGCACCAGATTATGTAACGACCACAGTGCCATAGACTTGGGTCCGACTCTGTAGTGACCCTCTGCACGGCAGAACAAAACAGGGTCAGGCCTGCGCCACACTCACAATACCTCCTGTGCCTGAGCCCATCGAGGCAGCCACTGGGTCAACCCATCTCGTCAAGGGCCTTCCTCTTCTTCTGCCCCTCCATGTGCCCAAGCACGATGCCCTTCTCCAGGGACTGGTCTCTCCTGACAACAGGTCCAAAGTTGGTGAGAGGAAATTTCTCCATCCTTGCCTCTCAGGAGCGCAGTGGCCGTGCGTCTTCTGAGACCGATTTGTTTGTTCTTTTGCCAGTCCATGGTCCTTTCAATTCTTCAATATTTTTTGCCAGGACCATTGTTCAAATGCATTGGTTCTTCTTCAGCCTTCCTCATTCAACCTCCAACTGTCACGTGCATGTGGTCAGGGCACCTTAGTCTTCAAAGTAATCGCTTTGCTTTTCGACACTGTAAAGGGTCTCACGCACCAGACTTACCCAATGCAGCACATCATTTGATCTCTTGACTGCTGATTCCTGGCCTGGTGGCGGAGTGAATTATGTACTGCAAGGTCAGCAGTTCAAACACACCAACAGCTCTTAGGACAAAAGGTGAGGTTCTCTCTCCTGTAAAGATTTACAGCCTCAGAAACCTTAAGGGACAGCTCTACTGTATCCTATAGGGTCACTCCGTCTCAGCATGGACTCGATGGCAGCTTTTTGTTTGGTTTAAGGAGCAATGATTGTGAATCCAAGTGTGGTAGTCATATAATCCTTTGTCAATTAGAGAGGATTAAGAGTGAAGGGGTGGAGTCTAGTCTGTCAATCAGGTCATAGCCCATGAGGCCTTTGTGTAGGCATGGCCTTCTCCTGAGAATTCTGGGAACTCCGGTATGCCTCCTTGAAGGTGGGAGACACTCTCTCTCTGCTCACTCTCTGGGAGACACTGCAGCTGATAAGACTCATGGAACTAGGCTAGTGCCCTGAGCTGGAGGAACCACATGGAGATCCCTGCCAGCGCTGAAATGTCTTTACCACCACTGGATCCACAAGACATTTCACCCACTGGCCTGTGATCTTCCTGCATTTGGCGTCATTGTATGTGTTGTGTGAGTCTGAAGAAGAATTGATAGACTGGTACTGGACATATGGGCTAATATCAGACTTATGGGCTTGGACGGGACTGGGCTGCTTTCTTAATGTACACTTGCTCTTGTATATAAAGCTCTTTCTTATACACATACAAGTGTCTATGAATTTGTTTCTCTAGTCAACCCAGACTAATTTACCAAGCAAGATGTTGAAGGAAAACTTAGGGGTGGTTTGGTAATACAGTGAAAATAACTAATATCATTAAACAGTATATGTGAAGACTGTAGAAATGGCCAATATTTCATCACTTATCCATTTACCACAATTAATAATGATAGTAGTGAACTAAGTGCTAGTATACCCCCCAACAAAACAAAACAAAACAACAACCACTGCCACTAAGTCTAATTTGGCTCATAGCAACTGCATACAGGTTTCTGAGGCTGTTCATCGTTATGGAAGCAGACAGCCTCATCTTTCTCCTGCGGGGTTGCTGGTGGGTGAGAACCAGTGGCCCTGAGGTTAGCAGCCCAATGTTTAACCCACAGGCCACCAGGGCTCCTATTTGAGCTTAAAGATCCACGTGTTCAGCGAGAACAAGTCAGACACAAAGATTATGTGTCTCTTGATTCTTTCGATGAGGCAAACCTATAGAACAGAGATTCTGCATCTGCCACTCAGAGGCTGTGGGGCACGGACCCTCCGGAGTGGGGCGCCGTGGGCACTGCAGAGTGATGAGCAGCATCCCTGGCCTCCACACACCCATACGAGTAACAGTCACCCCAGTTGTGACACTCATAAATGTCCCCAGGCATTTCACCCCATCCAGTGTCCCGGGGGGGGGGGGGAGTCACTCCTTCTGTACCCCAAGTGAAAACCACATCCTCTCACTCTGGATCGTGCCAGCTGGGCCTTTTTTTTTTTTTTTTGCCTGGAGAACTCATCCGTTTCACAAATCCCCGTTCGATGAGTTGGCTCAAACATTCCTTCTCAGAGACCTCCAACACCCTACACGTTGCCAATCAGCGGTTGAAGGGAGTGTTTCTGTTTTGTGCTACCCGGTCTTGAATATACCCCCCCCACACACACACACACACACACACCACTAACATTCCCCTCTCTGCAGGCAATAACAGCACCTGACAGTGTGGCAGACTTCTTTCCAGAGTCCCGGGTTCAATTCCTGGCCAAGGCTGCTCACACATAGCCACCACCCAGCTGCTGTCAGGAGAGGCTTTCCCAAGTCTGGGAGGTCGAATTTGGTTTCAGAGGCGTGTTCAGATGAAAAGAGACTGGGAAGAAAGGCCTGGCAAACAGTTTCCCCCAAATCAAAATCCACCAAGGAAACTAATCATGGGCATGGGTCAGTTTCATTCCGTTGTGCCTGGGGGGGGGGGGGGGAAGGGTCACTGTGTGTGTGAGAGTGTGTGTGTGTGTGTGTGTGTGTGAGCATGTGTATACAAACAAGATGAATGTGATTGTTTGCTTGTTGTTTTCTCCACAGTGACCTTGTGCACGTGGATCCAAACCAGAGCAAACACACTGCCATCGAGTCGATTCTGATTGCAAGGGACCCTACAGGACAGGGTAGGACTGGCCCTGTGGGTTTCCAAGATGGTAGCTCTTGACGCGAGTAGAAAGCCTCAACGTCCCACGTCCACACTCCCTAATGACTGGTGATTGAGAAAAAGAAAAAGGCAAACGGATTGTGTTCATCTCTTCCCTTAAGGCGGCCCCAAGTGTTACCAGTGCCCCATCTCCGTTTTCCGTAGAGAATCTTGACCCAAGCAGAGTCAGGTCTTTCCTGCACAGCACCTGCGGGAAGGTGGGTACCAACCGTCAATCTTTCCATTGAACCGTTCAAGCTCCGCCCCCAAGAACTGCCTCAAATGGTACTCCTGGACCCAAATTCAGACCACGGCCGCTGGGGTGCTTCCACTCTCAGAGTGCTGTCGAAGTTTTCCGGGATGTACATCTGGAGGAGCGCCTCATCTTTCTCCAACGCAGAGCCTACTGGGTTCGAACGGCTGACCATCTGGTCGGCAGCCCACCGCTTACACCCGCGGGGACGCCAAGCTTCCTTTCTGGCGGTCTATGCAACATAAGATTCCATTGGCGAAATGTGAGGGGATTCCACCACCCCCCCCCAAGCAAAATGTGCCAAGAGTCGGCATCCACTTCGTGGCAATGGGCTCGGAGTTTATGGGGTTTGACTGGAGTGACACGGATGGGAAGAGTGACTGAGGTTTGGGGGTGGCCTGGGGCCACCTGTCCTGCCCTGGAATCCGACGCTTACTTGCAAGTCCTCCCCCGCCCTTCAGTGCTCACTCCAGACCCCACCAGGCCACCTGATCTCCTCTCACCTGTCGTCCAAGGTCCACCTCCCACCAGGTGCGCGCCCCTCGGCACGTGGATGGCCCATCCTCTTCCCGGTCTCTCCCCCTATTGCCAAACCTGCTCTCTCAGCGCGGCGGGGGGGGGGCGGAGGGGGGGGGACGAAGGGGCGACTACTTCTGGAACTGGACTCCAAGTCCCAGGGCGCCCCGCGCGCCCCGCTCCGCGCCCACACTTGGGGAGGCGTCGGCAATTTTCAAATTTTGGCGCTTAGCGGGCGGGGCTGCGACAGCTGGATCGCGGTCCGCGGCCCCCCCCACCCCCCGGGGTCCCATCGCCCCTCCCACTGCTGCTCCCAGGACAGGACCTCCAGCCAAGCTGGCGCGCCCCGCCCCCCCGCTCTCCCCCACCCTGCGAATCCGCCAGGCCCAGCACGCGTGGGGGCCCCCGGGGTCAATTTGCAGAAAGGGATACTGAGGCCGGGGAGGTTGGTGGCCTGTCCAGGGGCCGCCCCTCTCCCCAGGCAGGTTATCGCGGGGCGGGATTCGAGCGCGAGACTCTCCGACCCCTGGGTGCTGCTAAGTGAAAGGCCAGAGGTGGTTTCTTCTTTGGTGGGTAGGGGTGCGCCCGCGGGGCCCGGACTCGCAGTCGCCCCCGCTCCGCACCGGAGTTTTGGCGCCGGATTTTCAAAATTGCAACCGCCGCGGCCGGCCGGCGTCCCGGAGGGTGAGCCCGGATCCCGAATTCCGGAGCCTGGACGTCGGAGAGCCCGGAGCATGGATTCGCAGTTCCGGAACCTGGACCGAGGAGAGGCCGGATTCCGGAGTCTGGATTGTGGATGCCGAAGCCTGGGCCTCTGGGGAGCCCGGAGCCTGGAATTTTTGGATTCGGGAACTGAGCCTCTGGGGAGCCTGGATCCCGGAACCTGGATCTCCAGGAATGCAGATTCTGGAGCCTGGAATCTGGAATGAGAATTTTGTCAGCTGGGGCTGGAACCCCCGTGCTCCCGACTGCAGGGGGGAGGGGAGGCAGGGCTGGGGATGGTGGCCGGCAGCTGACTCTGGAATGAGCGGATGGCACGATGACATGGAAAAGGCAGGCTGGTACTGTGGAGCCGGTTCTGACCAGTAGTGACCCAGTGTACAAACCCCCCCGCACAGTGCTGGGCCAGCCTCACTGTAGCTCTGTCTGTCCGCCCCAAATATCAGGAGCAGGGTCTAGACAGGGCGTTTCATGGGTCAGAGTGTGGTTTCTCCGCCCGACTGAGCCTGAATCCTCTTGGGGGCTGCAGGCGCCGTGTTGCTGAGTAGTGGCTGGGGAGTCATGAGCGGGGGGTGTCTGTGGGGGGTCCCTGCTTTCATCCTAAGTCATCATTCACTTGATGTCACCCTTGACTACTTCATTTTCCCAGGGAGACTGAGGTTCAGAGCCTGCAAGAGGAGCTGGCGATTGAGTCCAGACCTCAGCCTCCCTCTCTGCCACTCCCTTGGGGGGGTGGGGGGCTCACAGGGCTCATACCCCTGGGGGCATTGCCTTCAAGACAAACTACCCCTGTTTGCGACCTTTCACCCTTGTCCTCCTCCCATGTAACATGTCCCCTGGGCCCGCACCCCTGCTAACCTCTGCAGAGTAGTGGTTATACACTGGGCTTCGAGCCACAAGGTCAGCAGTTCGAAACCACTGGTGCCTCTCCCGGAGGAAGATGAGGTTTTCTACTCTCGTGAGGAGTGACAGTCCCGGAACCCTACAGAGGCAGTTTTACCCTGTTCTCGTAGGAGCCTGGATGGTGTAGTGGTTACATTTGAGCCTGCTTACTGCAAGGTCAGCAGTTTGAAACCAGCAGCGGCTCACCGGGAAAAAGACGGGGCTTTCTTCTCCTGTGGGAAACTGTACAGTCTCCGCAGCCCACAGGGGTCATTCTGCCCCTTCCTATAGGGCGTCCATGAACTCATAGCGTTGGAGGCATTGGGTTTCTTGTTTTGCTTTAGTTTTGAAAGGGTGACTATGAGTCAGAACCAACTCCTTGGCAGTGAGTTTGTTTTTTGTCTCCTTGGGGACAGAAATCCAATCTTAACCTTCTTTGCAAATAGCATGAACTCAGCGCCCTCCCAGTCCTTCCCTTCCAGTGTCTTCTGATCACACACAAAGTTCCCCCCAGGGCCCCCTCTTTGAGCTCATTTCACCCACTTCTTCCCAGCCTACAGCCTCCTTGGACTTCCTCAGGTCCTGCCTTAGGACCTGACCTCTCCATGTGCTATGCCCGGGACCCTGTGCTGTCCCCTCAGACCACCTATCCAGCCCGAGTTATTCATGCCCTTCAGGTCTCAGCTCAGATGCCACCTCCTCTGAGAAGCCCACCCTGACTCCCTGCCCCTGCTCTCCCAGCATGCAGTAGGCTCTTAGTCAATATCTGAGCGTTAAACAGGAGCTCACATGCGTAGCATTTACCAGACACCAAAGGGGCCTTGGAAGCAGGATGGGTGACTCAGCGGGCTGCTAACCAGTAGCTGGCTCCGAGGGAGCAAGGCGAGACTGTCTGATCCCATGAAGATGTGCAGTCGTGAAACCCAAAGGGCTAGTTTTCCCTGCCCCCCAGGGTTGCCGTGAGTCAGGCCGGCTTGATGGCAGAGGTTTGATTTGTTTGTTTTTGGTTTTTTTCTATGCACCAAGGAGCCTTGGTGGTTCAGTGGTTAAAACACTCAGCTGCTATCTTAAAGGTCAGAAATTCAAACCCCCAAATTGGTCTCCGAAGTACAGCCAGGACGCTCCTTAGAAAGAGGGACGGCAAAACTTGGTGTCCCGTACGTTAGACGTGTTGGCAGGAGAGGCCCGTCCCTGGAGAAGGCCATCATGCTTGGGAAAGCGGAGGGGCAGCGAAAGAAAGGAAGGCCCTCCAGGAGATGGACGAATGGACACAGTGGCTGCAACCATGGGCTCTGGCATGGCAGTGGAGGTGAGGGTGGGGCAGGCTGGGCTGTGATTTTTTTTCTGGATTGCATATATCCGACCCTGTCACAGCTCCTCTTTCTCTAGAATATAGGTACCCAGTTGTGGGGTGGCTGGCTCACTGTGGTGGTGGTGGTGGTGGAGTTCACGCTGATTCAGAGCAAGCTGATGTGTCCGAGTAACCAGCCTCTGACAATCTCCGGGTCCATAGGCGCAGCTATATGGCCGTCTTGTCAAGAGATCATAGTAAAGGCCTGGACGATAGGAAGGAAGCACAGGAGAAAGGGTTAAATCAATGAGTCAGACTCCTCTCAGGGCAGCATACTCACCTCCTGGACGGCCACGATCTCAACAGCCGGAAGAGGAGGAAACCTCTTTACTTCTGACCAAGGCCTATATATACTTAGGGGGGGCACAGCCTCCCCCCATCACAGGTAACCACATAGGCAACAGGAAGGGGCTGTACTACGCACAAGAGGGGAGAGGGATGAGCCAGGGGTGCGCGCACCCTGGGAAGGGGTGGCACCAAGGGTACAGTTGTGACAAGATGGGCAGATCCTACATTCAAGATGCCAACCTAATTTAGTCTTTGAGTGGCTTGACCCTGTCCCTGGGCTCTCCAGGGACACAGTCACTGTCCTCCGTCGGGTGTGAGCCCACCTACAGTGGGAGGACTAGTCTGACAGCTCTGGCTGGCTGATGCCCTCAGGGAGCAAAGGTCTGAGCGGCTGACTACTCCAGAGCTAGCAATCAGAAGAACACCGAACACCGGGAGGGGCGGGGATCTTGTTTGTATCCCACAGTGATACACAATAACAAGGAAACTGCACCACCTAGTCCTGCACGGTCCTCACAATTGTTCTTATGTTTGAGCCCATGGAGAATTACCCCGGCTACAATTCTCCCAAGACAGATTTGCTGGTTCTTGCCGGGCCATCGGCCGGCCCTTCTCTTTCCAGCTAACCAGCAAGACGTGGTGTCCCGTGCTTTGGACATGCTGTCGGGAGAGACCAGTCCCCGGCTGTAGCCCGGGCGTGATTGTGAGGGCAGCGCAGCTCCGGGCAGTGTTTCCTTCCATCGTGCCGGGCCGCTGTGGGTGGATGCAGGGCTGAGACGTTCTCTCCTTGCTGTCTGATTTTATCTCGTGCTCACTGGCTCGCTCTGTCTCTCCCGCGCTCTCGCGGCTGATGGTCGGGAGCATTTCTACATTTGTTGGTTCTGGATGTCTTCTTTGGGGAATTCTGTTCAGTCCCGTGTCCCCTGCCTTGTTCCTGACGGGTCTGTTTGGGTTTGGTTTGGTTTGTGTGTGCCCTGTTTTTGTTGTGGGGGAATCGTCTAGAAATATTATGAGAATCGCCTCCGCTCCACTATGTCATTGCTTTCCCCCAGTAAGTTCTCTTGTGGGGAAAGTCTTTAGTTCCTGTGGTTAAATTTTCAGAGGCTCCACTTGTCTGGTCGGTCTCCTGCTGTCGGTGAGTTTACAGTTAGGTTTGATCGCCTCTCTAGGCCAAGTCTCAGGGCCCCCAAGTTTGCCCCTGTTTTCACTGGAGAGCCATTTGTGGGTGGGGTGGATGGGGTGGGGAGAGGCGAGATGACATGAGATCCTGAGCTTTCAGAGTGCACAGAAATTAACTCCAAAAGAAAAAAAAGGAAATTAATTCCAGCAGGTACAAGCGGTTGGTGACAGGTGCCGTCGAGTCGGCTCTGTCCCATAGCGGCCCCCAGGCACAATAGGCTGAAGGTGCCCTGTCCTACACCCTCCTCTCAACGGCACCCAGGCCTGAGATGAGCACCTTGTTGCAGCCGCCACGTCCGTCCATCTCTCCCCCTCCCCCTCCTCGAGGACCCGAGACCTTAGGGGTAAGACCCAGAACTGCACAGGTCATCCATGGATACACGGGATGGCTCTTCCTTTCGAAGTTGGAACAGTGAAAGGCAGATGATGCGGCAGGCCCGGCCCCCAGGTCTAGATCCTCAGACACAAAGAGCCAGGCTGACAGCAGTTCACACCAGCCACAAGATGACAATCAGAACAAGATGCAGCCACGGGGTGCTGCACAAAGCGACAGAGTCTCAGGGAGCTGCCCTACACACCAGGACCTGGAGGAGCCATGCTGAGGGACAGCCTTGCAGCCACGGACTCCATTTGAACTTGGAGCGGCCCCTTCAGGACAGATCAGCACGGAGGGAAAGCCCCCTCAGGTGAAAGTCAAGGGAAGGTTTATACACAGAACTCGTTCTTCTTTGCAGGGCACAGGGTGGAAACCCTGGGGGCCTGGTTACACCTTAGCTGCCATCCTGAAGGTGATCGGTTTGCAACCACCAGCTGCTTCTGGGGAGAAAGACCGGGCTTCCTCCCCCGCCAAGAGCCATGGTCTCTGAGGCTTATGAGCTTGAAGAGCCCCCCCTCCAATAAAATGACTTCTTAAAAAAAAAGTCACAGTCTCGAAACACCACAGGGTCACTATGACTTGGCAGTGGGTCACGAGAGGGGGCGGTGGGGGGGTGGGCAGAAGGGTTGTCTTTGACTTCCTAGAAATGTCCTTTGTCCATCTATTCAGTAGCGACGACTCCCAGCCTCCTGGGGGTTAAAGGCTCTCTCCTCCGGCCCGGCATTTTAAGAGGGTTCCTGAAAACTCCGGAACAGAGATCAATAATATTTGCAGGCAGTATTGTTGCTAAAAATCCGCACTGTACAACATTTGCCCGTTTCTGCTAAGACGCCACCCTGCGCCCTCCTGCTCTGTCCGGCCGGGCTGGGCCCATAACACAGTCTCCTGCAATAGGGTGTGGGTCCTGGTCTTGACTAAAACCTAGCATCACTTCTTCTTCCCCATAGTTGTCTTCTGCGTTCATTATTTTTTTTAGTTTTTAAACATTTGTATGCACGCCCTCCTTGTCAGGAGGGCCGGAGTTGAAAGCCTCAGCTTTCTCCCCTGAAGGAGCTGGTGGGTTTTGAACTTCTGACCTTGAGGTCAGCAGCCCAGGGAGGCTCCCACCACCCAACCTGGGCTCCTCTCTGATCACTGACACCAAGTAGGAAAGCCGTGTCCCCAGGCAGAGAGAGTTTGCTCTGGCTGCTTTGGTCAGCCTGGGACGCGTCTTGGCGTGTCTTCCACGGACACTGGAGGACTGCATGCGGCCGTGGGTCAGACGCTGACCAAGGCAGCCAGAGTCCATCTTGTCTTATCTGTACGAGTGTCCGGCTCTTAACCGCGGTCCCTCCCCAGCTTCGCGACGAGCTCACCTGCCGCCAATCTTGATTTTGTGACGAATTTCCTGAGAGTGTGTCTGCACCGTGGTGGTGGACCGACTGCTGCATGTGCCGCACTGGGTGTTGTAGTCGCTCACTGTCATTGCAACGGCGATAATCCTCAATGTGGTGCAGAAGAAACCCCAGGAAGAGGGATTCAATGGAGTTATTACAAAAATGAAGCAAACAGACAAGGCCCCGTGCCATCAGAATTGATTCCAATGCATAGAGAGCATCCTGAGATAGGGTCCTGAGACGACAGACGTTTATTTTATTATATATCTATTTTCATGGTAGCATGCTCACGTCAGCTCCTCTTGGTGGTGCACGTGGAGATGGGAGACGAGAGGGCAGGAGAGAGCAATTGATTGCTAACCAAGGCTTCTATATCTTTGGGGGACGTGCAAGACCACTTCCTCCTCTTCCTCTCTCAGAGGGGCTAGTGGGTTTGAACCACTGGCCTCATGAATTCTAGAGATGTTGCTAAGTGATGTCTAGAGGCTTCAGGCTCGTAGTGACCGTGCACCACAGAAGGAAGCTCTGCCGGGTCTGGCACCATCTTCGCCGTGGTTGTTATGTGAGCCCATTGGGGCTGCCGCTGTGGTCAGCCATCTTGTTGAGGGTCTTCTCTCGTGTCGACCCTCCACTTCACGAGGGCTGATGCCCTTTGGGGGCAGTGGAGCTAATGTGTGGGGCTGGTGCCGTGGCCCCCTCTTAGGGTGCACTGATCAAAATCCACTTTGTTGGTTGTCCTTTAGTCAGTCCCATGGAGACCCCCCCCCATGATGAAGACAAGAACTGCCCCTTATTTGGGTTTTCAAGGCTGCGTGACCTTTGAGCTGAAGATGCCCCCCCTCATCTGTCTTCTGAGGTCCCCTTGGGTGTGTTCGAACTGCAGACCTTTTATGTAGTAATAGAGGCCGAGGCTTATATATCGGAAGGGGCAAGGATTTCATTTTACCTGGGTCTGTAGTTATCACCCTGGGCAACAGCAGTCAGAAAAATCATAGGACATGTTGCCTTGCGTCTTACGAAAGACCTCCAAGGGTTAAAAACCAGATAGCTAGCTCCCTGATGACTAAGGTAGCTCTGACTCCAACCATGGTATTTTCAGTGACCTCATCTGCACGGGAGAGCCGGGCAACGAAGAAGGAAGAACTGAAGCCTCAGGACGAAAGTGTGGACGATTGAAAGGACCCAGGAGTAGACCACCACAATTAGGAGTGCAGTTGTCTTGGAAGGACAGTCAGAATGTCCTGGAGTAGCAAGCCACGTGGAAGAGACTTCGGCTCACATGCTTAGGACCCGCTCTGGGGAGGGGCCTGTCCCTGGAGAAGGACAGCATGCTCAGTCAAGTAGGGGGGCAGTGACAAAGAGGTCGTAGACCCTCGATGGATGGACACAGGGGTTGCAACCACAGACTCCAACACAGAAACCATCGTGAGGATGGCGCAAGACAGGGGCAGCGTTTTGTGCACGGGGTCACTGAGCACCAGATAACATCAAGGACTGCTTTGGCGAACGACGCATCAAAGATGCCAGACGAGAAAGATGAACAGGAGACATTGCATGGGGGGAACAGTATCAGGAACTCTGAACCTTGTGCACATGTTTATCTAGCAAACCGTTTAGCGGCTTTAAAGCAGCCGCTGTGGCATGGAGGCTGAGTCCTTGTGCTGTGAACTTCGAGGGTGTCGGTTCAAAACCCCACCCTGCTCTGGGGCCAGCATGGGGATGTGAACCTTTAAAATTAAAGAAAGCTGCTCTAAAAAGAAATGCATATTTTAAAAATTCGCATCTATAAATGATAAAGCGCATATCGCATATGAAAGACTCTGTATGTAAGTACTGTAGTCTCTGCGCCGCCCGGCCTCTCCCTTCCGGCGCGGCAGGTGCAGTGACCCCACGTGACCACCTGGCGGCGCTGCCGCGCCTCGCAGCGCGCGGACCTTTCGCGCCCGGGTGGGCGGTGCGGAGGCGAAGGGATGCGTCAGTCCGACCCGCGGGCCGGGGGAGCCCGGGGGCGCTGAGCCTCGTGGCCGAGGCCAGACTGGCGCGGGAAGGGGGCGAAGACATGAGTCAACAGGGAGCCCCCGAGCGGCTGTGGGAAGCCATCCCACGGGCGCCTTTCAGGGCTGGGGGGGGGGTGTGAGGTGGGTGGCAGCGAGGCTGGCGAAGGTCCCTGCGTGCAGGGGCGCCAGGTGCACACGCGCGGCTGCAACCTGAGCCTCCTCAAGCCTCAGTTTCCCGTCGCGTAGCCCCTGCTTCCCGGGTCCTTGAGTTCGAAACGAACCGGCAGTGCGCGTGTGCTACACAGCACGCGCCCTATACAAGCCAGCGCCCACCAGGGACGAGGGCGGCTCGCCAAGTGGCCGTCGTGACTGCAAACATCCCCGGGGCGGCCGCGCGCGCGGCTGCAGCCAAAGTCGCCGCCTTTCACTTCGCGGCTCGCTCCGAGGCGGCCGGCAGGGGGCGCTCTGGACGCGAAGGGCCGAGCCCGAGCCACCTGCGCGGCGGTTTCGGACTGGGGCGCGGGCGGGGGCGCCTCCCCTCTTTCGCTGCAGGGCCAGGCCTCTGGCGGCCCTCACGTTGGGGGAGGGGGTCCTCGAAGTGGCCTTAACGCGCCCACCTGCCGAGTAGCTGGGTTTTCGAGCGCCTTCGGTATGCTTTTTATTGTATCGTCTGCGCCCCCAGCCCCCCCCAATCCAAAGAAAGGGGCGCTGCATTTGCTTGGGGCGCGGGCAGAGATCCTGAGAGGTTAAGTCACCCAGGGCTGGGGGGTCCCCGCAGTTGGGGGGACCACCACTTCCTCGGAGGGGTGGGGTGCAAAGGGGTCCCCTTCCTGTGCGTGCCCCCTCTGCATGCATGCATGCTCCTTCCCGGTGCACACCACCTTTGGGGAAGGCTCAGGTCGGGGACTCTCCGCGGTAGAGCCGGGGATTCCAGGCCACCTCTCCGACCCTAACTCCGAAAGTCAGGGCCGACTTGCGCGCTGGAAATCCCGCGCGCGCCCCGAAACGCGGCGCGGCTGCCGGGAAATCAGGAGAAAAAAACTTCTGCTTTTTTCTTTTTTTTTTTTTCCTGTGGGCACTAGCGTTCACCCCCCTTAACTCCTGCGGGCGAGCTCACCCACGTGGGGCACCCCGGCGTGGGACTCCGCCCCTTTATAAGTGGGACCAATCGTAGCGCGCGCTGCCCTCGCCTTTGTTGGCTCGCCAATAGCGAGCTCGGGTCCAGCAGGCCGAGGCCACGCCCAGATATGAGTCCATAAAAGGCGGCGCCGCGGCCTCGGAGCCCAGATCGCTGGAGCCCGGGAGCCTCTATCCTTCTGCTGTCGCTGGATTATTCGCGCTAAGGACTTTGCATCTTTTGTACGTGTGCTCGCCGCCAACTTTCCTCGGTGTGGATCTCGCTGCTGCCTCGGGAAGTCTTGGACTAGCGCTCCGGCTCTGTGGGAACGTACTGGGCTGTGTTCGAGTTCTGCTGTTTCTCCGCGGGCACCGTGGTGAGGTGGTTGTCACTGTGGATTATAATTGCAACATGACACTGGAAGAGATCGTGGCGTGCGACAACGCGGCGCAGAAGTAAGTAGCCGGGGTCCCCGTCGCCGAGGTCAGCCGGGACGAGAGGGCTGGGCTGGGCTGAGCCGAGGCCCGCAGGGGACGCTTAGCTCGGTGGCCGGCTCGGCGTGACCACCCTGTCCCCTGGATCCGCAGGATGCAGATGGTGAGCGCTGCCGTGGAGGAGCTGCTGGTGGCTGCGCAGCGGCAGGACCGCCTGACTGTGGGGGTGTACGAGTCGGCCAAGCTGATGAATGTGTGAGTCACTCCCCCTCCCCAGGGCCCGGCGAGGGGTGGGGTCCCCCACCCCAGTGCTGTGCAACGCTCCCACAGCCCCTCTCTCGCTCCGGGACTTCCCCGAGCACCCCCTCTGTTTTCGGGGAGCTCATTTGCATTGAAAAGAGACGCTGCATTTTTTTAATGTTGGGGTTCTGGTTTGGCCCTCTTGCCCCATACTTTGCACCGAGCCCCATTACCTCCCCCGCCTGCACGCAGACACTCTGTCCCCGAAATGCACGCTCTCTTTCAGACGCACGCACGCCCGCCCGCAGCCCGGGGCCTCTCGCTTTCAGCAAACACTACCGGGTGCGCGGCGTCCCCGGCTGACCCGCCCCTCCTCCCGCCCCCTGCAGGGACCCCGACAGCGTGGTTCTGTGCCTCCTGGCCATTGACGAAGAGGAAGAGGACGACATTGCGCTGCAGATCCACTTCACGCTCATCCAGTCCTTCTGCTGCGACAACGACATCGACATCGTGCGCGTGTCCGGCATGCAGCGCCTGGCGCAGCTGCTGGAAGAGCCGGCCGAGCCCCAGAGCAGCGCTGAGCCTCGGGACCTGCACTGCCTCCTAGTCACGGTGAGTGTGGGGGGGGCCCTTCCCGCCCTGACCCGCCCCCGTCCGGCCACCTGGGTCGTGTTTATCAACAAAGCGGAGCTGACCCGCCAGCTCAGCCCTCAGCCATGCTCGGCATGTCCCCGGCATGTCCCGTGGGCAGCCAGGTCCGGCTCATCACCCAGGGAGCTATTTTAGGTCTATGTGTTTTCCTGGCCACTCCCCCAGGCTTGCTTCCGAACACCAACCCCCTTTTCTTTTCCTCCATCAGAATCCCCACACGGACACCTGGAAGAGTCAGGGGCTGGTGAAGGTGGCCAGCTACTGTGAAGAAAGCCGGGGAAACAACCAGTGGGTCCCCTACATCTCTCTCCAGGAGCGCTGAGACCCCTGCCGGCACCAGAAGCTGCTGCCAAAAAAAAAATCGAATAAATATTTGGTCCCCTCCCCCCCAGCAAACCTCCCCCCCCAAAAAAAATACCCAATCCATGAGAACGTCGGGGGGCAACGTCGTCGTTGGAGACTTGAGGACGAGGAGAGGGGAGCGTGGGGTCACCCCCAGGGCGGTGACCTGGCATGGCGCCATCATCGACAGCCACCGAGAGAGGAGAAGGGGGGGTTCCCCCTCCAGCCACCAGAAAAGGGGGGCCCCCAGAGGCACAGACCTGGAGACAAGAGCAGAAGCCGCGGCAGTGGGGGAGCCCTGCCTTCCACCAGCACAGAGGCTGGAACTATACACTCCCCGGAGTGGGGCGACACCCATGAAGGCCCCCCACCCCAGTTGGAGCCAGAGCTGCCATGTGCAAAAGAGGAAAGGACTTGGTTGACCGAGGCTCTGGACCCTGGCCAGGGCTTTCTGCCTGGAGCTGGAGCCCGCCGTGGACCCGGCCCAGGGACTCCGGCTTTGCAAGTCACATCAACAATCTATTTTGTTATTTGCACTTGTTCCTGGAACCGTCTCGCACAGCCAGGACAGCACGCACAGAGTTCATCTATTTTTGTTTCCTAGGATGGCTTTGTAATAAATTGGTAAAGCCTCAGCTTGCTTCTGATGCCTTTGGGGGTTTTGAGAAGGAGGGGAACACCCCCACACATACATACACACACATGTAGACACACATTCACCCCCCACCTCCCCAGGAAGTACTAAAGTCCCTGCTCCCTCCAGGCTCCTTTGCGAAAACAGAGCCTCTTTCTGCAGCCAGCGGCGCCACCACCCAAGCCCAACAAAGCTTCGCCTCTTTTTTTTTTTTCCTCCCTCTTCTCCCTCCTGCCCTGTAGCAATTAAAAGACTGGTTTATTACGAAACCTGCCCCGAAACCTGGCCGCCGAACTACTGTTACCGGCCGGGCTGGAGCCAGCTCCAAGCTCAGGGCGCACAGAAGGCGCACGCGATGGGGGGCTGGCAGCCGCTGCAGCCCAGAGACGCAGCGCGGCGGCCTGCGACCACACAGCGTGGTGGGCGGGCTCCAGGCTCCGGCGGGCCCCCACACACACACAGACCGGTAGCCACCTCCAGCCGGAAGCGGGGTTGTTTGGGGGAATGGTCTCCCATGCAGCTTAGGTTTTTTGCTTTTTTTTCCTTTTCCCAAACTGCAATCGGCCGGAAGAACATTGGCGCTGTGCTTGGCACGGCCTGCAGTTTTGTCTCTGAACCGAAACTCTGAGCCCGGCACGGCTCGGCCACCTCCCTGTTCTTCCCCGCGGGCAGGAGGCCCAGCCCAGCCCTTCCGCCCAGCCTCAGCCTTCCCGGGCCCGTCCGCGGGGTGGGCGCGCGGCTCTGTCACCCCCGCGGGCCCTGCCAAAGGCCGCGACCTTTCCACGGGGCCTCACGTGGGCGCGGGAGGAAAGCCCCAGCGGGGCCCCCAGGAGTCACTGGGCGGGGGAGGGGGAAGTCCCACAGAGAGGGAGAGGCCGGGATCCCTGCGGTGGGGGAGGGAGGGTAAGAGCCCCGGGGGTGGGGAGGTTTACAAGAAGGTGGGAGCATTGAGCTCTGTAAGGGGTTTATTATGTAGGGTGGAAATTAAGTAGCCCGATTGGAGGGGGTCACAGGACCCAGTAGAGGGGAGGGGGAATAGAGGCTGGGTGGGGGTGGTCCCCAAGGTGTTGGAAGGGGAGTACTGAAATGGAAATGAGGAGGGGCTTTGCTGGGGAAGATCTAGGGCTAAGGGGATCCTGGGGGGGGGGCGTAAGGGGGAACCCCAGCCACCCCCTCCCAGGAGATCAGGCTTCTGTTGTCCCTGCCGTCCCACTCCTCAGCCCCTTCGTTGGGACCACTGGTCCCCTTCCCTTGCATGACCTGACCTCACCAAACTTCCTCACTGTGTGACCCCTGACCTCTCACCACTAGGTGCTGTGCCAGCCTCCTGGGCTGTGCCCAAGAAAAAACCTTCCCAGTTGGGTGACCTGGATCCAGTACCTTGACCCCCACCTACCCTCAGTTTCCCTCGCTGACAACAGGATGAGAATGCTCTCTCCCTTCTAGACTGGAAATGAGAGGAGAAAGTAGGCTGATTCCCCAGATCGGCCAAGGCCCAAAGATTAACCCTTCCCACTACTACTACTAGAGAGCTCTGGAGACACAGTGATTATGTGCAAGGTCAGCAATTCAGAACCACCTGCTGCTCGCGCCTCTCTGAGGGAGAAAGATGGAGCTTTCTGCTCCCGTAAGCAGCACACTCTTGCAAACTCACAGGGGCAATTCGACCCTGTCCTGGAGAGTCACTGTGGGGCACTATCCAGTGAGACAACTACTAGGGTTAAGACGATCACTGCGATGCCGTTCTTGTTTAACTGCCCCCAAAGGAGGCCTGGTAGTGCAGTGGATCACTCTCCAGTGTCAGGATCCTGGCTATCTTGTTCCCACCGTGTGCCCATCCCTGTTCCTGCTCTGTGGGGATTGTTGATGTCAGTAAAAGGGCCACCTTCTTCCCATTTTTATGGAGATGAAGTCAATAAAAATACTCCAAACCCACCCACTGCCTTGTGTCAATCCTAACTCCTCACGGACCTGCAGGACCCAATAGCACCGTTCCCTGGGGTTTCCAAGACGACATCCAAGGTCAGCGGTTCGAAACCACCAGCTGCTCCACTGCAGAAAGACAAGGCTGTCTGCTTCCATAAAGACCGACAATCTTCGGAAACCCACACACGGGCAGTTCTACCCAGTCCTGCAGGGTCGCTATGAGTTGGAATCGACTTGAGGGCACTGAGAACATGGTGTCACCATGACCACCACCGTTTCTGAAATACTGTTCTGACCGCCCTTCCCAAATGGATATATTCCAGAGGATATAGCCAAAGCATGCTTGCTGCAAACGACAAGGACCTGAAGCCCACGAGGATGGAGATCAAGGACTATAGCCTTTAGGGTGGACTACAGCCCATTGGTGGAAGAAAAACCCAAATCCTTACAACGGGACCGATAGGTTAACATCCTTGCAGTTGTCAATGATTTTTGTCTTAACTTGGCTCCACAATCGATGTTCATGGAAGCAGCCGTCAGAGATCAAAGGTCACATTGCGTTGGGTAAACCGGCTGCACAAGAGCCCCTTCGAGCATTGAAAAAGCAAGGATGTGGCTTTGAGACGAAGGTGGGCCGGCTCCAGCCACAGTATTCTCCGTTGTATCAGATGCTCGTGAAAGTGAGCGCACACGGAAAGACTGCAGAAGAATAGTGAATTTGAAAGGTGGGGCTGGAGAATATTGAAAGTACCGCGGACAAGCCAATCTGTATCGGGAGAAGTCAGGCCAGAGCGCTCCTTAGAGGCAAGGAGGCGAGACTTCATCTTACATAGCATGGACGTGTGGTCAGGAGAGACCCGTCCCTGGAGAAGCACCTCATGCTCGGTACAGTGGAGGGGCGGGAAAGTGGCTGAACCAATGGGCTTGGGCACAGGCACCACGCTGAGCATGGCGCAGGGCCATGCAGCGGTTCATTCTTTTGCAATGGGTCGGAACCGACTGAATGGCACCTAACAACAACATGGACCTCTCACCGTGCCTGGTAATCTCCTGAAACCCGCTCTCTCTGTGCATCTGACCGGAGAGATTTCAAGCAAGGGGGCTCAGACAGCCCTGTGCTCTCGTGTTTGGCTTATCTCGGCTTCGTCCGTGCCGTGGCACCGAGCAGCAAGCAACTCCTCCTCAGGGCAGTGTGATACGCCACGGGGTCGATGGACCACCTTTTTTTTGCCCACCCACCTGGTAAGGCCGGGTTGTCTAGAGATACAAATCCAGTGGCGCTCATATAAGAGCGAGCTTTATATCAAAAAGTCCTTATGGATCAAAAAAGGCAGCCCAGCCCAGTCCAACTCAAGTCCGTAAGTCGCTCTTCAGAAGCATGTAGCTGTAGGCTGGTGACGGAGGATGGTGAACCAGGAGCAGGACAATCACAGGCCAGTGGGTGCACAGTGGCATGGATCCGAGGTCAGTGGGTGCTAACGGCTCTCAGGGTCGCATCAGGTGGCCCATGTGGGGCCACTCCTGGAGCCAGGCCGACTTCCAGCAAGCAGGGAATTGGAGGGGCAGAGAGACAGGAGTTCCAAGTTTCCCTGGGGTGTGTAGGGAGGCCACATCCCCAAGAAGGCAGCTCCCAGCTGTGACTTGGTGGACAGCCTGGACTCCACCCCTACGCGTTCATATAGGGTCAAGTTGACATAAAATCTAACAGCCAGAGCCCCTGGGGGCTGTTCTCTCCTTTTGGCTCCTGTGAGTAACTTGGCAGCCATGATGAGCATGGCTGTCCACATGCCAGCCTCAGGCCCTGCCTCTAGTCCTTTGGAGAATCAACCCTGGAGCAGAATTGCTGGGCCACTTAGTAGTTCTGTGGAGCTGATAAGGGTATCAGCATCTTTCTGACTGCACCCAGGAATTCTCTAGTGTGTGCCAGTGGGGCTGCTGGTCTTTCCTGAATGTCTTTAATCTGCCATCCACGTTGGAAGGAAGCACTTGCCAATGCCCCCACCCCCATTTTCCAGAAGAGACTAAGGCCCCAAGTGGTGGAGCCACAGCTTGGCTAAGAATCCTGAGCTGTTGTTGGCTGACCAGAATGCCCTGGGGAAGATCAAGATTAGCCCAAGGAGCTGTCACATGGATGTCAGCGTGGGGACAAGAGAGCAGCTTGTACCATCAGTCCCCAGCCTCTACCGTCCTGCCAAGTTCACCCTGGGTCAGGGAGGATTGTCCCAGGTCACCCAGGCTCAGCCACCTGCCATAGACCAGCCCTGGCTCCCCCCCTCCCCCAAGTGCCAGGAGGCTGGAATGCGCGTGCACGCGAGCGTGCGCATGTGTGAGAGCCGTGTTTTCTTTGGACACACTTTGCCATGTCACCCGCAGGCTACAAGCAGGCAGGTTTCTCCAGCTGGGTGCACCAGTGTCCACAGTGACGTACACTCGGGCACATGGTCACGTGCTCGGGGCCACGGCGGGCCATGCGTTCCGATTTCAGCGTCACCCTGGTCATCCCGGACAGGAGGTTCTTCCACCGGGAACTTGCTGTCCTTGTCTGCACAGCCTCCTGGGAGCTGGTGCTCAGACAAATAAGTTGACTTACCTGAGTACACGCCCCACCAGACCTGCACGCAGACCCCTGCTCCCATGCATGCTAGCAACACAGACAAGTCCCAAGACCTCGGGGGCTTCGCGATGCTACCTGGACATGGGGAAGCGTGGTGTACTTACGTCTCCAGGTATGGGGGCAACGGAGGTGTCACTGGTGGACAAATGATCACCCTGCTGGAGGCCCCTAGGAAGAAAGACCTAGCAGTTTGCTCCCGGAAAGGCTCAGCCTTGAACACCCTCCGCCCCCCCTATTGAGCACCCTTCTGCTCTAGCACATCTGGGGTCAACAGGGGTCAGAGTCCACCCAGAGGCAGCCAACCACAAAAGCAGGGAGTGGGGAGTCCCTGCTGCGTGGGACCGATGGTAACAGCCTACACCAAACCAAAGGGTGCTGGCCAAGAAAGGCCTGGAGACCTGCGTCTGAAAGATCCACCCAGAGGTCCCTAGGAAGAGAGGCCTGGCAATCCGCTTCCAGAAGTCCCAACCTCGGCCCCCCACCCACGGTACTCCCCTGACACCCCCAGGCAGAGTCAGCTGGCTGGGACCAGAGTCAGCTGGTTAGACTAGGGGCCAGACCAGGGCGGGCGAGGAGCTGCCGCTGGGGCAGAGGGCACTTGTGCCTGTCAGAGCCCACGTGGTGCCAGCCCTGCACCTGCGAGCCCCTTTTTCACACAGTTGACCGCCATCCTCCTCCGTGGGGCTGGGGAGCTTGCGCGCACGGCGGGGGGTGGGGTGCGCGCGCACGGCGGGGGGCGGGGCCGGACCGGCACACCCATTCCTGCCTGCACACTTCAACGGTTGAGCAACACCCTCCCCGCCCCGCTGTGTCCGACTCGGCCCTCCTCCCCCGCTGAGCTGGGCTGTTTTTCAGCCCTGGGCAACAACAACTCCGCCAAGGAGGGGCCACGATGGTGATTGTTGACTTTCCACGGAGGGGGGTGGCTGTGCTCCTTCGGGGCTGCACGGCAGACCCTGGTTTTTTGTAAGCAGATTGGCTGCCAGGCCTTGCTTCCTGACACGCCTCTGGGTGGACGCGAACCTGACATCTTGGAGCACCGTGAGGTGGAACTTACAGTTTGCACCTCCTCCAGAAGGAAGGATGGGGTGGGTGGGGATTCCCTTTCATCCCCTAGGCTACCAGGGATCCACTTTCTGTCGTCAAGGAGTTGTGGTCATAGTGAGACATTCCTTTTTGTGTCTGGCTTCTTTCTTGGAGCAGATGGGATCCCCGGCTCGCCCAAGGGGGAGCGTGGGTCAGCATCGAAGCTGAGCTGGCAGCGTCCGCCCTGTGTCTGTGTCCCCACTGCCTGTGCCTGGGACACCCTACAGTATACTAGCCCCTGCTCTGTGTGTGTGTGTGCGCATACATGGACACACACAACATTCACATCGAGCACCAGCTGCTGGCTTTGCACACACGCACCAGGCACCGACCTCTGTCCCCTCTCACCTCCAGCTTGAGTACAGCCTGTCCGCCTCGGTTTATGACACCCCCACACCCATGCATCTCTCTGTTCTCAGCGCAGATGGCGCTTCCTCCGGGCAGCCCTCCAGACAGAACCCCTGAAGCACCGAGGGTGGAGCTCTGCCCAGCGCCCCTCCCTGGCACCGTCCCCACTTTGTAATTACACATGTCACCCCGTCATTATCTGCTTCTGTGTCTGACTTCGGTTGGTATTAGGCTGCCTACTGCCAGGCTGGTGGGGAGGGGGTGGGGGAAGGGCGGAGGGGGTGGTTGTGGAGTGTCATGGAGTTTATTTCCACTCACAGTGACCCCGTGGGGCGGGGTGCAGCTGCCCCGTTGTTTTGCACCTCTTCTTGTTTGAGCCGAGCAGACCCATTGTCTATGTAATCGCCTGCTCTTCACCATGCAACCTGGTGTTCAGCCCACAGCAGACTCCAGGGCGTTTGCTGCTCCCCCTCCCTCTTCCATTCCTGCCCCTGAGCCTTCTCCCTGGAAACCCTGCCCTTCTGAGCCCTGCTGCTACTGGCAAGCTCAGCAGTTCGAAACCACCAGCCGCTCCTTGGGAGAAAGAGGAGGCTTTCTGCTCCCATAAAGAGCTACAGTCTCGGAAACCCACGGGTACAGTTCTACTCTGTCCTATAGGGTCACTAAGAATCGGAACAGCCTCGGTGGCAGTGGGCCTGGTTTTAATGACCAGTTGGACCAGCGTGTCTGCCTCCCTGCTCATAAGGTCTCCGAGGTCTTCCATCGTTAATGGAAGCAGATCGCCTGGGAGCCGCTGGGTGTATCTGAATTGCCCATCTTGCTCAACTCGCAGGCCACCAGTGTCCCTTGGGAGGGCGGGGAGGGCCTGCTCCATCACTGCCAGCTCAGGCCTGGAATACAGAGGTTGACAGACGTGAGCCTGAGTCCCGTACCGCCCAGCCAGGGACTGGCCCATCGCTGACCTTCTATGTCCCGGCTCCAGGACAGACTGTTTTGTCCTTACAGGACACAAGCTGACCTGCCAGGCCTGGGTCCTGGCCAGGTACAGTGGCCCCGCCCAGCTCAGGGAGCCTGGAGTCCGGCCCGGCACCGCTGGGCCACCCTGTGGAGGCAGCAGGCCCTGTGACCTTTGGCTCCTACTTTCTTCTCTGTCCGTGGCAGATAATCATCGCTCACCCATCGGGCTGCTGGGAGCGTGGGGTCAGGTGAAGTATCTGTAGCACTTGAAAGGCAGTGGCCAGCTTTCAGGAGGAGCTGCTCTTGTGTGAGGCCGTAGGCGGCTCAATTGCCCATCCGATTCTTTCTGACCTGCACGTGGACCTGTTTACCTGTGGCTGTGAACTTGGCTCTTCAAAGCTGCAGGCCAGCGGGGACACGGGCACTGGCCCGGCCACCCGAGGGCCCAGCCAGACGCGTGCATGCGTGGTGGCCGCTACTGGAATTCCTAGCGCTGAGATGCCCTGCCCACCTGGGGCTCAAGATTCTACCTAGAACCTTCCCACCTGCACCCCAATGTGTGGGGGAGTCGGAGCCAAGGCTCACTCTACTGAATCAGAGCCTCAATTCAGAACACCTGGTTTGCAAAAGACTATGGACTCTGGGCGGCAGTGAAGCCTCAAATCCATTTGCAGGATCCCCTCCACCGAGATTAAGCCCCATTGAATGTTTTCTGCTCACTCACCAAGGATGCAGTTAACCTTGTCTGGGTGTGTCCTTGATGGCGGTCCCCATACTGGGGACAATTCACAGGGTCCTATAGTCACGTCGGGCCCTGTCACTCGTGCCCTGACTGCCTTGGTCACAAGGACCCTGGACCAATCTTGGACGCTCTTCTATCTGACAATGTGCACGTCCCAATCACGGGCTGTTCCTGCTTCTGCAGTCCCACCTGTCACTGTGATGTGCTCACCCGCCACCCATCCTGAATTTGTGACAGTTCCTTTGTTCCATGCCCGATTTATCTAGCGCCCCGACCTTGAATCCTCGGGCGCCATGATGACCTTTTGCTCACGGCCTCGCTCATCCCCTTGAAGTGTCTGTTGTCTTAAGTCTCTTAAGACTCAGTACGTGTTCTCCTCAACTCATCTTTGAGATGGGGCGCTCTTTGGCACCCTAAAACACCACACACAGCTCTGTCTGACATGGAGAAGAAGCTGGCCCTTTGTGTCTTCACTCCTGAGGGCAGGGCCTTGGGGGAAAAAAACCCCTGGGGTGGTTCTACCCTGTCCGGGATGGTCACCATGACTCAGAATCCCCTGGGCTGGGAGTGGGTAGGGAATAACCCGGGAAGCACAAATAAGTAAATGTCCAAGGTCTGCTTCAGACAGGTCCCGGCCTCAGACGCCCGTGGGGCAGTTCTGCTGGGCACACAGGAGCCAGGACCCACAGGGCTGCATGCAGGGAATACCAGCCCCAAGGTGGAACCTAAGGAGAAGCAGTGGGTAGCACAAGTCAGTCCCCAGCTCTGAGGCCTGCCTATTACTGCGATGGGCCACACATTCACATGCATGTATGTACAGCCCATGCCCCAGATATATAGACCTGTAAGGCCAATCAGACACACAGACACACACAGCCACCGTCCTGCTGCTGTTGCTGTGAGGTGCCATCGAGTTGCTTCCAACCCCCAGCCACCCCCTGCACAACAGAACGGGACACTGCACGGCCCTGCGCCATCCTCATCACGGCCCATGGAAGGCCTTCCTCTTGTTCACTGCCTCTTCCACTCGACCAACCACGATGTCTTTCTCCGGGGGTTGGTCTCTCCTGACAGCATGTCCAAAGTATGTGAGGCAAAGTCTTGTCACCCCTGCCTCTAAGGAGCCCTCTGGCCTTCCCTCTTCCAAGACAGATCGGTCTGTCCTTTCAGCAGTCCGTGGGACTTTCAGTGGTCCTCCCCGGCGCCATAAGTCACACGCACCTATTCTTCCGTGTTCTTCCCGAGTCGGTGTCCACAGGAGCCACGTGCATATACTTCTGTGCACCGTGATGCTGTACCCATAAAGAGGCACAAGCCCCCTAATAAGATGATTAAAAATAAACACTGGATGCTGAGGGGAAATATGAGCAGCTGATACCAAGGGCTCAAGTAGAAAGCAAATGTTTTGAGAATGATGATGGCAACAAATGTACAAATGTGCTTGACACAACAGATGGATTGTGATGAGATGTATGAGCCCCCAATAAAGTGATTAAATAAAAATAGAGAGGAAAAAAGACACAAGCACTCCTACGTGCATACACTAAGTACACTAGAGGGAGAACCCAGGCCCACAGGTGACTGGCACAGCTGCATGCTCTTGTGGGCAAGCGTACACACGGATGTCCTGGTCACACTTCCCCTCTCGCCCTCCCAATGTCTGCACAGGCCTGACACACAGTAGGGCTCCACGACATAAAAGCACAAACAGCTCCAGTCATCTTACAGGGGGCGGTGTCTGTGCTCAATCGCACCCACCCCACACAACTCCCAAACAAAGGCCCCCACCCATAGCCAAGCATGCCCTCCACGGGGGCAGCGGGTGATGCACCGGGCTGCTCAATTAAAGGCTGCAGTTCAAGTCTAGCCAGAAGAACCTGGAAAACAAGGCCTTGCTTCTGAAACATCAGCCCTTGAAAAGCCCTGGAGCCTAGTTTTATTTTGACCCAAGGCGTGGGGGGTGGAGTGGGGGTGCAGTGGGACGCTGGTGGTCCATGTAGGAGACCAGGGTTCTCTGCCTCTGGCCCTCAGCACAGCCCCCCCACCCCACCCCCCAGTGAAAGAAAGCCGGATGCTGATGCTAAACAGGTTTTAGGGGAGCTTCCAGGCTAACAGACTAGGAAGAAAGGGCTGGTGACCAACTTCCAAATGGCCAGGCCCATGCAGAGCCCAGTCCTCCTGGTGAACACACACAGGCTTCAGAAAGACCGTGACTTAATTTCCAGCCCCTCCGGACAGCAGTCCTGCAGCTCAGGGGTAAGGAGAGGGACAGAGAGGTCAGCTAGGAGCAGCTTAATCAGTGGAAACCCACCGTCTGGGAACAGTGTCCACCCCACCCCTTGCCTGAGCAAGGAGGGGCCTCAAAGACCCTTAGGAGGACTCCCCCTCTTCCCCACACCCCACCAGTATAGAGACGTAAGCTACATGGTAACATCATTTCCAGGGACAGGCAGCCCATGACACCTCACCCCTCCCCGCCCCCACAGGACGGGACTGAGGATTTGCAGGGCCAGACCCCACATCTGGAGGAGGGGCAGGGTGTTTCCTCGCCTCACCCCTCCCTGCATTGTTCCAAACCTTTTTCCCGCCCGCCCCACCCCCACTCCCGGAAGCCTGGGGCTCCCAGGCCCTAGGTCTGGGGCAGCAGGAGGTGAGGGGCGTCCCAGGACTCAGCCGACGACTCCCGGGTGCACACACGGGCGGGGTGCACCCCGCGCGTCAGCTCACCCTCGTGGGAGCGTAAGGCCGCAAACCCTGCACACGCACGCCTTGGCACGTGGGCAGCAGCGTTTGCAGCAGGCGCTCCGTAAACATCTGGAGCCGCGCAAGGCGGGGCCACGGATGCCCATCTGGTCTTTGCCGCGTTCTAGCGCAGGGGGCGCAGACCAGGTGCCTCAGTTTCCATCTCCATAAAAGGAAAAGTCTGAGCGCTCTCCCACGTGGCTAGGGGAAGTCCGACACGGCAGAAAACGCTCCGCCAAGCGCCGCCTGCAGAGCCACGATTACGCGTTCCCGGCACCCCACCCTCTCTCCAGACACTCTGGGGGTGGAGAGGGGCGCTGACCCGGGCCCCAGACGCCCTCCCTCCCGGCCCCCCCAGCAGGCAGGAGCCCCGGTTTCCTCATTCCTTAAATTGGATAATTGGAGACAGAGGCTGGGGTGCCAGAGACACAGAAGTCCCCGAGTGGGCGGAACGCGAGGTCCTGGCCTCGGTTTCCCCACACCTTGGCCAGCGCCCCTCCGGCGGGCGCGTTCCGAACGCGCAGCCCGTGTGCCGCGGACCCCAGCGCCTGCCGCCGGCCCCTCCCGTGCGCGGCGGTGCCAGTCTCCCCCTGGGGCCCTCCAGGCGCGGTGTCTGCGGCCGCCCCCTGGGGGTGCGCGCCGGCGGCGGCTCCCTTCCCGCGGCTGCTGGCGCGGGCGGCTGGCGAGGGCGGGGCGTCGGCACAGACCCGGCTTTTGTGAGCGGCGCCTCCCCGGGCGGCCTGGCGCGCAGGGCTGGGCGCCGCGCCAGCGCCCGGAATAGCCTCCTGCCCGCCGCCCGCCCCGTGCCCGGGAGCCTCCGACCTGCCTGGTCTGCGAGGCGGGGGGGTGGGGGGGCAGGGGCGTGCAGAGCTGGGTGCGTGCAGGGCGGCACGGGGCTGCGCTGCCATCCTCGGCCTGCGCGCAAAGCCTACTGTGTGCAGCCCCTGTCTGTATGCAAACACCCACTGTGTACAGGCCCCCACCTGCATGCAAAGCCTATAGCGTGCACCCCCCCTGCACGCCTGCCACGCACACACAGATGCAACACCTACTGTGTGCAGGTCCTCACCAGCATACTAACACCCACAGGAAGCAGACGGCCTCAGGCACACAATCCCCACTGTGGGCAATCGCAGATGCACTCACCAACCCCTACTGTGTGCCAGGGCAGAGAGAGGACTCTCAAGGCTCCACTATGGGTGGCTTTCTGTACCGTCTGTCCCCGGTGAGTACAGTAACCCGTGCAGAGACACCTGGGTCCCACATGCACTTTTGGACGCTGGCGTGCGTGGCACACGGCCAGCTGGATAGCGCACTTTCTGATCCAAGTGCCCGCGGTGCCCATCGGCCCACAAATGCCCACCAATCCTTCAAACCCCAGCTGTGGGCAGAGAACCACTGTGTGCAGGGGCCTGGTACAAGCTCTGGCAGGGCTACCCTGCAGGGGTAGCACAAGGGTAATGAGCTGGGGGGTGTTGGGGGGGCGGTGCGCGCCCCCTCAGTTCAAGATGAATAGAGGTTGATAGCCAGGACGTGTCAGCAGAAACGCCTTCCCCCTCGGGTCCGGAGGCCTCCTTCAGACGCCGTTTACCGGTATATTTGTGGCGCCTCAGAAGGTCATTCCGCGCCTGGTCTGGCATGCCCTCAGGCAAGCGCTCCCCTGTGCTGTGCCCCCTCCCCCGCCCCTCGCCGCCGAGTCTGCGCGCCGGAGGGCGGACAGGGTTAATAGAAACTGCTAAAAAAAAAAAAAAACTGCTCAGTGGCGCCCCACCCCTCCCCCACCCACCTTGAGGCGACACTCAAGGGCCCTGCTTTAGAGATAGCAGGGGGCTTTAGACAGATGGCGGGACAATGGGAACGAAGATAATGGGACTGCCACAAGAAGTTTTCCAAACCCTCCTTACTACAGGGTTTCTAGGGGTGCCTGCAGGTTTGGGTGCGGACATCCGGCAGGATACGCACCAGTACAGAGTCTGGTCCAAATAGGGAGCCATATGCAACTCCCCCACTAGGTCCCTGGGCGTGCCTCGGTTTACCCCACTGAATCTTGACCTTGAAAAGTTCTGAAGTGTGGGAAAAAGGAGGTGGCAAGCCCCCCTGCACCGTGCAAATCTGGGCGGAGCCTTCTGGCAATGGGTGGGGGCGGGGCGGGACTTCCTGGGTCCTTCCTAAGGTTAAGAGGGGGAAGGGCAGGCGAGGGCAGGCGGGTGTGGCCGGCAGGGCGCCAGCTGGTAGCTTCCCTGAAACCGGGCACTGCAGCTGGGAGAGGTTCCCTGCCCCACCTGGCCCTGGGCACTCTCGGCAGGTGGGCGGGGCAGGCACCCAACTGCACAGGCCTGCCCAGGATCTGCGTGCAAGTGTGTGTGCATGCCAGGCTGACTCTGCACCCGGAACAAGGCCCCGTGTGCACCGTGACACGCAACCCCCAGCCTGTCTGTGGTACCTCAGGAAGATGATGAGAAAATGGAGCCCAAAAGGGGAGGAGATTTCCCCCACCACCACCCACCCCTCAGAAGGACAGAGTTCCTTCTGCTTGCTTTGCGGTGTGCCTGCAGCTCGGGGCGCCTGGTTGGTATTTAGGACATGTTTGTCAAATGAATAAATGATCGTGGAAGCGGACACTTCTTTCCCCGAGCGAGCATTCATTGAGCATCTGTGTGCACCAGACTCCTGCGTGGTCTCTGCTCTCCTGGGCCCACATTCTGCATGGGGACCCAGCTGCTGCACCCCTGTGCTCTGCGGGATTTTCGGTAGCTGCATTTTCCAGGAGATAGCCAGTCCTATCTTCTGAGGCTCCAACTGTCAATCTCCTGACCCCGGTGTGGCTGACCACAGGCACCCCATGCACCCCCCAGGGAACCCACAAGCTGCAAATAAAGACTCACGCCTGCACACACCTGGTGGTTGGAACACCTGTTAGTTGTTGTTTGCTGCTAGGTACCCTGAGTCGGTGCCTGCTCATCTCGACTCTGTGGACCACAGAAGGGAACCCTGCCTGGTGTTGTGCCGCCCTCGCGAACTTTGCTGTGTGGGAGTCCACGGTTGCAGCCACGGTGCCCATGCTCCCATCCTACCAAGCATGGTGTCCGTCTTCTCCAGGGGCTGGCCTCTCCTGGCATGTCCAGAGCACGTGAGATGAAGTCTCACCATTCTTGCCTCCAGAGGAGCACTCTGGCTGGACTTCTCCCAAGACGGACTTGTTTGCTCTTTGGGTGTCCAAGGCGCTTTCTGGATATTCTTTGTCAGCACCAAGATTCAAATGCATCCGTGGTTCTGTGGTCTTCCTGAGCCCTCTGGAATTCATCAACATGCAGAGAGCCCGTTGGGCACCAGGAGGGAGGCCGGGAATTTCTACCGTGTTAGTTTCTCATAGAATTTGGCCCCGTCGTCTGCATAAAACACTCTATATTGTGTAGCCAAGCTGGGCTGGCTGGGTGGGAACCAGCTGGTCAGAACCAGGCGCAGGGCCAAGGGCATGAGGTCAGCGCTGTTCAGGCTGAGAGCATGGAAAAGTGCCCTTCTATCTTACGGTGAGGAGGGGGAGGGGGCACTGAGGCCCGTGGCAGGGAGGGTCTTCCTGTGAAGGGAGGAGCGAAGGAAGGGTGAGAGCAGCAGACCTCCTGAGTATCCCAGCCCAACCCCAATCAGGAGGTTCCCATGGCCAGCCCAGGGTGGGGGCAGGAAGGTGGGGACCCCACCGTGGGGAGGAAGTGGAACAGGCAGGGTGGGGCCCCAGGAGGAGTGGGCAGCCTATGTGAGTCCAGGAGACAGGAGACAGACTCCGCCAGACCAGACGCTTGCTCAGGCTGCTGCTGACAGTGACCCAGCTGCAGGACAGACACTCTGGCCCGGCCCTTCCCTGCTCAGGACCTCCCACAGCCTCCAGTGGCCCTTACTCTTAGGAACAGCTAGTGCGTGTGTTGCTGTGTGTATGTGTAGGCGTATGCATAGGAGAGCATCCAATTATACTTGTGTGTTGGGTGTACACCATGTATGTGCACATGGGTATTTGGTGTGTATGTGTGTTCACCTGAGTCCTTTTGTTTCTTCCTCTGAGCTTTTTATTGCAGTCTTTATCTTGTGATTGTGGCCCGGGTGAAGCCTGCTTCAATTCACATTAGCTCCCCAGGCAGCGAGCCATACAATCTGTAGAACCCTCCACCACCAAGGGCACGGCTCACTTCCTCCTGGACCCACTTCTCTTCCTCCTTTCTGCCCTCTCCTGCCCTCGGGGCTCTGCTTCTGGGCAAGTGCTGCCGGTCTGCTCTCAGGAGGCTGAGTGTTCTGGGAAATACAGTCCTCACTGTTCGGACGGGGATGGGCCATGAACTGTCAGGAGCTCTGAGAACGAGGAGGCTGTCCGGTGCAGATTCACAGTCTTGGGAAGGCTGTCCACGCTGGCTCTGGTGGCCTTGTGGCTATCAGCTGAGCTGTGATCCGGAAGTTTGCCAATTCGAAACCACCAGCAGCTCTTCAAGAGACAGGCGGGCCTTTCCACACCTGTAAAAATTTCAGTCTTGGAAACCCGCAGGGGCAGTTCTACCCTGTCCTATAGGGTCCCTATGAGTCAGTATTGACTCGATGGCAATGAGATTTTTGAATTTATAAGAGGTTTGGTGACATAGGGAGCTGCACATTGAACTGCTAATCGTAAGTCAGTGGTTTGAGGCCACCCACTGAAGTTTTGGAAACCCACAGAGGCAGATCTACCCTGTCCTAATGGGTGATAGGGGTCGGAATCAACTCGGTGGTAGTGAGTTGGTAGTTAGCCAGAAGATCGACAACTCAAAAGACACCAGCCACTTTGAGAGAGACAACTGAGGCCCGCCTTTCCTAAAGAGCTGGAACCCTGAGAGCAGTTCTCTGTCCAGTAGGGTGGCTAGGAGATGAGTGGACAACAGTGGGCTTGAACTTTCTTGGTGGTGGTCAGCCCTGGCTGTTTACCTGTTCCTTCTGTAGGAGGTATGGGTGTTCCCAGTTTGGGATTTTTGGAAGACCGCTTAGAGCGACATTCAACTCCGGGCCACTGGTCGGGTTGCTGGGGCCACTATGTTGAAAATACCTTACCCTCATTAATTCATTATTCCTCCTCCCCGCATGAGCTGAGTACTATAATTAGAACCTCTCTCTGTAAAGAGAGCCCTAGCCCTCACCGCACCCATCGCACCCGCTGCCCCCAGGACCCACGCACACACCCAGCAGTCTCCCCACCACCCCACACTCCCCCACCCCGTCCCCGCGCTGCAGACACTGGGCTGTGTGCACCCGCCTAGCTGGCCCTGGCAGTAATTAGCTTCCAGACGGCTGCTGCGAGACGGTGAACAGGCACGGAGTCATCGCCGGGCCCCACGCCCACGGCCGGGCAGCCCGGACGCCGGGACGTTCCAGCCCAGACAGGGCCTGGAGCTCGGGCCCAGGGTGTCTGTCCCCTTCCTGAGCCAGGGGCGTGCACGCGCTGCGTGCCCTCCACGCGTGGAGCCGTGCCCATCAACGTGTGCACGCCGCCGACACACAGCAGGGCTGCACGTTTACGCACGCACGCACGGGGCAGGCCGGCGCCTACGTGCACGCACGGTGCAAGCGGGTCCGTGGCGCTGCGCGGGTGGGTGCACGACAGCACGCACGCGCACAGGCGGCTCGGTGCGCGAGGGGCGGGGAGACGCGTGGGAAGGCTTGCGCGCGCCCAGGCCCCGCCCTCGCCCCGCCCCCGGCGCCGGCCCCGGAAGTCCCACGGCGGCGGGCGCTCGCGTCACGGGTTTCCAGCGGGGGCCGCGTGCGCGCGGGGGCTGGGATTCCCTGGCGCAGGGACACCCGTGACGGCTGCGCCGGGAGGGAGGGAAGCCGCACGGGGGCCGAGGGAATGACATCAGCCCATTACGTCTGTGGAGCTGCCTGGGTGGTGCTGGGCCGCGGGGACCCCCCCCAAAAAAAACAAAAAACGAAAGTGACCTGGGTGACACTATGATGAGATTAGCTGGACACCCAGGTCACAGAGGCGCAAACAGCTGCTGGGCACTGCCAGCCTGCGAGGGCTCCTGTGACACCAGCACATGGTGGGCGCACAGACCACCCCAGGGTGCCGAGGGTCCCCCAGACTAGAGTGAGGGGCCGGGGCTGGACGCTCCATTAGCCCAGCGGCCCCGGGGTCCAGGCCTCCTCCACGCGGTGTCCTTTGCAACACGCAGGCACATCACAGAGCCATTTCACTGCTGAGCAAACTGAGGCCTTGCATGCCCTGATGTCTGCCCCCTGCCCAGCCCGCCCCGGGCACATCGGGGGTGCATGGACCTCATCTCAGAATCCAAGAGGGCCCCCAGCCTAGACTGAGGGGTCCAGGGATGACCACTCCAATTCCCGGCCGCCCCTGGGCTCTAGCTCCCTGCCCACTGTCTCAGAGCTCATTCTCTCTCCCCAGTAAGCAGGCCAATGAGGGTGTGTGGCTGTCCACCAGACCTGGCCACAGGCGGTGCCCGCAGAGCCAGGGCGACCCGGGCTCCCCTGCCGGGCGTGCCCCTCCCTCCTTTGTGCTGCCGCCAAGGCGAAAGGGCTCTAAACATAGCCAGGGAGGAGACAGGGCTATCTTTAACCTCCTAGGCTTGGTCAGCAGTCCTAGGGCCAGGGTTGTGGGGGTGGGGCCCAGGGGACACCCTGCCCCCGTTTCCAGGCCCCCCACATCTCCTTGGGTGTCCACATCACCTCACATCCCCACTAGGGTCCGCCAGGCAGCCCTTCTGTTCGGGGTCACCCTTCCATGGTATTTTTTGTGTGTGGGAGAAAGGGCCTGGGTGGGCATTTGGAAGAGTGCCCCAGCCCCACTCCCTTCCCTTTAGCCCGCCTCCCCCCTGGTTCCACTTCTGGCCCAGGCCTTTTGTTGGGCTGGGAGGTGATTCCTATTTTGGGAAGGTGCTGGAATAATTTCCCTGGCTATTTTTAGCAGGCTTTGAGTTGGGGATTCCTCCACCCTCCCTGGCGGCTGCCGGCTCCTAGCCTGGTCCCCCACCTTCTCCACTCTGACCGGTTAGCCTGCCTTGCTCCCCAAGGCATCTGGGGACACCCAGTCCCTGGGGCAGGGGGTGGGAGACTCCCCTGGCTGGCACCCACCATGTGGGGGAGACTTTTTCCCCCCTCCTCGTGGCCTGCTGGGGGAAGGGCCAGTCGAGGGCGTGCCGCATTCTAGATGAGACAGACCTTGGGGCCTCCAGGAATCTATGACACCCTGGCATTTGAATTCCACCTGCGGGCGGGGGTTCCCCAGGTCCTGCCACCTCTCACCTCCTTTCTGGGTTGTGGGGAACCGACTCTGGATGCTGCTGCGTGGTAGACTAAGGCACAGCCAGGGCGTCAGAGGGGGGAGTTCTGTCTCAGGCTCCTCCGGCCCCTGGGGTGGGGGTGGGGCTCATCCCTAACCTCAGTCTCACCTATCCAGCGGACCGAATGGAGGGAGAAGGCCCTCCAGAAGACAGCCCCCAGACCCCAATGGGGCAAATCTGCGGGATCACATGCGGTCCCTGTGAGCTGGACCCACGCCAACCCTGGGCAGTTACTGTGCCCCTCCGGGACACTTGGGACACGGGGGTCCCTGTGAAGATGGAGTGGGGATGCTTCCCGTCCTGGGACAGACCTGAGCCCATCAGACACCCCAGGGCTGGATGTCACTTGTCTGGCCCAGGGTCTCATGATGGGTGACACACGGGTCTGCTGACACGGCATATGGCTGACTTGTCTCGGGCCCGCATGCAGCCGGCCTTCATCAGCAGGCATTTGCTGCAGCCGTGATGGTGATGACTGTTCGTGGCTCAGGCTTAGTGGGCCAGCCGCACGTGGCTGATGTGTAGGTGCAGGGGAAACTCTTGCCACTGAAAGTGTCCCGCCCACTTCTAGAGGCCCTGCTGCCCGTGGCCGGTGGCCGTGGCATCTTCGGAACCAGCATCTTCCAGATTCTCTCTCTTCTCCCGCTCCGTCTCCATGTTGTTGAGTTGGTTCCAACTCTAGTAAATGTGTCCCCATTGCACCGAAAGACCCTCAATCGCCCTGTCCATTGAGTCCATTCTGACCCACACGGCCCCACAGGACAGGGTAGAACTGCCCCTTGGGGGATTCTGAGACTGGAGCTCTTTACTGGAGTAGAGTGGTTTCACCCCGGGCAGCTTTGCCCTGTCCTCTAGGTCACTGTGAGTCAGCAGCCATGAGTTTGGGTTGTGGGGGTGTTGGAAGGAGCCCTGGTGGCCTGAGGTCGGCAGCTCGAATCCACCAGCTGTTCCCAGAGGCACTTCGTGGCTTCTCTTCTTTTGCAGTGCTTTCAACTTCAGATGCAAAAGCATGGGCGCCAGCCTGCCCCTTAGCTCAGCCTGCCCCCTTCGAACGGAGGCCCGCCAAGACTGCGTGTGTGCTTATGTGTGTGTGTATGTAGTGTGGTGTGTGTGGATGTGGTGTCTATATGTGTAGTGTGTATGTGGTGTATATATGGGTGTGTGTAGTGTGGTGTGTGTATGTAGTATATGTGTGTGGTGTATGTGTGGATGTGGTGTGTCTAGTGTATATATGTGTGTGGTTGTGTGTGTAGTGTGGTATGCTTGTGTTTGTGGTGTGCATGTGTGTAGTATCTATATATGTGTGTGTAGTGTGGTGTGCATGTGTATGTGTATGTGTGTGGTGTGGGTATGTATGTGTATATGTGTGGGGATGTATATGTAGTGTGGTGTGTGTATATGTATGTGTGTATGTGGTGTATATATGTGTGTGTGTGGTGTAGATGTGTGTGGTGCGTGTGTGTGGTATAGACGTGTGTGTGGTGTATGTGTGTGTGTGGGTGCGTGTGTGGTGTATGTGTGTGGTGTAGATGTGTGTGTGTGGTGTATGTGTGGGTGCGTGTGTGGTGTAGATGTGTGTGTGGTGCCTGTGTGGGTGTAGATGTGTGTGTGGTGCCTGTGTGTGGTGTAGATGTGTGTGTAGGTGCGTGTGTGGTGCGGGAGAAGCAGCAGGCTGCGGGGGACTGTAGGCAAATGTGCAGACTCTCATTTCCGCCAAGCCCAGCGCCTGCGGTGGCTGCAGGGCAGCCGTGGCTGCCCAGTGACCGGTCCGTCAGGGAAGCTTGAATTTCGTGGGAGGGACAACTCTTCGCTTTGAAGCCGTGGTACATGTGAAACCCAGGCTGGTCTTAGGAAAAGTGGGGCGGGTGGGGGGTGATGTGACAATGAACTGGCTGAAAGCAGCTGAGGCCTCCCTGGAACCTCAGGCCAAGCAGGGTCCCCTGGTACCCAGACCCCTCTAGTGGGGTCCCCGAGTGCTGCCCCTCCAGCAGGGTCCCTAAGCCCCTAAACCTCCTAGGCCCCTCGCACAGGGTCCTCCGGTCCCCCAGGCCCTGCAGTGGGTCAAAGGGCAGGAAGCAGGAACAAGGATGTTGGTGGAGCTTTCTTCTGAGAAGAGATGGGTTCAGGGCCCAGAGGCTGCTGATTCAAAGAAAAGCAGAGCTGCCACCCCCTGAACACCTCCACACCCCCACCCGAAGCAGTCTTGGAGGCAGGAGCCCAGCTTCGAGGAAATGAGGTAGCCGGAAGCCCACAGGAAGTGCGGGCAGCCCAGGTGGGGGGTGGGCTGACCAGCAAGGAGCCTGGCCTTGTCTTCCGGGGGTGGGGGTGGGGGTGGGGGGGAGGCGTGTGGGACCTGAGGTCTGGGGAGGGGCATCTTGAATCTTGAGGGCTCTGCCATCCTCATTAGAGCGGGTTTGCTGATCTAGAAAGTAGGTGACCAGATTTTAACATTGATAAAGCGGGACACCAGCGGGACACCATTGATAAAACTCACATCCTGGCGAAATATCACATGGCAGCCGAAAACCTTCTACCCTAGCTTGTCATGCATCCTTTCCAAAAATCGGGACTTTTTAAAAACGCCGCGGGATGCAGGACAAATTGTTAAAAATTGGGACTGTCCCGCCAAAAGCGGGACGTCTGGTCCCCAAAGCTTCCCTCCTCCCCCCCCACCCCCCCGCCCCAGCCCCTGCAGGCCAGGACTCCTTCTCAGCACAGAGCTTAGCCCCGTGCAGGGGCCTGCGAAACGATGAACTCGCCAGGCTGCTAACCGAAGACTGGGCAGTTCGTGTCCATCCAGACACCCTCGGAAGAAAGACCTGGTGACAACTTCTGGAAACTCAACACGGTTTCCAGGACGCCCAGGGGCCTCAACCCAGCTGGCTACACAGGGCAGCGGTGGGTCAGAAGTGGGTTGGGGTGGTGTGGGGAAGGGGGCGGAGAGAGCAGCCTGCCCAACTTTCCAGGTCTGTCCACAGAACCGGGCAGGGGGCGGGGAGGAGGCTACAGAAAGCTGGAGGAGAGTCAGGGTGTAAAGGGAGCTGGTTTTTTCCAGGATGTGTTTTTGTGTCTGCCGCCTTCTCCAGGAAGCCTCCCCAGACCCGCCCGCCCTCCCTCCCGCCATCCCCATCCGGGCAGTATTGGCTTGTTCCCTACCACACGCACATGCTGGGTTTCAACGGCTGACTGCTTCACCCCAGGAGGTTGTCCGCCCGCCCGCCCGCCCAGGAGGCTAGACAGTGGGCGGACAGCAGCCCTCCAGCCCTTGTCTGGCCGAAAGAGTGGTGCTTTCCGGACACACCAAGAGAAGAGAGGCCGGTTTGTGTGCCCTGCCCAGCATCTTGTGGAGGCCTGCCCGGCTTGGCCAGGTTGCCCCCAAACTCAAGGACCCCCCACCCCTGTGCTACCCTGATACGGCCCCCACCCGGGCCACCGGGACCCTGGGAGTCTCCTTGGCTGATCTTCACACAGGAGTCATCAGGCCTTTCTTCCTGGTCCGTCCCTGTCGGCAAGCTTGGTGGATGATGACTGACTTCCCGGCAGCACGCACCTCTCCAGAGGCAAGAGGCTGGCTGCATAGTTGGTGCCCGGGGTGGGAATCGAACCTGGGTCTCCTGCGAGGTGAGGAGTCTAGCAGGGAGCCAGCCCCACCCCCATTTTATGAATCCTATGAGTCCCGGTTGACGTCAGAGGGACGGAGGCTCATGGCGGAGAATGCCGGAGAGGTGCTTGCTTCCGTTTTTTAGGGACCCGCCGAGGGGTGAAGTGTATGGACGCTAATCACCCGTGGGTCACCTGGAGAAGGCGGGGAGCCCCCCCCCCCCGAACACTTCACGGTGCTCCTGCAGAACTTGTCCACGGATCAGGAGGTAGTGTGTGGACAGAACAGGGAAATGCCGCGTGGTTTTGAAACCAGGAAAGGTGAGCGGCAGCGTTCTACCCTCCCACCACGCGTGTTCACTCTGCGTGCGGAGCGAATCGTCAGAAAGCCTGGATTGTATTGAAAGGTGCGGCGTCGGGATGGGGGGGGGACAGATGACCCCCCTTGCCGGCTGAAAGCGAGGAGGACTTGAAGCCCTTGCTGATGGAGAGCGAGGGCCGCAGCCTTCAGGGTGGATGACTCCTTGGTGTAAGGAAGACGCAGACCCTACAACCGGGCCAGTAGGTGACATCAGGAGAGATGGAGAGCAGGTTGACGTGGTCACAAACTTCAACCTGCTCGGCTCCACAAGCAGTGCTCACGGACCAGCGGTCAAGAGGCGAGGGGACAGCTTGCATTAGGTGCGTCTGCTGCACAAGAGCTCTTGGGCACCCTGAAAAACAAGGGTGCTGCTTTGAGGGCTGCGGTGGCCCTAAGCCGGGCCGTGTCCTTCCCCATGACCTCCTGTGCGTGTGGACGCTGGACCCTGAATGAGGCATCGGTGCATCTGGATCGTGGTGCTGGAGAAGGACCCTGAAATCCCCGTGGACGGCCGGAAGAAGAAATAACTCTGTCTTCGAAGCAGTCCCGCCAGAGGCCCTGGGGAGGCAAGGACAGCGAGGCTTCTTCTCACGGATATGGAGGAGTTGTCGCGAGAGAGGAGGACAGCGTGCTGGACTGGACGGCGCCTACAACCACAAGCAACAGCCCCAGGGAGTGGGCGCTGACTCTATGGCAGTGAGTGAGCCCGTGAGCCCGGGCAGTGCCTGGCCAGACTCAACTCCCAGCGCCCCCTTGAGTGGGGGAGCAGAACTGTACCCACAGGGCTGGCTTTGGGGTAGACCATGGCCAGGCCTGGCTCCCAGGCAGCACCCCAAGTGGGCTCAAGCCTCCAGTTTTCCGGTCAGCCGCGGGGTGTAGTCGCTGTTTCAGCAGAAGCCAATCCTGACTCTCGGCGACCCTGCAGAGGGCTTCCCAGGCTCCGAGTCTCTCTGGGGAGCAGACAGCCCTATCTTTCTCCCGGTGGGCTTGAACCGCTGGCCTTGCGGTTGGAAGCTCAACACCTATCCGACAGCACCGCCAGGGCTCATCCTGGAAGCGCCAAATTCGAAGACGTCCTTGGCATGGTAGATGGCAGTGAATGTTTCAGAAGGGTGGAGGGTGTGTGTGCTGCCTGCGGCTACATGAGTGAGGGGCAGGGTCCAGGTACCCACGGGGGGCTGCTTCTGCCCCCCCCCTCAGTGTAGGTGAGCGGCCTGCCTTCCACCAGCAGCTTCCTCGCCCAGCCCTGGGGTGGAGTGCCTTCCAGAGCAATATGCTTTGGAGGGAAAGTGTGAGTGTCAGGTTCCCAGGGTGGCTTCTGCCCCACCCACGTCTTCCTGGAGACCTCATTGCTCCCCCAGAGGCTGCTGTCAGGGATCAAACGCTGTCCCCCCCAAGTACAGGCTGCCTGTGGCCATTACCACGAAGCACCGCACCAGACTGAGCTCACGGCCATGGCGGCTCTGAAATTCCAACTCTTTCACGGGAGGTGAAAGCTCGGTCTTTCTCCTGAGGAGCGGCTGGTGGCTTCAAACCGCCGACCTGTCAGATCACAGGCCAACATGTAACCACTGCATCACCAGGACCCCTTCCGAGGAGGCCCGGCGGCTCGGACACAGCGGAGGCTGTGAGGAGAGAGGGGGCCACGCGGGGCTTCCTTCAGTGGGGCGCCATCCGTGGTCACACACGCACATGGCGGTCGCTGTGCTCGGTGGCACCCAGCCATGGCAGCAGCAGCCCTGGGGACACCGTGCTTTGGTGGTGTGGTGGCCTCCGTGGTGAGCTGCTACCGGAAAGGCCTGTAGTCAGAAGCCAGAAGGCACCGAGGGGGAGGAAGAGGTGCCCGGGAAGCCTGGGATTGGGGTGGGTGGGTGAGGGGGCTGTTCTACACTCCTCCATAGAGACCGGGGTTTGCTGCCCACACCCTTGCCCCTGAGGTGGGGTGGGGGGGCGGATTGCCCGTGGGTGCCTCTGAGGAGCCTGATGCAGCTCCCCGCCCACACAGCGTATGTGCAAGGGCTGGCTCTCGGTTTCCTGTGAGTGGACACCTCCGTCTGTGTGGTCATTACAGAATCTGTTGTCAGTTTGAGACTTAGGAGTGACGGGGTGGAGGTCAACCTGCTGGTCAGGTCACAGCTTGATGATCTCACTTGGAGGCGCTAAGGAGATCAATGGCTCGCTGGAGACGGGACACTCGTTCACTCCTTGGGAGACACTGCAGCTGACAAGACACATGGAGCTACGCTGGAGGAGCCACGTGGAGACCCACGCCAGTGCTGAGATGCTTCCACCACCACTGGATCCGCAAGACCTTCCACCCACTGCCCTGTGATCGTCCTGCATCCGGCGTCATTGCATGTGTTTCGTGAGTCTGAAGAGGAATTTATAGATTGTTATCAGACATATGGGCTAATGTCAGACTTATGGAGTTGATCTGGACTGGGCTGGGATGTTTTCTCAATGTACTATTGCTCTTTATATAAAGCTTTCTTATATGTATATGAGTGTCTATGAATTTGTTTCTTTGGTCTACCCAGAATAACACAGTCTGTCTGTCCACCTTCTCGCCTGAGGCCCACCTGCTCCATGCTATCGTCCTGTCTCCTGCCCAGCAGGTTCCCGGCACACGGATGTGTCACAGTTTACCCCTCCGTCCACCTGCGGCCCAAGACCCGGAAGGTGCCAGTGTTTGACTAGCGCGTGGCAGAAAATCTGCTGGCACGTCTTTCCAAGACCCTTTGTTTTCCCCACAGCACAGGACTTTTTGTGAGCTTATGTTTTTATTTCTTGGGGGCAGGCTCCCACCCGTGGCAAGGCTGGGTCGCCACGTGGGTGGGGGCAGGCTTGGCTCTGGGGCAGCATTCTTGGCCTGGCCGCCTATCCTTGGGGACTGGTGGTGCTGCTGAATAGGCTGCAGCGGGGGCGGAAGGGTGGGAGGGCTTCCAGGATCGGAAGACAGACTGGGAACACAGGTCTGGAGACCACCTTCTATAAACCAGCCGGCGAAAGGCCGGTGGTCATTTAGGACATCGAGGGACAGGCCAGCGGGTTGTTCAGCCCTGGGGTGAGGTTGCTGTGAGGTGGGAGCTGCCCCAAGGCCAGCCTGCTCCCAAATGTCGGTGGGGGGGCGACTTTTCTTCTTATGGGAAACTGCCAGACTCCCCCCACCCACCCACTCCACACCCTTTTACATATGACGAGAGGTGGGGTTCTAGATATTTGGAGATTTTTAGATGTTTGACCCCTTCAATTTGTTCTGATGTTTTGTGTACCCCCCACCCCCACCTCCGAGGTCATCCAAAAGAAAGCAAAGCCCAAACCCAGAGGCACCGAATCGATTCCGAGGCACAGGGGGCTCTGGGGGCGTAGCGTGTTGAAAGTGGTAACGCAAGGCCGGCAGTTCAAACCCAGCAGCCACTGCAAGGGCCCAAGACGAGGCTGTCTGCTCCCGTAACAACGGACCCTCTCGGAGGCCCCAGGGCACTGTTCTCCCCATCCTAGAAGGGGCGCCATGAGTTGGGACGGACGAGGGGCAGCAGGCTTGGTTTAAAGGCTGTGAAGAGGATTTTCGATGCACACCGGTACAAAACACATGACCAAGGGTTCTGCTGCGGGCGACTCCCTGAGTGACCCCCACGTGTGCACACGTGTGCTGCATGTGCGCGTGAGCGGCAGTCAGGGGAGAAGCACTGGGCTCTGTAAAACTTTCTCTGGCTGATTATTCAGAAGTGGACGCCAGGCCTTTCTTCCGAGGGCCATCTCGGTGGACTTGACCCTCCAAGGTGGCCATTAGGGGCCGAGCCCAGGCACCACATGCCCCAGGAGGGGCTCTCCCGCCTCCCTTCTCCATGAGGCATGGGAGGAAGCGTGTTTGTTGAAAGCTCCCAGTGACTCGGACTCTTGCTGACTTGTGTGGCCAGAGAGCTGGAGGGGCGGGGCGGGGCATAACCAACCTGCACTCTGTCGCTGACCTTCCTGCACTGCCCGCAGACAGGTCGAGGGACATCGGGGCGGTGGTGTGACGAGGACAGCCCTGCTGAAGCCCATCAGAAGGCGCCTCGGGAGCCACACTGACGCTGGCTTTGCAGCCCACGCCGCCCGCCCATCACAAGAAGCCGCAGGGATGTCGTGATGAGGAATAACTGACTCTGCACCAAACCGTCCGTCTGGTGTTACCCAATCGGATGGGTGCCCCTCGGTGGGGTCCACCCCTGCCCCTCCCTCCACGCCCACTAGGACTCCCCCGGGGGGGGGGGGACAACTCAGAGCCAACTGGGTTGGTAGATCAATAGTTGACGCCATCTTGGACAGATAGAGGGCCGTTTGATGGCGCCAAGCCTATAATCCACAGCCGAGCCTCACGGGAGCAGCAGCCGGGAGGCCCAGGGACGCCTCTCGTTGGGAAATCAGCCGCACGCCGCACGAGGCCCTGTGCGGGTGCTGAAAAGCAAGGCGGTCCCTCCGAGGACTAAGGTGTGCCGAGCCAAGTCAGGGTGCTTTCAGCCACTAGATATGCATGTCGGCAGACAGACAGGGCTTTCCGCGCCCTGGAAAAGCCGGCGTGTCGGAAGCCCGGGCGGGCACTCCCGTCCCGTCCTGTCTCTACAGGGGCACCATGAGTCGGCGTAGACTCGATGGCCGCAGGGGTGCTACTGTTCTCACAGGCGTGTCAAAGTTCGACGGCGGATACGCGAGACCAAAGAAGAACCGGTGTGTCTGAATTGCGCAGCCGACGAATAATCTTGCAAATGCCACGGGCACCGCCGAAAGGACAGACAGGCCGGTCGTGGAAGACGTGCGGCCAGAGGGCTCCTTAGAGGCGAGCCTGGCGGGACTCGGTCTCATGTGCGTGGACGTGAGGTCAGGAGAGAGGCCAGTCCCTGGGGAAGGACATCGCCCTCGGGGAGGGGGAGGGGGGCGGCGAAAGGGAGGAGGGCCTGTGATGGGATGGACGGACGCGGTGGCTGCAGCCACGGGCTCCGGCACAGGCTCCGGCACGGGGACGGCACGGGCCCCAGGTGTCTCCTGTTGTGCCTTGGGGTCGCGGTGAGTCAGAGCCGACTCCGGGGTGGACAACAACCCTATAAGACGATTTACACAGATGAGGCGCCCCAGGCAAGGGTTAGACAGTCCAGCCCTGTGAACAGCCTGCGATTGGACGCCTGGCTGCCAACTCTGAGCTTCTTTCTCCCCCAGCCCCTTGGCTGGGACTCGTCCCTCCTCAGAAGAGCTCCCTCTCCCCTTGCCTTCAAGTTCATGCCGACTCACTGAGAGCCTGCAGGACAGGGCAGCGTGGCCCCTGTGGGTTCTGGAGCGGCTGGCGGCTTTGAACGCTGACCTTGCCGTGAGCAGCAGGACGAGGGTAACCCCTGTGACATGAGCGACCCCGTGAGAATAAGCAAAGGCACATGACAGCATGTTTGCTCGCTGGTCCGGCTGTGCAGAAGCAGGAGCCCTCGCCCACTGCTGGCGTGGACGGGCAAGCCGCTGCCCGTGTGGAACCCTGGGGTGGGGGGCAGTCCCGACGACGGGCCCAGTGGCTCCACTCCCAGGTGTGTGCCCCAAAGACCACGTTCACCACAGGCAGGCCCGTCCGTCCACCAGAGGCAAAAGGCAGGGGACAAGCCTAGCATCCCTCCACCCCCGATGGACACACCCAACGAACCCGGCAGACACAAGGGGTCCTCCCCCAAAGGGTCCTCCCCGCATCAGCTGCTCCTCGGGAGAACGAGGAGGCCTCTCTCTTCCTGTAACAATTTTTACGCGACACAGAAACCGACAGGGACAGCCCTACTCTGTCCCACGGGGTGGCCGAGTCCTTGCTCATCGTCTGGAGGCTCCGCTGAAGCCCGTTCACTGTGGGTGACCCTGGCTGAAGTCCCGTGACCTGGCTTCCAGCATCACAACCACAGACAAGCCACCGCAGCACGAGCCATGGACGGAGCCGCGGACTGCTAAAAGGACCAACTGCTCGGTCTTGAAGTAGGGCCGGAGTGTTGCTTAGCAGACAGGGTGGCCTGACTCTGTCGTCCCGACCAGGACATCATGCTTGGTAGAGAGGACAGGCAGCATGGGCGGGGGGGGGGGGCGGAGCCCCAAAGCCCATCTGTGGACAGTGGGACAACCCCACAGAGGGGTCGCAGGGAAGGGGTGAGTCAATCAGGGTGCAGTAGAGCACTGATGGATCACGCCATATACCTCTGCATCCTTGAGGCCTCCTCGCCCCCACTATCGACACCCCAGTGCGGCTCCCCACTCCAGACTGGACCGGAACACGTACATAGGTGTAGGCGAGAGATAAAGCTCACGACACACGGAACCCAGGAACAGGACTGGGAATAAAGGGCAGGGGGAAGGGGGAAGTGGTGGGGAGGAAGGAGGTACCGGTCACAATGAATGGCACATCACCACACACCCCCTCCAGGGGGAAGCACAACAGAACCAGAGGGGAAGGGAGACTGTGGTTGGTGGGAGATAAGAAAATAATAATCTATAATCTATCAAGGGCCCACGAGGGTCAGGGAGAGGAAGGAGGGAACCAGAGGAGCTGATCCCAAGGGCTCAATGGAAAGTAACTGTCTAGATAAGAATGATGGGATAGAGGTATGAATATGTCGGATACAATTGATGTACGGATTGTAACAAGAGTTTAGAGCCCCCAATAAAATGATCGTGTACGAATAGTGGATCAGCAGCACAGCAAGGTCTTCAAGGAGCTGCCTGACCCCCGCTGGCTGCAACACGGGACGCAGCACCGGGACAACTGCGAGGGGGGTGCAGGGCAGGGCAGGGTCTTGTTCTGCTGTGCAGTCGCTGTGGGTCGGAACCGGCTCCGTGGCTCCGAACCACCACCGCCATTCGTTGAAGAACGGAACAGAGAGAAAGGGCTTTTGTGAAGCCCCTCTTAAACACAGTGGGGACCTGCTCGGCCCCACGGAGACCCGGAGACCTGGGTCACGGCCACATGGAGCCAGTTCCAAAGTCTTCCCATGTAATTAACAAACGAACAAGCCGAAACCTAAGAGGATTAGAGATAAACAGAGGTGGGAGGGCCCAGGGGAGGGGGTGGGGTGGGGACCGGGTGTGCCTGGGTCCTGCCCCCGGGGGACGTGTCTGCCGCGGGCTGAGTGGACGGCAAGGTGGTTAAACAAGGTCTGCCGCAGGCATGGGCCACACTCACACCATGTGAGGAGTGTCATCACGTCATGGGTCACGGGCACCACGTGTGCTTTGACACGGTTGTGACAGTGTGCCTTGTTATGTGAATTTCACTGCCGGGTTGTTTGTTGTGTTTTCAATAGACCTCGCTCAGCTTGGAGCCCCTTGAAAGATGGGGTGCCTTCCCCCATGGGGGGGCGGGCCGGGTGTGCAGGCAGAGGTAGTTCTGGACTCTGGGATGGGTGCTGAGACAGCCCACCCCCCATGCATTCCCCCCCATTGCAAAGCCAAGCCTCAAGAGGCAGGAGGACCCGGACTCAGTTTCCCTGGGGGGCCTCGACCCTCCAGGGCCCCCGAGTCTCCAGCAGGGGGGCCAGCCAGTCGTCCTGCCCGAAGGGGCAGAAAGGAAAGCCCAGAGTCCGGAGGAAAGTGACAGCGAGATTTTTATTGGGTTTCCATTCACGGAGAATGAACGAGATATTAAAACACCAGGTAGAGAGAGAGAGAAAGAGAGAGAGAGAGAGAGAGAGATCAGGGGTGGGGTGAGTGGGTGTCATATCTGGGGTCTTAGAAATTAAAAAATCTGGTGTGTGCCGGAACCTATGGGCAGCGCAGGTGGCCTCCAGAGATGAGCTCAGGTCTTGGTTCCAGAGCAAGCTCAGAGGAGGGGAGCTTTCGCCAGGGGGGTGGGTAGGGGCTCAGCAGGGGTTATTTGTTGTCCATCGGCAGAAGGTTGGGGCTTGTGACATCCAGCGTCCAGCTCAACAGGACTGACAGCCGGCTCCCCGGCAGGCTCCCTGGAGCATGATGCCCCGGGCTCTGCTCGCTCGCTTGGTGATGACAGGACACCCCTCCCGTCACCCAGTGTCCTGAGGGTAACTCCTTGGGGGAGAGGGGCGACATGAGGGTGACAGGGCCCTGCCCGGGCATGCTCAGGGTGTGACCACCACTGTCCCCCGGGGTGGGGGTCAGGGAAGCGCCCGTAGCCACCAAGGGCTCAGAGTGGATGAGAGGCTCTCTCAGGGCAGTTTGTTTTGTTTTTTTAAAAAAAATAGGAAGACTTTTCCTAAAGATAGAAACTCTGAGTCCACCCTGCTGGGGTCACAGTCACACTGGGTGCAGGTGCGGGCAGTGGGCGCACGCCGAGGTTGAGACAGGGTCCCTGTGGACATGGGGTGTGGCGGAGGGGAGACAAGGTAGGGGTGGCGGCTGAGACTGACCTCTGGGACAGGGCAAGCCTGTCCGTCCCCTGGCCTGTTGACCCAGAATACAGGGCTGGCACCCCAGGGGTCAGGCTCTGAGCCCCCTCTCTCTCCAAGAACACCAGGGTTGGTGGGGCAGGGGGCGTGGGGTTTGGTTGGTGGAGCAGGGGGCATGGGGTTTGGTTGGTGGGACAGAGGTGTGGGGTTTGGTTGGTGGGACAGAGGTGTGGGGTTTGGTTGGTGGGGCAGGGAGTGTGGGGTTTGGTTGTTGGGGCAGGGGGTGTGGGGTTTGGTTGTTGGGGCAGGGGGCGTGGGGTTTGGTTGGTGGGGCAGGGTGTGTGGGGCTTGGTTGGTGGGGCAGGGTGTGTGGGGCTTGGTTGGGGGGGCAGGGGGTGTGGGGTTTGGTTGGAGGGACAGGGGGTGTGGGGTTTGGTGGGTAGGCAGGGGGTGTGGGGTTTGGTGGGTAGGCAGGGGGTGTGGGGTTTGGTTGGTGGGGCAGGGGGTGTGGGGTTTGGTTGGTGGGGCAGGGGGTGTGGGGTTTGGTTGGTGGGGCGGGGGGTGTGGGGTTTGGTTGGTGGGACAGGGGGTGTGGGGCTTGGTGGGTGGGCAGGGGCGGTGGAGGCGCAAGATCTAGGGTTCAGGGAAACTAGAGTCCCAGGCTGTCAGGTGGCTGAGCCCAGGGTGGGCAGAGACAGAAGACCAGTCCTGGCGTCCAGGGGCCTTGGCCGCCCTGGTCAGTGTCTCATGCTCCAGTGGCTTCAACTCCTCTGGGGGAGTGGGGCATGTTGTGGGGAGGGGCTGGGCTTGGCACAGCTGTGCCCCTCCCCCTGCCTGCCCAGGACTGGTGGGTCTGGGTCCTCTTGTTCCCTTTGGCTGGATGCAGGGTTGGGGGGATGGTGGGGGTGTGCATTTAGGGTGGACGCTTCTAAAGGGCAACGCCAGGCCCCCCCACCACAAACCCCATATCATCACAGAGTTGGGAGCCCTGGGGGTTCCCTGGCAGCTGTCTCTGAAGTCGATTGGCACCTCTGGGTGGACCAAACTGACCGGGCAGCCCTGCAGTCAGCAGCTGAGTGCGTGAGCTGTCCACGTTGGGGGCTCGGAGACAAAGGACGCCTTTCCCGCGTGACAGCAGACGTCAGATGGGTGGGCCAGGGGATGGGGTGAGCGTGGGGGGGGGACGGCATGGGCGTCTCTGGGGAGGGCAGACGTGGTCTTCCAGCAGCCCCTGTCAGCAGCTTCCTGGGGCTCACAGAACAGGGCTGCGCCCTGACGCGGTTCCTTGGGGGGAGATCGCCAGGCCTTGCCCCCGCGGTGCGGCTGGTGAGCTGACTGCACACAGCTGCAAGTGCTTGGCCTTGGTGCCCGCCCCCCTCCTTTCAGCTACGGGAAGCGCAGCGCGGGCCTCGCGTGCGCCCCCGCGTGTCTCAGGGCGGAACTGCATCTGTGGAAGTCCATCTCATGGCCAGCCTGGGGGGGGCCTTGAACCCGCAGCCTTTGGTGAGCCACAGGTTGTGGACGGCTGGCTGGGCTCTGGTAAGCCTGCTCTCTTGGCACTGGGCCCGGAGGCGGGGCTGAGGGGTGGGGGATTGGCACATCTCTGAGCGGCCCGGGACCTGGTGTCCACCTGGGGGACCTGCTGGGACCAGCCCTGAGACCCATGTCCATCGGTGCGGCAGGGACTGGCCGAGGGGCCAGTTTCTTCCTGCCCAGCATGGGGGCAGCGATGGCACGTGGGTGGGTGGGGCTGGGGTGGTGGGAAGGGATGGGCGAGCATCTTGCCATTAGTCAGACCCCCCTCCCCCCAATCCTCCTGCTTGGTGGGTGTCGAAGAGGAAGCAGGGGGCTTCTTTAAAAGGGCTCTTCCTCTGCCAAGGCCACTGCCGGCCTGCACTTTCCACTGCTGTTTTGAAAAGCACAAGGACGGGTCCTACTACTGGCAGCGTGCCTCTCTCACTTCCTCAAAACGCTCCCCGGCCCCCAGGGGCCACCTGGACCCGGCTGGGCAGATCACTGCGGTGCACGTGGGGCGCGTCCACCCCCCATTCCCAGAAAGCTGGGTATTCCACGTTGCCCAGAGGCAGCCCGGAAGATAGGCCCAGTGGTCCACCTACAAAAAGTCCCTTCAAAAAAACAAAAAAAGTCCCTTTAAGCACAATGATCCGGACCCATCGCCCAGTGTGGAATCGCTCTCGCCTCCTGGGCAGGGTGAGTCGCCAGGCCTTTCTTCCACAGCACCGCTGGGTGGAGAGGAGAGGGGTGCCCACCATCACGTGTGCCACCTGGGGAGACTCAGACAATGAGAACCCTGCAGGGGGGCGGGAGGTGGAAAGCTTTAGGCACCAAAGCCTCCTGTTGCCCACGCCAATGTCTGGGGCTGCCTACCCAGCCAGCGCTGCCCCCACCCTCTCGGCCACCCTCCCAGGTCAGTGGAGGAAACCCCTTCCCCCGATGGTCCAGGCCCCAAGGGAAGGGCGAGGGTCACCGCATGGCTGCATTTCATGGACAAAGCCCCCTCCAGCACCCCGCCCCACCCCCGAGCGCCCCATCTCAATCCCACCTCAACAGAAGGGGTCACAGGTTTCCACAAAAAGAACAGAAAAAGTAGTTACAACCCCCCAAATTTTGTCCCCCCTTTTTTGTTGTTTTAAAAAAAGCCCCATGGCCTGGCAGAAATCTCCTCATGACTGGCCAACGGCAGCCAGTGGGAGTGGCCAGAGCCAGGGATGGACCCCCCACATCACCCCTTTCCCCCCTACACCCCGCTTGGCCCCCAGACCACAATTCCCAGGGCAGCAGAGACTCTGAGGGAGGGGCTGCGGCATGGCGGTGGGGGTGTGTGAGGGTGGTGGATTCAGGATGCCTGAGTCTGGGGGAGGGAGCCTTAGTGGGTAGAGGTGTAGGAGCGGGGTGTCTTCCAGGGGTTGTGATGGGGGTCTGAAAGTCCAGGGTCTGGGGGGCTATCCTGTGCGGGCAGCAGGGGCTTTCAATAGGGGTGCTGGCATTGGAAGGGTGTGAGAGATGAGATTATGTCTGGTTGAGCCAGAGCCAGAGACACAGAGAGAAGGGGACGGGGGAGAGGGTGGGTAGTGGGAGGCTGTGGGCCGGGAGGAGGGAGCAGCCGCTACAGAATGACGCAGGGCTTCTTGTCCTTGAAGGGGTTCTCCGAGGCAGGCACTCCGACCAGCAGCGGGTCGCTCCGAGCGTGCTGCTCACAGTAGCTCATGAGCTCTGAGGAGGCTTTGGAGACCTGGGAGGGGACGACAGGAGGGGCAGAGAGATGGGCGCTGAGAGGAGGCCCTGGAGCAGCTTCCGACCCCATGGGCAAGCTGTAGGTCACCCGCAGTCAGCAAGGGAAGCACTGTGAGGCCACCAGCGCCTGTGGGCAGGAGAGGGCTGGCGTTCTTCTACTGAGATGGACAGCCTGGGGGGGGGGGCGGGGGGGTGTCCTGCAGGGCAGCTCTGCTCTGTTCTCTGGGGTCTAAGCCACAGGGTCAGCATGTGGCTGGGTGGAGAGAAGGCCACTGATGGAGGGGGTGGCGATCACCGTGGGGTCCACCAATCAAAAATGAAAGTAGCCAATCTGCCCCCGCACCCCCCCCCACCCCGAGGCCATCCTGACTGCCAGCACCCCATGCCCAACAGTCCCCAAGGCTCTTGTCTTTCTGCAGATCAATGGTCAGGCCTTTCTCTCGCATTGCTGCCAGGCGGTGCCGCCTGGTCCACCCACAACAGGGAGGGGTCCATCTCCCTGGTATAGAAAGAGGAATGAAATGTCCCCCGGGAGGGGAGACCCAAGACAAACCCCACTGTGGCGCCAATCACAGAGGGCTGACAATCCCCCCGAGGGTGTCCGAGACCACCAGACAGGCCTCCTTGTTCTCCCGAGTGGTGGCTGGTAGGTCGGCTGCCTCATCGACAGAAGCCTGGCACAAAGAGCCAGCAGGTGTCTGACCCCACATGGCAGGGCCACCGAGACAGGAAGTGGACCCTTGGTTCCCAGAAGGGGGGTGGAAAGTGACCCCTGATGGGGGGGTTCTTTCTGGGGTGACAGTTTGTTTTTATGATATGGAGTACGTCCAAACCCCCAAACCAAGCTCACTGCCACCGAGTTGGTGGTGATTCACAGCAACTCTAAGACGGGGTACCCGTGGCTTCCCAAGGCGGGGAGCAGAAAGCCTCGTCGTTCTCCTGCGGGGCGGCAGGTGGTGCCAACCGCTGACCGTGCGGTGAGCAGCCCAACGCGTGACCACAGCACCACCAGGGCCCCTCAGACGAAATGCCTGCACACTACAGTGCTGCACACAACACACAGGGACACGGAGAGCCTGCAGGACTGGCTCCGTGTTTCCACTAAAAGGGTCAGGAGGAATGAGCCAACACCATCACGACACCACACAGCACAGCACTACAATGCACCACAACACAACACAACACCCCAACACCCCAACACCAAAGCACAACACCAAAGCACACCACAATAATACAACACACCAAACCACCACAATATAACACAACACCAAAGCACACCACAATAACACAACACACCAAACCACCACAGCACAACACAACAGCACAACACCACAGCACAACACACTATAGCACACCACAACAATACAACACAATACCGCAACACCATAGCACTACACCACAGCACAACACAGCACAACACCGTAACACAACACAGCACAGCACGACAGCACAATAAAACACAACACGACAATAAAACAACACAATACCACAACACCCCATCACAACAACAACACAAACTACAACACCGCAACACAACCCTACACCACTACACAATACACCATAACACTACAACGATACAACACGATCCACCACCACGACACAGTGCAGTAACAACACCACACCATAGCACCACAACACAGCACAAGCCCCGCAGTTGGTGGAGTCTATTCTGACCCCTGCATAGGTCTCCGAGGTTGACTGGCCCCACAGGGATTTTGGATCCCTGGTTTTAAAGGGGATTGCCAGGCCTTTCTTCCGAGGTGCTCCTGGCAGACTAACTGCAGCTGAGCATGGGCACCCTCTGCCTCTCTAAGGGGCTCCTCCCTTGTGGGGAGCCGGTGCTGACCAGAGGGTGCCACCCTCTGTTGTGGAGCCCTGTGTCCACACCCCTTGCTTCTCCAGCTCCTGCATTGGTGGGGTGCTGCACAGAGTGCTGGGCTTTGGGGTCATGGACACGGGTAAGGGGAGATGCCCGTGGGACCTGGGCACCTGTGCCCTCTTCTGTAAGGTGTGCAGGTGGCTCTGTTGCTCCTCACTCACTCGGTGCCAGGGACCCAGGAGGCCGAGTGAGTCATGGGTGAGGGTGGGCGAGAAGCCCCAATAACCCTGCCTGATGCCCACAGCCCTCGGACGGGTCTGTGCCCAAGGCCCTTCACCCGTCCGCCAGTGCTGAGGCCGCTGGAGCATTGTCCCGTGTCCCCGGCCCCGTGGCTTGTCCTGAAGACCCTCCCACCTCAGGTAGCCCCCGTCAAGCTTGGCGTCTAGGAGATGGACAGGCACAGTGGCTGCAGGGATGACGACGGGGAGGGTGGGCTGAGTTCTGTCTCGCATGGGACCGCAATGGGCCCAAACTGACCAGACGGCACCTAACGGCAGCAATAAGCAGCCCAGGTGCACCCGGGGGGACGGGGGACCCTGGTGGCCTAGGGATTGCAGTTGGGTTGCTCACCCCAAGATCAGCAGGTCGACGCAGCTGGGCGCCCCGCAGGAGAGGCGGCTTTCTACTCCTGTCAAGAGCCCCAGCCTCGGAGAACCCGCCAGGGCCATTCTACCCTGTCCTGTAGGGTCACTTTGAGCAGGAATCGACTTGATGGCTCGTGAGTTTGGTTTGGTTTTTCTGCTCCGGTAAAGAGTTGCCGTCTTGGAAACCCCCAGGGGCCATTCTACCCTGTCCTATCCGGGCACTACGAGTCGTGGTTGCCTCGGTGGCAGGGAGTGAGGTGGCATACGTGGTGGACAAGATCCACTGGGGGCGGGGGCGTCTCAGAAGAAAGGCCTGGCCGTCCACTTGGGACCCGGATGGAAGCACTGTCTGAGCGCCCAAAGGGCAAGGAGAAAGGTCAGATGGGAAGCTGAGGGGTCCAGGTGACAGGGAAGGGCTGAGGCTGCGAAGGCCCGGTCACCGCAGCAGTGGCTCTGTCCCTCCGTGTCAGCTCCCAACAGCAACGAGGAAACAGCTGGCGAAAAACCCAGCCGGCCCCAGGACACGGCTTGCACCTGGACACACCCGTCACTGGCCACCGCCTCTGTCAGTCAGAGAGGGACCATCTGACCCCGGGGCCCTGCCCTGCCACAAAGCCCATTCCCATCAGAGCCTCACCCGGAGCTGGGCACCCTGTGTGGATCCTGTTAGCCACTGCCCAGTGGAATACCAGGCCGCCTAGCGGGACCCCATCATTTGTCCATATGCCAAGGCTCTGGTCAAGTTGTGGGGGGCCCAAACCTCAGGCCCAGCCCTGCCCGGACTTCAAACATTAGGATGAAGGACCGCCCAGCAGGGGCCCGGCTGGCCCAGTTTGGGAGGCAAAACCACTTCAACCAGGCCCTCTCGGCCTGCCGGGCAGAAGGAAAGATTTCAGGGCCTGGGGCTCTGCTGGCAGGCGGGCTTCTGTGACTCCAGGGGACATCAAGGTCTGCGGGTAGACTGCTCCGGCTGGCCCTATTCTGGGAGTCATGGCCTGGAGGGCTGCTCAGAGCCATGCATCAGGGGGCTAACTGCAAGGTCAGCGGTTCCAAACCACGGGCTGCTCGCTGGCAGGGAGGAAAACAAGGCTTTCTACTCGGGAGTTACCGTCTGGGAAACCCACGGGGTGGGTGTGGGCGGGGGGGCAGTTCTCTGTTGTCCTACGTGAGCGGAGACATCTCAGTGGCAGGAGGTTTGGTTTGAGTTTGGGGCTCCAACCCCACACCCCCTGTCCTGGAGTCCATTCAAACCCCCAGTGGCCCCACGTGACAGGGGAGAAGGCTCCCAGGGCATTTCCGAGGCTGCCTGCGGATCAGCAGGTGGGCTGCCTGTTCACAGCGGGGCGCTTTAACCACAGTGACACCCTGCCGCCTTGCCTTTCCGTAGTCATTAACTCCACAACAAAACCTACTGCCCCTGAGAGGATTCCCAATCCTTCCCGACCCCTATGGACGGCGTGGAACTGCCCCTGTGGGTTTCCCGGGCTGTCCCATCTTGACGGCAGCAGAGGGGCTCTTGGTTCGCAGGCGCTGCACTGCTGGGTTCAAAGCGCCCACCTTGTGGGGGGAGCGCCCCGTCGTGGTCCAGTTCGGGCTCAGCAAGGCCTAGGGAGGGGCTGGAGGTCACAGTCAGGGCCACACCCTGTTCTCTGGGGGACACCCTCCCTAGCTGGTCTCCATCCTAGGACAGCCTGCTGCTCACAGGGGTCCCCAGATCCATCCCCAGCCGCCTCCGGGAGTATCCGAGCAATGCTCTAGCCCTCCTCCAGGGGCTCCCCGGCCTCCCCCCTCCCCTGGATCCACTAGCCCTGCTCCAATCCCACCTCCTGTCTGGACCCGCTCCCAGGCAAGGAGCAGGAGGCCCGAGCTCTCCACTGGGTGTCCCTGGCCCCGCCCCAGCCCCCTCCCCACCCCCCTCAGCCGCTCACCTTGATGCGCTCGATCCCGGCTTCTATGCGCAGCTGCTCAACCAGCTTCCGGGCCTGGGCTATATTGTTAGTGGCGGACATTGTCTGCCATCAGCTCTGGCCCCGCGTCCAGAGAGCTGTTGGGGGGAAGCAGAGGGCCAAGGGATGGTCAGCGGAGGGGCAGAGGGGAGGTGGCCGCCATTCCCTGGAAGGAATGTCTCCAGAGGGCAGTCCACTCGGCAGCGTGGCCTCTTTGACTCAGAGGGAAAGGGGTGGACTGTGGGCTGCGCTGCGGCTGCACCCCTGCCCCCAGGCACTGCAGACACAGCGCTGGGGTCCTGTGCACCGTGAGACGGGGACCAGCACCCACTCGATGCCAGTAGCACCCAGTTCCCACAATCATGGCACTCACACGTCCCTGGACACTGCCCAGTGTTCCCTGGTAAGGACCCCTGGGTTAGGGGGTTTCCGCGGACCCGCAGAAGACTGTGTCCCACGATCACCTGACCTCCTCATGCGCCAGGATGTTGGCATCCCCACACTGAGTGGGGAGAGGAGGAAGAGGAGGAAGACCACAGGGGCTGGGGGAGGGGGTCCCCCGAATGATGACATCTAACCCCAAACCCAAACTCACTGCCTTTGAGTCAATTCCAACTCAAAGCGGCTCTATAGGACACAGTAGCACGGTGCCTTTGGGTTTCTGAAATTTTAAATCTTGAGAAAGCAGACAGCCTCATCTTTCTCACGCAGAGCGGCTGGAGGGTTTGAACCGCCGGCCTTGGGGCTAGCAACTCCATGTGTAACCCCCTCCTCCACCAGGGCTCTTGCTGTCTGACCAGGGGGAATTTACTCTGGTGTGTGTGTGGGGGGGGCAGGGACCAAAGTCCATTGTTATTCTGAATGAATGAATGCTGGGCATCTCCCCACAGCACTGCTGTGTCCTTGAGCAGTAACCTGGCTTCCACCCACTCAATGCCACCAATGTCCCCAGGCATTGCCCAGTGTCCCCTCCTAGCAGACTCTTGTCCTCTGAACTAATGTGTCTGTGTGTATCTGTGTGCTTGTGTGTGTATGTGCATGTGCACTCTGGAGGGCCTGGGGCTCACCGTGTGCAGGCTCTGAGGGGGACAAAGGCACAGGGACAGCTGTGGTTCCCACCCAGGCCAGCAGCCAACCTTGGCCTCCTGCCTGAAGCAGGAATTTGGAGCTGAGGCCAAGTGACCTGGCCTGGGTGGACACTTTAACTTTCGATCCTGCTGGGAGTGAAGTGGGGGAGGGCCAGCTGTGAGCGAGGGGTTCAGTCTGAAACTCACCCCTGCACCTCCTCACAACTACCCCTGTGCCTGAGCCCATGGAAATAGCCGCTGTGTCCATCCCCCTTGTAGAAGGCCTTCCTCTTTTTCACGGCCCCTCAACTTGACCGAGCACGATGTCCCTCTCTAAGGACTGGTCTCCCTTGACAAGGTGTCCAAAGTACATGAGATGGAGTCTCGCTATCCTGGCCTCTGAGGAGCGCTCTGGGTGTACTTCTTCCAAGACGGACATGCTTGTTCTTTTGGCGGCCCGTGCTGCCAGGTCTGCCGCTTTGGGAACGGCTGCTGTGAGCCCGATCGCCTCGAGGAGTTAGAGATCTGGTTCTGTCGCTGGCAGGGTCAAGTAGTTCTTAAAAAGTCAAGGAGAGGTGTCAACGAAATCCACACGGAAGCAGCACACAAGCCGGTGCGATCCAAGGATTGTAAAGAATAAAACTCAAATTCAAAGGAGGGAATGGTGGCGGAGCTTAAACTGTGAACACCCGGTTTACAGAAGGCTGTGGGCGACACTGGGGCCCCAAATCCCTTTGCAGGGTCCCCGTCGGGATCAAGCCAGTCGAGGGCTGTGACTAGTCTTGTCAGACAGACGCACAGTGAAGTCGACGGTGGCAGATGTAGTTAGGTTGAACTCTGACAGCTTTATCATTTGATCTCCCTTTCGGCCCATTTTAAAGTTGTTTCCGGTTTTTTAAAAATATTTTCTGCTTTCTCTCAGACTGAGGTTTTTCTGTGATACGTCTAGTCGTCGTTTGTTGGCGTCCTGGTTGTGTTTTGGGGGATTTTCTGTGTCTGAAGCACAGTAGAGGTGGATGTAGAGACTGGATCGGGAAGGCAGGGGGCGATGGGCTGGGAGAGGGGGATATGGGTAACTGACAACAGGGAGCATGAGAAGAGGATATTCTGAAATGGACTGCGGGTGATGATTGCACAAATCATCTTACGACGACTGAACGACACAATTTCAGGGTATGAGAAGTATAGGCAACGGAAGCTATTTTAAAAAGAAGAGTAAAAGAGACGTCAGGCTTTCAAACGGAAAAACTTACCCCACAGAGGGATAATTAGGCCACGTGAACTGTGCATAACATGCCACTGAGAGCAGGGACCCCCGGAGCGCAAATGGCCAGCCCCCTACCCAGGGTCACCTGGTGGAGGGTCCCTCTTCTGTAACATCCGGGAGACTACACAAGTTTGAAAATGAGACCCATTTGGGGGGTGGGGTGGGCAGGAAGAGGGGTGAAGTGGGGCAAGGTCAGGGCTGAGCCAGGGGCGGGGAAAGGTAGGGGCAGAGGAGGGGCTGGGAGGCAGAGGGAGCTGTGTGCCAGGTGACACAGACATTTTTGTGGCAAGGGGGCTCAGGACTCATGGCGTGGACACACCAGCCATCCTAAGTGATAAAGCTGTGCATACGTCTATTCATGCAAACACATGCCTCACATCCATGGACACGCACATACACATGCACAAAGATAGGCACACTCGCCTACACCCACACTCACACTCATGCACACATACTCACAGATACACTCACACATTCATGTACACACACATGCACACGCACAAAGATAGACACACTCTCACAACGCCCCTCACACTCATGTTCACATACTCACACATAAAAATACACTCACACATTCATGAACGTATTCTCACATGCAAGAGATCCATACATGCCACACTCATGAACATATACTCACACTCACAAATACTAACACACACACTCATGAACATATACTCACTAAAAAAACACATTCATGAACCTATGCTTACACACTCACAAATACACACACTCCTACATTCATGAACATATACTCACAAATACACACACCCACACTCATGTGCATATGTTCACAAATACACGCACAGACCCACACACACACACACAGCCTCTCACAAATACACACATATCCACATTCACACATACAGAGCTCCACACACGTTCACACCGATGCGCACCCAGGTTCACACGCTCACAGAGATAAACATGGTCACACGTACAAATGTACGCACACACCTCCAGAAACCAAGCTCACCGTCATAAGTCCATGCTGACTCACAGTGACCCTACAGGACAGGGTGGGACTGCCCGTGTGGGTTTCTGAGACTGTCCTTTTTTTTTTAAGCAAAAGGGAAGTTTATTGGAGCCCATATGGGAACCCCTAGAGAGGCCAGCATCCCCTACTGTGTAGGCATGACCAGCACAGGGTCACACCATTCACTGTACCCTCATGTCCCAGAGGGACTCCCCGAGAGTCGAGCCCCAAAGCCCCAGGACTGGCTGGGGGTGGGGGAGACTGTCCCTCTTGATGGGAGTAGAAAGCCCTGTTTTCCTCCCAGGGAGCAGCTGGTGGTTTTGAACTGCTGACCTTGAGGTTAACAGCCTCATGTGTAACCACTTCACCACCAGGGCTCCATGCACACACTCCCCACACGTACATCCACATCCACATATATGTGCTTTCACACAGAAACATACATGCTTGAGTAAATAAAGACAGCACACACTCATGCACTAACATGCACACATACATGTACGCTCTCACAATGTACAACGCATGCATACGTGATTCTCACATGCTAGTATACACATGCACATGCACACACACACACTGTAAGAACATGTGAAATGGGGGAAGTGGGTCAGTACCATGGTCTGTATCCTGGTGCCCCTCACCTCCAGCCCTCACTGTGACCCACTCCCGGTCCCCCAGGGTGTCCCTGAAGAACCTATTCTTCCTGCCTGCCTGCTCGGGCCCGCCCCAAGGAGAGAATCCTGCGGCTGAGACAGGCAGCCGTCTCAACAGCTGGCTTCAAAGCCACCACCAGACGCCCCGTCAGGGAAAAGGGCCCTGGGTTCGCCTGAAAAATGCCCACATGACTCACGGGCTAAATATAGGCCCTTGGAGAACAGGCGGGCAGCCCCAGGCATGCGTTCCTTGGAAAGGCAGAGCCTGGCCTGAAACCCTGACTCAGCTCTGTCCACCAGGACCCCAGAGGGCCCCCCATCGCCCCCCAGCCGCCGGAACCCCTTCCACACATGGTGGCTGGAAGCCCTGGTGACCTTTCTGATGTGGTTCGAACCATGGCCTCCTGGAAGGCAGGCGGGAACCTGGGGGGGCCGGGCCGCAGCCACACACATGGGGAAGTTCCCTCTTACTGTCCTTGCTGTCAGGGGTCCTGAGTGCACCCCGGGGCACTACAGGGAAACACGGCCAGGCCCTGCGCCATCCTCACAGTTCCTGCTATGTCTCAGCCCACTGTGGCCCCCACTGTGGCCCCCACGGTGCCGGCACTGCTGCAGTGCCTTGTCCAGGGTCTTCCTGTCCCTCGGGGAACTTGAGGCTCACGGGTTTCCCTTCGGCCTCAGAAAGGCTGAGCGGGGCCTTCCCTGTGGGCAGTCGGATGCCAGGTCTTCACCGTTCCCCGGTCAGCCTTGACTTTGTCTCCTGCTCCGTTCCTTTGCTTCGTGGCGTCCTCCGTCTGTTTCAGCGTCTCTGCGTCCGAGAGCTCCAAGGTCGGCACTGCACGGGAAACCCCGCCGCCCAAGGCCTCTGGACATTCAGCGTCGAGGGGCGGGGAGCCACGGTATTTTCGGTCACCTCCGAAGCAGGTGGGAGCTGGACGCTGGGAGAAGCTGCACATGGAAAGCTCAAGAAGAGCCACTGCACTTTGACCTCGGTGCCGGTGAAGGACTCTGGAAGTGCCGGGGGAACTGCCAAGAGGACGTGCAGATCCGTCTCGGAAACAGACAGTCTGCTATGGGGAGCAGGGGGGAGGGGGGATAGACGCGGGGTCCGACTACGGACCTCAGGGACAGGTTTCCATCTTCCTCATCTCCGATGTGCATGGGCACACGGGTTGGACACCGATGGTCCCTGCGGGCGCCAGCACCTGGCCTGGCTCTGACTGCTGACAAGGCCTCCTCCCACAGAGGTGGCGGATTGGGTGTCTGTGCATTCGTCAGGGAAGTCTGAGCTGTCCTCTCGGTGGTATTGCCAACGGCCAGCGGTCACTGTCCTTGCCGAACCTGACCATGCTCTCCTCGGGGGGCGTCTGATCACCGAGGCTGAACCTCCTCCATCAGTGGCGGCTCCTCTCCTTTCCAATGGTCGCGTCCCAATGGGACAGCGGCAGTTGGATCGATCCCGGGCTGCGGAAGCTGGTGGGAACGCTCAATTTCTGGTGGGGTGGGTATCTTACCCCGAGATGGCCTTCCAGCCAGGCGTGCGGCTCTGAGTCTCCCAGGGATTGGGCTGCCCTGTGGGCCACAGGCTCTTTCCAGCCAGGAAGGCAATGCTGATGCTCTTGAAGCTTCAGGAGGTGCAGCACCTCAATGGCCGGCACCAGTCCATGCCAGTGCAGGAATGGCCAGATAAGAAGCCCTGGTGTCCCCTACACTTGAGGGTTACTCTTGTCCCCTGGAGCGCCCTGGTGGAGCAGGGGGTCACACATGGCACGGCTAAGTTCAAGGTCAGCAGTTTGAAACCGCCAGCCACTCGGGGGAGGCACGGCAAGGCCCGTCTGCTCCCGATTCACAGCGAGTCTGCCGCTGGGTGTCGGAATTGGCTGGACACTGGTGAGTTTGGTTTGGGTCCCCCATGCTGCGGACGATGACCTTCCAGCACTGAGTACTTGTTGTGCTGCAGCTAGGTGCCCTCCGTCACCTCTGACTCCCAGTGACCCTCCCACGGTCCCCCCGGACCCATCCCTAGGACGGACAGATCCTACAATCGCGCCGTTGGGTGACCATCACCAGAATCAAGATCCTGGACGGCCTGCCACTTGGGACTGACCCTGCTTCCCGTCACCCTGGGCACCGGCCCTGCACCCCCATCTGCCCTCTGCCCCTGGGGCATGGGCTGTTCCAGGAACCCCGCTGAACAAAGTCACGCGGCAAAGCGAGCTCCTGGCTTCTCCACGAGAGGCCCACCCCGCGCGTGCCAGGGAACCCGGGATCCCAGCGGATCGGCTTTCCGGGAGCAGACTGCCAGGCCTTACTTCCACGGCGCCTCTGGACGGACCTGTGAACCGCCTGTGCCGGCTAGGACCTCCACACAGACAGATTGACCGTTTACTCCTTCCGCTCGCTGGGTAGCGTCCCTCACAGGCGGCCAGCCCGGAGCCCATTGCCGGGGGACACGGGGTCGTCCCGTGTTGTGGCGGCAGAGGGCCATGCTGCTTGGCACATCCTGTGCAGGTTTGCTACGGAGCCCAGATGGCAGTGCCCCCATGTCAGCAGCGGGGTGTGGGGCCTGCTGACTCACAGGGCAGCTTTACGGCTCACTTCCTAAGAAAGGGCCAGGCACCCTTCCAAAGGCCCCGTTTTGGCCCCCCCACGAGCCAGCCACTGCAGGGGCCTTCAGGATGCGGGCGGGGAAACGGAGTTCAAAGATAACGGGATTTCCCCTGGAGCCTTCAAAGCCCCTGGAAAAGTCTGGAAGCCCGGGACTCTGTTTGAACAACCAGGAAACAGAGAGGCCTGGGGAGGCTGAAGGATTCGCCCACAGATGGGGTGGCCAGCTCTCTGTTCGCAAGGGACTCGGGTCCACGCTGGTCGGTGTTGCTGAGTGCACTGGAGCCGGAGCTGACTGCAGAGCTTCCTCGCAGGGTCAGGGTTTAAAGGCTGTGTCACTGTGCAGGAGCGGACGCCAGGCTTCCTCCCACTAAGCGGGCTGCCCCGCGGGTCCCTGGGCCACCTCTCAGTTGGCAGCTGAGCACTTGAGCATCATACCACCAGCGTCCCTCTCTCTCTCGTGCTGTTGCTCTTGGGGGCGGTGGTTCTGACCCATAGGGACGCCATGCACAGCAGGACAAACCGTGCATAGTCTTACTTTAAAAATTAAAAAATTAAAGAAGCAAACGGAAACCAAGCTCTCTGCCGTCAGGTCGATTCTGACTCAGACCCCACGGGACAGGGCGGGACTGCCCCCCTGGGTTTCCAAGACTGTCACGCTTGATGGGAGCAGACAGCCTTGTCTTTCTCCTGCCGAGGGGCTGGTGGCTTTGAACTGCTGACCTTCCAGTAAGCAGCCCAATGCGTAACCACTATGCCACCAGGCTCCACATAGCATGTTTCAGTTATGGTTAAATACCCGTTGAATGCTTATTACACCACTTACGATCTCTTGAGACAAGTGTTTCGTCACAATATGCTTGTATAACTTACTTGTTGTTCGGTGCTGTGGAGTCGGTCTGACCCGCAGCGACCCCGTGCACAACAGAAGGAAACCCTGCCCGGTCCTGTGCCCCCCTCACAGCTGGTCTTGTCTGAGACCATTGTCATAGCCACTGTGTCCATCCATCTCCTTAAGGGCCTTCCGCTTTCTCCCCGCCTCCTCCCCTGGACCAAACCAGGGGCTGGTCTCTCCGGACAACTGGTGCAATGTTTTCTTTCTATCTTTCTATCTATCCATCCATCCATCCATCACTATCTATCTATCTATCTATCTATCTATCTATCTATCTATCTATCTATCTACCATCCATCACTATCTATCTATCTATCTATCTATCCATCCATCCATCCATCCATATCTGTCTATCTATCTATCTATCTGAACCCTCCTGGCCTAGTGGTTATGCATTGGACTATAATCCACATGGTTGGCAGTTCAAAACCACCAGGAGCTCCGAGGGAGAAAGACCGGGTTTTCTATTCCTGTAAAGAGTGACAGTCTTAGAAACCCACAGAGGGGTGCTATGAGTCAGCACTGACTTGCTGGCAATGAGTTTGGTTGATAATGATGGTGAATCTGTCAGTGTGTCGTACGGTGGTGGCCCATGTGTCGCGTGATCCTGGAAGCTCTGTCGCTGGTATTTCACATACAGCAGGATCCCTCAGAGGGAACAGGTTTCACAGACGACTGAGAAAGAACTGGATGTCAACGTCTGGCAGATCACCACTAAAAACCTCGCTGACACAACATCAAAGTCGCCACACAGGGAAAACCTCCTGCACGGCCGCAGGGTGTTGCCAGAGCCCTTCCTCCCACCCCGGGTGGGAAAGCGCTCGGAAGATGACTGAGGTGGAGCTGCCCCCTCAAAGCAGCGTGGGCCAGGATGACGTGCGTGGGTGGGTGGATGGAGAAAAGCCTTTGAGAATAAAACCTTCATCTGCTGATGGGGCACAACTCACAATGGGAAGAAAGAGCTGCGAACACTCCCAATCATCAGAACTTGGAACGTAGCAAACGGGCATCTAGGAAAACTGGAAGGCGTCAACAAAGAACGGGAAGACATAGAGATCGATATTCTGGGCATGAGTCACGGAGCTGACCTGGGCTGAAAGTGGTATTCTGAATCAGGCGGTCATATGGTTGACTGAGGCAGGAATGATGGATTCAAGAGGAATGGCGTCCTATTCATCGTCGAGAAGGACGTATCAAGATCTAGGGTGAAGTCCAAGGCTGTCTGTGAGAGGATAATACCTCGCTGCATACAAAGACATCCATTCAGCTACTGTTCACACGTCTACACCAACCACGGAGGCTCCATACCAAAGTGCGCACGCTGCCAGAGTCGATCCTGACGCACCGCAGCCAGATCGGACGGGGTAGAACTGCCCCTGTGGGTCTCAGAGACCGGGACCCTTCAAGGGAGCAGAAAGCCTCCTCCTTCTCACACAGAGCAGCTAGTGGTTTCGAACTGCTGACCTTGCAGTTAGCAGCTCGACGCCTGACCCCCACACCACGAGGGCTCCTCCGGGGAATGCCAGCGGCACGGAGGAGCTGAAGACGTTCACCCATGGCTCCCGTCAGAAACTGATCAAAACGCAACCAAGATGCATCGACCGGCGTCGGAGATTGGGGTGCAACCATTGGAAACAAAGAGGGAGGAACATTAGTCGGAAGACACGGACTTGGTGACAGGGACGAAGCCGGGGACCCCGCACGATAAAGTTCTGCAAGACCAGCGACTGTTTCACAGCAGATACCTTGTTTTCCAACACACACCAACAGGGACTCTACACAAGCCCTCCTCCAGGGGGGCATGCAGGGCTCTAACCTCCATTTCAGCCGCCAAAACCAGACCGGGGGCGACTGCAGAAAAGACCATCCATTGTCCATTATGTAAATTCAGACTGAAATGGGAGAAAACCCAAGCCCAGGAAAGCCAAAATACGAGTTTCGAGAACATCTCATGAGCAGAGATGCGCTGTGGAAGGAAGCATCCGTTTCTGAGACTGTAACTCTTTATGGGACTTGAAAGTCCCTGTTTTTTTCCCCTGAGAAGCTCCCAGTGGTTTCGACCTGCTGACCTTCCAGATCGCAGTCCAACGCGTAATTTTTATTTTACAATTTTTACTAAGTTATCCCAGTGGTTCCCGGTCCCTGGTTGGGGCTCACGGTTAAGCGCTGAACCTCTCAGGCCTGGAAAGACACGGCTGGCCACCTGCTTCCATCCAGATGATGGCCAGGCCAGCCCGAGGGAGCTTCTCTGCACGCCTGGGGTCACCAAGGAGATGGGCGCTGAGGGTCTGAACGGGCCCAGTGGGCGGGCCTTCCCCAGAGTATAGGGGGTTCTGCTGCGGCCTCGCCATCCCCTGGGATCCTGGGGTGGGGAGCAGATGGTGCAAGAGCTTGGACGCACACGTGTGCACAGACCCGATGCCTCCCCTCCCCCTCCCATGTAGGTGCTTTTGGGAGCAGGAAGACAGGAGAGACCCAGATCCCCGGATTTGGAATTCCAGCCATAGCTGTCATAGTTGGGGCCCTGCCATGCTGTTGCCTGGCCGGCCTGCTGCTGAGTCTTCCCGGAAGGGCAGGAATGTGAGCTCAGGGATGCTGCTGGAAGCCACCGCTGTGTGCCGTCAAAGGCCAGGAATGTGAATAATGCGCTCTGCGAGGGGGGGGGGCGGGGGAGGGGGAGGACTGGCACTCCACACAAAGACTGGAGGGGGGGAGCCACCGGGGATCCCCACTTCACATTTCCACAGCCAGTTTGTGAGAGCCACTAAGCCTCCCCCCCCACCCACGACAGTGAGTTTTTAAGAGGAGCCCCTGGTGGGGTGACGGTAACGGTTGGTGTTATATTGTTAACCCCAGGTCAGCAGTTCGAAACCAGAAAGACGAGGCTTTCTCCCGCCACGAAGAGTTGCAGTCCGGGGAACCCACAGGGGCAGGGTGCCCTGCGCCATAGGGCTGCAGGGAATCCACATTTTTGTGTTTCGAGATCAGAAGAAATGGTGTCTGTTGGCCCAGTGAGATCAAGGCTTCCAGGGTCCAGCTGGCTGCTTCTAGAATGTTCTCTGAAGCAGACAGCAGGCATGGCTGGAATCTAGGGAGGCAGCGTGGGGCCCGTGGGCTTTTGTTTCATGTTTTTTAAAAGCGTGACTCTGGCAGGAATGTGAGGTCTGAGCCAGCCAGCCGATCGCTGGTGGCGCAAGCGGCCAGGCCTTTATTCTGTGATGCTCCAGCCTTTCAGCCAGCAGTTGAGGCAAACCTGCTGCCCAGAGCCCCTCCTGAGGAGCCCACCAAACCTCCAAACCCAGAAACACCCACAGCGACCCTGCAGGACGGGGCAGAACTGCCCCCGTGGGTTGAAGAGACGGGAATCTCTTTACGGGTGCCGTCTCATCTCTCTCTCAGCCATTGGTAGGTTGGACCCACTGACTTTTTGGCTGGTCGCTAGGTGCTTTAGCCACTGTGCCACCAGGGCTCCGCATCCCTGGATGTCTGTGCAGTCCCCTGCCCTGTAGCCACTCAGCAGGCCCACAGGAAGGCCACAGCCCACTCAGGCTGGGGCCACCCTGAGCGGCTGACCCCACCTCAAGCAGCTTGGGGTAGCAAGCACTAGCTGCGGAACATCATGCCCGGGGTTCAGGCCCCCCACGAGCCCGCTGCCTGACTGCTCTGGTCTCAGAGTCTTGCTCTGTCCAAACAGCAAGCGAGAGGGCAGGTGAACCCAGCCCTGACCCGCTGCCACAAGCAGGACAGCCTTTGCTCCCCAACCCTGGCACTGCAGAAACAGGGTGGGCGTGGGGGGGCATCCTCAGCACTGTGGGGTGATGAGCAGCACTTCCCCTGCCCCCCTGTCTCCAGCCAATCCATGTCAGGCTGAACCTCTGTAAGTAGTGACAGTCACAAATGCCCCCCAGGCACTGCCCTGTGGCCGCCCCCCCCTCAGGCAATCACTGGTAAGGTCTTCAGGCCTAGGGGACCCCACTGACCCATGAGAAACACTGTGTCCCACAAGCTGGCATCCTCCCAGCACCTTCCCTGTGTCCCCATGTGCCCCCCACAGCCCCCCCACAATTCCCTATATTCTCGCCTCATGACTTCTTATTCCTTTTAAGGCTCGTTTTATTGCCTGGCTGCCAGGAGCACTCTGACAACATTGTCAGCTTGGACGGGCCAAGCCTTTTTCTGGAGCTTCCTGCAGACAGAGCCACCCCCCTTCCCCTGCCCCCCAAGCCCGGGAACCAGCAACTACGTCATTCCAGCTCGGAGGCTCCCATGGGGTGCAGACAGTGCCCCCTGGATGTGGGAAGGGGCATGCATCCAGCCTCACATCAGTAAGGGGTGGGGTGGCCATGGCTGTGAGTCAGCTGGCCGCAGGAGCCTGCACCCAGGGCTGCGCAGCCTCCGGCTCAGGCTTCCTGGATGTCCTCCGGAGGGGGGGGCAGCAGGCCAGTGGCTGCAACGCCTTGTCCTGGGAGAAGCCGCGGCAGCGGCCAACAACAGCCTGTTTCTTGCTGTCCAACCTCCCGGGCCCGGCAGCCGTAATTCCGGCTGGCTGAGCTCTTGCAGTGTGGGGTGTCCTCCCTCTGCAGAGCCCCTATCCCCCCCGCAGCCAGCCGTTAGGAAAAGAAAAGAAAACGAAGCCTTGAGCCAGCGCCTTTCTCTGTAGGACAAACAGTCCAAACTGCTTCTCCCGCGGAGGGATGGGTTTGCTTTGGGTACATGGTGTTCAGGGAGAAGAGGAGGCGGGGTGTTTGGTTGAAAGAGGGGGGGGGTGTAAAAAATAATCTCAAAACAAAACCAAACCAAGTTGGGGTTGTCGGGGGCAGTGTGGGGGTGGGTGGGCGAGGCTCTGGGATGCAGCCTGGGCGGCAGGCGTAGGGGAGGGCTGAGCCTCGTCGTGGCCACGTGCGCACAGCATCTGGGTCCTGCACGCAGCGTGAGCGCCTGCTGAATGCTTTGGGCTGCAGGAGGCCTGCCTGGGGGCAGGGATGGCGACCACAGATCAGACTGTGGAAGCCAGAAGGCACAGGGGCAAGGTTTCCCACCAGCCCCCCCTCTCCCACCCCCAACACTGGGCCGTGTCGGGGGACATTTGTGGCTGTCATAACTTACATTGAGTGGGTGGAGACCAGGGGTGCCCAGGTCCCCCACCCCCCAAGAAGGACTCGCCCATGCCAGCAGCGCAGGGGAACTAGGGTGGGGGTAGGGGTGGGGAAGGGGTCCTGTGCGTCAATGGTCCGGAAGAACACAGTTTGATCTCCGCGGCTGTTGGGGAGACTTGGACTCCTGGCAACCCCACAGGTTGCCAAGCAGAACTGCATCCTGTTGTGTTTTCTTACGGAAGCGGGCTGCCAGGCCTTTCTTCCATGGCACTGCGAGATGGGTCAGCACCGCCAACCTCCCGCTGGGAAGGGCCGTGTCTACCACGGGGACCTTCCAGTCCCTGGGATCTCCCCCTCCCTCGTCCCCACTCCGTGTATGGACGTCAACGTGGATGGCGTCCTGGGACGTCAGGAGGTCTGGTGATGGGGAGGAAGGATTTCTTGGGAGGGGAGCAGGGCCATTCTGGTCCCAGAGGACAGGGTGAGGTCTGGAGTATTTGTGGGTGACGTGATTGGGGGTGCTACTAACATTGAGTGGGTGGAGATGGGGGGATGCTAGTCAATGCTCTGCAGGGCACAGGATGTCCTGCACAGAGGACTGCACCCCTGTGGGCAGTGTAGGGGACAGGGCAGTGTGGGGGCTGCTTTGGACTGTCCATAGGGAATGAGCTTACCACGAGGAGGCTGGAGGGCACCTGCAGGCCCCCCTGTCCATGATGGAAGACCCCAGGAAAGATCTACCAAGACCCAGACTCCATGCAGAGCCCCCTTCGAGGGGCCCACCTAGGTGCAGGGGCCACTGTGCACGGCACCCTCTGGGTACACCCACCCCAGCATAGGGCTTCCCCAAGCAAGCCCTGGGGCCTCTGCGTGGGCTCTGCCCCCTAGTGACCCCGTGACCTTTGGATGGAGCCTCTGGGCAATCAGTTCTAGAAAGTTCTGTGCTGTGCACACATTTCAAAAGAGAAAGAGCAGCTCCCCCCGCCCCCCAGCCCCGAAAACAGAGCCTCCTCGTGACTGTCCCGACGCCCCCTCTCTTTGTGCCACAGGGCGTGGGCTCAGCCCTGTTTAGAAGCCGTGAGTCAGGTGCCACGTGGAGACAGAAATAGAGCAGGGGGTGTCGACCCCCACCCGCCTGGGGCTCAGGGCCCGCCGGCAGTCACTGCGGCATGAAAGGCGGCCGTCTGTCCCCGCTGACTGGGGCGGCTCACGTGAGCGTGTGTGCAGGCTGGGTGACTCGGCCGGGCTCTGCTCACACCCGATTCCCAGCACCGCGGAAGCAGGGTCATCCTGGCCCCGTGCCCGGACAGAACTGTGGGGGTGCAGCTCGAGGCACCGGGCTGCAGGGAGAGGAGACTGTGGGAACACCACTCCCACCCACTCCCACCCCCCCTTCTGAAACTCCTGCACATCCTGCAAAAAGCAAAATCCCTTCCGTCAGCCCCAGCCCACCGACCACACACACCGGGCAGGACAATCACACACACACACACACACACACACACACACACACACACTCCCTGGGGATGGGGGCGGAGGGGGCACACATGGGGGGTGGTTCTTGTTGCTCCATACTAGAGCACACCACAAACAGGGTGTCTTAAAATGACAGAATGCTTGCATCAGACGGGCAGGGCCAGGGAGTTGTCCTTTCAAGATCTGCACGGGGTGGGGGCCAGGTGGCGGAGGAGGCTTTCTAGTGCCATCGAGAGTGAGTCTCTGAAGCCCCAGGCAGGCGCCGGTCCACCCTGGTCCAGCATCTTCTCTGGCCGGGAGGGGGCTGGTTTCCTCTGGAGGCTCCAGGGGGAGTCCCTGTCCTGTCTCTCCCAGGTCTGGCCCCCCCACCCCCACAGACAGCCCTGTCTGTATCTTCAGAGCCAGCAGCAGTCACAGACTCCTTGGGCAGCACCCCAGGGCCCAGGACTCCCCAGTCCCCGCCTCCATGTCCTCAGGGCCAGGGGTACGGGACCCGGATCTAAGGAATGTCCCAACCCCAAAGCTGTCCTTCCTGAGAAGTGTCCGGTCGTGCAAGTACCACCTGGTGTGGAAGCCTGTGCAGGCCGAGGCCACCATGGGGCTCCTGGCACCTGCACCCTGCATGGCATGGTGCAGACACCATGCCGGGTGCAGACACCAGGGTTTGGAGGCCAAGGTCGAGCTGCCAGCACCTGTCAGACTTCATGAACAGTGTCAGGTACGCCCAAGGGGCGGAGGGAGGGTTTTCCTGGGGGTCCTGGGACTGGTGGCTGAGGGCCTAGCCAAAGGAGGAAGGGTGGTGGGTGACGTGGGCTTCAGTGCGGGATGGGGAAGGGTCCCCCAGCCCAGTGGGGTGCTGGTCTCAGAGCCAGCCTTCGCATTTGAATGGAGACTCATTCACCTATTGAGCTAAGGTGCCCTAAGAACATCCCAGCCACACGGACCCCTCCTTCCAAAGGCAGGGCCCTCCTCCACATCAACCCACCCCCAACACACACTCAGGGGCTCTCAGTACAAGCTCTCCACCCTCCCCACCCGCCTCCCCTCCCACCTCCAGTCACCACTAACAACCTCTGGCTTCTGTAAACAAACAAAAAAACCCAGAAAGCAGAGCTCACTGGCATTGAGCTGATGCCTACGCACACAGCGACCCTACGGGACAGGGTGGAACCACCCCCGTGGGCTTCCGAGACAGTAACTCTTTACAGGAGCAGAAGAGCCTCATCTTGCTCCCTGGGAGCGGCTGGTGGTTCCGAACTGCTGACCTCGTGGTTGGCAGCTAAGCTTATAGACACTGTGCCACCAGGGCTCCACCTGGTCTGGATAGATTCCTTTATTTTAAGAGCCCTGGCAGTGCAAGGTCAGCAGTTCAAACCCGCCAGCTGCTCCTCAGGAGTGGGATGAGGCTGCCTGCGCTCCTGTACAGATGGGGTTTTGGTTTGCTTTTTGCTGAACTTGTTTGTCATTAAAAGCTCGACGTCCATTCAGTACTACTTTTCCTCCCCTTCTTTTAGCCACTGAGACCAATGTTGAGGTTTCAGGGATAAGGAATCAGAGGGGCATTATATAAATATTTACACAGCCCATCTCACGCCGTGAAATCAACACTGTCCTGTAATACCCTCCATGGACAGGGTTCCCTGTCTGTTCCCGTACAGCCTAACCCCAGACACCCTCTACAGCAGTGGTTCCCCACCTTCCTCACGCTGCAACCCTTTCATACAGCTCCTCGTGTGGTGGGGACCCCCAAGCATTAAATTATTTCCATTGCTACTTCATCACTGTCATTCTGCTACTGTGATGAATCGGGTGACCCCTGTGAAAGGGTTGTTTGACCCCCAAAGGGGTCGCGACCCACAGGTTGAGAATTGCTGCCCTACAGGATCCCTGTGGATCAGAATCCACCCGATAGCAGTTGTAGTTGGGTGCCATCGAGTCGGCGCTGGCGCCCAGCAACCTGCAGCACAGCGGAAGGGAGCACCCGCTGGTCCCGCACCAGCCTGGAGACCCTCGTGATGTGGAGTCCGTAATTTGGCTCAACGGCAGTGGAGGCCCCGCCGTGCATGGAAAGGTTATTGGTTCAAACCCACTTGTCTCTGCAGGAGACAGGCCTGGTGACCTGCTCCTGCAGAGGACAACCTAGGGACATTCTGTGGGACAGGGCTCTGTCACCGACTCACTCAACAGATGCCAGGGACAACACAGGCGAGAAGGCGGTGTTTGCCCCCTGGGCGCTGGCTAATTCCCTCCAGCCCGATGCTTTCAGGGCTCCTTGGCCACGCGGTAGTGTGGGTCAGGGCTTCAGCCCTCTTTCTGGCTGGGCAGCCATCCACCGTGTGGGTGCACCCCATCTGTGGTGGACACCTGGGTGGCTGCCACCTTCCTCTCTGGTGAACAGTGAGTGTGGGGGTCCAGGATTCTGTTCTGACCCCCCGGGGCATGCGTGTGTGTGTGTGTGTGTGCGTGTGTGCAATGTTCCCAGGACCGAGGCTGCTGGGTCACGTGAATTGTGAGCTGGTAGAAGGCTGTTGCATGTGCCACAGCTTGCAGAAGACTGGACCATCTGTCTTAGAGGAAGAACAGCCAGAATGCTCCTTAGAAGCAAGGGCGGGGAGACTTCGTCGTCCATACTTTGGACGTAATCTGGAGAGACCAGTCCTTGGCGAAGGACATCACGCTTGGTAAGACAGAGGGGCGGCGAAAGAGAGGGACTCAGTGAGATGGACTGACACGGTGGCTGCCGAGTGACCCATTGTGAGGCTGGCCTAGGACCCGACGGTGTTTCATTCTGTCGGTCCGGGTCACTGTGGGTCGTCGGTACCCAGCAATGACAGCCTTTGTGGGAGTGGAGTCTCAGCACCTCTTACAGAACTTTCCAGAGGGGGACACCCACAGCACACCCAGCAGTGATGCTGACCCCATGGGATGGGGATCCCCATGGCAGAGGGTACAGGCTGGCCAAAAGCAGAGAAGGGGCAGGAACCCCCAGCCTGCAGGGGTGCCGGGCAGGGGCGGGGGAGGGCCCTTGTGACAATGAGTTCACTTGGCCTTCCCCTGGGCCCCTGGCGAGATGAGGTTTGGATGACCCGCCCGGAATGCCGAACAATGAGGCGAGTGTGTGGTCCTGCTCCCGCCGCCGACAGCTCCTCTCTGGCCGCCCCCATTCCCTGGCGCCTGGGCTTCCTCAGGCAGAAAGGCAGCCCAGGCTGGGAGCAGGGTGGAGGGGTGGAGGAGCTTCCTGAGGTCATGCTGGGAAGGGGAGGGGGCCATCTCAGGAGAGAGGCCCCTGATCCTCCAACTTCCTCTGGGTTGAGGATAATAATCTTGCGTGGTGAGAGGCATGCGGGCAGTGGTCAGAAGGCTCTGGAAGGAGTTGTGTGGGTCTCAGCTCCTCCATCCTCATGGCACTTGGGAGGGTGGCCAGGTGTCCTCTCAGGTTCTCTGGCTCCCACCCCCACCTAGAGACGCCCCTAGCTGTGTGTGGGAGTAGTTGTTGTTGGGTGCCATCAAGAGTCGGCTCCGACCCACAGGGACCCTCTGCGCCAGGGAGCAAAACCTCGCCCTGGATGCTGCCCCGTCCTCACCCTGGTTCCTGTGCCTGAGCCCAGAGATGCAGCCACAGTGCCCGTTCCCCTGGTGGAGGGCTTCTTTGCTGCCCCTCCACATCGCCAAGCATGCCGTCCTCCTCCAGGGACTGCTCTCTCCTGGGCACACCTCCAAGGAAAGTAAGACGGAGTCTCGCCATCCTCGCCTCTAGGAGCACAGCCTGGTGTGCGCTGCGGCTAGTCTTCTCCGGCCCTACCATCCACACGCATCCAGGCCCCTTCGGTCTTCCTGATTCGGCGTCCAACCTGCACACGCCTGTGAGCCAATGGAGAAGACCATGGCTTGGGTCAAACGTACCTTCGTCCGCCAAGTCGGAGCTGGTTGGCCACGTCCGTCTGGAAGCAGTGCTCGAGAGAAACAGGGCAGTGAGACGTCCGTCTGTCTGTCAGGCTTTCCCTCTGCGTGCCTAGATTACCTTTCTTCCAACAGCTGGTTTTCCTTCTATTGATCTGTAGGTGTACATTTGTCTGTCTTCGTCTTACTTTCCTTTGCTGCATCCATTGACTGTCTTTACTTTCATTAATCTATCACCTGTCTATTTTCTACCATCTGTTTGTATCTTCTATCTATATTCTATTTTCTATCTACCACCCATCCATCTATCATCTACTTATCTACCTGTCATCCATCTATCGATCTATCATCCACCTTTACTTATCTACCTTCAATCTATCATACAACTCTGTCTTCTATCACCTGTTTTTCTATCTTCAGTCCATCGATCAGGCATCTTCCACCATCGATGCACTTGATGGCAGTGTGGGCAAATACATCGGAGCATACCAATGGACTGACGCCAGAGGAACGAACAGATCCGTCTCGGAAGAAGTGCGGCCAGAGCGCTCCTTAGAGGCAAGGATGGTGGGACTTTGTCACGTACTTCGGATGTGTTGTCAGGAGAGACCAGTCCCTGGAGAGGGACATCATGATTGGTACGGTGGAGAGGCAGCGAAAAAGAGGAAGCCCTCGACGAGACGGACGGACACAGTGGCTGCATCCGTGGACTCAGGCGCAGGAAGGAAGGATGGTGAGGACGGTGCAGGACCGGGCAGTGTCTTCCTCTGTTGGGCACGGGGTCACTATGAGCTGGACCTGCCTCAATGGCACCTAAGGGCAGCAACAACCTTGATGCAGGTGACAGGTGGACACGGAATCGCGAAGACCACAGGAGAACCCGTGCATTTCAGTGCGTGTCGAACAGATCCCGGGGCACCAAAAGGACAGACGGATCTATCTCAGAAGAACGACAGCCTTAGAGGCAAGCAAGGTGAGGCTCTATCTCATGGGCTTGGGGCGTGTTGGCAGGAGAGGCCAGTCCCTGGAGCAGGGCATCGCACTTGGTCAAGTGGAGGGGTGGTGAGACAGAGGCGGGCGCTCCATGAGATGGACGGAGACGGCCATGACAAGCATCTCAAACAGGACGACGGCGAGGCTGGCGCAGGGCCGGGCGCTGCTGTGGTCTGTTGTTCTGCTGTACGTCTGGTTGCCGTGAGTCGGAACCGACTAGAGGGCTTCTAACCACCACCGCCTTGTGGCAGCAGACCACCAGGACTTTCTTCCGTGGCACTGCCAAGCGGGTTCACACCTCCAGTCTTCCAAGTAGTGAGTCCGGTGCCGCCCCGCGGGGACTCCGGGAGCCCCAGTGAGACAGCCAAGCCACCACAGCCCCAACCACGGGCTCCGAGGAGATGAAATGGATGAGGACAGGTGATATGTTGCCCCATGGCTGACAGCACCCAGAACCACCACCACCTTCCTGTCCCGATGCTCTGCCAGCACAGCTCCTGTCCAGCCTCGCCACCCACCCCCCACCTGCTTCCCATCAGCGCTTCCTGCTGCAGGGATGCTGAGCAGGGCCCCTCGGCGCTGCCAGACTCAGACTCAGAAGGAAGGCCTGCCCATGGACTGGTGAGAACTTAGCCAGTGAAAAGCCAACCCCGGGGAGTGGGGTGGGTGTGGGTACAGGATTCGGCAGCCCTGGGCCGGTCAGGCGGGAAGGGTCATCACTGTGAGTGTGGGGGTACAGCGGGAGGAACCAGACCAAAAGCCACTCCGAGGACTGACACCGGGCGTCGCAGGTGTGGGCTGCAGGGCCGCCCAAGGTGTGTGTGTGGGGTGGGGGGGGCCTGGCACCTGAGCTCGGGGTTCTTGCCTCTGAGTCCAGTGCTCTTTTCCCTGTGGCACAAGCCCTCCCGCTCCGCAGGGGGCTCCCTCCCAGCCCCACCCCCCACCTTGGAGGCTCCTTTCTAGAAACCAAGCCATCCCCAAGACAGCGCCTTGAGGCACGTACCTTTCTGAGTGTTCCCAAGAGGCCCCGCCCTGCACACACCTGCGGAGCAAGAAGGAAAATCAAAGTCACAAACACGTGATTTTCCCACGGGAGCCGGGGACACCCCCCCCACACACACCCGGCTTTTCTCAGGGGAAGGGGTTGCTGCCCCCAAAGAAAGCAGCAGGCAAGTTAGAAATGGCCACAGGCTCCCCGAGACTCGGGCTCACTCCTCTTGCCCCAGTTCCCAGGGGGATAGCCAGGCGTCGGGTAGGAAAAAGGCCCCCACCCCTCAGCACGTGACTGCCCCAGAGGAGGGGAGGGCGAGCCCGGAGCGGAGGGGGACATGCTGGAAAGTGGCCTGCTCGGGGTGTTTTTCCATCTCGGTTTCTACTTTTGAGGGAGCCACGTGCCAGGGCAGGGGGTGAGGGGCGTGTGGTGGAACATGCAGGCTCGAGGGGCAATCCAATTAACCCCGGATGGAAGCAGTGACAGGTATATGGGGACAGGAAGGAGAGGGAATTGGATGCTGGCTGCCCTGGGCCGGAGGTCAGCGGAACAGGAAATAAGGCCCCGTGAGGAAGGCTGGTGATGAGAGTCTATGGGGGTGGGGGGCTAGTAATGGGCCTCTGGGGGGCTGGTGATGGAGCCCTGGCTGGAGTGGGGGGCAGGCTGGGCTGATGACGAGGGCCCTGGGGGGGTGCTGGTGATGGGCCCCTGGTGCTGGATTGGGGTTACATGAGGGCCACTCAGGGAGAGGACCCTGCGCAGACTAGGACCGAAACCCCTCTGACACCAGTATCTGTGGGTGACATGGGGGCCCCTGGGCCTGGACGGCAGCCCTCACCCCACTGCTCCTGCGGTATCTGCTGACCCGGGCACACCTCCACCAGCCCCTGCAAGCCATCATGTGTGGGCCCTCGGGGTGTCTTTTCTTGTGTCAGTGAGGTTCAAAGGCCCCTCCAAGGGAAAGCCTAGCAAGCTCCTAGGAAGGCCCTTCCACGGGGAACTGGCCGGGGCCTCGTGGGCGGCAAGAACTGGTATCACAGTGAGTTATTTTCCAAATACGTAGCACAAGGTCTCTTCCCATCTGACACAGGCCCTCCCTGGGTGACACCAGCCTAGGCACTGCGGGGTGTTGAGCAGCATCCCCGGCCTCCACCCTCTCGATGCTAGGAGCACCCCCAAGTTACGACACCCACACATGGCCCCCAATCACTGCCTAAGCACCCTGAGTTAGCTCCGGGGTCCCTCTGCCCTGGGCCATGCCAGGTGGGCTCTGCACGGTCCAGGGGACAAAGTGACCAGTTCTGCTATTTCAGAGAGCCCCCTCCCACCCCCCACCCAGGATGACGACCACACTCTATGAGAAGCTGGGGGTGCATCCTCTCGAGCCCCAGGCCTCATTACACAGCAGCTGGCCTGCTGAGAGGATAGAAAACCTGCAGCCTGCCTGACTTCCGGAGCTGGCCAGGCCCAGCCCGGGCTCACAAGGGAAGGGTGTCCCCAGGCATCAGTCCCGTGGTCACCAGAGCTCGCTGCCCAGTCCCCTCTTCCTTTCCAAACAGGATTTTTCCACCGACATAGGGGTCTGCTCTCTGCTGCCACTGAGGGGCTGAGGGGCCACCTTGCATCATCAGCGCCAGCTCAAGAGCCCCAGGCCCTGCAGGAGCCTCTTAGATCTGACCCAGCTCTCCAGGAGCTGCAGGCCCCATGGCTTGTCAGCAGGCAGGAGGAGGCTGGGGGGCAGGGTTTCCCCCCACTCGGCCCTGCTGATATTTGGGGCCGAATACATTTCTGCTGTGGGGTTTGTCCTGCATCCTATGAAGAATCCTTGGCCTCCACCCCCCTGATAGCAGTAGCAAAAGTGAAATGGTTTAGAAAAACCAAAACAAAATACAAAAATTGACCTCAATCCTACCTCACACCATTGCAACTGAATAGACTCCTGCTGGGCCAGACAGTTGTCTCCAGCCCCTGTGATCTCCCCTACTCAGTGTGTGGCTGCCAATGTGGCCACAGACCTCGGTGTTGGAGGTCAGGTGATCATGGGAAGCAGAGTCTCTTGGGGACAGGGTAAGCCCCCAGTCCAGTGCTTCAGGAGGATGCTGGATGAAGTCTGGGGACACATGCGGTTGTCATTGATGAGGTGGATGCTACTGGCATGGAGACCAGAGATGCTCCTTGATACTCCACAGTCCCTGGGATGCCCCACTTCTACTCTCCACAGTCCCTGGGATGCCCCACCTCCACTCTCCACAGTCCCTGGGATGCCCCACCTCCACTCTCCACAGTACCTGGGATGTCCCACCTCCATATCCACAGTACCTGGGATGCCCCACCTCCATATCCACAGTCCCTGAGTTGTCCCACCTCCACTGTCCACAGTCCCTGAAATGCCCCACCTCCATATCCACAGTACCTGAGATGTCCCATCTCCACTATCCACAGTCCCTGGGGTGTTCCACCTCCACTCTCCACAGTACCTGGGATGCTCCACCTCCACTCTCCACAGTACCTGAGATGCCCCACCTCCATATCCACAGTACCTGAGATGTCCCATCTCCACTATCCACAGTTCCTGAGAAGACCCACCTCCACTCTCCACAGTTCCTGAGAAGACCCACCTCCACTCCATAGTACCTGAGATGCCCCATCTCCACTATCCACAGTCCCTGGGGTGTTCCACCTCCATATCCACAGTACCTGAGATGCCCCACCTCCACTCTCCACAGTCCCTGGGATGCCCCACCTCCACTCTCCACAGTCCCTGGGATGCCCCACCTCCATATCCACAGTACCTGAGATGCCCCACCTCCACTCTCCACAGTTCCTGAGAAGACCCACCTCCACTCCATAGTACCTGAGATGCCCCACCTCCACTCTCCACAGTCCCTGGGATGCCCCACCTCCACTCTCCACAGTCCCTGGGATGCCCCACCTCCATATCCACAGTACCTGAGATGCCCCACCTCCACTCTCCACAGTACCTGGGATTCCCCACCTCCACTGTCCACAGTACCTGGGATTCCCCACCTCCACTCTCCACAGTCCCTGGGATGCCCCACCTCCATATCCACAGTACCTGAGTTGCCCCACCTCCACTGTCCACAGTCCCTGGGATGCCCCACCTCCATATCCACAGTACCTGGGATGCCCCACCCCAGAGCAGGACCCCAAGTCTCAGCAGGACAGGGAGGGCAGCTGCTGTAGACCCGGCAGGTGCTCAGAGCTGTCAGTGGGACGCGGCTCTGGTACTCACTGGTGGTGGAGTAGGGCAGAGACCTGGTGGACCGGGGCTAAGTACGGGGCTGCTGACCACAAAGTAAGACGGTCTTGGAAACCCGCAGGTGCACTTCCACCCTGTCGCACGTGGTCGCTATGTGTCAGAATCGACTCCTTTGTTTTGGTGGTGTAGTGGGTTACGCATCGGCTGCTAACGGCATCGACAGCAGCTCGAATCCATCAGCTGCCTGTCAAAGGCTCCAGGCTCAGAAACCCACAAGGACAGGTCTACTCTGTCCTTTGGGGTTGCGATGAGTCAGAACCAACCAGAGGGCAGGGAGCCTGGCTCCTAACAATGAACACACACAGACTTGTGCCCGAGGGCCAGGGGTCTGAGTTAGAGGGGGCCCTCACGGTGGGACACAGGGGCAGAAGGGGTGGGCAGCCCAGGGGAGGAAGCGAGAGGGAGGCTATAGGAGCCCAGCGGCATTCTGGGAAAGTGCTGTCCAGTGAACTGCCCAAGGAGGAGGCTACCTTCCTCCACCCCCAGCACCGCAGCATCCCACCTGGGTTTCCTTTCCGGCCCCAAGAGGCCTCAGGCTGTGTGTGTGTGTGTGTGTGTGTGTCTGTAGCAGTTTTCTCACCGCTGCTTCTCACAGTTGTTTCTTTAAAAAGTAAACGATCTATTTTTAAGTGCTTCCAGGAGAGGCCCTGGCGGGCACTTAGAGCAGAGAAGACAGCCCCCAGAAGGAAGGAGGTGGGGTTCACATGAGGACACGCATGGAGAACCCGGAAAGCCCCACCTCCAGCCTGCTCTGCCTCAGTTTACCATGCCTGGGTCTCTCCCCTGAAGCACAGCTGACACTGGATGGGGGGGGGGGGCTCCCGTTCTCTGTGGTGGGTGCTGGAATGCTTGCCTTCCACCCAGGCGACTTTCCTTACTTGACTCCCCACCCTGGGGGCCGTCCGTCCTCCTGCTGAGCCATCCCCCTGCCTGTCAGTCCCTGGAGGTTTGCATGTTGCTGGGGCATCCTGGCGCCACAGTGGTTACGCTCTGGGGTGACCTCACGGCTCACCTCAGGGTCAGCTGTTTGAAACCATCAGCCGCTCCTCTGGAGAAAGGCAAGACTGTCTGCTTTCCTCCAGTTCCTAAATGCTTCCTCCCCACCAACTACCATGATCCGAATTCTACCTTGCAAGTCTGGATAGGGCAGAGGTTGTACACTGGTGCAGATAGGAGCTGGAGGCACAGGTAATCCAGGGGTGGATGATACCTTCAGGACCAGGGGTGTGAGGGGCGATACTGGGAGAGTAGAGGGTGAGTGGTTTGGAAAGCGGGAACTGATTACAAGGATCCATATGTGACCTCCTCCCTGGGGGACGGACAACAGAGAAGGGGGTGAAGAGAGACGCTGGATAGGGCAAGATATGACAAAATACTAATTTATAAATTATCAAGGGCTCATGAGGGAGGGGGGAGCGGGGAGGGAGGGGAAAAAAGAGAACCTGATGCAAAGGGATTAAGTGGAGAGCAAATGCTTTGAAAATGATTAGGGCAAAGAATGTACGGATGTGCTTTATACAATTGATATATGTGTATGTATGGATTGTGATAAGAGTTGTATGAGCCCCTAATAAAATGTTAAAGAAAAAAAAAGAGCCGGGGCCATTCCACCCTCACCTATCGGACCACTGTGAGTCATCAACTCGATGGCTGTGAGTTTTCTGAGTGATGCTGAACAGATTCAGAAAGCCAGGCCTGGCGATCCCCTGAGATTGGTCCATGACCACCCCAGGGATCCTGCAGTCGGCCTGGCCGCTGATCCCGAGGATGGCGCTGGGCCAGGCAGCAGTCTTTGATCCTGTTGTGCACGGGGGTCCCACGAATCGAGGGGGCAAGGGATCACAGCAGAAGCAGGGGCAGGCGAAGGAGAGCCCCCCTGGGCAAAGCCGGCTGGCCTTCAGTAGGAGACCGAGGAGGCCGGAGGTCCAGGGGAGCCATGTGTCAGTTCCTGCGAACACTTCGGTGCTGGGGAGGGTCGGGGCGCAGCAGGGCTAGAGGGTTTGAAGGAGCAGACTCCTGCGCTGGGAAGCTTTTCGGTGCTGGGCTCTGGGTGAAGGTTTGGGGGTTTTGTTAGGTGCTGTTGAGTCGGACTTGACTCGTGGCAGACGGAGGTACCATGGGAGGAAACACCGCCCACGGTCGCAGCCACGGTGTCCGTCCATCTCCTGCAAGGTCCTCCTCTCCTCTCGGTCCCTCTCTGCTCTTCCGAGCATGACGTCCTTCTCCAAGGACTGGTCTCTCCCGATCCCACGTCCGAGGCACCCGAGACGAAGCCCAGCTGCACTCCTTCGCAGACAGACCCGTTTGCTTTCACGGGCAGTGCGTCGTGCTTTCAGTCTTCCCCTGCGCCGTCCGTCCTCCAGAGGCATCGGGCCTTCCGCCGCCTCCCTTCTGCAGGGTCCAACTCGCATGTGCCGCGAGGCGGTCGCGAATGCCCTGGCCAGGGTCAGGCACCCCTTGGTCCTCAAAGTGACATCCTTGCTCTGCAGCCTTTCGAGATCTCTTGTGCAGCAGATCTGCCCAACGCGGCGTATCGTTTGATTTCCTGACGGCTGCTTCCGTGTGTGTTGGTCCCGATCCAAAAGAAACCACGACACCAAACTCCCTGCCATCGACTCACACCGACCCTACAGGACAGGGTGGAGCCGGAGCCCTGTTGTTCTCCCTCAGAGCCGCTGGCGGGTTCAAACTGCCGACCTTAAGGCTCACAGCCCAACACGTGACCACTCTGCCGCCAGGTCCCCTTGCAAGACGGGATCCTTGACCTCGTCCATCTCCCGTGCGGTGAGGCGTGCGCAGACACTCTGCGAAACGCCGGGCGAGCGTCCGTCAGCTTGGCAGGCTGATGGTCTGTGTTGTGCTGCTCTGCTAGGCCCTGCTGAGGTAGAGCACACAGGTGCGCTGGCGGCCCCGACAGGTAAAGCACCGGGCAGCCAGCTGGTGGGTTTGCAGTCCTGCAGAAGAAAGGCCTGGTCACCTGTTCTCTCCAAGATGTCAGCTTAGCAAACCCCGTGAGAGGCCTTCTACCTCAACACACGACCGACAGAGCTAAGCGGGGACAGCAGCCGAAAACAAGGGCATGGCCGTGTGCCAATAAAGCTTTATTTACAAACTCAGGCAGAGGGGGCCAGGTCTGAGCCGATGACAGGGTGTTTCTCTGAGGAACGGGAGCTCCCTAAGACGTGGAGCGTGGAGTCACCACGTGGCCCGGGAGGAAGGAGAAGGCGAGCCAGGAAGGAAAGGCACACCCTAGTGACAACTGTTCGTCTTGATCCTCGTAGCACCCACATGCCCATCCCGGAGCACAACGAGCACCCCGTGGTCCGTCCACACGGGGGCTACTGCTCAGCTGCCAACAGTGACAGAGCTCTGCCTTGGACCCCAGAAAAGCAGGATGCTGGGTTGAATGAGCCAGGCCTGGGAGGCCACCCAGTGTCTCACTCCGCTCATGTGAACGGCCCGGGGCAGGCAGAGCCACGGAGACAGAGAGGGATTAGTGGTTGCCTGGGGCTTGGAGGCTGGAGGAGGGGAGGCTTTCTTTCTTTTTAACCGGTTTTCTTGGCATATGATTCACGACCGGAGACTTCAGCGGTCTGACTACAGTAGAGAGTTGGGCAATGGTCGACACAATCAATTTTGGAACATTCTCTCCTTCCCTGTGCCCACCCCTATAAGCTCCCCACGACCCCTCAGTCGCAATCCTACGTAACTCCTAGTTACTCTCTCCATGGACTAACCGACCCTGGGTTCCACAGGCCAACCCCCAACACGAGCAAAATAAAACAGAGTCGCCTCCATCGGAGAGAAAGCAGCAATGAAAACACATTTAACGTGGGTCCCCAGGGACCAGTGCTAAGATGTCATGTTGTAACCTAACTAGGCGTGTGCGGAGGAGCCCGCGTGGCGTAATGGTGATGCGCTGGGCTCCTCACTGCCAGGTCGAGAGTTTGAGCCTGCCAGCCACTCCAAAGGAGACAGGTAGGGCTTCCTACCCTGTCCTGTGGGGTCGCTGTGAGTCGGCATCCAGTGATGGCCGTGAGAGACGTGGTACATGCTTTCTTGTGGATGTGTGTGTGTGTGGGGGGGAGGCGGGACACACGGTGAGAATGCTGGACCTAGAATGGGTGACTGGAACAGACAGAGACTGAATGATGGAGCACCTGGGGGCAGGGGGAGGCACGACATTGACCTGTGTGCCCCCAGAGGGCACCTCTATCCCCAACCCCGGCTCCACGACCGTGACCTCATTTGGAAATCAGACCTTTGAAGGTGTCATCAGTTTGTCAGTCGGAATAGGGCCCCTGGGAGGGTCGAAAGCATGGTCTCACTGAGGCTGGTGTTCCTACCCACCCTGAGATGCCACGCAAGAAAGACCTGATGAGGTGGTTCTGATCACAGGCACGAAACAGGCCTGCGGAGCTCCGGTCAGCTCTGCTACCACACGGAGCCGCCAAGGCAAACGGGTTCGTTGGCTTCATCTGCTAACATGAGGTCAGCCTGGCGCGCGAGGTGGGGGGGGGGGGCTGGTCAGAACAGGTACAGGTGCAGACACAAACACGGGGAGGCGTGGGCCACGTGAGGGCAGAGGCCGAAGACTGGGGCTGATGCAGCCACAAGCCGGAAGCTGCGAGAGACAAGGGGTGGGGTCAGTGCGGGCAGCACCCACACCCTGCATTCAGACTTCCTCCTCCAGGTTGGAGAGGGAGCAACCCCACCCCGCCCCACCCCGGTGGGAAAGTGCTTGCTCAGCTGCTAACTCGGGTTGGAGGGCTTGAGTCCAGCCAGGGGGCACCTCAGAAGGAAAGCCTGGCTCCCTACTTCTGTGGAAAAGCTGGTGGGGCAGCGGTCACACACACACACACACACACACACACAGCCTCCTAGCAGTGGACCCCAAGTTTGTCCAGTGGACGGGGTCAGCAGGGACTCCTGGTTGAGGGCAACGACTAACACCAATGGTTGGAGGTTCAAGTCCATTCAGAAGCACCTTGGAGGAAAGGCCTGGCCTCCTGAAAATTGGCCACCCAAAGCCCTGTGGAGCCCAGCTGCACCCAGCACATGGGGGGGGGGGGCGCTTGAGAGTCAGCTGCGCCCCGCACAGACCCAGTGGCTGCAAGTATGCGCTTGAACGTAACAAGAACGGTGAGGTTGGCGCTGGACCGAGGGTGTCTAGTCTGCTGTGCCGGGGTCACTATGCAATGGAACCGGCCCGGCACAACCTCACAGCCACAGGCTAATGCGCACGCAGCCACGGGAGCTGGCTTCCGTGGTCAGGACTCGGCCCCCAGAGAGATCTGTCGGCCGCCCACACCCGCCCGAGAGGTAGGCCTCAACCCCTCGAGAATACTGGGACCACCAGGACCTGAGATTCTGTCCCGAGAATCCCAGCCCCCAGACGTGGGTGCCGCCTGCTAGACCCTGGCCCCCCCAGCAGTGGCCCCGCCGCCCTGGGCTCTGTCTGTGGCTGGATGGCCGCCCACCCGCTCACGGGGACCAGCCAGGGTTTGTTTCCCTCTCACGTTGGCCAAGGTGACTGGCAGGTGGGGGCTCGGGCTCAACCACAGCCCCGTGATCCTGTGCAGGGGACATTCATGTGTACGTGCGTGTGTGTGCACATGTGTGCGCGCACCGTAGGGGGCCTCCCTCCTCCCGGCTCCTTGCCTTTCCCAACCTTTCTCTAAAGCTCTCCAAGGCAGGCCCCCAGGAGGCTGAGCTAGGAAGATGGAAAACAGGCAGAGCCTCACAGCGTCCTCAACGGTCTCCTAGCAGCTGCGAGCCCAGTTCACTCAAAACACGCGCACGTACACACACACACACACACACACACAGGGGCTGCACTGTCCTTCACAGCCTCCTAGCAGACCCCAAGCCCAGCACGCAGACACACCAGAATGAACCCCCGCAGGGTCAGATGGCGTTGACCAGGGTACCCTCCAGCCTCTGTGATCTACGCCCCCTGGTCCCCACTCAGCCTGTGGATGCCAACGTGGTGGTCAGTGGAGGTCCCTCCCCCAGGTGACTTGGCCCCATGGAGACACCACATTTCTGGAGACGTTCGTGGGTGTCATGACCGGGAGGTGCTGCTGGCAAGAAGTGGGTGGAGACCAGAGATGCTGCTCAAGAAGCCCAAGTGTCCCCCCACCCCGAGAGGATCTGCCCCATGTCTGCAGGACTGGGTGGAGGTAAAGACGGTACCCCAGGTAAAAGGTTTCAAGGTTACCCGGCTGGGAGGTGACTGATCAGGGCCTTGAACCCTGATCACGGGATATGGATTCACAGGTCCCGCCCCACATGGAAACACTAGCCCTGTGCCAGGGCCCAGTGTTTGCAGGGGGCCGGGAAATGCTGGGTGAGGGAGGAAGAGGAGGACCTGAATGGAAAAACATCCCAGGAATGCAGGAGCCCGGACAGGGCCTGTGGCCAGGGCCCAGGGCTGCAGGCAACAGTGGGCTGGGCAGCCTGGCATCCAGGCTTCCGGGCAGGGCAGACCCAGCTGGAGGGCAGAGTGGCACCTGGTACAGGCCACTGTGAATGGACTAGTTCTGGGCATGGAGGCCACTCCCAGCCACACTGGGCTCTCGGCCCGGCCCTGTCACCCTGTCCTGCCCATCAGGGACCAACCGGTGGCCACGGTGGTGCCAGCATGCCCTGGCATTGGGGTTCTCTCTTCCTGGGTGGCAGGAAGGGAGCAAGGTGGCTGGGGATCAGGAGAGGAATGGGGACAGTTACTTGTTCCGAGGCTGGTTGGACCCTAAGCCTGGAATTGTCTGGGTGGGTGGCAGGGTGGGGGTGGGGGTGTGCCTGTGAGGGCAGTGAGGATGGGCCACGGTGAAGGGACCCCGCAGAATGAGGGAGGGGCAGAGGCACCCCACAGATGCTGCTTCTTTGCTCTTTGCCAACTGGCCGGCAGCAGGCAAGACGTTCCTCTGGCTCACCATTTAAGTCATCACCCTGGGTCCCTAGCCAGGGACATCACCATCAGGCTCATGGATGAAACGGTGTCAACACTTGTCGACCTTGACCCCTGTGCTGGGGTCCCCTCCCCACTTGGGCATGGGCTGCCATTGCCATGCGGACGAGGCGGATGAGCCCAGGGCTGGGCCTGAGGCCACCTCCCAGCTATAGAACAGACCTAACAGCAAAGAAGGAAGGGGGAGGGGAGAGGCAGAGGCCTTCCTTCCTCCTCCCACAGAGGGAGAGAGCCTTCCTCTCCAGCTAGACTGCCTGCCTCCTGAACTGTAAGAAAATACATGTCTGTTTCTGAAAGATACCCCCCTTGTGGTCGTTCTGACAGGAGGACCTGATAGCTTAGACATACGTGGTCATGTCGGTTCTCGCTCTCAGCAGCCCCGTGGTGCAACCGGGCACAGGGTGACACCCGAAGGAGGCGGCACCTTTACGTCCCTTTCATGTCACCTTCAGGGAAGCATATTGCCAGGTCTTTTCTCCTGTGCCCCAGGGGTGGGGTCCAACCCCTAGCGTTTTTTGTTAGCTGCTGGTGCTTAACCGCTGTGCCGCTGGGCTCCCTTAAGATCCTCTTGTGGTGGTGCGGGGTGCTGTAGAATCGATGCGGTGACCCTGAGTGATGGGAGAGCTGCCCCATGGGGCCCCTGGATGGGAGTAGATTGCCAGGCTGCTGGGTGGGTTTGAACTGCCAACCTTTCAGTCAGCAGCCAGGTGTTGAACCACGGGGCCACCAGGACCCCTTCCAGCCCAAGGAGATCCCGCAAAGGATGCAGGCACCAAGGATTCGGAGTGCACCAGGGAGGTGCGTGCAACTGTCCCCCATGTTTGAAATGGGGCCCGGGGGTAATGGAGGCTGCCCCATACTCCCCCCGACACCCAGCCTCCTCTGCCCCACTGCTTTGGGGCTGGAGGGCCCAGGCTCTGAGGTCCCCGTGAGAGAGACCACCTGGGTGTGCAGGTGGCGAGCTGACAGCCTGGCTGTGTGTGTGTGTGTGTGTGCACTGTTGTTGTTTTACTGCCTGGTCCTTGACGACTCTGTGTGTCCCCTAAAAACAGAGAAAGCCCTTGGATGCTCAGCTGCCGGGGGTGGGAGTGGGGGTTGCGTGCACTGCTGCACGTCGGAAGAAAGGCCTGGAGATCCACTTGTGAAAACCCGGCCGCCAAAAACCCTTTGGGGTGACCAAGCAGCCCCAGCCTAGAGATGCTCCCCCAACCCCAGGAAGCATAAGCAGGGTGCACGCAGAATGCTGGACACACCCCCTTCACTGTCCACAACAGCAGGAAGGTAGACATCACCCAGGTGCCCGCCCACAGATGGTGTCCAGCCACACGGTGGACTGCTGCCCAGCCCGACAGAGGGCCGAAGCCCCACCCACAGCAGCACGCAGCCTTGAAGCATCAGGCTGAGCAGAGTAAGCCCGTCTCGAGAGGACAGGACAGGCTCATCTCGCCCTACCACGTTGCCGGTTCTGGTGGTTCTGTTGAGCCGACCCTGAACTGTAGCTAGCACACATGGTTAGAGGGGGCGGGGGGCAGCAGGGAGGCTGTGGGAACGCTCTGGGATCCAAAAAGGCTTTTCTCCAGGTTGTCTCCCCCAAATATATGTCAGACCTAGGACACCATCTGCAACACATGGTACACGACCGAGAAGTACACGCTGCCGAGAAGTCATCTCCCCGAAGGCATCAGACCCAGAGCAGCGGGTCTCCACCTCTCTGTTGTGCGTGGGGGCTGTGAGCGGGAGACAACTCTGATACCGGCGACAACGACGACGTTCTGTAACGGAGCGCCCTGTTCTTAGCAACCCCGTGGGCTTCACCTCCCCTGGTTCAGCGAGTCCACTTTGCACACGTGCACAGCAGTGACGTCTGACCGCACAGCTATAGGGATGGCGGCTGGTTAGGATAGACCCACACCAAATCCAAACTCCCTGCCACCGAGCCAGTGCCAACTCACAGCGAGCCCACCGGGCAGAGCAGGACCGCCCCTGGGGGCTTCCGAGCCTGGGACTCTTTTGTGGGAGTAGAAAGCCCCCTCTCTCCCAAGGAGCGAGTGGTTAGAGCAGTGGTTCTCGACCTTCCTCACGTCGTGGCCCTTTCAGACAGCTCCTCATGTGGTGGTGACCCCCCCCAGCCATAACATGATTTTCGTTGCTATTTCATCACTGTCATTTTGCTACTGTGATGAATCGTCACGTAAATGTCTGGTAGGCAGGATGTATTTTCATGGTTACAAATTGAACATCATGAAAGCATAGTGATGAATCACACAACAGTATGTCATTATAGATTGTGAAAGGTTTATTTCTAATGACAAGTCGATGAAATGTTGTCTTGCAGCATGGTGTAGCCTGGCTAACAGTCTTCACGCTGGGTACTGGTATGTGGGTGTATCTGCATGTGGGCAGACCCGCCTGGAGACGAGAGGAGCAGTGTCTAAGATCATTGGGCAATATGTGTTTTCTGATGGTCTTAGGTGACCCCTGGGAAAGAGTCATTCGACCCCCAAAGGGGTCGTGACCCACAGGTTGAGAACCGCTGGGCTGGTGGCTTCGACCTGCTGACCTTGTGCTGAGCAGCCAGCGCGTCACCACTGAGCCATCAAGGCTCCCGGAGAAGGATGCCCGCTGAATGAAAACAGCACACGGGGAGAAATGGAGCCGGTCGCGGTACTGTGCCGAGGTGTGTGTGTGCGTGTGCGTGTGTTCCGCAGCAGATGTGTGCAGCGGGGCAGGGGCAGGACGTCAGGCTTGGTAAAGTGGAGGGGCAGTAAAAGGTGGACGAGATGCCGGGACAAGGGGGCTGCAGCAAGGGGCTCAAACACAGTAACGACGGGGTGAGGACCAGCGTGCTGTCTCCTGTCTGTCACGTTGTTGCAAAGGTGAGGCTTCTTGCAACTTCCAGGTATGCTGGAAGCAGTGCATGGAAGGAGTTACAGGAGTGTGTCTGCACAGTCTGTTAACAATGTATCAACTAGTCCGGGATCTGGAGACTCCTTTGTCACTGCCACGTCCTACTCTCAGCGACCCTATAGGAGCCAGTAGAGCCATGCCTGAGGGTGTCTGGGGTGGGAGCAGACAGCCTCGTCCTTCTCTGGCACAGCGGCTGGTGGATTCAAACTGCTGCCCTTGTGGTTAGCAGCCCAACACGTAAAAGTCCAGATCCAATTCCCTACAACCACCCCTGACAGCACTCAACGTTTCGGTTTGCTTCTTTTTCTTGGAAATTTTCCGGGCCTTCTGAAAACCTTTGATAAACAACCCGCATGTCTTACATTTGCAAACCGAAAGAAACAAGACCAAATGGTGCTTTCTATTTTTTAACGACCTTTCTCCTCTCTGGGAACTGGCAGGAGGGAGGGTGGGAGGAGCAGGCAGTGAGGCGCAGACCCGGGGCCGGTGACGGGGAGAGGGCGGGCGGAGAGCTGGGGCCCTGCGCAGGCTGCGACCCGGGGCCAGGGGTCTCCCACGGCCCGTGTTGCTCCAGCTGGCAGGGCTGTGGCATTCCCACCCCCTGCGGCTGCCCCCATCCCTCTCCTGACACGCTCTCTGCCCGCCCACAGGCCTGCAAACCCACAGCGGGGCCACCAGCGGGAGAGCTGGGACCAACCAGGCTTGGTCGAGGTAGGGAGACCACACACAGGCTCTGGACACACAGGCTGTCCTGACATTGCCGGCAGAGGACGGATGCCATGGGACCCACCCTGCTCTAGGGCGGGAAGGCGTCAGAACTGACGTGTCTGCACATGCATGCAACCACGGCTCACTGCCTATCTGTGCACACCCACACATGTGCACAGATACTCACATATGCAGACTCAATCCACTGCACTTGTGTACCTGTGAACACTAGTGCACCCACACACAATTCACATGTGCACACGACACACATGCACCCATGTCTGCACACTCTTCCATGCAATAGTGTACAGGGCACCTGCGTGCACACGCTCACATGCAGACTCACAACTCATGCACACAGTCCACTCGTACACGTCTGCACATGCTCGACTCACCTGCATACATGTGCACGTACACGCGTGTGTTCCCACATGCAAAAACCACAACTCACACGCAAACTCCACCTACATACCCACCCACGCACATACACACACTTGTGCACACTCACTCAGACACCTGTGCACATGTATATCCCCGCAGACTCGTGTACATGCACGCACACGGATGCACACATGTAGACACACAGATATGTGCTCGATGTCCCCGGGGCAGTGCCCATAAGTCTTTAAGACGAGCATAAGAGCAAGATGGGGTCTCGTCCCCCAAGAGCACACTGGTCACTTCACTCTGACCAGAGGTGGCTGGGAGGCCGTGAGACTGACCAGTACCAGGTGTAGGTCACCTCTGACAGGTGTACTGAGCCAGGGTCCCTCCCCGGCACTGCTGACCTGGGAGCCTCCTGTTCACTGAGGGGGGCTGAGCAGCATACTTGGTGTCTACTCCCTCGATGACAGGTGTACCCTGGTCATAACATCCACATGTGTCCCTGGATGTCACCCAATGTCCTTTTTGGGCAGAATCCTCGCAGGTGAGGGCTCCTGGCCGAGACTTCACTGCAGCTCACTGGCAGCACCCAGAAAGTTCTGGAAGCACTGGCTGCCAAGAAACAGTCCGAGCCCTGAGGCATTCAGAGTGCTTGTCTGTAGAAGAGCTAGAGCAGTGGTTCTCAACCTGTGGGTCGCGACCCCTTTGGGGGGGCTGAACGCCTGATTCGCAACAGTAACAAAATGACAGTGATGAAGTAGCAATGAAGATAATTTCATGGTTGGGGGGGCCACCACCACATGAGGAACTGTACGAAAGGGTCGCGGCATTAGGAAGGTTGAGAACACTGATCTAGAGGGTCTCTTCTGGTGCCCCCCCGCCCCCCGTGTCTCCTCTCAGCTGTGGAAGCTCACACGGCCAACACCTGCCTGCGTCTGCTGGGGACAGCGGGGAGCCAAGTGGCCGGCACCATCCTTAATGAGAAGCCCAGGCCAGAGATGGGCCTGCCTGCACAGCCCGGGGTGGGGATGGGGGGGAGGTGATGGCTGGAACTGCCGGATCTGACACCCGGCCGTGGGAACCTCGAGCCCCATCACTTAGCACAGCAAGGGAGAAATGCATCCCCCCTTCCCAGGGGTGACTCTGGGGCCACCACCACCAGTCACAGGCTGGACACTCCGTCCTCCTGGGCCAGCACGTCTCGGCACACCAGGCAGCCGGGGGTGGAGGCGAGCTCCCCGGTAGGAAGACCAAGGCCCTTCCATCGAGTGGAGGCTGGCTCCCAGGGACCCTGCAGGGCAGGGTGGACCTGCCCCCTGGGTTTCCAAGACGGGCACTTTCCCAGAGCAGAAAGCCTCATCTTTCTCCTGCAGAAGGGCTGGTGGTTTTGAACTGCTGACCTTGTGGACTGAACTCCAACTGGTCACTAGCCCAAGACAGCAACATGCAAACTCCATAGACAGACGGGCGGGATGACGGCAGCATATGATGGTGAACAGGCCGGGAATGGGGTCTTCCGGGTCAAAGGAATCCCAAGACCGCACAAAGGCACTGCGGCCAAGTTGGGTCTGACTTATAGCAACCCTGTAGGGCAGTCCAGCCCCTGTGGGTTTCTGAGGCTGTAGCTCTTCACGGGAGCAGACAGCCTCATCTTTCTGTCTCGGAGCGGCCGGGGGCTTTGAACTGCTGACCTTCCGATGCTTATCCCAGCGTGCCACCGGGGCTCCTGACACCACGACAAGGGGCACGCACTACTACCCAAGGCTGGCTGGGGTAACGTGCCTGAGCACAGGACGCGTCCCACAGGGCCAGCACCTTGACAGGCAGACACAGCACAGGCAAAAGTGACTCACGAAGGGAGCTCTCGACCAGCGACGGGTGCGAGGGCACCTGCTCAACCCGAGGCCTCCCGGGGCCCCCACAGTGGGCGTCAGATGCCATGTCTCACTCGGTGGGCATCAGATCCCACATCTCCCACAGTGGACATCAGCTCCCACGTCTCTCACGTCAGATCCCACGGTTCCCTCTGGGCCAGAAGTAAGGCCAGGACTCCTGCCCCGGCCCCTCAGCTCCCTGTGGTGGCTTACGGAAACTCCTTGGCAGGCCTCTCTCCCGTGGCACCCCTGGTGGGTTGGAGCCACCGAGCGCTTAGCCCCATAATGCTGACCCGGCCCCGAGAGTGGACAAGGATGGGGTTTTCCAGTGCCGCACAGCATTGCAGTCTCGGCAACTCACGGGGGCAGGTTTTCCCTGTCCTGCAGGGTTGAACGCGCCAAGGACGGCTAAATGGACAAACGGCGCTGCCTGGGAAGAAGCGGAGCCAGAGAGCTCCGTAGAGGCGAGGCTGGTGAGGCTTTGTCTTATGGACTCCGGACATGTCAGGAGAGACCAGCGCCTGGAGAAGGCCGTCATGCGTGGAACCGTGGAGGGTCCTCGAGGAGCTGCCGGACATGCTGGCAGCCACAACGGGCTCAGGCGCAGAAACAAGGGTGAGGACGGCTTCTCTCTGCTGTGCAGATGCTCGCTGTGGGCCGGCGCCGACCCGATGGCACCGGATGACCCCAACGATACGGGGTCGCTATGATTTGGATTGGACTCGATGGCCTTGACTTTGTTTTGGAGGGTTTGTTGGTGGGATGCGGCGGGGCAGGGGGTGGAGGGACAGGGACCGGGGGGCACCGTCTGTGTGTTTGAGGGGGGATGGCAGGCCTGCTGGGCTGCACATGGCCTTTACACTCCCGGATTGGCCCCCTGGGGGCCACCCGAAGTACTGTCCTCTCAGTGGCAGCAGATCAGGCGGCTGGGTGCCCCAACAGGGCTCTCCGTGAAGCTACAGATGGGGCCTCGGGGCTCAGGGCACAGCCTGTTTTCCTCTGTCAGGTCGGCAGCTGGGGAGTCACACGGCGGAGGGTCAGAGGGCCTGCTCCCCCGGCTGGGGCAGAGGTCACTGGGGCTGGATGCCGGCCCTGTGGAGATGTCCTTGCCGAGGCCGGGCCGTGCGCCTCCTCCCCGCTGCCCTGACCTCTCGCCTCCCAAGTCCCTGCTGACGTCCCTCCCGGTCCCTCCCGGCCCTGTTGTTGTTGTTGCCTCAGTCAAGTGCTTTCCAGGCAGCTCTGACGCACGGTCACCCCGCCGTGCACCACAGAACGAGAAACACCGCCTGCTCCCGCGCTGGCCGCACCACGGTGTTGTGTCCGAGCCGGGCATGGCAGCCACGTGTCCACCCCTCCCATCGAGGGCCCTCCTGTTTCTCGCCAACCCTCCACCTGACCGAGCGTGGCGTCCCTCCTGACGACACGTCCCAAGCACCTGAGGCCGAGTCTGGCCGACTGATGGGTCGGTCCTCCTGGCCGCCCGAGGTACTCTCCGCAATCTTTGCCGGCACCACTACTCAAACGCATTGATTTTCCTTTGGCCTTGCTTATTCCCACTCAGCGTCCAACTTTCGCACGCAGCGGGGCCGTGGCAAACACCGTGGCTGGGGTCGGGCGCACCTCCGCCAGTCCTCAAAGTCACCTCTGCTTTTCAGCACTCGAAGGGGGTCTTGGGCAGCGGTGTGTCCAGTGCAGTGAGTCCTTTTATCTCGACGGCTGCTTCCATGAGCACCGCCCGTGGACCCAAGCAAGACGAAATCCCGACAACATCAGTCTTTCCTCCTACAATAGTGTACCAACCAAAAAACAAACAAACAAGCCCACAGCCATCGAGTTGATGCCGACTGACGGCAACCCTGTAGTTGAGGGCAGAAGAGACCCCTCTGAGCTCCGAGACTGGAGCTCTTACAGGCACATGAAGCCTCGGCTTTCACCCTTGGAGAGGCTGGTGGGTTCAAACCGCCAACCGTGAGGATTGCAGCCCAACGTGTAACCACCGCAGGCCTGCCAAACTCGCTCATAAGTTTGTCCAGAGCCTGGGCCCAGTCCAGGACGTCTTGGCATGCCTCGCCTGCTGTGGCGTGGGAGTGGTTGTGGGGTTTCCATGCCTCCGTACCTCTCTGTGAAGCGCGTGCACCGAGCATGGGGGGGTGGGGTGGGGATTCAACTCCTCCCCTGTCAGCGTCAGTAAGGGTCGCAGCCTTGGAGCCTGGGCGGCAGTGATTCTCAACCTGTGGGTCGTGACCCCTCTGGGGATTGAACAACCCTTTCACAGGGATCGCCCGATTCGTCACAGGAGCAACATGACAGTTATAATGTTATTGTTGGGGGGTCCCCACCACATGAGGGGCTGCATGAAAAGGTCGCGGCAGGAGGGAGGTTGAGAACCATTGATCTTTGGGGCTGGGCAGCTCTCTTCCCAGGGACACTGGGGGTCTGCCCGCTCCGGCCCGGTCTCTGCAGCTGAGACACGAAATATTCCCATCCTCATGGTCCCTGCCATCAAGTCGCTCCCGACTCACCAAATGCAAGCCCACTATCTCAAAGCTCACCCCGCGCCCCTCGACACACAGGCATCCGACGTGGGGCTTCCACGATGGGGCATCTTTGCCAGGAGCAGGCAGCCTCAGCTTTCTCCCGGGGAGAGGCTGGTGGATTTGAACCACCAACCTGACGCTTAGCCCACTGACTGCAGCCTTGTAGGGAGACCCTCAGGGCCACCTATGTGTGTGTGGCAGCCCCAGGATCTGGGGTCTCACTAGGTCCCAGTGGGGAAGCAGATGGGGCCACACAGCGTAAACCACGAGGTGGCGTGTCCCCCCACCCCCCACCCGAGCATGGCTGGAAGTGCAAAAGCCATGGGCCACCTCTGCTAGCAGGTGGCCGGCCACTCACTACGCTGGTGCCCGGCTCCAGGCAGGCAGGCAGGCAGGCAGGCAGGCTCGTGCACTTCTGGCCGGCCGCGTTCCAACCCCACGTGGACACTGGCCGGCCGAAGGGTGCCTGCTGTCCCCAGCTGACCCAGCCCTCGAGCAACACTGGACTTTTTCTGGTGTGTGTGTGGGGGGGGGGGGGAGGGTCTGCCTGCTAGAGTGTATGCGCGGCGAGCTAAGGTTTCAAGCCGCCCAAAATAGCTCCGAGTGTGGCCCACCCTTCCTCAGACAGGGATGGATGCGCTGAGCTAAACCAAGCTGGCCCCGGGGAACTTGCCAGGGACTTCGAGGGCGGAAGGACACCACTCTCCCCATCTGGGGGCTCAGGAGGGCTCTTGGGAGGAGCCGAGGGCAGGGGGCTGGGGCTGCTCACCCTGAGGGTCTCCCTACAAGGCCGCAGTTAAGTCCCCACTTTACCCAAACTGGGGGGCATGGGCCTGTTTTCCTTTGGTCGTGGTCATGAGGGGTCACCGACCCCATGCACACAAGGGAACGAAACACCACCGGGTCCCGCACGGTCCTCACAGCTGTTCTTAGCCCTGAGCCCCCGGGGCAGCGACTGTGTCTGTCCATCTCATCCCGGGAGGTGGGCAGCTCTGTCCTGACCCTGCAACTCTCCTTGAGGCGTGAGGAGGGAGCTCACCGAGGCTCCGCCGGCCTCTCTTTCTCCCTCCGTAAAATGGGCGCCCCGCAGCACCTGCCGCCAGTTGGAGGGGCCGACGGAGCCGGGATCTGAAGTTGTCCTGGGTGGCAGCGCCCAGACTGCTTGGTCCCAGGAGCCATTGACAAGCGTGATGGGGCTGAGCAGGGTGAGACGCAGACACAGACACAAACGCAAAGGTCAGCAGTTACCTAGGGCTTGCAGGAGGGGCCTGGTGGTGCAGAGAGTTACGCCCTGGCCCACTGACCACAGACTAGTGGTTCGAACCCACCAGCCGCTCCTCGGGAGAAAGAGGAGGCTTTTGGCCCCCGTAGAGAGGTGAGGTTTTGGGAACCCACAGGGGCAGTTCTCCTCTGTTGTGGGAAACGGACACTGAGGGAATTAGGGCGAGGACTGCATTCCCTAACTTACAACAGAGGGAAGCTGGCATTCCACGGTAGGAAAGCCACCACGTAGGTAAGTTAGAGATAAAGTCCAAAAAAAAAAAGAGATAAAGTCCAAGCACACGATCCTGCTTTAAATCTCACTCATTCCCACAGACTCTCCCCCGACAGCTGTGCTGCCTTCAAGTGCGCACCTGGCTGACTTTGTCTCCCTACAGAGGCAGACATCCTGTTGCTAGCTCCTCCTGCCGTGTCCCCCAGCCCCCCCCCCCCCCGTTACCTTCCCCCAATGCAGGTATTCGGTTTCCTCACCTGTGAGCTCAGGGGCCTTCCTGTAGATTCCACCCACCCTGTGATGTATGTAACCACTGAATATACATGTCTTATGGCTACTTATAAATATCCCAAGACAGTAAAGATCAGCTCTCTCTTCTCCCACCTCCACGCGGACCATCAAGAGGGGCTGAGGTGAGCATGCTACTATGAAATGTGCCTGACTCCTTTATTGTACTCTCTCCTATCTTCTCTGACTTTACCGTAACCTTTATATATTATAACCATACAATTGCGCCGACGGCCCCCTCGGTTGTTGGAGGCTGGTTTCCTCCGACCCTCCGTCCTGTAGGGTCCTTTGGAGTTGGAATGGACCCAATGGCAGTGGAAGGGGATGGGTAGAAGGGGGTGGGCAGGTGGAGACTGACTGCCGATGGGCCTGGATTTTGTTCAGCCGGAGGGGACGATGTGTTACATAGTGTTGACCGCTGGGCACTCCCGAGAATGTCCGAGAGACCAGGGGCTGAACGCTCTAAACTGGCACACGGTGTGACGAGTCAGTTACAGCTCTGGAAGCCGCCAACTTTGCTGCTTTCAGGTGGGATCTTGACAGAAAGTAGGGAATGTCGGAAAGACGTAGTCTCTGTGTTTCATGGACTCCTCCAAGGTCTTCGACGGTGTGGATCCTAAGAACATGGATAACAGGAACACTGGGAACGAACTCCAGAGCACTGGATTGTGCTTGTGAGCAATCAGTACAGGGGCCAGGCCTTTCGAACGGAACACGGACACGCTGCGTGGTCTACAACCAAGAAAGGTGCCGCCAAATGGTGCCGTCTCCCGTCCTCAATCTGTGTGCTGAGTGAGCCCTTCATCAGAGAAGCTGGATTCTGTGAAGAGGAGCGTGGCATCGGGATGGGAAGAAGGCTACTTAACAACTGAGATCTGCAGCCGACCCCACCTGGCTGGCTGAAAGCAAGGAGGACTGGAAGCTCTTGGGGACGAAGATCCACAAGGACTGCAGCCTCCAGGATGGATGACAATTTAATGCAGGGAAGAACATCCTTGCCACTGGGCTGGCAGGTGACGTCAGGATAAATGAAAAGGTTGAAGTTGTCCAATATTCCGCCTTGCCTGGATCCACCATCAATGCTCATGGAAGCAGCAGTCGAGAAATCAATGGATGCATCCCCTGAGGTTACTCTGCCGATCAAGACCTCTTTAAAGTATTGACGAGCAAGGATTTGAGGGCTTTGAAAAGCCATGGCGTTTTCAATGGTCTCAGATGAGGGGTACACCCCCCCAAACCAGAATTTTTATTCCAATGCTATGTTTTTGTTTTTACCAAACAACCTGGTCCCCTTCAAAGCACTCTCCATTACACTTGCTACATTTGTCAAACCTGTGATTCCATTCTTGAAAACGTTTCTCAAACTCACCTGTTTGGGTGGTTGAACAGCACCTCCCTCGTTTGTTTTTCTTCTTCACCTGGTCTCCGTCGTCAAATCCCTGTCCTTTCGTGCCCCTCTTCATTGGTGGAGACAAAAAGAAGTCGGACAGGGCAAGGTCAGGTGAGTAACATGTGCGGGGAAAGAGCCATGCTGTCTTTTGCCAACAACTGGCACACTGAGATCACTGCATGCGCAGGTGCCTGGTCGTGGTGGCAAAACCAACCAGTCCCCTGCCTGCCACAGGCCAGGCCTTTTTCATCACACACTGGCACACAATCGTTTCAGAACCTCTAAACAGAAAGCTTGATTAAGAGTCTGACCGGATGGAAGGAACTTCAAATGCACTATCCCCCTCACATGAAAGAAAACAAGTGGGCATCGTCCGGATCTTTGATTTCACTTGATGAGCTTTTGGGGGGCGAGTTGACGATGGCGTCGTTCGCTGGCTTGTTTGATGGGTTGCTTTGCGGTTGTTAAGGATAAGCACCGTGTCTTGTCACTAGTGATGACCTTGGGGGGAAATGTCTGGGATTCTTTGGAGCTGTTCTTTCAAAGTATGACAAGTCTCCACTCTTTTTCCTGGTCAGTCAGAACCAGTGAGCCTCCTCATCCCCTAATCTTCCATTAAAATTTGCTGAACCCAGCTCCAAGATACCCAGATAACTCCCCATCTCTTCAGTGTTCCGTCGTTGGCCTCTGAGCGCAAGTGCATGGATTTTGTCGACATTTTCATCCCTTCGGGAAGATGACGGACAACCAGAAGGAGGCTTGTCATCCGACATGTCACCTTTTTCGAAATGAGAAAAACCACTCATACACACGAGTGTTTCCCATCGCGCTGTCCTTGTGAGCCGGGTTCAACATCACAACAGCTTCCGTAGCATTTCTGCCAAGCAGGAAACAAACTTTCACAGCACATGCTGTTCTCTGAAATTGGCCATCACAACAATCGAGGTTCCAGCGAAACTGGTTTTACGAACAAACTCACTGTGACCAGAGAGAACCTTCCCAGGAGACGCCACTGGGTGCACTAACTCAGAGTGAGTTGCTGGACGTTCACCTAGCAGGAAAAGCTCCACCCAGCAGAGCTATTTCCTGTTTTTTGGGGGATGGGGTGGGGTTACACTTTGTATGCATGTGCAATATGAACGTAACACTGAATGAGGAAGATGGAAGAATCAGTGTATTTGAATTACTGTGCTGGTAAAGAATATTGAAAGTACCATGGACTGTCTTGGGAGAAACACAGCCAGACTGCTCCTTGGAGGCAAGGATGGAGAGACTTGGTCTTACGCACTTTGAGAGGCCGGTCTCTGGAGACGGACACCATGCTCGGTGAAGGCGGGGGGCACTGAAAAGGAGGAAGACCTTTGACAAGATGGATTGGCACAGTGGCTGCAACCCGGGCTCGAACATGGGAGCAACTGTGAGCATGTCAGAGGACCGGCCGTGTTTCCTTCCGCTGTACATAGGGGTGTGATGGGTCAGAACTAACTGGCAACCCCTGACACACACGCACACCAGGGAAGTGCATGTGTTTGCCTCCTACTGGGGCCGCCATGCATGCAGACGAGGCGACGGAAAACACCAGGCGCACCTTAGTCCTCAAAGTAACGTCCGTGCTTTCCAGCGCTTTCCAGAGGTCTGTGCAGCAGATTCACCCAATGCAACGTGCATGCAAGGTGAGGCGCACACCGTAGTTCCTGTGAAACAAATCAAACCTATCCAGGCAAAAAGGAGACATTAGAAATGACCCTCCGGACATTCCATCCACAGGGGCCATGGGGGACGCATGGGAGCGGGGCTTGGGACGCAGCTCGGCCTGGGCTCCCCCTGCCCATCCAGCCTCAGCCATCTCCCTTCTGGCACTGCCCATGGGAAGGCCCAGTGTGTCAGAAGCGCAGGATGCAAGGCACCTCCACCTGCAGCCCGTGGTGTGCGGCCCGGTCCAGGCTGCCGCTCCCCACCCCGAGGTGAGCAGTGGGCGGCAGGTGGGGCAGCCATGCCTGGTCCAGGACTTGGATCCCCTGAGCATGAGTCCTCGCACCCCACCACGGTGACAGCATGCGCTGCCTTCCACTGCGTCCGGGCACAAATGCACCATGCACACGGCCAGCACCAACCGGAAGTGTGGCCGGGCCCCCAACCATTAGTCTAGCTGGGGCTCCCCAACCGGAAATGTGGCGGGACAGCCCCCACCGCAGTCCTTCCCTGCACTTTGGCTGGACTCGATCTGATCTCTGACAGCAGGGCTGGTGTTTAAGGACCTGGAAGAGTCACGGGACAAGAGAGGGACGAGCGGGAAATGCCCGGTGCCAGGGAAGAGGCCAGCCTACACAGGCGTGGCTCCGTGCAGAATTCTCCTGGGAGCCGCAGGTTCGATTCCCGGGCACACGCAACGCAGCCACCGCCCGGATAACCGCAGGGGCTGAGAGCGTTGGCTGAGACCAAGGAGCCCTGGTGGCGCAGTGCATTGAGCGCCGGGCTGCTGGGAGAGTTTGGAGGTTTGCGATGCGGAGCCCCTCCCCCCTCAAGAGGGAGAAAGGTCCGAAGATCAACTAGTGAAAAGTGGCGGGGCTTTCTCCACCACCAAGCTCTGGGGCTACGCGCGGAGCCACAGGGGCCGGCAGCCCCCCAGGGGAGGGAGGAAAGAAGAGGTGGGGGCCTGGGGTCACTTCTCCCACGGCGGCGCTGCCAGGGTGGCTGTGTCTCATTCTCTGGTTCAGTAAGGAGGGAGGCTCACCACCCTGCCTAAGCGGCGACCCTGCTGGCCATGCGCCACCGCGGGAGTGCAGGGGCGGGCGGGCGGCCCAGGGAAGGGGCGCTGTGGCTTCTGAGCCCAGCATTCCAGGCGGCGTGGCCGAGGCATCCAACCGTCGGGGCTTAGGAATGCAGCCGGGAGCCAGGCATCCTGCGCCCGGGCCAGGGACCAACCAGAAGTATGCAGGGCTGGCGCTCGCTTGCTCGGCAAGGTGGCGGGAACCCGGAAAAGCAGCTATTGGAGAAGCCAGCAGGCGCGGCGGGTGGGGCCGCCCTGCCCGCCCAGAGCACAGGCAGTCCGTTTTGTGTCAGTCCTCCGAGATCCCAGCTGGGCTCCCACGAGAGGCCTTGGTTCGAGTCCCAGCCAGTGCACCTCCCGCACAGCCTGTCAGGGATGCTGCCCGGTTCTGACTACTCTCTGCCCATCACCACGCCTTTCTTCCTGGCCTGCTGCCTTGGCTGGGGCTCAGACCCGAGTCTCTGTCATCTACAGGGGGTGACCACGTCCCAGAGAGGCAGAGGGCTTTCAAATCGGACACGCTGATAAGATTTAAACCATGTTTAAGATTTTAATGAAGAAACGACGGACCTAGAAGGGAATCCGTGCCTGGGATCAGTCCTCAGCCCCACGAGGGTGGGTTTGCGGTTTTAATTCAGCGATGACCCTCCTGGTGGTGCTGGGGAAGAAATGCCCCGGCGAGCTGCTTCCATGAAGGGGGCAGCCAAGTAAACCCCATGGCGTCCGTTCCGCCCCGCAGCTCTGGGGCCACCGGAAGTCAGAGCCAATGTCACCGTGACCGGCTTAGCTTAGGTCTTAAGATCAGCATGGAGTCCTGGAGAGCTCGGGTGGTGCAGGGGTTACATGTTGGGCTGCTCACCACAAGGTCAGCAGTTTAAAACCACCATCTGCTCCAAGGGAGAAAGATGGGAGGCCTTCTACTCCTGCAGAGTTAGCAGCCTCAGAAGCCCGCTGGGGCAGTTCTGCCCTGTCCTGTAGGGTCTCTGAGGGGTTTGGTTTTGGTTTGATGGAGCCCCAGAGGGATTCCCTGGTGGCGCTGTGGGTTAGGCGCCAGGCTGTTCCCAACAAGGTCGGTGGTTCAAACCTACCAGCCACTTCTCGGGAGAAAGACCAGGCTGTGTGCCTCCATAAGGAGGGACAGCCCCAGAACGTGCCGGGTCGCCTCGATGGCAGAGGGTTTGGGTTTTGCGCCAAGTTCCTGAGTGGCGCATGCAGTTAAGTGCCCACTGAGAGACGGGGTAGCCAAGCCAAGATGGGGAGCCTTGGAAGAGAAGCCTGGTGACCTACGGCCTGAGCCCCTCAGCCAGCCACCAAAGCCCCTCGGAACCTAGCCCTTCTCTGACACCCCGGGGTCGTGTGGCATGAGCCATTTCTCTTTTTTTTCTGTGGGGGGGTCAATCAGTGTGTGTCCCTTCCCCCTGTGGAATGCCCCCGCCCTGCCTCAGCCAGGCCTTTCTTCTTTCATTGGGTCCTGGTGTTCTCACAGACCTAGGGGAGGCACCAGGACTTCCCAGCGGGAACCCCCAAAGTGGCCTGGAGACTCTGTCCGGCTCAAAAACTCGCTCGGGAACCAGTTGGCCCCTGGCCACCAGCCAGGACCAATGAGAGGTCCTGGCATTTGATGCAAAAGGTCAGGGCGGTTGGGGGCTGGTTAAGAAAGCAGAGATGCAGGGAGAGCCTTGCGCTGCCATCTGGTGGCCAAGCGCGGGAACTGCACCACCTAGGAGTCAGGGTTTGCAGGTGGTGAGTGGGTGGGTGGGCAGGAGCTGGGCAGGAAGAGAGCCATCGCCTTGCAAGGGGGGGCGGGGGTAGAGAAGGGGTATGAGTCAGCAAAGGTCACGCCTACTCGAGGTGACACTGTCACACGCTCACTGAACACCAAGAGCCGCCAGCAGAAACGCAGGTGCAGGAGACCCAGGTGGGCTTTTCTGAAACCCCGATTCTGAAACGGAGGCGGGTGGTGGGGCCAGCGTCTTGTTGCCAGGGGGCAGAACACCACACTCCCCACCCCGCCCCTGCCATGCCAGCTGCCCTTTGTCGGGAATAGGCAGGTGGCTCACGTGTCCGCCTGGGCAGGGGCAGGCACCCCTGAGGGGCCCTACCTTCCACCTGGACACCTCAAGGGGCCAGGAGGGAGAAGGGAGCTGAATTGCCCATTTGCAAACCAGAGGGCGAGTGGTTTAAAGCTCCCCCTTGGCACCAGCTGGGAGAAAGGCCGGTCTGGTAAAGACCAAAGCCTAAGAAATCCCATGGGGCCATTCCAGTGCCCCCTGAGGTCACTAGGCATCAGAATGGACCCCCTGGCATGGGAAAGCATCATAAGCAGCTCTCATCCAAAGCTAACGGTTGGTGACTTCAACCCACCCAGCAGCCCAGCCTATACTCAGCTCCCTGAAAGAGGTACCCCGCTGGCAGGGGCAGGCCTGCTTGTCAGGTTGGGGGTGGCTATGGCTGGAACCCGAGATCAACAGCTTGCCCGGCTGCCTTGGTGACAGTGTGTAACTAACCTATCTTTGCTTTTCAGTTGAAAACAGTATCTTTATTTACTCACGGATTTTTTTTTTTGAGGGGGTTAGTTGAAACAGGAACTGCTGGGCCTGGGTTTTATTTACTGAGCACACTTACCCAAATGTGTAGCACGGCCTGAACCTGGAGATGACGTTTTTTTAGCAGGAAGGCTTCATAACCTGCTCCCGGAGATAGGGCAGCTGGAGATCACTGTGGGGCCCGTTCCACCCCATCACGTGCGGCCACCGGGAGTGGAGTCGACGCTGCACACAACCACAAGCTCACACACTACCATGAAGGCGGGTGCTCCAGACCCACCAGCTGCCCTGCAGCAAAGCAGACCTGGCGTCTGCACCTACAAGGATGGCTACCTAGGCGCCCCCACGGGGCAGCCCTGCTCTATCCTGTGAGGTGGCGATGACCCGGCGCCGACACAAGCCTTTCCCCCAGCTCCCCCAACAGAAGAACAGATGCATCTGAATGCTGCTGCTGCTGAGGACGACGGAGAGTGCCGTGTGCGCCAGAAACCCACGCACGCACGTCTGTCTGTCTGTCTGAGAGGAACAGCCAGGGGGCTCGTTAGAAGTGAGGGTGGTCCAGACTTGATCTCGAGCACTCCAGACATGTCAGGAGAGACTGGTCCCTGGAGAGGGGACTTTTCCTGCCTGGTAGGTTAGAGGGGTCAGTGAAAAAGAGGAAGGGCTTTGACGAGACGGTGGACACCATGGGCTCGGACAGGGGAGCCGTTGAGTGGACAGCGCAGGACTGGGCAGCTCTGCAGAGGAGCTGCTGTGCCCTCAGCACACCCCACAACAGGGTACCAGCTCCGGGCCTGGGGTCCCGGTGGAGCAGGGTAGAAACCCTCTCGTGCTGAGGGAACCTCAGGCTGGCATCTCGGGACAGCGTTTGGCTCGTTCCCAGAATTCCACTTATGCAGAACAGCTGGCAGGATGGAGGGGGGCGGGCGCCAGGTCTGGTGGGTGTGAGGCAGGGTCCCCACCTGTCAACTTCGCCTGGGCTGAGCCACAGCTGCCAGGCCCCGGGGAACCACAAAGCCCAGCACTTGTGAGAGCCTGGGCACAAAGTGAGATGCCCAAGGCCACTTTCCCGAGGGGGGTAAGACACTGGGAACCCCGTGAGAGCCGGAACCACGTCCCACATGAGGTGGGAACCCCGCTCAGCCAGCCACAGGCTGCGGAAAACCACAGGTCCTGGGGAAACCGGCAAAAGCAGGGTGTGCAAGTGGACCCTGGCTCCGGCAGGCTCCATAGTGTGTCACAGCTGCAGGGAGTTGATCTCCACTGCCAGTGACCTCTGCCCTGGGGCTGTCCAGGCTGCCGACCTGCCGAGGCAGCTTGCCAGGCCTTTTTGGCTGTCGTCTGGCGCCCACAGCACCGTGGGCGCTGCCTGGGGACAGGAATAGGACAGACGGCACAGCACAGCACAAGGACAGCCCATTTGGGGCACCATTGTTCCTGACTGCTGGTCTGGGGGCGGCGGGCGACTGGCGTGACTGATTTCCTGCTGGAGACAACAGCAGGCCGTCTGCAAACCACCAGCCCTCTACCCTGCCCCCCACCTCCAGGGAAAGCAGCCGCCTGTGTTCCTGGGTCTCTGGGCCCCAAGGGGCACCCCTCCCCATCAGGGCCCCACATTCACAGAAGCCCTGGTGGCAAGTTTCCCAAATTGGGTGGCACGGTGCGGGCACACGACATCCGACACCTGCAAACAGACACGCCACCGATATGCCTAGACGCTAGATGCTTCTGAAAATGCCTGGGCAGGGGCTGGGGGTGGGGCAGGAGCGTGCCCCCCCCCCAGGGGCTGGGGCAGGAGCGTGGCCTCCCCCCAGACACATTTCTCAGATCACTGGCTTTAGAGACGCCCCAGGGCCCTCCCCTCGCTGTGTGTGGTTCTGGTGCACTGGGCCCAGTGCCCCGTGGCCAGGTCATGGCTGTGGTGGCCAGCCCCGACCCACGTGCACAGAATCAGCGGCTGGGCAGGGCTTGCATGCCTGCAGGCCACCAGGGCTGCCTTCCCCGTGCCTGCAGCAGGTCTGAAGCGCCAAGCTGCCATTAGTTGGTGAGCACCGAACCCGGGTGGGGGGAGGCGGGGGAGTGACAGAGGCTGGCCACCGAGTACCCGTAGGGCCCTGGCTCGCCTGTAACAGGTGGTGTGGCCTGCAGCTAGGTGGTGCCCGGGGGCCATGACTCACGGCTACCTGTGACTGTCAGGATGAGACTGCTGTGCAGATTAGAGCAAGTCTGCCTTACATTCCACCCATAAAAGGGAATCGGATACGGAAACTGAGCTAACGTGAAAATTGAACACACACAGAGGAGGGTCACTGGGCCTTTGAGAGCCTCCAGCTCCCTTCCCTGCTGGTCTCGGTGGTCGCAAAAAGAGGAGGAGTGGAATCGAACTGGATTTCAATGTGGACAAGCTCGCTGCAAACAAATGTTTAGAAAGAAAAGTCAGAGTGCAGGCCTGTCTTGACACCCCAGCCACCGACTCCGTCCAGAGCACAGGGAGGAGGAATCTGCTCCTACCCCCCTCCCCCTATGGAGCAGGGGGGCGGGGGGGGCGAGGCTGCGTGCAAGGCAGGGGCCCAACAACAAATGACCCCAACCAAGACCACCCTTCCCTTTGTCCAGCCCTGCGCAGGCAGCCGTGGAGAGGGCTTCCGTTGGCCCGGGCTGGGTGTCACTTTGGCGGGGGCACGGACACCTGGCCCTCCCTTACTAAACCCGAGACTCCAGGGGTCTTGGGGGAGAAGGTGAGAAACAGGAGCCGGCCCCTCCCCCGCCGCCCTGCACACCTGGGGCTGATGGACCTTACAGGCCCACGTGGCTTTCCCAGGCTGTAACTAACCACACGGGAGTGGAAAGCCCGGCCTTTCTCCCGCAGAGCTGCTGGTGGGAAGGGAAGGACTGTCTTCCTCCCGCTAAGAGATGATCCAGGGGAAATCCATCAGGAGTCCCAGGAAAGCCCGGCCCCAGGCCTTGCCCCACCTCCCACTCTTGCCCCCACACCAGGTTATTTATGCCCCAGATCGCCAGGCCTTTCTTCCAAGGCGCCTTGGAGTGGGCTCGAACCTGCAGCCTTTGCTGGAGGCCCAGACAGTTTGCCTGAGTCCCTCCAGGCGCCTCCCGCGCTGCGTTCCCAGAAGTGGGGGTGGTGGGGGCGGGGTTTCCCACAGCCCTGAGGAAGCGCCTCGCCCCGGGATCCCAGCGCCTGGCCAGACGCGGTGACCGAGGCCGGGGTGGCGGTGCCCGCGCAGCCTGACTTCAGGGGCGAGGAATCCGTCTAGACATCGGTGCGGCAAGGCCGCCGAAGCGGGGGCGCGACGCTGACACCCGGTGGCCGGCGCTGGGATAGACGGCTCCTCGGGGAGACGCCTGGGTCACCATCCTGCCCGCCCGCCCGCACTTGGTGCATCTGTGCTGAGTGATTCTCTGAGGACAGAGGAGAGAGAGGAGAGAGAGCAGCACCAGGCTGGGAGGGCGGCTTACGAACAAGCAGATGACGCAGCCTTGCCGACCAAGATCAGGGACTGCAGCCTTTGGTGTGGATGACCCAAATCCCCACTCCGGGGCCAGTCGGTGACGTCAGGAGAGGGCCGTGCTTGGAACCACAATCAATGGTCTCCTGGGAGCGGCAGTCCAGAGCATCGGGTCAGTCTGCCACCAGACCTCTGTCCAGCGTTGAAAGGCAAGGGTGTTCCTTTGAGGACTGATGTGCACCTGACCCGAGCCACGGCACTGTCAGTTGCCTCAGATGCCTGTGAAAGTTGGACACTGAATAAGGGCAGAAGAACAAGCGGCCAGGAATATCGAATGCTTCGCGACCTGCCGAAAGAACAAACATCTGTCTTGCAGTACAAGCAACATGCTCTTTAGGAGGCAAAGGGGGCGAGACTTCATCTCAAGTACTCTGGGCATGTGGTCAGGAGCGACCAGTCCCCGGAGCAGGACACCGTGCTTGGGAAAGTGGAGTCCTCTCACGCCTGCTATGGGGTCAATGAGCCAGTACTGACCCTGCTGTGGATTCCTGAGACTGTAATTGTTCACGGGAGTAGAAAGCCCAGTCTTCCTCCCAAGGAGCTGCCGGTGGTTTTGAACTGTCGATCAGGCGGACGGCAGCCCAACAAGACACAGCCACTTGGCCACCAGGGATCCAGGGGAGGGGCAGGGAAAAAGAGGAGGGCTTTGGGCGAGAGGGATCGACACAGTGGCTGCAGCGAAGGGCTGGGGAGGATGGCTCGGGAGCGAGCAGCATTTTATTCTACTGTGGGCGGGGGACTATGAGTTGGAATCAACTGGCCGGCACCTGACAACAATTACTGCAACAATAGTGGCAATTCACCAGACCCACTCCCTGCCACGGGATCGGTGCCGACTCACAGTGACCCTAAGGGACAGGGCCGAGCCGCCGCCTGAGGGTTTCTGAGACTGTAGTGTAGATTCAGACAGCCTCATCTTTCTCCTGCATAGCGGCTGGTGGATTCGAACTGCCGACCCTGCCGCTAGCAGCCCACAACACCACCGACTGACACCTCAACAACCACTCACTGCCGGTAGCACCCCCATCCCCCAGTCACAACACCTACAATGTCTTCAGACATGGCTCAGAGTCCTCCGAGCGCAGGACCACCCCTGGGTGAAGACCCAGGATTGGGGGCTTTCACTGATCCTGGAGACACGGGGGGGGGGGGGGTTGTTTCCGGGTACAAACCCACAGAGACGCCGTGCACAACAGAACTAAGCAGCGCAGGTCCTGCGGCCCCCACACGTGGTTCCTACGCCCGGCCCATAGAGGCGGCCACTGTGTCCACCCAGCTCCCTGAGGGCTGTCCTCTCCTTCGCCACCCCTCCATGTCACCAAGCAGGATGTCCTTCTCCAGGGACTGGTCTCTCCTGACAACAGGTCCGATGTGAGACCTAGTCTCTTCATCCCTGCCTCCAAGGAGCACTCTGGCTGTACCTCGCCCAAGACAGATCGGTTTGTCCTTTTAGCCGTCCGTCCACGGACTGGGGAGTTACCCCAGAATCCTCTGACCCAGATTTGAGAGATGGTCACAAATGCACCCAGGGGTGGTGATCAGATGGGCTTGTGGTGGACGGCTGGAGAGGGCCCTCTGAGGTGGGTCTGAGACTTTGGCAGCAGGCCACTGGTTTTTATTAAAAAATGCTTTATTGGAATGTAAGGACCCCTGGCTGCCTGTTACCGTCTCTGAGACCACCAGGCCCGAACAACCAGGGCGCTGACTCTGCACCCCTCTACAGAATGGCTGGGCGCTGAGCCTGCCAGTGGCTCAAGGGAGGAAGCTGGGGCAGTCTGTGTCTGGGAAGATCACAGTCTTGGAACCCCCGGGATGGGGGGGGCCCTTGAAGTCAAAATTGTTTTTGTGGGTTTGGCCCTCTTCAGAGAAGTCTGAAAAGGCAACGTCAGAGGCAGCCGGGAGCAGCGCCCAGTCTGCACACCCTGTGGGGATCTGCACCCAGGGCCACGCCTGTGAAGGAGATCAAGTGGCTGTGGGGATTTGAGATGTCCGCAGAGAAGTGGGGAGACTCCGCGGGACCCGCAGTGAAGAAGTGGGGACGAGGAGGCTCGAACCCTCTACTGGCTGATTGCACGGTGGGGCCACGCTGCTCCTTTCAGGGGGGTGGGGGTGATTGCTCTGAAATGTCTGCACGCGGGGGAGGACAGCAGGCGGGCACCTCACTCGGCGAATGGCAGCAGGACGGAGTCTTAGCAGAACATGAAGGGGACCACCGTCATCCATCATCCATCCATCCGTCCGTCATCCATCTACCTCCTCCTATCCATCCATTCTTCCTTCTATCCATCATCTACCTGTATAGCCACCATCTACTTATCTATCCATCTACTTATTCATCTTCCCACTTACCTCCTTCAACCATCCATCTATCCACTCATCACCCATCCATCCATCTATCCATCCAGTTGTTCACCCATCTCTCCACACATCTGTTGTCTTTCCACCTACTCCTTCCATTCATCCCTCCACCCATCCATTCATCCATCAACTTTCCTACTTTTTCTTCTCTCCATCTTCCATTCACCTATGCACCCATTAACCCACTCATCCACCCATCCATCCACACACTCATTAACCCACTCATTCACCCATCTATCCACACATCCATCCACCCCTTCTATCCACAACCTTCCTTCCGTCCATCCACCCACTCATTCACCCATCTATCCATATATCCTTCTTTCCTATGCATCCAACCTTCCTTCTGTCCACCATCCATCATTTACTTCCCCTCACCTCAAGCTATTCTCCCTCCCACCCACTCACCCATCCAACAAATACATGTGCCAGAGACATTGGTCTAGACTGGGAGTTTGCACCCTTCGGGCCGATTACAGACAAGCCCTTTTACAATAAAGCTTTATTGGCACCCGGACATGCTCATTAGACTTGGTCTACGGCTCTGAGGAGCTACAACTCAGAGAAACTGCCTGGCAGGTGAAGATGAAAACACGACCTCCCTGACCTGGTTGTAGAAAAGCCTGCCCACTGCTGGTCTACGGGCCCCCCCCCCCCATCACCACGTGACATTCAGGTCCTTCTTAGGAGCCCTGGTGGCGCTGTGGGTTAGGTGTGGGGCCGCCAATCTCAGTCAGTAGCTCAAAACGACCAGCTGTTCCTCGGAGAAAGACGAGGCTGCTCCCTCCCGTGAGGATGGACAGCCTTGGAAACATCTGGGGGTGGGAGGGAAGCTCCCCGCTGTCCTTGAGAGTTGTTGAGAGTCGGGACGGGCTTGGCAGCAGGGGCCGGTTTGGGGGGTGACAGGCCCTTTGCTTGGTGGGTTCTCAGTGGTCACACAGCCTCAGCTCAGCAGGAGTGGGGGCTCCACCAGTGTCATGGGCCACCCCAGGTTTCAGAGTAGACAGACAGATGGCCAGGCCTGTGGCCCGACATACCCCTGGGTGGGTTTGAACTGCTGACCTCTTGATTTAGCAGTGAAGCGCTTAACCGCTGCCCACCAGGCTCCTTTCCACCGAGGGGCCACTGACACACAGAAGAACCAGAGGGCGGGGACACTGGAGGGAGGAGGGGCCTCTGCTCAGGCTCTGGGGGAGCAGGGGCCAGGCCCAGGGGCAGACGTGCCTACAGGCAGCAGCCAGCATCCAGCATGAGTGGGGGAAGAGGCTGGGTGGCCCTGCTGGGCGGGCATCCGGGAGTAAGGGGAGGGGGCCCTGGGGACCTGTGAGCAGGGAAGTCACATGCCCTGCCAATGCTTCTCCTCGGAGCCCCTGCTGCTGGGAACAAGGCCGGGCGGGCCTGGCCCACACGCTGACGCAGAGTAGCCTGACTCAGCAGGCTCCGCCAGCAGTGGGGCGGGGCGGGGAGCCCTTGCCCGGGCAGCCTTGCTCAGGCCCCACCTGCAGCCTTGCTGGAAGCACCAGCCCCTCCCCATCCCCCACAGGACGCAGAAGCCAGGTTCCAGGAAGCAATGCTCCCTCAGTGGCATCTGCTGAAGCAGTGTGCCCACACCACAGCCCCGGGGGGAGGGGGGGTAGGCATGGCCCAGGCAGATCCCCGACCCTAACTGCGGGGACAGGGCCCCCACTTCTTGGGGTCCCTCACGTCACCACTGGTGCCGGATGCGTCAACCCTGCAGGGGACCCTGCAGCCCCTGTGATCTCCCCCGTCCCTCCTCCCTGCTCCATGTGTGGATGTTCATGTGGGCGGCATCCAGGATGGCAGGGGCAAGTGATCATGGGACACAGAGTCTCTTGGGCCTCAGTGGAAGCTCCTAACCCAGGGTCCTCCCTCAGACAATTCTGTCCCAGTCAGGAGACACTGGGCCACCTCTGGGGACATTTGAGGGTGTCAGGACTGGGGGAGGTGGTAGAGGCAGGGGTGCTGCTAGGAACCCCCTAGTGCACAGGACGCCCCATCTGGCCCATCAGCAGTGCCAAGGACCCAGCCCTAGGTGGGCCAGCAGGGTTGTGGGGTGGGACCGTAGGTCAAAGTTCATCTAATAATAACCAAACCCATAGCCATCATAGCGACCCGATAGCACAGGGTAGAACTGTCTTGGCAAGATTCAGAGACTGTAACTGTTTATGGGAGTAGAGAGCCCCGCTTTTCTCCCGTAGAGCTGCTGGTGGTTTCAAACTGCTGACCTTGTGGGTCACAGCCCAACTCGAAACCACTAGGCCGGCCACCAGGACAAACCAAGCAAAACACTCACTGCCATCAGGTCAATGCCATGGCCCAGTGACCCTCTAGGACAGGGTAGAACTGCCCCTGTGGGTTTCCGAGACTGTCACTCTCGACGGGAATAGGAAGCCCTGTCTTTCTCCCATGGAGAGACTGGTGGTTTTGAACTGCTGACCTTGCAGTTAGCAGCCCCACGCATCACCACCACACCAATGAGACACTAAAGCTGCAGAGTTTATTTCTGCTGGGCACTGTGGCTTTGCCGGCAAGGTTGGTGGTTCAAAACCAGCGTCTGCGGTGAAGTGGGGTGGTTCACACACCAGAAGACGAGACGTTGATGGCTGTGAGGGTGGTGGGAGGGGAGGAACTGGGAAGGCAAACAAATGGAGGCTTTCACAATGTAAAAAAAAAATTTTTAAATTAAAAAAATGAAACAAAAATTGCTCCATGAAAAAAAAAGCCAGTCACACCAGCCCTCCAGATTCCCTGCCATCAGCTCTTGGCGTGGGCCAGAGCAGCTAGAAAACGAGGAACAGTCCGTCTGTGGGGCCCTGGAGTCTCCCCTGACGTACAAGTTCATGTCAAACATGCGGAAGAAAATCCCTAACCTCACGACTGCTCTTTGGGAGAAAGAAGAGGCCGTCTGCTCCCGGTGCACCGGCAGCCTCGGACACCCCGGGCGTGTGTGTGAGGTGGGGGTGGGGGTAGGGGCGTGTGTGTGTGTGGTGTCTTCATGGTGGGACTGGACTTGAGGACAGTGGGGTTTGTGGCTTGAGGATCACTCTTTCTGGGTGTGTTCAAGTCACTGACACCTTCGGCTCACAGTCCAGCGCTTAGCTGCGGTGGCCCCCGGACAGCTGGCCAGTTGGGTCATGTTTCCCTTAACTGTCCCTGCGCCCCAGTCCTACCCCCACCCCCTATCTGTGATACTGCTTGGAAACAGGGCTTTCTGCTCCCGTCACGACGACCCCGGCCCCCAGGGAGGACCCCGTGTGTGTCAGAGTGCAGCTAGGCTTCTGAGGTCAGCTCTGACAGCTGCCCTTTTTTTGTGGGGGGAGGGAATCAGCCAGGCCTTTCTTCTGAGACACGCTAGGTGGATCTGAACAGCCCACCTTTTGGCAAAGTACAGCCAAACCAAACTGCAGCCAGGATGGAACCGAGCTGCCCCGTGGGTCACCGGGGCTGTTGGTCTCCCTGGGAGCAGACTGCCTCCTCTTGCTGGGGCAGAGCGGCTGGTGGGTCTGCAATGAGCGGCCTGGTGTTAACCCTTGAACCAATGGGGCTCCGTATGCCGTTGGTCTTGTCTCCTAGAGCATGGTCCACGCCGGGCCAAGTTTTAAGTCATGCCAGGCTGCTGCCCTTGTATGTGAGCAAGTAGCCAGGCCTCTCTCCCATGGTGCCACTGGATGGGCTTGACACCCTAGCCGTCAGCAACCCCGAGCTGATGGACACTGCTGGCCCTTGTCCACCAGGCCCCCCTCCCATGCCTCCCAATCCTGCCCTGGAGAAGAACAAAACAAGAGCCTGGCTCCCAGGGAGCCCATGCTGACTGCCCACCATGCTGTGGGCAGGGCAGCACCACCCTGTGGGCTTCCAAGGGTGTCACTCTTCACCAGGGAAGAAAGCCCTCTCTTTCTCCCTCAGCTTCGCCAGTGGTTTTAAACTGCTGACCTTGTGGTTAGCAGCCCAGCACGTAAGCCCTGCACGGCCAGGGCTCCAAGCTGAGCTGAAGGAGCCTGCCGGGAAAGGCAGAGGCCACTGCCCACTGGCGGTCCCCCAGCGATTCCTGAGAAGGGCGGGGAGGGAGACTACACCTTTGCTCCTCACCCCACCCCCATGGGACAATCAGTCTCCCCCAACCCGGAGAACAGGAACACGGGTGTCCTGGCTGCGGGGCCGGAGCCGGTGTGCACCGCGGGCCCAAGGACAGCGCTAGGACCAGGAGGCCCTGAGACGCAGGGCCAGGAGGGGCCCAAGGCTCTTCCCCAGGCAGCTCAGGGTCACAGAACCCAGGGATCCCAGCAGGGGTCCCACAAGGCCCCTTCAAAAAACACCTGTCTCCTCCCTCTGACCAGGAGGTTAAAGGTTCATATGCAGTCTGGGCTAGAGGGGCTCTCTCTGTCTGTCTCACTCTGTGTATCCCTCTGTTTCCATCTCTCTCTCTCTCTCTGTCTCCGTCTCAGTTGGTTCTGTAGGAAGGTCCCTGTTCCCGCTGAGCTTCTGTCCTGGATGAGTTTCAAGTGGCCGGGGAACTCTTGCTGCTCCCTGTTCCCCCCTCCCCCCCTCCCCATTGATTTCTTTAATCTGATCATCTTAGATCCCAGAGGGGATCGACTCAGAGAGCCCCTGCCCCAGAGCAGCTGCGACGGCTCAGCCTCAAATAGGGCCGGTGTTTCACAACACCTCTGGGAGGAGGTGGTGGCCCTCAGGCACCTTCGAGGCGGCTCTGACCCACAGTGACCCCGTCTGTACACCACAGACGGAAGCACCGCCCAGTCCACCTGGCCTCACCGTGGTCCCTGTGCCTGAGCCCATCCATGCAGCCTCTGTCCATCCATCTCGCCGAGGGCCTTCCTCTCTGTCACCGTCCCTCTGTTCGACCAGCCACAATATCCTTCTCCAGGGACTGGTCTCTCCTGACGACACGTCCAAAGGACGTGAGATGAAGTCTCGCCCTCCTGGCCTCTAAGGAGCAGCTCTGGCTGGACTTCTTCCGAGACGGACTTGGCTGCTCTTTGGCAGTCCACGGTCCACCCTCTTCACCGTTGGAGGACGGGACGGGGTACCAGGCTACCGCTCCCCTGGCACCGATGGCACGGGACAGGCCCTGCTCTGGGGCTGCTGCACGGTGGGGGCCTGAGCAGCGTCCCCGAGACCTCCACCCACTCCATGCCAGCAGCCCCCAGCCCCCAGTCGTGACACCACAAATGTCCCCAGACATGGCCCAGGGTCGTCCCTCCCCCTGGGGGCAGACCAACCCCCTGAGACCCTGCTGCATGATCATGGGTCATTGGGTCGCAGGGTCCAACTCCAGCCCCTCCACTTGCTGGCCGGGTCACAGGCCCTGAGGCTCAGTCTGCTGACCTGCGGAATGGGCTCCCCGCCCTGACTCCCAAGGACTGCAAGCTCTGGTCGCTGGTAGGGAAAGCCTGTGACCCGGGGGTCCTGGACGTGCACCCAGCCCTGGCCTGGAACCCCCCCCCACACATACTCTGGGGACTATTGTGGGTGCTCACCCCTCTGCTCTCAGCCTGGCCTCTGGGGTCGGGGGCCGGCCCGCTGGCCCACCCGGGAGCATCTGAGTGGACTGATCCACCCCAGGGATGGGGCAGCACCCTGGGGCAGCTGTGAGGTTATGAATAAGACCATGTGGTAGAGACCAGGGGTGGTGTTCACAGAACAATGGAGCACCCTGCCTTATGCGTGCCCCCACCACGCTGTGTCTACAGGGCCGAGGGGAGACCCTGCCGTAACAACTAGGGGAAAACTGAGTCAGTTCATGCCCCCCTCCACCACCCTGTGCGGCAGGATAAACCCCGACGGGGAACCCTGTTGGAGCAATGGTTCCGTGCTGGGCTGTTATCTGCAAGGTCAGCAGTTCGAAATCAGCAGCCGCTGTGTGGGAGGAGGAGGAGGCTCTCCACCCCTGCAAAGTGCTGCAGGCTCAGAAACCCACAGGGGCAGCTCCCGCTGTCCGGCTCGGTTGCTGGGAGTCAGACTCGGCTGGAGGGCGGGGAGTGTCCTAGTGGTGCAGTGAAGACACCTGGCTGCTAACAGAAAGACTGGAGGGGGTCCCCCACCTTCAGGCACCTCGAAAGGAAGAACAGACGCCTGTCCTGTCCCATCGGGCCCTAGGAGTCCCCATGGGCTCATGGCAGGGGGTGTGGTTTGGTTTGGGGGTCAGAGAGACTCAACCAGGGGACGCCCCTGGGCCCTGAGATCTCCCCACTCTCAGGGTGTGGGTTTAGCTGTGGGCAGTGGCCTTGTGTGTCCTGCGATCGTGGGACACAGTGGAATCCCTGAACTCAGGGGTCCTCACCCAAGAGTGATTGTGCCCCAGGGGACACTGGGCCATGTCTGGGGTCACTTGTGGGTGTCATGAACGGGTGGATGGAGGCCAGGCATGCTGCTCAACACCCCATAGTACCCAGGAACTCCCCACCCCCACCCCGGCCCCAAGGAGGATCCGGCCCTTTTTCCCCACTTGCTGCCGGTGAAGACAATGTAGCCCTGGCAGGTCCACCCCACCCCCCACCCCCACCCTGCCCCTATGGCCACCTCTCTGTCCGCCCACTCCTTGAGTCTTCCTCACACCTGGAGCCCTGGGGCCAGGGCGCTCACGGCTGGCCTGGTGTCACACACAGCCTAGCCGTGTGTCCTGGGCTGAGTCTCAGGGAACACAGTGTCACATTCCTGCAGCGGCTGGGCCCTGCCCCCGCCAGTGGCCCTGCTGACAGGACACTTACGCCCTGGGCTTCTGAGGCTCACTATCCCTAGCATGTCACTGGCCGGGTCACAGGAGACCCATGCCCTCTCCCTCCACCACTCATCACCTGGCCTGGGGGCACCAGGACCTCTGACCTCAAGGAGTCTATGGTCTGACCCAGGTCGCCCAAAGCCACACCCCTAGCCAGGGACCAGCTTCTGGTGACCCCCGTGGCAGAGTGAGGCTGTGATCAATGCCATTCAGAGTGCCAGGCCTTTCTTCGGCCGTGCCCCACTTGTCATTGCTGGGTGCCCACAGCCACCCTGTGCCCAACAGAAAGAAACACCACCCCGTCCTGCGCCAGCCTCACCATCGTCCCCATGCCTGAGCCCATGGTTGCAGCCACTGTGTCCGTCCACCTCCTCGAGGCCCTCCTCTCTTTCACTACCCCTCCACTTGACTGAGCAGAGTGTCCTTCTTCGGGGACACGTCCGGAGTACGTGAGACAAAGTCTCCCTGTCTTCGCCTCTAAGGGGCACTCTGGCTGCCCTCGGGCCCCGCCAGGTGGGCACAAGCCAGCAGGCACGGCTAATTCAACTGCGGCAAAGCGTCTGTCAGGCGCCTGAGTGGACCCAGCCTGTCCTTCTCTAACACAAGGGTGACTGGCTCCAAAGACTGGGCGCCCAAGCTGGTTTGGACATGGCCTCGGCCTCCTGGTGGGGTCGGGGCCACCTGTGGGCACTCGGGCAGGCTCCCTGAACCCCACCCTGCTCAGACGGACCGGGATCGAAGGCCAGGACACTTGGAGGACAGAGGTCAGCTTGGAGGGGCTGCCTGGGGACTGGTGGCAGCATGTGTTGACCTCTCACAGCGTGGAAGGCTGGTTACGTCTTTGGCAAGAAAACCGACCCGTGCGGTCACTGGCCGGTGGGCAGGGCCACACACAGCATGAATGACATGGACCCCACGCCTGTTTGGCTTCAAAGAATGCTCACTGATGCCGCGCCCAGGCCGACACGCAGTGAGTGACCTGGCGGGACGGCCAGAAATGTTTTCCCGAGCCCGTTCCCATGCCAGGAGTTCACAGCCTCGGAGCGGCTGCCGGTTCCAAACTGCTGACTTGCCCTTAGCAGCCCACGTGGCACGCACTGCGCCACCAGGGCTCCCGGGGCAGTGCGGGCATCTGATTTTGCAACCCCCCCCCGGACAGAGCGTGCCAGCGCCGTGCCCCCCACCCTCCAAGGAAGCCCGGACCCGGAAGATGATCGGAGGACCCAGGCATCCCCGCACCAAGAGGAGCCTCTTTTATTCAGCTCCACCAGCAGTGACCGTGGCTGCAGCGGTCAGGAAATCCGGCAGCACACTGCCCCGGGGCTGATCTGCCACATGAATGTAGAAAGGCAGGGGCGGCACGATGAGGGCCAAGACAGAGCACCTTGATGCCCGTGAAGCGGAGCCCGAGTACGGAGGGGCAGAGAATGGATCTGCTTCCACGACGGAGCCGGTGGAGCACACAGACAGCACCACGGACAGCCAGACAACAGACGAATCTGTCTTGGAAGGAGGAGTCCGGCCAGAGCGCTCCTTAGAGCAGCGGATCTCAACCTTCCTCAGACAGCTCCTCGTGTGGCGGCGACCCCCCAACCATCACATTATTTTCGTTGCTGCTTCATCACTGTCATTTTGCTCCTGTCATGAATCGTCATGTAAATGTCTGATAGGCAGGATGTATTTTCATGGTTACAAATGGAACATCACGAAAGCACGGTGATGAATCACAAAAAACAATGTGCCTTCATAGATTGTGAAAGATTTCTCTCGAATGATGAATGAAACTCTGTCTTGAAGCAAGGTGTAGCGTGGATAAACAGTCTTCCGGCCAGGTACTCGTGTGTGGGCGTATCTGCATGTGGGTGGATCTGCCCGGAGACGGATAGAGGAGCGGTGTCCCGCTTCCTAAGACCATCGGAAATATGTGTTTTCTTCTGATGGTCTTAGGTGACCCCTGTGAAAGGGTCGTTCGACTCTCCCCAAAAGGGTCGCGACCCACAGGTTGAGAACCGCTGCCTTAGAGGTCAGCATGGTGAGACTTCGTCTCATGTACCTTAGACACGTCTTCAGGTGAGCCCGGTCCCTGGAGAAGGACACCCTGCTTGGTCAAGTGGAGGGGCAGCGACAAAGAGGAAGGGCCTCGATGAGATAGATGGGCACAGTGGCCGCCACAATGGACACTGTGGCACAGGGACCGTGGTGAGGATGCCACAGGACCGGGCGGTGTTTCCTTTTGTTGTGCACGGGGTCACGGTGGGCCAGAGCCCACTGGCCAGCACCGGCAACAGCTCCCTCTTGGGGATAGCGACTCGGGGACAGCGACTCATGGGGACAGAGGCTCAGGGGGACAGTGGATCAGGGGGACAGCCCTTGCCTCCCGTTACAGGCCGACTCGTGTCTCCCCAGAACAGGGGGTGTACGTCTGGACCCTGTGCCAGTGGAGGGGACCCCATCTGGGAACAGGGTCTTCTGTATTTTGCTAACGACACCACCTCCAGGGGCGTGCCTCTCAGGGACCGTCTGGGGCAGAGCAGACTCATTCCGTGGGGCCCGAGACTGTTGATCTTTCTCTGGAGGAGCAGCTAGAGGGGTCAGCTGTCAACCACGGGCCACCCGGGATCCTCCCTGAGGCACGAGTGAAGGGGAAGACACACACAACACGGCACTGGCCAAGGTACGAGGAGCGACAGCTACAGGCACCAGGACCCACCCCAGAGCCAGAGAGAGCAAGCAAACGCCGCCCCTAGAACCTGACTTGTCATCACCTAAACAACGAGAAAATCCATCTCTGTTCATAAAAGCCACTCCTTGTGATAGTTCTGTAGTCACACCACTAAGACACAAAAACGCCGTCCCCGCAGGAGCCCCGCGCTGGACTCCAGGCCAGTGAAAGTCATGGTGCAGCCACCACCTGTCTGTCCACGGAGGCTGGTGTGCGGCCATGAGGCTAGACCCATTCCTGCGGAGCCTCCAGGCCAAGCGAGACCAGGAAGAAAGGCCTGGAGGTTGGCCTTTGAAAATCAATCCCTGAAAACCTCTTGGGTCACAATGGCCCTTGGGATGGCCCCATGTCACATGCCGCTGTGCCAGGGCAGCTAGGAGTCATGGTGACTCAACTGCCTTTGACGGCAACTGCAGCCACCGGACACCAAGCACGACAAAGCACCAGGCCTCAGGCTGTACATAGGAACAGGGGATGCTGACGACAGTCTGCCCTGGCCAACCAGGTGTGCCCAGGTGTCATCACTCAGGGGACTCACTCCCCTCTCCTTGTTCTATGACAGCGGTTCTCAACCTGTGGGTCACACCCCTTTGGGAGTTGAATCATCCTTTCACAGGGGTCAGCTAAGACCATCTGAAAATACATTTCTGATGGTCTTAAGAACCGAGACACCGCTCCTCTCTCCATCTACAGGTGGGTCTGCCCACATGCAGATACGCCCACCTATGAGTACCCAGCGTGAAGACTGTTACCCATGCTACATCATGCTTCAAGACAAAATTTCATTGATCTGTCATTGGAAATAAATATTTCACAATATAGAATGACATATTGTTTTTGTGATTCATCACTATGCTTTCATGATGTTCCATTTGTAACAATGAAAATACATCCTGCCTATCAGCTATTTACATGACGATTCATCACAGTAGCAAAATGACAGTGATGAAATAGCAATGAAGACAATGTTATGGTTTGGGTTCACCACAAGATGAGGACCTATAGGAAAGGGCCACGGCATGTGGCAGGTGGAGAACCGCTGCTCTAGAAGAAAAAAACAGCTGACTCCTTCTACCTGAAGATTCACAGAAATGCTGCCGGGTCCAAAGAGGAGCGCAGATCCTGGAGGGTGGACATGCTTATAAACCAAACCAAACTCGCTGCGGTCTCGGAGCGAACTGAGACCCTGACTCTTCATGGGGCTCGAAAGCCTCGTCTTTCTCCCCGGGAGTGGTTGGTAGTTTCGAACTGTCGACCTTGCGGATGGCAGCTCAACTCATAACCACTGCTCCACCAGAGTCCCTGCAGGCATGTTTACAAAGCAGGGAAAAGCGCTTTGCTGGACCGAAGAGCAGAGGTACCCCCCAACCCCCACCATGGTCGACATGGGGCCAGATCCTTGGGGTGTGGGGCGCCCTGTGCACTGTGAGGTATTGAGCAACATCCTTGGCCTCCACCCATTCAATCCCAGTAGTGTCCCCACCACCACCACCACCAAGTTGTGATACCGACAAATGTCCCCAGTCATGGCCCGGTATCCCTTGAGGTCAGAATGGCCCGGGCTGAGGACCCCTTAGGCTAAGGTCATGCGGCTAGTGCAGGCAGGTGGGCTCAGGGTGAGATCTGGGGCAGGTTGGGGAGGAGAAGCAGGGGCAGCAGGGACATGGCAGCCAGGTCCCCTCCACCCCCTGGAAGTGGCCCTCCAGAGAAGGCCTGCCCTGCTCGGGGTCACACAGTGAACCCTGAACCACTAGGTCCTGACAGTAGCAGAAGGCCGCCCCAGATGGGCAGAGCTGCCTGCTGACCCAGTGTTCTTGATAAGCACAGGCCGGGGCTGCAGTTGGGCCCAGGCATGGCGTTTGAGAACCCTGATCTGGGGAGAAGTTGCCGTCAGGCGGCCCAGAGGTGGACGCACTGAGCTGTTCACGGAGCGGTCTGCACTGGGTTCGACTGAACTGGGCGAGGGAAGGACGCAGCAGCCTGCTGGTGGGGGAACCCTCCCTCCTCGGGGGACTTGGTCTCGGTGCTGCAAACTTGGAATTCCCTCCATGGGTTTGGTTTCTTTTTGGTTTGTTTTGAACATTGTTGCCCCTGAGGCATCGCACCGGGTCAGGCGACGTCTCTAGACTGCTGAAAAGCAAGGACATCACTTTGAGGGCTAAGATGCACTTGACCCAAACCCTCGTGTTGTTTTTTGTGTGTGTGTGTGTGTGAGATTTTTTAATTATTAAAAGAATATTTTATTGGGAGCACTTACAGCTCTTACGTTGACCCACACATCAATTGTATGAAGCACATTAGCACATATGTTGCCATCATTATTTGCTAGACCTTTACTTTCCATTTGAGCCCTCGGTATCACCTCCTTTCCCCCGCCCCCTTGGGACTCCTTGATAAATTATAAATTATTTTCTTACCTTACACCAACTGCTGCTTCCCTTCCCCCCCAGGCTTCTGTTGTTCATCCCCCTGGAGGGTGTGTGTGTGTGTGTGTTTATGTGTCCATCATTGCAATTGGTTTCCCACTTCCTCCCCTCCTCTCTCTCCTCAAGCCCTGGTATTTTCAATCGCCTCATCTGCGTGTGAAAAGTTGGACAATGACAGACGTGCTTGACACAATGGAAGGATGGATGGATTGTGACAAGAGCTGTCAGAGGCCCCAATAAATTGATTTTTTAAAAAGAAAGTTGGGCACAAAGGAGAAGCGAGGTGGAATTATCGTGCTGGCAAAGAATACCGCAAATTCCGCGGGCTGCCCAATGGACAGAGAACTCAGTCTTGGAAGAAGTACAGCGGGAGCCACTACGGGTCCGAGCCCAGGAACAGCTGGGAGGATGGCCAAGCACAGGCGGTGTTTGGTTATGCTGAGTCAGGACCGACCCGATAGCCCCTGAGGGCAAGGACCAGGGAGGCATTCCCCCCTGAGCTCCAGCATCTTACTCACTGGTCACTTCCACTTGGGAGAGAGCCTGGGACAGCCGGAGGCCTCTCGGACAGTGATTGCTTAAGTAACCGTTGGGGAACAGGGATCTCCAATCATCATGCATGGGCTTCCAGAGAAGGAGGACTTTGTAACAGATTTGCGAGAAACGGTAACAATGTTTCAAGCAAACCCCAGCGGTTTCCGACTCCGAGCGCCCCCTGCTGGATAGGGCACTGTCAACCTCTAACTCAGCGGTTCTCAACCTGTGGGTCCCAACTCCTTTGGGGGATGATCACAGTAGGAAAATGACAGCGATGAAACAGCAACAAAAATAATTTGATGGTTGGGGGGGTCACCACCACACGAGGAACTGTATGAAAGGGTCCTGGCATGAGGAAGCTGGAAAACCACTGCTCTACCAGAACCCACCGGCTCCCCTCGTTCCCGCCAGACGGCTCAGGGGTTGGAATTGCCATCCTGGCGGGGAGCAGGCTGGTACCTAAGCCCTAGCGGCACCAGGGCACCTTCCAGAAGAGCTTGGTGAGGGTGGGCACTGGATGAGAGTTCTGACCAGGCCAGGGCTTCGGTGGGATAGGGGCTGTGGCCATGTGTGCTTTTCCTCTGTTTTGTACGGCCTAAACCAGGATCACCAAAGGCTGGGTGGGATTCAAGGCCCTCCCCACAGTGATGGGGTCTTGCTCAGCCAGAAAGAGCAGCAGGCCTGTGGTGCACGCCCCCTCAGACCAGCCTCCACCACCCCCTCCACGATGTATGACTCCACCCAAGTGCTGGGCTGCCCCTGCCAGGTCGGAGGTTCACACCCACCACCCGCTCTGAGGGAGGAGAGCGAGGCTGTGTGCTCTCCTAAGACTGGCTTCCTCAGGAACCTGCCGCAGGGTCGCCGCAAGTCAGAGAAGGAGCCTTGGTGGAGGAGGGGGTGACATGTGGGACGACTGTCCGTTAGGTGAGCAGTTTGAAACCACAGGTTGCTCTGTGGGAGAAAGAGGAGGCTTTCTAGTCCCGTAAAGAGTGACATTCTCGGAAACCCACGGGGGCGGTTCTACCCTGTCCTGTAGGGTCACTGGGAGACTGAATGGACTCGCTGGCTGTGGGGTTTTGGGACAGGAATAAACACGAGTAGGAGAACCTTGGAAACCATTTGCGGGGTGGTGACTAGGGGCAGGAGCAGCCGCGCGGGAGAAAGACGGGCCTTCTAGTGACAGCCTCAGACACGCACAGGGTCACGTCTGCCCTGTCCTATCCGGTCACGATGAGTCAGCACCAACTCCATGGCAGTGAGTTTGGTTTCGTTTGCGGCAAGAGGGATCAGAAGGGGAGGCAGTTCCTTCTTCCAGGAGCTGAGAATTTCTGTTCACGGCCACGGTGACAGGCGGTGGGCACAGGAGACGGTTCGTGTGATTGGTCTCACCGGAGGAGACTGTGGAAGTGGCAGTGGGGTGTATTTCATGCCTTTGCAACCAGGTGTGTTCCCTTTGTGTGTGGAGACGTTTCTCCCTCAGAGACTGGACCTTAACTCCTCTCCCTGCCCGGGAAGACGTCCAGCCAGAGCGCTCCATAGAGGCGAGGGTGGCGAGACTTGAGACTTCATTTCACAGACTTTGGACGTGTGGTCAGGAGAGACCGGTCCCTGGAGAAGGACCTGCTTGGCAAAGTGGAGGGGCAGTGACAAAGAGGAAGACCCTGTGTTCAGCCGTGTTGCCTAGAGAAACAAATCCAGGGCCACTCAGATGTGTATCCCAGAGAGCTTTATATCCAAGAGTAATTGTATATTAAGAAAACATCCCGGAGCCCAGACCAGGTCAAGTCCACAAGTCTGAGGTTAGCCCGTAAGTCCAATTCTAGTCCATATATTCCTCTTCAGACTCACGTAGCCACTCACAATGATGCCGAATGCAGGAAGCTGGCAGGCTGGTGGTGGTAAGTCCTGTGGATTCAGTGGCAGTGGAGGCATCTCCAGGGCTCTGGCTGCCATCAATGTGGCTCCATGTTGCTTGTCAACAGGAATGTGTAGCAGAGAGAGAGAGAGAGAGAGAGAGAGAGAGAGAGAGAGAGAGTGTTCGTGCCCACGGGTGCATACAGACTCCAGGAAGGCCACGCCCACAAGGAGGCATCAGGCTGTGACCTGATTGACAGGATTGACAGGCTGTGACCTGATTGACACCCCTTCCCTCCTCATATCCTCAAGTTGACACGAGATTATGTAACTACCCCAAGCCTGAATGTGATGGATGGACACAGTGGCTGCAACTGGGGGCTCAGACACAGCCCCAGTGGCAAGGGGGGCATAGGATCGGGGTGGTGTTTCATTCTGCTCTGTGCTGGGCAGCGAGCACCCAAGGACTCCAATTGAGTGCGGGCTGGTCTCAGTGCACGAGCTGCTTCCAAAGGATGGAGTGCGGAAAGCAGAAAGCGGTAACTTGACGGTAGGGAAACCTGGTGGTCCCACATTGGCCAGGTGAGTCAGATGTCCTGATGCGATGCCATGAGAAGGGGGCCTGCCCCTGCTCTGTCTTCAAAGCCACTGTCCTGGTCTGATGGCGAGAAACGTTATGTGACAGACCCGGATTGGGGATATTCTCCAGGATGTCGGCCAGTCCTCCCTCAAATGTGCCAGGGCCAAGGTCACAAAAGACCAAGGAAAGACTGGGAACGAGCCCAGCCCAGCGGGGGCTCCAGAGACCAGATGACCGAGTGCCCTGTGAGACTCTGGGCCCAACAAAGGGCCTTGCCCCCACGCCCTCATTTGATGCCCAACTCGTTATCAGGCCAGTGAGCATGTGTGACAATAGCTACTGAAATCACCTGGGCGCTGGGGGAGAGTGCTTCCCTCCTGAGCCCCGAGTCCTCGATCCTGCCCACCCCACCCCTCTTCCCGCAGCAGCGTCACCCAGCGTCACGCTTGGGCCCACAGAACATCCAGGGTTCCGTTGCTGGGGTTTTGCATGACATGCCCCTAACCAAGTCACTAAGTGAGGAGTGCGTGGAAGGGGAACACTGGTCAAGGTCAAACCAACTCTGAGCTTGGCTGGTGGTCCCGTTAATATCTGGGCTGCGATGGGTGGATGGACTCGCGCGCCTCGGAGATGTGAGCTTGAGGGGGGAGCTGGGTGAAGGGCCTCCCCAGACTGCCCGGGTTGGCTTCGCACCTGAGTTAAAGTTTATTGTGCCAACTTGGCTGATAAACACATGTGGGTTAATTGAAGGGTTGAGAGATAAATGGCTCCGTGAACCTCGCCTTTCTAGTTCTCGTGTCTCTTGCTTTGTGATGGTCAGACCAGGGTGCAGCTTCCTTAGCCAGTTCCCTGCTTCAGCTTGCAAGGCTGACTTCCTGCAAGACATCCTTGAGGAGAAGCCACATGGACCTACCCCGATGCAGCCCTGGGTGTTGAAGCAGCCGTGTGGAGACCCCTGCCAGCGCTGAGATGCTTACACGTTCACTGACTCGGCTTTCCTCCTGCAGTCGGCATCATTGCGTGTGTTTTGTGAGATGCAGGAGGACTTGGTGGATTGGTGTTGGCCATATGGGCTAATGTTGGACTTCCTTTATATAAAACTCTTTCTTATACATGAGTTTCTGTGGATTTGTTTCTCTAAAGTACCCAGACTGACACAGCACCTTTTCTGTTAGGTCTGTGCCTGCTTCTTAAAATCTATCCAGAGCCATGTTTGCTTCACAAATGTAGAGTAAGGGATCTAATGATAAAAAAGACAAACCAAAAAACCCCCAGTTGTCGTGTGGACTTGTGTTTATGGGGACCCCAGGGATGTTGCCGGGACCTGCGCTCCACTGGATTGTCCCGGGGTCGATTCTGGGAGCAGATCACCAGGCCTTCCTTCGGAGGAGCTTCCCCCTGGACTCCAATCTCCATTCAGCCTCCCGGGGTGCAGCCGATGTGTGAACTGCTTACTTCCCCTCCCCCCCCAGGCTCCGGGAGGATCTACTCCAGTAGGAACCAGCTCCACAGCCCCTAACGATGACACCACCACCTGATTCATCTGTGTTTGCATTTAAAGGTCTGTGAAGTCAGTAACGAGTTATACTACGCAGCCAGATGGCTTCACAGCCAAGGATTCTGCCTTGCTTGGATCCACAACCGATGCTCCCAGCAGCAGCCATCAAGAGCTCAAAATAGATGCTGCATTGGGTAGATCTGCTGCCCAAGGCCCCTTCAGAGGCTTGAAAGGCACGGGTGTGCGTCTGAGGCCTAAGGTGGGCCTGACCGAAGCCCTGGTATTTCCCATGGCCTCACATGCTTTGAAAGTTGGACACTGCATCAGAGAGGGAGAAGAAGAATCGATGCCTTTGGATTTACTGAAAGGACCGCGGACTGCTGGAAGGACAAGCAGATCTGTCTGGGAAGAAGTACAGCCAGAGTGCTCCTTAGAGGCAAGGGCGGCAGGGCTTTGTCTCACATGCTTTGGACACATCGTGAGGAAGGGCCAGTCCTGGGAGAAGGACCTCATGCTGGGTACAGTGGAGGGGCAGGAACAAGAGGAAGCCCTCCACAAGATGGAGAGACGCAGTGGCTGCCACAATGGGCCCGGGCACTGCAGAACCGAGCAGCATTACCTTCTGATGTGCAGAGGGTCCCTGTGGGTCAGAACCGACTTGAGGGCACGGAAGGACAGTAGGACGGGTCCTAATCCCCACCGAGAGGGGTGAGGAAGACACCATGTAATGAGGGGGCTAGGGATTGGCAGCATGCACCCCCAAGCCAAGGCACATCGGAGGCCACCTGAAGTTGGAAGAGACTAGGGAGGACCCTCCCTCCGGAGCCACAGGAGGAGAGAGGAGAGGAGAGGAGAGGGGAGGGGAGGGGAGGGGAGGGGAGAGGAGAGGAGAGGAGAGGAGAGAGAAGTGTCTCAAGCCTCCAAAGAGGAAATACTGGAGTTCCCAGAATCCTCAGGAGAAGGCCCCACCCACACAGAGGCCTCATTGGCTATGACCTGATTGACAGACTAGACTCCACCCCTACACTCTGAATCCTCTCAAATTGACACCAGATGACCACAGAGGGGATTGGGCAGCTTGCTAATAATGCAAATATAGCACCTGGCACCCTGAGAGTTGCTGTTTTCAGGTGCCATTGGGTTGGTTCTGACCCAGAGCAACCTTACGCACAACAGAACAAAACACTGCCTGGGTCTGCGACACCCTCACAGTGGTTGCTGTGCCTGAGCCCATCGAGGCAGCTGCCCCGTCCATTCATCTTCCCCAGGTTCTTCCTCCTTGCTGCCCCTCTCATTTACCAAGCAGATGTCCTTCTCCAGAGACAAGTCTCTCCTCACATGTCCACAGGATGTGAGACCGAGTCTGGCCATCCTTGCCTCTAAGGAGCACGCTGGTCATACTTGTTCCAAGGCAGATGTGTTTGTCCTGTAAGCAGTCAAAAATTTCAATGTTCCTCTCCAGCGCCACAATTCCCATGCATGGATTCTTCTCTCAGTCTGCCTTATTCAACATTCAACTTTTGTGGGATCGTGGAAAGAAGGCGTAGAGAACCTTAGTCAGGGGGCCGCTCAGTCCTGTCGTCTCACAAGGCTTAAAACGAGCCGCTTCAGAGGAAGAAAGAGGACTGCTCACGGCTACCGAAGGAATGCATCTTTTGGACCCAGGGTCTCTGCGCTGACAACCTCCTAGACCCAGCAGACACACACACACACACACACAGAAAGCGAGTGTGTGTGTGTTAACACCAGACATGGTGTGAGACTGAGAAGCAGCATCAGGACCAGGAGACTGGATTGAGAAGGTGTGGAGGGCTTCCTGGTCCCCCAAGCCAGGTCCCTATGGTGGGCAAGCTGACCTGCAGAGCGAGAGAGCTGAGCGCCTTTGGGCAGGATACTTTGTCCCTGGCAGAGCAGTGTGTTCTGGGCATTTCTCCACGGAGTTAATGAGCTCTGTAACATTTGCCCAAGCAGGCCAGAGGCCAGGCCAACCCAAAAGAATCAGGGAGAGGCCTGCCTGTGGAAACAGTCGGACGAGGTGGTCCTAAAGAAAGAACTGTCTCCCGAGGGTTTCCTGATCCTGACTTGTAACCCGTCACTTCGCTCGTCAACCCCACCCCTGTGAGCGAGCGTGTGTGCTCCGGGCGTGCTGTGCAGCCATTGCCACAACTCAGGGGACCCAGCAGAGACCAAGGGCGTGCCGTGGGAGGGACGCTGTGTCAGAGGAGGCCTGCCTGACCTCCGCCTCACAGGCATCAGCCCAGGGCAGCTGCTTAGACGCGCCCCCACATGGGTCCCACACTGGAGGCACTGGGAGCACACCCAAGCACACACTCGGAGCTTGGCCTGGGCTCACCTCTTGCTAATCATCTGGGACACGCTGCAACTGCAGCCAGGGACCTGCAGGAGGATGCTTCCTGATGGAAAGAACAGAGCCACAAAAGAAGGACCCTTTGGGGGCAGGGGACCAGAAGCCAGGCCAGCAGGGGCTTAACTGCTCATGGCAGAGCTGCAGGCAAGCACAGATCAGCCCGTGCTCACCTTGCTTCCTGGGTCCTCCGCCCCTGAGGAGAGGCACTGATTCTGTAAGGAAGGGGTTGTGGGTTGGGAGAGACAGATGCCAGCCAGCCCTAGAGGCAGAATGTCTGAAGGGGTGGGAATGGGCAAACCTGTTCACGGTAAGCACAGGTCAGCCTGTGCTCACCTACCTGGCTGACTGGGTAATCCTACACCACACACGCCCGCCACCCTGGCCCATGATCTCAGATGGAATCAGCTGCGAGTGAGATTCAAGAGCTCAGAAAGGCCTGCCCCAACCTGGAGATGATGGGGACCCCCAGCACCTGAAGCTCAGGTCTCCCACCGGCCTCCTTCCCGGAGAGACTGTCCCCACAGGCTCTGAGTCACCCTGGCCACATCTGTGTGCGTCATCACCACTGACGGGCCATGCCTTTCCTAGCAATAGGCACACACACACACACACACACCACACACACACACACACACACACACACGAGGCTGGGGGTGGGGTGGGGCCCGGGCCTGCAGCTCCTCAGGCGACCAGCCTGTGACTTCTGGGAGGCTCAGGTGTGGCAATCACCTGGGCAGGAGTCCTGGGAGGGCGTCTGTCTGCTGGGACGGGGACTGGAGCCAGGCAGGGCTGGTGGTACCACAAACACTCTGGGGTTTTGAGCAGCAACCTTGGTCAGGGCACCCTCCCAGCAGTGACACCCACAGATGCCCTGAGACAGGGCCCAGTGTCACAGGGGGGTGGGGGAGACAAGGGGGGGGCAGACTGGCCTCAGCAAGAGGCTCTGCTGTGGTGGGGACCAGGGTGCTGCCTGGGGAGACCTTGGCTGGTCTGCACCAGAGGAAAGGGGGGGGTAGCCGGCGATGTGTGCACGCTGCCTGCATGACAGTTGGGGCCACCTGGCTGGGTCTGCACCTGAGGGAGAGGCGCGGGCGGTATGCGGTGGGGGGGACGGGGGACCGTGCAGGCTGCACGCATTGCTTGGCCGGATCTGCACCAGAGGGAGGGGGAGAGGGTGGTGGTGCCGGCCTCGCTGTTCCCGGGGACGCAGCAGCGGCTGCAAGGCGACCTTGCGGCGCAGGCTGAACACCACCCGGTACGGTCGGACTGTCTGTCTTGGCAGAACAGCCTGTCCCGGAGAGAGCTGATAATGAAGCGAACTTCAACACGCCGCGGCCGGCCGCCGGGAACGCGCAGGCCCGGCGGAGCCCCGAGAAGGCCGGGGTGGGGGTGGGGCGGCTGGCGGGCCTGGCGGGGAGCGCGCTCGGAGGGCGAGGAGCTGTCGGGAACCCAAGGTCGCCCGGTTCCCCCGCACTCCACGCCCAGGCTGCAGCGGAGGCGGGAAGCGCTTAACTGGGGGCAGGGTGTCTGCGCCTGCGGATCCATCGATGGATCCGGGCCGTTGAGCGGCGCCCCGGCCTCTGCTCACTGCATGCCAGGTGCACCCACTCCAACCTATGTGCCCACTCCACGCCCCCCCCCACCGCCCAGGTTAGGACCCCTGGATCGGGGCTTCACCTGACCTCCTGCTGCTCATGTGGAAACCCACACACTGAGTGGGAGGGAGGGAGTGGGGGGGCAGATCACGGGGTCCCCGCTCCCCCCTAGCCTGACGCGGACTGACCCAGTGCGGGTTTATTCTCGGTCACGGTCAGGGAGGCGGATCTCAAATACTCTTCCAAGGAGGGAGGGAAAATAAACCAGGAGCGGACACCAAGGGCTGCAGCAGAAAGACAGTGTTTTGAAAAGGATGATGGCGACATGTGTACAAATGTGCTGACACAGCGGACGGACGGATTGTTCTAAGAGCTTAAGAGCCCCCTCCCAATAAAGTGATTTTAAAAAACAATATATTCTTCCGAAAAACTCATGTAAGGTCTTTCCCTTCGGCACTCCTGACCCGGGTCCTTCTTTAGGGGGGCGGGCTGTGCACTCTGGGGGTTTAGGAGCCTCCCTGGCCCCCCTACCCACTCCATGCCAGCCATGAGACCCACAAATACCTCCAGATAGCTCCCAGTGCTCCCTGGACAGGCAGGATCACCCTGGGTTAGGGGTTTCCAGGACCCCCAAGAAACCGCACCCATGATCACCTCTGAGTGGGGGAGAGCAGGTCCACCTGCAGTGTGTGATCCTCCTGGGGGTGCAAACAGCTACTCACCAGCAGGTGCCGGCCCACCCAGAGGTGCTGCGGAAGAAAGGGGTGGCAACCCCATCCCAGGGAACCTGGGAAAGCAGCTCCCTCCCTGCAGGAGCGGAAACAGACTTGAAGCCAACACTTTTTTTAAACATCAAACGTTATCAGTTTGCCCTGCGGCCCCGGCCCCACTTCAAGCCCTGGGCAGGCCCATGTGGATAACAGAAAGCAGGGGAAAGCAGGTGTCGCCTTGCCGGGAAGCCTCACTCCTGGCCTGGAGCCAGCCCCTGCCCCACAGCTGCCGTTCTCTCCACATCCCAGGCCCTTGGGAGGGGGTGAGGGCACCCGGCCAGCAGGGCCTCACAGGGTGCCCCGCCCTGCCCACAGCTGACCCTATGCACCTGCTGGAAACAGCTCTGAGGGAACCTCTTCCCGGCCTGGGGAGGCATGTGGGTGGGGCTTCAGAGACACGCCCACACCCCACTCAAGGGTCAAGCTCTAAGGTGTGGGGCTCCCCAATTTCTCCGAGGGGAGCAGACTGTAATTTCTGCCCCACAGGTGTGTGTGTGTGTGTGTGTGTGTGTGTTGGTGGTGGGGGTAGTGGTGGCCCAGAAAGCAAAGGGTTTGAGTCTGCACACCTGGGGCCCCAGGGCCATCTGACCCCATTTACAAGGTGCACACAGGGGGGAGCCCAAAGTGTGTGTGTGTGTGGGGGTGAGTCCACTGAGAGTCATCTCAAAACCAAGTCCTGGTGATTGAAAGCCCTGGAGAAGTTTCTGGACAAACTGGGGAAGGGGTGGTGGCGGTGGCCACCAGGCTCTGAGGGGGCGGCCCCATCATAACCTGGGTGGGGCCTCACTGGGTGTCAGCCAGAGCAGAGATGCCACAGGCCTCCTCTGACCTCTGGTGGCTACCGTGGGAACAGCAGCACCGGCCAATGTCCATGTCTGATCAAACCAAAAAGCAAACCAGGCCACCCCATCCAGTCAATTCCGACTGACTGACTGGTGAGTTCCCCAGGGAGGAGAAAGGCCCATCTTTCTCTGGAGGGGCGGCTGGCGGCTTCCACCTGAGCAGCCCAACACAACTAGGGCTCCTTCCATCGCTGACACCCAGGGCAAACCGTCCAGTGTGGTGGGTGCCGGGTCCCACAACCTAGGAGACAGCCCCCACGCCCACTTTCCTGGGCTGTCATCTTAAGTGAAAGAGGAGGTGGGGCTGACAGCCTCAGAGACCCTGAGAGGGCGGGGCAGTTCTGGTCTGCCCTTTGGGGTCACGGTGAGTCGGAGCGACTTAACAGCAGTGGATTTAATTATTATTAGTTTTTCATCTTCCCTGTCTCCTGAAGGCTCCTGTGTGGGTTCTAACCGCCAGCCTTCTGACGAGTTGCTGAGTGCTTCACTATTGCACCCCCAGGGCTCCTTGAAAGACCCCAAATTGGCTGCAGGAAACCAAGGGGGGGGGCACGTTCTGTCACCAGGAGGGCTGGGCTTTCCCACAAGGCTCGCTCAGCCCCTCCACCTGCGTCCTCCGTGCCCTGTGCAGACGGCACGTGCCAAGGCTGATACCCGAGAGCGCGCAGGTTGAAGGACACAGCGGCAGAAAGGCCCGGCTGTTGGTTACCAGTGAGGCTGCCACCCCCAAGCCTAGTGGTTCTACAGCACCAGCTGTTCCTGGGGAGAAAGACGAGGCTTTCTGCTCCCACAGAAATGTGCTGTTCTTGGTGCTGGGTGTCACCGAGCCGGCTCTGACCCGCAGCAGCCCAGGCACTGCAGAAGGACACGCCGCCCGATCCTGCCCCGCCCTCGCCACGGTCCCCGCGCCCGAGCCCCGAGCCCGTTGTTGCGGCCACTGCGTCCGTCCATCTTGTCGAGGGCCTTCCTCTCCTTCGCTGCCCCTCCCCTTGACCAAGCGTGACGTCCTTCTCCGGGGGCTGGCCTCTCCGGACAGCACATCCCAAGTCTGTAAGAGGAAGTCTCCCATCCTTGGCTCTGGGGGGGCGGGGGCACTCTGGCTGCACTTCTTCCGAGACACCGGTCTGTCCTTCTGGTGCCTGGGTCCCCTCGACAGTCCTCCCCAGGACAGTGCAGAGGCATTGAGGCTCCCTCATCTGCCTTACCCAACAGCACAGGAGGAGACCAGAGAAGCCACGGTTAAGTCTGGCGTGCCTTAGCCCTGAGTTGCAGCCTTGGAAGCCCACAGGGGCAGTTCCCCCCTTCCCACACGGTCGCTGTGAGTCTCCCAGGGGCAGTTCCCCCCTTTCCCACAGGGTCGCTGTGAGTCGGCAGCATGGACTCTCGGTGGCAGTGAGTGAGCGAACTATTGCCCCGAGGTCATCTTTAAACTTGAAACTGAAAATATTCCCTCACGTCTTGGTAAGAAGCAAACAGTCCTTCAGCGTAACCCGTCAAGAATGCCTGCCTGGAGCGTTGTGCTCTTGTAAGAAATCTCTCTGTGTTGTCAGCGGAGGCCTGGTGGCGCACAGCGTCGTCGCCGGGCCGCTAAGCATAAGGCCATCGGTTCACACCCACCAGTCGCTCCTCGGAAGAAAGAGGAGGTTGTTTGCTCCTGTCCAGAGGCACAGCGCTGGAATCCCTGGGGCGGGGTCGCTGTGGGTCACAATCGGCTCCTTTCTAAGGGACTGTGCCTGCCACAGCAACTCGGAAGCTGCAGGGCCGGGAGTTCAAGCCCATGGAGGGAAGAGCCCCTTGGGAGGGGAGGGAGGAGGGCCGCCCACCTTGGAAAAGGTCATTGGGTCGCTTAACTGCTGAATTGGTGTCTATGCTGCTGTGTTCTTCTCAAAGAGTGATATAGATGTATGTGTGCTATATACGCACATACTATAGACACACATATACACTACATACATAAAATACACTACATATACATATACACTACATACATGTACACTATATATACATGTACCTCTGTACAGCAGAACCCCAGACCTTGATGCTAATCCGTTCTAGAAGGAGCGTCGAGATGCGATGCGGTCGAGCACTGAATCAGTTTTCTTGGCATTTTGTGGTGATACCTGATGATGTCACTGGAGACCCGGTGCCACCGGCTCGCTCGGTTCCGACACCAGGGGGCGCAGGGGCCACAGTCAGAGTCACTGGGCAGCAACTGGATGGACTGGTCTGAGACGCTGAGAGGCTACTTTGAAGTGCCCCTCAGGCCCCCCGAGGATTCCTTGAGATACCCCACCCCTTAAGTGACCCCTGAGAATCACCTGAAGGTGCTCCTTGAGCTGGCACCCTGAGGGGGTCCCCTGGAGTTCCTCCCTAAGGTGTCCCCCAAAAGTCCCTACGAGGTGATTCCTAAGGGGCCGCTTTGTGATGCCCCCTGATGAGCCCCCTGGAGGTCCTGCCCTGAGGTAGGATCAGGGGACCTGGCGTCAGCAAAGTGCTGATGAGAAAATAGTCAGGAAAAACTGAGTCCCACTCCCCCACCCCCTGCCAGCGTGCATGATAAGCAGTGATCCTCTCTATAACCCAGCACCCCTTCCCAGGGCACTGCTGGCCGGGCCGGGCCCTCCTCTGCTCAGCGCAGCGGAGTCCCTGGCACTGCGGGGTGTTGAGCAGCCGCCAACCCTCCATGCCTGGAGCACCCTCAAGTCGCAGCACCCACAAATGTCCCCAGACATGGCCCACTGTCCCTGAGGGCAGAATCATCAGGAGGGAGGGAGGACCCCGGGGTTAGGGGCTCCCACTGACCCCTGCATCCCGTGATCACCTGACCTCCTGCTGTCCTGGGACACCGCCCGTGTTGAAATCCACACCCTGAGTGGGCTGGGAGGAGGAGGGTACGAGACCCCGAGAGTTGCAGGGTCCCCTGGTTGACGCCAAAGAACCCAGTGGGGGTTCATTTTGGTGTTTGGGATAAGCAAGGGCTACATGCACGATTTTCCCCAAATACATGGCAGGGTCTCCCTCAGGACTGCTAACACAGATCCCAAGCTTTCTCGGGGGTTGGGGTGGGGGGTGGGGGTGCATCCTGGGCACTGTTGGATGCTGAGCAGCATTCTTGGTCTCTACCCACTCGATGCCAGCAACACCCCCACCCCGTTGTTGACACCCACACCGTGCCCAGTGATGGCCCAGTGATCCCCGGGGACAGAACCCCCAGGACAGTTCAGTGTCAGGGGGGTCCAGGACATAAGGGCAACATGTAGAATGAGTAAGATGGGAGGAGATTGCTCTTTCAGCGCATGACCTTGAACTTGGGGGGGAAACCACATGGAGAAAGGGTAGACAGGGACACCAGCTGAACTTGAAGGGGAACCATCTGGAGGAGGAGTGGACGGGGACGCAGGACACAGTCAGAATTCTGTTCCGGAACACCCATCCCCTCCAAAGAAACCAAACTCATTGCTATCACCTTGAGGCCACTCATAGGGACCCCACAGGACACAGCCCCACCCTCACCCACCCTATGTAACCACTATGCCACCAGGGCTCCCCGGACGAAACCCACCACGCCAAGGTCAGAGGGCCGTGTCCGGAAGGATTCGCTCAGGGACACACATACAAGAGTGCAGACCCACGGGAACTGGCCACGGACGCACCCTGACAGATGAGCTGAGAACTGGGGGCTCCCTAAGAATGTTGGTGACCCAATTCAGACAAGCAGAGGTGGATGGACAGACGGACGGAGGAGGTGTTGGGTGGGCGGGACACAGTGTGCCCCGGGGAGTCCTGGGTGCCAGAAGTCAATGGGGAGCCCCTCGTTTATACACACGCGGCTGTTGTTGCAGGTGTCAACCCACTCAGGGGCCCTGACCCAAGCTGTGGCGTCCTCAGTGCCCTCACACACGTGTGAAAGTTGGACAATGGATCAGGAAGACTGAAGAAGAACTCATGCGTTAGAATGACGGCGGTGGGCGGACGGGTGGCATGAAGGCAGGTCACCAGCCACCTGCCCACTCGCACCTGTGGGTCTCACTGCGGGGACCCGCCACAGCCCCTTGGATGCAAACACAGCCTCGCACGCAGCCCCACCTTCTGACCCAGATTGCAAGCCCAGCATCCAATGGGGGTAACGCTCAACTACTAATCTAATGGGGTGTCCGCGTGCCCCTCGGGGAAGCCGTGCTTGCCTGCCTGCATCCCTGAGACCCCAGCCCGGAAGCCCTCTGAGCATCACCGTTCTGTTCCAGCGGGTTCCCTGCGAGTCAGCACGGCCTCGGCCACAAGGGGGCGCTCTTTGTGAGCCTCGGCCACAGGGGGGCGCTTTGTGTGCCCTGGGCTTTAAATACCGCCCTTTCACTAGGGGGCGCTGTGCCGGGAGGCTGGAGGCGATGTCACTGGGGTTGCCCACCCAAGCGGGGTCGTCCATGGTGGGTGGGTCTCAGCACAGCGTCCAGGCTAAGATGAGGACCAAAGGCCTGGCGCTCCGCACCGCGCCTCCAGGGCGCCTACTGGATTGTACGGTACGGAAATGATATGCCAATACAACTGTTCAGAGGGAGGGGGGATAAAGAGCGAGCACGATTGAGTGACCCGGATGTGATCCCGAGAGACCGGAAGTGAGCCCTTGCTGTCAGAAAAATGGCGTCTACGGCCGTGCGGCACACAGAGTGTCCATAAGCCTTCGATCTGTTAAGGAACAAAAACTGCAGAATCTACGACGCCCAATAAAACAAGGTGTGCTTCCCCACCCCGGGGTGGGAGGCGCTGTCAAGAGACTGGACTGTCGCTCGGAGCCGACAGGGACGTGGACAAGCAGGGAGCACAACCTGGATCTTCCTTCCCTGAGGACCCAGGGTCCAGCCAGCCAGGGCCACGTGCCCCTCTTGCTGGCGATGCAGGGCCCGGCCCTTCCCGTGGCCGGAGACAGGCGCACAATCACAAACGTCCAGAAACCAACGGACCCGAGGCTGGGAGCACGCTGCCCTGACGACACCCAACTTTCCACCTCCACCCTGGGCTCCGCAGCGCTGGCCGAGTCCCCGGCGAGCCCTGAACAGAGAACATCCCAGCACCAACCTGCTCTGGAGCTCAGCCGGTTATTCAGCGAAGTCCCGTCCAGCGCTGAGGCGTCACTTCCTGTAAGGCAAACGGAGAGCCCAGGCTTAGTGGTCACCAAGGTCAGCGTCCAAGGAGGCTGGTTATCAGATGACAAAGCCACTGGGGGTGCTAAACGGAGGCACCATACAGCGGACACAGCCTGCGTGTCCCTCTGCAGCCGATGGCGAAACACATGGTGACCCAGCCACACCATGGACGGTGACACCCTGTCATGGAGTTGATTTCCACTCATGGCCCCCACCAAGCCCCCCCAAAACCCCAAACCAAACTCACTGCGGTGGAATCCATTCTGACTCACAGCAACCCTATAGGACAGAATTGTACCTGTGGTTTTCCGAGACTAACTCTTTACAGAGGTAGGAAGCCTCTTTCTCTGGCGGAGAGGCTGATGGTTTCAAACCGCTGACCTTGTGGTTAGGAGTTCAACTCGTAACCCACTAAGCCATCAGGGCTCTGACTCACAGGGACTCTAGATACGGCTTTCAGGGCTGTAAATCTTGCCAGGAACAGTCTCATGTGTTTCCCAATGAGCAGCTAGTGGGTTTGAACTGCGACTTTGGGGGTTAGCAGGCCAGTGCCTAACCCATTCACTGACACCGAGTCGATTCTGACTCATAGCGACCCCACAGAAGAGGGTAGAACTGCCTCGGTGGGTTTCCGGGGTTCTTAAGTCTCCACCGGAGCAGAAAGCCTTGTCTTTCTCCCAGCGAGACTAGTACTCTGCCATACAAAGGGGAGTGAAGTCCTCACACACGACAGGACAGAGGGGCCAGGAACACAGGGTGCCCAGCGAACCAGGCCTGGCAAGCAGGCCCGACGCTGTCCGATCCTGCTTATGGAAAACTTCTCAAAACGCTCACTGCCATCAAATCTGAACTGGAGGAGTGCGGTCAGAGCGCTCCCTGGAGGCCACTGTGGCGAGAGTGTCTCACATGCTTTGGACACGTTGTCAGGGGAGACCAGTCCTTGGAGAAGGACATCACGCTTGGTCGAGTGGAGGGGTAGGGAATAAGAGGAAGACCTGTGACGAGATGGATGGACACAGCGGCGGCAGCAGTGGACTCAAACATAAAACCAACTGTGAGGACGGCATAGGACTGGGCGGTGTTCCCTTCCGCTGGGCCAAACTGGTCGGTCTCAGTGCATCAGAACCGACCAGATAGCACTGGGCAGCAACAACCCTTCCCAGAAAACCCTGCACTCCATCGACACCATGTCGGAACGGCAGTCTGGCCATCTGCGGGGGCCATGGATTGTGTCCCTTTTCTCAACGCTCCTTGAGTTTGGGGAAATCTGTCAGTAATCACCGCCGTGGCTGTAGACTGGAGCACATCGGACATGCTTAAGGCAAGAACGCATGGATTGTTTTTAAAAGCCTGATGGCAAAAAGCGAAGAGAGCTGGTGGCATGGTGGTTATGGGTTGGTCTGCTAACTGCAAGGTCAGCAGTTTGAAACCACCGGCTGCTCCTCAGGAGAAAGACGAGGCTGTGTGCTCCAGTAAAGAGTTAACAGTCTTGGAAACCCACAGGGGCAGTTCTATGTCCTACACCAGGGAGTTTGGGGTGTTTATTTTGGAGGGAGAGGGTTGTTGGGAAAAAACAGTGGGTGAGGATGGGGGGGCCAGGGCAGCGGACAATTTGTGATGAGGGTGGAGTGCTGAACTCCCGTGTTACCAGAAGGTGGCGCCGGTGCCACACGCAAGCAGGAAGTGTTGCTTGGCATCTCCCTGCAGGGAGGTCATAGGATCAGGTGGACTGCTGGGGGGGGAGGGAGGGAAGAGGGGCCCCAGATGGCATGGCCAGGGCACCCCAGACATCGGGGATGGCGTGGAAGGGCTGGAGGAGCAGCGTGCCAGGGAGCTGGAGGGCTAGATTCCTCGCCTGGACCTTGTTGAAGAATATAATCTTCCCCATGTTTATGACAGCACTCACAGAGCAAACCTCCAAACTACTGCCATTGGCCATCTGTCCCGACTCACAGCGACCCTGAAGGACAGAGCCCAGTTGCCCCTGTGGGTCTCCACAGCTATAAATCTTTAAAGCCTCTTTCTGCCCCCAGAAGGGCCAGCAGGTTTGAAAGGCTGACCTGTGGTCAGTAACCCAACACACGACGGGGGTTCTTGACCATCACACACGATGCAAAAATAGGACCCAGAGGCCTGGGCGCCCATCACACAGCAAACGGGGGCATCTCTGATGAGGCTGGCAGAGAATCAAGACGGGAGGGAAACGAGTCCCCCACTCCTTACAGTCCACCCGCCCGGAGTCCCTGGCAGTGTTCGTGGTTAACAAACTGGGGAGCTGGAAGGTCGGCGGTTCTAGTCCAGGAACCTGGCGGCTCCCAGGCTTTGGGGAAGAGATGACCGGTCATCTCTCCTTGAGAAAGCAGCCCCTGAAAACCCCACGAGGCCCGGTTCCTCCTCTGACCCAGCCCCAGGGTGTCCAGGGAGTCACATCAACCAGATGGCACACTACAGACCATGACACAGCCTGTGTCGGGTGGCTTTTCATACTTCAGAACAGCACACAACCAACAAACTCACTGCCATCAAGTAGCTGCTGACTCCCAGCTACACCACGGGGCAGGGGTAAACCTCCTGTGGGCTTCCGAGACGGTAATAGCTGGCAGTCCCTCCCCACGTCCCACTGCCCTGATCCCGGTCGCCATGGACCCACTTTCTGTCTCTAGAGACAAGAGAATGTGGATGTCTGATCTGAGGACATGGGACACCTGGCTGTGGGGCTCATTTCACTGACCACATTTCCAGGGCTCTACCCCGCCCCCAGTGGGCATCAGAGCCTGGCCCTGTCCCCTCATGTGCATGGATCACGCTGTGTTTGTCATGCCTGCGCGTGCACACGCACACACACACACACACACACACACACTCACTGCCTTCGAGTTGAGACCCACTCATAAGGACCCACCCAGAGCAGTTTGACCCAGAGCAGGGCGGAGCTGCCCGTGAGTCCTGAGACTGTAACCTGATGGGAGTAGAGCACCTCATCTCTCTCTGGAGGAGCAGTTGGTGGTTTCGAACTGCCGACCTTGCCGTGAACAGCCCCAGGTGTCCCCCACTGGGCCTCCTGTTTGGGCAACAAGCAAGGGGCTGTTAATGACATCTCTGTATTTAGGTTTAAGATGAAAAGCCCTTTAAGATGCCCTCTTACTCTCTGGGCATGGTGGCGCAGGGGTCGCTCTTTGGGATGCAACCCACAAGGTCAGCAGTTCAAACACAACAGCTGCTCCTCGGGAGGAAGAGGAGGCTTTCTGCTGGCGCACACAGTCCCAGTCTCAGAAGCCCACAAGGGCAGTTCTACCCTGTCCTGTAGGGTTGCCACGAGCCAGAATCAGCTCAACGGCAGTGAGCGTGGTTTGATTTTCTTACTCTCTACCTAAGGTGCCATCCCTGGGGGCACACCGTTAAGCACTTGGCTGCGAACCAAAAGGCTGATAGCTTGAACTCACTCGAAGGACTAGTCCCCGGAGAAGGCCATCGTGCTTGGCAAAGTGGAGGGGCAGCGAGAGAGGGGAAGAAGGCCTTCGGTGAGACGGACGGACACAGTGTGTGTGAGGCTGGGTAGATTAGAGGAACAAATCCACAGCAACTTATGTGTGTATAAGAGAGAGTTTTACACGAAGGGTAATGGTCCATGAAGAAAGCATCCCAACCCAGTCCAGTCCAAGTCCATATGCCCAACATTAGCCCATATGTCTGACACCGATCTACAAAGTCCTCCTCAGCTCACAAAACACACGCAATGACAACGAATGCAGGACGATCACAGGCCAGTGGGTAGAACGTCTTTCAATCTAGTGGTGATGTAAGCATCTCAGCGCTGGCAGGGGTCTCCACGCGCTGCTCCAGCACCCAGGGCTGCACCGGGGTAGGTCCATGCAACTTCTCCTCAGGGATGTCTCGCAGGAAGTGAACCTTGCCAGCTGAGGCAGAGAACTGGCTAAGGCAGCCTCAACTGGTCCGACCATCACAGAGCAAGGCACAAGAAAGGCAAGGCTTGCCAAGCCATTTACATCTCTCTCCGCCATCCAATTAAACTGCCCTTCAGTTAATCCCACATGTGTTCACTGGCCAGGTTGGCACAGAAGCCTATCACACCGTGGCTGCAACCGCGGGCTCAGACAGAACGATTGTGAGGATGGGTTTCCTCTTGTCGCTCACCGGGTCATTAAGAGTCAGGCCAACTCGATGGCATGGGGCAAGGACAACCACACGCCCAACGTCAAACTCTGTCTCTTTCACCCCAGACAACGGTCGTCCCCATGACCCTCGGGCTTGGCTTTGAACAGTGAGGGGTCAGAAGCTGGCTGGCTGGGCAGCATCCAGCACCAGGCCACCTGAGTGGCACATGAACCTGCAGATGGCAGGGTTGAGACCCGGCAAAGGCGGGTTGTTGCCACACCAGCCGGGCGCCAGGCTGTCTGTCCCCAATGGCCAGAAAATGCTGGCCTTTCACTTTCCCACCAGGGTGACCCCAGCTCTGGGAAGGAGCTGTGGAGGGAGGACAAAGCGGCAGCAGTTACTCGAGGAGCAAGTTCAGCGGGTTAGGTGAGAGGCAGGGTGGAGACAGGAAACAGAGGATGGAAGGAGGAATTGTGTCAGGACGTGAATGAATCGCTGGATGTAAAACTCATGATCTTGTCCGTGAACCTTCACCAGGTCACAATAAAGGTTATAAATAAAATTAAACTGAAAAGCTGCTGAGCTCAGGCTGGAAGTCAGGAAGCCCCTCCCAGGGGCCCGTAGCATCCATTCCCCTCTATCTCCAGGGGCCGCAGGCCTGGGGACGCACGCCCCAAAGGACAAGGGCTAACAAGAAACCCCAACCAGGTCTGGGGAGTGGGTGGGCAAGGACGCCCACTGCCCAGAGGGCTAACAGGAACGAGCCAGCCCATGCCCTCTGGCAGCAAGTCAGGGCCTCGGAAGATAAAAGTCACACCAGTCAACTCATAAAGTCGCGGCCCTCCTGGGCACTGCCAACAGCCTGTGCAGCTCGCCCTGGGCCAGCGGTGTGACTGCAGAATTCAGAGAGGCCCCCCCTAGCCCCAGGCACTGCTGATGGGGTGGAGGGGGGGAAAGGTCCTTAAGGGGTGGGGTTCCTGAGCCCTGTGGCTACCCATTGAGCTGTGATCCTCATAGTTGCCAGTTTGAAATCACCAGCAGCTCTACAGGAGAGAGACAGGTTTCTACTCCCACAAACAGTCACAGTCTCAGAAACCCACAGGGGGCGCTGTGAGTCTCACTGACTCCACGGTGAGGGACCAGCAGGGGGCGCTGTGAGTCACAGAGATTCCATGGTGGAGTTGAACGCCCGATGCTGCGGTTAACGGCCCAATGCTTAGCTCGCTGCGCCACCACAGGCGGAGCTCAACTCTGGGGTCCCCGCGACGGCGGGTCAGATTAGAGTCCATGACAGCACGCTTGCTTTAGTTTGAGGGGCGAGCAGCCACTGGGAACCACAGAATCGACTCGGGTCCCCTCCCCCACGCACTGTGGGCTGGGCGTCTCTGGGGACCGTGGGGTGTTGGGCAGCACCCCAAGTCTCCACGCTCTCGGTGTGGCCAGCAGCACCCCACAGCTGCCCGAGCCCGGGCCACCAGCCCCAGCCTGACACCCCGCCGGCGCCTGCGTGCAATTGTGCAAATCCGGACCCCAGACGCAGGCTCGGGGGCGGGCCCGTCCCGGGGGACCCCTGTGCGTGGGGGGGTGACGCTCTCGTCGCCATGGAGAGGAAGCGCTGCATTTGAGACGCAAGGCACGGCGGTGGGGGCGGAGGGGGCGAGGAACAATGAGCGGGACAGATTTAAACCTGTCACGTCTTCTCTGTCACACGCCCCCCCCCACCCCTTCCCCACGCTCCCCGCCAAGCCCTGCTCTCCAGCGCCAGGGCCAGGGCTTCCAGAACTTTCCATACATCGCAGCTGGCACTGGCAACCGCGGACGTGGACACGGGCCTCCTCTGGAGAGGGGGCCGTCCTGGGCACAGCAAGGTATAAAGAAGCACCCGGCTCCCCATTCACTGGATGCCAGCAGCACCCCCAGGTTGTGACCGCCCCACAAATGTCCCCAGAGCTTGCCAAGTATCTCCTGGGGGGTGGGACCACCTCAGGTGAGGACCCTTGGATTGACCCCAGAGACTATGGTCCCATGATCACCTGTGACCTCCTAAGGCCCTAAGACGCTGGCCACACTGAAATCCACACACTGAGTGGGGAGGGGGAGGGGGCAAGAGCACAGGCTGGAGGGTCCCCCTAGGTGACACACCCCCACACCCCCAAAACAAGCCAAATGACTGCTATTGAGACCTTGCCGACCCACAGTGCCCCGGTAGGGCAGGGCAGAACTGGCCCTGGGCATCCCTGGGCCTTCCCAAGACTGTAACTCTTCATGGGAATCGAATCCCCCATCTTGTTCTCAAGGCTGGGCTGGTGGTTTCGAACTGCTGACCTTGAAGTGAGCAGCCCAACGTGTGATCACTCTGCCACCAGGGCTCCTGATCGCGACCCTGTCTTAAACAAACAAACAACACTGCCATCAAGCCGGGGCTGACTCGCAGTGACCCTACAGGGCAGAGTAGACTGCCTTTGTGGGTTTCTGAGATGGTGACTCTTTACGGGAGTAGAAAGTCTAGTCTTCCTCCCTCAGAGTGGGCTGGGGGGGGGGGTTGAACTGCTACACGAGTGGTTAGCAGCCCTATGTACAACCGTACGTCACCAGGACTCCAGTCCCGTCTAACCTGACGGGCGTTGATTCTAGGGTCGGGTGAGGTCGGGAGCAACTAAGTAATTAATGAACGCGTTTCCTCACCTTCGAGACGTGGATTTTGCTTCTCTGGAGTGGGGGCTGTGCTGGGCACTGTGGGGTGCTGGGCAGTGTCTCTGGCCTCCACCCCGTCAATGCCGGCAGGACCCTCCTCCCTAGTCACAGCACCCACAGATGTCCCCAGACCCAAACTTCTGTTTGGTTCACCGGACTCGGTCACCTGCGGATCTGGTGCCCTGTTGGAGGGACCCACGTGACAGGAACTGAAGCTGCAGGCCCCAGAGGACCCGAGTCAGCCAGCAACCACGGGGGACAGCAGCAGCTCCCTCCCTGGCCAGACCTGCCGACATGGCGGCCCCTCGCAGGGCTCCTGCGTGTGGTGTCTTGTCACATAGCACGGCTGACTAACAGGACAGGAGACGCTTGAAGAAGTCACTTCTTCACTGAGCTGGCTCCCTTGCCGGGAGACAGTCTTCGCGGCATTACGTTGCCTTCCCCCAGCCCCTGCCCCCATTGTCTGTGCCTGTTCTCTTTTCAGAACTCAGAAGCGATCCATTTTTGCAGCCCACCCTACAAAGGAAGACCCAGGAGGAGCCGATCTATTTGAATTGGGATGCTGGAGAAGACCGTGAGGAGCGGGGAGTGTTAAAGGGCAAACCCATCTGTCTTGGAAGAAGTGGTCCTGAGAGGCAAGCTCACCAAAGACCGGGTGCTGTGGACATGTGATCAGAGAGACCAGCCCCTGGAGGAGGACCTCGTGCTGAGGAAAGCAGCAGGGCAGGGAAAAGGAGGAAGACCCTCGAAGAGACGGACGGATGGACGGACGGACGGACACACCAGCTGCAGCCCTGGGCTCAAACACAGGCGCAGCGGTGCGGATGGTGCAGACCGGGCAGTGTCGCGTTCGGCTGTGCGCGGGGTTGCTAAGGGCTGGAACGCACGCAAAGACACCGAACAACGAACTACTCTGGTACGCCCCGTTCACCCAGCAAAACCCCAAACCCCCTAACCCAACCGTTCTCAACCTGTGGGTCGCGACCCCTGTGGGGGGCGGCAAACAACCCTTTCACAATGGTCGCCCGATTCCTAACAAGAGCAAAATGACAGTGATGAAGTAGCAGCGAAAATAATTTTATGGTTGGGGGGGGTGTCACCACCACATGAGGAACTGTATGAAGGGGTCGCGGCATGAGGAAGGTGGAGAACCGCTGACCTAACCCCAAGCTGGCGGGCAGACCTGGGAGCCCCAAGTTGGTGTCAAGGGGACCTCTCAGAAGTGAATCATCAGGCCTCTCTTCCGAGGCTCCTAGGGGTGGCTTCCAGCCAGAAACCCCCATTTCCAAACGGAGTGTGGGGGGACAAGTACACCGGCTGGATGGTCAGCATCTGTCTTGGAACACGATTCTGTAAGCGTACAGAGCTTTTCTGTAAGAGGCCCAACAGCACATGTTCTTTGGCACTGTGGACTCCCTTATGGCTTCTTCTTCTTCATTTTTTCTAACTCAAACAACCCTGGAAAAACCGCACAAACTAAACCGCAGCCAGAGCTAGCCTGAGACGGAAAAACGAGCTGGTGTCCCGCTACCGCTGCCAACCTCTCTGACCGGGATTCACAAGAAAAGGTCCTGGTAGAGGGGGAGAGAAAAAACGTACAGAGACAAATTCAATGGCATCAAAAAGGCCAGGCTTGCTGGTACCTCAGACTCCCTTCAAGCCCGGACCTGAACCGCCGCCCCCCCGCCACACACACACACACACACACACACACACACACACACACACACACACACACACACACACACACACACACACACACACCCGGCCGGGGATCACCAACAGGCCCTTGGAGTGAAATTGCATCGAGAGTAACATGCTTCTCGGAACCATCCACCATTCCAGATCAAAGGACGGTGTTTTCCCAGGGGTGCAGCTCTGAGCCAAAGGGGGGGGCATGGAGAAGGGGAGACTGGGAACGGGAAACCCAGGGGGGATGTGGGCAGAGGGCTGTCATCTCAAGGGGACGGGAGCCAACATCGCAACAGAACGTGTGAGAACTGAATGGGAAACGGCTGTACTCTGCGACTTCCTCAAGAGCAAGCGCCGGAGAAGGTTGCCCGGACATGCAAACGCCATTCTGAGCTGCTGGGCGTAAAGAAGCAGGCCAGCTGGGCCCCCGGGCCGTGGCTGGCCAGGCGGTGGACGCAGAAGCAGGACGAGACGGTGACCACGCCGAGGCCAGCCCTGGAGCCTGCTGCGCTCGGCAAGCCAGCTCCCCCATGCCCTCCCTCTGCGCCAGGGTCCCACTCACGGTGGGGGCAGAAAGAGCAACTTCAAACTCAGGCCATCGCGTCGACGCTGACTCAGTGACCCTAAAGGGCAGGGCAGAGCTGCCCACGGCTGTCCGTCTTCACCGGAGCGGGCAGCCCCGTCTTTCTCCCTCAGAGGGACTGGAGAGCTGGGGCGGCTAGATCGGTGTGAGCAGCCCACCTGTGGCCTACCCACTGGGCCACGAGCCAAACCAAAACCTCACTGCCACCAGACTCCGTTCCGACTCACAGCGACCCGAGAGGGCGGGGCAGAACTGCTCCTGGGGGCTTGCAGACCTGCCGACCTTTCTGGAGCAGACGGCCCCACGACGCTCCCGTGCAGTGGATGGTGGTTTGAATCGGTGACTCGTTGAGGTGAGCAAACCGACAGCAGCACCAGGGCGCCAAGGGTGATGAATCTACTTGGACCCAGATGGCTCCTGGAGGTGATAGCTAGGGCTGACTCGATGGCAGTGAGCTTTGTGAGGGTCATTATACAGGTGTACATTACATGTCATAAAACCTCTGCCGGCCAGCCGATGCTAGTCACACAGACCCACAGGGCAGGGTGGAACCGCTCCTTGCGCGTTTCCAAGACCACGGCTCTTCACGGGAGTAGAAAGCCCCATCTTTCCATCGGAGGGGCTGGTGGTTTTAAACTGCCGACCCTGCAGGTGGTAGCCCCATGAGTGACCACTGTGTCACCTGGGCTTCTCCGTATCACAGTCACAGATCCATGACTTTACGACTTCACGACACATGTAAGTCACTCGAAGGGGCGCTATGAGACGGAACCGGTCCGGCCCCTGACGGCAAAGGTACTGGTTCTTCTCTGGTCTTCCTCATTCACTGTCCGCTTTTCCCTCACAGGTGAGGCGCCACCCAAGCCCAAACCCGCTGCCCGTGGCCCGTTCTGACTCGTAGGACACAAGGTTCCCAAGGCTGCCCATCCTCGCAGAAGCACAGTCACGTGTCCAACAGTGGACCTGCCATCTATTTGAGAAAAGGGCCAATTCAGGACACATGAGAACCCCTTTCCTCCGACATCACAACAGCGCCCGGGAAAGGGTGGATAAACAAAACAAACTCCCTAGCACCCAGCTGATGCTGACCCACAGCAACCTATAGGGCACCCGGCACTGTCACTCTTCATGGGAGTACAGAGCCCCAGCTGTCTCCCAAGGAGCAGCTGGTGGTTTCGAACTGCTGACCTTGCGGTTAGCAGCCCCGTGAGTAACCACTACGTGACCAGGGCTCCTTGTTGCTGGGAGGTGTCCATCACAACCTCATGCACAACAGAGGAAAACACTGCCCCGTCCTGGGCCCTCCTCACCAAGGTGGGTTATGGTTGAGCCCCACATGAAGTGCTTCTCCAGGGACTGGACACTGATCCTGACTTCAGGGGCCTAGAGTGGACAGAGCAGAAGCAGGCCACCAGGCCTTTCTTCCAAGGCACGTCAGGGTAGATTCGAGCTGACACCCTTTCCGGGTACCTAGCCGTCTGTACCTCCCAGGGAGCCCTGGTGTAGTCTGTCCCGGGCCATGTTTGGGGTAGACTTCACACTGCAACAGCGGAGCCCTGGCAGCAAGGCGGTGGCTTGAGCTGCTCACCATAAGGTCAGCAGTTCAAAACCACCAGCCCCTCCAAGGGAGGAAGAGGCGACTTTTTACTCCCATGAAGTTATAGTCTCACTTCTCTTCCCGCCTTTGGAAAGCGGGGGCAGCGGGACACACACCTTGTGCCACCACTGCCGCTATGGCTGCAAGGCCTGCCATGGACCTAAGTGAAGTGGACCTGCGGCACACGTGGCCCCCTGCCAAGCGCGAGAGAAAGTTTAACCGCAGCGCCCAGGCTAAAAGATGAGCTAGCACCAGTACCGGTTCAAGGGAGACACCTGAAAATTGTGTGTGGCAGATCCAGGCATGGGTTCTGTGAAAGAACAACACCTCAACCCCAGGGGGCAGCTGCTGCAGCATCTGGGTCACTGGCAGTTACATCATCTGGTGTCAATTTGAGAGGATGAAGAGTGAAGGGGTGGAGTTTAGCTTGATGACCTCATTGGAGGGGCTAAGGAGATAAATAGCTCGCTGGAGGCGGGACACTCGCGCTCTCCCTGGGAGACATCCCTGTGAAGAAGACGCATGGAGCTGTGGTTACGCTAGTGCCCTGCAAGTGCCCTGAGCTGGAGCAGCCACGTGGAGACCCACGCCAGCACTGAGACGCTTACGCCACTGGATCCACAAGACTTCCCACCCACGGGCCTGTGATCTTCCTGCATTCGGCGTCATTGCCTGTGTTTCAGGAGTCTGAAGAGGACTTTGTAGATTGGTTTCGGGTATATGGGCTAATAGCGGACTTAAGGACTTGATCTGGACTGGGCTGTTTTCTCAATGTTCAATTGCTCTTGTATATAAACCTCTTCTCATACACATCTGCGTGTCTCTATGAGTTTGTTTCTCTAGTCCACCCAGACTAAACACAGTCAGCAGCTTAAGGACTTCAACACTGAGTTTGTGCAGTAAACGTCCTCGCATTAAAAATGTACCTGGTGCTTTTAAAAATAAAAAAGAGTGACAGTCTCGGGAAACCACAGGGGGCAGCGCTACCCTGACCTGGAGGGTCGCTGTGAGTCAGAACCGACTCATGGCCGTGAGCTTGGATTGTGCATTGACTCGGTGACGACCGCCGGTGATTCATCTGAAATCCACACCAGCGTTCTCGTCCTGAATCGTCATCTGCTGCATCTGACCATCCGATTTCTGCATCCTGAGGCCTTGGGACCATCATGGATTTAAAAGCAAAGGGGACCAGGGGAGTGGGGAGAGGAGGCATGGCAGATGGCCCACCCCCATGAAAACAGGTTAGACACAGCAGAGTGAGGCCTCACACAGACTGCTCCCCGGAGGTGTCCTTTCGGGAAGGGGAGGGTCAAATGGAGCTGTGCCGGTGGGCACCCTGCGCGTGGCGCTCTCCCAAAGTCTCACCGGGAGGCCACTTTAGGTGCTTCACCAGGGACAACAGAAGGGGGTGCTCCGTGCCCTGCGCCCTCCCCACCATCGCTGGGGAGTCTGAGCTCAGCCACACCACCGTGACCCCCACCTAAGACCCAGGACTGGAGGGAGGCCCATTAAAACCTGCGACAGGCAGATGACACAGCCCTGCTGGCTGACAGGGAGGAGGACTGGAAGCCCTTGCTGATGAAGATCAGGGACGGCAGCCTTCAGTGTGGAGGACGACTCATCGTAAGGAAGGCCCAAATCCTCACCACTGGACCAACAGGCAACGTGGTGATCAATGGAGGGAAGGCTGAAGCTACCAGGGGGGCTTGTCTTGCTTGGCTTCACAATCAATGCTCAGGGAAGCCGCCATTGAGAGACCCAACAGCACAGTGCACTGGGCCGATGTGCTGCACGAGACCGCGTTAGAGTGCGGAAAAGCAAGGACATTGCCTTGAGGACTGAGGTGCGCCTGACCCCAGCCAGGGGACTTGGGAAGTTGGACAGTGAATAAGGAAGGAAGGACAGAGAAGAGTGACTGCCTTTGAATGACTGTGCTGGTGAAAAAGATGGACGGCATCACAGTCTGCCAAGAGGCCAAACATCCGTCTCGGAAGAAGTCCAGCCAGAGCGCTCCTTAGAGGCAAGGACGGAGAGACTTGGTCTCACCTACTTTGGACACGTTGTCAGGAGAGACCAGTCCCCGGAGAAGGGCGTCGTGCTAGGTGAAGCGGAGGGGCAGCGACAAAGAGAAAGACGTCCAGCGAGATGGATGGACGCAGTGGCTGCAGCAATGGGCTCGGGCATAAGAACAATTGAGAGGCGGCGCAGGGCCGGGCGGTGTTTCGTTCTGGTGAACACGGGGTGGCTATGAGCCGAACTGACTCAATAGCACCTGACAAGAAGAACCACTGCCAGCAGTTCAATTCCATCGTGGTTCCGGCGACGTTGACACGGCACCTGACACTTCCATTCACACAGTTCCCACACAGCCTGCGCAGTGACGTCACAGGCTGCGTGCTTCCCGACCTGCGCCTGCGAACACTCCCCTGATTTCCAATCTGGTTGTTGCGTTTGCCTTCATCTAGTCTCCCCGCCCCATCTTCTTCTCGTCTTTGTTTGAAATCATCAACCTAAACCAAGCCCAATGCCATCGGGGTCACGTCTGACTCCCAGCGACCCTGTGGGACGGTCTCTCGGTCAGGCAACCTTTACGGGAGCAGAAAGCCTCATTCTCCTCCCCTGGAGCAGCCGGTGGGCTCCAACCACCGACTTAGTGGTCGGCAGCAGAGCTCCGAACGCACCAAGTATTGCTTTGTTTTGTTTTAAAGGAGGCGGGCGGGGATCCTGGGGCGGAAGTGGAGTCACTTCGACATGTCAGGGAATTGGAGCCCCCGACAAGAAGCGCACTGCGCTCTGTGTAGACTGAGTGGGAGGTAACTTGCTTTGTAAACATTCGCCTACACCGGGATGATGAACGGCTCGAGTAAACAAACAAATGTGGCAAAGCTGTGAGCTCGGTTGGCTGGCTGGGTGCACCATGCCCTCCCAATCTCCTGGGTGGGAACGGACTCCATCCCACCCTGAGGTCCCAGGAGAGGGACCGGCCAATGCGCACCACACACATGGGTGCCTGTTCCTCAATGTCTACTCCGGCCAGGGCCAAGCGCTAATACGGTGGGGGTGGGTAGCTTTCGCAAAGTTGGTGCAAAAAATGAGCTAAAAGACAATGAGGGCTTTCCATGTGCTTTCTGAAGCCCCTCAAGGTCTGAAGGAGACCCGGTGGAGGAGGGGTTTACGGGCTGGACGGCTTAACCTCAGGGTCCGCAGTTCAAACCCACCAGCCAGCTCCAGGGGAAAAGATGAGGCTTTCTACTCCCTCCTCTCAAGAGTTCTTCTCGGACACCCTGTCCTGCAGGGTCACTCTGCAGTCGGAATAGGCTCGATGGCTGTGTTGGGGTTGGTTGGGTTGGACGTCCAGCGTCCCACAATGCTTTGTTTCTTTCTGTTTTTAAGGGAAAGCACCTCTGCTTTGTTCAGTCGCCCCCTCCTGATTGTACTGGGGACATGTGATGGGGGGGACCAGCCCCTGAAGAAGGACATGGTGCTTGGGGCAGCAGAGGACCAGTGAGTGAAGAGGAAGAAGGGAGCCCCCCGCCCCCCACCTCAGGGAGAGGGAGGGACACAGTGGCTGCAACAATGGGCTCAGACACGTGGTGGAGACGGGGCAGAGTCGGGCGGTGTCCTATATGTTGAACTTCAGGTCACTGTCCGTCGGAACCGACTCCAAGGAACCTAACAACCACTGGATGCCCGGCATCCAGAACGCACGATGTCCTCTCTCCACGAAAGTCCTGTGGGACAGTGAGCGCCTCCCACCTGCCTTGCTGTCAGTGCCATCGGCCAGCTGGTCCATGCAGACCCACTCTCAGCCACTCACCGAGCATCAGACTCGACCCAATGGCCCCGGGGATGTGGGACCTGCCGGTCGGGGAGGCTGGGTCAGGGGCAGGAGGAACTCTCTGTACTGTCTCCCCATTTTTCTGTGAATCTAAAACTGTTCTGATAAAAAAATACATATACAATATAAAAAAATAAAAGTGAAGACGACAGGCAATTAGCTACTTCTGCTGGAAAGCGCTTTCAGATGTGATTGAGGGAACATGACGTTCCTGTGGCAGCGTCTAATAATGAGACGATTATATAAAACCTGGGAGAGAAAAGGCCTTAATAGAGGATATGTAAATGGGGCTGGCTCTGGTGAGGAGAACGAGGAGGGGGAGGACAGGCAGGTGGCAGAAGGGGGTTGGCTTGTGTGCCTGCAGCTCCGAGTCAGCCACGGCGGAGCCCCCATGGGGTGGGGGGGGAAGGAGGAGGGCTGCCAGAGAACCTTCCAGAACACAGAGGACGAGGTCACATGGTGAGGGCTGTGGCATCTGAACCGAGTCCCACAGTGCCTCTGGCCTGCAGCGGGCAGACGTGTGCCGGATGCCGTGTTCGGGGAAATAGGAGGGCAGCAGGAGCCCCGTGAAGGGTGGGCACTCAGGTGTTCTCCAGACAGCTAGCTGGGCGCTTTCCTGCTCTCTAAGAAGGTCTCTCCCGATTCCCTCATCACCGCCACACACCGATGACCTGGGAGCCGGAAGCTTTTCCCGGTGGCAGGGGTGGGGCTTCCTTGGCTCTGCAGGGTGTTGAGCTGCGTGCTGGGCCTCCACCCACCCCTAATCCTAAGAACCACAGATGTCCCCAGACACGCCCCGTGTCTGCTACGGACACAGTCACTCCTCGGTGAGGAGCGCTGAGTTAGGGGTCTACTGTGTCCCATGCTCGCCTGACCTCCCAGGATGCCACCCATGTTGACATCCACACACTGAGTGGAGAATAAAAAGGGGGGGTAAGACTACAGGGGCTGGGGGTGGTCCCTGGTTGACACTGCCTGACCCAGCAGGATTTTAGTCACATGGAAGAATTGAGTCCAACACACACACACACACACACCACCACCACCACCACCCCACACCACCCCAGGCTGGCCCTCTGGAAAAAAGAAAAACGTATGAAGTCTGGCCTCTAAGCACGTCATCCAAGACAGGCTTGTTTGTTCTGCTTGACAGTCTGCGGTACTGTCCGTGTTCGCACCAGCACCCCAGTCCAAACGCCAGCCTTCCTCCATCTCCCCTATTCCGCGCCTGGCTGTGGCCCGCGTACCCGGAGAGAGAAAACTCGCTGTCATTCCAGGGGGCGGCCCCGACTCTCCCTTCAGCGTCGCCCTGATCGTCAGCCGTCCCCCACCCAATGCACCCCCCACCCTGGATGACCTCACACACAACGAACAACTAAACGCCCCCAGCCCGGTCTGTGGAGTCTTCACGGCCCGCTGGGTATCCGCACACTGCACTTCACGGGGTCCCACTGGCTGAGTTTGGAAAGTTGATCGCAAGACTTTTCTTCCAAGTCTCGGCCGGGAAGCTCCAGGAGGCCTGTCCGGCCTCACGGCAACCGTCAGCCTCCACGGACAGACAGACAGATGGGAGGCGGCCGTGCGTGCGCTGCCCTGGCCGGGCATCCAAGCCAGGCCTCCCGGGTGGGCAGTGAGAGTGGGGGCTCTGGAGTCCCGCCTGGGCCTGCCTGGGCTTGGCCATGAACCCACCGACTCCCTAGGAGTGTGGGGTTCCGGTGGCTCGCGCTCCTCTCCCCTGGAGCGCACAGAGAGCGGAGCTGGAGCTGTGCTGGGGTGCCCTGGTTCTCGGTGCACGCTGGCGCATCTCCACGAGGTATGGTGGCCGCCATGCTGCCCCCGGCTTCCACACCACGCCTCCTGCCTCAGAGACACCTCGGCCACAGCTGCAGGGGTGGGGCGGGTGCAGGTTCCCAGCATGGCTGACCCTGGGCGGGCCCTTCTCAGGAGCAGGCAGCCTGTGCGCTGTGGGGTGTTGAGCGGCATCCTGGCCTCCACCCACTCCGTACCTGCAGCACCTCCTGAAATGGGACACCCACCATGTCCCAAATGTTGCCCAGTGTCCCTGGAGCGGGCACACCTCAGGGGAGGACCCCTGTGTTCGGGGATCCCAGTGAGAGCCCCCCCACCTCCAAGAGACTGTGATCATCTATCTGACCACCGATGGGTCTGGTTTGGGGGTTCTGGTCACCCAGGTTCTAACCACGGCATCCAAAGTCCACAGCAACCGGCCGCTCTGGGGGAGAAAGAGGGAGCTCTCCATTCCCAAAGTTCCCATCTCGGAAACCCGAAGGAGCAGTTCGACCCTGTCATCCACGGTCTCTAGGAGTCGAAGTCAAATCAAGAGGCCTGTCCTAGGAGTGGGGGGGTCCTAGGAGAGGGGCCTGTCCTCAGGGGCCCGAGAGGCTCTTGTCCTGAAGAGATGGAGAGAGACTGGGGGGAGCTAAGCAAGCCCTCCGGAGTAAAGAAGGGAGACTTTGCCCTCCTGCTCTCTGACCCCAATGGGTAGCCTGTTGACCCTGTGACCAGCCCCCACCCCCCTGTTACATCCCAGTGGGCTTTAGGAGCCCCTCGCAACCTCTACAAGAGATCAGTGTTCTGGGCAGAGAAGTCAGCTCCCCAGAGAAGCAGAGTGTCTAAATTGGTAAAAAGGCTGGAGGGTGGAGGCGTGTCTGGCCTCCGCCTCACAGGAACCAGCCCTTGGGATGACCTTGACTCGCTCCCTGTCCCTCTCCCTGGAGAAGTCAGGAGGCCTGACTTCCTGCCGCCATGCACCATATCAAGCCCCCACCCCCACGGGCCTGCTCAGGACCAAGGAGTCACAGCCAGCTGGGTCCTCCGGGCCAAACCCGTCAGCTGCCACAGTAAACTAGTGTGACTTCAAGGTAACTCTGGGTCACCTGCATTCCGGCAGGCTTTCCTGGCTCACAGCCACCTTCCTGTGGGCCCCGTGCTGGGAGGAGGTTCCTTGGGGCACAGTCACCAGCCAGGGCTGAGGGAGAGGGGGAGCTGGGCTCCAGCAGCCCTTCCCGGGGTCACTGGTTTGAGGACGGCCCCAAGGCAGACAGGTGACAAGACAGAGAGGGCCCGGGGTGACACCACCTGGCTCATCGGAAGGGGAGCTGCTCCGTCTCCACATGGGGACGAGGTCCAAGGATAGTACACTCTCCCAACTTTCTGAGGGAGGCTGGGAGACTGCTGGGTCAGGTCCCCTGACATTCAACACCTGGCACTCATTTGGAGCTTAAAAGCTTGGGGTTTTCCCTGGACCTGATGGTCAAGGTCACCACGGGCAATGTGAGGTCTAAGAGGTTATGACAGCAGGGAAGGGCACCCAGCCCCAAGGCACAGGTAAATGTCAGAGACACTGGTCCGCTCAAGACTGCCAAGGTCATACGTACTCAATCCGTGTGCTGAGAAATCGTCTGAGAAGCTGGCCTGTCTGAGGGAGAATGTGGCATCAGGATCGGAGGAAGGCTTGTTAACAACCTGGGATGTGCAGATGACACAACTCTGCCTGCTGACAGTGTGGAGGACTTTGAAGCCCCTGCCGAGGGAGACCAGAGCCGGCAGCCTGCGTGTGGACTGCAATGCAATGTCAATGGTATTCAACCGCCCGGTATGCATGTGACAGCTAACCAATGAAGAGGAAGGCTAAAGAATGAGTGAATCTCGATTGTGGTGCTGGCCAAGAATATCAAAAGTCCCATGGACAGTCCCCTCTAAACCCACAAGCCTGTCTTGGAAGAAGTACAGCCACAATGCTTCTTAGAGGCAAGGATGGCCAGACTTCATCTCACGTGTCATCCAAAGGAGACGGGCATCATGCTTGGTAAACTAGAGGGGCAGCAAGAAAGAGGCAGGCCCTGGAGGAGATGGACGGCCACGGTGGCTGCAACCACGGGCTCCCACATAAGAACCGTGTGAGGCTGGCACAGGGCCGGGCGGGGTTTCGTGCCCTTGGACAGGAGTCATTCCGAGTTGGAAAGGACAGCACCTGGCAAAACCACAAAGGGGCACTATAACCCTCGGGGACACCAACGCCTTAGAACAGCGGTTCTCAACCTGTGGGTTGTGACCCATTTGGGGGTCAAATGACCCCTTTCACAGGGGTCACCTCAATCATCACAGTAGCAAAATGACAGGGATGAAGTAGCGAAGAGAATAATTTTATGGTTTGGGGGTCACCATAACATGAGGAACTGTGTTAAAGGGCTGCGGCATCAGGAAGGTTGAGAACCACTGCCTTAGCCTAGTCACCATGCGGGATCACAGGGCAGCGTGTGCCCAAGGACAACATCGAGAAGGGTTGGCGAAGGAGGAGGAACGGGCCACCCAGGGAGGAAGTGGGAAGAGGGATGTGACAGTGTGCAGAGGGTCATCGATGAAATGGAACAGAACTTGTCTGAAATGCTGACGGAAAACAACCTGCCAACCTTCACCTAATTCACAATCAAACGTTGTTTGTTTGTTTTTGTGTTAAAAATATCAAACCCAGGAGCATCTTGGTCCTGAGCTGGGCCCTCGGGTCCATGGGGACTCCTTCCTCTTGATCACAGACTGAATCTGGGTCTCGGCCCGGGAGAGCGAGCCGAGGTTTAATCACATGTCCATGGGTGCCTCCCAGGGTATTCTGGGAAGGAGGAAATCTGAGCATCACTTGCAGAGAGAACCGCCAGTGGGCTGGCCACCATCCTGAAACCCTAGCTCTGGTGGGAACATATCACCAGGCTGTCTGGGGGGGCACCCTGGGGACCCTGCTGGTGCTTAAGACCAAGGGGGCAGGACAGCAACCCCATGAGGAGGGCTAGGGGTTGGTTCTGGGTACAGAGTGTGATGGGATCCAACTCAGTTTCAGCACAAATAATCCGTGCAGGGTCCCTCTGCCAAGGCACTGCTGACACTGGGGTAGGAGGCTGCTTTGGGGCGGGGGGAGGGGGGGCGGGGCATCCCGTGCAGTGTTGGGCAGCAGGTGAGCCACCTCCCCCTTGCAGGTGACAAGTGGCCACAGCTCAGTGCCTCAGAACCACCTGAGTGTATGATCCCACAGCGATGAGTGCTCAGCCCAGAAGAGCGAAAAGAGCCTGCCTCTGAGTTTCTGAGACTGCCACTCTCTCCGGGAGTGGAAACCCTCCGATTTCTCCAAGCGACTGGTGGTTTTGAACTGCTGGCCTTGCACTGGGTTGTTTTCTTAATAGACAATAGCTCCCTCCACCCTCCCAGTATTGCCACTCTCAGCACTGGTCCTGAAGGGATCATCTGTCCTGGATTCCCTGTGTTTCCAGTTCCTCTCTGTACCAGTGTACATCCTCTGGTCTAGCTGGATTTGTAAGGTAGAATTGGGATCATGATGGTGGGGGGTAGGAGGTAGGAGGAAGCATTTAGGAACTAGAGGAAAGTTGTATCCTTCATCGTTGCTACACTACCCTGACTGGCTCATCTCCTCCCCGCGACCCTTCTGTAAGGGGATGTCCTGCTGTCTACAGATGGGTCTTGGGTCCCCACTCCCCCTCATTCACAATGATATGATTTTTTATTCTTTGATGCCTGATACCTGATCCCTTTGACACCTCGTGATCACACAGGCTGGTGTGCTTCTTCCATGTGGGCTTTGTTACTTCTGAGCTAGATGGCCGCTTCTTTACCTTGACAATAGCTCTTTTATACAAAGCTCTGTCTTACACACATGTGAGTCTCCCTGGATTTGTTTCTCTGGCCCACCCGGCCTAACACAGCAACAGGCAAGAAAACCCTACGGGGAATTACCGTGCTGTCACAGACGGGTGCTGGAATCAACTCGAGGGCCACACACATGGTGGGTTTTCATTTTTATTTTAACTTACTGTTGACAATATACACACCCTGTTCGGGTAGAGACCAGAGAGTAGAGGTCAGGGGACCTGGCTTACTCAGCCCCAAATGCCCAGCCCCTAGAGGCCACGGAGAGAAAGGGTCCCATTCACAGTCCCGGATGCCACAGCCCAGAGATCCTGCTGACATTCTCTGAGGAGATCAGGTGTCATTGCCCCAGTTTCTCCTGTGAAAAGCTGACCAACGCCTCCCACCACGCCCCGGTTCCCAGCCGTCTCTGGCTTTCACAGATGCACCGTCCCAACGAGGGCGCTGACCAAGGAGGTCACTCCAGTCCCCATCCCTCTGGCTGGGCCAAGAAGCTAGCTCAGGGGCATCACACTCACACTGACCCATCTGCCTGGCGCAAACTCTGCCCCCGGTCAATTTTGGTTTCTTTGAGCTTTGCCATGGTAACAGGGTCATAGGGTCAACGAAAGAGAGGAAGGCCCCGCAACGAGAGGCGTCCACGCAGAGGCCGCAGCCCCGGTCTCGGACGAGGCGCTGATTGTGAGGACGGCGAGGGAGCAGATGTTTCGTTCTGCAGTACACAGGGTCGCTGGGAGCCCACAGCGACAGCACCTCACAACAGCGCGGGATTTTTATGTCCATCACATTATTACTCGAATGGTACACATTGTATACGTGTCTGCCAACTGTGCCCTGTGGCAGTGACGTCATCTCCTGTCAATTTGACTGAAGGGGTGGAGTCCAGCCTGCCAATCAGGTCATAGCCAATGAGGCCTCTGGGTGGGCGTGGCCTTCTCCTGAGGGTTCTGGGAACTCTGGTCTTCCTCCCTGGAGGTGGGACGCACACTCTCTCTACTTCATCTTCCTGTGGATAAGCCACATGGAGCTACTACCCTGATGGAGCCAGAGCCCTGGAGCTGGGGGAGCCATGTAGGGAGACCCACACTCTCGCAGAGATGCTTCCACCACCACTGGATCCACAAGACGTTCCACCACTGGCCTGTGATCTCCCTGCATTCGGCATCATTGCAGGTGTTGCATGAGTCTGGAGAGGGCTTTATAGACTGGTATTGGACATATGGGCTCAAATTGGACTGATGGACTTGAATTGGACTGGGCTGGGGCGTTTTCTTAATGTGCAAGTACTCTTTGATGTAAAGCGCTCTCTTACACATGTCTATGTCTAAGTGTCCGTGAAGTTGTTTCTCTAGTCAAGCCAGACTAACACATGCCCTCTCCTTCTACCGGGCATTGTTTCTCCCTGCAGGGAATTTTCATAAGCTCAATTGTGCTGTGCTCTTTTCTTCTCTTTGACAGCAACATGTCAGAGAATTTAGCTCGGCGCGTCTGCACAAATACTCGAAGGTGTCGGGCACAGTGGCAGAGGCAGAGCTAGGCGAGAGGAGGAGGCGTTTTCCCTTGGGTGCCAAGTTGAAGGGGCATGAAAAGAGGCTAGACCGGGACTCACCATCAGTGGGGTGGGGTGGTGTGGGGAAGTAGACACACCTTCGAGATTGCCCCTGGGTGTTCTACCTCACTATGCTCCAGGGCAGTTGGCAAAAAAAACTACAACAAACAACTCGAACGTGCTTGATTTGCACTAAATATAACAACTTCTTTTGTTGTCGAGAACATAACACAATGGTGTGTGTGTCGATTCCACTGTTTCCCCACATATATTTGGTGACACCGATGACCTTCATCAGCACTCTGGGGGCAGAGTGCGTTGGGTTGCTAACTGCAAGGTTGGCAGTTCGAAACAGCCAGCAGCTCCCCGGGAGAAAGATGAGGCTTTCTACTCCTGTAAAGATGTATTACGCTCTACAGGGGTGGGTGCCAACAGACCCAGGGACAGGGGAACGGTGTTCTAGAATCAATGGCGAGGAGGGCAGAGGATTCCTGGTGGGGCTTGATCAAGAGGAATTACTGAATTACTGAAACCCAAATGAAGGCCGAACATGATAGTGGAACAAAAGAAATAGAAATAAAGGAAAGAACTGGGAGGCAAAGGACATTTCTAGAGGTCTAAATATAGGTATGTTACATATGCAAATATATGTATATATAACGATAGGGAAGTAGATCTATGTACATCTATTTATATGTTAAGTATTAAGGTAGCAGACAGACATTGGGCCTCTACCCAATGCAAGTACACTTTGCTCTAATAACCCGGAATTCTATGATGCTCACATTCCTGACATGATCACTGAAGACAAAATGGGTGCCTAAGCAAATGTAGTAAGGAAAGCTGATGGTCCCTGGCTATCGAAAGATATAGTGTCAGAGGTCTCAAAAGGCTTGAAGATGGACAATTAGCCATCTACCTGGGAAACAACGAAGCCCACATGGAAGAAGCACACCAACCTGTGTGATCCTGAGGTATCGATGGGATCAGGTATTAGGCATCAAAGACCCAGAACAAAAAATCATATGGATGTGAATGAGGGGGAAGGTGGAGTGGGGACCCAAAGCCCATCTGTAGACAATTGGACACATTCCCTCACAGAAGGGTGACAAGGAAGAGACGAGCTAGACAGGGTGCAGTGTAGCACCAATGAAACATACAACTTTCCTCTAGCTCTTTAATGCTTCTCCCCCTGTCCCTGCCCCCACTATCAGGGCCCAATTCTACCTTACAAATACGGCTAGACCAGAGCATGTACGTGGGTACAGGTAACAGCTTGCAACACAGGGAATCCAGGACAGATAAATACCTCAGGACCAATAATGAGAATATCAATACCAGGAGGGGAAGGTGGGGGGAGAAGGGGGAACCGATCATAATGATCTACAAATAAACCCCTCCCAGGGGGACAGGCAATAGAAAAGTGGGTGAAGGGAGACATCGGTCAGTGTGAGACATGAAAAAATAATAACCATTTATAAATGATCAAGGGTTCATGAGGGAGGGGGAGGGGGGACAATGAGCTGAAACCAAGGGCGCAAGTAGAGAGAAAATGTTTTGAAAATGACCATGGCAACGTGTATACAAATGTGCTCGACACAATGCATGGATGGATTGTGATAAGAGCTGTAAAAGCCCCAATAAAATGATTTTTAAAAGAAAGATTTATTATGTCCTTGGAAGCCCACAAGGGCAGTCGTCCGTCTGAGAGGGTCACTGTGAGTCTGAATCAGCTTGATGGCCGTGAGTTTGAGGGGTTCGTTGATCCCCATTTCCCCCTCCTTTTCTGGGTCATTCCTCCCAGAATATGAATGTCCTGGGCTTTGAGTTTGGAAACTTGATCCTATGGGGACAGCCCTTAAAGCAGCACGCTGGTCTAGGCAGATGTTCTTTCTATGCTAAACCCACCTGTTTTCACCAAGGCGTCAGGGGGTATTTCTGGGTGACAGTTTCACCGATAATGGCAGGACAATAGCTTCCGGGGTTCACCCAGCCTCCGGGGTTCACCCAGCCTCTGTGGCTCCAAAAAGTCTGGATTCCATGAGCACCTGAAATTGGGTTCTGTCCTTTCCCCTTTCTGTGTTTGACCTCTTACGGGGGAGCCTCCTTGTCTTGAAAAGGGGTGGTGTTGAAACACTTAAAGCTTATTTCTGAAACCAGCCGTGGATCCCTTCCAGCACTCCCCTCACCCCCACCTCGCCGGGGGGAGGCAGGGGGAGTGCATATGTCTCAGATCTGAAAGGAAATGCTTCTCCCCAGCACTCCTGCGTGTCTGCAGCCAGTGTGATGAGTCTCTCACTCCCCAGAATTCTCTCAGGAAGCACAGACTTCAAGGGGGTGGGGTTGGCCTCACAGCTTCTACCGTGCTGCACACACGCACACACACACACTCCCCACAGCACACTATGGGCCTGCAGTAGAAGAATCACAAGCACATAAAAGAAGTTCCCAGAGCCCCCCGCACTGTGGGAGGCAGGAGCCCAGACTCCGGTCTCAAGAGCAGATCAGGGTCAACATTATGCCTGATGTGAAGGTCACTCCACCCCTGGGTGTTCTTCCCCAAACCCATCCCCCCCAGTCTGACGGGATCTTCTCCAGGCTCCCAGCCGGACCTTCTCAAGACGGAAGGATCGCAGAAGACAAGGAGAGACTGAGAAGCTGTGTCAGACCAGGGGGCCCCAAGAGACTTGCCGACTAAATGACAGCTAAGGAGAGGTCGCGGCGTGGTGTCCGATCCCAGGGGCTTGAGGACTAAACAGATGAGAGGGTGTGACAAAGAGAGACCTAGGAGCTGTCCCTCTCCAGATGGGTCATGGAAGACCACGATAAGAGGACACCTGGCTGTGTCCGACCAGAGGAGCCTGAGGAGACGCGACTGGCCAAATGCCCCAGACAGAGGGCTTCAGGAAAAACCAAACTTAGTGACCTGAGCTGCCATGCTGTCACCTCTGGCGCACAGCGCCCCCGTGGGTGCTCGAGTAGAAGTGGGCTCCACCGGGTTGGCGGGAGCTGCTCTTTCAGAGGGCGATGGCCAGGTCTTTCTTCCGTGGCGCCTCCGAGTGGCCTCACAAACCTTTCGGTTGGCAGTGGACCCGCACGCTTAAGTGTCTGCTTCACCCACTGCTGGGGTGTGAAGTTCGGTGTTCGGTTAACAGTGTCGGTCACCAAAACACCACACCCGGTGCCAGCCGGTCACAGCGACACAGTATGAACGCTACTCCAGCGAAACCCTCTCAGACGCAGCACACACATCACCTGCAGGTAGGATGCGGCGCCCAGCTGGCGTAGTGGGTCATGAGAGGGGGACATAGCTGCTGGGGTAAGTACAGCCGGCAGTCATCCTGATAGCACGGACGCTGAGACCTGATCTCACGGACGTTGGAAACTGGCAACCTTCAGTACGGATTACAACTCAGTGTCAAGAAGACCCAAATCCTCACAAGTGGACTAATTGGTGGCACCAGGATCAATGGCGAAGAGAACGAAGTGGTCAAGGGTTTCTCGTGGCTTAGATCCACGAACAACGCTCACAGAAGCAGCAGCCAAGGGCTCAGGTGACGCACTGCGTGGGGCGCATCTGCGGCACGGGACCTCTTTAACAGAAACAAAGGTGTTCCTGTGAGGATTGAGGTGCACCTGACCCAAGTCATGGTCTTTCCATAGCGTCCTAGGCATGTGAAAGCTGGACATCGGAGAAAGACAGCCGGAGAAGCATCGATGCATTTGGATCGCGCTGCTGGTGAAGAACACTGAAAGGACCGTGGACAGCCAACAGAACCGACAAATGTGTCTTGGAAGAAGTACAGCCAGAAGGCTCCTTAGAGGCAAGGAGGGCGAGACTGCATCTCACGCACCGTGGACATGTGGTCAGGAGAGAAGGACATCGTGCTTGGTAAAGTCGAGGGTCAGCAACAAAGAGAGGAAGGCCACTGACCAGGTGGGCAGACCCGGCAGCTGCGGCAGTGCGCTCGGCTAGAATAGCAACGATCAACTAACTGTTGGCGAAGAAGGCCCGGCGCAGTGTCCTTCTGTGGCCCATACAGCCACTATGGGTCAGAACTGACCCAACAGCAACTGACAAGAGCAACGGCTTTGGACCTGTCACCAGAGAGACCCATCCTTGGAGGGAGACGCCGTGCTTGGTAAAGTGGAGGCGGAGCAAGGAAGAAGGAGGTCTCCCCGCTGCCTCCAATCCTGAACGCCCAACCTCCATGCAGGACCCACGGCTGCCAATCTCGGATTCAAAGGGAAGGCGCTTTGCATGTGTTTGGCTCTCGAGTCCGGAGCCCAGGCAATCAAAGAAAACCGGGTGACAAGGGAAACCCTCCCTGGAGGTTCAAACCTTCCCCGAGAAGTTTTGCTCGGCGAGTCCTGGCTCTCAGAACATCCCTCTGAGTTAGAGAGGCTGCCAGCTTGTTCCTGTGGTTGAATTCAAAACTCCAGACCTGGGATGCAACCTCACTGGGGTAGTTGGGTAATCTGGTGTCAACCTGAGGGTATACAAGTGGAGGGTGGAGTCTAGCCTGTCAATCAGGTCACAGCCTGACAGGACCTCCTGGTGGGCATGGCCTTCTCACAAGGAGGATCCTGGGAACTTCCTCTCTCTCTGCTTCACCTTCCTGTTGGCTAGCCACGCAGCTGAGACCTGCCAAAACCTTGTGATTCTTCCACCACCATTGGATCCACAAGACTCTGCACCCACCGGCCGTGATCTCCCTGCCTTCTCCGACACTGCCTGTAGCTGCGTGCGTCTGGAGAGGAATTTAAGGACTAGTGTCGGACTTATGGACTTGATTGGGACCGGGCTGGGATGTTTTCTTGATGTCCGATTACTCCTTGCTATAAATCTCTTTCTTACACCTATATGAGTGTTTCTGGATTTGTTTCTCCAGTCATCCTGGCCTAACCTAATTCACAATGAAAAACACCATATACCTTCATTCCCTAATCGATCATGCCTTGTAGGAGCCCTGGGGTGGACTGGTGGGCTGCACACTGGACTGTTCAGCACAAGGTCAGCAGCTTGAAACCACCAGCTGCTCCACTTGAGAAAGATGAGGCTGTCTCCTCCCATCGGGATTTAAAGTTTCAAAAACGAGTAAATACATAAATAATAAAAAAAGATGTAGAGTTTCAGATTTCCATGGGGACAGTTCTACTCTGTCCTAGAAGGTTGCTATGCATCAGGATCATCTCGATGGCTGTTAGCTTAAACTCTAGAAGCCCACAGTGAGGCAGTGTCAGGGTACCGGCTGCTTACGACCCCTGCTCCTTCAAAACGAAGCCCAAATCCAGATGCTGACAAGCCCACTCGCACTCCAAGCACGCCCCCACCGGGTACATGGAGGAGAATTGCACATCGCAAGGCTTTCGATAGTAGCTTGGTTTGCAGCAGCCTGCCAGGCCTTTCTTCCGCAGTCCCTCTGCCCAGGCTTGAACCTCCAACCTTACCGGGGCTTAGGGAAGGTGAAGCCCTGGTCCACTTAAACCCATCACTGTAATGACGAATATGATAGCACTGTAGTACAATACCTAAAACACAGTAGTAAGTAAATTAAAAATATATCGTATCTATTTTTAATGATAAATTAAACCAAGTATTTAATTAATTATAAAGAATATAATTCATACATAGGTATTTCTAAAACAAAAATATCAGAATCGGTAAAGCAAGCATCTCCATGTCAGAGGGGGCGCCGCTCTACCTGTTGGGGGGGGGTGGCGGGAGGCGTGTGAAACAACAAGGGGGTTGGGAACCTCAGAGGGGAGCAAACCCGGTGCCATGTTCCGTGGTGGATACTTGGTGTACGTTTCTCCCCAGCCCACGGTGTCCCACGCTGTGGCCAAGGCACTGTGAGGGCCTGAGACGCTGGTCTTCAGGGACCACGGCATCCCCCAAGGGCCACAGCAGAAGGCCGCAGGCTCGGCGTGGAAGCCAATGGGACAGACTGGGCCCCACCTTAACGTTGCCTGTACCCTTGGACTTAGGACTGAAATACTCTGATGGGAGAGGGCCACCCCAAGACTGTGGACCCCTGGCTTAGTGGGCACCTGTGTCAGCCCCGGTAGACTAGAGCCTTCCCTGCAGGCGTGTCCTAACCCACTTAAAGGCTCACAGGAATCAGGCATGTGGGTTTGCAAGCTGTCTCTTCTCATACTCCCCAATAATCATTTCCATCAATCATCATGTAATGATAACAGAACACAGCATCAACCTGATACTAAACTCAACTCTTAGAACAGCCAAGTTCAAGCCAGACCGATCTTATCTTCATCCTTAACTGAATGATCCCATTGACACAAACTATGTTACTAGGCTTCTGACGGAGTCCAGTCAGAGCCGGACTTTCTGTTGGCCGTTTTCACTAAGCAGCATGGTCTCTGGAGAAATTCAAGGGGCGATTTCTACCCCTGAGCTCAAAATATGCATTAACAACATGCATTTTTGTCATGTCCCACAGGAATAACCGGAGACAACTACCAGACAAAATGATCAAACCTTTAAGTTCCCATCTTCTTTCCAGAAAACAAACCAATAAAATGCAAAGCCACATCTGACCTCTGGCTGCCAAAGAAGAAAACCTGCCACGAGACAGAGGTCAAACAAGCATCCACGCTCCATCTTCATGATCTGTTTCTCTAGCACCCCACGCCCACGGTACCAAGGACTAGAGAAACAAAGTCATAGACACGCATATGTAGAAGAAAGAGCTTTATCTAAAAGAACAATTGCATATTGAGAACACAACCCAGCCCAGTCCAGATCAAGTCCATAAATCCAATACCACCCCATAGGCCCATACCAGCGTATAAATTCCTCCTAAGACTCACGCAGCCATGCAATGACACCGAAGGCAGGAAGATCACCGGAGAGTGGGTGGAAAGTCTTGTGGATCCAGTGGCAGTGGAAGCATCTCAGTGCTGGCGTGGGTCTCCGCGTGGCTCCTCCAGCTCCAGGGCTCTGGCTCCATCAGCGTAGCCCCGTGTGGCTTGTCATTAGGATCATGAAGCAGAGAGAGAGTGTGTGTCTGGCCACTGATGAGCTATTTATCTCCGTAGTGCCTCCAAATGAGGTCATCAAGCTGCGACCTGATTGACAGGCTAGACTCCACCCCTTCCCTCTTAATAGTCTCACGTTGATGCCAGGTTATGTAACGGCCACAGCATCCAATGATAAAGGGGTCCCACAACCACCATCTTTTCAGTATCTCAATGCTCATCGCTTGCATTAATATAACAGCTATTGATCTGATAGGCACGGATCTGCTCTTGTACGAAATTCTATACCAACCCCATCCATGCTCTTTGTAAACAAAGCTCAGTCCAGTAAGAAATCAATCTGTACAAAACAACCACTCATGGATTGCAACTTGAAGTTGGCCCATGCTCGCGTAAACTCCTCATACCAGCAGTACCTTAAATTCTATACCATTGGATAAATTACTGATGTTATCAATGCAATTGCCTTATACCCCAGGGGACTGATCGACAACACCTGTTTTTTGTTTGTTTGTTTTGCTTTGCAGGGGTGGGAAGGGGAGTTGTTTATTTAGTTGTTTGGTTGTTGTTCTTCATTTTTGTTTTGGTTTTGTCATAATAAACCAGAGTCCTTGAGAGCCAGTGGACAGGCAGATAGGTTCTGGGCTCCTATTTAGTACTAGGCCCAATCCCAAAGCAGTTCCTTCTGATAACATGACCCTGCTGGATTAGGGAGCTACAGCAAAGTGTGGTGAAGAGAGCAGACGGTGCCAGGCTATCAACTGGAATAGAGTCTGGGATCCTAAAGGCTTGTATTCAAACAAGCAGCCATCTAAGTGAGGGGCCAACTAAGTCCACATCAAAGAAGCACACCAGCCTGTGCGATCTAGAGACTGATGAAAACAACGTCCAAATAAGATGAAGGGGAAAGAATCAGAGCTTAAATTGTGAGCATCCAATTTGTAGAAGGCTTGGGAGGTCAGTGGGGGCCCAAAACCCATCCGCAGAGTATCCAGTCAGGTGAAGCCTCTGGCCACAGGCCAGGGACTCGAACAGCTTCCCCACAGACAGAGATTGTTGCCACCTTGACTGTAGTGGATGGAACCATACACTACAAAATGCTACTTGGTCAGTTGACCTCCTTGACCCAACCTGAATGCGCTCTAGGCTCAAGTATTTCTCGCTTGTTCCACGACAGACACTTCTGCTCTGGCTTTTTAAATACTGGTTGGTGGGTCTTTTCCTTCTTAGTCTGTTTTAATTTCTATCTTTATGATTATCAGCAGTAGTGTTTTTCTTCTTTCTGCTTCATTTTGGTTTGGATTGGTTCTGTTGGGTTCCCAGTTTATGAGGCACTGAAGGAGTGGGTGTGCAGAGACCACAACTGATACCGTGGCTTGTCAGGGGTGGGGGTTGGGAGGGGGAGGGGGGTTGGGAAGCAAACCGTGACTACAGGAGGGGGTAAGGAGCCCTAGCACCGACTGTGATGATGATGATGTGTGTGTGTGTGTGTGTATATAAACTCTTTTTAAAAGCGACCTAACTATGGAAGTGTACGCGATGGCCCTATCGGATCAGGAACACTGCTGAGAAAGTTAGCCGAGGGTTACCACGGGTGAAGGAGGAAGGGTTTCTGCAGAGGGGTCCTGAGTGTGTGTGCAGAGTGTGTGTTAGCGGGGGTGGAATGATGAGGGCAGGGCTATCAATCCCGGTTGCACAACGCAGAGTGTGTGTGGCCCACGGCGCTGACGTCGTTGAGTTGGAAGATGTGGTGCTGTGTATATTGACGGCGCGACTGTGAAAACGACGACGACACGAACAGCCATGCGCACGAGGAGGAAGGGAAGGTTCTAAAGGGGACGCGGTCACGACTGGACAGCAGTCCTTGAACCGCCGACCTTTCAGCTAACAGTCAGAGGCTGCCCCTGGGGCGGCCCCACGAACTCCTCCAGAGCCCCCCACTCCCACCGCCCGCCCGGGGGCCTGGCTTGGATGCCCGGTCGGGGCAGCGCATGCACGGCCACCTCCTGTCTGTCTGTCTGTCCGTCCATGGAGGCCGGACAGGCCTCCTGGAGCTTCCTGGCTGAGACTCGGAGGAAAGGCCTGGCAACCGGCTTTCTAAACTCAGCCAGTGGAACCCCCGGGAAATGCAGCGCATGGACGGACACCCAGGCAGCCGTGAAGACGGCGCAGACCAGCCAGGTGGCATTTCGTTGTTCATCGTTTGTGGAGGGGGCCGCACTGCGTGGGGGCGGCTGATGGAGAGTTGGGGCCGCCCCCTGGAATGACATCAAGTTTTGACGCAGAGGATAAATGTTTGCAGCTTAGCACGGGAGGGAGGAGACCCAGAGGCGCTGTGGGCTAGAGGCTAGGCTGCTCAACACCAGGTCAAGTTCAAACCCACCAAATGCTCTGAGGGAGAAAGAGGAGGCTGCCTGCTCCCATAAAGAACGACAGCAGCTCTCCGCTGTCCCACAAGCTGTGGGTTTGCTAGTGTGTGCGCGCCGTGGGTGTGTGTGGGGCGTGGAGTAGGGGCGCAGGGGCATGGCACTCGTGTAGCATGTTACACACACCTGGGTGTAGCATCCATTGGGTCGATGGTCGTGGGTTTGGTAGTGTGTGTGGTATGTGGGTGTGGGTGGGGATGGAGGTGGTGGTGGTGGTGTGGTGGTGGTGTGTGTGTCGGTGTCCTGCATTAGTCACTTGGAACAAACACTTTAGTTTGGTCCATGCGCAGCCCGTCCACCAGAAGAAACCAGGCAGACCCTCCAGACCCTGGGATCGGTGTGTGGATCTCCATGTGGGTGGCGTCCCAAGGCATCATGGGACGCAGAACCTCCTGAGGCTCGTGGAAGCCCTTCATCCAAGGCGATTCTGCCCCCCAGGGGACACGGGGCACTGTCTGGGGCATTTGGCAACACCTCACAGTGCACAGGATGCCCCCCGCCCTAGAGAAGGCTCTGGTCCACGTGTCAGCAGGTGAGAGCCACCGCCCTGGACTAGGGAGGCCTGCCCTGTTGGTGCCCCCTCCCCGTCCGCAGACGACAGACCACGGTGCAGTTAGCTCTTCAGAGAACCTTCCTCCAGGAGGCTTCCCTGGACCTCAAGGTGTGGCTATTACCCAGCTTCCTGCTGCCTGGCTAACCTTCTGCCTCTGCTCAGAGTGGGGAGGGGGGCGGCGAGGGGGGGGACCAGTCAAGAAAGGCCTAGCAATTTCCTCCTACAAACTCGGCCAATAACAGCCAGTCAAGAGCTGCTGTAACACAAACACCACGGGGGCGGGGGGGGGGGGGGGGGCACGGAGGCTTCAACACTCCACACTCTGTTTTCTCACAGTTCCGGCACCGGTAAGTTAAGTTCTGCGCGCAGTCTCTGCCAGCTCTGGGAGATCCTGCCGGGCGGTGGGAGGGGGTGGATCTACAGACTGTGTCCCCCCTTTCCCTGTCTCTACACACACACACAAACACAAACACCACCGCCATGGCCCTGGAGATTCTCACCCCTGGCGGCCCTCTGTGAAAGAGGAGTCGTGCCCCACAGCGGTGGCCAGGCTGGACTCTGGGAAGTGGACTGGCTGGGTCTGTCATTTTCGGTGCCCCGAGTGGACTGGAATTCCTGGCCCAGCCTGTCAGCCAGTGGTTCCGATGGTCTCCCTGGGTGACTGGCTTGAAATGCACCCCACACTGTGAATGCTTCCTGCTCCTGTGAACAGTTACAGTCTTTGTGGGGGGGGGGGATCGGGAGGGCAGGGGGATTTGGGGAGCGAACGATGAATGCAGGAGGGGGGGTGAGCACTAGAACTGGCTGTGCTGATGTATATACAAGTCATTTTAAAAACGACGTCGCCATGGAAGCATGCACCACTTGAAAATAAAAAAGTGAGCCACGGGGCAGCTCCACCTGGTCCTCCGGGGCCGCTAAGAGTCAGCTCCGACCGGATGGCAGGGAGCTTCGGGGTGGCACGGGACCTCTGGTGGCACGGTGGGTTAAGCATTGGGCTGCTAACCGAAAGGTCAGTGGTTTAAACACATCCATGGCTCCTTGGGATAAGGAAGTGGCTGGGGGTTCCCATAAAGCTCACACCGCCACGTCCCCTCCAGGCGGGATTCTGTCACCCTATATGAAGCACGCTCCATAGAAAGAAAATGTTTTGGAAATGTTGACGGCAACCTAGGTACAAGTGTGCTTCCTGCCATTGAAGGATGGATTGTTCCAAGGTCTGTAAGAGCCCCCCCCCCCCCATACGATGATTCACTAAAAAACAAGAACAAAAACACATTCACTGGACCCTGCCTACAGGATGGGCAGACTGCCCGCTGAAGTTTCCCAGGCTGTCAGTCTTTACAACACTCACGATAGACAGCCATGCCCCCCCAGCGCCCCCACCCCTACCCCAGTGGCTGATGGGCTAGAACTGCCAACCCTGCGGTCTACAGGCCACCCCTCAACCCACAGCATCACCACGGCCTCTTCCACAAGCTGCGGGGGGTGAGATACCAGCACATACATTTTTTTTGCCGGGGACACAATTCAATCCCTGACAGACAGACACGGGGTCCCCAGGAGTCCTCTTGATGCCAACTGGTTTGGTTTTGTGATTTGGGGGCCCCATCTCAGCACAGCACACACACCCCCGAGATCCTCCATCAGAGAGTGGGGTCAGTCGGGGCCCCGACACAGGGCTGGGCAAACTGGGACTTCCAGAGTACCGGGGTAGCCTCCCCACCTCACCCAAGGGTCTCACTGAGGCATGGCACCCAGGACAGCTCAGGAGCTGAAAACAGACGCCCAGCACAGGAGGGAGCGAAGGACAGAGGCAGCAGCTTCAGATGGAGGAGCAGCCCGGGACGCTCAGGAAGCTGAGGGGCAGGTCTGGGGCAGGGAGGAAGGCCAGCAGGCCGCTCAGTGGGTGGAGGAGGGGGTCAGAGGGAAAGGTGAGATGGAGATGAACCTCACCGCACCCCAGGCCCCACGACAGTCGGGAAAATTCAAAGGTTGACTGATGAAAAGAGAGGTGGGGACGGAGTGGGGCACCGATCGCAATGATCAACACGTAACCGTCAACCCCCACCCGGGGGGACAAACAACAGAGAGGGTTGGGGAATGGAGACAGCGGCCGTGTAAGATATGAAAATAATAATCATTTATCTAGGGGTCACGAGAGTGGGAGGGGGGAGGGAGGGGAAAAAGGGCTGATACCAAGGGCTCAATAGAAAGTAAGCGTTTAGAAAATAACGTTGGCAACCTATGTACGGGTGTGTTTGATACAACGGAGGTATGGATTGTCACAAGAGCTGTAAGACCCCAATGCAATGATCTTTAAAAAGAGTCCGGATGGCGCAGTGGGTCAGGCATTGGGCTGCTAAGCAGGTCAGCAGTTCTAATCCATCAGCCGCTCCCCAAGAGAAGCCCGAGGCTGCCTGCTCCGTGTAAAGGCTGACAGCCTCGGAGACCCGCAGGGGCAGTTCCACCCTGTCCTCCAAGGTCCCTGTGAGTGGACGTGCCTGGATGGGCCAACAAAGCCAACTCACAGCCCCCGGGTCAGTGCCTCCCCACAGGGGCCCTGGAGGGCGTGGGTTTCTTAGTGTCGGTCTTTACCAGAGCAGACAGCCTCATCTTTCTGCAAGAAGCACTGCGCTGCCAAGCACAGGGTCAGCAGTTCGAAACCACCAGCTCTCTACTGCCGGAAAGAGTTCCAGTCGGGGAAACCCACAGGGGCAGTTCTGCCCTGTCCCGTGGGGTCGCTGTGAGCCAGCATGGACTTGAGGCTGCTCGGTTTTCGTTTATCGGTTTCTGCAGAGCCCCGTGATGCAGTGGGTGGGTTACCCGTTGGGCTGCTAACTGCAAGGTCAGCGGTTCAACACCACCAGCAGCCACACAGGCTGTCCACTCCTGTTAGGATCACAGGCCGGGGCATTTCATGTGCTGCCACCCTACCCTGTCCATGCACCTTGTCCATGGATGCTGTGCGTTCACGGCTCGGGTGCTGAACAGCCCTCCACGGAGAAAGAAAGGCCCCAGCGATCTACTTGCAAAGACGAAAACCGTATGGACGAGTGGTCTGGTCTGCAGCTTGCCATGGAAGGGGCCGGCACAGGACCAGGTGGTGTGCCTGGGGTCGCCATGGGGCCGACTGGATGGCAGCTAACAGCTACAACCACCAGTCCCGGCAGGGTGCACAAGGAGGGTAGCCCATGTGCCCAGCTCCACCACTTGGTCCCTGATGGACAGAGCTATGGGTGCTCTTCTCCAGACTACACTGGGGAGGGGACGGTGGGCAAGGGAAAGGGGCATCATGAAGAGTAGCGAGGGGGAGGGTAAGTTTGAGAAACGCCAGTGCACCAGGGAGGCTACGACCTTGCCAAGGTCATCGGCTTGGAAGAGCCAGCGGTCAGAGGACACCTAGTGTGGCAACCCCGGTCAAGGACAAGCCTCCCCCACCCCTATCCCCACCTCACCCCTACCCCCACCCCACCCCACCCCCATCCCTACCCCACCCCCACCCCCACCCCCACCCGGGGACAAAACTCCAGCTTGGGCAATATCTACAGGGCCACCAGGGTGGGTGAGGACACAGCAGCCTGCAGGGGTCGAGGTGTGTGTGTGTGTGTGTGTGTGTGTGTGTGTGGTGGGCGGGGGGAGGGGGGCGGTCTGTATCAAAAGGGTCCAGTCTCACAACTGTCAGAGAAACAGCCCTCGCCAAAAAGCACCAAGCACCGCCCATCTGTCATACAAGTGGCGCCCAGGAAGGGGGATTTTAAGAAGCCTAGTGACACAAGGTTCAAGCACTAGCCGAAAGGTTGCTGGTTCGAACCCACATGGCATCTGCTTCCGTACAGATTGTTGTCACGATGAGTCCAATGGACTAACGGACACGGGAATACCAGAGACGGGAAGAACTAGATGGTGCCTGGGGGTACCACGACCCATCACACATCTCCTGGGAAGGTTTTGGATAGACTGGGAGAAAAAGGTGCAGCAAAATTCCAAATACATATAATGTTTTCATTAAAAGATCATTTTATCGGGGGCTCTTACAACTCTTGTTACAATCCATACATCAACTAACTGTATCAGGTATATTTGTACATATGTTGCCATCATTCTTTTTTTTTTTCGGAGTATTGTTTTAATGGAAAATAAATACAGAAAATTAATTATGCCAATTGACTAAAATAATATATTCATCAAAATTTCAGTCGTAAGCAAGCTGATGCAGTAATCAGCCATTGGTCAGGTGCTCCGTGTATTATTAACTTTTACCAAGGGCAGTTGGTGTTGCGAATGCAGCAATAACTTGGGTGGCTTTTAGAGCAGATGGCTGCAACTTTGAAATTAGCAAAATATTGTAGACTTACTTGGACCATCACTCACTTCTAGACAGTTACTTTCTGTTGAGCCCTTGGGATCAGCTCTTTTTCCCCCTCCCCCATGACGCCTTGATAGATTATAAATTATTATTATTCTCATATTTCACACTGACCGCTGTCAATGGAACATCCCCCACAGAAGGGCCCAGGGAAGGGATGAGTCAACCAGGGTGCAGTAAAGCACCGATGGAACACACATTATTCCTCTGGTTCCTTGAGGCTTCCTCACCCCCCACTATCATGACCCCAGCGCTGTTCTCACTCTGGACTAGACCGGAGCATGTACTCAGGTATGGATAAGGGATAAAAGCTTACGACACAGGGAATCCAGGAACAGAGGAGGGGAGGAAGGGGTAAACTGATCGTAATGATCGACACATAACCACATCCCACCCCTCCAGGGCGAAGAACAACAGAAACCATGAAGGAAAGGTGAGAAGCATATATATTTTTAAAGGCCAGGCTTACTGGTCAAATAGAGACAGGTGGGGACCCCGAGATTTCAGCCCTCAGTCCCCTTGGGGCCTGGAAGTGAACTAGCAGGTGCATAAGAAAATGTGGTGAAGAAAGCTGATGGTGCCCGACTAGCAAAAGATATAGCATCTGGGGTCTTAAAGGCTTGAAGATAAACAAGAAGCCATCTAGCTGAGAAGCAACAAAGCCCACGTGGAAGAAGCACACCAGCCTGTGTGATCACGAGGGGGAGTGTGGAGTGGAGACCCAAAGCCCATCTGTAAACAACTGGACATCCCCTCACAGAAGGGTCACAAGGAAGAGAGGAGTCAGTCAGGGTGCAGTGTAGCACTGAAGAAACATATAACTTTCCTCTAGTTCTTTAATGCTTCCTCCCCTCCACTATCACGGCCCCAATTCTACCTTACAAGGCTGGCTAGACCAGAGGATGTACACTGGTACAGATAAGAGCTAGAAGCACAGGGAAACCAGGACAGATAAACCCCTCAGGACCAATCATCAGAGTAGTGATACTAGGAGGGGGATGGGGAGAGGGGCGATCACAATGGTCTATATATAACCCCCTCCCAGGGGTATGGACAACAGAAAAGTGGGTGCAGGGAGACATTGGTCAGTGTAAGACATGAAAAAAATTATAAATTATCAAGGGTACATTAGAGAGGGAGTATGGGGGCGGGGGAAATGAGCTGATACCAAGGGCTCAAGCAGAAAGAAAATGTTTTGAAAATGATGATGGCAACATATGTACAAATGTGCTTGACACGATGGATGGATGGATGGATGGATGGATGGATGGATGGATAGATGGATGGATGGATGGATGGAGGGAGGGACAGATGGATGGTGATCACAGCTGTACGAGCCCCCAATAAAATGATTTTTAAAAAAACCCAAACCTGAAACTTCTCCTGTCCTTTAGTAAAAACCCACTTGGATCACAAACCAAGCTTGGGCATGAATGCTTTCTCCTGCAAAGCCAAGAACCAGGGTATTACCCACCAGAGAAGCCTAACAAACCCACCCCAGTAGCTCAACTGTCAGCCACAGGACAGACAGGTGTGTCCGGGGGACAAGTGACACTCATGAGCCACACGCTCCTTGGGACGGACCAGCGTCTGCCATCCCACAGGCAGCATTTGCCCCAGGGCCAAGCCAGGAGTGGGGATGGGAAGGGGAAGTTCGGAAACCAGGGTGAGGGATGCTGCTGTGCTGTGGGGACGCAGTCATGCAAACAAAACCAAATCTGCACGCCTGCAGCGCCGACCACCTCTGCAACCCTTGGCCCCAGGCGAGCCAACGTTCCTTGCTTTCTTTTCAATAAACTCTTGGTGGTCTTCCAGACCCCACTCACAGCAGCCTGCGCTGCAGCAGGAGACGCGGCCCACTCGTGCCCCATCCTCACAGCCCCCAAGGGTCTGAGCCCATGGCTGCAGCCCCTGCCCCCTCCATCTCATCAAGGGGTCTCCATTAGCAACGGCCCTCAACTCTGGTGGTGTTGGGCGCCATCGAGTCAGTTCCGACCCACAGCGATCCGGTGCGCCACAGAACGAAACTCCCTCCGCCCGGTCCTCACCATGCCCCCCCTCCATGCCCAAGCCCATTGGTGCAGCCACGGGGTCCGTCCATCTCGCTGAGGGTCTTCCTCGTTCTCGCTGCCCCTCCACCTTACAGAGTGCTGTCCTCCTCCAGAGACTCGTCTCTCCTGGCAGTAAGTCCAAAGTCCTGTGAGACAGTCTCCCCACCCGCCCGGCTAAGGAGCATTCTGGCTGCTCTTTCTGCCTTGACTTGGGTCGGGTGCACCTGCGTCCTCGCAGCGACAGCCTTAGGAGAGGTCCTGCGCAGCGAATGGACCCAGCGCCTCCCGGGGCCATTCCCACGCGGCAGCCCAGCCTCAGTGCTTTCTGCAGCCAGGACAGCACACCCCGGTCACAGCCAAGAGGGCCCGTGGGGCAGGGGGCTCGGGAACGGGGAGGGGAAAGGTTCGACTCCGTCCTGAGAAGCCGTTACCTGAGCGCAGCATCGATGCCAGGACAGTCAGCAGCCCACACCTGCCTGGACTCTCCTAAGCCAACAGCCGTTCCCTCCCAGGGGCGAACGGAAAAACGCATCATAACGCCCCAGCAACTCCTGACTCCACGCTGGACCAGGGCATCCTCGGCGTGCACAGGATGCCGGATGGTCTCCACCTTAGAATAAGTCGTCGTTCAATTGCCTTTCCCTTCAAAATGGGAGAGAGACGGGGGTTTCCTACTCCTGTAAAGAGTTCTCCGGTCTCGGGAACCTACAGGGACAGGTCTACCCGGTGCTGTAGGGTCACTGTGATTCAGCTTCGAGTGAACGGCAGTGAAAAGCAATGCACCCCCTTGCCCCCTCCAAGAATATTTCAAAACGAAATCTCTGTAGCGAGAGCTAGCTTTTCTACACTGGAAGTTAAAGCCAGGACCCTGGCTTTAGTGTCGTGGTTACGCCCTGGGCCCTTAAGCTCAAGGTCAGCAGTTAAAAACCACCAGCTGATCTTCAGAAGAGAGAAGAGGCTTTCGACGTCCGTGGAGAGTTAGGCCCGGAGACCCACGGTTCTACCCTGTCCCACAGGGTCGCTGTGAGTCGGCATCGACTCCGTGCCAGTGAGTGTATTGGGAGGTGAAAGTCAAGGACACAAACCAAGACTTTGGGCCTCGTTCTCGCTCGCAGCCCGAACGGAAGGAGGAAGTCGTCACACGTTCCAATTACTGCCACCTCTCAAAAGCCACACCGAAGCCCTTCTTCACCCCCCACTCCCTGAGATCCGTTCCTAAAAGTCTCGAAAAGCAGCGATATTTCTTCTCCTTTCAAAAAACTCGGTCAGTGGAATGATTCTTCTTAAATGCCTGTCAATTTGATCCCCTAGTGACCCCGTCGAGCAGACTGGCACTGCCTCTCCGGGCTTCTGAGGCTGTCCCTGCTGGCAGAAGCAGGCGGCCTCCCCTTCTGGCATCGCGGTCGGTGGATCCAAACCGCTGGGCTTTCAGTTAGCAGCTGAGCTGAGCGCTTAAGCACAGTGCCACCAGAGCTCCTCCACGACTGAAGAACAAACCAGACTCCTAAAGGCCACGGCGTGGCTTCATATGGGAAAATAGGTCGTTTGGCTAACAGTGGAGGGGGACCTTTGGGGGAACCCCCGCTGACTGGGGGAGTGGGGAAGTGCTACTGGCAGGGATGCTGCCCAGGACCGCAGCGTACACAGGACACCGCACCCCAGAAAAGCACCTAGCCCGCGTTAATAGTCTCCCAGAGCGGGGCAAGGGAGGTGGGGTCTGGACGCTGGGCTCAACTGTTAGGCCATCGAGCAACAACCAGCTGAAAGGTTGGCGTCTGGAAACCCAGGAGGAGCTTTGGAAACCCCACGGACAGAGTTTCCACTCCCCACGCCCATGCCTGTGCTGCGCTGCACACTCAGGGTCACCAGCCCAGGGGTCAGGTGACCTCCAGAGCGACTGACCCCCACCAACCCCACCCCTGCCTGGTTCCTCCGGGGCCCACTCAGCCCCGCAGCAGACTTTTCTCCCTTGGTCCTTCTGCAGTCAGGCTCCCCAGTCAGGGCCACAGCCAGGCCATTCTTCCTCGCTCCTCGCCCCACGGCACTTTCAATCATACAGAAAGGCTGAGGTCTCCTCCACCACGCCATGCGGCGTTTAGAAAGCCCTGGTGGTGGTGGGCTACACGTGGCGGGGGGGGAGGGGTGTATGCAGCCTCAAAGTCAGCCGTTCGAAACCACCAGCCGCTCCGAGGGAGGAAGAGGGGGCTTTCGACACTGGAAACCCACAGGTGCAGCCCTATCCTGCCCTCTCGGGGAGTTGCCGAAATCGAGCAACTCGATGGCTGTCAGGTCTGTGTGTGCGTGGTTGCTGCTGTTGTTTCCATTGTGTGTACAGTTTCCAGGGTGGGTCTTGAGGACCCTGGGAGGTCGTTAGTGCTCTGGTGTTCAACCTTACGGTCAGCGGTTCCAACGCACCGAGATTGCCCTTCAGAAGAAAGGCCTGGTAATCCAGAAAGAACACAGCTAAGAAATCCCAACTGGGCACTTCTACCCCGCAGGGAATGAGAGAAATCACAATGAGAGAAATCAATCTGGGGCATCCAGTGGCAGGTCCCAGGGGGACGAAGATGGTGTGTGCTCAACTGCTGACCGAAAGGTTGCCGGTTCGAACCCAGGCAGCTGTAACTCGGGAGCAAGACCCGGCGCTCTGCTTCTACTAGGCTGGCAATGGCCAGGACAACCTCACGGGGGCAGTTCTCCTTGGTCCCACGTGGGGCACGTCACACGTTAGCAGTGGCTTCTTTGGGGGTGATCCATAGGAGCACCCCGAAGTTGCAGAGACCTGGAGTCAAGCTCAAATCCTTTCCCTCCCTCCTCCCCTGTGACAGCCCAATCATCCTGCCCACCACCTCCCCCAGAAAAAAACTTAATTTAGAACGTTATTATCAGCACCTCACGTTGCCACACCCCGCGCCAGGAATCACTCTGTAACCTTGGCAGGTCCTCCCGGCCCCTGAAAGACTGGGCAAGCGACCCTATTAATTCCTCTTTGCAGGTCGTGTCCCTCCCACCCCACCCCCCACCAACCGCAAGAGCATCAGGAGGCCACACCACCGAGTCAGTCGCCAGCGACAAGATGGAACACACGCCCACCTGACCCCACAGCCCACGAGGACATCGAATCTCTGGGAGCCTTGGCCAGCCCAGAGGAGCCCCGGCTGGCACTGCGTGTCCTTGGCACCAGCTATGCCGACACCTAGCAACAGAGAGAGGCTCTTCGCCGGGATGCTGGGCTTCTGTTCATCACGCCTGTCTTCCAACGCCCACCTTGCAGCCCCTAGCAACCCCCGGCACCCAGGAAAAAGACAGTGCCGCCACCCACACCCCTCAAAATCGTCATCCCAAAAACTCCCACTGGAGCCCCCAAAATTCCTGAAAAATTGTCACCAGCGGGCGTCTCTGAGCTCCCAAGACCATCTCCCCTGCACGCTCGGTCCTACAAACAGGCTTTGCCAAAGCGTTTGGAACTTCCGTCTCCACCCGGTCACTGATGCCAAGGGGACCTGGCCTCCTGGCCCCCTCTCTGCCAAATGTTGGGGAGTCATCCCGCTCCAATTTCTTCATGCCTGAAGCCCCTCAATTCTCCTTGCCACCCCAGGGGTTATCCCAGCCCTCTGGCCTGGGACCCCCCCACCATTCGGACCCCACTTCTCTCCTTATAGTCAGCACACCCCTACTCCTCCCACAGTTCCATGCAAGCTCCCCATTACCCTACATCCCTGTGACCCCTTCTGGGCGAGAAAAGCCTAGGTCACTCAGTCAACTTCCTGACCAAGTCAACCCCCCAGATACATTGCTCATTCCCCTCCCCCGCTAAAGCCACCCCTAATTCCAACCCCCAGGGCCTCCCGAGATAACCCCAACCCTAAATCTCATCTCCAGGCCCTACCCCACCTAACCTGGGGCCCAACTCAACTTCCACTGGTGCGCACATAACCATGTTCACAGCCCTCTCCCCCGTGACCCTGAATCCCAAATTCCACCCCAACTCCTCCACACATAGCCCCCCTACTCCAGCCCTGACCCTCTTCCAAATGACCCCTGACCTCAAATCCCACCAACTTCTCCCCACCCCAACCCCCTACTCTATCTGCAGCCCTCCCCCCAATGACCCCCAAATCCCAAATGGACCCCCTCATAACCCACTCTGCCCATATCCCCTCAACCCCTCTCCTCAATTACCCAGAGTCCCAAATTTCATCGCAAAACCATCCCCCAGATCACCCTGACATCCCACTCCTGTCACAACCCTCTCCCCAATAAACCGGACCCCAAATTCTACCCACACCTCTTCCCCACGTGACCCCAACCCCCCACTCTGCCTGCAGCCTTCGCCCTAGTAAACCCGAAGCACAAATTCCATCCTGAACCCTCTTTCCCAGATCACCCCGAGTTTGCCCTCCACCTGCAGCCCTCTCCCCTGTAACCCTGAACCCCAAATTCCACCCCCAGCCCCTTCCTTAGATCACCCCGGAGCCCCACTCAGCTCGCAACCCCCACCCCGGATCACCCCGCCCCCGACTGACTCCGCCCGCCGCCGCCCTCACCCCGGCCCCGATCCCGCCGCTGCGGGGTCCCTACCTGTGCTCTGGCCGCCGGCCGCCTCAGCCCTCGCCGCGCAGCCCAACCTGCCCCGGGGCCCGAGCGCTGCTCCCTGGCGGGGGCGGAGCCTAAACAAGGGGCGGGCCCGGCGGCCAGGAGCAGCCAATCGCGAGCCCCGGAGGCGGGAGGCCCGCTCGAGGGGCGGGGCGGGAACAGGCAGCGGGGTAGGCTGCGCGCGCGCGGGAGGCGTGCGGCTCGGAGCGCCCGCGGGGCCTGGAGGCTGCGTGCTGATTGGCGCGCACGCCGACCCCCAGGCGAGCGGAAGGCGGGACTATGCTAATATGCAAATCGAAACACTGTTTCGCACTCAGTGGGCGGCGGGGGTGGGGAAAGAGGCGGCTCCGTGACGTCAGGGGAGGTGCCAGGTGCTGCGCGGGTTCGAATCCCGACCCCAACCTCCGAGAGTTCAACTGTGGGGCAGAATGTCACTTCCCGGCCTGTGTCTTGGGGTGCACGACCAGAGCCATAATTAAGTAGCCACATAAGTTCACTGAAGCCCTTCCCAAGCCCTGAATTAGACACTTAAGACTCAGTTTATTCACACACGCCTCCTCTGTTGGGGGGTGGGGCAGGAAATCCCTGCCATCTGTCCACATTTTCGGGAGAGGAGAAATCTTGGAAAGGTCACCCCAAGGTCGCTCAGCTGGGAAGGAACCAGATTGCTAATTACTAATGTTGTCCCGTGGTTTCCAGTGTTGCTCAACCTCTTTATCAAACTAGGGATTTTCGTCTTAAAAAGCAGATTTCTGGGCCCTGGTCAGATTTAACGGGGTAGAACCCTGCAGGGACGTGACCCTCGAACTTGCATTCAGTGGATCAGAACCTTGCTGAGACCTTGTCTTAGGCTGGGTTCTCCAGAGAAGCAAAGCCCGTAAAGTTTAAATTCCCAAACCAAATTCACTGCTACGGAGTCGGTGATGACTCACAGGGATCCTGTAGAACAGAGCAGAACTGCCCCAGTGCGTTTCTGAGACTATAACTCGTTACGGGAATAGAAAAGCCCCTCTTTCTCCTATGGGGAAACCGGCAGTTTTGTTGCTGACCTATGGTTAGCAGCCTAATCCAGTGGTCCTCAACCTTCCTAATGCCCACACCCTTTCATCCAGTTCCTCGTGTTGCTGCTTCACAACTGTCATTTTGTTACTGTAATGAATCGCCATGTAAATCTCTGGCACGCAGGACGTGTTTTCATGGTTACAAATTGAATATCATTAAAGCATCGTGATGAATCACAAAAGCAATATATCATTCTATATTGTCAGATATATATTTCTAATTACAAATAAATGAAGTTTTGTCTTGAAGCATAGTGTAGCATGGGTAACAGTCTTAATATACAACAGTAAGCTACATTGCTACATTTTGCAATAGTATGAGTAAAAATTCAAAGTCAGTGGGAAGATTGAGATAGCTTCTTTCTCACCAGATCAGAAATTCTCGGGGAAGTCTTTGCAAGATCACAATGAAGATCATCTTCCACAACAAGTCTACTTCTGTATTTAGACTTAATAACCAACACGCCGGAAAACCCTGTGTCACAAATATGTGTTGTTGGAAGTGGAAGAAGAAGGCGCAACATAGTCTCAGACAGAATAGGATCTGACTGCAAACACTTGATCCAGAATCTTGTAACTGGCATTGGAGAGAAGTCAGTTCTCGCTGTATCACTATTGAGAAGTTCATTGAACTCCTCTTGTGCGGTCTCAGGAACATCTTCAACTTTGACTGTGAAAGGGCTTCTGACAAGTGCAAATGGGGTGTCAGGTAGATTTGGAAAGTACGATGAAATTTCGTCTGCAAGCATGTGCAAGTGTTCTTTCACAAAAAAATTATCATTTGTAATCCTTTTGTCTAGTTCAATGTCATGCTCCTCAAAGATAGCAGATAAGGTAGGCAACATGTAAATTTTATTATCATCCAATTTTTTTTTGTCAAAGCTGAAATTTCATTTGGAATAATTGGGTCTTTTCAGACAAATCGAGGCATGTTGCATTTGGTCCTTGCAGTGATAAATTTAATTCATTCAAGATGGCAAAGATGTCAACCAAGTAATCTATTATCTGCAGTTCACTTTTATTGCTGAAAAGTGCTTCAAACTGTGGTCTTGCTTTCTGATTAAGAAATGTTGTGAGTTCATCATGAAGCTCAAAACCACCTTTTAAAACTTTCCCTCTCGACAACCATCTCACTTCAGTGTGAAATAGCAGAGCATTATTCGGCACATCCAACTCTCTGCACAGTTGCGAAAACAGTTGACTGGTTAAAGTGCTCGCCTTTACAAAATTAGCAGAACGTATGCCACTTTTCATTATTTCTTGTTACTCTTGTGGCAGTGTCATCCTTGCTAATATTTGCCAATGAATCATACAGTGAGTTTCGATGACTCTTGATGACTCATTCAGTACCAAACATTGAAATCCAGATCGACATCCTAGCATAGCTGGAGCACCATCTGTGCAAACACCACAAACCTTTTCCCAAGAGATCTTATGCTCTTTCAGAAATGAACCAACTGTGTCAAATACATCACGCGCAATAGGTGTCATTTCAAGAGGTTTGCAAAAAAGAAACTCATCTTTAAAGTCGCCATCATAAATATACCTCACGTAAACCAGTAACTGTGAACAGTTTGCAGTGTGTAGATTCATCAAGCTGGATGCTGAATATAGGAAGTGGAGCAGATGTAATTTCCTGGATTACATGTCATCTATTCTACGGACAGTGTCATTAGATAAGAAAATTGCACTCAATTTCATAACAAATTTGCCTCTGATCATAACTCGACTTTGGTCTCTGGCAACAGTAAATCCTCAGCAGTGGTGTGAGGTTTCACAGCTCTGGAGATTCTGAGTGCCACCAAATATGAAGCTTCAATGGCTCCTACGTTTTGCTTGTGGTGCTTGCCACCAGTGTCAAGTCTGGCTTTCTTGAGCTCATCGGCTTTGCTTCTAAGATAGTTGGTATCCTTGCCGGCAAAGCTCGGATGCTTGCTATCAAAATGGTGTTTTAGTTTGTTCGGCTTCATAGATTCAGCTGATAGAACTTCACCACAAATAACACAGTTCTCGATTCCTGCTGTAATTGCTGAGGTAAAACCACACTGTAAAAAATCCTCATGAAATTTTCTTTTATTAACGTTCTTCTCTACACGATCCATTGTCATGGGATGGTTTGCCAATGAAAATAATATATAACAATAACTTTAATAATACAAAAGATTACCTGATCCCACCACACCGAGGCAAAGCACTGGGGGAGTGCAGCGGAACAGCAAGGGAATGGAGCGGCAAGGTCCCCAGGGAATGCTGAAAGTGGACTTTGGGGCCAGGGGGTGGTGCCCCCACAGACTGGACTGGAAAACACTCTTAAAGGACAACAAACGATCCTTGAACTAACTACAAGCTTTTCTTTCCTGATGTGTTTTGTTTTGTTCTTTGTCAGTGGGTTGTTGTTGTTGCTTTGTTGTCTGGTTGTATACTCTTGCTTTGTTTTCCTCTGTCTTGTTTTTGTGCATGTTATTATCTCCACAGGTCTGTCTAAATAAGACAGGCTGGATGAACTATCTGGAGGAAAAACAATGGGACCGACAGTTCCGGGGGGACTTGGGATAGGGGGAGTTGGGGGGGGGGGTGGTGTAAGGAAGTGGTGTTAACAAACCCAGGGACAAGGGAACAACATGGCATCCAAATACGTGGTGAGGGGGAGTGGCAGGCCTGGTAGGGAATGATCAAGGGTAAGGTTACGTAAAGAAGAGGTATAGTTGTAACCCAGGTGGGAACGGAGCATGATAGTGGGGCAGGAGGAAAGTCAAGGGAAATAGAGGAAAGAGCTAGGAGTCAAGGGGCATTTATGGAGGCCTAGACAAAGACATGAAAATATATATATGAGGATGGGGAAATAGATCTATGTGTCTATAGTTATAGGTTTAGTATTAAGGTGGCAGAAGGACATTGGACCTCTACTCAAGCACTCCCTCAATGCATGAATACTTTCTTCTATTAAATTGACACTCTATCATGCTCATCCTCCCGACACAACTGCTGAAGCCAAAACGGGTGAACAAGTAAATGTGGTGAAGAAAGCTGATGGTGCCCGACTATCAAAAGAGATAGTGTCTGGGGTCTTAAAGGCTTGAAGGTGAACACGTGGCCATCTTGCTCAGAAGCAACAAAGCCCACATGGAAGAAGCACACCAGCCTGTGTGATCACGAGGTGCCAAAGGGATTAGGGATAAGGCATCATCAAAAAAAAATACCATAGTGAATGAAGGGGGAAGTACAGAGTGGAGACCCAAAGCCCATTTGTCGGCCACTGGAGACCCCCTCACAGAGGGGTCTAGGGGAGGAGATGAGTCAGTCAGGGTGCGATGGAGCACCGATGAAGAATGTAGATTTCCCCCAGATCCTGGATGCTTCCCCCGCCCCCCCAACTACCATGATCCGAATTCTACCTTGCAAGTCTGGATAGAGCAGAGGATGTACACTGGTGCAGATAGGAGCTGGAGGCACAGGGAATCCCGGGTGAATGATACCTTCAGAACCAGGGGGTGAGGGGCGATACTGGGAGAGTGGAGGGTGAGTGGTTTGGAAAGGGGGAACCGATTACAAGGATCTACATGTGACCTCCTCCCTGGGGGACGGACAACAGAGAAGGGGGTGAAGGGAGATGCTGGATAGGGCAAGATACGACAAAATAATAATCTGTAAATTATCAAGGGCTCATGAGGGAGGGGGGAGTGGGGCGGGAGGGGGGAAAAAGGAGGGCCTGATGCAAAGGGCTTAAAGGAGAGCAAATGCTTTGAAAATGATTAGGGCAAAGAATGTACAGATGTGCTTTATATAATTGATGTATTTATATGTATGGATTGTGATAAGAGTTGTATGAGCCCCTAATAAAATGTTAAAAATAATAATAATAATACAAAAGATTGTACGAGCTAAAGTTCAGTCAATACAGTTCATTAAAGTTTCCTATGATTTACCTTTCTCTGTGGGTTTTTTACATACCTATTACTGTCACAAGGGGGCAGTATTCACATCAACCACAGCTGAATATCAGTATCTAGATTATATTTTGTTGCAGTAGTTGATGATTTTACAGTACACGATGTTACATTTACCCGGTAATTATAATTCATGAAGTGCCGTTTTACCTCCGATACTGCTGCTTTCAACACAGCAGCTGCTCTCTACACAGTAGCTGCTCTCTACACATGTGTGACTGGTCCACGTAAGTACAATACGGCGCCAACCCTGTCGCACACACCTGTATTTGTACGAGGTGAATGGGATGGGATTGGTGCAATGATGTCATCACACCGGGTACTCGTAGGTGGGCGTATCTCCATGTGGGCGGACCCGCCTGGAGACGGATAGAGGAGCAGTGTCTCGATTCCTAAGACCATCGGAAATATGTGTTTTCCGATGGTCTTAGGCGACCCCTGTGAAGGGTCATTCAACCCCCAAAGGGGTTTCGACCTACAGGTTGAGAACCGCTGGCTTAATCCATAACTACAATGCTACCAGGTATCCTTAAAAACAACAACAACAAAAAACCACTGCCAATGAGTCAATGCGGACTCACAGCAATCCTGTAGGACAGGATTGTCCCTATGAGTTTCTGAGACTGTAACTCCTTACGGGGGTAGAAAAATCTCATCTTTCTCCATTGAATCAGCTGGTGGTTTCAAACTGCCAACCTTGAGGTTAGTGGCCCAATGTGTAACCACGATGCCACCAGAACCCCTTAGGACTCCTTAGTGAAACTTCTGTATGTATTCATAGAGTGATATTTGGATCAAGGAATCAGCTCACACCCCTGCAGAAGCAGTCAAGTTCCACATCCAGGTGAATTCCAAGTCTTGGGTCAGATGGGATGGAGATGTCCCAGGCTGATACTCCCTGGGATTGGCTGGAAGATAGCTGGCTACAGTTGCTGCAGGGATGAATGATTCCAAAGTCGGCAGATGAGATGGCAGGCTCCTGATGATCAGCAGGCAGAATGGCGGACCACTGACTCCAAGAAGACCCAGAAGTCAGAAGCTGAGCCAGCGGCAAGATTCAGACCCAGCAAAAGCAAGGTAGCTCTTCCACAGGCATCCACTCATATTGGAAGCAAGACACACCCCCAAGGGAATTTCCTTACAATTGGTAGCATTGGGGCTGTGACCTGAGGAAAGGCTGACTTTCACTGTAATCTTCTCACAACTGATTGGCTGCTCACTGCAGATCCCACGAAGGATAAGATTGCATTGTGTTAGGTCACATGGGGGGTGGGGAGATTACACAGTCTTCATTGCCAAGGAGGATTGGAGCAAAGCTTATGAAGCACCTGCAGTATGCAGACGACGCGGCCTTGTTGGCTGGAGGTGAGGAGGGCTTGAAGCACTTGCTGAGGAAGTTCAAGGATCACAGCAGACAAGGGAATGTAAAGAAGACCCAGGTCCTCACAACTGGACCAAGAGTTCCTCACATCGTGATACACGGAGAAAAGATTGACGCTGCCAAGGTTTCCGTCTTTCCTGGATCCACAATCACGGAAGCAGGAGGCGAGAGATCAAACAACAAACCGCGTTGGGTAAATCTGCTGCACAAGACCTCTTTCAAGTGTGGAAAAGCAAGGATGTTCCTTTGAGCATGAAGATGCTCCGGACCCAAGCCGTGGCGTGTTCAGCTGCCCCGTGTGCGTGTGAAAGTTGGATTGACTAAGGAAGACTGAAGAAGGAATCAGTGCATCTGAGTTACAATGCTGGCAAAGAATATTGACGCTACCATGGCTGCCAAAGGAACACACAAGTCGGTCTTGGAAGAAGAATGGCCAGAATGCTCCTTAGAGACAGGGATGGTGAGCCTTCATCTCCTGTACTTTGGACGGGTTTTCAGGGGAGCCCCGTCCCTGGCAAAGGACACCACGCTTGGCAAAGTCGAGGGTCACTGAAAGAGGCAGACGCTCGACAAGACGGACGGACACCGTGGCTACGACCACGGGCTCAGGCACAGGAGCGATTGCGAGGACGGCGCGGGACCTGGCAGTGTTTCCTTCTGTTGTCTCCGGGTCACGGAGTTGGAAGCGACCGGCCGATGGCACCTAACAACAATAACTGCCAAAGCCCCGAGGATCTTGTCGGCACAAAACTATCGACCTTTGAATCCCAGAACCTGCTCTTAGTCCTGGACCCTGCAATCAGTGAAGCGGAATCCTGCAGGGACCGCTTCCTGGAATCCGCAACACTGGGGAGACACTCCTTAGGTCTCAAAGCCTCCAAGGGGTGTGATGAGAGAGACGCCCTTCCGTGCGGCGGGTGCAGCCGGTCTCCTAAGGCTACACTAACAAACTGCCTCCTGCTGGGGGGCTTCAAGGAACCCTAGTGGCGTAGTGGTCATTGTGTGAGTCCAGGGGGACTAAAGAAACAAATCCAGAGACACTCATATGTGTGTAAGAAAGAGCTTTATATCAAAGGGCAATTGTACCTTAAGAAAACATCCCAGGCCAGTCCAGATCAAGTCCATAAGTTCAACATTAGCCCATATGTCTGATACTAGTCCATAAAGTCCTCTTCAGACTCACGCAACACATGCAATGGTGCCACGTGCAGGAAGATCACAGGCCAGTGGGTGGGAAGTCTTGTGGATTCAGTGGTGGTGGAAGCATCTCAGAGCTGGCGTGGGTCTCCACGTGGTTCCTCCAGCTCCAGGGCTCTGGCTCCACCAGCATAGCTCCATGTGTCTTGTCAGCAGGAAGACAAGCAGAGAGTGTGTCTGCCTTCCAGTGAGCTATTGATCTTCTCAGCCTCCAAATGAGGTCATCAAGCTCTGATCTGATTGACAGGCTAAATTCCACTCCTGCACAAGTTGACAGGAGATTATGTAACAGCCACAGTTGTGTACTGGGCTTCGATCCTCAAGGTCAGCAGTTCAAAATCACCAGTCCCTCCTCAGAGTTGGTCTCAGAAGAGCTATCATCTCGGAAATCCACAAGGGCAATTCCACCCTTACGGGGTTACCACGAGTTGACATCAATGCCACGGCAGTAAGGGTTTTATTGGCGGTTTAAAATGGAGCCTTGGCGGCGCTGTGGGCGAGGCAGTGGGCAGCTAAGCTCAAAGTCAGTTGGTCAAGCCCATGAATCACTCTGTGGGGCGAACGATAGGCTGTAAGCCCCCATAAAGATGTGCAGGCTCAGAAACCCTGCCCAGAGTCCCAGTAAGTTGATACCCACTTGAGGACAGCGAATTGGGTTTGGGTTTGGGGTGGCTTAAAGGAGCCCCGGTGGTGAAGTGGTTAAAGCATTTGGAGGCTCCAGCATCAGGTATCAAAAGTTCAGAGCAAACAAGTACATTGATGTGAACGAGGGGGGTTGGAGTGGAGACCCCAAGCCCATCTGTAGCCAACTGTACATCTCCCCCCCGCCCCCCCTGCAGAAGGGTTACAAGGAAGGGTCAATTCAACCAGGGTGCAGTAAAGTACTGACAAAACACACATCATTCCTCTAGTTCCTGAATGCTTCCTCCCCCACCCACCTCACCGCCCCACTACCATGACCCAGTTCTACCTTACAAAACTGGTACGCGCGCACACACACACACACACACACACACACACAGGTACAGATAAGAGCTCTGGACCCATGGAATTCAGGACAGATAAAACCCTCAGGAACAGTAGTGGGAGTAGTGATATCATGGGGATAGGGGGATGTTGGGGGGAGGGAGAAAGGGGGAACCCATCACAAGGTTAGATTTATAACTCACCCCCAGGGGGACGAAAAACAGAAATGTGGGTGTAAGTATCAACACACTGGCCTGACACAGAGTAAGACACTGACGGACAGTGTGAGACACAAAATAGCAATAATATATAATTGATCAAGGATCCACTAGGGTGGGAGAGTGGGGGAGGGAGGGGGAAAAGAGGAGCTGGAAAGAAATTTAAATAAATAAAAGAGGAGCTGATACCAAGGGCTCGAGAAGAAAGAAAGTGTTTTGGAAACGTTGATGGCAACATTATGTGCAAGCGTGCTTCCTACGATTGAATGATGAATGTTATAAGATTTGTGAGAGCCTCCCCCAAAAAGTGATTGATTAAAAAGTTAATATGATGGATTTTTAAAAATTGATCTTAAAAAATAAGTATTTGGTGGCTAACCACAAAAATCAAAGGTTCAAACCCATCAACCGCCAAAGGGAGGAAGTTGTGGGGCTGTCTGCTCCAGTACAGACTGACAGCCTCAGAGACGCCCGAGAGCGGCTCTGTCCTTCCAACTGGCTCACCGAGTTGGAAGCAGTGGGTTTGGCTTTCTCTTTGGGAGCCCTTAAAGGGCCCCGGTGGCATAGTGGACATTGGCTTCGTCTTCTAACCACAGGGTCCGAAGTCTGAAACCACTGGCCACCCCTCAGGAGAAAGATGAGCTTTCCTACGGCTATTTAAGTGTGACCGTCTCAAAACCCCACAAGGAGTGTAAGATAAGATAAAATAATAATTTATAAACTATTAAGGGTTCATGGGGGAGGGGGGAGGGGGGGAGGGGGAAAAAGGAAAATGAGCTGATTCCAGGAACCCAAGTGGAAGGCGAATTTTGAGAATGACGAGGGCAACGGATGTATAAGGGTGCTTTACTCAACTGATGTATGTATGGATTGTGATAAGAGTTGTATGAGCCCCAATAAAATGATTTATTAAAAAAATAAATGGGAAAGTAAAAATGAAAAAAAAACAAACCCACAAGGACAGCTCTGTCCTGTCCTACGGGGTCACAATGAGTCAGAATCAACTAGACGGCAGTGAGATTGCTTTTCAGGTTAAGGTCCTGGAGGTGCACTGATTCAGGCCATTGACGGCTAACCCCAAAGTTTGACAGTTCAAACCCCCCAGCCATTCCACAGTAGAAAGAGACAGTAGTCTGCTTCTGTAAAACTGCACAGTCGTGAAAACCCTATGGGGGGACAGTTCTACTCTGTCCTGTACGGCTGCTGCAGAACTGAGTGGATAGTACTGATTTGGTTTGAGGGGTGTGTGTTTGGTTTGAGGGGTGTGTGTGTGCGTGTGTGTGTGTGTATGTGTTAGTCGGGGTAGCCTAGAGAAACAAATCCACAGAAACTCCTATGTATAAGAGAGAGTTTCATAGAAAAGGTATGTGTCCATTCAGAAAGCATCCGAACCCAGTCCAGTCCAAGCCCACAAGTCTGACATTAGCCCATATGTCTGACACTAATCTACAAAGTCCTTCTCAAACTTGCAAAAACACACGCAATGACGCCGACTACAGGAGGAAAGCCGAATCAGTGAGCATGTAAGCATCACAGCGCTGGCAGGGGTCTCCACCCAGGGCTGCATCAGGGTAGGTCAATGTGGCTTCTCCTCAGGGATGTCTCGAAGGAAGTGAGCCTTGCCAGCTGAAGCAGGGAACTAGCTAAGGCGGCTGCACCCTAGTCTGAGCATCAGAGAACAAGAAAGGCGAGGCTCACGGAGCCATTTATCTCTCCGCCCTTCAATTAATCCCACATGTGTTTATCAGCCACGTTGACACAATAAACCTTAACTATCTCAGTGTGTGTGTGTGTGTGTGTCTGAAAACAACAGAAGGGTAAGCATTTAACTGTTAATCAAAATGTCAGAGGTTCAAACCCACCAGCTACTCTGAGGGAGACAGACGAGGCTGCCTGCTCCAGCCTGACTGGAACACCTGCATTCTGCCTGCAGGGTCATTGAGAGTCTGAACGTTCTGGACCAGCTGTGGGTTTGGCTTTGGTTCTGAAGCAGGATGACTCAATCTGCCATTGCCCTAGAGGCTGGAAGTCGTAAATGCAGCTGTTGACGGGCTCAGGCCCTCTCTGAAGGCTCCAGGGGAAGGGCCTTGTGGTGGTTACATAATCAGTTGTCAATCTGAGTATTAAGAGTGAAGCGGTGGAGTTTAGTCTGTCAATCAGCACAGCTTGATGACCTCATTTGGAGGTGCTAAGGAGATAAATAGCTCACTGGAGGCAGGAGACAGACTCACTCCCTAGGAGGCATTCCAGCTGATAAGACACATGGAGCTATGTTAGTGCCCTGAGCTGGAGAAGCCACGTGGAGCCCCCCACCCCCTACCCTCACCAGCATTGCCACTGGATGCACAAGACTTTCCACCCACCGGCCTGTGATCTTCCAGCAGAGTCTGAAGAGGGTTTTATGGATTGGTATCAGACATATGAACTAATATCAGACTGATGGACTTGACCTGGACTGGGATGTTTTCTCAATATGCAATTGCTTTTGTATATAAAGCCCTTTCTTATGTGCACATGAGTCTCTATGAATTTGTTTCTCTAGTCTACCCGGACTCATATAGGCCTCCTCCCCTACCCAGCCATCCTTGTCCTTCCTTGACTTGCAGACTCCAGGCTGGGATATCCGCCTTTGTCCTTGCACGACCTTCCCCTGCTCTCCTGTGTCCACACTCCTCTCTTCCGGTCAGAGTCGTCACCACCAGTGCCCGTCACCCGTCCAGTCGGTTCTGACCCAGGGTGACCGCTGGTGTGTCCACGTAGAACCAGACTCTCTGGGGTTCTCCCTGACCGTGACCGCTCAAGGCAGCCCTGGTGGCCTAGGGGTCACATGCTGGACTGCAAGGTCAGTGGTTCGAAACCACCAGCTGCTGTGAGGGGAAAAGACGAGGCTTCCTGCTCCCCGTGAAGAGTGACCATCTTGGAAACCGAGAGGGGCAGTTCCACTCTGTCCTACCGGCCGGGTCACTAAGAGTCAACATCGACTAGATGGCCTCAGAAACCCTATCCCGAAAGGCCAAGTTCACTGCCCAACCCTGCGGGTTTCTGCGACTGGGACGCTGAGCGAGAGTAGAACCCCTCCGCTCGCCCCCAAGGAGCATGTGTAAGGTCACTGTTGTTGAGGGACTCAGAGACCCCCAGAGGAGAGCCACTCCGCGGGGTTCCTGAGACTGGAAAGGTTTGGGGGAGCAGACAGTCCTCGGAGGAGCTGGTGGGTTTAAACCACTGACGCCGTCGTTCCCAGCCCAATGTCTAACCCTCAGCGCCACCCCTGGGCTCCTGGGCAGAGACTCCAACTGCCACGAAGTCTCTTCCAACTCACAGGCTTCTGAGGTTCCCACACTGCGCTGGCCTCCCGCCCCCTGGACGGACCAAAACGACTCAGCACACCCCCCCTCCCCCCACCCTCCGCCTTCTGGTGAAAACCTTTTGTCCTCTGGCCCTGGGTCAGCAAATTCTTGCGGTTCGTGGCGCTGCAGAAACCCTGAAAACGAAGCTAAAGCTCGCATCGTTCCATTTAAAGGACATCATGCCGAGAATGGCAATTTCACTGGTTTGTAAAAGTATGTGCATGGCTCTCGGATAACTTCTAAAGGGCCGTGAGGGATGGAATTGGCCCTTCCGTCTCAAAAGTTTGCAGCCCCCTGCTCTATCCCGCCCAACCCCCCCTTACACCCCCTTCATTCCAGCCCCGCCCCCCCAGGGCGAGGTATCACCCCTTTGGGAAACCCTGCATGGGGCAGGAACCTCATCTTTCTCCCTCGGAGCATCTGGTGGAGTCAAACTGCTGACCTTGTGGTTAGCAGCCCAATGTGTGAGCCACTGCACCATCCGGCTCCCGGGCAGGGTGCAGACAGTCTCCGTCCTGTAGGGCAGGACCACAGGAACGGACGTATTTCATCCTCACAGGGGCAGACAGCCAGATCTTGCTCCCTCAGAGCCCTGGGAGGGTGGGGGGTTGGTTTCCCACAGAGCCCTTGGTCATCTCCCCATGAGGGCTCCTTCCATGCTGACACACTGTGCCTCCCCACTGGGCCTGTGATCCAGGCCGGGCTCCCCACGCCACCTCTCAAACCTGCAGGAGCCGCCCTGCTGGCCTCCCCCCAGCTCCGGCGGTCACCCCATGGTGGGCAGAGAGAACTCGGCTTCCAGGCGTGTGGGCACCTCACTCTTACCACCTGTCCTGCGGGAAATGGACACTGAGGGAGCTAGGTCAAGGACTCTGTTCTCTGCCTTATCACAGAGGGAATCTGGAAAGCTGGTAGGAAAGTTAGAGGTAAAGTCCAAGTGCAGGATCCTGCTCTGAATATCGCTCCCACAGGTCCTCCCCTCACAGCGATGCTGCCGTAAAGTGAGCACCTGGCTGACTCTCTCCCTACGGAAGCAGACAGCCTTTTCTCTCCTCCCAGCCCCCTCCTACCTTCCCCCAAGGCAGGTATTGGGTTTCCTCCCCGTGGGACCCTGACTGTAGACACCAGCCACCTTGTGACGCATGGAACTACTGAATACGCGTGTCCATGGCTCCCGACAAATGTCCCAAGTAAGGAAAGGTTCGCTCTCTCTGCTCCCAGTTCCACGTGGTCCGTCCAGAGGGGTGGAGGTGAGCATGCGCATTAAAATGTGTCTGACGCCTTTATTTAATCTCTCCGTGATCTTTCTCATCCTCGGTGACTTTAGGGTGACCTTCAAGTGATCCCCATGCACTTGAGCCCACTGGCCCGCGGTGGTTGGAGGCTGGTCTCCTCTGACACTGTCCCCCCTGGGCAGCCACTCCTGAGTCACTGCCCCCAAACAGGGTGTCTGGGCCTGGCAACGCCCTTCCAGCCTTCTGTCACTGAGGGGTGAGCTGACGAAATGTTGGACCCACGAGGGCAGGGTCATTTTGAAGGGGATCCTTTGGTGTAACTGGTGAGCGATATGGTAGCTAACCTGATGGCCCCACCCGAGTTCTGTGACCACTGGACGCGCGGCTTCGCCCGCTGACGTCAAGTCGCTTCTGACTCACAGGGGACTCTCAGGGACAGAGCGAAGCTGCCCTGCAGGGGTGCCCAAGGGGTCACTTTTTGTCGCTGTTGTTCTTACCTTAAATTTTTTATTTTATCTTGTTGGGGGCTCGTACAGCTCTTTTTTTTTAAACAATTTATTGGGGCTCATACAACTCTTATCACAGTCCATACATATACTTACATCAATTGTATAAAGCACATCTGTACAGTCTTTGCCCTAATCATTTTTTCTCCTCTTTTCTTTTTTTACATTTTATTAGGGACTCATACAACTCTTACCACAATCCATACATATACATACATCAATTGTATAAAGCACATCCATACATTCCCTGCCCCAATCATTCTCAAAGCATTTGCTCTCCACTTAAGCCCCTTGCATCAGGTCCTCTTTTTTTTCCCCTCCCTCCCCTCTCCCCCCTCCCTCATGTGCCCTTGGTAATTTATACATCGTTATTTTGTCATATCTTGCCCTATCCGGAGTCTCCCTTCCCCCACTTTTCTGCCATCCATCTCCCATGTGGATCCTTGTAATCAGTTCCCCCTTTCCAACCCACTCACCCTCCACTCTCCCAGCATCGCCCCTCACACCCTTGGTCCTGAAGGTATCATCCACCCTGGATTCCCTGTGCCTCCAGCCCTCATATGTACCAGTGTACAGCCTCTGTCCTATCCAGCCCTGCAAGGTGGAATTCGGATCATGGTAGTTGGGGGGAGGAAGCATCCAGGATCTGGGGGAAAGCTGTGTTCTTCATCGGTACTACCTCGCACCCTAATTAACCCATCTCCTCTCCTAAACCCCTCTATGAGGGGATCTCCATTGGCCAACACTTGGGCCTTGGGTCTCCACTCTGCACTTCCCCCTTCATTTAATATGGTATATATATATACATATACACATACATACACACACACATATATATACATACACACACTTATATCTTTTTTTTTTTTTGCATGATGCCTTATACCTGGTCCCTTGGCCCCTCGTGATCGCACTGGCCCGTGTGCTTCTTCCATGTGGGCTTTGTTGCTTCTGAGCAAGATGGCCGCTTGTTCACCTTCAAGCCTTTAAGACCCCAGACACTATCTCTTTTGATAGCCGGGCACCATCAGCTTTCTTCACCACATTTGCTTATGCACCCATTTGTCTTCAGCGATCCTATCATGGAGGTGTGCAGCCAATGATATGATTTTTTGTTCTTTGATGCCTGGTAACTGATCCCTTCGGGACCACTCGATCACACAGGCTGGTGTGTTCTTCCATGTGGACTTTGTTGCTTCTGAGCTAGATGGCCGCTTGTTTATCTTCAAGCCTTTAAGACCCCAGTCACTATCTCTTTTGATAGCTGGGCACCATCAGCTTTCTTCACCACATTTACTTGTTCACCCACTTTGGCTCCAGCCGTTGTGTCGGGAGAGGCTCGTACAACTCTTATCACCATCTATCCATCCATCCATCCATCCATCCATCCATCCATCCATCCATCCATCCATCCACCCATCCATCCATTGTGTCAACCACATTTGTAAATACGTTGCCATCATCGTTCTCAGAACATTTGCTTTCTACTTGAGCCCTTGGTATCAGCAGCTCCTCATTTTCCCCTCCCTCCCCCATCATCCTTTCCCCATGAACCCTTGATAGTTTATAATTTTTTTTTCACTTCTCACAGTAACCGCTGTCTCCCTTCACCCACTTTTCTGTTGTCCGTTTCCCTGGGAGGGGGCCATATGTCGATCGTTGATTGTGATGAGTTCCTCCTTACTCCACCCCTCCTTCCCTTACCCTCCTAGTATTCTACTCTCATGGTTGGTACTGAGGGTTTATCCGTCCTGGAGTCCCTGTGTGGTGAACTCTGATCTGTGCCAGTGTACATGCTCTGGTCTAGCCAGATCTGTAAGGTACAACTGGGGTCTGCCAGTGGTGGTGGTGGTGGGGACCATTAAAGAACTAGATGAAAGTTGTGTGTTTCGTCAGTGCCAGACTGCACCCTGACTGGCTCATCTCTTCCTTGTGGCCCTTCTGACAGGGGGTGTCCAATTGTCTACAGATGGGCATATCGATATGATTTTTTGGTCTTGTTTTGGGTATCTGATCCCATCACACATGTTGGTGGTCTTCTTCCAGGTGGGTTTTGTTCCAAGGCGGTACTTTTCAACCAAGCCCACGGCCACATCTTTTTCCCACAGGGCGGCTGGTGAGTTTGAATTGCCCTCTTTTTGCTCAGCAGCTGAACGCTTCACCACCTTGCCACCAATGGTCACTTACACCCCAAGCCAAGACTGCTGCCATCAAGTCGATTCTGACTCACTGTGGCCCTTTCGGGAAGACTCGAACTGCCCCCCGGGTCTACTGTTCTTGGGTGCCATTGAGCCAGCTCTGACCCATCGCACAGCAGAAGGGAGCCCCGCTCGGCCCTGCACCGTCCCCACCACTGTCCCCTGCTCTTCCAGAGCCTTCCTCTTTCTCGCGCCCCTAAGATTTGGGAAGCTGTGAGAGGTACCAGTGGCAGAGCCTCATCTTTGTCCCATGGAGCGGCTCATGGGTTCGAAGTGCCCATCTTGAGGTTGGCAGCTCAACCCTAACCCACTGTGCTACCAGGGCGCCCGAGCCAACGTGTCAAGGAGCAGCCCCCGGGATCCTGGCAATGAGGTGCTTCTCATGCCAGAGATGAGGAGGCAGGAGCAGAGAAGCCACAAGGAGCAAAAGGCTGTTGTCATCGGTAAAGATAGGGAAGGAGCCCCGGTGTGGCCAGGCCTGGAGCCCTGCCGGCCTTTCTGAGGTCAGCGTCCCTACAAACTGGGATGCTAACCACGAGGTCAGCCGTTCAAAACCACCAGGCCACACTTCAGGAGAAGGACGGGACTTTCTACTCCCGTCAAGAGTGACCGTCTCAGAAGCCCCACGGGCAGTTCTACCCTGTCCTGTGGGGCCGCTGTGAGTCTGGTGTTCTTGGTGGGCCTTTCTGAGGGGTGGCAGAGTGGGTCCTGGGTTGGGTTAGCCAGCTCCTCGGGACAAAGGTGAGACCGTCTACTCCCGTGAAGAGTTACAGCCTCGGAAGCCCCCAAGACAGTTCTACTCTGTCCTACATTGTTGTTGTTGTTGTTGACTGTCCAGTGGGCTCTGACTCATAGCCTCCCTGTCTGGGCACAACGGAAGGAAGCCCCGCCCATCTGTCCTCACAGAGGTTCCTGTCCTTGAGCCCACGGTAGCAGCCACGGTGCCGTCCACCTCCTGCAGGGCCTTCCTCTCTCGCCCGTCCTTGGCCAGGGACTCTCTCCTGACAGCAGGTCCAAGGCACAGGACCCAGCACCTTGCCGTCCTTGCTTCAGGAGCACCCTGGCCACGCTGCTCCCGAGACAAGTTGGTTTGTCCTGTTAGCAGTGTCCTTCCCCAGCGCCACAACTCATAGGCATCCATTCCGCTTGGGTCTTCCCTTTTCCGTATTCAGCTTACAGACATCCTCCCTGAGGCAGTTAGTCGCCAGACTGACTACACGGTGGGCCCCGCCTCCTGCAAGACGTGGTCTTATCGACTCTGTACGGCTTGTCAGGAGGCTCGCCCCTGGAGAAGGACATCATGTCTGGGACGGCCCCTCGAGATGGAGGGACGCCCTGGCTGCAACAAGGGGCTCAGCACAGGAACGATGGCGGACGGTGCAGGCCCGGGCAGTGGTGCACACGGCCGCCGTGGGTGGCAGTCCACCTGCTGGCACTCCACACCACCAAAACCACAGCATGGTCCCCACGCCGCCTCGCCGGTGCCTCTGGCCTCCGCCGCCATCACTTCCCACCGAGATCTGGAACACGCTCTCTGGACGGGTCTGGGCGTTCTCTGTGCAGGACGGCTCCTGTGGGCCAAGGACCGGCTCTGCTGGAGCTGCGGTTGCAGCCTGAGGCCCCCAAGCAAACAAGGGGGTGGCCAGGTTCACACCCCTGACTCAAGTCAGGCCTCAGTCCCCCTTCAATGCTATGCACTTGCACAGCAGAGCATTCCCTCCACCATGGGGTTATCGCCACAGCGAAGGGCCCAGAGCCATCACACATCACATGAAGAATTAGGGCCAGAAGGGCCGTTTCAATCGACCACCTCACAGGTCACTAGGAGTCAGAATCCGGTTGATGGAAATGAGGGAAGGAGTGCCCACCCTCTCCCATGGAAGACTGCAGCTCAGGCCTCCAAAGGCTAGCCCCCTCCCCCTCCCCAGGGCTTCCTGGGCTGACACCTCCCACTCCAGCTTCGGGTCAGATGGCTCCCCAGCCACCTGGACTGCCCTCAGGTCCTTTCAGGGGGCGTGTGTCTGAAATGAGGACTTGCTTTGCCTCCATGGGGGCAACAGTGCTGGGTTGGGGGGTCTGGGGCCCTTACAACCCTACCCCAGGCGTCTGAGGGGCCAGCGCAGAGCTGGTGCCTGTTCCCATCCTGGGGGAGTGAGGATCCACTGACCACGCAGATAGCGAGTGCACAGATGAAGGAATGGACCGATGAAACGCCAAGGAACACAGGAGCGAGTGAAGAAGGAATGAACGGAAAGGGAGCCAATGAATGCCCGAATGAATGAGTGAGTGAATCAATGAATGGACCCATGGATGGAGTGATGCAACAGAGCGAATGAGTGAAGGAACTAACGAGGTGAACGGATGGAAATGGAATGAGCAAATGAGTATGGAATGAGTGCCTGGACAATCGGACGGACGGACACACTTCAAAGGAGTGAATGAAGGGATGCACGATGGAAAGTGAGTGGATCGAGGAATGGGGTGAGGATGGAGGAGCAGTCAACAGACCAACGAGGGGATGAGGGGTGCACCCGATCCCCCCGCAGTCTGCCTCTCTCATCCCGCTTGCTCTTGGTGGATGGGCTGGAGGCCGGCTGGCACACAGGCTCAGGGAGGCGGGAGCTTTACTGCCCCCTCACCAGTCACAGGGAGGTTGTCCCTTGTTCACTAGAACTTGGGGGGACACGCTGGGAAGCCTCTGTGGACAGAGTGGGGAAACCGAGGCCCAGAAGAAGAGCCTGGGACAAAGCCAGGGAGGCCCTCCTCCACCTCTCACCTCCCACTCTCCTATTCCTCACTGCCCACCCCTCAATTCCCTTCCCAGTACTCTCATCCCACCTCCCACCTCCCCTCATGACCTCCCCCATCCTCACCTCCCCCCATCACCTCCCCCCACCCATCACCTCCCCCCACCCTCACCTCCACCCATCACCTCCTCCACCTGTCACCTCATCCCTCTCATTTTACATACTCCCCCCACCCATCACCTCCCCATCTGCATCTCCCCCCATACCTCCCCATCCTCACTTCCCCCATCCTCACCTCCGCCCATCACCTCCTCCATCCTCACCTCCCCCATCACCTCCCCCTACCCTCACCTCCACGCATCAACTACCTCCTCCATCCTAACCTCCCATCCCTTCCTCTATCCTCACCTCCACCCATCACCTCTCATCTTCACCCTCACCCAGCACCTCCCGGACTCTCTCACCTCCTCCATCCTCATTTCCACCCATCACCTCCCCATCCTCACCTCCATCTATCACTTCCCCCATCCTCACCTCCGCCCATCACCACCTCCATCCTAACTTCCCCCATCACCTCCCCTACCCTCACCTCCCATCCCTTCCTCTATCCTCACCTCCACCCATCACCTCTCTGCACCCCCACCTATCACCTCCCCCACTCTCACCTCCTCCATCCTCATTTCCACCCATCACCTCCCCTACCCTCACCTCCACCCATCACCTCCTCCATCCTAACCTCCCCCATCACCTCCCCATTCTCATCTCCACCTATCACTTCCCCCATCCTCACCTCCTCCCACCCTCTCCTCTACCCATCACCTTCTGCATCCTTACCTCCTCCATCATCCTCACCTCTTCCATCCTCCTCACCCCCATCCTCACCCTCTTCCACTCCCTGCATCCTCACCCCTCATTCTTTTCAAGTGGCGTGGTGACACCCCCAGTCCCCCATCCCCAGCCTCCTCCCTCCCTAAAGGACGGCGCTGGTCAGCAGCACTGCAGGACCCACTTCTTTATTGCAGGAAGACTATGTCTAGAGCAAACGCTATACGAACCCCTTGAGAGGGGGCACCCACATGCAGGGGTGGGGGGAGGGACGTGGTCCCAGCACCGGCTGTGCCCAGGTGCGAGGGGTGCCCCTCCTGGGGTGGAAGCCCCTCCCCAGGGGCAGGCTGGGAGGCCCGGGGGTGGGAGGGGCCTGGAGGTGGGCAGCCCAGGGGGATTGTGCTGTCAGGGTGTGTCCCTGAGAAAGGGCTTGTGGACCCTGGCCCAGCCCCACCTTCTCCAGCACCTTCAAGGCCCAGCAGCAGCTCCCAGGGTGGGGAGGAGATGGGCCTGGGTCAGCCCAAGGGTAGGGGCCCAGCTGTCTCTTAGACGGGCTTCCCATGGCCGGGCAGTCCCTCTCTCCCACGCTGCCCCTCTATGGACATGCACACACACACTTGCAGTCACACCCATCCCGTTAGGAACTCCACCCCTGGCTGGCTCAGGAGAAGCTATGCAGTCAGCTGCCACTGAGAGGGGCCCCCCTGCAGGGGGCTGAGGTCATCCTCAAGCCGGCGAGGAGTTGGGGTCCTCTGACTTTCGACTGAACTTCCTGACAGCCGTTATTTTACACGCACACCATCGCACGCACACAGGTGTCTCTCTCTCTCACACACGTAACACACAGACACACGGGTATGCACGCGCAGAGACACGCAGGCAGAGGTAAAGTACACACACACATGCACGCACACGCAAGTCCACACAGACACACACGTAAGCTGCACACACCAATATGCAGAGACACCAGACAGTCACACTGAGTCACAGAAACAAGCATCTGCTGCACACACACTGTGCTAGAGTGCCCCCCCCACACACACACACACACCTCCTGGTCACCTTTAGTCCCTCAGGGACAGGCCTACCAGGCGCTCCGAAAAATACCTAGAGCCTCCAGGGACAGACACGCCCCAACCTAAGCACGCACCACAGTGACCCTCTCAACGGGCCCCTCTCTGGGTGCCCTTGGGATAGGAGCACCTGGGCAGGGGAAGCACCCAGGGGGAGAGCATGCCAGCTAGCATCCCCCCACCCAGGAGCAATTAGGACAGTGTCCCCAGACTCTACCCCATCTCCCCAGCGCCACTTAGTGGGGCTCGGCCGCCGTGCCAGAGCCGGTCTTGCCCAGCAGCGGTCTTCAGCAGCAAGCGGGCTGGGTTGCCCACTGGGCAAGGGCAGTGTCAGGCGCCCTCCCACCCCCCACCCCCCCAAGTCCACGGAGCCGTGCTGTGGCCTTTAGCTCGTCTGGGCCCCCGGCAGGCCAGGGCTGCTGTTATTGCCTGGTGTACTGCAGACGCCCCCGCGCCCACTGCCCCCGCCACTCACTGCGAAGACGGGAGCGAGAGCGTGGCTGGGGTGCAGGCCAGAGGTCACGGGGTCAGGGGACAGGTGCGTGGTGTGTGTGTGCATGTGTGTGAGAAACCCCAGAGAAGAACCCGAGGAGAAGGATCGGAGGCTGCGTTTCAGCTCCGCGTGCTCCTGAAGAGTCACAGTGATCGGATGTGGAGGGCGAGGAGGAGGCAGCGATGGAGACAGGTGTTTGGGGGGGGGGGCTGAGGAGGGGGCAGGTAGGAGGTGGAGCACTCAGGACCCGGCCGCACGGTGAGCCGCGTTCCGATCTGCTGGGCGCCCTTCAGGTCCGCGTTCGGCTCCCCCGCGCCCCTGGTGACGGAGCCCGACTGTCCCCCGGGGCGTCCTAGGCTGCAGTCCTCTCGCAAGGGCAGGTGGCCAGGTCTTTCTTCCTCGGTGCCGCCCGGAGGATGCTCCCAGTCACCGTTCCGACTCCCCGTGCTCCCGTCTGCACAACACGTGGGGTGGGAGGCGTCCGAAGCTCTGGGCTTCCAGGTACAGAGAGGGCGGAGACCGGATGGACGGACAGACAGGAGGAGGGCGTGGCGGGGGCGGAGGGCGTGGCGGCTGCGGTGGGCGGAGGCGGCGGGGGCGGCGCTCACATGAGGATGCACTTGCCCTTGATGCGCTCTGTCCTCTTCTGCTTGCCAGAATGCTTGCCGTCGATGCCCAGGCTCATGCTGCGTCGCGTCTCCAGCGTCAGCAGCTCCTGGAAGAGTTCTGTGACGTTGTGGTTGGTCTTGGCGGAGGTCTCCATGAAGGCGCACTTCCACTCCTGGGCCACGGCCTGCGCCTCCCGCGTGTCCACCTCGCGCTGCGTCTCGTCGCACTTGTTACCCACCAGCATGACCGGGATGTCCTCCACGCTGCCCTTGATCTGCACGATCAGCCGGTAGATGGGGCCCAGCTCCTCCAGCGACTGCTTGCTGGTCACCGAGAAGACCAGGATGAAGGCGTGGCCCTTGGAGATGGACAGGCGCTGCATGGCCGGGAACTGGTGGCTGCCCGTCGTGTCGGTGATCTGCAGGGTGCACACGCTCTTGTCGCAGCTGATCACCTGCCGGTAGGTGTCCTCAATGGTGGGGATGTAGGTGTCCCGGAAGGTGCCTTTCACGAAGCGCAGCACCAGCGAGCTCTTGCCCACGCCGCCCGCCCCGAACACCACCACGCGGTAGTCATTGCTCTGCTCCGGCATCTTCCACGAGCTCCAGGGGGCTCTCGGGGCCGGGGCCAGCTGCCAGAACCCCAGGCTGACCCTGCACAGAGAGAGCTGTCAGCAAAAACGAAAGAAAAACCCGCTGGGCCAGAGCGGGGCAGGCAGTGGGGAGGGCTTCCCAGAGGAGGTGGCCTTGGTGGGGAAGGTGCTGACTGGACAATTCCCCCCTGCCCGCTGTGTGCGCCCGGGGTAGGCTCGGAGTCAGCTGCCTTTTGCTCGCTCTGCGCCATGGGAAACCAGAGCCTGGACTGGATGGACTATTGCACAAGGGCTCCCTCCGGGCTGGAAGAAACGGCATGATGCCTCAAAGCAAAATACCTCTTTCATTCCTGCCTGACATGCTCGCCACCCTCCCGGCCCCTTCAGACCACGTAGAAAGTTCCTGAGAGCCAGGGGCCTGTCTGTGGCCTGGGCTAGCCTCAGTGCCCCTGTCTGTCTGTACAACAGGAACTAACTTTGCACCCATCTTCCCAGGGGTGTGTGTGGCGGAGGGTGGGGAGACTGGGGGCGGGTAAGATGTAGCAGAGTTGTATCAGCCCCCAATAAAATGATTTTTTAAAAGATTTAACAAAGACTATAGCCCCTAGTTTGCCCCCCCTCACCCCTACACATCACTCAGCTCAAACCAAACAAAGCCAAACCCATTGACCCTGAGTGGGTTCAGTTGGGACTCCGCAGCCTCGCTTGACCAGGAGAAATGCCCTGTCCACTGGACAGCAGCAGCTCTCCAGAACTTTCTCCTGCTGAACTACTGAGGCCCGGGGGTGGGGGGTGGGGGTGGGAACCGCCGACCTTCCGAGGAAAGTCTTCAACCTCGCCACTGCCGCAGGGCGGACTTAAGAGGCAGATTCCAGGGCCCAGGCCCCCAGACATGAGGTGGAGCTCGGTGATGGGCCTTGGATTTTGCATCTTAAAGTCCCCGGCCCCCCTTCCCAGCAAACGGAGAACCAAACTCACCGCCATCAAGTCTATTCCAACTCGCAGTGACCCTTACAGGACAGGGGGGAACTCTTTGGGCGAATGGAAAGCTCAGCCTTTCTCCCAAGGAGTGGTTGGTGGTTTCGAACTGTAGACTATTTAGATCATAGCCCAATGCTATCAGGGCTCCGACCACTACCTCTCAACTATGACTGCCGGCAGGGTCCAATAAACAAGATTTGGGGTGTATGGAGTTGGGAATTCAGGAACCAGCTGCCCACATTAGGAGGGGAAACCAGATAGAAAAACACAACCAATATCCCGGCTCCCAGGGTCCTGCTTTAGCACTTAATCAGGCAGGCCCCCTGCCCGTCCCCCAGGCCAGGGAAAGAACTCCCTGAAGAGGACGTCGTCTGAGCAGCTCTCCTGGGCTCAGAGAGGGCAAGTGGCCCAGGTCAGTCACAGAGCACAGAGATTCTTGCCAAGATGGGCAAGTGGGGACGTGGGTGCCCTGGGAGGCAAGCAGTGAAGACCCGCTGGTCTCCAATGGAAGGCAGGATATTTGAGCTTCTAACTGCCTAGGAAGGAGCCCCAGTGGCAGATTGGGTTGCTCGCTGGGCTGCTAACCACTAAGTCAGCAGTGAGAATCCACCAGCCACTGCGCAGGAGAAAGAGGAGGCTGTCCGCTCCTGCCAAGGCTGACAGGCTCAGAAACCCACAGGGGGCAGTTCCACTTCATCCGGTCGCATGGTTATGAGTTCGTATCAACTCTCTGGCAGTGGGCATTTGGTTTGGCTACCTGCCTCAGCCCCCACCTTTCTCTGCACGCCAAGACCAAGCTACTTCCCTCAGGTGTGTGGGTGTGAAGGTGACGGTTTGGGGAGAGGTTGGGCCGGATTGAACAAATCTGCTGGTACTCTGGGTTAACCATAAGGCCGGTGGTTTAAATGCACCAGTCACTCCATGGGGGACTGCTCTGCCACATCAGCCTCCTTATGAGTAAAGATCGACTCAGTGGCAATGGGGTTGGACTTGGGTTCCATGGACCCCTGGTAGCATAGAGGTCGCGCTCTTGGCTGGTTCAGCGAGGGGGGGGGGGTGACTCACCAGCCTCTCCAAAAGAGAAAGACGAGACTCTCTGCCCCTGTAAAGAGAGACAGTCTCAGACCCCCCCACCCCCACCCCCTCCCCCAGCAGTTCTGCTCTGTCCCGTGGAGCCGCTGGGAGCCAGAACAATCTCGTTGGTAATGGGTTGGGTTTAGGATGCTGCGAAGCTGGTGCAGTGAGTCAGGTGGGGGCAGATTAGTGTCATCAAGCCTCAGTTTATCCATCCATGAAATAGGAATGGTGACACAGGGTTGATGGGACAAGGGTAGGAAGACAGGGACAGAGCCATTGGCCAGCCCCTGACCCGAGAGGAACAGGGAGCCTTAATCAAACCAGTTACTGAAGCATGGCCCCAAGTCCTGGTGACCCTACATGCGCAGGGGCCAACGGTAAGCCTTGGTCACAATCACAGGGACCCCAGTGGGATGTGCCTGGCTCGACTGGGAAAAGGAGGCACTCTGGGCCACGCTGGGGCTGCTATGAAACTTCACTTACCACCATGAAGCAGCTTCGTGAAGGGCAATGGCTGGGGGAGGGGGGCAGGGTCCCAGTTTTGCCAACCCCCAACACATCTGGACTGGGCACTTCAGGCAGCCCTACCTAGCTCTGGCCACTTCCTGGCGGTCACCTGACCCTGTGGTGGGGCTCTGAACTGGGGGCTGGGATTCCTGACTGGGAGCCCCCTCCCTCAATGAGCGCCATTGGAGAAACCTCGGAGAAGCTCCCTGAGGCCAGGTGGGGGAGGGGGTCCTGGACACGGAGGGGGAGGGGCTGGCCCAAGGTCATGGAGCAGGGAGGGGGCTAAGCTGGCAGATGTGAACCTGGGCCTGTTGGTTCTGAGGCTAGGGGGTCTTCTTCCTGTAGTTGAAGGCACCTAATCCCTCACTCCCAGGCTCCACCCCTGGTTCACAGGAGCCAGATGGGACACAGGGAGGTTGGAGCAAGCTCAGATGTGAGACATCAGGGCAGCTGGACCAGAGGACATAGCCTGGGGGGAGGGTGACTGTCCTGCCTAGCGACAAGCAGGGCAGACAAGGAGGGTCTAATGGGCTGTGGGGGGTGGGGTGGGGAAGGGGGGGCGGAGATTGGGAAGACTTCCTGAGCACCCCCCACACTTTGTGGGGGCCGATGGAGAGGCCCTGACCCTTGGAGAGGGCCAAACAGGAGGACAGCTTATAGGGGCCAGAGCAGAGAGGGTGCCCAGAGCCCCCCATTCAATGGGAGTTCCAGAGTGCGGGACTGAGTTGGGGGCGGGCAGCTAGGGGGCTGATGGACGGGGTTGATCTGGCTCTGGCCTGGCTCAGCAGCAGGACCATGCTAACTACCGTGATGGGGTCAGTGGGTGTACAGAAGGGGGTAGCCCAGAGGCCCCGCACCAACTCTGGACGGAGGGCTTCAGGCCAGGGGCTCGGACTTGGGAGGGAGCTAGGGGCGGGCGGGGGTTGGAGGGGCAGCGGAGCGGCTGATGAGAAGTGTTAGGGCGGAGGGGTGGTCTAGCCAAAGTTTGGCTCGGTGGAGGGGCCACGCTAGCTAACGTGGGGGGGCTAAGGTCGAAGGGGGTGTGCAGAGAGAAGGAGGGCCCGCCCCGCGGCGCGCCAAGGGTGGGGTTGGGACAAAGCAGGGTCCGCGGCGACCAGGAGGGCGAGCTGCGGGCCTCGTAGGGTGGGTGGGGCGCCCAGGACCCCCGCCCCACGCCCGCGCCTTACCTGGGCCGCGTCCCTGCGGCGGCGCCGCGGCTGCTGATCGTCGGTCCGTCCTCTGGGCGCCGCCGCCCCCCGCCTCCGCCGCCGAGCCGAGCCCGAGCCGCCGCAGTCGCGCCCGCGCCGTCCCCGCCCGCCCGCCCGCCGGGCGCCGCGCTCCGCCCCTCCCCAGGGACCCGCGCCCACGGGGCCGGCCGCGCGCGGGCAGGGGGACGCCGCGGCCAAGGTCACCGCGCCCCGCCTGGAGCCCGCCCCGCGCCCCCCGTCCGAACCCAAGCCCCGCCCCGCGCCCCCAGCCTGGACCTAGGCCTCGCCCCTCGCCCCGCGCACCGACCTAGGCCCCTCTGCTTACTCCGCCTAGACCTAAGCCCTGCCCCGTGCACCCCGCCCCTGGCATGGACCTGGGGCCCTCTCCTCACTAGCCGCTAAGACTCCAGCCTAGACCTAGGCCCCGCCCCCACCCTGCATCCCAACTCTGCGACCTCCTTCAAGACCTAGGGGTTACCCCGTGCTCCCCCTTCCTACGCCCAGACCCAAGTTCTACCCTGTGCCCACTGCCAGGACCCCTCGCTTCCCTGCCCACCCCATTCCCTCCTTTCTGGGGGACAGGGATCAAATCAGGTCCCCCATGTGGCCCCATGTACAGCTCAGATGGATGTGGGGGGGGTGTCCTGGGCTTTCTGCAAGCAGCATGACAGATGGGGGTCCTGCTTCATAGGCTGCCCCCCCGCCGGCCCCCCACCAGGGTGGGGGAGAGTGAGGATGGGAAAGGGCAGTTGACGGAACTGCTGATAAAGAGGCACGTGTAGGGGGCTTTGGTCAGGCCCAGCTAGGGTCATCAACTGGCCAGTCCTTCAGGGCACGAGACAGTGGACAGGCCAGGGTGCCAGGGTGGCAGGACGGGTGGGAGCCCACTCCCAAGGAGCAGAGGGTCTGCCTGCCGAGGGCAGGGGGCGATGATGAGGGAATGACAGAGGTGACTTCCAGTCCGGCTGGCCCACACCTGGGCAGTGGGCAGCCTGACCGGAGTGGGTCTAGACTGCAGCACAGGGGCTGGGACTGGTGTCCCTGGATGCTTTCTCCTCCTGCACGGGAGAGTGTGCGTGCAAAGTGCATAACAAGACTCGGTCACCCTGACCCTTCCTGACATGAGGAGGAGGAAGGCACATTCTGACCCCACAGGTAGAACTCCAAAGAGGCTCTGAGGGGTCTGGTGCCTCATAGGTGGCTTGGGGTGGCTACAGGACAATCCCAGATTCCTAGGTCAGTTAGAGGAAGGTGCCCTTGACGGGGCAGGCGAGGCTGCCACATTTGAGAGGACAGGTAAGGAACCTTTGTGAGGGGGTGAGCTCCCCGTCGAGAGGAGTATGAGCAGAGAGGTCTCCACATGCAGGTTGGGGTCCATGTCTGTGTGGGCACCTTTGTCCTTGGGCCCTCTCTGTCCCCTTCAGGGCCTGCCCCCCTAGATCACCAGCCTCCTCTCCCTGCTGCGCCTTGGCCCATGGGGTCCACCCTCAATCCGAGTTCCGTGGTAGAATGCTGTTACCTTCCCTGATCCAGCCCTTGCCCTGTGTCTTCCCTTGGCCACCTGGACCAGCTGACTGCTGCCCACTCCACGCCTCTGGCCAGCCAAGCTCAGCCCTAACCTGGTGCAGCCTCTACTCTGTAACTCTTCCACCTCAGCCTCCTGGTCTGCCTGAGAGGGTGGTGTGGCCCCACTCCCTTCCCTCCCGCTCGCCCTGGCCTGGCTGGTACAGGCCTGTGTCTCCAGCGTGGCCCGAGGCTCTCCGGGTGCCCGCCCGGCCACGGGCTGACTCATGCGTAGGCGCGTGGGCACAGAGCAGCTCTGTTCTGCGGCTGCTATTTATAGCTCCCAGGCCAGCGCCTGGCCTCCTGAGCCAGGCGGACAGGCCTGTATCCCATCCCCGCTGTCCCTCCCTCGTGGGGTCTCCCCAGTGTGAACACCCCAAACTGGGACTGAAGTTCTCCCATGGGAGGGGGCGGCGCACCCTGCTTGGAACTGGCACTGTGGGAGTCGCCCATGCTACCCTCTCTCGTGATCCAAGGGTGGAGCTACCAGGGGCCTGGGCCTGCTCTGAAGGACCCCTACACACCTGCCCCAGCCAACGAGGGTACCAGAGGCTGAAGGATAAGGGAACTGCAATTGTGGCTTCTTGGAGGCGGTGCATGGAGGCACCTCCAAACACATCCACCTGCGTCCACAGCCTCAGCATTAACCCCAGCAAGCACTGAGCACCCCCATGTGGTGCCCGAGGCCAAGTACCTTTCCTCGTGGGGAAACTGAGGCTCAGAGAAAGGAATGGTGTCCTTGAGGGTGAGGGGGCAGTCCAGCTGGGCTCCGACTCAGGGATCAAGTTTCCTGGACTTTCAAGCCACTCTCTCTCCCTCTTTATCCTCCTGCTGGAATTCCCAAAATCTTCTCCCAAATGGACTGCAAGGGACGGCGGGTCACCTTCAGAGTGCCCACCCAGGGGTCCTCTCCACACTTTACTCCCCAGGCTGGGGTCACAGCAGCCTCACTTAATGCCCCTGACCAGGCTGGACAAGCCGAGCCCAGTGCAGCCACCGTGATGGTGGTGGTGGTGGTGGGGATCCCTGGACCGTCGGCTCGGCCGCTGGGGCTGATGCAGGTTGACCAGAAGAATTGCAGACTCACAGCCTGGACTGGGGGCGGGGCCACGGGAGAAGGGGGCCGGAAACACAGGCACAGAGCAGCTCGCCCAGCTGCCTCTTCAAGTTCTGCGTCCACATTTAAAAACAAACGTTTATAAATAGAGGAACGTTGGGTGAAGAAGGTGAGAGGCAGGAAACTTTAATTAAAGAAAGGCTTGCATTAAACCCAGGTTTATACTGGTGTCAGCAAAACTGAAAACGAAAAAATATCTGTAGACACGTTGGGATGGGAAACCATCATAAATGAAGAAGATGGTTGGTGTAATTCCTGGGCCCCCGCTGCCCTGGGCCATGCAGGCCCCCAGGCCTCCCCACTGGAGCCTCCTGCTGACCCTGGGGTGTCAGGGTGTCCCCTGGGTGAGTGGGGACCACCAGCCAGGACAGCAGAGAAAGAAGCCTTGCGGTCATTCCAAAGGCTTGCTCTCCCCGGTGGGGGTCACGAGGGGGGCCTCGTCCCTATTCTCTTGGGGCCCACTGCTTTACATGATTGAACTGTACCTCCTTAGTGTGTCCCACCCCTCACCCCCCCACCATCCTGCCTTGTGTGCTGATCTCGCCCTCGGGACCTTGTGCGGCTGCCTAGGGGCCCTTTGCCTGCCTGCCTGCCTGCCTAGACTGTGGAGACTCTTACAGTCCAGGGCCATGGGCCTCAGCAGGGGTGATTGCACCCTCACCCCACCCCCTACCAGGGAAACTGGGCCGTGTCGAGAAATTGGAGGGTGTCACAACTGACCTGGAGTGGGTGGAGGCCAGGGATTCTGCTCAACACCCCACAGTGACCAGCACACCCTGCCCAGGGAAGGACCGGGCCCCGCCCATGTTAGCAGTGCTGGGAGGAGACCCTGCTCTGAGGTCCCCTGATCTAGTCTGCGTCTGGCTGGGGTCTGGGCTTGCTGAGACGGGGCCCAGTCAGCACCCACTGCCCAGCCAGATGTCATGGTGGCTGCTCCTGGGCTTCCCAGGCAGTGGCTCCCCTGCGTCCAGCCATGTCCCTGGGATTTGAGCTGTGCTAGCCCCAGCCTCCCCGGAGACTGTATGCGCTGCTCCAGGACTGCAGGGGCGGGGCAGGGATAAAGGGGGCTGCGTGTTGGGGGCGGTCTTCCTGCTGCAGCCCCTGGGGTAGGCAGGCAGGCAGGGAGTGGCCATAGGGTCACTGTGACGAGCTGCTACCGGCACTGCCCCAAAGTGGACGCAGCAGCTCGGGGTCTAAGCTGGTATGTGGGAGGGGGTGGTGGCTGGGAGGATGGGGTGGGCCCTGTGCTCAGGAGGCGCTGTCCCCCCTGCCGCCCCCACCCACCAGCTCCTGGGCCCTATGCGGCCCTGTCCCGCCCCTCCACTAATAACTTCTCTGCAGAAACACAAACAAGAGACAACAGAGGCCGACACGCTGTTATTATGAAGATGCCACCCAGACTGCTCTGCACCGCCCACAGCGCTCTCCTCCTCTGCTGCAGGGCGCCAGGAAGCCCCAGATGGGCCGCCTAGCCCCCCATGAAACTCTGCCCATTGCAGCCCCTCGGTCTGCAGCAGAACCTTCCTGACGGCGTGCCCCCCGGCCCCTGGGCACCTGCAAGGGCAGAGCCATGCAGTGGGGCCCTGGGCGGGGCCCTGGGCCTTTGTCTTGATGGTAAGAAAAGCCAGCTGTGCCACCTGTGAGCGCGTGTGTCCAGGGGACAGCAGTCTGGCCGTGGGCCTGCTGTCAGCGGTCTGGGCCAAGCGTCGCGGGTCCGTGAGTTTGTCTGTCTCTGTCACGGGGTCAGAAACAGAACATACAGCCCAGTCTCACTCAGCGGGCTTTCCCTGTGAGCTTATGCAGGCTGTCTCCCCGACACCCCCTTCCCAAGGGCCTGCTGACACAAGGGGAACCTTCTCTGATGGGGGGTGGGGGTGTTCTTGGCACTGTGGGGTGCTGAGCAGTGTCCCTACTTTCCATCTGCTCCGTGGCATTAGTACCTCCCACACAGAGGTCCTCAGGTATCACCCAGTGTCCCCCAGGGGTGGAATCCACCCAGATGAAGAGCCCTGAGTTAGGGGGTTCCACTGACCCTTGGGGCTGTGTCCCATGGATTCTGCCCACGTTCACACCCAGAGGAAAGAGGAAGGAAAGGGAGATGATGGGAGCTGGGTGGGGGAGGGGGGCTGGTTGACACTGTGTGACCCAGGGAGAGCTTATTCTGCCACATGCTGTGAGGCAGGGGTCAAGGTCAAGCTTCCCAAATAACGAATGTCCTTTACCATAGCAATGCGGACATGTGGGTCCAGGCCCCTCTCTGAGATGGGCTGTCCTCTTGTAGGGTGCTGGCAGCATCCCTGTCGTCCACACTCAATGCCACCAACACCAACATCCCCAGGAGACATTCACAAAAGTCCCCAGTTATTGCCCGGTGTCCCCGGGGGGCAGAACTGCGTGGGTGGGGACCACTGACCCAAGGAGTGGGCCCTGGAGAAAGCAAGACTGCATTCAGAGACCTCCTGGATGAAGGTGCCCGCCAGCTAGGCCTGCCCTGCGGTGGGGGACGCCCTGCAGGCCTGGGGCTGGAGGCCTTTGGGTACTCTCTGCTGCCCCACCGCCGGCTGGCCCCACACAGGTTCTACTTCACCCTGCACCCCCACAGAGGTGCGCCGATCTTCTCGGCCAGAGTGGGATCCCCTGGCAGGATTCAGGCCTGAGGCTGGACCTTCTGCCTCTGCCATCAGCAGATGAGGGGTGGGGGCTCGGAGGGTGCAGTGAAGGAGGGCTAGGAGGCATTCCTACCATGAGCCCCCTTTTCCTACTAAACCTGCCCCCCTCACAGCCCTTGAGGGGGTGCTGGTAGCAGGTGTGCTGGATGGGAGGTGCTGGGGAGAAGGGCAGTAGGCAGTGTCATGACAGTAGCAGGTGGCCAGGGTACCTGAGGAGCTAGAGAGGACAGAGGGGGCTCGACCTGAGCCAGTGGCAAGGATCCTGAGGACTGGGGGACACCCTGCTGAGCCCCCCTCTGGCTGGCCTGGGAGCCACTTAGGGAAGGGCAGGGTTGCCCTGGGACCCCTGTCTAGCCCCTCAGAGGGATGCAGGAGGTAAAAGGGAGCCAAGACCCTGCTCCCAGGACCGCCATAGAGCTGGGAGCCCAGAACAGTGCTGGGGGGCCCCGTGTGGAATTTTACTGCCAGCCCCACCCCCTCCCCGAGCCTATAGCCCAGTGCAGGCTCAGCCTCCCCAGGCAGCGGCTCCACAAGCACATGGCCAAGCCATGTGGAGTGGGGGCGGGGCAGTGCTCAGGGACAGGGGTTCAGAGGCAGGCTCCCTGAAAACAATCCACACGGAAGCTTCCAGAGTCAGCCCTGGAAGCAGGAGGCGGAGATGAGAAGCGGCGTCCTGGTAAGGAAGAGTAAAGGGTCACAAGGTCATGATGGCCATTTCCACCTGTCCATGAAGGGGCTGAGCGAGCAGCACCCAGAAGCCGTGGGCTTGTCCTGGAGGCCTCGAAAGGGGCCCTGGTGGTGCCATGCCTAAAGTGCTCCTCTGCCAACCCCAAGATCATCGGTTCAAGTCCACCAGCTGCTCAGCAGGAGAATGATGGGCCGTCGGCACCTGCCCATCGGGATGATGCCTTAGAACCCTTACGGGGCAGTTGTGCTCTGCCCTGCAGGGTCTCTCACTGCCCTCCACCCCCCCACCCCCCAAGGTGGAGGTGGAAGGAAGACCTGGTGCCGTGTGTCTGAAACAGCCCATCGGCTCTGCTGTGACTCATGGGGGCAAGGAGATGGGTTGACCCTCCGGCTCAGCTCGCAACAGTGGGGAGGCATGGGGCAGGCAGGAGGGCACAGACCCCACCAGCTGAGGGGCAGAGGCTCCTAGGAGCCCCTTCCCCAGAGCAAAAGCAGTGAGCTCAAGCAGCTGCAGGGCTGCCATGACAACAGTAGCCGGGCGGTTGCTAGAGAAGCCAGGCCTCCCAGCCTACAGGTCCCAGGCCCTCCTGTCCCCAGGGTGGCTGAAGTATGCCTGGGTTGGTGGTTGCCATGGTGTCATGTGGTCTGTCCCTCCTCTGGGAACCAGGATGTGCGCTGGCTCGGGGCCCGACTCTAGGAGTTGCTTCCAGGTCCCTCAGCGCCCTGGGGGCCCTGGGGCCTCAACTCACCCAGCCTAGCAGTTCTGGGCTCCAGTGGTGTCCCAGCCTGCACCACTGTGAAGAGGTCTCAGGGGGGCTACTCTACTCCTGAAGGGGTTCTCCCTGCACCCCGGAGGCCCAGGCTCAGACCAGGCTGGCCCATGGTGCAGGCTGGCCCTCCGTTTCTGGCAGGCTGGAGGCAGGTATCAGGCAGGCTCCTTCCAGAACCCCCGAGGGGGATGATTGATGATGTCTCCAACATCAAATGACAGTGATATCTCCAAGGTGAACCAGACCTCTCACTGCCATCGAGCCCGGTCTGACTCCTGGTGACCCCTTAAGACAGGGTAGGACTGCCCGTGGGTTCCCAAGGCTGGACCTCTTTATGGGAGTAGAAAGCTTTCTCACAAGGAGCCCAGTGGGTTTGAACTGCTGGCCTTAAGGGGAGCCCACAAAAGCTCCTTAGTGAAGCAGACATATGTAAAACATAGATCATTGAACACGGGGCGTGCACGTAATTCTAGCCCTGACCTACGATCAGTTGGTTCTTATGATGGGGGCCTACAGGGATGCTCACCCTCACAGAGTTCATGGAAGATATGGGTGCTACAGCGGTGTGCATGAGAACCTGGTGGTGCCCGCTTTCAGGAGGAACAGTGTCTAGGGCAGGCGTCCTCAAACTACGGCCCGCGGGCCACATGCGGCCCGGCCCGCCGAGGACATTTATCCAGCCCGCCAGGTGTGTTTGCCCCATTTGTGTTTTTACCTTAAAACAAAGTATGTGCAGTGTGCCTAGGAATTTGTTCATAGTTTTTTAAAAACTACAGTCTGGCCCTCCGATGGTCTGAGGGACAGTGAACTGGCCCCGTTTAACAAGTTTGAGGACCCTGGTCTGGGGTCTTCAAGGCTTGCTTTCAAACAAGCAGCTATGTAAGTGAGGCATCAACTAAGTCCAGAGGGAAGCAGCCCACCAAACTGTGCGAGCTAAGCACTGTAACTAATATAATCCAAATTCAAAGGTGGGAATGGTATCCGCCAGGTTTGCAGACGGAGCCCAAAACCCACCTGCAGGGTGCACCCCTGGCATAATCCTCCGGTGAATCCCCGCTGACTATAGAAGCAGGGTGTGCACAGCCTTGGTAACAGACAGCACTGGAAAGTGGGTTGTGGCAGATACAGTTAAAATACATGGTGTCCTTCAATCTCCCTTTGACTCGTTTTAAAACTGTGTTGTTTCTTCAAGTGAAGGAGGCATGCTGGTGGGTCAGAGCTCTGGTGACCCCCTCCCCCCACAGACCACGAATCGGATGTGAATCGCTCCCCCACCACCACAGACCGGATGTGAATCGCCTGGACCTCCCTCATGTGGAGGGTGACTGTAGAAGCCCCCAGGCTAAAATGAAACACCTATCACTTCATCTCCCTTTGATCCATTTTAAATTTGCTCTAGCTTTTAATCTCTTATGTTCTCTTTTCGACTGATGTTTTTCTTCATTTTAGTTTGTTATTGTTAGTTTTTTGGTTATTTTTTGTGTATGATTTTCTATATATGAAATGCAGCATGAGCAAATCTGCAGACTCAACTGGATTAATGGTTTCTTGGGATACTGCAGGGGAAGTTGGAGGGAAATGGGGAGCTAATAACAATGAGTGTAAGAACGAAGGAAACGTTCTAAAACTGACTGGGGTGATGATTATACAACTCTTCCTTATGTGAATGAACCATTGAATTTTTGTGTGAATTATATGCCAATAAAACTGTTCTTAAAAAAAGAAACTCCTAGGGTCCTATGGCTGGCAACAGACACATGAAGGAACCTTGGGTCAGCTCCCCAGTGCCCCGCAGGGCTGGGAGGCCCAGGGGGTGAGGGGTCAGCTCCCCAGGGCCCCGCAAGGCTGGGAGGCCCAGGGGGTGAGGGGTCAGCTCCCTAGGGCCCCGCAGGGCTGGGAGGCCCAGGGGGTGAGGGGTCAGCTCCCCAGGGCCCCACAGGGCTGGGAAACCCAGGGGGTGAGGGGTCAGCTCCCCAGGGCCCCGCAGGGCTGGGAGGCCCAGGGGGTGAGGGGTCAGCTCCCCAGGGCCCCACAGGGCTGGGAAGCCCAGGGGGTGAGGGGTCAGCTCCCCAGGGCCCCCCAGGGCTGGGAGGCTGAGGGGGTGGTGAGAGGTCAATGGCCCAGCAAGGGCTAAAGGCAGGATGCCCCAAGTTCAGCTCAGGAAGCTGACACAGAGCCACTCGTGTTCCTCCCCCAACACCCTCTCCCCATCTGCACCCTCTCCCCATGCCCATCACAGGTCACACACAGCAGGCTGACACTTTAGAGAAGTCATTTTAAACGTAGTAGTAGCAGTGCCTCAAGGCTCAGGGTCTGGGGACCCCCCCAGGTCCAGGGTGCCTCTGTGCATGGGGATGGTGGCTAAGTGGTCCGGGTGGGTTCCTTGGTGGGGGGAGTGAAGCCTGAGTCCCTGGCTCTGGGTCCTGGGTCCCAACTGCTAGAGCCCTAGGCTGGGCTCAGCCCTGGGTTCCAGGGTGAGCTGGGTCCTGGGTCCTGGATGCTGGGTCCCAGGCCCCTGGTGCTGGGTCGGTTCCTCGATCCTGAGAGCTGGGTCAGGTCCCGGGTCCCAAGTGCTGCGGCCCTCGTGCTGGGCTAGGTCCGGGGTCCTGGGTGGGCGCTAGGTCAGGGCCGAGGCCCCGGAGCAGTGGCCGGGCCTCACCACTTGAGGAAGACCATGGCGGCCAGCGCGGCATAGCCGAGCACCAGGAAGAGCACCTTCAGCAGCCGGTCGCTCTTCCCCTCAAGCTCCTTGGCTAGGATCTCGAAGAAGGTGACGAAGAGGAAGGTCCCGCCGGCCAGACCCTGCAGCAGCACCGAGGCCACGCTGCTGGGCACACCCTGGGCGCTCTCAATGCCCAGGCCAGCGCCGATGCCCAGAGGGATCATGGCGCTCACCGTCACAGCCAACTTGGCTGCGTCCCGCAGTGGCATGGCGCTCCGGGCCATGCTGATGCCCAGGGCCACGGCCACCAGCGTCTCGTGGATGGCCACGCCCACGAAGAGGCTGACCACCTTCTGGCCCTCCTCCTGCAGGCCCAGCGCCAGGCCCTCGAAGATGGAGTGGGCCGAGAGCGCGAAGACCAGGCTGAGCAGGCGCAGTGGGCCGGATCGTGACAGCTCCTGCACGCTCAGGCCGTGGGCGTGGCCGTGGGGGCTGGGTTCAGCGTAGAGTGCGTGGCCCCGCGAGGTGCCCATGAAGGGGCTCTCGTACTCCGAGTCGCTGCCCGCGTCGGAGCCGGCATTGAAGGTCTCCAGGTCGATGAAGGACGGCTTCTCCTTGCGGAAGGTCAGGACGAGCTGCTCCAGGAAGACGGTGAGGAAGAAGCCCAGCATCATGATGGTCTCGGCCAGCGGGTAGTCAGTGCTGATGTGGCCCACGCTCAGCACCTGCTGCAGCTGCGTGGGGAGGGCGGGCAGGCGTGAGGCTGGGGCTGATCAGCCCAGCGTGCCTTTCCTGCACACGTCCCCAAAGTACCTGAGAAACTGCACACTTGGACAAGACGGATGTCGCTCAGAAGCACCTGGTCCTCACACACATCCACACGGCAGACTGTGCCTCAGGCATGCCTGGGCCACTGCACACACATCCAGACAGGATGTGACTCAGAAGGACCTGGGTCACCCAAACATGTCCCTACGACAGGCTGTGACTCACAGGGAGCCAGGTCACCCGCACACACCACACGGCAGGCTGATGCTCCGAAGTACCCTGGTGCTCACATCCACAGCCACAGGACAATGTCACTCAGATGGACCTGGGCCACTGCGCACGCATCGCACACAAAGCGCTTGGTACTCGCACACACATCCACATGACAGCACGACAGGCAGAAGGACCTGGGTCGCCCTGCGACCGACTCAGGTGTGCACCCAGGTCACCGCACCCCTCCATACCATGGGAGGTCCCTCAGCCTGGACCCCAACTCAGCCCTGCAACGGGATGCCCCTCGGAGCACAGCTGCTCTCTGACACACGGGGAGGTGCTGGGGAAGGGCATCTGCTGAGGCTGACCTCAGAGCTCCAGGGACGACGAACACGCTGCAGCTATGCTGCGCACAGTGGACATTGTCCAGCCCGTGGCCCGAGCTGCTGACGTGTGGCTGGCTCCTCTGTGATTGTATGGAGTTTGAACGTGAGTGGCCTCTTGGGGTGAGCGGGAAGGGGATGCTCATACCCTGTCCTGCTTGCTCGCCCGAGGAATGCCAGACACTTGGAACGAACGCCCCTCCTTCACCTTGGTCACAGGTGGTTCGTGTTCAAGTCTTGGCTCCCACGGAATGTCAAAGGCCGCCACGCTATGGCTCATTGCTCCCCTTCTTCTCCTCCCCTTGTCACAGCCGACACTGTTGCCAGCACACATAGCCATGGATGTACACACACACCAACGGACACACACACAGGCACTACGCGCATGGACAAACACAAGTACACACACAGGCAGGGACACACATACATGCACACATGCATGGCATGTATGCATGCATGGATGCACAGGCACACACAGGCACATGCACACAATGGACACACACACAAGCATGGGTAGACACACTGAGGCACATACATGCACAGATACACAGGCCATATAGCACAGCCACATAGCCATACATACACACAGACCCAGACACACACAGGCACATATACACACATACCTCAAAGCATGTAGATAAACACACACAGACATGGACAGATACAGACACAAATATACATGCTCAGCTCATACACAGTAGTTCTCCTGATGGATGCCCCCAACACACACACACACACACACACACACACACACACACACACAGCCCAGGGGAAGGCTTGAGGGGGCAGCCCTAACTGGAGTCACCAAGGAACCTCCTGGCACTGATGGTCCCAGGACCTGTGCCCACTATTCATCCTCTGCCGCTATTCATCCAAAGAAGTAGGTCCCACCCAGGTTGGGCCCTGGAATTGGGTACCGGGAGCCTGGAGACCCAGGTTGAGGTGGGAGTGACGGCCTTAGCATCTCCTGTCCAGCAGAAGCCTGCCGAACTCTGGGAAAAATGGTGTAGATAAGTCTGCTACCCACCTGGGTCCTAGGGCTCTTGTTGGCTACAGAGTCTCCATAGAGAGCCCGTGCCCCAGGTCACAGAGTGTGCCTGCCCCATGGGGTTCTTGCCTGGCCTTGCCTTTTCACCCACCTTGGCCTGGAAGCTGCACTGGATCCTGGTAAGTGGCACAGCAGCACCCGGAGCCTCCGCGGGCAGCCAGAGGCAGATGCACACCAGCTACATGCCAAACCCGGTCTCCAACACAGAAGGCCGGAATTGTACCTGAAGCACCTGGCCAGCAGCACTCGGCGGGTTGAGTGATGCCCTTCAAGTAACTTCTCACCTAAATCTACGCCCTTGACAGCACCCAGAGAGTGCCCCAAACAGCCCATGTTCAAATCCACACAACGGTGCTGTGGAGGAAAGGCCTGGCAAATGGCTTCCCCAAGACGACAACCACCGCCCCCATGGCGCCCAGCTCTACTCAGGAGGCCACCTCCACCCCCAGATCCCACGAGCCTAGCTCTTGCCCTTCACAGGACTGGGCCGTGATGGCCACGCCGCCTGCTGGGCTGCGCACCTGGCGAGAGTGCCGGTGTCCATCTGCTCTGGCAGGCTCCACCGCATCTGACAGAGGTCACAGGACCATGCCCCAACTACACAGAGACGGCCTGGGCACTGGGGGTGTCGGGCAGCATCCCTAGCCTCCACCCACTCTGTGCCAGCAGCATCCTGCCCCAGGCATGAAGCCACAATGTCCTCAGACATCACCCAGTATCCATCCCTTGGCGGCAGGGGGAGGAGGGGTTTGTCTCTGGGCTAGGGATTGCCACTGATCCCCAAGAGACCCTGTATCCCATGATCACCTGGCCTACTGATGTCTTAGGGTGCTGCCCAGATTGATACCCACACACTGAGGGGGAGGAGGGAGATCACAGGGGCTCAGGGTCCCCTGGCTGATACTGTCTGACCAGTGGGAGTCTATTTGGCTGCTTGGTGTGAGGTAGGGATCAAGTTCCATTTCACATCTGTGAAGGTCAGTCCATCCGCAGAGGCAGACAGTGGATAAAGGACTGCCAGGGGCTGGGGAGGAGAACCGAGACACTAAGAAGCCAACACAGAAAGGACATCCGATGTTCCCTGTGAGAGCCTGTTTGCTACGCAGTCACAGCCAACTAACACAGGTGTTGGAGGGAGACCAGGCTGCCAGCCAGCCACCCTTCCAACACGTGTGGGAAAACTCCAGTCTCCTCCTCTTCGTTCCATTTTATTCCACAAGATCTGGGAAGCCCCCTGGTCTAAGGCCTGGGGGTGGGGGTGTCTGGTCGGGGTGTTTCTCAGGTAGCAGTGCATGAGCCCTGCCTCCTGGGAACCCCGGTCAAGTCTGCTCACTGGGTATTAGGGTGCTGGAGCCTTGGGGGTGCAGTGGGTGATGCCCTGGGCTGCTAACCGCAGGGTCAGCAGTTGGAGCCCGCCCACAGCTCCATGACAGTGAGGTGAGGGAGGCCCGTGAAGAGTGCCGGCCTCGGAAACTCTCGGAAGCAACTCCACTCCGTCCTTGAGGGTTGGGCTGCGGGCTTAGACTTGTGCCTGTGACCCGTCTGGCAATGAGATCAGAGGAGGAATGGGCTGCGGGGACCCTGGGGTGGAGGGGGTGGGGGAAATGGACACCACGTGAGGAATCGTCACGGGCGGGGGCGGGAGGCAGAAGCTGAAGAAAAACAAGGACCTTCCCTGACAGTGGCAGCCTGCACCCGGCCTTCCGGCCTCCTGCACTGAGAAAAGTTCTGCTCCTTGCAGCCTCCCTCTTGCATCCTCTGGTCCCAGCAGCACTCGGAGACCCAGACACCAGGGGAGGACGAGGACCAACTCAAACCCCAGCAAGCTCTGCCGGCGCTGAGCCATCATGGCAGTGCCATCATCACCTGGCCTTGCGAAGGGCTTGGGGCTAGCCTGGCGATCAAGTCGCAGTGTGATGACCTCACTTGGAAGTGCCACAGAGATAAATAGCTCACTGGAGGCCAGACACACTCTCTCTGCTTGACATGCCTGCTGGAAAGACACACGGAGCTACGCTAAGAGCCCTGGAGCTGGAGGAGCCACGTGGAAACCCGTCAGCGCTGAGATGCTTCCACCGCCACTGGATCCACAGACTTCCCACGCCCTTGCCTGTGGTCTTCCTGCACTCAGTGTCATTGCATGGCTTACGTGAGTCTAACTAAAATCGACATATGGGGTAATATCAGATGTAAGGACTTGATCTGGACAGGGCTGGGATGTTCTCAATGTACAACTGCTCTTTGATGTACAGTTCTCTCTTACACACGAGTGTCTAGTCAACCCCGACGGTGCTAAGGGCCCCGGGGTTCCCCCTCACCTTTTCCCTCACAGCAGGCAGCAGGGCATTGAAGCAGGTGGCCAGGAAGACGCCGCCCCCGAAGGCATTGCAGAGGGACAGGGCTTTCTTGGAGCGGTGGGCCTTCTCAAAGTCGGCCTCGATGAGTTTCACGGGCAGCAGGGAGCCCAGCAGCATGAAGAAGAACACGCCCACCATGCACAGCAGCTTGGCCACCAGCAACTTCGTCATGGCGGCCAGCCCTCGGTCCAGCCGGGCCGCTCCGCCCCACTGGGGTGGCGCTCGCTCCTCTCCACGCGGCGGGGGCTACCGGGGCCTGCTGCAGCCCAGCCGTGGGCTCATGTCTCTGTCCAGCACCTGTGAGCGCCAGAGGGAGGGGAGGGGCAAGTGTATTACCATGGACAGCTGGCCCCAGAGACAGGTCTGTCCACTGGTCTGCCCCTGGGTCCCCGCCCCCTGCCATCTAGTCAAACTCTGGATCAGCGGTTCTCAACCTGTGGGTCGCAACCCCTTTGGGGGTTTGACCTTTGGGGGTTTGACCTTTCACCAGGGTCATCCGATTCATAACAGTAGCAGCGTGGTGACAGTGATGAAGTAGCAATGAAAATCATTTTATGGTTGGGGGGGGTCACAACATGAGGAACCATATTAAAGGGTCCTGACATGAGGAAGGTTGAGAACCACTGTTGTAGATGCTACGAAGTGTTTACATGGGATTACATTCGAATCAGCTGGTCTTAAATGAAGAGGAGCGCCCAGGTGGGTGGGACTGATCCAGTCAGTAGAGGGCTCTAAGAACAAAAAGGGAGGGTGGGGGTGAGGTGTCCTGTCGGAACTCCTCTTTGCAAGACCTTCTGACCATCCAGGGGCATGAGACGGACAGATCCCCAGCCTACTGTATGGCCTCCTGATTTGGGACTTGGTACTGATAGTTGCGTGAGCCAATTCCGCCAACCAATCTCTCTCTATATACATATATAGTAATATACAGACATACAAATACTCAGTAATAGTAATACACCAGTAATATATTATAGTGATTGAAGCCATAATACAGCTACATAGTAACTGAGGTCATAAGTACCACTAAACAGTATAAACACACACATGCCGGAGGTTTAAAAAGTCTGGGGGGGGGGAGTAGGAGCTGAGATCAAGGGCTCAGTAGAAAGTAAATGTCTAGAAAATAATGATGTCAACATATGTACAAATATATTTGATCCAATTAATGTATGGATTGTTACAAGAGCCCCCATAAAGTGATCGTTTAATAAAACTTAAAAGTCTGCGGGGGAAATTCCATTATTTTTATTTGTTTTAAATTCTATTATTTCTTAATTCCATATTTCCATAAATTTTTTGAAATTCCCTGTACACCAACATAAACACACACAGAGCCTTCAAGAAGTTTGTGGAAAATGAAATAAAAAATTATAGAATAAGTGTTCCCAAATACACACACACACACACACACACACACACACACACACACACGAGCCCTGGAAGTACCTCTGGGTCAGTGTTTAATTGCTAAGTGCAAAGTGGGCAGTTCAAATCCACCAGTTGCTCTGTGGGAGAAAGATGAGGCTGTCTGTTTCTGTAAAGATTTACAGCTTCAGAAACTTTACATAGGGTCCTTATGAGATGGAATGAACTCAAAGCCCGGGGATTTGATTCTTTGGTGTACACATGTGTATACCAAAAATACACACACACACACACTGACTCACAAACATATCCCACTCCACCCAGTGGAAGCCGACTCATGGTGTCCCTACAGGGCAGAGAAGGGCAGGCTGCCTCTTCCCTCAGAGGGAAGGGCTGGTGGGCTCAAAAACTGGCTGCCTGGCTCACAGCGAAGCCCTGAACGGCCATGCCCGGGACTCTGCATCTTCCTGGCTCTGTCTCCCTGGAGGAGTGAGACTAAGACCTGTCCTTCCAAGGCTGGACAGACCTTGCCCTGAAAGAAGGTCCTCAGGGCTGGGCTGTCATGATGAATGACAGTCACTCCTCAGTCCCAGCAGACACACTGCCAGTGTCAGCTGCCCCCCAGCCCCAGAGAGCAGCATCTGCTGGACAATGGGCAGCCAGAGCATTCCCATGGCCGCAGGACGGCCTGTCCACAACCTCGATCCAGGGCCTTCCTGCTGCCCATGCAGAAAGCCCAGGCTCTTCTGCAGCCCCTCCCTTGCCCACATTGCCTTTCTGGCTGTGAGACATGTCTGCTCTCTCCCTGCCTCAGGTCTTTGTACAAGTTGTTCTCTGCCTCCACCCACTGCCGCCCCTCGCTCCCCACTCACAGTGAGCCAGGAGGGTGGGGTAGAGCAGCCCCTGTGGGTCTGCAAGACTGCTAGTCTTCATGGAGGCAGACAGCCTCATCTTCCTCCTGCGGAGCAGCTGGTGGGTTTGCACTGCCAACCTTGCAGCTAGCGACCCAGTGCTGAACACACAGCACTACCACTCCTTTCCCCGACGTCCCCATGACGTCTCCTTGTCTCTGGCTTACTCACTGCCTCTCTGGGACCCTTAAGAAGGGCTTCCCTGGGTCCAAACCCTTGATCTAGCCTGTATCCCTGGCCCTTGCCCCAAGGTCCAGCACAGAATGGAAGCGTAGTGACCTCTGGCTGAACAAATGAATCCGTGAAAGCCCGCGTACCAGAAACCAGATAAAAACTCACTCCCAGGGAGGCGGTTCCAACCCACAGCGACGCCAGAGTACAAGTTCCGCTGTGGATCGCCAAGACAAGACTGGCGGTCTTCACAGGGGCACAGAGAGCCTCATCTTTCTCCTGCAGAGCGGCTGGTGGTTTCAAACTGCTGCCTTTGGGATGAACAACGGCCCGGCCCAACACTTAACTCACTACACAAGCAGGACACCCGGAGCAGATGTGGGCATTCGATGGGCCAAATGGAACGGGCTGCCCTGGACCCCCAAACCACCACTGTGACCCCCGCCCCCAACTCCCCTCAGGTCTTGCTCAGCCGCAGGTGCTCAGATGACCCCTAACCTTCCTGGCATTGCTAAGAGAGCAGCTCCCACCAGGGTGCTCAAAGCTGGGGTTATCTCGAAGGGGCCTCTGGTTGGATTCAAGCTGCCAGTTCCTCAATTGGACTCAAAAACTTTAAACAATGGGGGGAGGGGCGTCGTGGTTACGGGTGATCGAGTTCAAAGTCTTCACCCCTCCAGGCTGAGTGCTCCCTGGGGGCAGGAACCCTATCTTGCTCACACCTGATGCTGCAGGGCTTGACACACAGCACGTGCTCACTAGGGACCGCAGGTGTCATGAACACACAGCGGGCGCTCCCTAAGGGCCCCCCAGATATCATCTGCACACAGTGGGAGACCACAAAGGCCTCCTGGGTGTCATCTGCACACAGTAGGCACCCACCAAAGACACACGGGGTGTCCTCTGCACACTGTAGGCGCCTCACTGAGGACCTGCCGGGAATCTGACAGGGGTCTGACTGGCCAGGCAGGGCAGGGCCGGCTCATTCATTCATTCGTTCATTCATTCGCTCGCTCACTCGGCCCTAACTGAGCGCCTGCTGGGTGCTCCGCCGGGCCAGGCGGAACACAAGGCCGGCAGCTCCCGCCCGAGAGGGACCGGCTCCCGCCCGGCTGCACAAACCGGCCACAAGAGGCAAAAACCTCGAAGAGGTCCGTCGGGCCGGAGGCCGGAAGCCGGGCCTGGGCTCGGCGGCAGGGGACCCGCCGCGGCCCCGGGACTTCCCCGCCGTCCCGCTTCGCCGTCCCGGCCCCCGGGCACGTACCTCCCCGGGGCCCTCGGCCGCCCGCCGGCGCCGCCCTCGGCTCAACCGCCGCGCGGTCGCGACCCTCCAGGTGCGGCTCCCGGCCCAGCCCCAGCCTGGCGCGCCGCTTCCTCCCGCCCCGCCCACGCGCTGCCGATTGGCTGTCCTGAGAGCCGCTGGACCCGATGCCTTTATCCCATTGGCTGGCGGAGCCGCCACGCACGTCTCGAGCGCACCTCTTTTTGCCGGCCCCTCAGAGCAGCTCCCGCCCTCTGAGTGGCAGGAGCGTCGGCGAAGCGGGTCCGGCGGGAACCTGGGTCCGGGAGGAACGGTTCCTGGCGGGTTTGGTCTCCAGAGCTGTCCAAAGGATGCCAGTGCTGAATGCGCTCGGAGGGATCTTGGCCCTCGCTTGGAAACCGCTTCCTGTGGGAGACTGCAGCAGATGCCTCAGCGCCACAAGGCTGTTGAGCTCCTGCCCCATTCCAGGAGTTCTACACGGGGAGCACCTGTGAGCAAGACAAAGATCCCTTTCCGCTTATAAAATAATCAGTATACATAGTAAATAAGTGAACTGCTTCCGAAGGTGACTCCCCAAAATGAGAAGGGAGACGAACATACAATTCACAGAAGAACACTCACTGGCTAATGACAGGTGCTGTCGAGTCGGTTCTTACTCGTAGAGCACAAACGCCGTCTGGTCTTGCACCATCTTCCGACAATGTCTGCTGTTATTCATAAGGTTTTCAGTGGGATATTCCTCAGAAGTGGGTCACCTCTTCCTCCTTCCTAGTCTGGGTAGTCTAGTCTAAATCAGCGGTTCTCAACCTGTGGGTCTCGACCCCTTTGCAGGTCGAAAGACCGTTTCACAAGGGTCGCCTAAGACCATCGGAAAACACATATGTCCGATGGTCTCAGGAACCGAGACACTGCTCCTCTATATCTGTCTCCAGGTGGGTTCACCCACATGCAGATACGCCCACTACGAGTACGGTTATGCTCCAAGACAAAATGTCGTGTATTTGTCATTAGAAAGAAATCTTTCACAATCTATAAAGGCACATTATTTTTTTGTGATTCAGCACTATGCTTTCATGATGTTCAATTTGTAACAATGAAAATATATCCTGCCTATCAGATATTTACATGATGATTCATCACAGTAGCAAAATGACAGTGATGAAGTAGCAACGAAAATAATTTTATGGTTGGGGGGTCACCATACCATGAGGAATTGTATGAAAGGGCCGAGGCATGAGGAAGGTGGAGAACCACTGCTTTAGAAGCTCCCCTGAAATTTATCCCCCATGGATGATCGTGGTGGTATTCGAAATCCGTGGCACAACTTCAAGTATTACAGCACCATGCAAGCCAGTATGGTATGCCAAACTGACACGGAAGTGGAGAATCATATGGGGGAAAAAAATCTAAAGATGATACAAGCCAAAATGGCCACAATGTAATTGGAGAGTCAGGCAAGGCGCATGACTTCCTATTGGATCCTACGTACGTTCCCAGGGTTTGAGTTTCTCATGAGTATACACATGTATATTTTATATTTAAAACTCAAGAACACGGTGGATACTCTTACGCATCGGACTCCTTTTCCGCAGTCGAGTCTGTGAGATTCACCAGTGACTTTGGTCATCGCTGTGCAGGTTTTCTTGCTTCCGTTTCGTGCTAGTTGGGTTTTCCATTGGGCAACTGGCATCCATGCGGGTAGTGTCTTTGTGACCAACACAAAGAGGACAGGCTTTAAAGAACAGAAGAGCCTTTGCCCACGGTGACTCTGTGTTCAAATCTGTCTTCTTACGGTGGTAGGACACCATTCAGAAGAAGTTAGGACAGGGACCTTATGTGACTCCAATATGATTTTGTTAGGTGATTATATCTACAGAGAAAAATGAACCTGGTTTCCTTCAACGTCTCGTTCATGGGGACACAGGTTAGAGTTCTAAGATCTCCTCTTGGCGAACATAACTGAGTTCTTTGACGGTCGTTTCTGGGGTTGGTTGTTGCAGACAGCGCTGCTGGAGGCGTTTCTGGGCCTCTCTCCTGGCGCAGGTTCACACTCAAAGCTGATGGATGTGCATTCAGAGCGAGTCCATGTACGCAACATTTGATTAAAAAAATCACTTTATTGGGGGCTCGTACAACTCATATCACAATCCATCCATTATGTCAAGCACATTGTACATTTGTTGCCATCATCATTCTCAAAACATTTGCCTTCTACTTGATCCCTTAATATCGGCTCCTCGTTTTTCCCTCTCCCCCTCCCTCATGAACCCTTCATAATTCATAAATTATTATTAGTTTTTCATGTGTTACTGTCCAATGTCTCCCCTCGCCCACTTCTCTGTTGTCCATCCCCCAGGGAGGAGGTTATATGCAGATTCTTGTAATTGGTTCCCGCTTACCATCCCACCCTCCCTCCACCCTCCAGGCATCACCACTCTCACCACTGGTCCTGAAGGGATCATCTGTCCTGGATTCCCTGTGTTTCCAGTTGCTATCTGCACCAGTGTACATCCTCTGGTCCAGCCAGATTTGTAAGGCAGGATTGGGATCATGATAGTGTGGGGGGAGGAAGCATTTAAGAACTAGAGGAAAGTTATATATTTCATCGTTGCTACCCTGCACCCTGACTGGCCCATCTCCTCCCCACAACCCTTCAGTAAGGGGGTGTCCAGTTGCCTACCAATGGACTTTGAGTTTCCACTCTGCACTCACCCTCATTTACAATGATATGATTTTTTGTTCTTTGATGCTTGATACCTCAACCCTTCGACACCTCATGGTCACACAGGCTGGTGTGCTTCTTACATGTGGGCTTTGTTGCTTCTGAGCTAGATGGCTGCTTGTTTATCTTCAAGCCTTTAAGACCTCAGCCACCATATCTTTTGATAGCCAGGCACCATCAGCTTTCTTTACCACATTTGCTTAGGCGCACATTTATCTTCAGTGATAATATCGGGAAGGTGGGCACCCACTGATATGCTTTTTTGTTCTTTGATGTCTGATACCTGGTCCCTCTACACCTCGTGATCACACAGGCTGGTGTGCTTCTTCCATGTGGGCTTTGATGCTTCTCAGCTAGATGGCTGCTTGTTTATCTGAAAGCCTAAGATTCCAGATGTGATATCTTTTGATAGCCAAGCACCATCAGCTTTCTTCACCACATTTGCTTATGTACACATTTATCTTCGGTGATAGTGTTGGGAAGGTTACAATGTTTGATTTTAAAACATTTTCGATAACATGTGCATTTGTGGTTGGGTGAGGATTTCTAGGAAGTTTAGACTTCCTGTCAACAGTTTTCCACACGATTTGTTCCATGTCATTGGTCACAGTCTTCACAAGGCATGACCGTTCTCATTATTTCTGTCTTGGCTGTTTCCTTTCTGTTCATCTAGCTCCCTTCCATGTCACCTCTGGGGTTTAAAGTCATTGTTGACAGTGGTGAGATTCAAATCATTTCACAACCATCTCTCTGCCTCAGTGACAGTAGCTCACTTTTGTGGAACAGTTAAGCTACTGAAGGTCCTTCAACTCATCTGGGCTGCTGGCCCAAGGTCAAGGAAGCAGACAGGGGAGCCTACCCTCAGGGAAGACAAGCAGGGTGGGGCAGCAACAGCAGGAATGTGAGACCTTGAGGCGTAGCAGAGGCCGGTAACACAGTAGCATGGGAGCATAGCTAAGTGGCCTGATGGATCTTCAAGCAGCATGGACAAGCAGGTCTCAGTGGGACCTCAAGCTCTAGGAAGGCGACACAATACATGGGTTGGCTTGGCCCACAATAGCGCAGCACAAGGTTGAGGCAAAGGACTAGCTCAGGCAGGAGAGCACTGGTCCAATCACCACGGAGAAAGGGAATGGGGGTCTGTCTTGGAAAGCCATTTATCTCATACCCTCCAGTCAAGCTGCCACCTGATTAAACTCCACCCACATGTACTATGGAAGCCTAGTTGGCACAACACACCTAACTATCACACCAGGCTGGCCCATATATCCTTTGCTCTTATCTGAGCATCATCAACGGTGTGGTTCAACCTTAGCCAGCTTTGCAGTGTAGGCATAGGACCCCATTCCCTTAACGGCAGACCAATTAGACAAGCGTCACTGTGTTTGATAGAAAAGCGTCACTGTGTTTGATAGATTAGAAACAGGAGATTTCTCTGAACGAATCACGTTCATCTTTGAAAGCCCCTTTCTGCTTCTGCTGAACTTACAGCCGTGGTTCTGACCATCATTTCCGCTCTTTGAACAGATTGTGCAATTTCAGGAATGACATAATCCACTCATACTATCTCGTGGGAACGTGGGGCATAAGTTACACAAAGCTGACATGAATGGCAGCGGGTCACCCTCTGGCTGTTTGGAGAGTCTCCTCTTTCTGTAGTATGTTTGTTCCCTGAAGTAACAAACACAAGGGAATTAAAATGCAGCATTTCATCAAAAGGATAATGAGCTTTGTGAAACACACCCATCAATATTACAAGCCTAGTCCCACCTAATTTTTTTTATATACCTACCGGTGGTTACACCATCATGCCGGTGACCATTCAAAGAGCGTGAGGAAGGTCGCCAGTGGGAGGGGAATGTATCTCACGATGCTTTTGACTTGTGGTCACCTGATGTCTAATGAACTTGAGCCCCTTTTCAAATAGCCCTTGGCCCTTTGTCCTGTTACGTTTTCATTCCATTGCTTTGCAGGTGTGTTTTGATGCGTTTGTTCCTTCTTTTCATGATATTAATAACTTTAATATAGACGGGTTTGTTGATTAGAAAAAAACACTTTAGGGTCAGTACTCTTTGTATTCTGCATAAGAAAACCGTGCAAGTTGGGCTGCTGGGGACAGGGTCAGGAGTTTGGTCCCACCAGCCACTCTGTGGGAGAAAGATGAGGCTGTCGTCTACTCCCCTAAAGATTTCAGCCTCAGACACCCACAGGGGTAGTTCCCTTGTAAGAATTCACGGAGGCCACGGCCTGCTGGGAAATGGCGCCGTGAAAACATGCACAAGAACACAAAGGACCTGTGGGTGATTGCTATGTCATTTATCATGAGTGTCCACAGCAGAAAGACCCCAAAAATCTACGTGAGGGTATGTGTGTAACCATGTATGTATGTAGCTTTCTATACCAAACCCTAAGCCAAACCCACTGCCGTCGAGTCAATTCCAGCTCATGGCAACGCTGTGTGGGGTGGCCAAGACTGTCAATCTCTATGGTAGCAGGCAGCCTCATCTTCCCTCCAGAGGACAGCTGCTGGGTTTGAACCCCCAACTCTTTAGTTGATAGCCAAATGCCTACCCCACAATGTCACAAGAGATCCTGTAGGTTTGTAGATATGCGTGCATACAAAGAGGTATCTCTCTACTTATGCATCTATGTGACTTACATGCACATAGATAACAGCACACACAAGAGATGCAGTTACATATTCTACTTGGATTGGACTTCTGGGGCTAACGGATTCCGGCCATGGTCTTCAGGACAACTCAATAAATTGGCACAAAGTGTGGGCTCTGCAGCCCAGCTTGATGAGCAGTGTGTCTGGGGTTCAACAATTTACGGGCTTAAAAAAGACACTAAGATACCAAGTTTGGTCTCCACCCTTGAGGAGCAAAAGACAAAGAAGGAAGTCAAAAGCTTCAGAGAAGAAACTAATCTACAGGAGACTCTGTCCACGAGCCGCAGTCTCATGTACCCCAAATCTAGAAGAACGAGATGGCGCCCAGCTCCCACTACCAACCATGATCATCAGACCCACAGAGATGGGAGGAAAATTGTGGAACAGAACTTACCATTCCTTTAAAAAACAAAGAAATCTACGGAACTGGTTGAGACCAGAGGGCCCCACCCCACAATACTATCACTCTTTAAACCTTGAACTGAAACTAACCCCTGAGATCACTTGGTCGCTCGGCCACAAATGGACTCATCTATAAGTACAGTGTTCCTTAAAAAAAACAAACACCTCTCTGTGGCCAAGCAGTCTGCAATGTCTTAAACACAAAGATGAGGATGGAAAGGAGTAGGGAGACTAGATGAATGGAAAGGGAACAACCAGAACAGAAATCACGACGAGAATGTTCATCGCGCATCATGAGGAACGCAACTCAGGTCACAGAGTAATGTGTGTAGAAACCTAAACCAACAACACAAGATGATACTGTTTATGAATAAATAAAATGCACTTATCGTAAGCCCAGAGCCGTGCGTGCTCCCGTGTACATGTATGAAAGAAACGGGCCCGCTGGGAGAGGAAATGGACGTCTTCAGCTTTCACAAGCGTACAGAGGTGTCCAAACAACCGGAGCTGAGCAGAGTGTGTGGCATCTGCGGGTGCTTTGGGGATCCTTGATGGTGGCTGGTGAAGGTGCTCCCCGCTAGCAGCAAAAGGTTGGCAGCTCGAGCCCACCAGCTACTCCGCTGGGAGAGGAAGATGGGCCAGTCTGCTTCTGTAAACATCGACGGTCTCAGAAACTATGGGGCAGTTCTTTTCTGTCCTATTCAAACCCCAAACCAGACTCGTTGCCGTCCAGCTGAGGCCGGTTCATAGAGGCTCCAAAGGTGAGGTAATCAGTTTATTGTGCCAACCTGGCCAATAAACACATGTGGGGTTAATTGAAGGGTAGGAGGACAAATGGCTTGGTGAGCCTCGCCTTTCTAGTTCTTGGGTCTCTTGCTTTGTGATGGTCGGACCAGGGAGCAGCTGCTTTAGCCAGTTCCCTGCTTCAGCTGGCAAGGCTCACTTCCTGCAAGACATCCCCAAAGACAAAGCCGCATGAACCTACCCTGATGCAGCCCTGGGTGCTGGAGCAGCGGTGTGGAGACCCCTGCCAGCGCTGAGATGCTTACACGTTCACTGATTCGGTTTTCCTCCTGCAGTCGGCATCATTGCATGTGTTTTGTGGGATGGAGGAGGACTTTGTGGATTAGTGTTGGACCTATGGGTTAATGTTGGACTTGTGGGCTTGGGCAGCACTGGGTTGGGATGTTTTCTTGATGTGCACTTACCCTTTATATAAAACTCTTTTTCTTTTTAAATCATTTGATTAGGGGCTCATACAACTCTTATCACAATCCACACATACATCAATTGTGTAAATTTGTACATTCATTGCCATCATTCTCAAAACATTTGCTCTCCACCTAAGCCTCTGCCGTCAGTTCCTCATTTTCTCCTCCCTCCCTGCTCCTCCCTCCCTCATGAACCCTTGATAATTTATAAATTATTATGTTGTCATATCTTGCCCTGTCTGACGTCTTCCTTCACCCACTTTTCTGTTGCCTGTCCTCCAAGGAGGAGGTTATATGTAGATCCTTGTAATTGGTTCCCTCTTTCCACCCACCCTCCTGGTATCGCCAATCACACCTGTGTTTCCAGTTCCTATCTGTACCAGTGTACATCCTCTGGTCTAGCCAGATTTGTAAGGTAGAATTGGGATCATGAGAGTGGGGGAGGAGGAAGCATTTAGGAACTAGAGGAAAGTTGTATGCTTCATCATTGCTACACTGCACCTTGACTGGTTTGTCTCCTCCCCGAGACCCTTGGTAAGGGGATCTCCAGTGGCCTACAGATGGGCTTTGGGTCTCCACTCCGCACTCCCCGCCTCATTCACTATGATAAGACTTTTTGTTCTGATGATGCCTGATACCTGATCCCTTCGACACCTCGTGCACAGGCTGGTGTGTTTCTTCCGTGTGGTTTTTTTTGCTTCTGAGCAAGAAGGCCGTTTGTTTATCTTCAAGCCTTTAAAACCCCAGATGCTATCTCTTTTGATAGCTGGGTATCAGGGCACCATCCCCTTCACCACATTTGCTTATGCACCCGTTTGTCTTCAGTGATCTTATCAGGGAGGTGAGCACACATGATAAAATTTTTTGTTCTTTGATGCCTGATAACTGATCCCTTCGGCACCTAGTGTGATCACCCAGGCTGGTGGCTTCTTCCATGTGGGCTTTGTTGCTTCTGAAACACTTTCTCTTATAGATGCGTTTCTGTGGATTTGTTTCTCCAAAGCACCCAGACTAACACAATAGGACAGGGTAGAACCGGCCCTGTGGGTTTCTAACAGTGTCACTCTTTACAGGAGTAGAAAGCCTGTTCTCCCTGTTGCGTTTCTCAGTTGGAATGGATTTGAAGTTAATGGGTGCTCGCACTTTGTATCCTCAATCTCAAGGCCAAAGGCCTCAGGGACCCTGACCGACAGGTCAACAGGCAGATTAATGCCCAGCCGTGGGTAAACCTTTAAACTTTGTACACCCGCCAGAGCAGAAGTCTCAGGCAGGGCATCTCACTCAGAAGACATTTTGCTCCTTAAAGACCTGAAAAGGGAGGCCGCACTTCGGAGCACATAGTCATCTTTGGAAGAGTTCCCCTTCTGTTAGCCTAGATCCAGCGACCCAGAACCTTTTCCCTACCTGGAAGTGGACGTGGGCAGTGCCAGCCCTTGTCGCGGCTCCGGCGCGCCGCCTGGTGGCCTAATGAGTGAATCGCACAGGCTCGGGGAGGGAGGCTGCCATGGGAAGCGAGTTGGTCATCACCACCTCTTCTGAAATGGATTTGCAGGACGGGACTGACTTTAGAGCTCTCCAGCCACTGATTTTGAGGGGCTTCCTGATTCAATGTCCAACTTTCCCATGCATATATTGCGATGGAGAATATTGGCTTGGGTGAGACACACCTTAGTCCTCAAGGCAACACCCTTGCTTTGCTAGACTGTAAAGAGGTCTTGTGTAGCTTACTTACCTAGTGCAATGACTCTCTAGACCTCTTGACTGCTGCTTCCACGAGCAACGATTGTGGATCCAAGCAAGAGAAAGCCGTTTTCTCCGTGTATCATGAGGGCACCTATTGGCCCAGGGTGAGGGTTAGGGTCTTCCTTACACTGAGTCGCCATGCACAGTGAAGGCTGCCATCCTTGACCTTCACCAGCCAGGGCTTCAAGCCCTCCTCACTGCCAGCAAGCAAGGTCGTGTCATCTGCAGATCACAGGCTGCTAAGTAGCCTTCCTCCAGGCCAGAACGCCCTTGGACGCATCAATGGACCGCCAAAAGGGGAAACCAATCTCTCAGAGGAAGAAAGGCCAGAGCGCTCCTCCAAGGCAAGGCTGGGGAGACTTCGTTTCACATACTTGGGACGTTTTACCAGGAGAGACCAGTCCCTGGAGTCGGACAACATGCTTGGTCAGTGAAAGAGAGGCAGGCCCTTGACGGGGTGGAGGGACACTCTGGCTGTAGCCATGGGCTCAGGCACAGGAACAATGGGTGCAGGTCGGTGCGGTGTTTCCCACTGCTGGGCGTGCATAGGGTCCCTTTGGGTCGGTGCCAACTGGATGGCAACTAACAGAGGCTTTGGGGGAACCACTTCCTGCAACCACCTGGGGGTGCTGAAGGGCCTATGAATGACCGTACTTCTCGCCTTTGGGGACATGCTCTGGATAACCCGTTCGTTGGGGTCTGGTCACACGGATCTCGGGGTGTGGGCACATGGAGGCGCAGTGGGTTAAGGGCTTGGCTGCCAGTGATTCCAATCCACCACTACTCCTTGGTGACGATTTTAGCCATGGAGACCGTGTGGGGCAGTTCTACCCAGTCCTTCGGGGTCACCACAAGTGAGGAGCCCTTAGATGGCAATAGGTTTGGGTGGGGGGCTTGGTTTCTCTGTCTCTGTACTGTTGAGATTTGGGGCCAGACTGGGACATCAAAAACAGTCCCCCTTGGGGCAGGCCCCCCTCTAGTGGAGAAGTGGGGCTTGAGAGACATCAGCTTTCCTTGGCAGGCTGCCCAGGCGCTGGGCATCCCCTCTCCCCCTTGGAGATCCCGTGGGGGGAGGAAACTGCTCCAAGGTATTTTCAGCGGCTGGTTTTCCTCGAGTTGTTGGCTGGGTCTTACTTCCTCTGAGTGGACCCGAACCCCCTGGCTGCTGGTTAGCAGACCAGTGTGTTCATGGTTTTCACCCCTGTGCAGAGCACAGAGCCTTCGTCATTCCACCTTACAAGCCCAGCAAGGACTCAGAGCCTCAGAGCACACTCCCTCCCGGCACTTCCCCCCCACCCCGCCCCAGTCACGATTTATGCTAAATCCTTGTCTAACTGCCAATTCTTCGGCTCAGTGCTCCTGACAGGTCGTCAGAAATCTCCTATTTTCTACCTCGGGTGGGACCGAGCAGTCACTGAAGTCGCAGAGACAAATCACCTGGCTTTGGGGATGAGAGGTTGATCCTTCCTTCTTGGGGGGTTAGGGGGGCTGGCAGGGTGCAAAATTTTTCAGGTTGGCCTCGGGGTCACGTTGGATGAATTGGGACGGTGGAGCCGGGATGGCAAGGAAGGAACCAAACGCATGTCCTGGAGCAGCTGGAACGAAGTCCCACAGTCAGCCTGCTTTCCATCCCCTCATCTGCTCTGACGCTGCAGGGACAGTGACTTCTTTACCAGGGTTCTTCTAGCCAAGGTCTCAAACGCCTATCAAAGGGCCTCCCCCCCCCCTCCCCCCACATGGGTCTGGTAAGAAGGTGGGGTGGGGGGAAGATACTGATAGGATTCACCTGTGAGTCATCCTGCTGTGTAAAAGCAGGCGGAGGGATAGCATTGCTAGTAAGAGCCAGGAGTGGACACAAGCTCCCTGCAAGGGAACCTGGAGCCACATGAGAGCTGCAGCATCAGAGGAGCTGCGGCAGAACCAGGAGCCAGAGCATGGGGCAGGGAAACCAATCCGCAGAGCAAGGAAAGCGGAGCGCTTCTGTGCAGGAGACTGGCTTGCGGAGGGGGTGTGTCCCTCTGGGCACTTAATTCAGGAAGCTGGACTGCGGGCTGACCCACGGAAGTGGAGCTGAGTGCCTCCTGGCTGAGGCTTCGTGGAGTGGGGTATCTCTGGGTATCTGCTGACCCACAGAGCTTGAGTTGAGGCTGACAGCGGAGTGGTATGCCCCTGTGGTAGTTACATAATCTGCTGTCAACTTGCGAAGGGGTGGGGTCTAGCCTGTCAATCAGTTCGCAGCTTGATAATGTTTTGGAGGTGCCACAGAGATAAATAGCTCACTGGAGGCCAGGTACATACTTTGTCTTCCTGCCGACAAGCCACATGGAGGCCCCTGATGGAGCCAGAGCCCTGGAGCTGGAGGAGCCACATGAACCACACCAGTGCTGAGATGCTTCCACTGCCACTGCATCCACAAGACTTTCCACCCACCGGCCTGGGATCTTCATTGCATGTGCTGAGTCTGAAGAGGAAATTACAGACTGGCATGGGACCCATGGGCTAATATCGGACTGATGACTTGATCCGGACTGGGCTGATTTCTTAATATACAATTACTGTTTGATACAATGTTCTCTATTACACGCGAGTATCTCTGGAAGTTTCTCTAGTCAACAGGACTAACACAGCCCTTTGGGCATGTTAGCAAACCTGACACTTAGTCACGTCCTTGAGCAGCTCTCATTGCCGCTCCAACTTGTCAACCGCCTTGATAAACCCTTCATTCTTTTTTCTTTCCTGTGAGCACCCCCCCCCATGTAGCCATTGCAATGAAAGGCAGAGATCAAATACAGAAGGAAAATAAACCAACACCAAGCTCATTACCATCCAGTAAATGTTGACTCACAGCAACCTAGCCCCTGTGAGTTTGCAAGACTTGCAAGGAGTAGAAAGCCCCATCTTTCTGTGACAGAGAAGCTGGTGGTTTTGAACTGTTGACCTTGCAGTTAGCAGCCCAACACAATCACTGGGGCACCAAAGCTCCTTAGAGAAGTCAAATAGAGGATATTAAGGCAGAAGCCAAGGGGGTGGCCGGGCCATGCTTCCTCTGAAGGTTCTAAGAGTGATGGGGGATGCGGTGTACTGTCTTCACCTCTCCCCTAGCTTTGGGGGGCTGCTGGCAGACCTTGTAGCCCCCTGGCTTCTGCTGTCAGATGGAGTTCTTCTAAGGACCTCAGGGGGACAGCTGGACTCCTGTGGTGGAATTCCCACTCTCCACAAGTGGGAGACGGTAGAACCATCCAAAATGGTTGCAGCTGTACATTGACAGGGAGCCGCCAGAGGTCCAAGCGGGATTTAGAAGGGGACGTACGTAGAACAAGAGATATCACTGCTGATGGCAGATGGATCCTGGCTCAAAGCAGAGAATGCCAGAAAGATGCTTATTTGTATTTCATTGACTCTGAAAGGCATTCGGCCGTGTAGACCATAATAAACTGGATAGCTCTGAGGAAATGGGAATTTCAGACACTTCATCGCACTCATTCAGAACGTGGACTGAGGCAGTTGAGTGAACACAGGGGAATATGGCATGGTTTAAAATCAGGCGAGCTATCAGGGTTGTATCTTCTCACCATACGTGGTCAATACGTCTGCTGAGCAGATGAGAGAAAATGGATTATGTGATGAATGTGGTATTAGGATGGGAGGAAGGCTTACTAACAACCTGTGACAGGCAAATGACCAACCTTGCTGGCTGAAAGCGAGGCGGACTCGAGGCCCTTGCTGATGGAGATCAAGGATTGCAGCCTTCAGTGTGGATGACACCTCAGTGTACGGAAGACCCAAATCCCCACGACTGGACCACTAACATGATCGATGGAGAAGAGAGTAAGGATTTTGTCTGGCTTTGCCCCACAATCGGAGCAGCAGTGGAGAGATCAGGACATACTGCATTAGGTGCATCCACTGCACAGGCCTCCCGAGTACTGAAGAACACGTTCTCCACTGCATCACATGCACGTGGAAGTTGAATGCTAAGGAAGACCGAAGAATCAATGCATGTACATTTAGGAGCTGGAGAAGAACAGTGAAAGCACCAGGGAGAGGAGCTACGGTGTCCTGGCGGCTAACTCCTGGCGCTGTGGACCACAAGGCCAGCTGTTCAAGGCCCTGAGCTGCTCTGGGGGAGCAAGATGAGCCTTTTGAACCTTGGAATTTATTCTTCACCTGAAAGCAACATTTAAAACTAGAAAGTGCCAGGGACTGCTGGAAGGATAACCCGACCTGTCTCAGAAGTACGGCCAGAGTGTTCCTTAGAGACGAGGATGGCAAGAGTTGGTCTTACGTTCTACTTTGGACATGTTGTCAGGAGAGACCAGTCCCTGGAGAGGTGGAGGGGCAGCGAGGAAGAGGAAGGGCCTCCATGAGCTGCACTGACCCAGTGGCTCAGGTGAGGACGGCGCAGGCTCAGCCCGGGCAGTGCCTGTTGTGCAGGTCACTACAGGTCGGAGTGGATTGGTAGCTAACGAGGTGGGAGGTCCAGGTTTGATTCCTGTCCAGGGTACCTCTGAATCCACCTGCCAGCCAGTGGAGGGTCTTATGGCAGCACGGTGCGGCTGGATGGCATGAAGATCCAACAGCTTCAGCCCTGGAGACGTGACGGTTGAGCCCTTGGATGTTATCCAGAGGCCGGGGGCTGAAATGCAGCCAGCTGTCCCACAGGGGAAAGACCTGGCAGCCTGCTCCGTAGATGGCAGCAGACCTCACCCACCCCCAGCAGTGCTGCTGGCCCTCGGGCTGCCCGAGTCGGATGCTGACAGCAGGTTTCCGTGGACTTGCCCTGCTAGCAGGGACTAGTTAGAATGTCCTGGAGACCTACGTCGGAAACAGCAGCCCACAAAAAGGGTGCCACAGCCCAAGCCCACTGTGCACGGGTCACCTGATAAGGGCACTGGCCTCACTGCAGGAAGGCCTCAGGTTGGACCATTCCACCTGCCAAGATGCTCTTCCCAAATATAACGCGTGTGGGGGGGGGATGGGGAAAGGATGGGAAGTGTTTAGACGTGGTGTCTTCAGGGGAGTCAATCTTTTAACCTCTGAAAGCTGTGCGACCCTGCCTTCCTGATGGTCCCTTGCGCGTGGGCGGGACTTAGAACTTGCTTCTGACCAATGGGCTCTCACCGTTGGGATCATCCCCCATAAGCAAACCCGAGGACCACGAGGAGGCTGGCACAGGACCAGGTGTCCCGTTCTTCACAAGGTCGCCCCACGCTGAGGCTGGCCGGGCACCTGGAGTGGTGACGAGCCCATAGACTTGCTTGCGCAGCCCAGCTGAGGTCCACGTCATGACCTCTGCCACGGGAAGTACTCAGCTCTCAGAAGCACCAGCAGGGCCGCTGCTAGCCGGCGTGGGGCACAGGGCTGCCACCAGGGCCACACAGAGACAGTCTCAAGGTCACAACGTCTATTTATTCCCGCCTGTCACACTCCTCCCCACAAGCTTCCTGGAGTGTGGGTACGGGCCCACGGTGGCTGCTGTCCTATTGGTCACCCAAAACACACCTCCCGAGCAGGCTCCCCGGAGGGCAGCCAGGCGGCCTGGCTCTCTGCCGTCCTCGCTCCCTGGAGGCGGCTCAGGGGCTCGACCCTCTAGGCCCAGGTGACACACCTGTCAGCCCAGGGTCTGTCCACCGACTGACCGGAACGGTGACCCTGATGCCAGCCTCCAGGACGGGACGACGAGGAGACCGGTGAGTGTACCCTGAAGCGTAACTGGAAGAGATGTCACAGAATGTGGTCTTGGGTGCTCCTCAGGGGATGGAGGGGGGCAGACGACTAAAAAATGTCCTCGTTCGCACAAAGACTCCGGGGCAGTGGCTGGCAGTGAGCTTCTCGGTCCCAAGGCCCAGGAGTGGGCAGGGTGGGGGCGGCCTAGCTGCCGAGCCGTGCCCCTCAGCAGCCCGCGGCGGAGCCTCAACCCTCGGCACCCCCCTCCCCCTCCTAGCCCTGGGACTCCGAAAAACACCGAAGTGCCTAGGCTTCCTAGGGGCTAGGGGTGGGAAGAGGGGCTGTTGGGTGCTGGTTGGCGGTCCCAGCTGGCTGGCTCTTTCTCCAGAAGGATATGGGGGCTGGGAGAGTGGACAGAGAGCGGGTGAGGGGGAACACAGAACCCCGTCGGAACATGCAAGTCCAGCTGTTTGTCTGTTCTCGCGGACAGTCCCACTGGAGAGAAGGGGGGCGCGCTGGCGGCGTCCAGGCTGCGAAGGGCAGGCACGGTCCCGCAGGGCTGCTGTGGACAGAAGGCATGGGCGTGGTTATGTCTCGTGGAAGCCACCTTCCTGGCTCATCCACGGGAAGGAGCGTGAGCACCTGCACCTTCCAGAAAGTGGGAGGGAGGGAGGCGGTGACCTGGAGGTGTGCGAGCACCCAGAGGCACTGCGGAAGAAAGGCCTGGCGAGTCCTCTGTCACTAAGAATGCCCACACCCCCACCCAGCTCTTTATTTAGCATACTGAAGCCCCGTATGGTACATGAACTACGGGTCAAGGAAATGGTTAACACAGGACTGAGAAACGAAAAACTCAGAAACACACCCTACGATGGCCAGGAATGGGATGTGTGGCTAACTCACTGCCTTCATGCACACCTGTCTCCTTTGCCCCCGGGGCCAGACCATTTTAAATAGAGATTCTACAGGGGAACGCTGGTCAAAAGTGGGTTGGCGAACAGAATAGGATGTCAAATTCTTGCCAAATCCAGACATTCTGGAGCCAAGGAGGCCGGATAAGCCCCAGAAATTGGTACTCTAAGCTCATCTTAGAACCTTAAGCCAAACACACCCCCTGAAATCCTCTTAAAACCCGAGAGCAGTCCCTGGTTACTGTGGAAGGCCTGTCTCACACGAGCGGCTTTGTGAACAACTCTCGCAGGACTGAGACCGGCCACTCAGGAGGGCAGACAAGCTGCCGGGGCGCCCTGAGTTTGTGTGGGGGGAGGAGGGGGGAAGCTTCCGGAGAGGAGGCTCGTGGTGCTGGGCGCGGCTGGCATGCTGGAAGCGATGCCACCGGGATTTCAAACAGACGTCGGGTCGCCCAGCACAGACCGGTTTCCGTGGAGCTGCCGGGCTCAGACGGGCTGTGGGATTATTCTCAACAACCAGGAGACCCCAGGGAGCCTGACTCGACTGACTCAAACAGGGCGCGCTGCAGGGCAGCAGCCCCCCAACTTCTTTGCTTGGCGTCTGCGCCTGCATCTGGGCCACCAGGGCCCGGGACTGTGTCTGCTGGTGGCCAAGGTTCTGACGCTACTGTGCGGGTCCTCGGGGCTGAGGGTTACCGATGGACACAGAACCGGTCTGTTACGTTGAGAGAATGTAAGAGTAAGTTAAAATCAAAGGCTGGAAGGGGGTAAAATTCCAGAAGTGGAACGTTGGCCGCTCAGAGGAACTAGTAAGGCCGCTGGCTCCGTTTTGCCCTTTACAAACGTTTCCGAGAAAGCGCAGGGAGCAAAGAGCCCGGGAGAGCGCGCGCGCGCACGTCGATGGGCGCTGCGCGTGCATGTCAATGGGCACTATGCATGCACAGGTGCACGCACATCGATGGGCGCTATGCATGCACACGCACGCGCACATAGACGGGCGCTGCGCGTGCACGTCAATGGGCGCTATGCATGCACAGGTGCGCGCACGTCAATGGGCGATATGCATGCACAGGCACACGTGCGCGCACGGTGACAGAGACTGACCAGCCCCTGCCGCGGCACGAAGCGTCTGGGGAACCGAGGGCAGGGCCTCGCCCGACATGGAGGGGCTGGTACCTCCCCGAGTGCGTCGACCCCGGGCCGGCTCCGCCAGAGGGCAGGGGCAGGCGGGCACTCACCGCGTCACTCCTGCTGCTCGTCGTTGCTGGCACTGGGGGTCCGACTGCGGACCTGGTTCCGGCGGAGCTGCTCTATCAGCTCGGGGTTCTGCTGCTGCATATGCTGCGCAAACTGCTGGCCACTGGGGAACGGGACGCGGGTTGGCGCTGTTCCCTGCTCCTCCCCTCTCACCCACTGCAAATGCCCCACACCTGGTCCCCCGTCAACAACCAGCAGGCCACTGGTAGGTAACCTGGTGCTGGGCTAACAGGTCACAGACCACCGAGTCAGGCCCGACGCCAAAGGCAACATGATTCCCCCAAACCCCAACCTCTGGGATCACAGCCCCACAACCCAGCAGGCAATGTAATCATGTAGTGCCCCCCACCTTCTCCCCTCCTAGGGTCTCCTGCCTCAACACTGCCACTGCCCTGCGGCCTTGTCTTTACCACCTAACAGGGTGGTGTGTTCCTGTGCACAGCAGCCCAGGACCCTCCCCTTGCCCCCCACCTCTACCCCGCTCAGCGGGCTACTCACGCCTGGATGAGGCTGGCCAGGTCATTCTGAGAGGGGCTGGTGCCAGAGGTGCCCAGGGGGTTGTGGCTGCCGGAGATCACCCCAGACATGCTGCAAAGGGGTCATGGGTCAGTGGTTGCCCCCTGCCCCGGTGGTCTCATCAGGGGTGAGGCTGTCCCCAGGGCATCTGTCCCAAGATCAATCCCTACCTCATCCCAGTCACCAGGACAAATTCCCAAAGGGTCAGACAGGCCTGACCAGGCAACCCACCCCAGCAGCCCCCACCCCTCTCCTGCCGGCTGTGTGTGCTTCACAATGTGGGCAGCGTCCTAGGGCATCAGGAAGTCAGGTGATCAAGGGACAATCTCTCAGGGTCAGTGGAAGCCCCTAGCCCAGGGGTCCTCACCAGAGGGTGATGTCTAGGGGCATTTGTGTTTTAACTTGGGGGTGCCGCTGTAATGGAGTGGGTGGTGGCCAGGGATCCTAGCCGACATCCCACAAGTTCTTGGGGTGTTGAGAGTGGACACTTACAGCTGCTGGACCTGAGGGTTGTTCATGAGGTTTGAAGCCTGGGGGGAAGAAGAAGGGTTTATCAGGAAAGCTGTGCGTCAGCTCTGGATGCCCGTCCTCGCTCTGAATCACCACTCGGCCGTTTTCAGGAGGGACTCCGGGTGCCACCGCTTCCTCATTGCGACTTGGCTTTCACCAGTGCAGTGTAGTGTTAGTGCAGTGTAGTGTTAGTGCAGTGTAGTGTTAGTGCAGTGTAGTGTTTGGGTTCTTTGAAGCCCTCGTCTACGTTAGGGCTATTCGGCGGATCTCCCCGGTTCCCAGCTATCAGTAAACGGCAGTCGGATGATGCGCTTAGGGAGGAGTCGCAGCGCACATGCGTGCTGCTGAGCTCGGCTCTGCACCTACAGCTGCACAGGGGCGCGGCCAGCGTGTGCGCGGTGGGTGTGGCCACGCGGTGGGTGTGGCCATGCGCTAACAAAGCGTTATTTACAAACACTAAGTGGGCCACCGACCTAATTGGGTCAAATCCAATGCTCTGTGTGAGGCCTGGCCACAAATCCTTGGGACTGCTTCCTGAAGGTCACAACTCGGGGCCCTGCTATGGAAGGCGGTCCCATGGTACCTGAGAGTGCAGGCCCGGCCCACAGTTACAACCCAAGCTGGGGGGGTGGGGGTGGGGGGTGCTGCTTCAACACCCCACAGGGCACAGGATGGCCAGCCCGCTCCAATGTTGGCAGGGCAGAGGGAGAGCAGTTTTGTTAAACATGTGGGGGAAAAAGTTGGGTTCAAATTCCTACCTCACACCAATCTCTACCTCACACTAAAAATAAAGTAAAAGCGGGACTCTCTGGCTTCCATGACCCTTCCCCTCCCTCTCACCTATTTGAGGTCAAAGCCCTTAACCCTGGGTCCTCACCCATGGCGATTCTGTTCCCAGGAGACCCTGAGTGATGTCTGGGAACGTTTTTCCAACTATCCAGTGGGGAATTCTACTGCATCAAGGGCACGGAGCCCAAGGGATGCTGCCAGCACCTCACAGAACACAGGATGCCTGCCCGGGAGGATGCGGTCCTGTGTCACCAGCACTGGAAGACGGCACAACAGGCTCAGTTCTAGACAGAGCAGTCACGTGACCGTCTGACGTGCTGTGGTGTAAGGGGGGGACATAGGGCGTGTGTGTGTGCGCATATGCACGCATGAGCGAGCACTGCGTGGGTACAGGGTGTGGACATGTGTGTGCATGGGCTGTAGGCTATGTGTGGTGTGGCACATGTCAGTATGGAGTGTGTTCGAGGGCTGTGTGGGTGGGTATGTGAGGCAGCATGCGTTTGTTCAGAAACTGGCCCATGTCAAAGGTCCCCCATCTGTGTAAATGTGTGAAAGGTGTGTGTGGGGGTGACCCATGTTGAAGGTGTCCAACCCCATCTGTGTAAGTGTGTACGGTATGTGTGAGGGGCACACACGTGTGTGGGGGGCATCCTTACCATGCTCATGAAGCCTGGGTTGTTAAGCAGGCCGGCGATGTCAAAGGTGCCCCCCGTCTGTGTGGGCAAGAACAAGCAGCGCCTGGTTAGCGGCCCTGGACAGCAAAGCTGGCCACTCGCTTGCCCACCAGAGAGGTACCCAGGCCCCTCACCGGGCTGGGTGCCTCCCTCAGCTTCAGCTCCGCGATCTTGAGGTTTGACTTGTAGCTCTCATTGTCCGGATCCAGCTCCAGGGCCTTCTTGTAGTGGGTCACAGCCTCTGCGTGCTTGTTCAGGCTGGACAAGGCCAGGCTGTGGGGATGCCAGTGGGGTAGGGCCTGACACTCAGGAAACACTTGGGATCCCCCTCCCACTGCCAAGGCAGAAACAGGCTGGGGATTTGGGTGGGGGGCTGAGATATGGGCAGAGCTGGGGAATTTGCGAAAGGGGCTAAGACACGGGCTGGACCAGGGCACCCTCCCTACTTCCCAACTGTCCAGCCCCCTCTTTCCTCACTGGGTGGACAGAGTCTGGAGTGCAGGAGAGCACCTGAGAGGCATTTGGGGGGAGCTGGTACAGGGGCATGGGGCCCAGCGTGTGCTCACCCCATGCGGCCGTAGGCTTTGCTGTAGGACGGGTCTATGCAGATGGCACGCTCACAGTCCTGCACGGCCCCCGCGTAGTTCCCCAGTTTGCTGTAGGCTGCGGCTCTGCAAGGACAGTGCAGGGTAGCTCCTCAGCGGGGCGCTGAGGGAAGCTTTGAAGGAAGGGCATGACCCTCAGCCACAGGGACTTCACGGCCCAGCAGGGTCACCTAGGGTCCAGACTAAGACAATGAAAAGTCTGGAGACCTACGTCTCAGCATCAGCCAGTGAACAGGGAACCCTGGGGATCCTGTCCCACAGAGAACACACCCCTCATGGAGCCCATAGACCCCAAGACCCAGGCTCCCCACTAACTGTGCCTCCGCCCCACCGTGCTCTGCTCGGAGGCGCTGAGGATCCTGAGTCGGGAGCCCACTGCAGGACGCCCAGCATACCCTGAGCCTGGGCGGGTCTCCAGGGTCTTTGGACTACACGGTAAGCAGGAGCCCTGGTGGCATGGCGGGTTACGTGATGGACGGCTAACCCTGAGGACAGTGGTTCAAACCTACCAGTTGCCCTGAGGGAGAAAGATGAGGCTGGCTGCTCCCACCTTAGTGGCAAGTAGTCGGACCCGAATTTTAGCAAGGGGTTTGGAAGGCTCCATGGAGGAACTGGGAAGGCCGGGGGTGAGTCTACGCAGACTGGCCTGCGGTGAAGATGCCAGCCAGGAACCCGAGAGGCTGTGCTCCGACCACGCGGGGCACTGTGGGAAGCCAGCCCGGGAACAGCTCCACTTCAATGCATCCCGTGCCCAGCTGCTCTGTGAAAACACGCCTCTCCTGGCACCCCTGCCCGCCCGAGCCACACCTGTTGCAGAAATAGACGGCGTTGGCAGGGTTGAGCTCGATGGCCTTCCCGTAGAAATGGATGGCAGCTTCGAAGTTTTCCACTTTCATCTGCTCGTTGCCTGCAGGGAGAAGGAAACCGTGAAGGCAGCCGCTGGCCCCAGATCTGCCCTGCAGCCCTGGCCCGGCACAGCGCAGCCAAGTTTGGAATTGTGGTAAGCACTCCCTGGGAGCCCCAAGAACCCGGCAGCCTGCCGCTGATGCCAAGTCATGGAGACGGCACAGGGCAGGGTTCCACTGTGCCCACGCACCCGAGACGGTTCACCCTCGCCTTTCTCCCTCAGAGCTGCCGCCACATGGCTGGACAGTCACCACTGAACCCACAGCACCACTTCCGAGGAAGAATGGTGGCCACCCCCTGCCCCCGCCCTGTGTGGTCCCCACAAGAAGGAAATCCCAGCCACAACACCAGCAGGCAGCTGCCCACTGGTTTCCAGGGCGGTACCCCCCCCCCAACACACACACCATTCCCCCCACCCCACGGATGGCACCAAGGCGCCCTGCTCACCTTCTGTCTTGAGACGCTCTGCCTCCGCTGAGTCCTCCTCGGAAGGTGGGGTCCGCTCCTCGGGGATTCGCAGGCCAGGTGGCACCTCCTGGCCCGGGGGCTGAAGCAGGCATTATGAGAGGCAGTGGGCTGACCACCCCCAAGTCCCCCAACCTTGAGCTAACAGAGGCCCCCGCAAGGGCAGCCCTGCACTAAAGGAGAGACCAGGCTCAGTGGCCCGGCTCCTGGAAGAGGCCCAGGTCTGGTGGTAAACCCGGCCTGTCTCAGGGGCACAGGGCTGTAGGCCCCCAAGCTCACCTTGCCCGAAGCAGCTGCTTCGAATATTTCTGGTAACGTCTGAGGCAGCGCCAGCCGGTGGTCGTCCAAGGACACGCCAAATGCAGTCTCCAGGCACTGGATCGCCACTGGAGGGGACAGTGTTGTTCCTGTCGTTGGGTCCCACCCCCACCCCCACCCCCGCTGGCCATGGTCCCCGAGGGCACGAGGAGGGTCCCTAGCTGTTCCCCTCAGGCTGGGCCCTAGACGTCCTCAGGAGCACCTGCTTCCAAGGGAACCCCTCTCCTCCCCACAACATAGCCCAGCAGGCAGGGGCCCCAGGGTCCTGGTGGCGTCCCAGAGCTGAGTAGGGAAGTGGGTGTGTGTCTGGTGGTGGCATTCTGGTTGGAGGAGGGAAGGAAGGTGTGCAGGAGGGCACTCCCACAACCCCCCTCACCATGCCCGCAGTGGGCAGGCGCCAGGGGATCGAGGGCCAAGGGGCCCAGCCCAGAGTCAGAATGAGGGAGGGGGGGGAGGGCTGAGGGGAGGAGAGAGCTCACCCTCCAGGCTCTCCTGGGCGTCTGAGGAGAGCCCGCCGTGCCGGAGCTGGCCATGCAGGAAGTGGATGATGGCATAGGCCAGGCGTTTCCTGTTGTCCATGCTGAACGGGGGAGGGGGGTCAAGATCTACAAGCCAGAACCAAGGACTGAGTGTTGTGGAGTCCACTCCGGCCCAGCAGCCCTAGGGACAGGACAGAGCTGGCCCAGAGGGTTCTCTCAGGCCCCCAGGTCTCTGTCCCGAGGAACTGCTGGGTGGGCTCACACCACTGGGCTGAAAGGCCATGAGGACCAGGAGCCCAGGAGCCGGACGGACACAGCACAAGTGATGCAAACACAGGCACCTTGCTGCTCAGTGCCCAGGGCCACGTGCTGCCCACTGGCCTGGCGCTCCTGCCCCTCTCCAGTCTGGGCCTCCCTCCCAGGAGGGCACTGAGCTTCTTCCTCACTGAGCACAAAGGGGACCCCGCCCCTTTCTCAGGCAGCTGCTATTTAACTCACTGAGACCCCAAGCACTGCCTGGCCCTGCACCATCCCCAGCAACAACCAGGATTCTGACAGTGGGGAGCCAGGGGCTGACCACGGACCAAGCCCCTTTCCGTTGTTCACACCACGTAAGGAGCCAGCCAGCTTTTCCTTTGTGTTTTGGCTGCTTCCTGACGGTGAGTCCTTAATATTGAAGGAAGAGGAAGCCAGAAACACACAACTCTCCAGGAACCAAGTCTTCACAGCCGGCGCCTCTCACAGGGCAAGTGACTTCCTACTACAGACACCTAGGTCCCCACACCTTCCTTAGCACCGCTGTCTGCCGTTCACTCTTCTCCTGCAGGGACTGTCACCATGTGACAGCTTGTTTCTCGCTTGCCGGACACGCCCTCTGAGCTGCTCTCAGATCCACACGCTGCTGCTCTCTTGGATGCGTGCTAGAAGGTTTGCCTACTGAGCCATTAGAGACTGTTTAACACAATGGCCCTCGCTCTCTTGATCCTGATATTGGGATGGCGCCTGTCGCTCTGCTGCCCATTGTCTTTTTCTTCCGCAGTCTCATGCATTGCTCCGCAGGGCACGCTCGGTGGCAGGGCTGATCCCACAAACTGAGGATTCAAGAGCTGGGTTCTTCTAGATAAGCAGATCAAGCCCAGGTGTGGGAAGGGGGAGGGGGGAAGAAGAGTAAGGCAAGACAGCCAATCAGAGCCCTACCACCACCCCACCCCCTGCCCAGAGGGAGGAGCCTGGAAGGAGGCACTCAGAGAGAAGCTTCACCGAGTTTGGCCAACAGGCCTTTGGTTTCTAGTTGCTCCCCGGGGCCAAGCATTGCATTTGCGTCCAGGACAGGGCTCGAGAGGGCTAGTGATGGGCCTTGGAGCCCGGGAGCTGCTGTGAGTGAGATGCTGGGCTGCTAGCCACAGGGTCTGTGGTTGGAACCCACCAGGTGCTCCAGGGGCAAAGATGAGGCTGTCAGCTCCCATAAAGGGGCAGCTGCCCCTATGATTTGGAATCAGCTCGAGTGGGGGTGAGGGGCATGAGTGGAAAGGAGAAAGCAGGCCCTGGCGCGCTGGGAGGACAGAGAACAAGGTCAGGGGCTGGTTGACACAGCCTCACCCTAAACAAAACAAAAACCTCACTGTAGTGGCATCGATTCTAACTCACACGGATCCTATCTACCGGGCAGGGCGGAACTGCCCCCTTTCCAAGACTGTAGATTTTGATGGGAGCAGAAAGCTCCATCTTTCTCCCGAGGTGCAGTTAGTGGTTTTGAACTGCTGACCTTGTAGTTAGCAGCCCAACCCATAACCACATGCCCCTAGGGACCCAACTCAATCTTCTCCCCTCAAATAATGCCTCTGTGGTCTCCCTCCCCTCAGCAGCAGTGAGATCTGGAGCTGCGCCCCCTCGTGGTGGGGGGGGGCATCCTGTGCACTGCGGGTGCTGAGCACCCCTCCCAGCCTCCACCTACTCAGTGCAACCCAAAGCAACCGTCTCCAGAGCAGTCCCAGCTCTCAGCCCCTCCCCCCAGGGCAGAGCAGTGCTCTGTGGGGTAGGGGTTTCCAATGAGCTTCTGGAAGCAGGCTGCTAGGCCTTTGTTCTGAGGCACCTTGGAATGGACTTGAACCTCCAACCTTTCTGCCCAGTTGCGCCACTTGCTGTCTGCACCCTGTAGGTACAGGGTGGATCACCTGGCCAAGCCACGGAGCTTTGGGCTCACAAAAGCCCCAACAGTGGGGACAACTGGGGGCTCCAAATCTGCAGGCCGGCCAGGCTATGTGTGACCCCTGACTTCTCCCCCCTTCCCCCCAATCAGTTGCAGAGTTGACTGATGTCACCCACGGGGTTTTCACTGGCACGTGTGAATCACCAGTCTTTCTTCCTTGTCCCGGGAGCCTGGATACCCTGTGGAAGCCCGTGCAGCACCCGAGCCTTAAGGACAGGCAGACAGTAGGTGTGCACACAGGGGGTGCAGTGGCTGAGAAACCCCCACCTTGGGCCAGTGAAAGACACCCCCCCAAACTGCCTGGGACCCAGGTGGGTGGGGGACAGACGCCAGCCCACTAGGGAGCTGCTGCCCAGCAGTCACACAGGACAGTGGGCCACAGTGGAGGCACCAGGCAGCCCTCACCACAATCACAGCCTGTCGCAGAGCCCTCAGGGACCCGCGCCCGCTCCACAGTGATCCCTTTGTGCAAAGCCACCCCCAGGCCCTGGCTTAAAGGGCAAAGACTGCAGAGGCCCGAGGCCTGGGGGCGGGAGGAGCCCCCAGGATCATGCCTCCCTGGGGCTGGAACCCTCCACCCCCAACCCCAATCTTTAGCACCAAACAAACCAACAGTCACGCCAGCGGCGGCTCACTCTCTGTTCTCTCCTGTTCTGGGACAGATTGATGGCTTCCTCGCCCAAAATGGGAAGGCCCACCCCGCTCTGCCCCCCCATCCAACCTGCCACCACCTGGCGTGCGTCTACCGAGCACTGGGCTCCAAGGGCAGATGACCAGGCCTTTCTTCCAAGGTGGCTGCGGGTAGGCTACAACTGCTGACTTCTGGGCAGCAGTAGCCCAGTGTGTGAGGTGTCCCCACCACGGGAGGGTGGATGCGGCACCCAGCCCCCCACCCTCTGGTCTGCAATCTCCCCAGCAACTGGCAGGAACACTCAGCAGGTAAAGCTTTTCAGCAGGACCACATAAGCGCGAGGGGCTCTGCACCCCCACCCCCGCTCCCGGTTTAAGGAGGGACAGGGTCCCCACGCCTGGCCCGTGGATTCCTACCCATAGCAACTCCACTGGACAGGGGAGAACTGCCCCGTGGGTTTAGAAAGCCTCATCTTTCTCCCGAGGAGCCACTGGTGGTTTCGAACAGCTGACCTTGTGGCTAGTGGTGCAACCTAGAGCTCCCTGACAACATCTGGCCCCTCTATTCCTTCCAAAGTCTAAGGAGCAATCCCTTGAGGGGCCACTGAAACAGAGACCCGAGACTGGGTTCTGTGGGTGCTCACCCAAATGCTGGAGGCTCGAGTGCACTTGCAGGCGCCTCGGAAGAAAGGCCTGGCCATCGCAGACCCCCTGGCCCAGCCGAGTCGACGCAATGGTAACTGGCCTTAAGGGCCAGCCTGGCCAGGGCAGTGCTTTGTCCTGTCTGGAGCCAGTGGACCTCCTGGGAGGCTTGAAGTACCAACTTGGGCCTCACATCCCAAAGTGCTTCAGACTCTCCAGGTATCTTACGAAATTCTCCCTGTGGTTCTTCCAAGGGGTGAGTCAGTGTACTCTGGAAAGGGCCAGAGAGTAAATACTGGACGTGCTCTCGGCATCGAGGGCCCAGGCAAGGTCCCTGTTGCAAGGGCTCGGTCTGCCCTTGGTGTGAGAGCGGCAGGCAGAACTCCGGCAACGGGCCTGGCTGTGGTCCTCAGGCTCCTGACAGAAAACGGGCCATGCAAACCTCAGCCTCCTCGAGCCCGGGCCTGAAGAACTCGATGCCACTGGTGGCATAGTAGTTACGGTTCCGCGGGCTGATAGTGCAACACTAGCAGTTCGAAGCCATCAGCGGTTCTGCAGGCTGATAGTGCAACACTAGCAGTTCCCCTGGAGAAAGACCAGAAGGCTTTTTGCTCCAGTAGAGAGTTACTGTCGCAGAGACCCAAAGGGGTAACAGTTAGACCCTGTGCTAGAGGATTACTAAGAGCCGGCCTCAACTTGAGGACAGTGAGTGAGAGAGAGGGTGCCTGGGCTGGGCAGCGTGGGAGCAAACCGTGGGGCAGAACTCCAGTTCATAGAAGAGCCAGGCTTCCTGTAACTGGTCAGATAGAGACTGGTGGGACAAACACCCCTCAACCCCAAGACTTTGGTCCTAAGCCACCCTTCAGGTCTGCAACTAATCTCCCCCCGTGCGAGAATGACAAACCATTGCAGATCAAAAGGGCAGCGTTCATCCAAGGGCAGAGCGGGAGGGCAGGAGGGACAGAAGCAGAGACCCAGGGGGAACGTGAGGTGGGTGCTGGTCCACAGCGATGGATGAGCAGAAGAAACAGACCGTGTGTCAACAGCTGAAGGCTGGGCTGAGGATCTGTTCGGACACCCATCCCCTAGATCACCATACAACAAGAAAGCCCTGCTGGATTCAGCCCATGGGTGGTCATGTGCGAAGGCCTGGCCTGTGACTATCACAAGCCCAGGGTGTGACTGTCACAGGCCCCAGGCTCAGGGGTAGAACTCCCCACCACCCTGCCACCTTTGCATATGGGAGACCAGGGTTCGACTCCTTCAGTCTGCCCTTGGGGGCTCCTGCACTACCAGGATGCTGAACAGGTTCTAGCAGTTCCCAGATTAAGACAGACGAGGAAGAGAGTCCTGGCAATCCACTGCTGGAAACTAGCCCATGAAACCCCCATGGACTTCAGTGGTCCGATCCCATGGGCCATGGGGTGCCTATGGGTCAGACGTCACCTCAATTGTAGCTAACACAGGAGGAAGGGGTGCAAGGGGCCCGATGCCACCCAGTTAAGCTACAAACCAGAAGTTTTCAACCCCGGCAACATGAATCTAGAACCTAATTGCCAAAAGCATGTGTGTCTCCCCACAAACACAGGGCACGCGTGATTTGACAGGCCAGGCTGGTGAAGCATCCTCCTTTATGACCAGTGACTTGGGCAGTGGTGCCAACTGTGGCCGAGTCCTTGAGGGGAGCCGGGCAGGGGGCTAGACAGAGTATCCCTGGTGTCCTCCTACTTGAAGCTAAGAGCACCTCCCCCTCCCCGCAGTTGTGCCAACCACAAATGTCCCCAGTCACAGCCCAGTGGTCCCAGGAGAGGATGGCAAAAGAAGCCTTGCGTGACAACTATCTAGAGACTGGAGCAGCAGACAAAGCAAACTATCAAACAAAACCCAGAAACACGGCTCAGGCCTAAATGAGAGGTACAGACCTTGTTATTCAAAGACCTCTACAAGCTACCTCTAGAGAGCACCTCAGGAGAAAGAGGAGGCTGAAGCTACCTTACAGCTTTCTAGCCTCACCAAGCCACTGGGCAGTTGCACTGGGCTGCTGAGTCAGAAACCACCCAAAGGCGGAGTGAGTTTACAAGGCTCCGACCAATTGTGGTGCTGGCGGCGAATAGTCAAAGAACAAAGAGCTCTGTCATGGGAGAGGTTCGGCCAGAGTGCCCCTTAGAGGAAAGGATGGCAAAACTTCGGCTTACAAGCTTTAGACACGGTGTCAGGAGAGACCAGTCCCTGGAGAAGGACATCATGTTTGGTAAAGCAGAAGGGCAGCGAAGGAGGGGAAAGTTCTCAAGGAGCTGGATGGGCACCGCGGCTGTACCAATGGGCTCAGGCAGAAGAACAATTGGAAGGTGGCAATGTTTCCTTCTCTTGTGCACGGGGTCGCAATTGGTTGGAACAGACTAGATGACACCGAACAACAACAAGCCTCTGACCAGATGAACCTGAAAGGCATTTATTTACTCTTCCACTTCCTGTTTTAGAAATCGATTCCCAGGTGGTGCAAATGGCTAAGCACTCTAACTACAAACCAAAAGGTTGGCAGTGCAAATCCATCCTGGGGCGTGGTGGAAGAAAAGCCTGGCGAACTGTTCCGGTTAAGATCACAGATGAGGAAAAAGTCAATGGAATAAAGTTCTACTCAGCCACACACGGGGTTGTGGAGGGGTGGCGCAGGGATCAACTTGAAACCAACGGACTTTCCTTCTTTGTGCCCCCCCAGGGGGGCTGAAGGGATTTGCCCAGGTTTGCAACTGAGCTGCTCATCAAGTGCTACATTTAGCTCCCAAGTTCATCGCAGGAGGCCAAGACCCTGAAGGTGAAACTAAAACCGCAAGCCCACAGCTCATCTTTCTCCCTCAGAGCGACTGGTGGGTTTGAACCTCAGAACTTGACGTTGTAGCCTGACACTTAACCCACTGCATCACCAGGGCTTCTGAAAACGTGCGGTAAGACCTAACCATCGTGAACTCTGTCAGTTTTGCCTTCCCACAGCAGCTTGCCTGCTTGATAAGAGGCTGGGACCTATCAGTATTCCATGGTGGAAGGGTTTCCGCTGAGCTTCTGGACTCACACAGACTAGGAAGAAAGGACCGGCGACCTACTTCCAGAAATCAGCCAAGGGCAGCGCTATGAAACGCAACAAAATAGTGTCCCATACAGCGATGAAAGGAGGCCGCTGGGTTGAAAGGGACACAAAACACAATGGGTTGGCGCGGGGCACCTACTGCGTAGGGAGTACAGTCAGGGCAGCCTTTCCTTCTGTTGTTCGCGGGTGGCCGTGAGCCCGCCCCACCCCGCGCCTCCGTCCCTGGGCAGGGATGGGCATGCCCGTTTTACAGAAGGGAAACTGAGGTTCCCAGAGACCCCGAGCCTTGTCCAGGCCCTCGGCGCGCGAGTGGTGGCACTGAGGCTGGAGCCCCGTCTTTACTGTCCACCGAGGGGGTCCCCTGATTCAAATGGACCGTGTTTCCGGGCAGGAACGAGAACGACCAGCAAAGGAACACTCAGCTAACGCCCATCGCCCGCACCAAGGGCCTGAGAACCATCATTTTTAGGCTCGGGGGCCGGGGGAGCGACCAGGCTACAGGTGGGGCCGCCCGGCCTCAGTTTCCCAGCTGCGCCGCCAACTCAGCCCTCGCGGGCCGCAGCGACACCAATCGCCCATCGCTCTCTCGCTCCAGACCCCGGAAGCCCGGGGGGCGCCCCAGGAACCTCGCCCCGAGGGCTCCGGCCCCACCTGGTTCGGCGCGGAGCCCCCCACTCACCTCTCAGGCTGTCGAGCCCCGACCCGCCGACGGCTGCGCCTGCGCACCGCGGCGCTACCCGGTTCCGCCCCTCGGCTGCGACGCCTGCGCGGAAGGCGCCGACTTCCGGCGGCCTTCATCCTGCGCAGGCGCGCTAGCTCTCGAGCAGGTCGTGGACGGAAGTGACGCGTTTAGGGGCGGGCTCAAGCTGGTCGTTAGGACAACTGACCTCTCTGACCGTACGGGGACGTAGTTCACAGCTTGCCCTTTAGAGCCGGGGTAGAGCGCTGCATTGTGGGATCACGGGGCGGGAGGGGTGGCGGGAAGGGGTGGCGGGGAGGGGCGGGGTGGGAGAGGGGGGGGCGGAGGGAGGGACTCCTATGGTAGGGCCAGTGGACCACATGGTGCCCAGCCGGCCACGTGGTGCAGCAGCGTTAGGGCCGCTGACGGCTCTGCACGTCCCAGGCGCTGGATGCATGGGGAGACTGTTTTCCGCTATTTGTGTTTATTTATAGTGTCTGCACCGTCCACTGGCGCAGCCACAAACACATTCTTTCATCCATTGAGCACGCAAGATGTAAAGGAATATAGAGATACTTGTATTCATTCCACAAACATTCAGTGGCAGCTGACTATAAAAAACGAGCCAAGTGCAGGCTGTGATTTGTCTTGCGGGGAGACTGTAAAATTCATAAACTGCTGTTCATGAGGTTTTCTGTGGCTAACCTTTCAGAGGGAATCTGTCCCTTCAGTCTTCCTAATCTGCTTTAGTCTGGGAGCTCGACTGAAACCTTCCATCATGGTGACTCGGCCGGTAGATGTGATTTTAATAGCATAGCTCCCGGCTCCACATCAACACACAAGGCAAACAGACAGATAACGTACTGCATTGGGCCAGTCTGATGCCAGAGACCTCTTCAGCGTGCCGAAGAGCAAAGGTCTCACTTTGTAGACTTAGATGTCCCTGCTCCTAGCCTCATTTTGTCGCCTGAACTTGTTGGTATTTTACTCTGGAGTAAGGCAGCCAATTTACTTGCTCCCAAGTCAGAGGAAGGTAGCGAAGTTTTTACTTAGAAGGCATACCAGTGAGGAGACCACAGCAGTACACAATGAGCTTGCTTTGTGGTATCCTGTTTGAACTAAGTATACATAGAGTTTTGAACTTTGCACGTTGGAGTGTCACATATAGATATTTTACATTAACTCAGGTTTCTGGATAACCACAGGAAAGAACTCTTGACCATGAGCCAGCAAACAGAACAATAAGGTTCATTATTTCCTAAGCCATTCTCAGGATGTCTTTGTTGACAAGCTATGGAGCAGGGCTTAGCCTTTAATCACTGACAGGTCAATGGAAGACTCTCTACATTAACTGGCCCTTTTAGGTGACATCTGAATCCCACCTGCCTGCTTTTGAGCCTTGTAGAGTTATATTTATTCCATAGAAATTGCAGTAGGCAAAATTTCTTAGGCTAACGGCATTTTGTTAGAAGGAATTCAGCAGAATCACTTGGGTGATATGTCTGAGAAACCTGGCTAATGAACAAAGACCAGAGACAAGTTGATGCAGAAGAATGAGCAGCAGATCTGCTGTGGAGGAACCACAGGCAGCATGCTCCTTGCAGGAGGAGATGACTCAACTTCTTGTACTTTGGGCATGTTCTCAGGAGGGACATGCCCTTGCAAAAGGATTTCATGCGTGGGCAGACTAGAAGGTCAACCACAAAAAAGACCTTTCAGGATAGGGATGAACACACTGGCTGCAAGGATGGGCTCAAACTCCCTAACACTGCGAGGACTGTTTTGTTCTGTTGCTATCAGTGACGAGCTCACTGGTTGGTACCTAATACCACCACCAACTTAAAAAAAAGAAAAGGAATTAAGATCAGAAACCCGGTTGCTGTGAACGCAAATCTGACCCATGGGGACCCCCCTGTAACGTACCGCAGTTCAGAAGAGTGGCAACCTTCCGACCGAGGTTCCTCTCAGTGGACTTGAACTTCCAACCTGTGCGTTAGCAGCAGAGTGCATTCACCTAGTAACTTCATAAGCGAGTAGGCTAGTTCATACATAAGCACAAAGTCAAGTTGAAGACAGACTCAAGTGCTGGGATTGTGGTTGAGGGAGTTAAGTAGCCTGGGCTAATTAGGGAAGAACTCTTCCGGGTGTGGATGTGAAGAGTGGAGAAGTCTCTGGACATAGCACCTGAGGCATGGGGGAGAGGAGCGAGATGGAGGGCCTCGGAGGGCATCGTGGTTTCTGCTCACTTGGCTGGGGATTTCTTTCCAAACAAGATCACAATGAAGAAATCCTCTGATTGTCCGGCAACATTAGTGGTTTCTTTTTTGAGTCAAAAGACAAAAAAGAAAACAAAAACAATAAAACCACCACCTGTGGATGAAATTGAATGAATGACGGACAGGTGCCGCTATAAATCCAATTAAAAAAACACCTCAAAAATACCTCGGACTCATTGTCATCGAGTTGATTTTGACTCAGCAACTCTACAAGACAGGCTAGAACTGCCCCTGTAGGTTTCTGAGATTATAAGGTAACTCTTTATGGAAATAGCCTCCTCTTTCTCCCACGAAGCAGCTCGTGGTTTCGAACTGCTGCCTTTGCCGTTAGTAACCCAATGCAACACTACAAGGCACAGCAACAGATAATCTCGTGGTGTAGGAGGTTAGAAGTGTGAACTCAGACACTGGATCTAGGGGAAAGCTTTCTCTGCTTGTCAGCCCTTGTTTCTCTCCAGTCTTTCCTCCTCAGTTCCTGGGTTATCTTTGTGTGGCCTGGCAGCTACATCCTGCCCACCTCTGCTTGCTTGCTGCTTGCTTTTATTTTTATTTTATTTTTTTATATGCCAAGAATTTTATTTCACTCCTGAATTAAGGAGGGTACCTGTAAAATGTTGCAAAAGTCATTCATAGTGAGATCCGTTTAACAAGGGCAGGCAAAACTGCTCAATATTCAGCCAATCACAACTCCGCAGGATACAATCGCGTGCACATTTCTGGAAAGAGGCGTTACATTATCCCTTTTCCACAACAAATGACACAGTTGCACAAAGTAGCTTAATGACCGCTGCTTGCTTTTAATTTGTCCCTTTCTATCTCAAAAGAAACTAAGGCAGACCCTACACTCACTGTGCCACATGAGCTAAGACAACCCATTCCTAAACAGGACTAGAGCCGCAGGTGTACGGGTTAGGATCTACAACACCTATCATAGAGGACATGATGGCAATGCATGATGGGAAATTCCCTATGATGCCTGGCCACTGACCACCACCATCTGGTTCCAGTCACTACAGTGGGCTCTCAATTCACGTTCATAGTATTTGAAGCACATGTGTGATTAATGCCCTCAGTTAATTTCATTTATTTTCTCTGAATCTAAGACAACAGTTCTCAGCCTGTGGTTGCCACCCCTTTCAGGGTCAAGCAACCCCTTCATAACAGTAGCTAAATGACAGTTATGAAGTAGCAATTAAAATAAATTTATGGTTGGGGGGTCACTACAACATGAGGAACTGTATTAAAGGGTCGCGGCAGTGGGAAGGTTGAGAACCACTGATGTAAGCGGCACTGTTTTTGTTTGTAGGCCATGTAATTTGTAAAAAGTATTTTGATAGTTTTATTGACATATAATTCACGTATCATTCAGTTCAATAGTTCAATCGTATTAAAGAGTGCAGTCATCACCATAATCAATTTTAGAATATTTTCTTCTTTCTTGCACTCATCATGAGCTCTCCATTTCCCCTCAACCTTCCCTGCTACACCCCCAATAAAATATTAGTCCGGTTATTGTCTCTATAGATTTACCCAGCCTGGATTTCTTTTTTTTTTAACAATTTATTGGGGCTCATACAATTCTTATCACAGTTCATACATATACATACATCAATTGTATAAAGCACATCTGCACAGTCCTTGCTCTAATCATTTTTTTTCTTTTCTTTTTTTACATTTTATTAGGGACTCATACAACTCTTATCACCATCCATACATATACATACATCAATTGTATAAAGCACATCCATACATTCCCCGCCCCAATCATTCTCAAGGCACCCGCTCTCCACTTAAGCCCCCTGCATCAGGTCCTCTTTTTATTTTTCCCTCCCTCCCCTTTCACCCCTCCCTCATGTGCCCTTGGTAATTTATACATCGTTATTTTGTCATATCTTGCCCTATCAGCCTGGATTTCTTATACAGAAAACATACTAACAAGAATAATACAAAACACCAACAATAATAAGGTAAAACAGAGACAAATCTGAATAGAAAGAAAGCAGAAAATATCAAGAACTTGAACAAACAATATGGGTCAACAGGGAGATCAAGTAATAAGGTTTTACATTTTAACCTAATCACATCTGCAAAAATCCACTTTTCAATGCCCTCTGCATGATAGCAAGGCTGTTCACACCAGTGATCTCTCTATGGTCACAAGGAATACATCGGAGGCTTAATCTGTGTATTGCCCCTTCACCTTTTGTTACCACCTGAAACAAATGGAGATAAACTGGTAAAATGTTACATTTTAAGCTAGCTACATTAACCATAATTGACTAGACAATGCCCTCTATCTGATAACAAGGTTAAGGTCAGAGGGGATTCACTGGAAGTTTAATGCTTGCGGGAACCCTCAGAAGGGATTTTGGGCTTCCACTGTCCTCCATAGCCTTCTGCAAACTGGGTGTTCACTCCTTAAGTTCTGATCCCATTTCCTCCTTCGGATTTTGAGTACATTATTTAGGATCTTTGATCACAAGGCTAGTGTGCTTCTTCCACGTGGACTTCGTCCGCGCCTCACTGCCATGAAATTGTATCTTTCTCCCCCAGAGGTGCTTCGCACAGCTTTACTCTAAGACACTGGTTGTCACACCTAGGAAGGAGTAGATAGCAACCTTTTTTTAGAGCTGGCGTAGTGCAGAGCAGTGAATTACTTAATGTGGTTCTTCTAACCCTCATCTTTGTCACTACCACCAAATAAGCTTTCCCTGATGGGTCTGGGTAAGAAAGTGGGGGGAAGACACCGAATGCATTAAACGATTCACCTATGAGTGATTACCATCACCCCAGAAGCAGGAAGTGGGGGCTCGTGACCAGCAAGAGAGTAGAATGCATCTTCCGGACCCTGAGAACCCTGTGCAGAGAACCTCCTAGATCCAGGAGGCAGCTCCAACACCAGAGAAAGGACAGAGGAGCAGCAGCAGGAGAACCAGGAGCCAGAGCGTGAGACATCACAGTGGGCTTCCCAGCCCACAGAGCTGGGAAAACTAAGTACTTTGGAGCAGCTGGCTGGCTTGTGGAGTGGGGTGCCTCTGGGCACTTAATTCAGTGAGCTGGGTTTGCTGACTCACAGAGCTGGAGTCTGACAACCTTTGGGTTGAGGCTTAACTCTGAATGGCATGCCCTGTGGGCATTTATTAACAGCCCTAAAAGATTTTTTGTAATATGTCCTAAACGAACAACTGTATCAAGAGCATTTCCACTGGAATTTGTAACCTGTCAACTTCCATAATAAACCCTATAATCATGAGTACTGTCTGAGAGTTATGTGTGGCCATTACAATGAATTCTAGAGCCTATCAATAAAAGGATGTTCTTCTATTAAATTGGCATTCTATGATGCTCACCTTCCCGACACAACTGCTGAAGACAAAGCGAGTGAATAAGCAAATGTGGTGAAGAAAGCTGATGGTGCCTGGGTATCAGAAGATATAGCGTCTGGGGTCTTAAAGGCTTGAAGATAAACAAGCGGCCATCTAGCTCAGAAGAAACAAAGCCCACATGGAAGAACACATCAGTCTGTGTGATCACAAGGTGCTGAAGGGATCAGTTATCAGGCATCAAAGAACAAAAGTCATATCATTGCATGCACACTTCCATGATATGATCGATCGCTGAGGACAAGCGGGTGCGTAAGAAAATGTGGCAAAGAAAGCTGATGGTGCCTGGCTATCAAAAGTTATACTGTCTGGGGTCTTAAAGACTTCGAGGTGTCGAAGGGATCAGGTATAAGGCATCATCAGAACAAAAAAATCTTACCATAGTGAATGAGGGGGAGAGTGCAGAGTGGAGACCCAAAGTCCATTTGTCGGCCACTGGAGATCTCCTTGCAGAGGGGTCTAGGGGAGGAGATGAGCCAGTCAAGGTGTGATGTAGCACCGATGAAAAATACAACTTTTCTCTAGTTCCTAAATGCTTTCTCCTTCCCCACCCCCTGCTATCATGATCTGAGTTCTACCTTGCAAGTCTGGCTAGACCAGAGGATGTACACTGGTACAGATAGGAGCTGGAAACACAGGGACTCCAGGACCAGCGGCGTGAGTGGCAATACTGGGAAGGTAGAGGGAGAGTGGGGTGGGAAGGGGGAACCGATTACAAGGATCTACATGTGACTTCCTCCCTGGGGGATGGACAACAGAAAAGGGGGTCAAGGGAAACGTTGGACAGGGCAAGATATAACAAAATAATAATTTATAAATTATCCAGGGCTCATGAGGGAGAGGGGAGCAGAGAGGAAGGGGAAAAAAATGAGGACCTGATGCCAAGGGCTTAAGTGGAGAGCAAATGCTTTGAGAATGATGAGGGCAATGAATGTACAGATGTGCTTTACACAATTGATGTACATATGGATTGTGATAAGAGTTGTATGAGCCCCTAATAAAGCGATTAAAACAAACAAACAAAAAAGAATGAAGACTGTCTGATTTTAAAAAAAAGTATGAAGAGGGCAACAAATGTAAACAAACAAACAAATAAAAGGATGTTATGCTTGGTAGAGGGGCACAAAGAAGAGGAGTGACACAGTTGTTGAAACAATGAACTCAAATATACCAATTGTGAGAATGGTGCAGGGCCAGGCAGTACCTAGTTCTCTTGGACAGAGAGTGGCTGTGCGTTGGATTCGCCTTAGTAGCACTAGGAAGAACAGCAAGCAATAAAAGTAGAAAGTGCTGTTGGAGATGGAGCAGGGAGGTTCTGGGGATCATTGTTCCATAATGGTGAGGGTCTCACGTGAAGGGTTGGACTTGTAAAATGACCTAAATACACACTTGGAAGGCATAACAGACCCGATCCATGCTGTCTAATCAATTCCGATTCATAGTGACCCCGTGTCCAACACAATGAAATACCTCCCAGTCCTGGGCCATCTGCATGGTTGTTATCATTGAGCAGAACTGCCAGGTTTCCATGGCTGTAAAACCTTCCTGAAGTGGGCTGCCTCATCTTTCTCCCAAGGAGAGCCTGGCGGTTTGAAACCGTCGGACTTTGGGTTAGTAGGCAAATGCTTGCCCACAGCACCAACAAACCTCCGTGCTAGAAAGGAGGCAAGCATGAATTGATACTGAGCTCCGCTTCTGATACCAAGAAGGTCTTACAGAACTATATTGTTTTTCTAGGAACAAATTGAGGGCAGCAATTCAAGAGTAGATAAAGAGATCTGTGGGCCACGGGTTTATATTAACAGCAGAGGAACAAGTCCCCAAAGGGAGGGTCCTTAGTGTGAAAGCAGAGCCTGAAGAGTCTGATGTTGCTGAATTACACATGCGGATGGTTGAATCAGTGTTTGCTCTGCTGCGTATATTCTCAACAACAGCAACAAGGTAGATGATTTTTCAGTAAAAGACCGAGGACGCCACACAGAAAAGAAAATACTGGACTAGAAGCGCAGGTGGAGAAGCAGGGCCAACCAGAGCCTTACTAACAGGTGCTCAGACAGGCCAGCCCCACGTGCGGTTTCCATGGACACGCCCCGCGGCTCTGGGGGTGGAACCTGAAGCCCCGCCCCCTTCACCTCTGCGAGCCAATGACGAGCCAGGAGAGGCGAGGCGGGGCCCTAGGGCAGGCCTAGCCACTGGGGGTGTGGGCGGAGCTCGGGCGTGCGTCAGCGTCCCGCCCCCCGCGCACGCGTCCTCCCAGCATGCCCTACGCGCGGCGGGCAGCGCGCTCCTCAGTCTAGCGACAGCGGCCGCGACGGAGCACCCTGACGTGGTTCGGGCGGCGACTGGCAGCCGGGCAAGGACGAGGTGGAGCGAGGGAGCGTCTGGGATAGACCCGCCCGCCATGAAGCCCCCCGCAGGTACCGGCCTGCCGTCGGCGGGCGCGACGCCCGCGCTCCGTCCCTGGGTGCCCCATGCACCCTCGGGCCTCGCGGAGTCTCCCACTCGGCCTCAGACCGGAGCACAGCGACCCCCGAGTGACCCCGGGCACGGGCGGGCGAGAGGCCGGGCCCCCGCGCTCTGTCGTCGGCCGAATGAATGAGCCGGCTTTCCCAGTAGTTCATGCATTTCGCAGACAGACTGCCCCGGGAGGGCCTGGGGTGGACTCCGCGGTCGTAGGCGGACGGACGGACGGCCAACAGGTTGCTGAGCGGGCGGGGGTCCCGGTCACATGGGGAGCGAAGACTCACCCGTCTCGTCGACCCCATGGAGGCTGGCTTCGCGGAGGAGACAGCCTCGGAGCGGGGATGAGGCGCTGCCCTGCCCGTGGGGGAGGGGGAAGGGGCCGAGGCCGAGGCCCGGTGGCGGGAACCAGAGTGACCGGTCTGGAGGATGACCAGCCAGTTTGGCTGGAATTGGCAGGCCACCTCCGGATTACAAACACCTCCACCTCGCCGCACAGGGTTCTGGCAAGTTCATGGCCCATGCATGGGAAAGTTCAAATGTTTGTCTTCGTCACACAGACGCCTGTAACCCAGGGGCTGCCTGCTAGTAAGCTGGCAAGCAGAGCCTTTTATTTTAAGGTACCGGTGTGGAGGCGCTGTTTGTGTGGGGGGGGGTTTCTTTTCGGGCAGTGCCCTTGACCTGATTTGTGTTGGGAAAATCCCCCAGAGAGGCCGCTCTCCTGGCCTCTCTTTGGAGGCACCTCTGGGTCTGTTGGAACCACCAGTATTTCAAGTGGTAGTTGAACATTTAACTTCACCCTTCTTAACTGTTGTGAAGTGGTCATCATACTACTTAGTCATGTGCCACCCCACCCACACACACACACACCTTTCTCCTACAGGTTGATGTTGATGGAGGTAATTAGAACTTTTCAGGAAGGCAGGAATGTTGTCCACCGTGTTTGCTGCTGAATCTTCCACCCAGAGCCCTGTCATAGATAAATACAAGTCCATGGATATTTACTGAGGGAATGCCTGTGCTCAGCCTCCTCTTTCCCATCTCCTCTCTTTTCTGGAACCTTAAAGCTGTTCTTACTTGTTAGGGGCTGACTCATAGTGACCCCATTTACAACTGAATGAAACATTGCTAGGTCCTGTGTTATCCTCCCAGTTGTTATGTTTGAGCCCATTGTTTCCACTACTGTGCCAATCCATCTTGCAGAGGGCATTCTTCTTTGTTTGCTGCCCCTCCACTTCATCAAGCATGATGTCCTTCTCCAGGGACTGGTCTCTCCTGACAACATGTCCAAAGTACTTGAGATGAAGTCTTGCCATCCTTGCCTCTAAGGAGCAGTCTGGATGTTCTTCACAGACAGATTTGTTTGTTCTTTTAGCAGTCCATAGTACTATCAGTATTCTTCAGCACCGTGATCCTAATACTGATTCTTCTCTGGTCTTTTTTATTCAGTGTCCAACTTTCACATGCCAGTATTAGGCTTGGAAAATACCATGACTTGGGTCAGGGGGTGCCTTAGTCCTCAAGGTAACATCCTTGCTTTGCAGCACGTTAAAAAAGTCTTCTGGAGCAGATTTACTACTGTAATGTGTCCTTAAAGAACATGCCATTAAAGAAGTGGTTTTGGTGAGCCCCCAACAGTAAAATAATGTTCATTGCTACTTCATAACTAATTTTGCTACTGTTACGCATCAGACGACCCTGTGAAAGGGTCGTTCAACCCCCAAAGGGGTCACCACCCACAAGTTGAGAACCACTGCAATAAAGGCTGAGGCCTGCTTAGCCAGGTGGTGGGGTGGTTATGCCCTGGGCTGTAACAAAGTCTGCAGTTTGAAACCACAGCTGCCGCTCCTCAGGAGAAGATGAGTTACTTTTTTTGTAAAGAGTTACAGTTTCAGAGGACTATTCTAGTTAAAGAGTTTCAGACTCCCCTCTGAAGTCTCCTTTGATCTCCCCACCCCTTCTCTAATGACTTGCTTTCTTCAAGAATAAAGTTCTTGATGGCATCCCACAGCTCTTCTGTCATTAGTGTTTCATGCATCAAGTCTGTCCCTGAGCTGTTCCCAGAATGCAGGTGGGATGGATTCAAGGTGGGACTTTGGCTCTTGTGTACTTGTTTTCATTTTCTTCTGCTTCAACCTGAACTTGTTGGTAAGTGCCAATGAGTTGGTTCAGACCCTTGGCAACCCTGTGCCATCCTCACAATTGTTCCTACGCTGGAGCTCACTGTTGCAGCCACTGTGTCAATCCTTCTGGTTGAAGGCCTTCCTCTTTCACTGCCCCTCCAGTAGACCAGACTTGATGTCCTCCTTCCAAGGACTGGTCTCTCCTGTCTGACAACATATCCAAAGATGTAAGGCAAAGTGTGGCCATTTTTGCCTCCAAGGGGCACTCTGGACACATTTCTTCCAAGACAGATTGGTTTGCCTTTTTTCAGCAGTCCATGGGACTTTCAATATTCTTCTCCAGCCCCACAGTTCAAATGCATCGATTCTTCTTTGGTCTTGAACAGTATGAACAATGGATGGTCTGTTCCATAGTCGGCCCCTGGCCTGGCGTTAGCTGCTGATGCTGAGTTCCTGCATCGTCTCCCCATAGATGTCGTCAGTTTGACTTCTGTGTATTCCATCTGCAGAAGTTCTTGTGCCTTTTGTGTTGTTGAAAAAATATATTTGCTATGAAGAAGTCGTTGGTCTTGCAAAATTCTGTCACGTGATCTCCAGTTTCATGTCTGTCACCAAGACCATATTTTACAACTATTCATTCCTCTTTTTTTTATTCCCCCTCTCGACCCCACCCTCCCTCTATTCATTCCTTTTTGTTTCCAACTTCTTGCGATCCATCATTGCCAATAATGATCAGTGCATCTTGATGGCATGTTTGATCAATTTCCAACTCTCTCCATTCCATTCCATTTCATTCTTTTACAATTTTCCTAGATTCGTACTTTGTACACTCCAGGTTCTGTGTATTAGTTGATGCCTGCAGCTGTTTCTTCTATTGAGTTGTGCTCTGTCAGCAAATGGAGGCTTTCTTCCATTCACGTCACGGTCCATTCAACTTCCTCCGTCACCCTGAGGGACTCCCCGTCTGGCACTCTCTCTGCCCATGTTTGGCTTCTGTTCGTTAGATTTTCAGTAATCGACAATGTTTCGATGCTATCCATAGGGTTTTCATTGGCTACTTCCTCTTAAGCAGACAGTTTATTCGTCCTTTATAGTCTGTTTTTAAGTCGGGAAGCTCAGCTGAGACCTGTTCACTCTGGGTGACCCTGCTGGTGTTTGAAATACGAATGACATCGCTTCCAGCCTCATGGAAACACACAAGCTGTGTGACAAACTGACAGATGAGTGGTTCTTATAACGACTTTTAATATAGCTCCACGACCCCTTAGCGCCAGTTGTCTGTTCCCTAGTGGCTTGTGTGTGAGCTGTATCGTAGATGCTCTGCTCCTCGTATTTCAGATGCCACCAGTATCAGTAATATCCCATGCAAGTAAAATTCTGCTGAAGATCACTCCAAACATCGGTAGCTGCAGTACATTGACAGGGTTGCCAGATTCAGAAGAGGACACGGAGAGAGGGACAGCATTGCCGATGTCAGAGCTTGGCTGAAAGCAGAGACTAGCAGAAAGATGTTCACTTGTTTTGCCTCTGCGCAGCTATTTGACTGTGTGGATCATAACAATGTATAGTTAGCATGGAGGGGAATGGGAATTTCAGAACACTTCATTGTACTGATGCGGAATCTGCATGCACGGAGAGCCAGTCTTTCTAACAGAATCAGGACCTACTGCATGGTTGAAAGCCAGGAAAGGCGTGCAACGGGGTTGCACCCTTGTTCATACTTAGTCTGTAGGCTGAACAAATAATCCAGGAAACTGAGCTACAGGAAGAAGGTGGCACCAGGATTGGCAGAAAGCTCATTAACAGGTGTGATATGCAGATGACCCCCCCCCATTGCTGAAAGGGAGGAGGACTTAAGGCAAGTGCTGATGAAGATCAAAGTCTAGCCTTCAGGGTGGACGTAAAGAAAACCCAGATCCTCACAACTAGACCGATATATGATAAACGGAGACAATGGAGAAAAGATAGAAATTGTCAAGGATTTCATCTTGCTTGGCTCTACAGTCAGTGATCGTGGAAGCAGTAGTCAAGGAATCAATGAATCTGCACAAAGACCTCATTCACATCAGGTGTATGGGCCTAGTCACCTTGACACATCTCAATGTACTCAATACAAATTACAGAAACCTTTATGTTTACCTTCTACCATGTATGCTGACTTTTATCCATTTAGTGAGACAAACTTATAGATATGTAGCCAAAGTAACTTTCCTGTAAGCCTACTGATCTCAAAATTCTCTCAGACTTATCGCTGTGGATGATACATGTTAATTTGATGCAAACGTAAATTGAGTATTGATCTCAGTAAATAGATTTCATTCACGAAAGCATTATTTTGGTAATAATTATGTGTGCTTTTTTGTTTGTTTGTTTTTTTGGCAATAAATATAAACAGCCCAAAAGTTAATAGAAAATAGAGATCAAATGTAAAGACAAACAGTGCGTCAGAGGTGGTCATACTGGCCAATCCAAGCAACCCTTAAGGTACATCGAACCCAATATCTCAAAAATTATAAATGTTATGTAAATACATAGTATCTCATAGTTTCATATCTGTTAATAGTGTATGATTATGTTGCTTTGAATATTTCAGTAGCTTTTTTAAAGGAACACGTGTGGTGTTTCTCATATCAGTTGGACACAGGTCTGTAGAGATGGGCATATAAGGAATGTCTGTAAACGTAGTATTAAGTGTTGAAGGGTAAGGGTGTCACTTGACCACGGTGTGTCTGACCCACGTCACGGTAGTTTCAGTCCCCTCATGTACATGTGAAACACTGGACAATGAATAAGGAGCGGTTGCTGGATTTGATGTTTTGAATTATAGCGTTGGCAAAGAATACCCAGCGTACCATGGCCTGCCAGAACAAACAAACCTGTTTTGGGAGGCGTACAATGAGAATATGCCTTAGAGCAGCGGTTCTCAACCTGTGGGTTGCGACCCCTTTGGGGGGGGCGGTTGAACGACCCTTTCACGGGTCACCTGCTTCATAACAGTAGCAAACTTACAGTTATGAAGCAGCAACGAAAATAAATTTATAGTTAGGAGTTACCACCACATGGGGAACTGTATTAAAGGGCCGTGGCTTTAAGGAGGTTGAGAACCACTGCCTTAGAGGCAAGGATGGCAAGACTTCACAGACTTTGGACATACTGTCAGGAGAAAGCAGTCCCGGAAGAAGGAGACATCATTCCTGGTAGAGTTGAGGGGCAGTGAAAAGACCCTCAACAAGATGGCTCAACACCCCAGTGGCTACAGCAGCGGGCGCGAGCACAGGAACAGTTGTGCGGCTGGTGCAGAAGCAATACAGAGAGCTGCCCTCCAAACTAAGAGCTGTCCTTGCTGCTGGGTGGCCATCCACACTAGCTCAGCTAGCAGGTCGGCCTCCATGGCCCCTCTTGGGGGCTTGTTTGTTACTGTTTCGGTGGCGCTCTGCTGTGGAGGGACTTAGCGCTGGTCTGGACAGCTTGACGGAAAGAGATGGCCATGCCTTTCTCCCGTGGGGCAGCTGCTGGGTTCAAACTGCCCACCCTTTGGTGAGCGTGACCATGCACTTTACTCACTGCCTGTGAAAGCCCCTCCAGGACTTGGTCCCACTCAGACACGCTGGGCGGGGAGTAAACCGTGTGCCCCCCTGATTCTGGGTGGCATGCGTCTACCAGGATCTGTCTCCCCCACCCCCTACCCGCCAGCTATTGCCACTCTGACATGTTCTCACAAGGCCTGCTTCTCGGCCTTCCCACCGGTGGTTCCTATACCCTGACCTTGCCCAGCCCTTTTTTCCTGTAGGCCCAGGGAGGAGACAAAGTCCCAACTCCATGCCAACCACACGTACGTCCTGACTAACCACCCCATCCTGAATGACTTGTGAGATGCTTGTCCGCTGGGTGTGGGGCAGCAAGCGAGCCTGGAGAAACGGTTTCCCCGGCCACGCCCATGTCGCCCCCTCTGCCCTTGCTTTCTGGCGCCCTTGTTGTGTGACCCTGGGGCTGTATGGGTGCTGCTCCCTGTAGCGAGTGCTCAGAACTGGTCCCTTCTCTGGGCGGGAGTCTCCTGCATCCCTGGCCCGCACTTACTTGATGCCATTAATATTCCCTAAATTGTGACACCGAGATGTTCCCAGACATCGCTCAGTGTCCCCGGAGGCAGTCACCCTAGGGAGACGCCAGCACAACTGCCCATGTGCCCCACACAAAGCCTGTGATGATCTGGGTGGGTGGGGACTGATAACCCTCTGTGAGAGTGGACAGGCATGTCACGGGACTTCTCTCTGTCCCCCATCCAGACTGTGCTGGTGACGTCTCTGACGTGGCGTCCCCGTGCTCCATGGAAAACCACCTGCGCTGGGACCTGAGTGCTGAGCAGATCCAGAAGCTGACCCGAGAGCTCATGGAGAAGACCAAGCAGGTATACGACAAGGTGGGCGCCCAGGACTTCCAAGACGTCTCTTACGAGAACACACTCAAGGCCCTGGCCGACGTGGAGGTGACCTACACGGGTAAGCCCGCCTGGGAGCGAGTGAGCGAGGGCCTCAGCTCCTGAGGTCTGTGCTGGTTCAGACTCCACTTCTCACTGCTGTCGAGTCTCCTTGACTCACGGTGATGTGCACCCCTCCCTCCGCCCAGGCTGCTGCCACCCCCATGCCTGGCTGTGAGCCAGAGGGTTGCCAAGTCTGAGTATGTGTATTTGGCTTTGGGGAACTGATTGGAGGGGAGGAGAGGGCCGGTTTCCTCGCATGTGGTGTGGGGTGTGATGAGCCAGCCCATGGCCCAGGTACAGCCACCGCTGGTGCTGCTCAGTGACACCTGAGAGCGTGAACAAGAGACAGTCCACAGAGACAGCTGCCTGGAGGCGGCTCCAGTGACGCAGTGACCTGGGGGATTTGTTTTCACTCCAGACTACCAAGCTGGCAGCTGCCTGCTCTCTGTCTCCCCACCCTGCATTGTACTTACCTGCTGCCATCAGGTGACCTGTCACTACCTGTCTGGCTGCCCTGGGGCTTCAGAGCCACAAAGCAGAGGCTTCAAACCCCAGGAGCCAGCTTGCCCCCTCCTTGGGCCCCTGGAGCCCCATCAGGGGGAAGGGAGTGGCTGTTCTGCCACTGGAGGCTCCAGGTGGGCTTTGCCCCCACCTCCCCAAGCGCTGCTGCGCTCTCCCACCCTCTGCCTCTCCCTTCATGTGGCATCTGCCCTCTGTCTTGGTGCCCCAGTTTCCCTCAGCTCCCATGTGATCTCACCGTCACTCAGACCTCTGCAGAAACCTGTGTCCCAACAGGGTCCTGCCCCGGGTTCAGGGCGTCCTGCCAGCTGGGTTCTTTCCTCTGGGCGAGATCCACAATATATGGTAGCCTGTGGTGCCCTGGGTTCAGCGCTGGGCTGCTCCCCCCACAGTTGGCAGTTTAAAGCCACCACCCGCTGCTTGGGAGAAAGATGTGGCCGTCTGCCCTCTGGGATCGCTGTGAGTCAGAATCGACTGGCCTGAACGAAGCCACTGAGAAGCAGGGGGCAGTCACAGACTGGAAACCAAACAGGTGGGGCTGTTCAAGAGCTTAGTCAACAGGGAAACAGGCGAAGCAGAGAGTGTGGAATTCAGCGGATGCTCCAGTGGTGCTTTGAGTTAGGTGCCTAGGATACCAACTGCAAGGTCAGCCGAGAGGAAAATGAGGCTGTTGCTCCCATAAAGACGGATGGTCTTGGGGGCCTTACGGAGGAGCATTGTCACCTCACATGCATGTGAAAGTTGATTGAAGAAGGACGGACAGAGGAAAATGGATACATTTGAATTGTGCTGGCGAAGAAGATTGAAAGCACTGTGGGCTGCTAAGAGGACAAACAAGCCCATCTTGGCAGAAGTACAGCCAGAGTGCAGCTAGAGGCAGAGATGGTGAGATGGCATTTTAAATGGTTGCACCAGTCCCTGGAGAAGGACATTATGCTTGGTAAATGGGGGTCAGTGAAAGAGAGGAAGGCCCTCACGGAGATGGACAGACACAAGGACTGCAGCAGTGGGTCAAACAAAGAATGATGGTGAGGGCGGGGCAGGATCTGGCAGCGTCCCCTTCTGTTGTGCGTGGGGTCCCAGTGAGTTGGAACCTACCCGACAGCCCCGCTCTACAACAAGGAGCAGTTCTGCCCAGTCCTGTAGGGTCCACACGCGTTGGATGGACTCGGCACGGCTTTCTCGCAGCGATGAGCTCCAGCAGGGCTGCGTCTCTGCCCGTTCCCAGCACCTCGACTGGCCCGCCGCTGTCGTCCTCTTTCCCGCAAGTGAAAAGCCTGCACGCTCCTTCGTGAGGGAGTCGAGCATCCATCCCGGAGCAGTGTGCTCAGCTGGAGGGCCCGGGGAGGTGATGCACGCGCTCCACACTCGAGTGTGTGGCTCCTCCCTCTGCCCGCCGTCGTAGGACAGGGTGGACCAGCCCCGGAGGGGTTCCCAGGCTGTCAGTCCTCACGGGAGCAGGCGGCCTCATCTCTCCCCCTCGGAGTGGTGGTGGCTTCGACAGGCTTTCCCTTTTCTTCAAGGCTGGGTGCTTTTGCCACTGCGCTACCAGGGCTCCCCCTCACTGGACAATCATGGCTTTCAAAGCATCGCCAGAGAATTGGGCAAACCCAGGAAGGACCGGTACAGAGCATGTCTTTAGTGGCGTGCAACGGAGCTTCAAAGCACTCAGGGACAAGCTCCCCTGTCCTCCCATCCCACTTTCCTCCAAGCGTGTGCAGCCCGCTGGTTTCCATGACCGCGGTCCTCCCTCCGTAACAGAAAGAGCTCCGGCAAGGCTGCTCTGGGGCCATCTCAGATCCTCGGCTTGGAGCCCAGGTGCCCTTGCGCGTCTCTGAGACGCCTCCTGACAGGTTGCCACCCTGGGCTGCATCGCCCAGACGTTGGTCGGAGACCCAAGTCATCCTGCTCTGCCTCCCCTGCACCCTGTTGCTCAGGTGGGCACTTAGCCCGGCCTGGGCTTGAATCCCACCCCCCCCCCTTCCCCACATGTCACACTGACACACAAGTTGGTGATGGGTTGGTGGCACTGGCCAGGCTCCCTGGCCCGTTCTCATGCTTGTCCCGTTGTCTGCCTGTTTCAGTTCAGAGGAATGTCCTTGATTTCCCCCAGCACGTCTCCCCGTCCAAGGACATCCGGGCCGCCAGCACCGAGGCCGACAAGAAGCTGTCGGAGTTTGACGTGGAGATGAGCATGCGGCAGGACGTGTACCAGAGGATTGTGTGGCTGCAGGTGGGCTTTCAAGGGAGCAGAGTGACCGAAGCTTGGTGGGGTGGGGGTTCGGGGGCAACAGACCCTAAGCCCCTTGGCAAAGCCTCTGGAGATTTGGACAGTCTGCCAGGCCACAGTGAGTTAGGAGAACAGGGGCATGGGGAACAGCCACTCCTTGGAAGCTTCGGAGAGGCAGCATTTGCCCACAGACAGAGTTGACAGGGTGCGGCGAGGGAAGAGGATGGGTGAAGTGGGAGAAAGTGGGCTACGTGACTGCCCTGGCGAGGGGACATAGAGTGATGGGAAGCGTGGGTGACCTGGCCCACACAAGAAAGCGAGGAACAAGCAGCAGCCACCAATGCTGGAGCCATAGCAGAAGGGGCCCCAGAGGCCACACAGGCGCCTGTCGCCCCCTGGGAAAACAGTTGCTTTGCTGTGGTACAGATGGGGAGGGGTGGCCCCCCGAGAACATAAGTAGAACTTTCCTTGCTTTTTCTTTCTCATTTGGGGGAAGGCTTACGATGCAAACTGATTTTCCACTCCTCGATTCCCATGCATATTGTTTGGTGACATGGCCTTCTGTGTCGCAGCCCTCTTCCCACTTTGCCCCTGGGTCTAAGGAGTGCGGGCTGCCCTCGTGGGGTGGTTCCTTGTGTGGGCCCCCCTGTGGCATGGCTGAAAGTGGAACCCCGGGGATGAGTTCAGCCCCAGGCCTGACGGTCATCATGTCACCCAGCCAGGAAGCCTGGTTGGTCTCTGGTGGTTTTGAGCTTTGCTCCGCTTGCTTCCCTTTCGGTGCTGTTGGTGCGGGTGGACGGGCACCATCTAGTTCTTGTGCTCCCTGGGACGTGGGGATTGCACTCCATTAGTTCTGTCTTTGCTTAGAAGGCCTCATTTAAACTTCAAGTGGTTGGGGCAGTTGTGAGTTGTAACCTGAGAGGTCCTGTTGGCACTGAGCCACTTCCGGGAGTGAGGGTGGGGTGGGTGAGGTGACGGTGGGTGACACTGACAATGCCCTGGATCAAGCAACCTGGGTTTCCGTGTGCAGCTTCTGAGTGAACACATGTCTCTGCAGCACTGATGTCCAGGAGGTGCATGCTTGGGGTTCTATTTTATGAGAGTCTGCCTGCCTGGCCCCTGTGGTGGCCACCCACCCAATTGTCCACTCTGGCCAGCTTCACTTGAGTGGCCCCGCCTGTGCGAGCGTCGTGTTGGTAGCACTTGGTGTGTGGAAGGCGGCAGCCCACAGCAGGAGCCCTCGCTTCATCTTGAGCCCCGACAGAAGTCGAGGTGCCCGTGGCTTTCTGCCCACCACATCTCCAAAGTGTGCTGACCGTCGGGCAGCACTGTGGCTCCTCCAGGATGAGGGAGAGAGCCCCAAGCCAGCGGGCATGCCCATGGCGGGCAGGCAGTTGACCAGCAAGGCAGAGATGGGCTGCTGAGGAACGGGCTGCAGTCGCCAGCCAGGCGCTTGTTGTGTGAAGCGCATCTGCGGTTGGGGTCATGTTCATGACGACTTGGGTGTGTGCTCGGGGTGACTGAGGCCTGAGAAGTCAGCATGTGGCCTTTCTTAGCCTGCAGTGATAGGCCAGGCCGGCCCTGCCAGTTTCCCACCTAGACAAGTCACTGCCCCCATTCTGCCCTGTGGTGAGGTCCTGTGTCCTCTGGCACCTGGGTCCACTGGGGCTGGTTGACTGCCCAGGTGACTGAACACTGACATCCCTGTGAGGTCCAGCCCATATCCTGATGAGTCCCAAGGGATGGTTGTGTAATTGAAGGGAAGCAATTACTTGGCTGACAAAGTTCTGGGGGTGCGAGAGAGAGAGAGAGAGAATGAATGCATTCTTCCATCAACTTTATATAGTCTCAGGGCATGCAAGCACCACCCCCATAATTACAGGTAACCGCATACGTAACAGAGTAGGCAGTTTCTTAACCCCGGAGGCCTCTGAGTTTATTGGAGGAGTGACCGCACATCAGTTCTGGGGGCAGGTAGAGGAGAGTGTCCACTGAGCAGGAAGAGCAATTGCAACCTGTCTGCTCCTATAGATAAAGCTGCCAACCAGGTAGCCATCAGCCCTGCGCTTGTGAGAGGTAATGCTAAGGCAGCACTATTCTGGGAGGATACCGTGGGGATTCGTCTTAACTATGAGACTGTGATTGAGACAGATCTCTAACTCACAAGTGTGAAGGCCTCCCTCCACCCAAAACCCTGGCCTCCCAGGCTCCATCAAATATGAGAATAAAGAATTTGCCCACATATACTCTCTTCCCGGTTCTCAGTTTCCCACATGTCCCTCATCGGAGGACGGTCTCTGGTTCGGTCCAGGTTTCCTGGGAGGGTCTCTGGCGTGCACACAGACACACGGGGCTCTGGTTTCTGGTTCTAGGAGAAGGTGGAGAAGGACAGGCTGCGGCCTGAGGCCATGCGTTATCTGGAGCGGCTGATCAAGTTGGGCCGGAGGAACGGGCTGCACCTCCCTGAGGAGACCCAAGAAGTGAGTCCTGGGGTGTGGGAGTGGAGGTTCCTCGTGCCCTGCAAGGGAAGGCCCAGCCCTGATGGGGAGGTCTTCCAAACCACCCTTTTCTGCCTCCTGGCATAAGTATGCTGCACGTCTGTCCGACCTCACGGGGACCTGTGTCCAGTGGCACCTCCCACTCTCTGGCTGGGGAGGGTGGTGCAGGCCCAGAGCAGTGGGCAGGAAGGTGACAGGGTCTGTGCAGACCTCAGCCCCTCTCCCTCCCCAAGCCGGGAGCTTCAGGGATTCTGGAAGGCCGCCCTTAGCAGACCGTTTTACTCCGTGGTTTCTGCCTTGCTGAGGCAAAGCGATGCCCTGTGACCACCACCCAACCCCCGTTTGGCACTTATCCCTTTCCTGAAGGGCTACAGGCCGTGGCCCCTGGAGGCTGGTGTCCACACAATCTTTGAAAAGTCCCCAGCGAGGCCTTCAGACTGCCCTGAGCCCTGGCCGTGCAGCAGTTGTCCTTGTGCCCAGACGCACCAGCTCTCCCGGAGGCCCCTACTCCTCCAGCCTTTGGCCGGAAGCGTCTGCCTCTCTGTCCCCTGCTGGTGCTGCTGCGGCTGCCTCCCCACCCCCCGCTTCTGAAGTCATAGCTCTCTACTTCAGAGTTTCAGAGTCTCGGGGTCCAGAGCACACACTCTGCTATTTTCTCCCTCCCCCTCCAGGTTTTGGTGTGCTCTGTTTTGTTTCTCCTCTGGTCAAGGACCTTTTATGTTTTCATTGTTTGTTTTTAAAAGGAAGATGTGTCACTATTCATATATATGTATTTGTTACCTTGATCTTCCGAAGGTCGGTTACTGATCTTAAGGTGAAGTTTGGTCTGAGACGATCCTGTGAAGCCTTTGTGTTTCGGACTAATGTGTGGTCTGTTGGGGAGAGTGCATGCCGGCTGTTGTCGGCAGGGTGCTGTGTGGGTGTCTGCACCGTCAAGTGGGCTGAGAGTGTTGCTTAGCTACGGCTCGTCGCTGCAGCAGTGGCGAGGTCCCTATTCCTGCCTCTGCACTGGCTCGCAGAAATCCAGCGGGACGGCAAAACCGACCAGTGCCCACCCCCACATGGGGTGTGTATGTACCTTGTTTACGTTACCAGTAAGCTACCCAGCCCCCAGGGTGGGCCACAGACAGACACCTCACATTCATACAGTCCTTCCTACGCAGTCCCAACCCCAAGTTTCCCTGTAGGACAGGGTTGAACTGCCCCTGTGCGTTCCTGAGACTAGCTATTTACGGGAGTTAAAAAGTTCTGTCTGTCTCCTCAGGAGTGGCTGGTGGTTTTGAACTGCTGACCTTCCAGATGGAAGCCTCCAGGCCTTCTCCCTCCCTAGTCTCTGCGGGGGGTGGGGGTGGTCACAGCCTGTGCCTAGAAAGAAGCCCTGGGGGCGCGGTTGGTTAAGCTTTGGGGTGCTAACCCAAGATTGGTGGTTTGAGCCCACCAGCTGCTCCCCAGGAGAGAGGTGAGGCCTCCTTGAGAAAGGAGCCCCCAGGAGTAGTCTGTCCTGTCCTGCAGGGTCCACAGGAGCAGGAATGGTCGAGGGCTTGGTTTCGTTGTGCCAATGTGGAGGCTGGGTGTACGTCACACCGGCATCCAGAGTTTCCTCGCTTCCTTTCTGGCTTGATGTGGGTCCTCTCCTCCCAGTCCTTACCCTGTCTCCCTGCTCCCAGGAGGGGGGACCCTGAGCCTTGGGGAGCCTCTGCTGGAAGTGCCCCATCCCCCATCGTGACGCCCTTCCCTCCAGGAAATCAAGGGCATCAAGAAGAAGCTCAGCCTGCTGTGCATCGACTTCAACCAGAACCTCAACGAGGACGCCACGTTCCTGCCCTTCACGCGGGAGGAGCTCGGTGAGGGGCCTGGGCTGCACTGCCTGCACTGCCTCACGGAAGTTCTAGAGCCTTCCTGGGATTCAGTCCCCACCAGAGGCCAGCCCAGCGCATGATGATGGTGGAGGGGCTGGGGCTGGGGGCCGAGTCACCACAGACTAGCCAGAATTGTCCCCAGACAGAGGACCAGCCCCTCCACCTGGCCTTCTTAAACATACAAATGTCACAAACCAGGCACAGGCAGGGCCTCTGGTCCTGGGTCTGCACAGTGGGGACTCACAGGGGTGCCCGGTGGAGCAGAGCAGGTGATCTTGAAACCTGGTGTTTGACAGGATTCCTCAGGAGGAGGTCTGGGCACACAGGGCCGGTCATCCCAGCCTCGCTCATTCCGTTTGTGTGTCTGCACGGGCTTTTGTCCGGAACCTTCCAGCTGTGGGGAAAGACACTGGGACCTTCTCAAGTCCCTGTGGTTGTGTCTGCTGCAAGCTCGCAGCCGAGGGGGCCGGAGACCTGCCCCTCGGGGCCTGCACGGGACAGCTCATCAGGCCTTCTCCCACTGCGAGTGCGTGACGGATGCACCATTGGGACTCTCGCGTCACGTGTGCCTCTGTCCAGCTGTCTGTCTGCCTACACATCCTTGCGGGTAGTGCACCCCCTGTCGCCTGTGCACCCCCTGTCACGTGTGCACCCCCCTGTCGCCTGTGCACCCTCTATTGCCAGAGTCCTGGTTGCGCACATTTAAACGCTCAGCTGCAAACTCCGACGTGGGTGGCTTGACCCCTCCAAGAGGTGCCTCAGACGATCAGCCTGGTGACCAGGCCCCACCTTTAGAACTCCTCTGACCTCTGGGGCGCCTCCCCTGAGTGGGTCCTGGCTCTGTCCCCCTAGGCGGCCTCCCGGACGACTTCCTGAACTCCCTGGAGAAGACCGCCGACAACAAACTGAAAGTCACCCTCAAGTACCCACACTACTTCCCGCTGCTGAAGAAATGCCACGTGCCTGAGACTAGGAGGAAAGTGGAGGCCGCCTTCAACTGCCGCTGCAAGGAGGTGAGCCCTCCCCGCCGGCCTGGCCATCCCCACTCAGTGCCCCGAAGGACAACAGAAGTGCCCGCTGGGTGGACTCTACATGGGTGTGGGTTACCAAGGCTTTCTTCCTCAGCCCTGGCAGGTGGCAGCCACCAGCCTTCAGTGAGCAGCTGAGCACTCACTGTTCACATGGGGGGCAGTCAGAGCGCCCTCCCCTGGAAGATAAGTCAGCCCTGTACCCCATCAGGGAGCCCCGCTCTGGGCTGGGAAATTCGCATTTTCTTTTCAAAACACACCTTTCTCTGCGGCACTTCTTATGAGCTCGTCGTCAGAGTAGCTGTGCCATCGAGGCCACAGAAAAGAGCTGCCCGTAGGATTTCCAGGCTCGCATCTTCACGGAAGCAGACTGCCCGTCTGTCTTTCCCCCCGGAGAACATGGGCACGGTTTGAACTGCCCACCTTGGGGTTAGTGGCCCATTGCTTAGCCGCTAGTGTGCCACCTCTGCTGCTTCAGCAGCAGTGCCCGGAGCCTGCTGTGGGGAGGGGGCCCTTTGCCCACGGGTTGGCTCTGTGTGGTCCAGGAGAACTGCGCCATCCTCAAGGAGTTGGTGGGCCTGCGGGCGCAGAAATCCAGCCTGCTGGGGTTCAGCACACACGCCGACTACGTCCTGGAGATGAACATGGCTGAGACCAGCCAGGTGGTGGCCACCTTCCTAGGTAACTGCCCCTTCTGCTGTGGCTGCTACGCGGGCTTGCCACCAGCCACCACCATCTGTCTGCATGCGTGCGTCATGTCATGCACATATCCAGCCTGGCTGCGCGCCCTTTTCATCCCCCGACACACGGATGCTACTACCCCCTCCCCGACACACACCAATGGACCGATGGTACTAACTAGACCCGCCCTGCACTCCACCCCCCCACACGCACACATGCTACTGTTTGCCTCACCCCCCTCTCACTCGCTCACACTGGGCTGCGGCATCCAGCCTGGATCCAGGGCCCAAGGCCTTGCAGCCTCGCTGCAGGGAGAAGGGCAGCTCTGTGCCAGTACTCTGGTCATCACACACACTCGCTGGTGGGGCAGCTTTCTGGGCAGATCCTCATCCCTTCAGTGAACCAGCCCCTGGTCCCCGCAGAGCCCCCCAAACCCTCAGTCTGCAGGCCTCTGGCCTGAGTGGGTTCAGGCCTCTATAGTGAGCCCCAACCAGTGAATCCCTGCCCCACCCCCACTGCTCAGTGAGCTCCCAGCCCCTCTTGAGCCCCCTGGCCCCTGTTACCCTGATCCCCACCCTCAGCAAGCCCATGCTGGGGTGGTGCACCCAGAGTTTGCCTGTGGGAGGAGTGGGAGGTAGCCTCTGGTCTCTGCCCGCCCCCTGCAGACGAGCTGGCCCAGAAGCTGAAGCCCCTGGGGGAGCAGGAGCGCTCGGTGATCCTGGAGTTGAAGAAGGCTGAGTGCGAGCGGCGCGGGCTGCCGTTCGACGGGCGCATCAACGCCTGGGACATGCGCTACTACATGAACCAGGTGGAGGAGACACGCTACAGCGTGGACCAAAACCTGCTGAAGGAGTACTTCCCCATGCAGGTGGTCACCCAGGGGCTGCTGGGCATCTACCAGGAGCTGCTGGGCCTCGCCTTCCAGCGCGAGGAGAGCGCTGCCGCCTGGCACGAGGATGTGGAGCTCTACACCGTGAGCGATGCCGCCTCAGGCCAGGTTGTCGGCAAGTTCTACCTGGACCTCTACCCTCGGTGCGTGCGTGCTTTGCGGCAGCTGGGCGTGGCCTGGTGGGGCGGGTGAGAGTGGCCGTGGCCCTGGAGAACCCCTGACCCAGGCTCCCTGCTGCAGGGAAGGGAAATATGGGCACGCGGCCTGCTTCGGCCTGCAGCCGGGCTGCCTGCGACCGGACGGGAGCCGACAGATCGCCATCGCCGCCATGGTGGCCAACTTTACCAAGCCCACGCCCGATGCCCCTTCGCTGCTGCAGCACGATGAGGTGGAGACCTACTTCCACGAGTTCGGGCACGTGATGCACCAGCTCTGCTCCCAGGTGCGTGGGGCGGGGCGAGAGGGCGGGGCGGGCAGCCTGGTCAGCGTGAGTGGCTTTCAGGACCGTGCTGCGGGACCCTTGTGTGTGTCCTCTATCATACATAGTCACAAGGAGACTCCGGGTGTGCCCTGCGGGCGTATGTGCAGCAACCGGGAGTGCGCACTTCCCTCCCCCCACCGCCACACTGGTCTGTCTGCTCCGTGGGGTCAGGAGCCGGGTCAGGAGCGTGTCCGAGGCCTTTAGGAGAGAGGTTTGGGGCTGCCAGTGACCTGCTGGCAGCGGAGTTCGGTAGACCGGCAGGTGCCCCACAGGCGGAGTTCGCCATGTTCAGCGGCACACACGTGGAGCGGGACTTCGTGGAGGCGCCTTCGCAGATGCTGGAGAACTGGGTGTGGGAGCGCGAGCCTCTGCTGCGCATGTCCCAGCACTACCGCACCGGCGGCGCGCTGCCCCCCACACTGCTTGACCGCCTCATCGCCTCCCGCCAGGCCAACACAGGTGCGCCGGCGCGAGACTCGCTGTCAGCCCGGGGCTTGGGACACCAGGGTGGACGGTGCCATTCCTGCTGGGGCCTCTGAAGCAGGTGGCGGTGCCAGGCTCCCTGATGGGGATCCCCCTAGCACTGCCCTCTTCCCCCTCGAAGGTCTCTTCAACCTACGCCAGATCGTATTGGCCAAGGTGGACCAGGCACTGCACACACAACCGGGTGCCGACCCAGCTGAGGAATATGGACGGCTCTCCCAGGAGATCCTGGGGGTACCGGCCACACCAGGTAGCCCCTCGAGCCAGGTGGCCTGGGAACATGGCGCGGGAAGGACAGAGGGGCCCTGTGGGTAGAGAGGTTCAGGGCATCATTTAGTTATGCAGAACTAATCTGCAGCTGCCACTCTGCAGCCAACCAGGGCTGTGCCTGACCCTCGCCCCTAGCTGCCCCTCTGCTCAGGCTGCAGTGAGTTCCCGTGGTGGGCCCTCTCCCTGCCCCCCAAGGCTTGGCCCTGAGCTCCTGGTGGGGGCCAGGCAGCTCCACTATAAGTTGCCACCCTCCGGTCTGGTGGTGCTCAGGTCCCATGGGACTCTAGCGATGTTGAGAGACATTTGTGGCCGCCACATCTGGGAGGTAGAGTTGTGTAGAGGGGTGCAGTATGAAGCCACCACTGGCCCATGTGTCTGCCTTTGGGGCTAGGTAGTGATGCAGAGCCGGCAGGAGTGGGGCCCTCACCATGTACCACCCCCACTCAGGCACCAACATGCCAGCAACCTTTGGCCACCTGGCAGGGGGCTACGATGCCCAGTACTACGGCTACCTGTGGAGTGAGGTCTACTCCATGGACATGTTCCACACCCGCTTCAAGCAGGAGGGTGTCCTGAACAGCAAGGTGAGCCCTGTGTCCCCTCCCCCACTGCTGCAGGAGAGCATGCGGGGGTCCAGCGGGGCCCAGACTCCCAGCCCCTCACATGACCGGTGGGGCCCAGACTCCTAGCCCCTCACATGATGTGGTCCCTCAAGCAGGGAGGGGTCTCCACACCTCAGCAGTGGGCAGGCTCTAGGGTGTGGGGACCCCTTGGATTGTCCACCGACCACCCCCCCTTCCACAGGTGGGCAAGGACTACCGGAACTCCATCCTGAGACCTGGGGGCTCCCAGGATGCCAGCGCCATGCTGAAGCTCTTCCTGGGCCGAGACCCCAGGCAGGACGCCTTCCTTCTCAGCAAGGGGCTGCAGGTGGACGACCCCCCGCCAGTGGCCTGCTGACTGACTACTCCGAGCTGTATGGACAGCAGGCCCGAGCATCCCAGCACCTGCCCAGCCCTGCTCCGAGCTTCCTGAGCAGACGGCCCAGTGGGCACTGGGAGGGGCACATGCTTTACAGTGGCACTTCTGAGCTCCCAAACCCTCCTCCCGTGGCAACTAGGGTGAAGAGGAGTCGGCCCTGAGGACATCCATTGGGCTGTGGCCACCTCTCCCTCTGAGCCCTCCCCTCAGGACCCTCTTGTGAAGTAGGAGAAGAGACAGGACCCTGGTGACCCCAGCCCCACTTTTTCTATTGCTGACTGCCTCACCTCACCTGCTACGGAGGGAATCACGCTGGTGTTTCTATTAAACCGTTCATTTTGCTGGAGGTCATACCTGAGTTTCCACCTGCCACGGCCGCCAGGTACATGCCTCCTGCCACGTGGGTCCTGCCTTCTGGCCCAGCGACTTGCTTTCCTATGGGGGTGGCGGAGGGGGGAGTCCCAGAGTGTGTTTCCAGAAAAGCCTGCCTTGCTCAGCTCTGGCCAATGGGGACCAGGCTCAGCTTGGGCCCCTGAAAGTCTGAGGGAGCATGTACAGCCGTCCTGTCACCTGACTCTGCACGAGCATTCCCCAGGCACACACCTCCAGACTCCTGCTTGCTCTTGAGGGCGCTTGCATGCCTTTGTTGCAGTAGAAACCCTGGTTTTTAGGTGCCTCGAGTCTGTTCTGATTCATATTGAGAACAGCACAAAACAACGCCCAGCCCTGCGCCACCCTCACAGTGTGAGGTGTGGGCCCTTCACTGCAGCCACTGTGTCCGTGCATCTTGTCGAGGGCCTGCCTCTTGTTCGCTGCCCCTATTTTACCAAACACGATGGCCTTCTCCGGGGACAAGGATGTAAGATGAAGTCTCGCCATTGTTGCCCCTTCCGAGCACGCTGTACTTCTTCCGAGACAGATGGGCTTCTGCTTTTAGCAGTCTGTGTGAGGCCAGCTGTGTCAAAAGGAGCTCTATATTAAGAAGTCATTATCAGGAAAGCATCCCAGCCTGACTCAAGCTCATAGCCCAATACTCGTCCACATCCCCCTCAGACTCGCACAGTCACAAGCAGGCAGTCACGGCACAGGGCCAGCCAGCAGGACGGGGAAGGCAGAGAAGGGGAGGTTCCCAGGACCCTCCTGTTGAGAAGGCCCCGCCCACCAGGAGGCACCATCAGCCTGACACAGGTTGCATGCCACCCCTGTGCTTGTCTATAGATCTTCAGGTTGACATGAGGTTACCCAGCTGCCACACGGGCCAGAGGACTTTGCATACCCTCCAGCACCCCAATTCAAATACAGGGATTCTGTCCTCCTCACCCACAGTCCAGCCTTCACGGCCACAGGGGTCAGGCTCACCTCCATCCGCCAGGGGACATCTGGGCTCTGCGTTCCCCATGTTCTGCCCCACACCATCTTCTCCTGGGAGTGACCCTTGGGAACCCAGCCTCCTGCCCCAGGCCCTCCCTAGGGCCCGCAGAACCAGGGGCGGGCACAAGGCCATGTCCCTGTTAGGGATGGCTTTCTGGGTTGTGCTGCCTCCACCCAGCCGTGTGCAAGGAGTTTTCTTTGGACACCTGGGGACAAAGGGACCAGCACCATCCATGAGAAGGCAGAAGTGACATTGGATCCTGCCGAGGCAGCTGTGCTGATGTGGCCCCCAGGGCTAAGGGAGGACAGATGCAGCCAGACCTTGCTTCCACCACACAGGCTACTGCACCCCAAGGGATGGGCCTCAGAGCCCTCAAGCCAGGGATGCAGGCCCTTTGTCACACCCACACGTGGTTTCTCTCACCTGGGTCTGGAGTCCCCGCTGAATAATGCTCCCAAACAAGGCTCTCACATGACTAGTAGTTTGCCCCTCAGCCTCCTGGTGACCCGCCCCCACCTCTGCTTGCTGCTCTCCCACTTCAGTGGTGTCTCTGATGGGGTGTCTCTTCCCCAGCCTGGGTACATGGCCTGATGGGTTGGCACAGCAGGCCCAGGACTCGGCAGGATTGTGGAGGGAGAGCCTTCTCTCTCTGGATCTGAACCTGGGCCACAGCGAGCCTGCCCTTCCAAGGTTCATCACTCAGCCCTGTGAGGCACAGCCATGTGTCTCCAAATTGTGTCCTTGGGAATAGTGTCACCGAGGCACCCACGAGCCAGGCGCTGGGCTGGGCCTGCCCGACAGCCACCTTCCTAGAGGTGCCCGGGCCTGGGCATGGCTGTTCACAGAGGGCCTGTCTGTGGGCTGGGGGGCACTAGGCCACGACAAGAACATGCCAAGGACGGTGAGCCATGGGATGCACTCACAACCTGCAGGGCCTACCTGGGCGCATAGCCTCAGCTCAGCTCCTTAGCCACTACTTGGGGGTGGGGACCAAGGTAGGGAGTGAGTCTATTGGGCAACTCTGACAGTCTAGGCAGGCCTCTGAGACGCATGGGTTACCATGAGCCCCCCCCTCCCCCCGCATTTGACATTGAGCTATACCCATGTACAGCACACAGTGCAGTAAGTGGACGTTTGTTGTTGTAGGAGGCCATGATCAAGGTCAACAGCGCTGTGCTAGTGCTCGACTGCCCCAGGGCCTCCCTCCTGCAGCCAGCTCCGCCCTTTTGTGCACGACTGCTTTGCAGTGCCTACTGTCTGACAGCGTGCCCCCGGCCCCACGAGGCGACCACCACGTGTTGCCTTCCCCTCGGTTCCACCCCAAGCGTGCAGAGTAGGGTTTTGAGACTGACCTGGCAGAGGCCGACTGCCTGGTTTATCCCCAAGTCACTTCTCTCAAAATCTCAAGCCCGCCCCAAGAAAAAGACACAAAAAACCTGCATACCCCTGCCATCAATTCAATTCCACTCAGATCTTCCTGGTTCCCGAGACTCACTGTTGAAGGCAGTAGACAGCCTCTTCTTTCTCCCACGAAGCGACTGGTGGGTCTGAACCACCGACTTTGTACTTAGCACCGCTCATAGCCCAGTAGGCCACCACTGCCGGGTGGACTCACGCCAGCAGCCTTTCGGTGAGCAGTCAAATATTACTGCACTCAGCGTTAGGGGAGCACTGTTTAATTTAGGGTCCCAGACCCCAGCAAATCCACATCCAGTGTTTCACTGGACCGCGGCAGCAGGCTGCAATGCTGCCTGGGGCCGGCAGGTGGCAGATCGTCACCACCCAGGCATTGCAGGGTTGACTCCCAGCCCGACGTCTACCCACCAGCTTCTTGAGAAAGGCTCTCAGAATTCCCAGCGGGAGCAGCGCCCCCAGATGCTCGCTTCGGGCTAGAGGAGGGTCCCCTTGTCGCGGGGGAAGCCCGTGGGCCCCAGGGATTCTTCCTGCTCCCGAGTAAAAGGGTGCAGGCAGTACGTTTGAGAGCAGTAAAGACCCCCAGTTCCTGGAGCTAGTGGTTCGAATCCACCCAGCGGCTCTGGAGCTGGTCCAGGAAGCCCCGGGGGCGGCTCCCCTCTGGGAGTTAAAATCCACTGGGGGGTGAAAGCGACAAGACGGCACCCAACGATACAGGAGGGAAGTGGGCTTCCTTTTCAGGGTTCGGAGGATCTCCTGAGGTTCTGCGACCCGCTTTCTTAAACTAGGAAGCAAGCTGCTAAAAACCAGCGGGGCAAGGGGGTGGGGGTGAAGGGTCGTAAATGAATGGATGGATTCTCGTGCTCATGAGTAATTCATATCGCTCACATGACAGCACTGCCCAGAGTCAGCCGTCCCTGCCGGAGCGAGCCAGCCCCCCAAATCTCAGCGGGGACCTTCCTTGCAGGTCCTCGTGGCTGTGCTCGCAGTGGGCTGGGCAGTCCCTCTGATGGTCAGCCAAACGCAGGTGCCAACGAGGCACTTGGCGAGGGACGCTGCTCTGCATCTCACTGAAGCCATCTCCAGCCTCCCTCCGGGGGTCTGGGTCTGCCTGTTCCCTCTTGAAGGAGGGCCTGTGCGCTGTTTTTAGGCACCTGTGACCTTTGCAGATGAGGCTGCATCTCCCTGGAGGAGTGGCATTGCTGGACGTATCGCAGAGGGCCCTGTTCAGGGAGGTGACGCTGGAGAACCACAGTGGGGCCAGTGGCATGGACTCAGCCGTCCACTTCCTCCGCATGTTTCGGTAGCATCTGCTGGGTGTCAGGAAAGGGCCTGGTGGCGTGGCCGTTAAGCACTGGTCTGCTAACCGAAAGGTCAGAGTTTCAACCCACCCACTGCTCCGTGGTAGAACTGCATGACTGTCTGCTGCCGAGATCCAGTCTCAGAAGCCCTCAGGGGCCGTTCTGCCCTGTTCTATAGGGTGGCTATGAGTCAGAACGCACTCGGCCGTAGCGGGTTGGGTTTCTTAGCATTGTGGTTGTGTTGGACTGCAAACCACAAGGCCAACAGTTCGAAACCACAAGCCACTACGAGAGAGAAAGGCGAGGCTTTCTGGTCCTGTAAAGCCTTGCAGTGTGGTAAACTCACAGGGACGGTTCCATCCGGTCCTAGAGTCGGAAGAGTCTTTATGGCAGTTAGCTTAGTGTTTGGAGAAATGTCTTGAGGTACCCTGGTGACACACTGGCTAAAGCACTTCACTATGAACCCACCAACTAACTCCCTAAGGGAGAGATGCGGCCAACTGTGCGGGTAAAGAAAGGACAGTCTTGGAAACAAGCCCACGGGGCCAGCTCTACCTGTCCCCTGGGGTCGATGCCCGTCAGAATCAACTCTGGCGGTGGCTGTGTGTGCATGTGTGTGTGGGGGGCACGTGTCAGGCAGGAGTCTTGGGCCATGAAGGCGTGGATTTGTTTTCAGGCACTAGTCAGCTCTTGGAGAAGGACATCTGGCGAGTCAAGTCCACGGTCAGCAGACAAGAGGACGGAATGGCAGGGGCTGCAGCACTGGGTTTCAACACGAAGGCTGTGCGGAGGGCACAGACTGGCCGGGGCTGCGTTTCCTTCTATTGTGCATTGGGTCACTGTGAGTCAGACTGACCGGAGGACCTCTAGCACCGAACTTCAAGGTCGATGGTTCCGACCCAGGAGATAGAACTGCGGAAGCAAGGCCGGAGAATCTACCTCTGAAAGAAGATAGCGGCTGAAACCCACGTGGAAGCGCATTTCTCCTCTGGCAGGTGTAGAGTCCATTGAGCGTCAGTGGACCGACGGTGCCCAGCCGGTGTCAGGAACTATGCCAGGCATTGGAGGGTCCTTTCTTTCTTTTGTCTTTTATCAATCACATGATAATTTCTAGTGATTCACAAGTGGATGATGTATGGTTAGAGACAGAAGTAGTTCACTTTTTTTCTAAAATCATCTTATTGGGGGCTCATACAACTCTTATCACAATCCATACATACATCAGTTGTGTCAAGCACATTTGTACATTTGTTTCCATCATTCTCAAAATGTTTTCTTTCTACTTGAACGCTTGATATCAGCTCCTCATTTTTACTCCTCCCTCCCTGCTTCCCCCTCCCTCATGAACCCTTGATAATTTATAAATTGTTATTTTGTCATATCTTACACTGTCCGACATCTGCCTTCACCCACTATTCTGTTGTCCATCCCCCAAGAAGTACGCTTTTACGGCACCTCACTAATACACATTTACCCAATTCAAGGCACAAAATAGTTGATGGGTCAGTCAGGGTGCAATGTAGTACCGATGAAGAACACTGCTTTCCCCCAGATCATGGATGCTTCCTCCCCCCAACTACCATGATCTGAATTCTACCTTGCAGGGCTGGATAGGGCAGAGGTTGTACACTGGTGCATATGGGGGCTGGAAGCACAGGGAATCCAGGGTGGATGATACCTTCAGGACCAGGGGTGTGAGGGGCGATGCTGGGAGAGTGGAGGGTGAGTGGGTTGGAAAGGGGGAACTGATTACAAGGATCCACATGTGACCTCCCTGGGAGACGGACGGCAGAGAAGGGGAGGAAGGGAGACTCCGGATAGGGCAAGATATGACAAAATAACAATCTATAAATTATCGAGGGCGCATGAGGGAAGGGGGAGTGGGGAGAGAGGGGGAAAAAAAGAGGACCTGACACAAAGGGCTTAAGTGGAGAGCAAATGCTTTGAGAATGATTGGGGCAGGGAATGTATGGATGTGCTTTATACAATTGATGTATGTATATGTATGGATTGTGATAAGTTCTATGAGTCCCTAATAAAATGTAAAAAAAGAAAAGAGAAAAAAATGATTAGGGCAAAGAATGTACAGATGTGCTTTATACGATTGACGTATGTATATGTATGGATTGTGATAAGAGTTGTATGAGCCCCTAATAAAATGTAAAAAAAAGATTGTAAAAACTCCTGTCCTACAGTTTGAAAATTACACCACATGGAGGGAGGGTGGGGTGGAAAGGGGAAACCGATTACTAGGATCTACATATCCCCTCCTCCCTGGGCGACCTACAACAGAAAAGTGGGTGAAGGGAGATGTCGGACAGGGCAAGATATGACAAAATAATAATTTGTAAATTATCAAGAGTTCATGAGGGAGGGGGCGTAGGGAAGGAGGGGAGAAAACGAGCTGATGTGGAGCGCAAATGTTTTGAGAATGGCAGGGCAATGAATGTAGAAATGTGCTTGACACAATGGATGAATGTGTGGGTTGTGATAAAGAGTTGTAGGAGCCCCCAATAAAACGATGTTTAAAAAGGAAGAAAAATCACAGCACACACATCGTTCCAGTGGCTGGGACAACGCGCTCACACACGGATCAAGTGTAAGGACGGCGCAGGGCCGGGCGGTGTTTCCTTCTGCTGTGCATAAGGTCTGCCGTGCCCAGTGGCACCCGACAGCAACAGCAACAACACACACATGCCTTCATAGATGATGGTTTTCCCTCCTTTTCCTAACCACTATTGGCACAGAAATGGGCACTGTTCCAGGTAGCAGGCCCCATTTTCAGAAACTCTGTGGAGCTGCTCTGGATGCTAGGTAATGAGTCCATCCGAAGGAAGCCCAGCAACTTCCTGAGGAAAGAGCATTGTCTGTATGCAGCAAAAATGCCTAGAGAGAAAAACTGAGTAGTGTGGTAGTTACATACTTTGGTGTCAACTTGAGACTATTGAGAGTGAAGGTGGGGAGTGTAGCCTGTCAAACAGGTCCCAGCTTGATGACCTCATTTGGAGGCACGATGGAGATAAATAGCTCATTGGTGGCCAGACTCACACTCTGTGAGACATTCCTGTTGACAAGCCACATGGAGCTATAGGAGGAGCCACGTGGAGACCCACACCAGTGCTGAGATGCTTCCACCGCCATTGGATCCACAAGACTTTCCACCCACTGGCCTGTGATCTTCCTGCATGTGATGTCATTGCATGTGTTTTGTGTTTGAAGAGGAATATATAGATTGGTGTCAGACATATGTGCTAATATCGAACTATGGACTTGATCTGGGCTGGTTTGGGATGTTTTCTCAATATACCATCACTCTCTCTCTCTTTTTTTTAAAACAATTTATTAGGGGCTCATACAACTCTTATCACAGTTCATACATATACATAAATCAATTGTATAAAGCACATCTGTACATTCTTTGCCCTAATCATTTTTTTCTCTTTTCTTTTTTTACATTTTATTAGGGACTCATAGAACTTATCACAATCCATACATATACATACATCAATTGTATAAAGCACATCCATACATTCCCTGCCCCAATCATTCTCAAAGCATTTGCTCTCCACTTAAGCCCTTTGCATCAGGTCCTCTTTTTTCTCCCCTCCCCCCTCCCCCCTCCCTCATGTGCCCTTGGTAATGTATAAATTGTTATTTTGTCATATCTTGCCCTATCTGGAGTCTCCCTTCCCCCCTTCTCTGCTGTCCCAGGGAAGAGGTCACATGTGGATCCTTGTAATCAGTTCCCCCTTTCCAACCCACTCACCCTCCACTCTCCCAGCATCGCCCCTCACACCCTTGGTCCTGAAGGTATCATCCACCCTGGATTCCCTGTGCCTCCAGCCCCCATATGCACCAGTGTTCAGCCTCTGCCCTATCCAGCCCTGCAAGGTAGAATTCAGATCATGGTAGTTGGGGGGAGGAAGCATCCAGGATCTGGGGGAAAGCTGTGTTCTTCATCAGTACCATCACTCTCTCTTACATAGATATGAGTGTCCTGGATTTATTTCTCTCATCAACCCAGACTAACACAAGTAGTCTTTTGGATTACTAGATCTCCAGACTAATTGATACTTAAGGAAATAGTTCAGATAAAATTGATCATTCAGCTAATGCTTTGATTATTCCAAAAACGAAGCCAAGTTCAGTACCATTGACTCAATTCCAGTCATAGTGACCCTAGGGAAACTGTCCCTGTGGGTTTGCAAGACTAAATTTTACCAGAGCAAAAAGCCGCATCGTTCTTCCCTGGAGTGGCTTGGAGCTTCTGACCTTGTGTTTAGCCTGGCCAACTGCCACCAGGGTTTTAGTTACTGTGACTTAAAGAGCTCTGACCACCTTTACTATCAAACTCAAAGTATCATTGATCTTGATTGATGTGGTTGAGAAGTTAGGAAGGTTGAGAAGTTAGAGATATTTTGGGGAACAACGCAAGCACGGCTGCCTTGGGGAACTCGGCCTGCTGATGTCATCCACAGAAGGAGTAGCCATCTTTCTTCCTTATGTGACAGTGGGAACTTCTGTGGGAGCGCGTGTCACCTTAGCTCAGGCACAAACGAACCCTCTCGCCCCTCTGAGGCCTACAGTTGGCGCTCTGCTTACGAGAAGATCCGTATTTCTTCATTGGCATGCCAACTTGGTCATGCCAAGTCAATTCTGAATCTCGTCAATCCCAAGTGTCACTACAACTGTCCCCATTGGATTTTCTTGGCTGTCATTTTTTACGGGAGCAGACTGCCAGGTGGTGTTAGGCCAGGTTGACTAGAGGAACAAATCCAATGACACTCGTCTATGTGCAAGAAAGGGCTTTATATCAAGAAGTAATTGTATATCAGGAAAACATCTCCACCCAGTCCAGATCAAGTCCATAAGCCTGATACTACTCCATAAGGGCTTGATCCAGGGCAATGTAACCGAGAGGAATTACTGAAACCCAAATGAAGGCTGAACATGTTAATGGGACAAGAGGAAAGTAAAAGGAAATAGAGGAAAGAACTAGGAAGCAAAGGGCATTTATAGAGGTCTAAACACAGGCATATACATATGTAAATATGTTTATATGTGATGAGGGAGAAATAGATCTATGTACATATAGTACCTCATCAGACTCACACAGCCACATGCAATGATGCAGAACACAGGAAGATCACAGGCTGGTGGGTGCAAAGTCGTGTGGATCCAATGGTGGTGGCTCTGGCAGCAACCAGGATCAGCCAGCAAGAAGGTGAAGGCAGAGAGAAATGGGGGAGGCGAGGTTCCCAGGGGTCTTCATGAGAAGGTCTCCTAGGAGACGGCCACTCCCACAAAGAGGCACCGTCAAGTCCGAAAATCCGATACCCATCAGGCTGTGACCTGATCGACAAGCTATACTCCACCCCTACACTTCAAGTCAACTCTACCAATCATCAAGTTGACATGAAGTCACGCAACTCTCCCGCACAGGTCTTTTCACAGGGCCACCCATGGCACTAAACCACCACCTTTGGGTTCACAACTGAGTGCCTCGTCCCTGCACTGCCAGGGCTCCTTTAGCGTGGTCAACGTGGCCATGGAGATAGTTGCAGTTGAGCGCTTCCCACTCATTGGTGCCCCTGTGTGTACAGAGAGGACCGTGGTAGATCTGTGACCTCTCAGAAGCAGATCACCAGGCCTTTTCTTCCAAGGCACCTCTCGGTGGGCTGGCACCACCAACCTTTCAGCGAGTCCTTGAGTGTTTCTGCTGCCTCTCCAGTGTAGACTTTTTTTTTCAGAAACATTGAAAAGCCAAAGTCATGTGTTTGTCAGCATTGACTAGAGAAACAAATTCATAGACACCCATATGTGTATAAGAAAGAGCTTTATCTAAAAGAGCAATTGTATATTAAGAAAACATCCCAGCCCTGTCCAGATCAAATCCGTAAGTCTGATATTAGCCCATAGGTCCGATACCACGAGGATGCCACCTTCTCAACATGATCGCTGAAGACAAAGCAGGTGCATAAGAAAATGTGGTGAAGAAAGCTGATGGTGCCCGACTAGCAAAAGATATAGCATCTGGGGTCTTAAAGGCTTGAAGATAAACAAGCGGCCATCTAGCTGAGAAGCAACAGAGCCCACACGGAAGAAGCACACCAGCCTGTGTGATGATGAGGTGTCAAAGAGATCAGGTATCAGGCATCAAAGAACAAAAACTCATATCACTGTGAATTAGGGGGAATACGGAGTGGGGACCCAAAACCCATCTGTAGGCAACTGGACATCCCCTTACAGAAGGGTTGCAGGGAGGAGATGAGCCAGTCAGGGTGCAGTGTAGCAACGATGAAACATACAACTTTCCTCTAGTTCTTTAATGCTTCCACCCCCACTATCATGACCCCAATTCTACCTTAAAAATCTGGCTAGACCCGAGGATGTACATGGGTACAGATAAGAGCTAGAAACACAGGGAATCCAGGACAGGTAAACCCCTCAGAACCAATATTGAGAGTAGCCATACCAGGAGGGGAAGGGGAAGGTGGAAGGAGAAAGGGGGAACCGATCACAATCTATAACCTCCTCCCAGGGCGATGGACAACAGAAAAGTGGGTGAAGGGAGACAGCAGTCAGTGTGGGACATGAAAAAATAATAGTAATTTATAAATTATCAAGGGTTAATGAGCGAAGGAAGGTGGGGGAGGGAGGAAGAAAATGAGAAACTGATACTAAGGGCTCAAGTAGAAAGAAAGTGTTTTGAAAATGAGGATGGCATCAAATGTACAAATGTGCTTGACGCGATGGATGGATGGATTGTGATAAGAATTGTACAAGCCCCCAATAAAATGATTTTTTAAATGATTTATTTTTGTTGTTGTAAATATACACACCATAACATACACCAAGTCAACAGTGTCTCCATCTACAATCCCGGACGTTGGTCACATTGTTTGAGTGGTGAGAACTTTTTCACCGTTAATTTCTGATTTGTTATGTTCCTTTTAACCTACGCTTACTGCTCCTGTGTTTCTTATCTAGTCTTTCCAATTGCTGCTGTCAGTTTGATCCCATATAGACAGACCTTAAGAGGCCCAGTGCTCAAGCAGACAATTCTTTACCAGTTCATTCAAACAGTTGCTGTTTTTAAGAAGAGTTAAGGGAATATTTTTTGACTGAAGAATTAAGTTGGGTTTTTTTTAAACCATTTTATCTGGGGCTCGTACAACTCTTATAACAATCCACACATCCATCCATTGTGTCAAGCACTTTTGTACATTTGTTGCCATCATCACTCAAAACATTTGCTTTCTGCTTGAGTGAAGGATTAAGTTTTAAAGATTATTTTAGGAGAATAATTTTGTGAGTTCATCCAGCCTCCATAACTCCAGAAAGCTTGGATTCTAGGATGCTCCACCCAGTTTATTTCAGGTTGGGACACCAGACTAGGAATCCAAGAGTCTGCTTATAATAATGTCAGTTTGGGGCAGGAAACATCTGGTGGTTTGAAAATTATCAAGTTCACCAAAGAACAATGTAGTCAATTTGAGGAAAACCAGAAGCCTCCTGGCAGCTTTTGAGACAAATGGTGAAAATCTACAGAGGGGCATTTACTCAGAAGAGAACTTCTGTATGGAATGAGTTTGGGAAAATGGTAATCTGAGCTCAAACCATGTTTTAGTTCAAGAATGTTCTAGAACACACAAGAATGCTCTTCTAGAACACATTTCTTTCTTTCTTTCTTTCTTTTTTTCAGGAGAAGGGGCCTTTTATTGGACTACTTGAGGGGGATGAAACGCGATGAGTGGGTGGCCCACGGGCCGGCCGTGCTTGACAGGCTTGTAAGTGATGGAGAACTCGCCCAGATAGTGGCCAATCATCTCCGGCTGCAAGAGGAGAGAAGGTCAGGTTGGAGAGCAGGGAGCAGGGCCTGGTGGAGGGGCGGGACGACCCAGGCGCACGGCTCACCTTGATCTCCACCTGGCTGAAGGTCTTCCCGTTGTACACGCCCACCATACTGCCCACCATCTCCGGGAGAATGATGATGTCGAAGGTGCATCTTCACCACCTTGGCTTCTCCATGGGCGGGGCCTCCTTCTTGGCTTTGCGCAGCCGCTTCAGGAGCGAGTGCTGCTTCCTCCGCAGGCCGCGGTTCAGGCGATGCCGCTGCCGAGCGCTGTACAGCTGCATCAGCTGCTCGTAGGACATGTCCCTCAGCTGGTCCAGATCCACGCCGCGATAGGTGAGCTTCCGGAAAGTTCGCTTCTTCGTCTGCTCCACCTCCGCCATCTCGTCGGTGCTATCTAGAACACATTTCTATAAACATGACCTACACATTGAAAATTTGGTCTCTGATTCCATCATAAATAGCCATCAAAAAGGGTATATACTGGAGGGAGGGGGAAAAAAAGAGGACCTGATGCAAAGGGCTTAAGTGGAGAGCAAATGCTTTGAGAATGATTGGGGCAGGGAATGTATGGATGTGCTTTATACAATTGATGTATGTATATGTATGGATTGTGGTAAGAGTTGTGTGAGTCCCTAATAAAATGTAAAATAAGAAAAAAAATTCCAGAAATGAAAAAAAAGGGTATATACTAATCAGGGAATCTATGAAAATAATGAACGTGGAAAAGCCCTCAGGCAAAGTGGTCCCTTTAGTCAACACAAGGAATCTCAAACAGAGAAGAAAACGTCTTTATATGCTGAGAGTGGGCCATGACCTCATCACAGCACAGCGCTTACTGTGCACTACAGACCTCACACTGTACAGAAACCCTGCAGGTGCTCCAGCGTGGCAGGGCATTTAACCTCAGGCACTCTCTCAGGGAACGTCAGAGAACCCGCCGCGGGGAGAAGCCATGCAACTGTCCGGAATGTGGGCGAGCCTTCACACACAGCTCAACCCTCACACGGCATCACCCTCATCTCTGGGGAGAAGCCATACATTGTCATGAATGTGGGAAAGTCTCCCGCCAGAGCACTTCCCTGGTTACCCCTCAGAAAAGACACACGAGTCCGAAAACCTTGAAGATATTGGACTGTGGGAAAGCTTTCCATCAGAGCAGCTACCTGATCGGATTTTAGAAATTACTTTGCTGTTGTTGGGCGCCATTGAGTCAGTTCGGACTCACAGCAACCCCGTGACAGAGTCGAACTGCCCCGTAGGGGACTATGTTTTTATGGAAAGAGCTCTAGTTATTCAGTGGTTAAAGTACTTGACTGCTAACAGAAAGGACTGAAAGTTGAACCCATCCGATACCCCGTGGGGCGGGCGAGGGAGGGAACGGCAATCTGTTTCTATAAAGATGAGCAAACTTGGAATTCCTGTGGGGGATTTTTACTCTATCCTGTTGGATATCTGTAAGTTGGAATCAACTCAATGGAAGTTGGCTTGGTTTATAAAAAATCTTTAAGAGGGCGCATTGCTGGATCTTATTCTCACCAAGCCACTGGGTGGGTTGCTACACCAACCTTTTGGTTGGTAGTCAAGTAAATTCTTTACTGTTGCACTATATGGTTCTTAGAATTGTTTACTGCTGTGCTCTAAACCAGTTTTTAGCATGTAGCACATGAGCATACTTGGGCTCTGCCTTTATAATGCATCTCTTGGAAATCAGTAGGCCAGATCTACCTGCTTGCGGGGTGGGGGGAGAGGGGGCGGGCGGGGCTGCAGAAGAAAGGCCTGGTGATTTGTTTCTATGGGAAAACCCTGTGAAATGCTTTTCTGAAACCTGTGGACTTGCCATGAGTTGGACTTGACCGCAAAGATTTGCTTTCTTGGCTTGTCCCACATTCTTGAAAGACAGCACTGAGAAAAATAAAAACTGAAACAACTAAAAAAAAAAGACAGCATTGAGGACTATCGTGAGAAGGAGTTTCTTATGAGGGAAGTTGCCATTGGGGATGTAGTAAGGTCCATCATCTTTTAAAAGATTGATATGTTGGATTTATAAGGTGGGGTATTGTAGAAGCAATGGGTATTCTGTTACAACCTTTTAACATTCTACATCTTTGTTTCGGTATTCGAACTCAGTTTTTCCACCATTGCTGGTCACTTAATTCGGCGTTAGTTTGCATCATTGGTAGCATTTGGGGAAAATAAAGGATGAGCAATAAGAGTAACTCTGTCAGTAAAATATATGGGTCACGGGACAACATCTGGGAAGAGCTGTGGGTAAACGATCGGGCCCTCGTCAGGGCTCTCTGATTACTTGTGCTTTCATATCTTCCTACATTTCATCCCGTGCCTCTGCGACCCTTTTCCACAATGAGTGGGAATCACCATTAGACATCGAAAGGAGCGTCGCATTTAATTGGTCAGTTGGGCATGACTGTGGCCAGGAAGATGGTCAGAATACAGCCGGTCTTGGGACACCGAGAGGCAGGGAAGCCTTTTGCAGACAGGGAAGAGTGCCAACCGTGAGACGAACCTGGCAGAGTAGAGATCAAGCATGCTTATGGCCATTCTCGCCATCATTGCGATTTATTGGGCGCTTACAGTATCCCAGGGAAATCGCTTCCCCAAAGACCAAAGACTCAGGGATGCAATGTCCACGTGTCAGTTAATTTCCTTATGAGCCTACCAGGGAAAGATTTAGAGATGAGTCCGAGAAACGGTTAAAGAAATGACACGATCAGATGTTGTTACACTGTTACATCTCTATGGTTGGCTGGTTGGTTTCTATCCACGCAATTACATAAAGCTAGGTGGAGAACTGGGCAACCTTTTCAGTGATAATGCTTTCTCCCTGTGTGTTTTCTCCTTAAGCATGATGTCACCCAGTGTTACAGCAGACTCTTCTTGTTCCTAGATTGTTAAAAGTTGCATATGGACTTACATGGTTTCAATGTTTTTGTCTTTATCACAAAGATAAAGATAAAGAGGGTACTATTAAAGGAACCAGAGGAGCCCTGGTGGCATAGTGGCCGCGCATTCGGCTGCTACTGGAAAGGTCGGCAGTTTGAAGCCACTAGCTGCTCAGAGGGAGAAAGAGGAGGCTTTCTGCTCGCATAAAAGTTATAATTTTGGAAAATCACAAGGGCAGTACTCTGCAAGCTTGCTCTGAGTCAACACCTCTCAAGCAGTGAGTATTGGGAAAACCAGTAATGAGCTGATTTTTTTTAAAGGCATGTTGTATTTAACTTGATCTCCACGTACCATGGTAAGAGCTATCACTTTGGGGATAACATGTTAAATAATGATCTCATACAGTTATAAAAATAGACCAAATTTTCAAGCCCACCCTACAGCATCATGGGGGAAGACCTGCCCTCTGTAAAGGTCAGCGCCAAGAGACCCTTATGGGATGTTATACTCTGCACACTGAGCCCCTTCACTTGGAATGACAGGACTGTGAGAGGTTTAAATTGAGTCTGAGTCTGAAATACGAACAGTAGACGACAGGATGTGCCCAGACTTGCGCAAATGTCAGCCTAATTGCAAAACATTCCGCTTCTGCACGCTTTTTTCTTTCTTTCTTTCTTTTTAAAACATCTTACTGGAGCTCATACAACTCTTATCACAATCCATACATACATCAATTGTATAAAGTACATCTGTACATTCTTTGTCCTAATCATTTTCAAAGCATTTGCTCTCCACTTAAGCCCTTTGCATCAAGTCCTCTTTTAACCCCCTCCCTTCCTGCTCCCCCCTCCCTCATGAGCCCTTGATAATTTATAGATTATTTTGTCATATCTTGCCCCATCCGGCGTCTCCCTTCACCCCCTTCTCTGTTGTCCGTCCCCCAGGGAGGAGGTCACATGTAGATCCTTGTAATCAGTTCCCTCTTTCCAAACCACTCACCCTCTACCCTCCCAGTATCGCCCCTCACCCCCTGGTCCTGAAAGTATCATCCGCCCTGGATTCCCTGTGCCTCCAGCTCCTATATGCACCAGTGTACAACCTCTGCTCTATCCAGACTTGTAAGGTCAAATTCGGATCATGGTAGTTGGGGGGGGGGGCTTTTTTCTTTCTTAAGAAAAACCACATGCTGGTACAAGCAGCTTAAAAAAAAAGTGCTAGTTCAAGAGAATGCAAAGTCCTGCTTTTTCTAAAAAGAAAAGGACACGTGTGTGTGTAACGTGTCCCGGTAGAAGCGGAGGGTCCACACTCGGTACCGGACAGTCTGGTGTGGTCCCTCAGCGCCGAGTCTGGGTTGAATCCACTAAACCTCTTTTAGCTGTGCTTGGTCTCTGCTCATTTTGTTTATTCAACAGCCTGCTTACAACATAGATGGCAACTAACAATAACAAGTCTAATATTTATGTGTGTTTCCTCATTTATCCTTCCAATAACCCAGCGAGTCAGTAGTTGTTTATATCTGCTCTGCATGCTACAGAGGAGAGAACAGACATAAATTGCCCATAAGTACACCACTACCAAGTAGGGGGATAAAGACATGAACACATGCATTCTGTACCAGGCCATGCCACAGAGGAAGCAGAGAAGGGAGGAGGTGGGGTATATTCCAAATTTATTTTAGAAGTCACTGAAGCCTGAATTGTCTTACTTCCCTGGAGATCATGAAGTTACCTCTCTGACCTCCTTTTACTTAAATGGGACCTGTTCACGCCACATTTGTTGCTTTCCTATAAAATTGTTCTTTGTTGCAATTGAAATAACCCTCGTTCATGGCTACGTCACATGTGTCAGAGTAGAGCCGTGCCCCGCAGAATTTTCAGTGACTAATTTTTCATAAGTAGATCGCTAGGGCACAAACCTCTCACTTTTCATTTATCAGCCAATGTGCTAGGCAGGGTTCTCTATATATATTGTATCTATATATTTACACAAAGAGAAGGAATGTAACAGCTAATTAGCCCAACTCACTTCCGTGGAACAGTTAATATACTGGACGTCCTTCAACTCACGTGGGCTGCTGAGTCCAAGGTCAAGGAAGCAGACAGCGGAGTCTTCCTTCGGGCAAGGCAAGCAGAGTCTGCCCACAGGCAGCAAGCAGCAGGGTGGGTCACCAACAGTCAGTAGCTCTGGAGCTTACAGAAGCTGGCCTGGATGTGATATCGAATGCAAGCAACGCAAGGCGACAGGATCCACTAGCCTCAAGCTCAAGCAATATATGCACCGGCTGCATGGCAAAGCTGGTCTTGAAGGAGCCTTAAGGACATGATCCACAGGTTGGCCTGGCCCACAGGTAGTGTAGCTCACAGGATGAGGCAGAGAACTAGCTACAGCAGCGGCACGCATGCTCTAGCACGCTCTGATCACCAGCATGGAACAAGAGAGAGAGGGGCAGGCCTTGCCAAGCCATTTATCTCTTTGCCCTCCAATCAAACTGCAACCCGACTCATCCTACATGTTCCTATTGGCCAGGTTAGCACGACAAACTATCGCAGCCAAGCATTGCAGATGTCTGTGCCACCTAGGGAATCTCAAGTTGTAAAGTATGGATAGTACAACAGCAATTTAATAAAATTCACACTCATGGCAGACAATATTACACTGTGTATCGTATATGGCTCAGTCTTCCGCTGTATGTTCTAGAGCAGCAAAGCCAGTGAAGCTTATGTATGTATGTCACGGAAAGGACTCGTGTGGTTGTGGAGAATGGCGATTCCCAAGTCCATGGGCCACATGAGACGATGGAGGCTTCACCTGACTCATATTGTTGCAGATGCTGATGAACCCAAATCAGCAGGGAAGACAGGTGAATGAAGGACTCAAGTATCAAGAAGCAGAGGTGTGAGAATGAAGAGCCTGACGCAGCAGCCAGAGTGAGAAAAATGTCAGTTTTGCTACAATGTCTGTATGTATTAGATGCAGATCACCCCCCCCCCCAGGAAAACTCCTTTAAAACTCGTATGCTGATCATGTGCGATCACACCATCAGGGTGATTACATCATATCACAACATGGAAGATAACTACATCATTCCATCACTCCCAAATTATACCATTACAAGACCTTTGAACCACTTAAGAATCATGATCCAGCCAACTAGACCCATAACTATAACCATCCCAGGTCCACCCATATGTATGGCATGGGAATAACCCATGCACCATTTGTGTTATTAGTCTGGGTACTTTAGAGAACCAAATCCACAGAAACTCATGTATAAGAGAGAGTTTTATATGAAGGTTAAGTGCACATCAAGAAAACATCCCAACCCAGTGCTGCCCAACCCCACAAGTCCAACATTAACCCATATGTCTGACACCAACCCACAAAATCCTCCTCCATCTCAGAAAACACACACAATGACGCTGACTGCAGGAGGAAAACCAAATCAATCAGTGTGTGAGCATCTCCACACCGGCAGGGGTCTCAACACGGCTGCTCCAGCACCCAGGGCTGCATCAGGGTAGGTCTATGCAGCTTCTCCTTGGGGATGTCTCGCAGCAAGTGAGCCTTGCCAGCTGAAGCAGGGAACTGGCTAAGGCAGCTGCACCCTGGTCCAACCTTTACAAAGCAAGAGACCTGAGAACTAGAAAGGAGAGGGTCACCGAGCCATTTATCTCTCCGCCCTTCAATTAACCCCACGTGTTTATGGGCCAGGTTGGCACAATAAACTACCTCACCATTCTTGCAATCTGTTCCTCTGAGCCCATTGTTGCAGCCACGATGTCAGTCCATCTCCTTGAGGATCTTCTTCTTTGTTGCCCCTTTACTTTACCAAGCGTGTTGTCCTTCTCCAGGGACTGGTCTCACATGACAACATGTCCAAAGTATGTCACCCTTGCCTCTAAGTATAGCAAGCTAATTTACCATGAAGAACTCCATCTTGTTTCAAACTGCCTTCAACTCCTGCTAGCAGTTACCCACCCTCTCTTCCCTCTCCCAACTTTCCCAACAAGACTGACTCTTCCGAGATTTCTCCACACCCTGCCTGTCCAATTAGCAAGAAATGTACACTATCTTGTAAGACCTTGAATTAGCACTTGCTGCTGTCCTGTTCCCCCAACCCTGTTACCCTGACAGACTGATAAGAATGTAACTAACAGCTGGAACATCCCTCCCCTTGAACCAGCCTCCTATTTTGAACTATAAAATGTCTGAAATTTATTTGTTCTGGCATCGAGAGGTTTCCAGGCACTAACCTGTTCTCAGCCCAGTTTTTAAATACGGGTTTTAATTATTAATCTAGTGGTGTGGTTGAACTTTTAAAAAAAATCATTTTATTAGGAGCTCTTATAGCTCTTTTAACCATCCATCCATCCATCCATTGTGTCAAGCACATTTGTACATATGTTGCCATCATCCTTTTCAAAACATTTCTTTCTACTTGAGCCTTTGATATCAGCTTCTCATTTTTTTCTTTTTTCAGCTTCTCATTTCCCCCCTCCCTCCCCCACTCTCCTGACCTCTTGAACCCTTGATAAATTATAAAGTATTATTTTCATATCTTACACAGTTTGCTGTCTCCATTTACCCATGTTTCTGTTGTTCATCACCCTGGTGGGGGAGTGGGTGGGTTATATGTCAATCATTGTGATCGGTGGAGGGCAGGGAGAAAGCATTAAAGAACTAGAGGAATGTTGTATGTCTCATTGATGCTATAGTGAACCTTGGCTGGCTTGTCCCTTCTTTGTGACCCTTCTGAGAAGGGATGTCCAATTGTCTACAGATGGGCTTTGGGTCTCCAATCTGCCCCCTCCCTTCGTTCACATCAACTTGATGGTTTTGGGTCTTCTGATACCTGATAGCTGATCCTGTTGACACCTCATGATCACACAGGTCAGTGTGCTTCTTTCATGTGGACTTTGTTGCTTCCCAGTTAGATGGCCGCTTGTTTACCTTCAAGCCTTTAAGACCCCAGACACTATATCTTTTGATAGCTGGGCACCATCAGCTTTCATCACGTTTGCTAATGCACCCATTTGTCTTCAGCGATCATGTCGGGAAGGTGAGCATCACAGAATACCAGGTTATTAGGACAAAGTGTTCTTGTGTTGAGGGAATACTTGAGTAGAGTAGGCCCAACATCTGTATGCTACCTTAATACTTAACATATAAATAAATGTACATAGATCTATTTCCCTATTGCTATATATAAATATATTTACATATGTACATGCACTTGATCAAGCCCCACCATGCATTCTACGTCCTCCTCACCATCAATGTTAGATCACTTGTTGTTCCCTGACCATTCTTTTTCCTAGACAGATTTGTTGGTCCTTTTGACAGTCCATGGTACTTTCAACAGTCTTCCCCAGTACCACCATTCAAATGCATCAATTCTTCTTCAGTCTTCCTTATTCAACCTTATTCAACGTCCAACTTTCACATGCATTTGAAGCAATTGAAAATATTCTGGCTTGGGTCAGGTGCACTTTAGTTCTCAAAGCAAAATCCTTGCTTTTCAACACTCTAAAGAGGTCTTGTGCCGCAGATTTACCCAATGCAACATGTCTTTTGATCTCTTGATCGTACATAGCCTCTGTCTTTCACATTGTCAGGGCACACACTAAAACAGGGATCGAAGATACATCTCCTTCCTGTTTAAAATATACAGCTCAGAATGGAAATGAACACATCTAGTTTCTTGTGGGTGGACAAGATTTCCTGGGCTCAGGATCTTACTGCCCAGTTCAAGTATTTGGATAGAAACAAGGGAAGATGACCGGGGAGCCTGCGGTCAAACAAGTCCCAGAGGCGGGAGGGGTGGGGCTGTAAAGAACACCCACTCATCAAAATCCACTTTGCCTGCCCCTAGGGTAATGGGGTGTGGTATTAAACAAAGACCAATCAGGTCTATTAGGACCGTCCAATTGTTCTGTCAATTTGTGGCACTGTAGTGGTTTATGTGCTACTGTGATGCTGGAAGCGACACCACCATTATTTCAAATACCAACAGGACCACCCATGGTGAATAGGGCTGTGTCTTCTCAGTATACTTACTCAGTCTGTGTGATGAGCAAATAATCTGAGACGTTAGCCTGTCTGAAGAAGAATGTGCCTGGCACAGGCGTGGAGAAAGGCTCACGAACCACCTGTGATATCCAGCTGGCACCACCTTGCTTGCCGAAAGGGAGAAAAACTTGAGCCCTTGCTGATGAATATCAGACTGCAGCTATCCGTATGGATTGCAACTCAGTGTAAAGAAAACCAACGTCCACATAAGTGGACCAATAGACGACATCATGATAGAGAAAAGATCGAAGTTGTCAAGGGTTTCATTTTTCTTCAACCCACGATCAATACTCGCAGCAGTCAACAAGTCAGAGGACGGACTGCGTTGGGCAAACCTGACACACACACACACACAAACCTGTGTAAGGTGTTGGAGAGCAAGGGTGTTAGTGTAGGTGAGCAATCGATGCATTTGAAAGGTGGCGCTGGCGAAGCAAATTTAGAGTGCCATGGACAGGCAAAAGGACAAACCGATCTGTACTGCAAGAAGTATGGCTAGAATGCCCCTTAGGTGCTTCGGACGTGTTGTCAGGAGAGACCAGTCCCTGGAGAAGGACGCCCTGCTCGGTAAAGGAGAGGGGCTGGAGGACGGCCGTCAAGGAGATGGACGGACGCGGCGGGCGGGCGGCTGCAACAAAAGGCTCAGGCGTAGGAATAATTGCGAGGATGGGGCAGCGCCGGGTAGTGGGAGTTGGAACTGACTGACAGCACTTGGGAACAATGAGGAGTTTAGGGGCGGAGACTATAAATGAAGCCTTTAGCGTCTCAACCCGGGTTTCGAAGGCGGCCAGGTGGAGAACGGTCTGGGCAGGGGCGGGGAAATAGGCCCAGGGGCGGTCCAATCAGGGGGCCGCAAGGGCGGTCCAATCAGGGGACCGCAGGGGCGGTCCAATCAGGGGGCCGTAGGAGCGGTCCAATCAGGGGCTCCGAAGGCGGTGCGGTCCTAACCGTCCAATCGCAGGCGCCGGGGCGGGGCGACGCATTGCAATCGATCGCACGCGGATGACGTCCTCGGGCGGGTCGCTGCGCACCCGCGTCTGCGGCGCCCCCCGCCCGCGTTCCCTCTCCTCCTTCTCTGCTGAGCTGACAGGACGCCCAGCGCCCCGCGAAGCGGCGCCAGAGATGGTGAGCGCTGGGCAGGGGCGACGGGCGGGAACTGCTGGGAACCGGCCCTGTGTGCAGCCCCGGTACCGGGTCCCAGGACCCGAGTCTGCGCGTCCTGCTCGCAGGGCCGGATCCATCCCAGCTCAGGGACCCCCTGCGGGCGAAGGGTCCTGGGTGGGAGGTGCTCTCAGGATCCGCGTTTACAGGTGTGGTGACCCCATCTGGATGGCTGTGGGGGTCCCCAGGCGATCCGGTTTCCCCTAAGACTTCGAGATGTATGGGACCAACTCCCCAAACCCACGACCCAGTACCCCGTTCTGTCTCTTTTTAGGGCTGGCATGAAATCGCCCCAATTTCAGCCCCACTCCTCACGTTCCCCAAGTCTGCCTCCCCTCCTGCATGTCACAGCGCCCTGTCCTCAACAACTATTTTTGAGGAAGCCGTAGGGCTTTATCTCAGTTTCAACACAAAGCAATGGATAGTTACTTTTACATGATTGATTTTCTGTCCTTGTGCGAGAGGCTGACCTTTTGCTAGTGGAAGAGTCCAGCCAATACCATCAGCTCCAGATGAAACCTTCAGGGGAAAGGCACCCCTTGGCCCTCCGGCCATTTGATTCCTTCATGCCCAGCTTCCATTCTGTCTGGAGGACGCAGTTTGGACCGCAGCCACGATTCCTTGCAATCTTTCAGGGAGAAGACAGCCATATCTTTCTCCCGGGGAGCCTTATGTTTTTCCCTTAGAGCAGCTGGTGAGTTCCAAACACTGAGTGGGGTGAGCAGCCTAATGCTACTACGATGCCACCAGAGCCCCTAAAACAAGTCAAAGACCCCCAAAATCACCCCACGGAGGTGATGATGGTACTATGAAAAGCAGCGTGCATGATGGCTACAGGGTGGACACAGTGGAACCTTGGTGTCCAGGGTAGCTCTGAACAGAATGGCCCAGAGTACAGGCTGAGAGCGAGTGTCCCGTGTGGGGACCTGCCTGTGTCCCAGTTCAGTTCTGCCAGTCTCTGGGTATGCCATCTAAAACCATTCGTTCATCCATTCTCCAAAATTCACTGCCATCCAGTGGACCCTGACGCATAACCCGCTAGGATAAATCACAACTCCCCCTTCCCCCGTGGATTTCTGAGGCTCTACATCTGAACTGGTTCCAGAGCCTCGTCTTTCTCCCACAGAGCAGCTGGTGGGTTCAAACTGCTGGTCTTGTGGGTCGCAGCCCAATGTGTGACCCACTGTGCCACCAGGGCTCCTTTATTTGTCCAGTATAGCCTCGGTTTCTCAGTAAAAATTTCTACTTTAAAAAAATCTACATTAAAAGAGCCTGAAGGAGAAAATATTTCTAAAGAACCCCACAAGGCGAATTTTAAGAAAAAGAAGTTGCAATGTTCCAATCTTTCTACTTGTTAAAAATCCTTTATTCTTCCCCAAAGTATGTCCAGTAAGTTTCTCAAGTTCGTCTTTTCTGTGCTATCAAACGGGCTCCCCAGGACTTAACTTTGAGAGAATGCGACTGGAAAAGAATATGAGAAGTGTCTGCAGAAACAGGAATCCCTTTCTACAAAGAATAAGGAGCCCTGGTGGCGTAGTTACACATTGGGCTGCTAACCATAAGGTCAGCAGTTCAAAACCACCAGTCATTCATGGGAAACAGACAAGGCTGCTGTACAAAAGTTACAGTCTCGGGGACCCATTAATTAGGCAGTTCTACCTTGACCTACAGTTGCTGTGAGTCAGAATCCACTTAATGGCAGGAAGTTTGGCTTTTGGGGTTTTGCAAAGAAGGTCCGGTAGAGAGACTGCTGAGTTACAGAGATTCACTGAAGCATCTTTGTCAGGGTGGGCGTGGGCATGGCAGGCGTGGCTAATTTTGTTGCATTGCCTTTGATCTGGCCTTCAGATTCATGTGAAAGCCACTGAGAGGAGATTTGTAACAACCTGCAAAGGTTGAAGTAGGATTATTACAAAATATTTCCTATCGCAATCACACCTGTCTTCTCTGGAAGAGAATTTGCACGTTTCCTCCACGAATGCTAAGAGGTGCCTTGGGTTTTATTGCTAATATTTGTGAGGACGGCGGTGCGGGACTGTGCAGTGTTTTGCTCTCTTGTGCATAGGGTGGCCGTGGCTTGGAGCCGACTCGATGGCACCTGACAGCAGCAGCATTTATATACAGAAACCCTGCGTGATTTTGCTCGACTCGCCACACAGCAGAGTTTTGCGATGTCAGTGGTGATCTCATTTGAAATGTTAGTGGTGGTCCACAGCAAGTGAACAATCTTGATGACACGTCCACAGGACACAGTACAACAGCCCCCCGGGGTTCCGGGGCTGGAGATCTTTACGGAGCAGCCAGCCTCATCTTTCTCCTGGGCCCGGTGACTTTGAACTGCCGACCTTGCAGTTAGCATCTTTAAGGCTGCCAGGGAAGGGCCAGTGCCAGTTCAGAAGCTGCTGAGGAAGAGGCATGAGGTTGGTGTTTCCAAGGGAGCTTGCTGCCACCTGCGGGTGACCACGCAGCACAACCACAGGAGCCTTTTGTGCAGAGTGCGGTTCCAGGAGAACCGTGGGAGACAGGGTGGTCTCAGGCGGATGCCCTCCGGGACAATGTCCTTTCCCAGGTTGTCTGTCACTCATTGTCTTGGGACTGTTTCCAGACCAGAACTCCAAACTGGGACTCACTGCCTTGGAGCTGATGCCGACTCCACTTGTGCACCTGCAGATTTGATGACGCGAGAGTGTAGCAGTGTGCGTTTTGAAGGTTGTGACGGGCACAGGCAGGGAAGACGGTTAGGTTCTGCTCCTGGAGAAATGTATGAATCTACATACATAGATTTCAGTTGTGTTTCAGATTCCTAAGCTGACGTGGGGGAGAGAGCAGGGCCTGTGGAAAGTGCCAGTTCCCCCATCCATCACTGGGACTCATCCGCCCTCACGGAGTGGATGGATGGACCAAGAGTCAGGACCGTGCTTAGCCTGAATGTGGGTGAAGCAGCCTGCTTATCTGCACTGCTTCTCCCTTTGGGCCTTTCCTTTAACGTCTCATGTACTGCTGCTGCCCCAGAACTGTTTCCATGAGCCGTGGGGAATCTGCTGTTGGTTGCATGTGTAAGATTCTTTCTTTTTGTGGGGAGAAAAAATTTAGTGGGCGGAGAGAAGATGTGGTTAAGACGAGAATTCGGGATCCACAGAGAATTTTTGTCAAGACGTGAGGTGGGTGTGCCTGTGTTTTCAGGATTTTCATTTTGTAGATCAGCTTTGGTAAGTCTGCCTGTCTTCTGCTAGTCCAAAAGGAATTGCCTGCCTACCTTAGCTATTATTAGATTCCTTGGGTGGGAAATACCTTGTTAGCTTCCCACAAGAAGAAATTCATGCCAAAGCCTAGTTTTGATCCAAGTGGATTTTATAAAGAAGTTTCAGGTGTTACAGTAACTGAACACAGGTCCCTCATGGCACTGCACACCCACACGTGGCGGCTTCAGGCCAGAGAGAGAGAGAGACCATGGCCTGGCCAAGCGGAAGGTGGGGGAGCAGCTGGAAAAGAGGGCCGTGGTCTCCAGGTTCCAGCCTTTTTGGGCCTGTGGCTGGGAGGCGTGGTCGACGGTACCGGTTGACCCTATTAGCTGAATTAAGCCCACCTGGGTGTGCCGCCCCCATCCCTCCCCCTGGCTCGGGGTCTCAATTGGTGCATACCCTTTAGCCTTTATCAGCTTCCAACTTCCTGTAGGGGACCCGTAGGCATGGAGAGGAATCACCCTCTATCTTGCTATCTAGCTTTCAGAGGACAGCTAAGAAGGGCTTGGGTTAATTATTTTTCTCCATTTACTCATCGGACATCAAGGTTGTTTCCTTTTTTTTTTGACAGCTGACGAGACACGGTGCTTACAAACATTTGTCTGGACAGGATTTCTTTTTGTTGACATTAGGAAAATAAGGTGATAAGTAAGGGTAACGTGTGCTCGTCGTTCGGTGCCCTGTGTACAGCAGAATGAAACGCTGCCCGGTCCTGCACCATCCTCACCACTGTTGGGACCTTTGAGCCCATTATTGCGTTCTCTGTGCCATTCCAGTTCACGGGGTTCTTCTCGCTGACTCTATTCCAAGCCTGCTGGTCTTCTACACGGTTCCTCCTGATAACCTGTCTAGGGCACATGAGATGAAGTCTTGCCATCCTTACTTCTAAAGAGAATTCTCATTGTTCATTTTCCTGGACAAATTTGTTGGTTCTTCTGGCATCCTTATCAGCAGGGAGTCAGCCTCACTTATGGTGGGACAGACAGTAGGATCTGATTGCTGTATATCAGTGGTTCTCAACCTTCCCTTTAATACAGTTCCCCATGTGGTGGTGACCCCCTACCATAAAATTACTTTCATTGCTATTTCATAACTGTCATTTTGCTACTGTTATCAATTGTAATAGAAATATCTGATATGCAGGATGTATTTTCATAGTTACAAATCGAACATCATTAAAGCATAGTGATTCATCACAAAAACAATATGTAATTATATATTGTGAAGGATTTATTTCTAATTACAAATAAATGAAATTTTGTCTTGAAGCATGGTATAACATGAGTAAGTCTTCACGCCAGGTCTGCATGTGTGCAGACCCACCTGGAGACGGATAGAGGAGCGGGGTCTCAGTTCCTAAGACTATCTGAAATGTGTTTTCCAATGGTCTTAGGTGACCCCTGTGAAAGGGTCATTCAACCCCCAAAGGGGCTGCTCTATATGGCTGACTGTCCTCAGGGAGAATACTTCTATTTTCTCTTTTCTTTTTTTTTAGTGAGAGTGAGTGAGATATTGAGTGAGAGTGAGTGAGTGAATGAGTAAGTGAGTGAGTGAGTTAGTGAGAGAGTGAGAATGAGTGAGTGAGTCGAGAATACTTCTAAGTAGATGACGGCCCGCCATGTGCTCCAAGCAGCACACAAACCTGGGGAAAATCTTTCTGTATCCCGCACAGGATCTGTGACCCTGGTAAAAGTATCAAAAGTATAGCTTGAACTTCTTCCTTCGGCACCATCGGTTCATGATCATATAGTAACATCTGAAATGGTTGACCATTCTTTTTGGTATAGTGATTTTGTTTATTCTTTCTTTCCTTTTTTTAAAAAAATGCTTCCCACACCATTCAGTAGTCTACCCATAGAATCTTTCAATAGTGCAACTCGATGCTTGGCCTTTTTCTTCAATCCTGTCAACATGAGAAAGTCTGTGCTCTTTCCATTAGGTTTTTGCAACCCCCGGTCTTTGCACAATTCATTAGAATGCTGCACTTTGTCTGCCAAGCTGCCCTTTAAATCTTCTGTTCTGCTTCTACTCCATCGTTTCTTCCATTCTCTTGTTCAAGACAAGTTTCCGAGTCTCTTCTACATCCACTTTGGTCTTCTCTTGCTTTCTCGTTTTAAAATGATCTTCCTCTTTCTTCATGTATAGTGTTCTTCGTGTTCATCTCACAACTCCTCTGCTGTTTGGTCAACAGCGTTGCACACATCAAACCTGTTTTTGAAATCAAGGTACAATATACTCAAGGTCATACTCAGATTGTTGTCTACTTGTTTTAATGTTTGTCCACTTCAATCTGCACTTGCACATGAGCAGTGACTGGTCTCTTGCAAAGTCAGCCCCTGGCTTTGTTCTGTCTGGACTGAGCTTTTCCATCATCTTTCCACAGATGTAGTTGATTTGATTCCTATGTATTCCACCCTGGAGATCCACGTGTGTATCTACAGCTGCTGCTTGTGTTGTTGGAAAGCATACTTTCAATAAATAAATCATTGGTCTTGCAGAAGTCTATCATTTGATTTCCATCTTTGTTTCTATCACCAGTAATATCTGTTGTATTAGTCTGGGTTCTTAAGAGAAACAAATCCACAGAAACTCGTGTATAAGAGAGAGTTTTATATAAAGGTTGAGTGCACATCAAGAAAACATCCCAACCCAGTGCTGCCCAAGCCCACAAGTTCAACATTAACCCATGTGCCCGACACCAATCCACAAAGTCCTCCATCTCACAAAACACACTCTATGACGTTGACAGCAGGAGGAAAGCCAAATCAGTGAATGTGTAAGCTTCTCAGAGCTGGCAGGGTTCTCCATACAGCTACTCCAGCACCCAGGGCTGCATCGGGGTAGGTCCATGCGGCTTCACCTTGGGGATGTCTTGCAGGAAGTGAGCCTTGCCAGCTGAAGCAGGGAACTGGCTAAGGCAGCTGCACCTTGATCTGACCATCACAAAGCAAGAGACCCAAGAACTCGAAAAGCAAGGCTCACTGAGTCATTTATCTCTCCGCCCTTCAATTAACCCCACATGTATTTATCAGCCAGGTTAGCACAATAAACTTTAACTAACTTATCGGTCCATCTTCTTTTATAACCTTTGCGTTCCAATCACCAGCACTTATGAATGCGCTTTGAGTGCATGTTCGATAAATTTCAGAATGCAGGAGTTGGTAAAAAAAATCTTCCACGCCTACATCTTGGGCATTAGTGACTAGTGTGTAAATTTGCCTAATACTTTTATTAGCTGGACCTCCATGTAGGTGCGTGGGTATTCACGCCGTCACAGCACTGTCCTTCAGGTTACATCTTGAAATGTTCTTTCTGACAATAACGCAGCTCTGTTCCTTTTCAATTTGTGATTCCTCGCATAGTAGACCGTCTGATTAAAACAAGCAAAAAACTGTATTTTGAATTAGATGAAGGTTTTCAGGGTAGATCATAGTTTTGTATCTAACAATTCATATACATTCTAATTAGACTATGATTTTCCAATCCATTTCAGCTCACTAATACCTAGGCTATCAATCTTCAAGCATTCCATTTCAGCTTCCAATTTTCCTAGATTCCCATTTCTTCCATTCTACACTCCGTTATTAGAAGAGCCCTATCCTTGGGAAAGGACCTCGTGCTTGGTAAAGTGGAGGATCGGCGAGAAGAGGAAGGCCATCGAGGAGGAGGACTGACACAGTAGCCGCACAGTGGGCTCAAGCACAACAGTGATTGGGAGGGTGGCACAGGGCCGAGCGGTGTTTCCCTCTGGTGTGCACAGGGACACTGTGAGTGGGAAGTGGCCCCACTCACGGATATTTGCAGCCACTCTCATTTTTAGTGGTGCCACGCCAACAAATGAAGGTCTTCAAAACCTTACTCCATCCAGGCTGTTAAAATAGACTACTTTGTGGAGACACCTCTTCCCCAGTCATATTTGAAGTGCCTTGCAGGACTTGATCTGTTAATGTTCCACTGGAATTCATAAGGTTTTCGCAGGCCAGTGTTTCCCCCCCAGAAATAGATCGCCAGGTCCTCCATCCTAGTCCATCTTAAGTTGGAAGCACTGCTGGGAACTGTTCACTGCTGGTATCTGAAATCCCAGTGGCATAGCTGCCGCAGTGCAACACACTGAGAGATGACTGTGGACATTTACCACGACATCTATGAGTTTAGCAGTTTTAAAAGATACAATTCAGTGAGTGCAATTTTTTATCCCCTCCCACTGGAGTTCCATGGGTTGCACTGAATTCCCGCAGCAGTGAGTTGGGCAAGTCACCACACAGTCCGCTTTAATGTTTCCTTTCACTCACTGCTGTTAGGCTCGTGTTTCCCCAACCTCCTCTGCTGTGTGCCTAGGTAATTATTAATCAGGTTACTTACGCTGTGGATTTACGTATCCTGGATTTCATCTGCAGAAAAACATACAAAACAAAATTAGACAGAAAAAGACAACAACAGTGATAAAAGAGAAAGCCTTCTTTCCAAATTGAAAAGTAAGCTGAAAATATTTAAAACTAGAACAAATTCAAAATGGGTCAAAAAGGAGATCAGATAACAAAGTTACATTTTAACTGAACGGCATCAGCCATAATTGAATTTACAGCGTTTTCCATCTGATAGTAGGCTATTCGTGTCTCGACTATGATCAGAGGCTTAATCCTCATGGGGGTCCTGCACTTGGATGTTGAGTTTCTGTTATCCATAGTCTTTAGCAAACTGGGTGTTCAGAATTTGGATTTTATTTAGAATCCTTGGATCACACAGCTTAGTGAGCTGCTTCTGTGTAGATTTAAGTTGCTGCTTCACTTACGTGGCTGTTTTGAGACAAGCCTTTAAGACCCAGGCATTCTTTCTGATAGCAAGGCACCATCTGACCTCTTCACCATACTTTTCTACAGAACACATATTTTGAGTGAGCTTTCTATGAGGGCATATATTGAGTAGGGCCATGTCATAAGAACTAATTGTTCTTAGATTAGGACTAGGATTAAATATGAGCCCAAAGTCCATTCATATATCTCTGGTTTACATATGTCCTTGGTCCAATTTAGAGACAGCATTGTCATTTTATTGGGGAACATTAAAAATCATCTCCATGGGGCTTAAGGTACTTCTGATAGTATCAGTAGTTTACCCAGTGGTATATAATTTAGAACATTGCTAATAAAAGGAAATTATAAAAATAAAAGGAAATTATACGTCTAATAGGCCAGCTTTCTAGACCACACTGTGTGAATTGTTGACTTGTACAGTTTCAACACTTACGTGACTAGTTACACAAACAGTGAGGGCTGGGGACAGGGAACAACTTTTAATAACACTCATGTACAAAGGCAAAACCATGCCTGTTAGACACGTCATAAAAAAGCCAAGGGAGCATGAAGATAGTAAGCATGTGACAGTCCCAGGCTGCCCTACATGGGGCCACCTCAAAGGAAGAGATGCGAACCGAAGTCAATCCAATGACCTTGGGATAGTGACGTCTCACAATCGGCACTTCAGCCTTAAGTTGAAGGGAGTATTTCAGTTCCTTAACCTGTCACAGGTGGGTCAGAGGTAAAGTCAAGTTTCCAAATCAGATCCTTACAGGGTGGCCTGTGAAAAGTGTTGTGCACCTGGAAAGCACAGAGTCTAAAGTCCCAGTTGTCTACAGCCTGTGGCCTCGGTCACCAAGGGCTGGGTAGAAACTATGTCCAAAGTGTCCAATTAAGAACACTTCACCTAGCATCATGGTTTCTGGGTGACCCATGTTATGAAGTGTTTCGTGGTTTCAATGCTGTAGTTGTAGGGATGCATAGTATTCCATTCACCGCTTATCTGTCAGTGTGTTGTACTGTGGTGGCTTCTGTGTTGCTGGAAGCTATGTCAGTGGTATTTCAAATGCCAGCAGGATCGCCTAAAGTGAACAGGTTTCGGTGGAGCTTCCAGACTAAGAACAGATAACAAAGAAGGACTGGGCTTCCCACTTCAGTGGAAGGAGTCACTGAAAACCTGCATAGCTTTGCAGCGTTGTCAGATCCTGAGGCCTACGAAATGGAAGCAGAACATTGAGGATGGGCACTCGGAATGTGGCCGAGGAAGAGCTGCTTTCATAGAGCGGAGTCAACCATGACGGGAGTCCGGTGAAGCCTGTGGGAGCGGAGCCTTTGGGATCTTCATTTGCCGATGGGGCACAACCTGAGAAAGGGGAAACAGCGGCAAATGATCAGATCTTGGAAAGTGTGCAAAGTATGAATCTAGGAAAGTGGGAAGTCATCAAAAATTAAGTGGAATGAATAAAGACCAATATCCTAGGTATTTGTGAGCTGAAAGAGACTGGTATTGGCCGTTTTGAATCAGAAAATCATTTGATTTACTATGCTGGGAATAGCAATCAAGAGGACTGGTGTGGCATTCATTATCAAAAAGGACATTGTAAACTGCTGAGTACAGTGCTGTCTTGACAGATTTACACCTATCTACTTTCAAGGATATCCAATAAATACAACTATTATTCAAATTTATGCGCTAACCACAAAAGCTGGTGATGAAGCAATTAAAGAATTCTATCATAGTCTTCAATCTGCTAATGGTTGGAACTTGGAATGTACAAATTATGAATCTAGTAAAATTGGAAGTTATCAGAGGGATCTTGGCTCAAAGCAGAGTGTGTTAGTCTGGGTAGTCTAGAGAAGCAAATTCCTGGACACTCATGTGTACAGGAAAGAGCTTTATATAAAGAGTAATTGTGCATTAAGAAAATATTCCAGTCTAGTCCAGATCAAGTCCTTAACTCCAATATTAGCCCATATGTCCAATACTGGTCCCTAAATTTCTCTTTAGACTCACGCAGTCATGCAACAATGCCAATGATGCAGCAAGATCACCGGCCAGTGGGTGTAAACTTGTAGATCCGGTGGCGGTAGAAGCATCTCAGCCCTGGAAGGAGTCTTCACGTGGCTTCTACAGTTCCCAGGGCTCTGGCTGCATCAACATAGCTCCATGTGGCTTGTCTCAGGAATGTCTCCCAGCAAATGAGCATGTGTCTCACCTCCAGCGAGCTATTTATTTCCTTGGTGCCTCAAAATGAGCTTGAAGAGCTCCAAATCATCAAGCTGCGACCTGATAGACAGGCTAAAGTCCACCCCTTCACTCTTAAGTGTCAAATTGACAACAGATAGGTAACTACCATACAGAGAATACCAGAAAGATGTTAACTTGCGTTTCATTGACTATGCCCAGGCATTTGACTGTGTGGATGACCTTGAGATGAATGGGAATTCCAGAACACTTCATTGTGCTCACTCAGAACTTGTACATGCATCAAGAGATGGTGTGAGAACAGAATAAGGGGATATTGCATGGTTTACAGTCAGGAAAGGTGTGCATCAGGCTTGTATCCTCTCACCATAGTTGTTCAATCTACATGCTGAGAAAATCATCAGAAAAGCTGGAATATAAGTGAAAGAACTGGAGGTGAGAATGGAACACGAGTGTTGTTTATTGGCATTGTTTTTGGAAATGGGACCTACAGGGATATATTCAAACTACAGGGAGATCAAAGGGAGCAGGGTGTAAGAGAATTAGAGTAACCTCATGGAGGGAGGTTAGAGCTGCAGCTTAGGCTAAAGCCAGAGAGTCAACCAGTCTAGAGAGCACGGAGGAGACAGAAACTGCAGAGGGGCAGACAGCAGAAAGGGGTAGCAGAGAGAAGACACAGCTAGGTCAGAGATCGGCCGTAGGATGCAGAAAGGGCAGAAGAGGGATGAGAGCGAGACAAAAAAACCATGTCCTAATATACCTTTTGGGACAGTCATTAATCATTAAGTTTGGAAGGGTCCCCTGCATCTTTCTGATTGGGAAGTGTGAATGAGGTGGGGCAACGTAGCCTTTTATGCACACAGGGACCCTCTAGCACTCAGGAAGAAGGGAGGGGTTGCAGGGGAAAGAGACTTGTAAATAGTTGGAAGCCGCTCCACTGTACTTATTAATGTGAAGAAGAGTGTGTATCACGATTGGTGGAAAGCATATTAATAACCTGTGGTATACAGATGACACAACCTTGCATGCTGAAAGTGAGGAGGACTTGAAGCACTTGGTGATGGTGATTAAGGATTGTAGCCTTCAGTGTGGATTATCACTCAATATAAGGCCAAAATCCTCACATTGGACCAATAGGTAACATTGTGATAAATGAAGAAAAGGTTGAAATTGTCAAAGATTTTGCCTTACTTGGAGCCACAATCAATGCTCATGGAAGTGAAGAAATAAAAAGATATGTTATATTTAGGTAAATCTGCTGCACAAGGACTCTCTAGAGTATTGAAGAACAAGGATGTTACTCTGCAGACTAAGGTGCACCTGACCTAACCTATGGTATTCTCCATTGCATCATAAGCATGTTAAAGTTGGACACTGAATAATACAAGGATCTACATATAACCTCCTCTCTGGGGGACAGACAACAGAAAGTGGGTGAAGAGAGTGGACAGTGTAAGATAGGACAAAACAATAATAATTTATAAATCATCAAGGGTTCATGAGGGAGGAGGAAGTGGGAAGGGAGGGGGAAATGAGCTGATACCAAGGGCTCAAGTAGAAAGCAAATGTTTTGAGAATGATGATGGCAACAAATGTACAGAAGGAAGATGGTAGAAGAAGTGTTACATTTGAACTGTGGTGCTGGAGAATATTGAAAGTTCCATGGACTGCCAAAAGGACAAACCAATCTTTATTGGAAGAAGTGAGGCCAGAGTGCTTCTTGGAGGCAAAGATGTGCTTCTTGGAGACTTCATCTTACATACTTTGGACGTGTTGTCAGGAGAGACCAGCCCCTGGAGAAGGACGTGATGTTTGGTAAAGTGGAGGGGTGGTGCAAAGAGGAAGGCCAGCGACAAGATGGACTGCATCAAAGGGCTCAGGCATGGGAACACCGTGAGGACGGCCCAGGGCTGGGCAGTGTTTCCTTCTGTCATGCATAAGATTCCTATGGGTCATAGCCAGCTGGATGGCCCCAGACAACATCCTTATCATCATAGGAGGTATAAGGTGTTATCTCTGTTGTTTTGATTTGGGCATTTCACGGATGACTAGTGATCAGGAACCTTTTTTTCATGTGTTTGTTAGCCACTTGAGTGTTATGTCTTTTGCCTACCACTGAACTGGATTTATTTTTCTTTATTGAAATATTGCATCATTCTATAGATTTTAATAAGTAGTCCCTTGTTAAAGCTACCCATTTGTGGTATTTCTGTTATAGTAGCACAACTAACAACACAAGGGGAAGAGCTAAAAGTCTTGGCACAAGGTACTTGTGATCTCAAAATGAGAGAGTTGCTTCATTTGTGTATGCTCTGGACCCTTCTGATAAAAGAGACCTAAAGTAAGTCTCTATAAAAATGTAAAGGCAGGTTCCATGTGTTAGTGGTGCTGCTTCACCCATCAGTTAGTGGATGCGTTAGTCTAGAATGACTAGAGAAACAAATCCAGAGACATTCATATGTGTATAAGAAAAAGCTTTGTATACAAGCGCAATTGAATATTGAGAAAACATCCCAGTCCAGATCAAGTCTACAAGTCCGATATTAGCCCATATGTCTGATACCAATGTATAAATTCCTCTTCAGACTCATGCAACGCATGCAATGATGCCAAATGCAGGAAGATTATAGGCCAGTAGGCGGAAAGCCTTGCGGATCCAGTGGCAGTGGAAGCATCTCAGCGTGGCAGGGTCTCCATGTGGCTCCTTTGCTCTAGCATAGCTCCCTGTGTCTTGTCTGTAGGAATGTCTTGTAAGGAGTCTGTCCTGCCTCCAGCGAACTATTTATGTCCTTTGCTCCTCCAAATGAGGTCATCAAGCTGCAACTGGATCGACAGGCTAAACTCCACCCCTTCACTCCTAAGTCTCAAATTGATAACAGATTCCCTAACTACCACAGTTGGTGTAGACATAGAATGATTGTTCTGATGACTGGGTAATATGTCAGATGTTAGGAGACCCCATATTTTTGTTTGAACTGCCTGTGGAATTACTTCAGTACCCAGTTCTCTCAGTTTCACCCATCCTCCAGCACACTTAATACCATGTGTTTTAGGAGTCTGTGATGTTTGAGGATGTGGCTGTGGAGTTCACTGTGGAAGAATGGGCTTTGTTGGATCCTGCTCAAAGGAAGCTCTATAGAGATGTGATGCTGGAAACCTTTAGAAACTTGGCATCAGTAGGTAAGAATGGCATTACTCTTTCACTTCACTATTGCTATAGCAAATATTTCTTGTTCATTTAGTGCGTTCCAAGATTTGTAATTTGGAAGGGGAAATGCACTGGTAAAGGGGTTGACATGGTCACCATGTTTTAGAGCTGGAGTCCAATGATTTCTCCATGACTATGAGAATCTACGCATTAAACGGAGTTTTTCCTTTTGTCTTGGTTAAAAGACTTGAAATTCCTTTGCTATCATCAGTGTGCATTTAGGTTTCACAGCCCTAGAAAAATTTGTTTTTGGAAACTTTGAAGGAATTTTCTTGTGTCTATTTTCCATTTTGATCTGTCATCGATAACTTCTTTAAACACAGAAATTTCTTAAAATCTTTGACACAGTTTTGCTTTTCTTTGTAAGATTTTTACACTTTTTGATTTCAGACGATGAGACTCCGTGTAAGGTTAGTGGGCCAGGGTATTTCTGGGGCAAAACATACTGAAGCAACATAGAGTACCAGTGTTCATAAGGGATTATTCTTATGCTCCCATTTTAGGGAAAAGTTCAGAAGACCTGAGCATCGAAGGTCACCACAACCATGGGAGGACCGTGAGGTGAGTTGCACTCGTAGGGGAAAGCAGTGTCCCAGGAGAGAACCTTAATTTGTCATGAAATTTTAAAAGCAGATAAACAAAATCTCAACCTTATCCTAGCTTTATCTATGTGTGATAAATTTTCACGAGAAAGTTTTCATTACATGTGACTTAGACACTGAGTATCTAAAATATAATTCATCTGGGAGCAGTTACTAAAACCCACATTTAAGACGTATTGTTTTAATAATGGCTGTGGTCCAACCTTCTTCAGAGATTCCAGACACATTCCCCTTGTATACCATTCAGAGCCTGAAACCGTCACTGAAAACTGTAAAACTGTCATCTTAGTGCTTATCAATAAATGTTAAAAGTCATTGTATACTATTAATGAAATTGTTCTCATTTTTAACAGAAATCATATGGTTGAGAGACTCTCTGAAAGCACTGAACGTAATCAATGTGGAGCAACCTCTTACCAGATTCCAAATCTTAGTCTGTACAAGAGCACACCTGCTGGACTGAATCTATATGATAGCAGTGAGTGTGGAAATACCTTCCTGCATCGTTCCTCTCTTAGAAAGGTGCAAACCAGAGTTCATACTGGACATAAACCACATCAGTGTCAGGAATGTGGGAAGGCCTTTAGTTGCCCATCCTACCTGAGAACACATATGCGAAGTCACAGTGGGGAAAAACCTTATGCTTGCCAATTATGTGGGAAAGCTTTCAGTTATCTCCATTCTTATCGAAGGCATGAAAAGACCCATAGTAAAGAGAAACCCTATGAATGTAAGGAATGTGGAAAAGCCTTTAAGTGGCCTTTATCCTTACAGACACATATGAGTACACACACTGGTGAGAAACCTTATGAATGTAAGCAATGTGGGAAAACCTTCAAATGGTCCTTATCCCTACGAACACACATGAGCACACACACTGGAGAGAAACCTTATGAATGTAAGCAGTGTGGGAAAGCGTTCATTTGGCCCACGTCATTATGCACACATAGGAGAACACAGTGTGGAGAGAAACCCTATGAATGCGAGCAATGTGGGAAAACCTTCAGTTGGGCCATATCCTTCCAAAGGCATGTGAGAGTGCACACTGGAGAGACACCGTATGAATGCAGCCAATGCGGGAAAACCTTCAAATGGCCCATCTCTTTACGAACACACATGACTACACATACTGGAGAGAAACCCCATCAATGTAAGCAGTGCGGGAAAGCTTTCAGTCAAATCTCACATCTTCGAGAACATGTGAGAATGCACACTGGAGAGAAACACTATGAATGTAAGGAATGTGGGAAAGCCTTCAAGTGGTCCTCATCTTTGCTAAAGCATACGAGAATGCACAGTGGAGAGAAACCCTATGAATGTGAACAATGCGGGAAAACCTTTAAATGGCCATTATCCTTACGAACACACATGAGCACACACACTGGAGAGAAACCCTATGAATGTAAGCAGTGTGGGAAAGCGTTCATTTGGCCCACGTCATTACATACACATAGGCGAACACAGTGTGTACAGAAACCCTATGAATTAATTGTACTATAAGTAAGCAGCTACTGAAAGGAACCTTTGGTATTTGTTGGGATTTTCTTACTTCTGTTGGTACTGGCTGTCTACTGTATTCATTCTGTTCCTAGTGAGAAAGTCTGAGCTCTTTCCCCTCCCAGTACTGCCAGTGTATTTATTATCCTTGCTAGTGAAGAGTTGACAGAAATTTGTCCTTAGGCAAAGCCCTTCTAAAAGTATAATATGAAGTAAATTGTTATTTTCAACCCTTGCCCCTTTCTTTTTTATCTTATTTTTGATTGGAAATTTGACAGTAGGTTTTGTATTTAGGCACCTGCTATTTAATAATGAAATCTAGAGAAGGAGATGATTCTCTTAGATTATGTTATGCCAATGTGGGTTTGTTAGAAATTACATTTAGCAAAGTCCTTGGCACAAACACATGGACATACCTTGTGACTAATACTTAAAAACCAAGGAACGAAGGGACACGTAAAGACTACCTAAAACAGTGTTTCCCAGAGTGGGCCATACCACCCCCTGGGGCTACGGGATGGATTCAGGGAGGCTAAAAAGGCTGGTGCCTACACTTTATCCTGGATTACAGGCTATAGTACAAAAGTTTTTAAATTTGATTTGAATTTGTAGCCTCCAAAACAATAAGAAATTAATTTTCTGTTCTTTAAAGTCATTTTCATTGCAGAACTAGATAACTAATACAGAATTTGGTACCAGAGAGTCAGGGAGTTACTCTATTATATATGTGTTAATATGGGAAGAGCTTTTTCACCAGGCAATGTACTTTTGTTGAGGATGTAAAAGTAAATGATGAATCTGTTATTTGAGACTGAAGAAAGGATGATTCTTTTTGCAAGGTGGCAAAGTATGTCTAAATTATGTTGATTGTTATGTGGAAAATAGAATATTTGAGGAGATTACCAAGCAAAATTTTGAAAATCTAGTGTGGCTTCTCTTTACTACTTAAGAGTAAAATTTGAGAAGAAAGATACACTGAAAAATAGAGTATACGACAAGAAACCTGCATTTCTGAAAGTTTGCCATATCCTGTTGTATAAACTGAGAAATCACGTTCTAGAACTTTTACCAAGAGCATGGCTATGCAAGCTTTTGCTAAAGACATATAGTCTGTGACTGATAGATCTAATCAACTACCTCATCAGAAGTTCTATCAACTTAGACTGAAAAGGATAGAGGCAGGACACAATGAAGGAAAGCCTTGTATAAGTCTATGGGCAGGATGAAACTTGATTTTGAATATCTGTTATCCTCCAAGAAAAGGAAAACACCATTCCAGGTACCATTCATCAATTAGTACGAGCACAGGGTGACAGACAGGGCTGCCTCAGTTTCTCAGGGTGGAATCACTGCTTCCTAGATTTCAATGTCCAGTAGCACCACTTCAGTTTCTGAGAGTAGAACTGCCTTTCACACAAGACAATGGGCTGACAGGGTGGGGTTGCCACATTAATGGGCTAGAAGAACAGTGTTATCTGGGCATTGTGCTTTTGGTGTCCCCACTCAGTTGTCCCCAGTAAATGGGGTTCCTAAAGCCAAGGGAGCAGGATGACTGTCCCATTGGGCTTGGAAAGTGACACACAGAGGTAGCTAATGCTCTGTTTCTGGAGGGCAGCGCCCTTGTCCAAATATGACTGGAGAACGGGTTGTTTTAAAGCTCCAACAGCTAATGAAATTTGTTCTGCTGGGGTTGGAACTGACTTTGGACCTGTGACCCTTTCCTTCCTTCCAATTGCTCCCCTTTGGAGTGGGAACATCTACCTTGTGCCTGTTCCACCATTGTACTTTGGATACAGGGATGCTTTACAAGCCGACAGATGGAAGAGAAATTTTGCTCCAGGATGGAGCATGCCAAGACTCTTACCCATGCTTAGTTTAGAAAATTCAGAAGGGGGAATTTTGTATTTAGAGTTGATGTTGAATGGGTTAAGACTTGTGGATGATGTGATAGGTTGCATGTGAGAAAATGATGAGTTTTGGGGAGTTGGTGGGTGGAATGTTAACATGTAAATGTGCCCCTGAGAAATATATGTGGAATCCTATCTCCTATACATGTGGATGCAACCCTTCTTATATCAGGACTTTATTTTTCATGTCAATAAGGCCCTATCAGTGTAGGGTAGGTCCTGAACAATAACTACTTCTGGGTTAGAAAGAGAACAGAATAGACATAGGCACAAGCACAAATGGGTGCCGATAGGTGCCACCTGCATGTATAAAATCTACAGCATCCAGGACCACCCAGCACCGTCGAGAAGGAAGGAATCCACATGGCCTGCTCCTGACTGGAAGCTTAACTTCCAGCACTGTGAGGAAACAACCTTCTGATTTTTCAAACGCACTGACTTGCAATTGTGTAGTAGCAGGGCTAGACAAGTCAGACAACTGGAGAGCCCAGAAGAGGAAATAATGTAATGTGTTTCATAAGGGAAGGTGGAAACTGCCTTTTCATGACCCTCAGAGCCTCCAAAAGGCCGTTTCCTTTTTGCATATGCCTAGAATTCCAGCACTAGCTAGGGAGGAGGAAAAAATTGTAGCACCTTTATGTTTTAAGGAATAAAAGTAATCTTTCTCCACTTTTTTCCATGTTATATTTTCGTGTCAAGTAATCTGCGTCTTATTTTAGCTCCCACCCATATCATCCCTATTGTCAAGCAAATTGAGATAATCATTCACTATGCAGAATCCCACCAAAACGTACAATGCTTATCATATAACCTATTGGGTTTGAAGATTATCCTTGCTACCATCTGAACTTGGTACTGTCAAAAAAATTAAATATGGATATTACTCAGTTTTGTAAATATGTCATCACATTCTACAAACAAGACTCCTTGGGCAGTATGGTCTGATTTTACATGATGCGGTGGAGAAGGTAGAGTGATCTAACAACTAGAGGTTATGAATGGTACAAATTTGAGTACAAATGCACCCACAAGGGTGTGCTTTTGTGGTAATGCAGTGATTTCCACCTTGATCGTGGTGTAATACATAATTTAGGCTGCTCTTAAAATAATTAATTTCACTATATTTTAAGAAACATAAATCTAGCAAACAACCTCTTCATGTACTAAGAGAAAACTTAACTGTCAATGTTGGTTTGTGGGCACATGACACCACCTTTTTCTGTGATCTTGGGATCTTTTTTGAGAGAATTGAAGGAGAGGAGACGAACCTGTGCACTCTTTGTTTCTGTGAACGCAGCTGTACTGAGGAAACATCCTTTGTGGACCTCCCCCGCCTTCCAGACCGTGGGATAAATGGGAAAGCAGTCATTCTTTGATTTTCAAATTGATCTGTGCCTGTGACAAGGTTTGGGTGCAAACTCCAACGTACTTGTCTGTTGAGTCTGATCATTCAATAAGTATTCATTGTAACTGACTTATGGATTAAACCATGTCTGCCGCCACCCCCCACAACCCTCACAAAGAACAAAATGAAACAACAAAACTATTGGAAGCCCAACCCCATATGTGTAAACATTATGTAATCACCTGCCTTAGTGCAATTTTATGCAGCATCAATCAGTGAAGACCTTACCAGTGTAGTAGGTTTCAAGTATAACCATTTTTTAGTTTTATAGAGGAACTTAGATACAAGAGAATACAGTTTGTGCAGTGGTTAGCGTACTCAGCTGGGATCGGAAAGGTTGGTGGTTCAAATCCACTTGTCTGCTCGTGCTTAGATAATGGCCTTAGAAACGCAATAAGCCACTTCTGTTGAATAAGGTTGCTATGAAGCTAAATAGACTTGATTGTCGTGGATGGATTTATGTTGATTGATACTGAGAGGTGAATGCAGAGCAGAGGAAGACAGATGCCAGATGAGGACTGTCTACAAACAAGCCAAGGGGCAGAAATGCACAGGACTACCATGAAAAAGAAATCCACTCACCTCAGACCCTGGTCTGAATGTTCCCTATTTATATAAGGAAATAAATACCCATGCTTTAAAGTCATGCACCTGTGGTACTGTTACTGCTAAAGAAAGTGCCCTTGAAAAGCAGAGCCAAGTCAGTACAAGTTAGACAGAAAAAGATAAATTTATTAGACAGTGACACCAGTAGGGTGACCATCAGAAAAGCAGGCTGTCTTTTTACTCTGGAATTCACACCCAGGGGAGCCATGTGTAAATGCTTTACATTAACTCAGGTTCCAGGATAACATATGGGACATACTGTTGATCATGAGCAAGCAGACTATTCCAAGATGCCTCTGTTGCCTAACCAGATAATAGGAATTAGCTTTTTAGAATGATTCCCCACTCAGTGTTAGCTGGTGGCTCTTTCACAAAACATGTTTACCTCTGAGCAATACAGAAAAGTTGTAAAAATTCCAGAGGCTGAGGTAAGGGTTAGGGAAAACATGGTATAAGGTAGGCTAACTACCCAAACCCAAACAAAACTCACTGCCATTGAGTCAACTCTGACTTATGACCCTATAGAACAGGGTAGAACTGCCCCCTCAGGGTTTCAAAGACTGGCTTTGAACTGCTGGCCTTGTAGTTAGCGGTGCAATGGGTACCCACTATGCCACCAGGGTTCGTTACAGTAAGGGAAAACATGGTGTGAGCTAGGCTGACTCTAAGTTAGGCTACTGTACTTCTGTTACAGTCCTAGGAGACTAAGACTGGCCCTGTGAATAAACGGGACACATTATCCCTGTCCCCTTGAAACGGAAGTTCTAGGTGACAAGAAACAAGGGGTGTAAGGTCTGAGTGGTCTTAGGGCCTACGGAGGAAATAAGGCCGGGCGAAGCGTACCGAGGGCCTGGGGCATGTGTGTCTGCGGGAACGGTGTTCCTACCTCTGGGACTGCAGTCTGAGCTGTGTTCACCTGCATTCCGCAGGGACAGAGGCAGGTGGCGCTGCGTGTCTACCAGCAGCGCCTTACTGATGTTCCATGTGGGACGTTCCATGTGTCCCTGTCCAGGCTGCAAGGCGGGGGCGTGTGGGAGGAAACACAAGGGCACAGCGGGCTCGGATGTGGCACAGAAACAAAGAGGAGAACCACGGGTGGCAGGGAAACCTGTGAGGGCGGGCACTCAACGGGGCTGCCTCGTTGTCCCCTCAGGTCTCAGTCTTTCACCTCTGACACGGTGCAGTCTTACCACATTTCTCTCGTTCTTTTGGTGGGAAATATTCGAGCGTTCCTCTTCGAACGGTCTTCACAGAGGCTCCCGCTTCCGCAGGACTGACGGTATTACGTTTTTTCCAATTATTTGAAAAAAGAAAAACGAAGATGGCCGAGGCCGCCCCGCGGGAGCGTGGGTCCGAATGGACGCCTGTCAAAAGCGGGCGTCCGGGGGCGGGGGAGGCGACCGGGACGCGGACGGAAGCCGGCCGGGGAGGCGGCGCGTCTGTTGACTCTGACGTCACTCCACGATGAGGGGGCGGGGTGACAAACAGGTTGACCAATCACGAGCGTCGGGGCGGAGCCTGTAAAAACCAGCCAATCGGGTGCTGGAGCCGGGCCCGCCGCCAACGGGTTCTGACGCCTTGGCCCCGCGCTGTCGCAGCGACAGCGTTACGTGCGTGCGCTGCGCGCTCCCGGGCGTCCCGGTCCCCGCGGGGAGGACTCTGCAGGTCTCCCGGAGCTTGGAGATGGTGAGCGCGGGGAAGGGTCCCTGAAGGCGGGGATGAAAGGGGGGTGTCGGATGGAACTCGCTCGCTGTGTGCGCGCCTCCAGGCCTTGCCTCCATTCCGGGGTCTCCTGACCCATGTCCGCGGCGGGGTGGCTGACCCTCCGCCCCTCCGCCTCGCAGGACGGGCCACGCCAGCATCAGGGACCGTGGACGGGAGGCTTGTCTGCTCCGAGCGCAGCGGCCTCGCTCGTGGCTTGGTGCCCCGTGCCCCGTACAGATCATGGGGGTAGATGCACTTGGTCTGCGGGGTCCTGGGTAGCAGACGTTCCCAGGACTTCCTCTACAGAGCCAGGTAGGGTGACCCCCGAGCCCCACTTTCCCCCAGGCCTCAAGGTGTGCCAGAAACCGGATGCCGAAGCCTACGACCTTTTACTCTCTGCCTAGTTGTACGGAAGGCTGGCGCTGTTGTTCCCTGTACAACAGAGGGAAACCCGGCCGGCCCTGTGTTTGCGCTGTGTTGCTGTGACTGATTCTCCAGTGCAAAAGGACCAGTAGCAGCCCTAATGTCATGGACACTGATCTTCAGTTCCCTTTTTTGTGACTTACAGCTCTCCCAGATTCCTACTTCGTGCATTCCACATGCTGAGTATTAATGGGTATTAGCAGCAGTTGGTTGATATTTTGAGGCATGCCACATCAGCATGTGAAGGCCCTGAAAATGTTGCTTCGCCCATGTCATTCAAGTCACCTCTGCTTTTTAGGTACCACTTCCCCCATCATATTTTGAGTACCTCCCAACCTGAGGGACCCCTCTTCTGGCACGGCATCAGACAACGTTCTGCTTCTGTTCATAAGGTTGTCAGTGGCGAATCCCTCAGAAATAGACCGCCCCTGTCTTCACTGCTTAGTCTGGAAGCTCTTCTCAAACTGGGCCACCCTGGATGCCCCTGCGAGTGTTTGAAATGTCAGTGGCATCGCTTCCAGTACCACCACACACCACAGTACACCAAATTGATGGACAGGTGAGCAAGGCTGCAAATCAATCTCCCAAATCCCAGGTCCCATCCCATATCCTCAAAGGCTAGACTCCAGGAGAAAGGACTTTTGACTCACATTTCTTATATCTCTCAGAACCATAAGATGACTCAGAGTAAGCTTTTCCTGACTTGTACTCACTGAAACTTTACCAAACCAAAACCAAACCCACTGCCATTGAGTTAATTCTGACCCCTAGCAATTCTGCAGGACAGGGTAGAACTGCCCCTTTGGGTTTCTAAAGCTGTACATCTTTACAGGAGCAAGGAAACCTCATCTTTCCTCTGTAAAATAGGTGGTGGAGTCAAACTGCTGATTCTAAGGTTATCAGCCCATCGTAGCCCATTACATCACCAGGTTTCCCTTGAATATCTAAAGGCAGGAGCCTTTTTCTACAAGAGGAGAGGAGGATGTGGAGGTGGCATAATTCATTCTTGTGACTGCCGTCCCCATGGAATTTTAATGAATTGCTTAAAGACAAAGCAGTTTGAATGTGATGTCACCTAGAGGGGCCAGATAATTCTGAAAGTCCCATTTTATTTACCTGTTAGTGATTAAGAACTGGGCTTTGCTACCTAGTTAGTCACAAAGACATCCTGAGACTGGCCTGAGACATAAAGAACCTTATTGCTCTGTTTGCTCGCTCATGGTTACCAGTTGTTTCCCATGGTTACCCTGAAACTGGAGTTAATGCATCTACACATGACTTCCCAAAGTATGAATTCCAAAGTGAAATGTATGTATTCTCCGTGTGTTCTGATTTCAAGCAGGACACCACAAAGACAGCCTGTAAGCTGCAGATCTTCCTGGTGTTCATCTTTTAATAAAATCGTTTATTTTTTTCTTCCTAACTTGTGGAGTGAGTAGATTGGCTTCACTGCCCCTGTGTAAAATGCTTACATTTCCAGTGACAACGGAGTGGAATTGCTGGAACAAGGGTATTTACATGTGTGCATACCAAAGGACACAGACTTTGGTGGTCCCCAAGGAAGTGAGAGAAAAGATGGGAAAAGGAAGCAATGGACTAGAAGGTTGACAGGTACTTACTTGAGCGAAAGGGAGAATGGAGGTTCGTAAGAGGGAGAAGAGAAATCGTGAGGGAAGGATGGGATTGAATGGAGAGGGAGTGGTCTGTGAGTGGTTTGAACTGTTGAATGTATAGTTTGATGGTCTGAAGATGTAAGCTCTCCCCACCCAATTCACAATTAAATAAAAAAGACTGTATATAGTAAGCTGACAGATCATCTTCTGCGACAATTACGCTGTTAGATTTCCATCAGCAAGGCAGGAGAGTCCCTGTTCCTTATCCTCTCTGTGGTAGCGTGGTCTGTAGTTTAGTCATTCAACAGGTAGAGAAGCAATTGGGAGGAGGTGCAGGTCTGGGCAGTGTTTCAGTTGTGCGCAGGGTCTCTGAGTTGGAACTTACAATAACAATAGGTGCATAGTGATAACTCATTGTTAATATCCACAAAATAACTTTCTTGGATTTTGACTGGGAGTGTATGGAGGGTACAAATCAAGTTGGGAAGAATGGACATCGGTATAAATCTTCTATAAAATACAATAAAAGGATAAGTCTTCTGTCCATATACATGGAATGTATCTCCATTTATTTATGTCATAATTTAGCATTCTCCCAATATTTATCCTAGACTTGTGTTTCAGATGTATAGCCAAGTATCTTTTTTAGTGCTGACGTAAAGGGTATTGTGCTTTTAACTTCTTCCAGCTTTCGCTGCCGCCGTGACCCAACTTACTGTAGTTAGCCTAACTCACGCCGTGTTTCCCCAGCCCCAAGTCAGTCTCTGAAATTAAGACTGTATTGCTCCCAGGCAAACGTGTTAGGGACAGTTGTGTCCTAGAAGGGCTATGTAATGCTTGAGATCTTTAAGACATCAAGGAAGAGTGCTTGCTCGTCATAAATGCCTCTCTCAGTTTACCTTAGTTGATTGTTTGTACCCAGAAAGCTAATTCTGCTCTCTTAATAGTCAATACATCCTGAAACTGTCCTAAGACTTAAGAAACCATATTATTCTGTCTGCTTGCTTGTCAGAGGAAACCAGCCTCTAAAAACCAGAGCCCATAGGTGCAATTTTACGGCACCAATATAGAAAGGTTAAAGTCATAAAAGATAGGAGAGCGTAAAATGAAGGAGTCAGACACATTTTATGGTAGCATGCTCACCTCAGCCCCTCTTGATGGTCCTCGTGGAAGTGGGAGAAGAGGGTGGGGAAGAGTCTTTACTATCTTGTGACATTATAGGTGGGTGGTAACTACAGTAAGTTACCTGAGCTAACAGGTGAGGAAACTTAATACCTGTATTGGGGGAAGGTATGAGGGGAACTGGGTGACACAGTGGGAGAAGAGAGCAGCAGGATGTCTGCTTCTGTAGGGAGATAAAATCAACCATGTGCTTACTTTAAAGCAGCATAACTGTATAGGGAGAATGTGTGGGAATGATGTTTAAAGCAGGATAATGTACTTGGACTTTATCTCTAACTCTCCAAAGTGGAGGCTTTCCCACAGTGGAATACCAGCTTTCCAGCTTCCCTCTGTTGTAAGTTAGGGAATGCAGTCCTCGCCCTAACTCCCTCAGTGTTAGTTTCCCACACTTGTTCACGGTCAACACTTGCGTCCTGTGTTTATCCTGAAGCCTGCATTAATGTAAACCATCTGCATGGGACTTCTCAGAGGATGTGAGTTCCAAAGGAAAAAGTATATTCGGATTTCAGAGGGGACTCCATCACGACAGCCTGCTTTGTTGTTGGACTCCCTACTGGTGTCACCTTGTCTTCCCCCGCTCTATTTTGGAATTAGTGAATTTGACTTTCCTGCTCCAGGGCACAAACCCTAACTGAAGGGTCACCCTCTGCTGCTCACTGCTGAGGACTCTAGGCCAACTCACAGCGGCCCTGTAGGGAGAGTAAAACCGCTCTATAGGGTTTCAGAGGTTGTCATTCGTTGTGGGAGCTGAAAGTCTCATCTTTCTCCCATGGAGAGGCTGGTGGGTTTGAACTGTTGACCTTATGGTTAGCAGAATAGCAGTTAACCCATTGCATACTAGGGCTCCTTCATTGCTACAGAAGGTGAAACATTGAGCTTTCTGTTCTGCTGTAATTTATTAATTACTTCCAGGGTGCTTTTGTTGTTGCTTTGTTTGTAATTCCTTGGTTTTTCTACATTAACAGTCATCCCCTCAAAGACAATTTATTCTTTATTTCACTTTTATTTTCTTGCCCTATTGCTGGTCTTAGAGAGAAAAGACCCAATTTCTCACCCTTAAATATGATATTTAAAAACAAATATGCTATTTTATGTAGCTTTGTTCTAGGTCTTTGTCAAGTTGAAATCTCTTACTAGTTATTTAAAAAAAAATTTTTAGAGTTATTATCATGAATGGGTGTTGAATTTTGATAAGTGGTTTTTCCACAACTATGTTTTCATATGACTTTTCTCTTGCCAATTGATATGGTGTATGATGAATTCTATGGATTGACTTATGAATATTAAACCAGTCTTACACATTTCTAACACATTCAGTTGTGTGGCAATTTTTAAATATTTTCTTGGTTTCAATTTGAGATATATATATATATATATATATATATCCAAATAAATATGTACATAATAGTTCAAAATATCTAAGTAATTTATTTCAAGAGCTCTTAAAAAGATACTTTGACTATAACCCTAGCTTATCATTTTTTTTAAAGTATATATCTATGTTCCAGAAAAGATTTATGATAACAAAGTTGTTACTCTGTTGTGCTCTGATGTAATTTTCAGACTTGGAAATAGATCTTCACCAAAGCAAATTATTTTGTTCTAAAATAGGAACAACATTCAGATTTTTTTTAACAATTTATTGGGGCTCATACAATTCTTATCACAGTTCATACATATACATACATCAATTGTATAAAGCACATCTGTACATTCTTTATCCTAATCATTTTTTTCTCCTCTTTTCTTTTTTTACATTTTATTAGGGACTCATACAACTCTTATCACAATCCATACTTATACATACATCAATTGTATAAAGCACATCCATACATTCCCTGCCCCAATCATTCTCAAGGCATTTGCTCTCCACTTAAGCCCCTTGCATCAGGTCCTCTTTTTTTTTCCCCTCCCTCCCCTTTCCCCCCTCCCTCATGTGCCCTTGGTAATTTATACATCGTTATTTTGTCATATCTTGCCCTATCCGGAGTCTCCCTTCCCCCCTTTTCTGCTGTCCCTCTCCCAGGGAAGAGGTCACATGTGGATCCTTGTAATCAATTCCCCCTTTCCAACCCACTCACCCTCCACTCTCCCAACATCGTCCCTCACACCCTTGGTCCTGAAGGTATCATCCACCCTGGATTCCCTGTACCTCCAGCCCTCATATGTACCAGTGTACAGCCTCTGTCCTATCCAGCCCTGCAAGGTAGAATTCGGATCATGGTAGTTGGGGGGAGGAAGCATCCAGGATCTGGGGGAAAGCTGTGTTCTTCATCGGTACTACCTCACACCCTAATTAACCCATCTCCTCTCCTAAACCCCTCTATGAGGGGATCTCCATTGGCCGACACTTGGGCCTTGGGTCTCCACTCTGCACTTCCCCCTTCATTTAATATGGTATATATATACATATACATACATATACACATACACACACACACACTTAAATCTTTTTTTTTTTTGCATGATGCCTTATACCTGGTCCCTTGGTACCTCGTGATCACACTGGCCGGTGTGCTTCTTCCATGTGGGCTTTTTTGCTTCTGAGCTACATGGCCGCTTGTTCACCTTCAAGCCTTTAAGACCCCAGACACTATCTCTTTTGATAGCCGGGCACCATCAGCTTTCTTCACCACATTTGCTTATGCACCCATTTGTCTTCAGCGATTCTATCATGGAGGTGTGCAGTCAATGATATGATATTTTGTTCTTTGATGCCTGGTAACTGATCCCTTCGGGACCACTCGATCACACAGGCTGGTGTGTTCTTCCATGTGGACTTTGTTGCTTCTGAGCTAGATGGCCGCTTGTTTATCTTCAAGCCTTTAAGACCCCAGTCACTATCTCTTTTGATAGCCGGGCACCATCAGCTTTCTTCACCACATTTACTTGTTCACCCACTTTGGCTCCAGCCGTTGTGTCAGGAGAGTGAGCATCACAGAGTTCCAATTTAATAAAAGAAGGTATTCATACATTGAGGGAGTGTTTGAGTAGAGGCCCAAGGTCCTTCCGCCACCTTAATACTTGACCTATAAATATAGACACATAGATCTATTTCCCCATCCTCCTATATATATTTGCATGTACATGTCTTTGTCTAGACCTCCATGAATGCCCTTTGACTCCTAGCTCTTTCCTCCATCTCCCTTGACTTTCCTCCTGCCCTACTACCATGCTTCGTCGCCACCTGGGCTAGAGTATACCTCTTCTCTAAGCAACCTTACCCTTGATCATTCCCCACCAGGCCTGCCACTCCCCCTTCTCTACCATTTGGGGTCCCATGTTTTTCCCTTGTCCCTGGGTTTGTTAACACCACTTCCTTACCCCCCCTACCCCCCCACCCCAAGTCCCCCGGAACTGTCGGTCCCGTTGTTTTTCCTCCAGATAGTTCATCCAGCCTGTCCTATTCAGACAGACCTGTGGAGACACTAACATGCACGAAAACAAGACAGAGGAAAACAAAGCAACAGTATGCAACCAGACAACAAAACAACAAAAACAAACCACTGACAAAGAACAGAACAAAACAGTTCACAAGAGAAAAGCTTGTAGTTAGTTCAGGGATCGTTTGCTGGCCCTTAGGAGCGTTTTCCAGTCCAGTCTGTTGGGGCACCACGCCCTGGCCCCAAAGTCCACTTTCAGCATTCCCTGGGGACCTTGCCACTCCATTCCCTTGCCAACATTCAGATTTTACAGATTCTTTTATTCAGGTGATTGTGGAACACAAAGAAGCAACTATCCTTTTAAAAAAAATTAAGATGGAGGTTACTGTTACCCAGGAGAAACCTTCACAAGCTTGTAGATGCTTGTGTTAGGCAGGGTTCTCTAGAGAAACAAAACCAGGACACTTAAGATTTTATATACTGTATATACTCGAGTTAAGCTGAGGCACCTAATTTTACCACAAAAAACTGGGGAGCTTTTTCATTAAAAATGTGCTGAGCATCAAAGAACAAAAAATCATATTGTGTGCTCACCTCCCCAGTTCGATCAATATGACCACTGAAGACAAAGTGGATGCATAAGCAAATGTGGTGAAGAAAGCTGATGGTGTCCGCCTATCAAAAGAGACAGTGTCTGGGTCTTCAAGGCTTGAAGGTAAACAAGCGGCCATCTAGCTCAGAAGCAACAAAGCCCACACGGAAGAAGCATGCCAGCCTGTGCGATCCCGAGGTGTTGAAGGGATCAGGTATCAGGCATCATCAGAACAAAAAATCATATCATTGTGAATAAAGGGGAGCGCGGAGGAGTGAAGACCCAATGCCAATCTGTAGGCAATTAGACATACCCTTGCAGAAGGGTCTCAGGGAGTAGATGAGCCAGTCAGGGTGTGATGTAGTAACAATGAAACATACACCTTTCCTCTAGTTCTTCATGCTTCCTCCCCCACACTATCATGATCCCAATTCTACCTTACAAGTCTGGCTAGACCAGAGGATGTACACTGGTGCAGATAGGAGCTGGAGGCACAGAGAATCCAGGGCGGATGATCCCTTCTGGACTAGTGAGAGTGGCGATACTGGGAGGGTGGAGGGAGGGTGGGGTGGTAAGGGGGAACTGATTACAAGGATCTACATATAACCTCCCTGGAGGACGGACAACAGGATGGGTGAAGGGAGACATTGGACAGTGTAAGATATGACAAAATAATAATTTGTAAGTTATCAAGGGTTCATGAGGGAGGAGGGAGGGGGCAAAAATGAGGTGCTGATGCCAGGGGCTTAAGTGGAGAGCAAATGTTTTGAGACTGATGAGGTTAATGAATGTACAGATATGCTTTACACAGTTGATGTATGTATGGATTGTGATAAGAGTTGTATGAGCCCCTAATGATAAAAAAGTGCTGAAAAAACTCGACTTGTCCTCGGGTATATGTGGTGTATATATATGGATAGGTTTACAGGGTCGGAAGGACTAGAACAGCTAATTAGTCCACACAAGAGTACAGAGGGCTCAGTTCAACTCACTTTCTTGGAACATTTAACACTGAAGGTCCTTCAACTCACACCCAAGGTCAAGGAGGCAGACAGCATGGTCTGCCCTCAGGCAGGCTGGGGCAGCAACAGCAGGAAGATGAGAAGCTAAGCATAGTGGGAGCAGAGCAAAGCAGTCCAGATGGGTCCTCAAGAAGCGTGGCAAAGCAGGTCTCCAGGGAGCCTCAACCTCTGTGATGCTTGGGCAAGGCTACACGATCCACAAGTGGCTCCACCTACTGTAGCTCAGCGCCCAGTTGAGGCAGCAGACCCGAGTGCAAGTCCCATCACCAGGGTGTAAGTGGGAAGGGGGCCGGCCTCAGAAAGGTATTTATCTTGTTGCCTTCCAGTCAAGCTGTGGCCTTATTAAACTCTGCCCACCTTATTCTATGGAAGCCTAGTTGGCACAATAAACCTAACTATCATAATGCTCCAACAAGTTTCAATTTTCCTTAGAAAGTGGCCTAAGTCATGAAAAAGTTAATAAAAGAAAGAAAGAAAATGTCTTAAAGCCCAGATATCTCTTTACTTACTTCCGAAGACCTTTCCTGTGTGTGGCGGTTACATAATTGCAGTCAAACAGTGAAGGGATGGAATCTAGCCTGTCGATCCGGCCAGAACCAGTGAGGCTGCTGTGTGGATATAGCCTTCTCCTGAGGACCCTGGGAACTCCGGTCTTCCTCCCTGGAGATGGGACACACACTCCTGAGACATTCCTGGTGACAAGCCACATGGAGCTATGCAGATGGAGCTAGAGCCCTGGAGTTGGAGGAGCCATGTAGAGATCCAAGCTAGCACTGATTCTTCCACCGCCACTGGATCCACTAGACTTTCTACCCATTGGCCTATGATCGTCCTGCGTTCGGCGTCATTGCATGTGTTATGTGAATCTGAAGAGGAATTTATAGATCCATATCGGACATATGGGCTAATATTGGACTTATAGATAAGATCTGGACTGGGCCGGGATGTTTTCCTAATACACAATTACCCTTTGATCTAAAGCTCTCTCTTACACACATATGAGTGTCTATGAATTTGTTTCTCTAGTCCCCCCAGACTAGCCCTGTGTTCTGTGATACCAGCAGCACCTTCAGCGGTCGGCAGGATTCAGGTACTCATTCCAGTAAGGCTTCCCATGAACACTGAAGAATGCCAAGAAAGCTTGCTCTCAGACCTCATGTTCCTAGGGTTGTTGGTTTGCTTTCTTGAAAGTGGTGAGTGTATTTCTATTCATCTAGAAGGATGTTAATGCCAATTGTTATAAAAAGGTAAAAACAAAATGGAGAAAACAGTGTAATAAGTCATCACTGTGAGAAAGAGGGAAGGAAAACTTTGGAATCTGCATCAACAGCTATAACTCCAAAAACGAAGGTTAGCAACCTTTGCTGGAAAGGAAGTCTATTTTTAGCTCCTTCTGTGGCCAACTGCTTACCTTCTTTGTTGTGTTTTATGCCTGGATGGCCAGGAACATACTCCCACTGAATAACCATGCCTTGGGAGGCATGATCAAGCTTCTCAAAATCACTTCTGTTGTCAACATCTCTTCCAGAGGCCATTTTCCATCCATTCTGCTTCCATTTATCAACCCAATCTGTCGCACCTTTGATGACAAGCTTGCTGTCAGTTTTCATGATGTGTTTATGTCTATATTTTGACTTCTTGCTTGTTTAATTGCTTTGTGAGCTGCCCTCAGTCCTGCTGTCTGATTTATCTATCATCCAGAAACCCTCTCACTTCCATTCAGTGGGTAGTTAGGTCCCCAGTAGACTCCGGATCCAGCTTGTACACCAAGTCTCCATTACTGCTGCAGCTACCAACAAAAACAGCTGGAATGTATTCTCTGCCCCCCAGCCAAAGTGTTGTCCTCGTCGGTCCCTGGAGCTCATGTTGGATTTCCCACCAAGGCCAACGCTTCCTTCGTCACTGTGGTCTTCAGTTCCTGCTTGTTTGTTTTTTAAGGCAAAAATATTGGTTTTCTGATTAATTTAAGAAATTATATTAGGCATTTCTTATTTTCAAAATCCTCTACAAAGAGGACAAAAAGTATCTAAAGCCCATTTTCGGGATTCTTGCTGATTGAGCAACGTTTTTAGTTGAGAAAGGTGTTTCTGTGTTTTGCTCACAGTCTTTGAGGAAGGGAAAGTAGGTGATGACTGTCCAGATGGAGGGGTGTTTTGAAGATCAAGGTAGGAGTCTTGCCCTTGGAATTAGACATCTGATTGCGGTTTGTAGAACTCTGACCCTTCCTCTCCAGTGTCCTCAGAGTGGGGTTAGTCATAGGGGTGCCAAGACTGCTCTTCAGCAAGGAGAGAAAAGGTCTGTTTTTACCTTGATGTTTAACTATTCTGTTGCATGTCTTACAACTAACCAACAATATGTCTTTGTATTTTTTCACAATTGTTGCTTCTTTAAAACAAGTGTATAACATTTTGCTTCTTGATGCAGATGTTTCTATATTTTGGGAGTCTGTGTGGTCTTCAGCTTGAGGTGTGCTCAGGATTTATCAACACCAGCAACTGGAAACAGTATGGACATGTTTGTTCAAAAGTGTTCTTAGCATAGGAGATAGTGGGCTTGGCCTTGGCAGCTAGCTTGTAGTTTTCACGCCACAGCCTAAGGTAGTGCTTCTCTCTCATTGTGGCTGGCGAGGAAAGGATCCCAATTTGATAATATTTTGTTGACAAGAGTTGCATGTGTTCTTGAGAGATACTGATGTTTAATTTTCCTTCATAGCAGTATCTTTATTTGCTGTAAATTTAAATTTTTTATTGTGATTGCAGAATCTGTATAACGTAACTGTGATAGTTAAGTTTATTGTGCCAACCTGGCTGATAGGAACATGTGGGATTAATCAGGTCACACTTTGATTGGAGGGCAAAGAGATAAATGCCTCTGCAAGGCCTGCCCCCCTCTCTTGCTCTCAGATGATTGGAGCATGTTGGAGCATGCTGCTGCTTTAGCTAGTTCTGTGCATCAACCTGTGAGCTACACTACCTGCGGGACAGCCAACCCATGGATCATGTCACTAGAGCCAAGATTCCTTCGAGACCTGCTTAGCCACGCTGCTGTTGTGCACATCACTTGAGCTTGAGGCTGGTGGATCCTGCCACCTTGCATTGCTTGCATTCGTTATCCCATCCTGGCCTGCTTTGCTAAGCTCAGGAGCTACTGACTGTTGATGACCCGCCCTGCTGCTTGCTGCCTGTGGGCACTCTGCTTGCCTTGCTCAAGGGAGGACTCTGCGGTCTGCCTCCTTGACCTTGGACTTGGCAGACTGCGTGAGTTGAAGGACTTCCAGTATATTAACTGTTCCACAGAAGTGAGCTGAATTGAACCCTCTGTGTTACTATGTGTATATTACTTCTTGCTGTGTAAACGTATATATAAAATCACAAGTGTCCTGGTTTCATTTATCTAGAGAACCCTGCCCAACACAATAACATTTTCCAAAATTTTTATTTTAGAAAAATAAAAATTTGCCATTTTAAAGTATTCATGACATTGATCACATTGTTAAAGTTATGTATCCATTTCACCCTTCTTTTCTAAGTTGTCTTTCCTTATTGGTATGAACTCACTGCCCTCCAGGCTTCGTTCAATCTCTTGATTTGTCACCTTGTTCCCACAGAGTTTTTAAAAAAGCATAAGGCTTTTTAAAGTGTTAGCCAATTTTAAATGTACAGTTTAATAGTGTTTATGAGTACTCCCAGTGGCATCACATAAACCAAACCCAAACCTACTGCCATCAATTCATTTATTTCTCATAGTGGCCCTATGTAGACTTTCCAAGGCCTTAAATCCTCATAAAGGTAGACAGCTTCAACTTTCTCCAGAGGAGCAACTGGTAGGTTAGAACTGTCAACCTTGTGGTTAGCAGTCCATTGTTTATCTGACTGTATCACTAGAGTTTCATATTCCTAAGGAGTCTTGATGGTTGTGGGCAAGGCATTGAGCTACTGATGTCAAGATCAGTGATTGAAACCCACCAGCCAACCCACGAGAAGAAAGGTGAGGTGGTGTGCTCCTGTGAAGATTTACAGGCTCATCAATCTAGAACCCCCTCCCAGGGGGACGAGTACGTACAAGTGGGTGATGGCAACTGAGGACGATGTAAGCTATGGAAAAAATAATCTATAACTTATCAGGGGTTCATGAGAGTGGGTGGACGGGGATGTGAGGGGGAAGAAATAAGCTGATATCAGGGCTCAAGTGGGAAGAGAATGCTTTGAAATTGATGATGGCATATGTGCTTGACACTTTGGAGGAATGTATGTATTGTGATAAGAGATGTCTGAGCCCCCAATAAAAGTATTTTAAAAATGTATAGTCTCAGTAACCCTGTATAAGGTGCTGTGAGTCAGAATTGACTCAATGGCTGTGGGTTTGGTTGGTGTGGGTACTTAGGATGTGCAACAGTGTGAGATGTTTTCTACTGGCAGCGTTTGTTAGAGTCAGTTCTCCATGACATGTATCAGCCAGTACCCTTTTCTTCGCATTTACCAGGCACTTAGCAGAAAAGCAGGGGTTTGGCATAAAGCATCTTGTTTTTATATATTGTTTTAGTGTAGTGAGCAGCCTATCACATACAGTGGATGGAACCCCCCAGAAATCCCAAGTTCTTAAGCGCTCCCAACCCTGATATGTTAATTCTTTTTATACAATGTGTAATGGGGACTTGTTTTCAGAAAGCTCTATTCATAGTAACCGAGGGCATCCCAGGGAGCTCATTTCACTGTGCACCAATCATAGAGATGTTTCCAGCCTGTTGTAGTGCTGCTGAATTAGGTAAATCTTACTATCAGTATTGTTGCATGACAGGATTTTCTCTGTTCCTGGCTCATGGGATATAAGTGAGTTGACATTTTTCAGAGACCAGGACTTGGGGAATCCATGCTGCTCATTGGTTCCAGTGAGCAGGGTTTGTATATCGTGTGTGTTTTCAGTGGGGAATAATTGAGGGTAGCAATGTAGCCTCTAGAACTGTGGTTCTGAGCCTTCCTCATGCTGCGACCTTTTAATACAGTTCCTCATGTGGTGGTGACCCCCAACCATAACATTATTTTCATTGCTATTTCATAACTATAGTTTTGCTACTGTTATGAATCAGGCGGCCCCTGTGAAACAGTTGTTTGACCCCCCCAGAGGGGTCGTGACCCACAGCTTGAGCACCGATGCTCTAGAATGATGTAGGGATCACACTCCTGGAAATTGAGACAGGGTGTGTCTTGGGAACAACACTGCCAATCCCTTTATAAATGTTATAGTCATGTGCACATTCCCAATGGAATGTTTTTTTTTAATTAAGCATAAATTTTATTTCCAATTCCCTCAAAGATTATCACAAATACAAAATACTCTTTGAAAAGTATCCCAAACCAAATCAAAGGAATTTAAAACAATAGCCAAATCTGCTTCAGACAGAAGATAGGGCAACCTAATTTACAACAAGACAACGTAACTCTTTCCAACTAGTCTGAGAAGAAACAGCTCCCATGTTTACTGTTAAAAAATAAAGCTCTTTGTGTTTAGAAAAATCAAGGCATCACTTAGTAAGGCCTATTCTTCCTCAAATCTTTATTCAGGCAGTCCTTTTGATTATGAACTTCTGATTCACTTACTATTGTAGGCCACTGTTACAACCCATACTTATGAAGCCTATTTTATTAAAAACTCAAGGTACATACAATGGTTCATGATAACAAGTAGGAACTACTTTACAATGTGCATCAAAGCATTATTATGTTCTACTGTATTACTATGTCAAAGATGCTTTATTATCTGGAAGTGTTTCTTCAATGTTATACAAAGAAAAGGACACTATATACTAAGACAGACATTTGACCAAGCAATGTTAGACATGAACCTCACTCTCCGTCAACCTCACTCTCTGTCAACTGAAAGACAGACCTAGGAATGGAATTCGTTCAAAATCTGGGGACTGCCTGTACTTGCTTAGCTTCATTTAGAAATGCGATAGGAAATTTTGATAATCTATAAAGACCTTAGGAAAAATTGTAAATATTCCATTTTTAAAAAATTAACAGAAATGCTTTCCTCTTTAAAATGTAAATATCCAATAAATAAAACATACATGGTACTCCAGGCATAGAAAAACAACAATCCCCTTATGAAAAAGGTGTCTTTGGGTGTTTGATGGCAAGCTTTTTCTTTGTCTCAAGTGTAATGCACTTCGCCAAAAGATCCAGGCCATTATTCTGTACAGATCTACTCTTTCTTAATTGAACAGAAATACATCAATTCCTATAGAATGTTGGCTATAGGACCAGGCCACAGGAAAGGTCTCAAATAGCTGAAAGTTGTTTGGCTAGATAAAAATGTCTTGCGACTTAGAGGCAGGCAGTCATCCATTCATCCTTGAAGGCATTCCTCAGCGAACTACTTCTAGTCTTGAGAGTAAAGCGCAGGATCTGGGCTCCCGGAAGGGCTTGCTTCCTGCTAGAACCCCGACCAAGAGGGCGTCTTGCAGGCGTTCTGCATACAGTACTGTTGAAGCTCTGCAGCTGCCTGAGTAACCTTGATCCTCTCCACGCTGGCTTGCAGCTTGAGCTGCTCCAGCAGGCGCTGCAGGGCGTTCAGCTGGGCCCGGAAGACATGGCAGCGGTGTGGGGAGGCGAGGGCCTAATGGAATGTTTTAACCTTCAATTGACTCCAAGCCAAATGGGAGTCAAGGTTAAGACCTCTATCTCAAGGTTAGCAAAGCCAGCATACTTTTTTTGTGTGGCTTTGATGGAAAGAGATCATTGGGCATCATCAGTAATGACCTTGGGAAAACAGTCTGGGTCACTTCAGAGCTGTTCTTTAAAAGCATGGCATGTTTCCACAAATTTTGCAGTAAAACTTGTGTTAAAATTTGCTGAATGTGTGTTAAAACTTGCTGAACTGAGTTCCAAGATAGCCCAGATAACTTCCCTTTCTCTTCAATGAGCCAAGTGCATGAATTTTGTTGACATTTTCGTCCATTCGTGAAGTTGATGGATATCCAGAACAAGGTTTGTCATCAATCAACGTTTCATCTTTTTTGAAATGAGAAAACCACTCGTACACTTGAGTTTTTCCCATAGTGCTGTCCCTGTAAGCTGTGTTCAACATCACAACCTTTTCTGCGTCATTTTTCCCAAGCAGGAAACAAAATTCCATAGTCTCTTAAATCAGCCATCACAATGAGATTTGAGCAAAACTGCTTTCATGAAAAAATTCACTGTGACCAGAGAGAACCTTCCCAGGCGATGCCACTGGGTACAGCAACTCAGAGCGAGTTGCTCGGTGCTCACCTAGCTGGGGGGTGTGTGTGGGGAGCATGGATGCATACTACGAAAGCTCCGCCCAGCGGATCTTTTCCCAAGGTTTTCTTTTTTTTTTTTGCGGGGTGGGGGGTACTCCATAAGTAATGTGTGGCATTCTAAGTTTTTGTTTTGCTTCTCTGTGATTTTTTTATTTCTTGAACGTTATTTTTAATAACTTACTTTTCATGAAGTAGCTCAAAGAGGAAGATAGAAATAGTTTGTGATAACTATTCCTCAGATAAATGAAATTAGTACTTCTCAAAAAGATATTTTCATCAGTCAGTATGACCTATCTGCTTTAGTTCTGATGGCCTGGAATTCTTGAAAATACTGTCACTAGCTGGCCCTCATGGTAAGTGGGGTTTCCACAGGCACCCTGTCTCTCTTCTTCAGTCAAGGGAATAGTAGCAGTTCTGCTGTAATGTTTTTATTCTTAAAAAAACTCATTCTGGTTTAGCCCCGAGCTTAATGTAGTGCTCAGTGGTGTGATGAACCATAGGGAAGGAGATAAGGAATTGTTTTTTCTCATAAGGAATTGGTTTCAAAATGAAAATGTTTCATTCTTACAGTATTTCTCAAAATTATCCATTTTTCTCTCCATTGTACTACAGATCCTTCTCACAGAGAGGAATAAGACTTGGAAGTAGTCATAGAAAACCCACAGAAACATCTATGTATTAGTAATGCTGTGTAGTTTATGAGTTTAGTGAGTTGCAAGTACAGATGAAGTGTTTTAAGATCAGAGTCATAATGTAGATAGGAAGGGCCCCAGAATCTTGTTTGAACTGCCAGTGAGTTGAGGCCAGTTTCTCAGCTCTATCAGTTGCACTCATCCTCCTGCGCTCATATATCTTAGGAGTCTGTGGTCTTTGAGGATGTAGCTGTGCACTTCTCTCTGGAGGAGTGGGCTCTGCTGGACCCTGTACAGAGGAAACTCTACAGAGATGTGATGCTGGAAACCTTCAGGAATCTGGCCTCACTAGGTAAGGATGACATTACTCTCTCACATTTAGAGAACAAGAAGTTCTTACTCATCGAACTTGTTCCAAGATTTGTAATATGGAAAGAAGAGTATGTTCCTCAGTAACACAGGCATGATTGTAACCTTCATGGAGCTATAATCTAGTAGTTTCTCCATGACAATGAGAATTTGTGTGTAAACAGATTGTCTTGTTAGAGACTCAGAATTATCTCAGTCTCATCAATGTGGATGTAGAAGTCAAGAATCAAGTTTGGCCCTAGAGGATATTGGTTTTGGAAACTGAAATAATTTCATTATATTTAAATTTCTGTCCACTATGTCACCTGGTGACTTTCAATACAAAATTCAGAAACAGCTAAACTCTTCAATGTCTTTTATGCCAACTGTTGTCTTTTCCTTTTTTTTTTTTTTGACCTTTACCATACACATTTTTTTTAATTTTAACAATTTATTAGGGGCTCATACAATTCTTATCACAGTTCATACATATACATACATCAATTGTATAAAGTACATCTGTACAGGCTTTGCCCTAATCATTTTTTTCTCCTCTTTTCTTTTTTTACATTTTATTAGGGACTCATACAACTCTTATCACCATCCATACATATACATACATCAATTGTATAACGCACATCCATACATTCCCTGCCCCAATCATTCTCAAGGCATTTGCTCTCCACTTAAGCCTCTTGCATCAGGTCCTCTTTTTTTTTTTCCCCCTCCCTCTCCTTTCCCCACTCCATCTGTTGTCTTTTCCTTATAACATTTGTGTACACTTTTTTTTTGTTTCAGATACTGAAACTCCATTTAAAGCCTGTGGGTCTGTCTCTCTACCTGGTATATATGGGGGGAAATTGTCCAAGGAACATAAAATCCCAAAGTTCACAAGAAATTATTCTTGGGCCTCCGTTTTAGGAAAACTCTTGGAAGGCAGTAGCACTGTAGATCAACACAAAAACCAGAGAACGCATGTGAGGTGAGTTGCACAAACAAGATACTGCAGTATCCATGGAAAGAGCCTTTGTGTTTATTGAGAATTTAAAAAGCAAACAAACGCCCCCCCCACGACACCATCTTCATTTATTCACAAGAAATTTTTACAACCAGTTTTTCACTAAATGTGAGTTTATCATTATTTAAAACATGAAGAGACCTCAAAAAATTTCATAAAAGTGTAATTGAAACAATGGAATTTCCCCACAAACTTTTAGAGCCCCCCCCCCCTTGTAAATTAGTTAGAAACAGTTGTCTGTGGAATAAATGAGTTACATGCACTGTTCAGCCAGAAAATCCAGTGTTACAATGATCAAAAGGAATCCTAAATTAATTTCTACATATAAATATATCATTAACATATTATTAATAATATACTTCTCTTCATTTTAACAGAAATCATATGAATGAGAGGCTCTGTGAAATTAATGATCATATTCAATGTGGAGAAACCTATAACCAGCTTCTAAATCTTAATCTCTCTAAGGAAGGTTCTGTTCTGTTCAATCCATATGAATGCAACGAGTATCCAAAAGTCATCGTGCATCATTCATGTGAAAGTCACATTGCAAGTGGCACTAGACACGAGCTGTGTGAATATCAAGAATATATGCCGACATGTAATTGCCCATCAGATGTGAAAGTACACGAGCAACCTCACAGCACTGTAAGGCCACCAGCATGTAAATTATGTGGGAAATCCTTTAGTTGTCTCCTATCCTTTCAAAGTCACGGAAGGACTTATACCAAGGAGAAACCCTATGAATGTAAGCAATGTAGGAAAGCTTTCAGTTGGCCCATATCCTTACGAAGACATATGAGACGGCACACTGGCGAGAAACCCTATGAATGTAGCCAATGCGGGAAAGCGTTTAGTTGGCCCATATCCTTAAAAAGACATGTGCGAGTGCACAATGGAGAGAAGCCTTATGATTGCCATCAATGTGGGAAAGCTTTCAAATGGCCCTTGTCTTTGCGAATACATATGAGTACACATACTGGAGAGAAACATCATGAATGTAAGCAATGTGGAAAAACCTTCAGTTGGCCTGTATACTTACGTGCACATATGAGAACACATTCCGGTGAGAAACCCTTTGAGTGCAATCAGTGTGGTAAAGCTTTCAAATGGCCATTATCCTTGCGGACACATAAGAGTATACACAGTGGAGAGAAACTTTATGATTGTAAGCATTGTGGGAAAGTCTTTACTTGGCCTGTACACTTAGAAGCACATTTGAGAATGCATTCTGATGAGAAACCCTATGAATGTAAGCAGTGTGGGAAAGCCTTCAAATGGCCCTTGTCCTTACGAGCACATCTGAGCACACACACTGGTGAGAGACCCTATGAATGCAAGCAATGCAAGAAAGCCTTCAGTCAACTCTCCTACCTTCGAGAACACTTGAAAATACATACTGGAAAGAAACCTTATGATTGCAAAGAATGTGGAAAAGCATTCAAGTGGTCCTCGTCTTTACGGAAGCATACGAGATTGCACACTGGGGAGAAGCCCTATGTGTGTAAGGAATGTGACAAAGCTTTCAACTGGCCCATATCCTTAAGAGCACACATGCGGATGCACTCTGGTGAGAAACCATATGAATGCAAGCAATGCGGAAAAACCTTTAATTGGGCCATGTCTTTACGAACCCACCTGACTACTCACACTGGAGAGAAGCCCTATGACTGTAAGCAATGTGACAAAGCCTTCAGTTGTCCCAAACACTTACGAGAACATATGCGAACACATTCCGGTGAGAAACCCTATGAGTGCAAACAATGTCGGAAAGCCTTCAGTTATCTCCAGAACCTCCGTAGGCACGAAAGGACTCACAGTAAAGAAAAGCTCTATGAATGTAAGGAATGTGGGAAAGCCTTCAGTCAACTCTCATACCTGCGAGGACATGTGAGATTGCACACTGGAGAGAAACCTTATAGGTGTAAGGAATGTGGGAAAGCCTTCCAGTGGCCCTCGTTTTTATCAAATCATATGCGAGTGCATAGTGGAGAGAAGCCCTACCAATGTAAGCAATGTGGGAAAGCCTTTAATTGGCCTGTATCTTTAGAAGCACATATGAAAACACACTCTGGGGAAAAACCCTATGAATGCGATCAATGTGGGAAAACTTTCAAATGGCCATTATCTTTACGAACACACATGAGTACCCATACTGATGAGAAGCCCTATGAATGTAAACAGTGTGGGAAGGCTTTCAGCCAACTGTCCTACCTTCGAGGACATTTGAGGATGCACACTGGAGAGAAACCATATGTCTGTAAGGAATGTGGAAAAGCCTTCAAGAGCCCTTCTTCTTTACCAATACACATGAGAACACACACTGGAGAGAAACCATATGACTGTAAGACATGTGGGAAAGCTTTTAATTCTTCTTCTGCTTTAAAATATCATGTGAGAACACATACAAAAGAGAAATATAAGTGTAAGGTGGGAAAGTGTCTGGATTAAATATGTATCATGAAAGTAATTATGTATCATGCTCTGGGAAGTTCACAGCAGAAGGAAAAAACCTTATAATGTCTACTTTTATTAGTATTTCATCCTTAAAGTACGCTGATAGATATTCTGATAATATTCGCTCTTACCCTCTGAGGAGATGCACAGCAGCCTTGTTCCTACCAGAGTTAATTGGATTCCTAACGATCTTCCTACTCAGGAGTCATACAACAAGGCTTGAGATAGGAACTTCTGAAGCAACAAGTCAAGGGAGAAAGTGCTACAAGAACACTTTTAACTATAGTAAGTTTTAACACTACCTCCCCAATCTCATGATCATAGAATGGATTCTGACCCATAGTAACCCTATGGGACAGAATCGAACCACTCCTAGTGTTTCCCAGGCTGTAATTCTCCTTTTTAAAATTATTGTCATATAATTCACATGTACAACTCAGTAGTTCTAGCATTAAGAAGGATTGTACACACCACATTTTCTTCTTATCGTAGTTGTTAGTATCCCATGTCCCATCCCCACCTCCCCTGCCATGTAATTATTAATCCAGTTACTTCCTCTATAGATTTAGCTACCCTGGATTTCATATACAAAATAAAAACAAGAAATGATGAGAGAAAAACCTAAATTGAAAAGAAAGAAATTAAAATGAACAAATTTAAAATAGCTTAAAAGGAAGATAAAATTATAAGGTGCTACATTGTAACCTAATTACATCTGTCATAATCAGCATTACAGTGCTCGCTCTCTATGATAGCAAGTCTGTGCACATCCCTGGGCTATGGTCAGTAGATTCACTGTAGGCCTAATCCACGTGGTGATCCTACTAATGGATTTTGAGTTCCCATTTTCACCCATAGCCTTCTGCAAACAGGATGTAAGTTTTGATACAATTCTCACCTCCAGATTTGTGTTTAATATTTAGAATCTTTGGATCACACAGTCTGGTGTGCCTTTTCTGTGTATATGTAGCTGAGATCTCACTTGGATGGCTCTTTGTTTTAAGACAGCCTTTAAGATCTCAGAGACTATTCTTTCTGATAGCCAGCCTCCATCTGACTTCTTCACTGAGGGTGAGTATTAAGTAGGGCAGTGCCATAAGAACTAATTGTTCTTAGATCAGGGCCACAATTCAGTGTTAGCCCAATATCTATTCTTACATCTACGGTTTATAGAGGCCCCTGATTCATTTTAAAGACATAATTTTTTCATTGGTGAGCATTAGAAATCATCCCCATTGAACTTAAGGTAATTCTGTTGATAGTAGTATTAGTTTAGCACAGTTGTAATTCTTAGGATTGCAGCCTGTCACATTTTTCTCCTGTTGAGTGACTGATGGGTTTGAACTACCAACCCTGTGGTTACCAGCCAAGCCCTTAACCATCACACTACCAGGGTCCCTTCATCATATATACATACACATGTATATGTTCAAATGTGTAATGTTTTTGAGGAACACAATTCAATCTATAATTAACCACATTACTTTGAGATTTTGTCATAAAATAATAAAGATACCTTGCATACTTCATAAGAGAGACCCTGCTTTTAGCTAGTTTCTAATCCTTTAGCATCAGTTTTACATCTGTGCCTGGCATGACGCCTTTTCCAGTCTTTTAAGTTCCCATCTCAAGCCCTGTTGTAAGACTCCTGGTTGCGAACATCAGTAGGGAGATTTCAGGTGCTGGATGGGTGTCCTTCAGGTTGTTCCCAACATGCAATGCAAAGTCAAATGCAGCATCTCTGGTATAGGGACTCCTGGTAGTTTTCACCATAAAGTGCACAGGTGTAGCTTTTTAAATTGGTGCTCCTTTGGTAGCCACCGTCTCCCATGGTTCACAGAGGCTGAAATGAGATAAAGGCAGGCCTGTTAATAGAATTAGAGAAGCTGCACTCCCCCTACTCACTCATTTGCAAGTCTACTGGTGACTGCAGAGAAGGATGTGGCAGCTTAGCAATGGGCAAGACCCAAGTAGCTTGGTAAGGACATCTCTGAGGTCTAGCACGTTGCTGACTGGGAGTTTGTTAGGTCATGCTTACAAGGTGAGATCCTGGATAGACTTGAGTCTCTGTTCCCCACCAGAAGGAGGCGTGGGTCTTTATGACTGGTAAACAAAGATGGCTGGGTGCCAGGGCCCCATATCTCCCAAGGCCACCTGAGCATAAAAGTAATTTATCAAATAAATAGGTGAGACCAGCATTACTACAACTAAAGGCTCAGTTAATGGGAAAACAGCAAAACAACCCTATACTCAGGAGTAGATCGACACCTAGATAAACCCTGGCCAACTAGAGGAGGAAAACAAGTGGCTGAAGCAGACTAGTCATCAGGCTTGTACAGGGCCTCTGTTCCTTCATTTGACCTAATCAGTGTTTTATTGGTTGTTGGCACATGGGTACAGCATCTGGTCCTCACTGAAGCACATGCCCTAATTAGAGCTTGTCAGTGTCCAAAGCCATCTGATCCTGGAAGGATACTTCCTCATCTGGTTGGTTAAAACAATTAGCCATAATTTTTCCCTGCTGTCATTCAGGGCCTGTTTAGTAAAATTGGTCAGAGCATCAATTTGTCCCATTGTTTTCACAGAATCAGAGGGGAGAACAGAAATAGTCAAAAAATCATCATTGCAGTGGGGAACACCACTTGGTCCACCCCACTTACCCTTCTTGAAGACTGGCGTCATGGCTTCCAATAGTATTTTGCAGTGAAAAATTCACTTTTTTTTCCTTTACCATCTTATGAAGCAAACTCACCATTTGCAGATACTGTCAATCAAAGACAAAGCTCACTTCCACTCAAGCCTTCTACAATTTACTCTGTACCCTCAAGTTTAGCTTTTACAAACTTTCATATTCTGGCACGCATAGACATTTTAATCTCCCATTTAGTCACAGTGGCTCCAATATGCCCTCATATGTCTTCCACAGCATCCCGGTCAGTTGTGGTCACAGGCTCTATGTTTGACCAGGGGAGTTATCCACGAACTCAGCAGAGTTTGTGATTTTTTTGGCAAAGCTGTGAGCTCACCTTAGGACAACATTGATAGCCCTGAAGGGTAGAAACCAAAGTAGAATATCCCCACAGTTGGACAGGTGTTCAGTAGGTACCGAGGGAGGTCAATCTTTCCCTTCTGTTAGGATCTCTTTAGGCAGTAAGAACAGCAGCTCTCAGGTATTTTCTTGGGCTGAATGTATTGCGGGAGATTTTAAAAGTTAAAAGGAAACTTCTATGATCTTTTAACTCAAAATTTCCAACATTTTGAACCCCCCTTTTATGTGGTGCCCCAGAAGGTCACCTGAGGACTTGTGGGACGCCATCTGTTTTGCAGGGTGCCAGTTCTGCTCCTTGTGCTATAGCAGTCCTCCCAGTACAGGTGCAGTGTTCCCTCTCCTCTGGCTGCTTACTAACCAACATGGGAACTCGTGAATCTATTGAGCAGCTTCCCCTTCTGGACGCACAGCTCTAACTTGTGTTACAGCAGATGCTTCTGGGTTTTCCAGTGAAAAAAGGTGTCTGGGCTGTCACATGGAAAGTAGGTTCTCAGCTAAGGTTTTGAGGCAATGTCAGATATCTTTTTTGGATTATGAACAAATCTGTTTGTAGGATATATTTTTATTTTTTAATTAATCGTTTCATTGGGAGGCACTTAAAAATCTTATAACAATCTATCATCCAATTGTATTAAGCACACTTTTACATGTTGCTATCATTTCCTAAACATTTTCCTTCTACTTGAGCCCTTGGTATCAGTGCCTGCCTCCCCGTCGCCGTGAATCCTTGATCAATTACATATTATTTTTTCGTATCTTACACCATCCATTGTCTCCCTTCACCCACATTTTTGTTATTTGTCCCTGGTGTGGGGGGGCTATATATCCAACCTTGTGATAAGTTCCCCCTTTCTACCACCACCCTCCCTCTGCCCTCATGATATCACTACTTCCACTAGTGTTCCTGACAGGTTTATCTGTCCTGGATTCCATGTGTCGAGAGTTCTTATCTGTACCAATGTGTGTACTCTGATCTAGCTGGATTTGTAAGGCAGAGTTGGGCCATGATAGTGGGGGAGAGGAAGCTTTCAGGAACTAGAGGAATGTTGTGTGTTTGCTCGGTGCTACACTGCACCCTGGTTGAATCATCCCTTCCTTGTAACCCTTCTGTGGGGCATGTCCAGTTGTTTCTAGATGGGCTTTAGGTCTCCACTCCAGCCCGGCTCATCTACGTAGATATGGTTGTTTGTTTTTTTTTTATCTTTTGATACCTGATCCCATCGACACCTCATGATCACACAGGCTGATGTGCTTCTTTCATGTGGGCTTAGTTGCTTCCCTGCTAGATGGCTGCTTGTTTACCTTCAAGCCTGTAAGACCCCAGACACTATTCAGACATCTTACTTGACTTTCTCCTATAGGACTTTGTATGTTATCTTCTCCTGTTCTTTATGTCATTGCTGGTTTTCACATAGTCGAATCACAGGTTACTTCCCAGTTGATGAAGGGCCAAGGTTCATGGGTGATGACCATCCAGGTAACCCTGGTATGTTGTTGCCTTGAGCAGGTTTCACATCCTTCACCAAAGCTGTTTGAATACCAGATGTCCGCTGGCAACAGGCCTTCCCTTCTCATCAGAGAGGGACAGTAGCTCCAGGAGGACCCTAGCCTAGCTGAGGGATCATCTTCAATGTTGTCCTTCTTGCACCCAGTGACTTTACTTGTGCGACCAACATGTTCTTTTTCTTGAAAGCTTGCTGTTGATTTTTGCCACAGTCTCAAGAGACATTCTTTTTGCCAGTTGATAGTCTCAAACACTGGACCTTGTAAGGCATACATATCCTCAAATAGCCACAATGCCCTGATGGTGCTGTTGAGTAAGCATTGGGCGGCTAGTTGTAAGGTTAGTGGTTCAAATCTACCAGCTGATTTTTCGGTGAAAGGAGGTTTATAAAGATTACTACGTGCTGGAAGGCAGTGGGTTTGGGTTAATACTCCCAAAGACCCACAAATATCTGTGCTTCATTTTGTATCTTTGGGGGTGTGGTAACCTTGTCCACACATCCAACCAGATGACTTCTAGGAATTGTACTGAAATTCTACACCCTACACCTTTTGGGGGTTCATGCCTTTCCTTTTCACTGTAGGTAATTGAAACAGCTAAACATTTGTGTAACACAGAAACAGCAGCAGCAGCTAACATAAAGTCAGCAATGTGGTGGACCTAACTGATAGTACCAGGGAAATAAAGTCCCTATTAACTGTCCCATGGGAATGATGGGTACAGTGCTAGGTTCATGCTGAATTATTCAGTACTGTTTTCACCTGCAGTTTGAATTTTCCCACAGAGAGAAATAATGAGTGTGGCAGGAAGGGGGACTTGAATCAATCAAGTGCTCCTAAATTTCAGCTTAAAAATTTTTTTTCCCTTCACAATTAAGAGGTACCTCTTTAAGCTCTACTTGTGAGGTGCAGTCCGTTCAGTTCTGACGCATAGTCACCCTGGGTGTACAACAGAACAGAACACTGTCCAGTCATGTGCCCTACTCACAATTGTTATGTGTGTCTGAGCCGATGGTTGCAGCCACTGTGCTAATCTGTGGAGGCCTTCTGCCCTCTTATTAACAGATATGTAGACTTTGATGTTCATTTTTCTTCATCTGAGGAGTTACATTCAGTTAAACATTTCAGAGTGCACACTTGAGGCAAGTCTTTCATCACTGAGTCTGGGTCACAAATAGACGCAGATTCCACAAGTCTCATCCGACCCTGGACGTAGAGGACTCCCGGCCCTACTGTGCCGGCCGGGCCTGAGCGCCCCTGTGGGTCTGAGGCGGGGGTCGGGCCCTGGAAATGGAGTCCGGAGTTCCCGGCGGCCAGCAGATGCCCGGGATCGCTCCGAGCAGGAACACCCGCAGTAACTGCGGACGACCCGGGAGCAGGCGGGTCAGATCCTCGGAGCGCCCACGGACGAGCTTGTCGCTCAGGACGAGACGGCGAAGCCGGTTGGCATAGTCCGGACCGAGTGGGCGGGACTTGAGAAATCTATCCAATTATATGCTTCGGGGGCGGGACCAGGCGCCACAAAGCCGCTCGGACGTCATCACCCTGCGCCGCCGGGGGCCGGCCAGTTCTCTAGGCGCGTCCTTCCGCGGTTGGTACCTGGGTGCCGGCGGGGAGTGCGCCCGACGGTCTCCAGAAGCGGGAGATGGTGAGCGCGGTGCCGAGGTCCAGCACAGGGACCAGGGGAGGGGACGTGGCAGCCGGTTGGAACTGGCCGTGGGCTAAGGCCTCGGCCCCCCGCCTCCGCCTGGGGTCTCCGGACCTGAGTCAGCAGCCGGACAGCTGGACCTCCAGTCCCTTGGCAGCCAAGATCCGGGCGCCCTGTTCCGTTCCCTAGCGCTGGGACCTCCCCCTTCCCCCCGCCGACCCCAGCCCTTGGCTCGCCCAGACTTTGGGGGAAGCTCTGACTCGGTCTGCGGGGTTCTAAGAGGGAGGTACTCTCAGGCCCCCCGTTTACTGGCGGGGTGGCCCCTGCAGCATGAACGGTGGGGCCCCACGGCACGCGGTTCCCCCTAAGACGTTCCCATGTGTGGGAGCAGGTGCCCAAACCCACGGCCCCCTGTGCTTTCAAATGTTTTGTAAAGTCCCTCCCTCCCTGTATTCCTAAAGCTAGATATCCTTTCCTCCTCAGACACCACTCACCTGCCACTGTTTGTGAATAACCGTTCCTTATTATTTCTCCACTTAATGGATGGCCGTTACTAAATAATGCCTTCCCCGGAACTGTCTACGTCTCAGTGTTTAAGGATCGCCCAGACTCCCACAGCTGCCATCTCTCCTGGAGGATCTAGTGAATAACCTGATCCTGAGTTAGTACCTTCCAAGGGATCCCAGCCCACTTCCATCCCTAGGTGGCTTGAGGAATCTCCTGATAAACCCTTTGTGGAGATTTTCCACCCCATCCATAACTTTTCGAGGCACATGAATCGAAGCTCTCACGTAGGGACTCAAACCAGAATCTGCCGTCCGTTCGATTCCGGTTCCTGGGAGCCCTATAAAGCACAGTAGAACTGTGAGTTGCAGAAGCTGTAAATCTTTACGGAGTAGAAAGCCTCATCTTTTGCCCGGAGAGCCGCTGGTGGTTCTCAACTGCTGACCCCAAGGCCACCAGGTCTCCCTAAATTAATGTCAGAGAATTATTGCTGCCAGTGGGTTTTCACGAACAAGTGATGGGGGGTGTGTGAGATAATGCCATGACCACAGCTGAGTAGTGAATTCAACTCATAGTGATATGATAGGGCAGAAGGGCCCCCCAAGAGGGTTTCAAAGGCTGTAAATCTCTTTAAACGCATTGGCCTCCTACAGACCAGCTGGTTGGGTGTGAACTGCTCACCTTGTGGATAGCACCCCAACATTTAGCCTGCTAAAGGATGCAAGCACCCCAGTGAGGAATCCGGAATACCATGAAAAACACCTGATGCTTTTGAGGAGGGGGGCACTGTCTGGTGTTGGCTGGAGGGTGATCAGGGAATGGCTCAAGGTGCAGGGACCTGACTTGGAGCCTTTGAGTCAGACATGTTTATGTTTCAGTTCAATGCTACCCCTCCCTTAGCTGGTCACCGTTAAGGAGATTTACTATTTCAGCTTCTGTTTGTCCTCTAGTTCATAGAGTTTAAAACATTAGGTTAGAATATTTCCAAAGAGACAAAAGGTGAATGTCTAGGGGTGGGAGGTGTTGATTAGAACTTTCCTGCTATTGAGGAGGGGTTTAGAATTTTCCTGTCTGATACGCCTTTTGTTAAAATCTCTACCACACTTCTTTATTTCCAGGAGAATGTGTACTACGTTGTTTGATTTTTTTTTCCTGTAGTAACAAATGAAATTCCAGGGTTTGGCCCTGTAGGAATGCTACCAGGGAAAAGAATTTCAGTGAAAGAGAAAACATCTCTTTTCCTTTATGACTAGACAGAAGAGTACTTTCCAGCAGGGTGGGACAGTGTGGGAGATCAAGGGTTGCTTTATAATGCTTCACCAAAACATCTCATCACGCAGGATGGGGAGTTTGAGATAGTTGATAATTATGTTCTGCCTATATTTGGATTCTGTACACAAAGGGTAAACCACTCCAAATCTAAAAATTATCTACCACCTTATTGTATGAAATAGATAGCTACGTGGTGGGTGTTTTCTTGTTGAGTTATAAATAAATTTTGCCCATTTTATTTCCACTTTTATACATAAACATTGGGTCTGAGTGATTTTGGTGTGTTCCTCACATGCTTTGTCTCGCTTGAAATATCAGTGCTGTCTCAAATGAGTGCATAGCTTGACTGGCTAGTCACTTGCCCAAGGACCATGATTCTAGCCCCAAGCCCACAATGGGAGTAAAGGAGAGGCTGGCTCCTGGGCAGCATCCCCTGTCAGTTTCCTAACCATTGAATAGCTACCAAGGAAGGAGCTGCTTGTGTTCAGAGAAGCTCTAGGGGGTTGGGAAGCTGGAGAACTTCACGAAGATGCTTTTGGCTGATGCCCATTCCAGGTTGTCACTGCCATTGACTTGGGGCTGTTTCTAGACGGTAGGTGTGATTTGTGCATCCACATAATTAGTGCAGTAAGCATGTAGTTTGTGGGAATTGCGAAGGCTGTGAAGGCATCATAGGCTCTGTCTCATGGAGAAAAGATGGATGACGCTGAGGTCTAAGCTGTGATGCAGAGTTGACTTGGGGTGAGTGTCCTCATTCGTAAGAATTGAAGGGAATAACCCAACCTGGGGATTGTGTCTCAGCAGTGAGAGTCTGGGCCTGAGGGCTGGCCATGGATGTAACTTCACTGTTGGTTTTCCTGGTAGACTGTTGAGTACGCGGCTGCTCTGAGCTGGTTCAGGTACGTGCTTTTCTGCCTTTTGGATTTCTGTACCAAAATGGTCGCCATCTACATTGTTCTATGCACATTTGGCCAGCAACTTTCTTCCATTGTGTTCGTGAAACTTCTATTTTATTTTATTTTTATTTTTTTTGAAACTTCTATTTTCTTAAGAGAATGTTGAGAGAAGATGAAAGACTAGAGAATTCTAGAGTCAAATGTCTTCTTGGTGAGAAAGTCTCCTGAGATGGGTATACAAGGAGGCTCCAGGAAGTTGGTGGCAAAGTGGATTGAAAAGATACTAGATCTTCCACCCACTTTGGGGCTACTTTTTATATCTTTAAGTTCTCAGGCATGCATTTCAGTTTATAGACAGTGTGTGTGTGTGTGTGTGTGTGTGTGTGTGTGTGTGTGTGTGTGACCCGTGATGTTGGCATTTACAAGGCTATGTGTACGATGTATTGCCAGGAAGACTGGTGGTGCAGTGGTCAAATGCTGAACTGGGAGCTGAAAAGCTGACAGTTGGAACTTGCCAAGTGCTCTCTAAAAGTAAGATAAGGCTGCCCGTGTCCATGATTTCTGCTAAGTCCTCCAAGGTCTCTCTGCACCGGTAGTAGATTGGGATTTTGGTATGTGATTCCTAAGGTCACCAAACCTCTATTTCAAATGTGAGTAAAACCAAACCTTGTGTTCATACTAGGATTTCTGTCAGCTCAGGCCCAAACACCTAGTGTATGAAAGTGCCGCGCATTCCTGACTCTCCTCTTTTAAACCCAGTGGAAGTATAAGCTCAGGGGCCCTTGATCATTTTACTTACAAAGAGGTAGGAAATTTGTAAGTTTTCATGGTTTGCACTTACAGAAGGCGGTTGAAAGACCCTTTCACAGGGTTGCCTAAGACCATGTTTCCAATGGTCTTAGGAAACGGGCACCCCTCCTCTATCCGTCTCCAGGCAGTCTGCCCACATGCAGATATGCCCACATACGGGGTCACCACAACAATGAGAACTGTATTAAAGGGTCACAGCATTAGGAAGGTTGAGAACCACTGATTTAGAGGATTAGATCTAGGCTTTCCATTTTGAAAAAAAAACAAAACCCAAAACAAACGAGAATCCTGCAAGTCTGTGTGAAGAGAAAAAATAAAACACATAAAAATCCTAACCTTCCATTGAGTAGATTCTCTCGCAACCTTTGTAGGGTTTCTGAGACTGTAAATCTTTCTGGGGCAAACAGCCTCTTTCTCCTGAGGAACGAATGGCTGGTGAGTTTGAACTGCCTGCTTCAAGGTTAGCAGTTCAACACGTAGCTGACATCTCCCCACCGAGGCTCTTAACTTATTACAGCAAAAGAACACTTTGCAAAATGGGAAAATACGAGCGTCGAAAAATTCTGACTAAGTGTTTCGCACACTATAGAGACAGAGGTTAATAAAGCGAGAAAATGCTGGGGAAGGGGTGGGCTCACATTTAGGTGTGTTAAATTGGACAATATTTGTAGAGTCACAGGTGAAGTCTTGATTGACCATCTCTGCAGAAGCTGGTTGTTGTCTGGATGGCACCAGGCATTTTAGCTGCACCCCCACTCCCCAAAGAACAAAAAAACAAACACACCGCCATTTAGTCAACTCAGCGACCCTATAGAACAGGGTAGAACCGCCTCTGGGTTTCCAAGACTAACTCCCTATGGGAGTAGAAAGCTTCATCCCACTCCTGCCGAGCGGCTGGTGGTTTTGAAGTTAGCAGTCCAACAATTAATCACTAGGCCACCAGGGCTTTAGATGAGCATAAGTTTCCTAAAACAGTATCAACCGTGCTGCGGGGATGAGGGGAATTGGACCACCCACCCAAAGCGCGTTTCCTGGCACATTAGATCATTTAAATGTGGTAATAATTTCTTTTAGAAAATTAATACCAGGCTAATCCCAAGGAGTTAGAGATTAAAGATGGACCAAATGTCCAGCTTTTCAAAGGTGCTTTTCTGTTCCATTCTCTTCCCCCACACCACTCCTCCTTTGAGCATATTCTCTTCTGTCCCGAGTTTTGTGATTCACGGAAACTTCAACATTTTAAGGAAATGTCTCAAGTGGTGGTAAGTGCTGTTCAAGTGGAGGCAAGCTGAATGCAGGATCCAGAACCAGAAGCCACAAATGGCCCAAAGTCACAGCAGGTCTTCTCACTTTTATCGAAGCTCACTCAGGAATCGGAGGTGTAGCTTTCCAGGTGAGATGATGTATATTAGAACTGTATGTGGTACCAGTATATATCCAAGGATGACAGGATAGTATTTCAAGTCACAATACAGGATGCCCCCAAGGATCAACAAAGTTGATCCTCTCTACTAAGATCAGGTCTGATCCCAGACCAATCTCATCTATTAGTATAACAGAGAAGGCCCTCCAAATGGGATTATAGCAACAAACAGATGAGTCCAGGATTATACCAAATAGGAATTGTGCCTAGAAGGGCCATATTACTTGACCGTAACTCGGCTCTTCTAGCCATACTTAAACCAGTCAATTCTGACTCATAATGACCCCAGAGGACAGCATAGATCTACCACTGTGGATTTCCAAGGCTGTAACTTTACAGGAATAGAAAGCCTCAACTTTCTCCTGTGGAACGGCTGGTGGTTTCAGACTGCTGACCTTGTGATAACCACTAGACAACCAGGGCTTCTCTGAGATATTATTCCCTTGCTCTGAGTTTTTTTTTTTTTTCAAGAAATAAGCATTAAAAAAAGAAAAGAAAGAAGCCTAAATGTTAGATTTTCCCCACTGCATAACACATTTATTCATTCCTTTTCATTCAGCAATTATTCTTCTATTTGTCATTTAATATTACTCAAACTTTTCCATCAGGTTCAACTGCTGTGCCATCCAGATTGCTGGTAGCAACACCAGTCTAGGAAGTGCTTCTCACGCAGTCTGTTCCCACGCATGGGTGGGGCTACATACAGAGGAACGCAGTGAGCTATCTAGATCATTAGGTATTATGACAGTATGGGCAGTCAACCCCAGCTTTACCAAATAAGGAGAAGGCACAGGGCATCCCAGCAGGCCCTTGGGGATTCGTGGATACAGGTGCAGGAGTTTAGTTACAGTGTCTTGCTGAGGAGTCACCCCAGCTTCTGGCACCTGAAGCTGCATCCCTGGTCCTGGGACTACATCACCTGGCAGGAAAAAATCAATTTCAGGTGATGTGGGCAAGAACTGTACAAAGACACCAGCATCTTCCCCCACCCCTTCTTCTGCAGACGCTTCCTGAGAAATGTAGGAGTCTATCGAGGAGTGAGTCTTCATTTGTCCCCCTCATGTTGAGTGTGAGTACACATTGGTGAAGGTGTGAAAACCAGCCCCTCATGCCTTTATCTCCCCTGATTTTTGGAGCAAAAAAAAGTAATAACTGCCCGCTTCAATTCTCTAGCAAACCATAACTCTGAGGTGCTATGCAACATGGTATGTCCATCTAATGTGTTTCTCGGGCTACTTTATTATATAATAATAGCCATGCAGGAAAATGTGTAAGCACATAATATGAATAGATACTCGTATAGAATATTGAGTGATACAGTGAACATCAAGAGAAGATGGAAAGATTATCCAAAATAACCATACCAAAAAGAATTAGTCAACATTTCAAAATTCCAGGAAGCAGCATATGAGCAAGAACCAAAGGTGCTGAAGGAAGTTCAAGCTATGAAAGTATCAACCAAAAACATGACTCCAGGAATTGATGGAATTCCAATGGAAATGTTTCAAGAAACTGATGAAGCACTGGAAGCATTCACTCATGCATGTCAGGGAATTTGAAAGACAGCTACTTGGCCAACTGACTGGAAGAGATCCATATTTGTACCCATTCGAAAGAAAGGTGACCCAGCAAAATGATCAAATTATAGAACAATGTCATTGGTGCAATATGCAAGCAAAATTTTGCTGAACATTACCCAAAAACAGTTGCAGCAGTACATTGACGAGAGCTGCCAGAATTCAGGCCAGATTCAGAAGAAGACATGGAATAAGGGGATATCATTGCTGAGTAAGCGATCTGATAGCTGTGTCACAGGGTAGTTCAGAGATCCTAGAATCCCATTTCCACTTCCCATGGCTTGAATGCTGTCCCCACTGCTGACTGCTTCACCTATCATGCATACATACCAATACACAGAACACACCGGAGAGAAACCATATAACTGTAAGACATGTGGGAAAGCTTTTCATTCTTCCTCGGCTCTAAACTATCATGTGAGGACACATGCAAGAGAGAAATATAAATGTAAAGTGGGAAAACGTCCTGAAGCGTAATTCATGTATCATGCTCTAGGAAATTCATTCACACCAGAAGAAAAGTCTTATAAAAATTTCAAATGTCTTTCCGGTTTTATTTCTATCTCATCCTTAAAGTTGACTGATAAGTTGATTCTACATAACCACTTTTCAGAAATAAATATGAAGGGAGAAAAAGTTCTGTAAGTATACTTTTAGTATAGTGCAAACATTTTGACAAAGTCCGAAAAGGTTGCCATTGCATCAATTCTGACTCATTGATTCAAAAGGACAGAGTAGAAAGGTTTTAGAGGAATTGCCAGACTGTCAATCTTTACAGAAGCAGACTGCCGCACATTCTCCTGCTAACAGCTGCTGAATTCAGAGTACCAGTCGTAACAACTGCTCCATCAGGGATGCTCATGTTTTGAGAGGTCATATTTTGTTTGTTATTAGTTAATAAAAGTTTCATCTTTCTAGTTTGAAGTCTATATGTCCATGTGTGTTTTAAGATATATTTTCAATGTGAAGATAGACTTTTATATTATTTTATGGGGTTCTATAAGTAATGAGTATTAGAACAAAAAACAATGTGGTATTTGTTGGGATTTAAAAATCAAGTGTGTGATGCAAAGGGCTTAAGTGGAGAGCAAATGCTTTGAGAATGATTGGGGCAGGGAATGTATGGATATGCTTTATACAATTGATGTATGTATATGTACAGATTGTGATAAGAGTTGTATGAGCCCCTAATAAAATGTAAAAAAAGGGAAAAAAATCAAGTGCGATAGGTAATGGATATCAGGTATATGATACACATACAGTCTACTGTTCTTACCAAATCTTAAAAACAAAAATAAATGACCAGTTTTTAGATGGCAGAAATATATATTAATGCAAACTTCTTCCAGGAGCATCGTGTGAGGTACATTATCTTCACTCTTTATTTTTCTTCTTTTCTGTTTATAAAATTGGACAGTGAGCTTTATGTTAAGAGATGCCATGATATGATAATAAAGTACAGAGCTGGAAGTGACTCTGGGATTGTGCTATGTCCACATTGGATGTGTTGGGAAATGATATGAACAAGAATTCCCTTTTCTCTCTGGTCACACATTTCAATTTACCAGTATCATAATGGGTGTGAAATTGGAGAGGCAGAAGTGAAGAAGCTGGTCCTGTGGTTTTGCTAAAACACAGAACAACAGATATAGTGTATACAATTTTTGGCAACCAAATTCCAGCTCCTTTTCTTCATTTCTCCAATATGTTCTGATTGATTTTGTGTTAAAAGCTGTGTGATCTTCACTTTTAACAAAACAGATGCATAAGCAAATGTGGTGAAGAAAGCTGATGATGTCCCCCCCCACCCCCAGCCAGTCCTAGGGTTTTGGGGATTGGCTCAAGGGGAGTCCCTCTGGGACATGGGGGTACAATGAATAATATGACCCTTTGCTGGGCATGCCTACACAGGAAGGGTATGCTGGGCCCCACTAGGGTTTCCCGTGTGGGCTCCAATAAATTTCTTCCCTTTTGCTTAAAAAGAAAGAAAGAAAGAAAGAAAGAAAGAAAGAAAAGCTGATGGTGCCTGGATATCAAAAGATATAGTGTCTGGGGTCTTAAAGGCTTGAAGATAAACAGGCAGCCATCTAACTGCGAAGCAACAAAGCCCACAAGAAAGACACACACCAGCTTGTGTGATCACGAGGTGTCAGTAGGATCAGATATCAGTCATCAAAGAACAAAAAAATCAAATCATTGTGAATAAGGGGGAGTGTGGAGTTGGGGACCCAAAGCCCATCTGTAGGCAACTGGACATCCTCTTACATAAAGGTCATGGGGAGGATATGAGCCAGTCAGGGTGCAGTGTAGCAACGATGAAACATACAACTTTACTTCTTTAATGCTTCCTCCCCCCCACTATCATGATCCCAATTCTACCTTACAAAATCGGCTGGACCAAAGGATGTACACAGGTACAGAAAGGAACTGGAAACAGGGAATCCAGGACAGATGAACCCTAAGGACCAGTGGTGAGAGTGGTGATACTTGGAGGGTGGAGGGAAGGTAGGGTAGAAAGGGGGAACCAATCACAAGGATCTACATATAACCTCCTCTCTGGGGGACGGACAACAGAAAAGTGGGTGAAGGGAGACATCGGACAGTGTAAAACATGATAAAATAATTTATAAATTATCATGGATTCGTTGGGGGGGAGTTGGGAAATGAGCTGATACCAAGGGCTCAAGTAGAAAGCAAATATTTTGAGAATGATGATGGCAACAAATGTACTTGACACTATGTATACATGGATTCTGATAAGAGTTATACAAGACCCCAATAAAATAAAAAAATTTTAAATGCACTTTTTAAAGTATTCAATTGTGTACTTCTTTGCTTTATTTTTCCTTACAGAAAGTCTATGAAAAGACCATTGCAGTGATGGATTTCAAATCACCTATTATCTTTTCAATTTAGAAGCTATACATTCTGAGTCAACATTACTAGGCACATTACAAATTCAGTCTCCCACTCCCACACACTATGTAGGTCTCTTTTGTTGTAATTCTTTTTTTTTTTTTGCTCTTTTGTTGTAATTCTAACCCATTGTAAACATTAAAAAGTTAAATAATGCTTTTATCAATGCTCTCTAGACAAACCCATTCAGATTTCATTTGTAGTTAAAAGAAATTTGGGTATATTGATTGGTGGCAGGTTGAATGAAGACATCATAAAGTACACCTCTATCTGGGGGTGTTCTTTAAAAAGAGTAGGTGGCTGACTTTCACAATGGTTGGGTGATTTGGGTGAGTATTTAAGGAAGACAGGTTGTTTTGCAGTAGTGGTGTCAGGACTTGTCCAGCTTCCTCAGGGATACGAACTAAGATCCACCGAGACGGAGGTCAAGGCACACCTCCACTTTCCAACCCTTCACTGGTTCTGAGACCAATTGTTCCCCCATCCCCTCCACTCTCTGCTTCTTTTAGGTTCAAACATTTATTTCACTGACCACACGGAACTCAGACCACGTGAAGGGCTTTCAAAATGTTTGTGGAAGAATGGAATTAAGAAAGAAAGGGGAAAAAGCCTTTGTACTTGCAAGTACCTAAACCCCTTAGTACTTGGAAGTAAGAGGTTTAGAAAGGAAATAATGGTATATTTGGTGATGGGATCAAAGGGCTACAATTGGGATTCAGATTAAGAAGCTTGTAGACAAGACTTGGCAGGCTCCCCTACAGGGAAGAACACATCCCTGGCCCATCCATTACAGGGAAATTCTCTCAGCCAACTCTTGCTGTACAGGCAAACTATTTCTTCTCTCTGTCATACCCGGCTCTTCTCAGGCCCCTGGGGATAGACCTCCTCTGGGTGTGTCACACCCACCCACCTTGGCCTTCACCTCCCTGCCATCCTTTCCAGTGGCCCTGGGCTCCGTTTATAGCTGCTTCCCTCAGTGCTCTGTTAACCACACACGTTCTTGCCATTGTTGCTGAGTGCCCTGCAGAGAGGGTCCTTCCATTCCCTTTGCAGGCTCCAGCATTACAGCTCTTGACCCTGTGACTACTCTTTTCCGAGGGCCCCCCTCCCCCTCAGGAGCAGACGCAGGAAGCTGTTCCATCCTACACAGACAGAGTGCCAGGAACCCAGAGGGCCAGTTCTGCTCGCTCCTAGAGCGTTACCACGAGTCAGACTTGACTTGAGGCCAGTGAGCTTCAAGTGTGGGCTTTCCTCTTCCCTCTGCCGTGGCTCTTTTCTTGCTTTGTCTTCTCTCTACTTCTGAGGGCGTCGGCTGCTTATTTAAGCAACTCCCTTGTCAATTTCAAGATAGGGGAGGCCCTCCCTGCAGGGTCACAAACGGACCCATCCCCTCTGGGATCCATAGTCACTGCATCTGCAGTCTTCTAAAGCGAACGATACCGATACAGCCCAGCGGTCTGCATGTGCTTACGCTGTATCCTAGATTACAAGTGATTGGACCAAAGTGTTCGATTGTCCTTCAACTGTGATTGGCGCTGAGTAATGCCCCCCCCCCGCGCCCCCTGGAAAGAAGATAGTAGGCCAAATAAATCTGGGAACCTCTGATGTATAGTAGTGTACTGGTTGGGCTGTGACCAGCATGGTCGGCAGTTCAAAACCACCAGCAGCTCCTCGGGAGAAAAAACTGGACTTTCTACTCCTGTTAACAGTTACAATCTTGGAAACCCACAGGGGTCAGTCACTATGAGGCAGCATTGACTTGATGGCCGTGAGATGTTTTATAGTAACTTTAAAAAATCATTTTATTGGAAGCTCTTATAACATTCCATACATCAGTTGTATCTAGCATATTTGTACATATGTTGCCATGATCATTTCTAAAATATTTTCTTTCTACTTGAGCCCTTGGTATAAGCTCCTCTCGTTTCCCCACCCTTGTGAATCCTTGATCAATTATATTTTGTTATTATTAATTTGTATCTTACACTGTCCGTTGTCTCCCTTCACCCACATTTCTATTCATCTCCTTGGGGGTGCTGTATATCCAACCTTGTTATGGGTTCCTCCTTTCTCCCCCTTCCCCTTACCGACCATCCCCCTACCCTCATGATATCGTGACTCCCACTACTGTTCCTCAGGGGGTTACCAGTCCAAAATTCCATGTATTGAGAACTCTTATCTGTACCAATGTGTGTTCTCCAGTCTAACCAGATCTGTAAGGTAGAACTGGGTCATGGTAGTGGGGGCGAGGGTTGGGGAGGAGGCATTCAGGACATAGAGGAATGATGTGTGTTTGGAGCTATACTGCACCCTGGTTGAATCATTCCCTCCTTATAACACTTCTGTAGGGCGATATCCAGTTGTCTACAGATGGGCTTTGGGTCACCACTCCAATCCCCTTCATGCCTGGGGGGTTTAATCAAGTGCATTATATTCAAGAGGAATTACTGAGAGCTGAATGGAGGGTGAGCATGATAGTGGGATAGGAGGAATATGAAACGAAATAGAAGGCAAAAGCTATTTATAGAGATATCACTGCTATAAGCATGTATATATGTAAATATAGTCATTTATAATGAAAGGGTCAAGGTCAATGTAATATATGTATATGTTAAGTATTAAGATAGCAGGTGGACTTTGGGCCTCTTCTCAAGGCCTCCTGTAACATATATAGTGACTTTTGGTAGTGTAAAGACTGTGTGCAGAATGACATGAGGTGTGTGCTAATCACAGGGCTGGCTGGAGTTCGGGGCCTGACAGAAACAATCAAAACATCAAATGGTTTACATCTTACCCAGTGAGTTTCTTTATTTTTAAAAATTAATAAATCATTTTACTGGGGGCTCTTACAACTCCTAACAATCTGTACATCAACTGTGTCAAGCACATTTATACATATATTGCCATAATCATTTTCAAAACACTGTCTTTCTGGTTGAGCCTTTGGTATCAGCTCCCCTTTTTTACCTTCCTTCCCCCACTTGTGGACCTGATAAATTATACATTATTATTATTTTCATATCTTACACTGTCTGCTGTCTCCCTGGACCCATTTTACTGTGGTTTGTCCCCTTGGGGGGGTGTGGGGTTGGGGGTGTTATACATCAATCATTAAAGTTACTTTCCCATTTGTGCCCCTTCTCCACCCACCTTCCCCTACACTCATGGTATTGCTACTCCCATTACTGTTCCTGAGAGGCTTGTTTCTCCTGGATTCCATGTGTTGAGCGCTCTTATCTGTACCAGTGTACATGCTTTGGTCTAGCCGGATGTGTAAGGCAGAGTTGGGATCATGATAGTGGTGAGGAGGAAGCATTAAAGAACTGGAGGAATGTTGTGTTTCGTCCGTGCTATGCTGACTTGTTCCTTCCTTGTGACCCTTCTGTGAGAGAATGCCCAATTGCCTACAGATGGGCTTTGGGTCTCCACTCCAACCCAGATCATTTTAACCAATATATTTGTTTGTTTTGGGTCTTCTGATGCCTAATATCTTATCCCGTCCACACCTCGTGATGACACAGGCTGGTGCGCTTCTTCCATGTGGGCTTGTTGCTTCCCTGCTGCATGGCCTCTTGTTTAACCTCAAGCCTTTAAGACCCCAGATGCTATATCTTTTAATAGCCATTACCCAGTGAATTTCAATCAACCTGAATAAAAGTAATTCTTTGGAGAGAATCACTCACTCTCACTGCTATCAAGCCGATTCTGACTGCTAGTGACCCCATAGGACAGGGTAGCGCTGCCCCTGTGGTTTCTGAGACTGCACGAGGCTGACAGTAACTTCTTGGGCTTAGTGGGAAAAGTCTCAAGCTAATTTTCTAAAGAAGCAAAGCAAAAGGCCACTTAAAGGAACTCATTTCACTGTTAGTTGTCTCAGATAATGAGCATAACTCTGATGGAAAGCCTTTAAAAACTCTCAGGCAGAAAGAATCGAGGAGAGGTAAAACCCACTGCCAGGGAGTCAATCCCCACTCCGCGACGCTGTACAGGGTTTCCAAAACGCTAAATCTTGACTGGCGCACACAGCCTCCTGGTTTTCCTGTGGAGTGGCTGGTGGCCTTGAATGGTCAACACTTCCCCTCAGCACCACTAGGTGGAGGTAAAAGCCACTGCTGAAGCAGCAGCAGACACAGGTTAGCAAGATGGATTTTATCAGTGGGATTTTTGTTTGCATGAGTTTGAAGGCAAGCTCCAGATAGAATTATTTTGATCAGTCCGTAGTGAAAAAGAGGATATATCCTCAGAGAGTTAAAAAATGTAATGAGTTTTTTTTTTCTCTCAAAGCATTTAATCTTTTTTTTTGCCTTTTATTTCTGTTTATTGCCTGGTTCTCTGGCTAGAAGCCCCACTGCCATGTTGAAGAGCTGTAGTCAAAGGAGGCATCCTTGTTTCATTGTTAGGATGCTACTTACGCAGTTTTTCATAAGTGCCCTTTCTCATGATGAGAAATTTTCTTTCTATTCCTAGCTTTTTTGGGAAGGTTATTTTTAATTAAAAATTTTTTATTATAATAGAATATTGGAGTTTGTCAAAAGCCTTTTCTGCATCAATTGAGATGATAATGTGGCTTTTCCTTAGTTCCATTGATGTGGTGTACTGCATTGCCTGGATTTTCTTATGTTGAACCATGTGTTAGGTTGGCTTGCCTAGAGAAACAAATCCACCAACTCTCATATATATGTGTAAGAGAGAGCTTGATATCTCAAAGCATTTAATCTTATTGAGACATAAATAATGCTGACATTTTAAAAATCTTCCTATGACCATACTGACACAGGATGCAGTTTAGAAATTACCGTGGATGATCTGAATTTTTAAATTGCTGTTTTAGCACTACTGTTAATTTTATTTGACTCAATTAAAATAATCATTTTATTGGGGGCTTGTACAGCTCCTATCACAATCCATACATACATCCACTGTGCCAAGCACATCACACACATGTTGCCATCATCCCTCCCCCAAGCCCCTTCCCCCTACTTGAGCCCTTGGTATCAGCTCATTTTCCCCTTCTTCCACCCTCCCTCCCTCATGAGACCCTTCATAATTTATAATTTTTTTGTGGAGGGGGCGGTAATGAGTTTTATATAGAGGTTGGCGGTTTTGGTTTAAATAACTCACAAAACCCCCAAGCCATTTTCCTTTCTCATGGCTATTTCATGCTTGCACGTAACCTTTTGAAATTAGGAATGACCAGAAAAAGTGACACCTTTGTGCATCACTAAAATGGAAATGATATCTACTGTCCCCCTTTAAATATATTACGTGCTTTCATAGCGCTGCAAAGATGAACGTGCTTTTTGCTGATCAGCATCTCAGTTGATCTCCTCTCACTCCAGTCATCAGTCCATCAAACGAAAGTAGACACGTACATGTGGAGGTTGCCCTGAAGTTATAGAACTCCGACAAGCCATGTGACTTCTCAGTTTTGAGGAGGTACTATGTGACGCCTTTTGCATCTGCAGTGTCAAAAATGATCAAATGTGGAACACTTGAAGAAAAAAAAGGTGATGGCTAGGTTTACAGGTTAGGCATCACATTTTACAAGATTCCTAGCCCAGTGGATCTCAGGCTTCCTAATGCTGCCACCCTTTCATACAGTTCATGTGGTGGTGACCCCCCCAACCATGACATTATTTTCATTGCTACTTCATCACTGTTATTTTGTTGTTATGAATTGGGTGACCCCTGTGAAGCAGTCGTTTGACCCCAAAGGGGTCGCGACCCACAGGTTGAGAACCACTGCTCCTAGTGGTGTCTGGCAGCCCATGTATTTGATGTCATGAAATGACACATTCAGACATCACAACTACATCAGGGGTTCAGTGTGGGGATTACAAAGGAGCTCCGTAGGCATGTTCTGTTGGCGTGATTGTTCTGTATTTTAATAATGATGTAAATAAGCATTTATTACAAACTCAGAAAAAATTTTTTAAAAACCCAAAAGTTAGGCGCAACAGGCTAGACGGTAGACAGGTGTTGACTTGGATTAAAGGACGATAGCATTCAGGGAGAAGAGAAATCAAACTGGGAGTTTGATAAGTAGTCTTAAGTTATTGGCTACAAAAATGATCTGAAGTATAAGCGCCCACTGAAGTTACAAGAAAAAATAATATAGCTTAACAATGGATGATCCGAAATGTAAACCCCCAATGTAAACCTAATTTACAATTTGAAAATATCTTTTAAAAAACCTCAGTGCTGCCCTTAAAATTGTGACTTTTTACTTCACTTAAAAAAAAAATGCATGTAAACTACTTAGCAGCGAACACCTAAATGGGCTACAGGTTACTTACACTCATGAGTGTGCAGTGTTGTGAAAAGATAAGTTTTTGAATTTAAAGAGCTTTACTAAGGACAAGAGTGCATTTTGGAGAAAGAAGAAACCATCAAGCTTGTGACAGTCCTCAAGGGCCTTAGAACTGCGAGAGCTCATGAAGGCTCAAATTCCCACAAAGGTGGGTATATTGGGTTGTATTAACATTCACAAAACGTTAGGGGGCAGGGTCGGGTCAGGTTGGTCTTCACTGCAAAAGGGCTGCAGGTGGTAAAATATTGCTGGGTGAGTTTCCTGGAATGTTTTAAAATAAAAGCACAAGGATATCTCAAAAAGTTCGTGGAAAAGAGAATTCAAAGATACTGCATATTTTTCCCATCAAACCCTCACATTACTAAGTTTAGAGCATCTATATGTATGCATGTAATTTCCTTTAATGCTAAAAGGGCATTGAGTTGAGCGTGTGTTAGTGATATAACATAGACAACAATGTCACATATTTAGTGCCATGTCTAACACCAGTTCATACTGAATACATTCAACTTTCACTTCTTTTAAAAAAATCATTTTATTGGTGGCTTGTACGACTCATGACAATCCATACATCGATCCATTGTGTCAAGCTCATTTGTACATATGTTGCCATCATCCTTCTCAAAACATTTGCTTTCTACTTGAGCCCTTGGTATCAGCTCCTCATTTTTTCCCTCCCTCCCTGCCCCCTCCCTCATGAACCCTGGATAATTTATAAATTATTATTATTTTGTCATATCTTATACCATCTAACGTCTCCCTTCACCCACTTCTCCACTGTCCGTCCCCCAGGGAGGAGGTTAAATGTAGATCCTTGTGATCTGTTCCCCCTTTCTCCCCCACCTTCCCTCCACTCTCCTGTCACTTCTTTTTCTTCTATCAGTCATTTCTAGTCACAAATTTGAAATAAGCTAAGCCATCGAGGTATATGGAAGCGAATTGTATCTAAACGTAACGGAGAAGGGCTTTACAGAGACTGGGGAATTGCTCTCCCTGGTCTGCCAGTTTGCGAATACTGTGGTTCCTTGTGTGCAGCCCTGTCACTGGTGTTTCACATGCCAGCAGGGTCACCCAAGGTGAACAGGTTTCAGCGGAGCTTCCAGACTAATAACAGACAACAAAGAAGGAATTGGCTGCCCACTCAGAGGAAGCAGCTGCTGAACACTTTTACGGATTTCTTCTAAAGATGATCAGATACTGAAGGAGTAGTGAATGGAGACCGAACACTGTCTGACATAGTGCCGGAGGACAGGCCCTCAGGTCGGAGGGTACTTGCAATGTGACTGAGGAGGAATTGACTTTTCAAAGTGGAGTTGACCATTGTGGGGGGGATGGAAGCAAGAGCCTGTGGGAGTGGAGTTTGGGGATCACCATTTGCTGCTCAAGCACCTTCAAGAAGCAGCAGCTGCAAAAATCTAGTGACTGGAATTTGGACTAGGCAAAGTATGGATCTAGGAAAACTGGAAGTCAAAAATGAAGTGGAATGCAAAAAGATCGATATCCTAGGCAATTCTGAGCTAAAAAGGGCTGGTATTGGTCATTTTGAACCAGCAAATCATATGGTTCCCTATGTTGGGAATGATAAAAGCAAGCAGGATGCCGTTGCAGTCATTGTAAGGAAGGATATCTCAAAATCAGTCTTTAAAGTCATTGTTGTCTGTGTCCTGAGTACGTCAATTGACACAACTACTAGTACATTTTATGCACCAGTTACTAGAGTTAGGGAAGACATTGAAGAGTTCTACCAATATATTCAGCTAGAAATTGATCAAATGTACTGTCAAGATGCATTGATAATTATTGGTGATTGGAATACAAACGTTGGAAACAGGAAGGAACAGTAGTTGGAAAGAATGAACTTGGTGGTAGGACAGAAGCTGGAACTCACATGATGGAAATTTTGCAAAACAACTTGTTTATAGTAAATTCCTTTTCCAACAGCATAAAGGCTGCTATATGCATGGACTTCTCCAGATGGCATACATGGAAATCAAATTGATTATATCTGTGGGAAGAAACAATGGAGAAGCTCGATATCAGCAGCTAACATCAGGCCAGGGAATGACTATGGAACAGACCATCAATTGTTCATGTGTAAGTTCAGGTTGCAGCTGTAGGACCTATACCTGGACCAAGTGGCAGTCATGCAAACAGACAAGGGCCTGCTGCATGACTTAAAGTCATAGAAGGTGTGTGTTGGTGTGGAATCCTTGCACCGTGTTCTATCTCATATACATCGGCCACACATTCATCCTGGATGTGGACTAGATGAAGAAGAACTTGGCATCAGGATAACGGAGGACGTACTAACAACCTGCAGTATGCAGATGACATGACCTGGCTTTCTGAGGACTTGCAGAGAGGACTTGAAGTACTTGTTGATGCGGACCGAGGATCGGGGCTTTCAGAATGGATTGTAGCTCAAAGAAAACCCCAAATCCTCACAACTGTATCAGAGACAAAGTCACGATAAAAGATGGAAGTGGTCATGGATCTCAGTTGACTTGAATGCAAAGTCAATGCTCACGGAAGCATCAGTTAAGAAATCAAATGGTGCACAAGAGCTCGCTGAAGTGGTGTTTTAGTTGCTTCATATGCATGTGACAGCTGGACCGTGAATAAGGGAAACCAAAGCAGAATGAATGCCTTTGAATTATGTTATTGATGCAGAATATTGGAAGTCCTACAGACTTCCTGGAGAATAAGCAGATCTATTGCAGAAGAAGTACAACCAAAGGCAAGGGTATAAGACATTGTCTCATCGTTGGGGCACATATTCAGGAGGAATCAGTCTCTGGAGGAGGACATCATGCGTAGTAAGGAAGATCCTTTCAAAAGACGGGATCCCTCAATGAGATGCCTTGACACCAGGGCTGCAACCATGAGCTCAAACTTGCTCATGAGGTTTGGTGCAGGACCGGACATTGTTTTGTTGTTCGAGGGTGACTATGAGTTGAAACTGACTCGGGAGCACCAACAATTCTCTTTAGAAGACACTGTCTACTAGACAGCACTCTCTAGGGTCACATCTGTCCTGAACTAACAGTGATGAAACTAACACATCTGGAATCTTTCTTAGAGATTACACTAGAGCCTTAGTTATCGAATGTTGCTATAACAACTATCATGAGTGAGTGACTTTAACAAACACTTATTTTCTCATAGTTAAGCCTTCAAGTTGGGGTTCAAAGTGACTGCTCTAGGTAAAGGCTTCCTCCAAATGTTCTGGGGGAAGACTTGTATTTTTTTTCATAAGCTTGTGTTTATTGAGTCTTTGGAGACCTTTATGAAGCACAATATCTATTTTATCCATCTTTGCTTAATGTACTCTATGTCAAAAGAGATTGATTACAAATACATCCTACAATAATAATAATAGAACCCCTAGACTTTTTGCCCACACCCTCCTCAAAGAACAAAATTTTCTAAATAGAAATACAGAGGTTATAAGGGCCTCAGATACATTTTTAAAAAATTATGCCAACCTTTAAAAAATAGGATATTCCTATGTAGGGATCATCGAGTTCTCTTCCTGTTGTAGTGTTTTTTAAGTATGCCACATCACATGCCCATGACAGTTCATCAACAAAAGTACATCCTCTCTGCCACTGAGTTAATTTGGATTCACAGCCACCCTGTGAGACATGATAGAATTGCCCCTGTGTTTCCACGACTGTAGCACTTTATGGGAATAGAAAACACCCTTTCTCCCAGAGCTGGCTGGAGGTTTTGAGCTGCTGACCTTGCAGATCTCAGGCCAGTGCTTAACTACACCACCTCCAGGGCTCCATTACCAAAGAAAGGTTTGCTGTGGTAGGCCAGGTGGACTATGGAAACAAATCCAGTGACACTCATGTATGTGTGAGAATGAGCTCTGTATCAAGAAAACACCCCAGTCCAGTCCAACTCAAGTCCATTAGTCCAATACAAGTCCATAAATCGCTCCTCAGATTCACCCAGTTACAAGCAATGATGCAGACTGCAGGAATATCACAGGTTGGCGAGTGCAGAATCATGTGAATCCAGGCTCCTGGCAGCAACCAGGGTCAGCTAGCAGGAAGGTGTGGTAGTTACATAATCTGTTGTCAATTTGAGACTTAAGAGGGAAGGGGTGGAGTTTAGCCTGGCAATCAGGTCACAGCTTGTTGATCTCATTTGGAGGTGCTAAGGAGAAAAGTAGCTTGCTGGAGGCGGGACACACACACACTCCCTCTGAGACATTCCCAGTTGAGAAGACACATGGAGTTATGCTAAAGCACCTTGGCACAGGAGGAGACTCTTGGAGACCCATGCAAGTGCTGAGATGCTTACATTACCACTGGATCCACAAGACTTTCCACCGAGTGGCCTGTGATCTTCCTACATTCGGCATCATTGCATGTGTTGCAGGAGTCTGAAGAGGAATTTATAAATTGGTATCGGACATATGGACTAATATTGGACTAATGGACTTGATCTGGACTGGGATGTTTTCTCAATATACAATTGCTCTTGTATATAAAGCTCTTGAGTGTTTATGAATTTGTTTCTCTAGTCCACCGAGACTAACACGGAAGGTGAAGGCAGAGAGAAAAGGGGAGGTTCCCAGGACCATCCCTAAGAGAAGGCCTCGCCCACAAGGAGTCACCTGATCTACAGGCTAAACTCCAACGCTAGACTTTTAAACAAGTTGACGTGAAATTATGTAACTACACATTTAGTTGTGTCCCGTTCAATATATCCGCAGCACTGTACTACCTGGGTTCATGTGTCTTCACTTCCAGTCATATCTGGTTAAGTCATCACTCATCTCATCGCCTGGGCTAACCTCAGCGAATATGAGGGCGCGCTCAGATTTGCCATTCTCATTGCTGTTTGCTTGTGCATATTCATAGTATTGATGTCAAGCCATGGTTTTCATGAAGAAATACATCACATTGAAGATTAGTTGAGCTATGACATGTCCTTAGGAAATTCATTTAGCTAATACTTTACAGAATCTTGGTTGGGGGACACCTAGTTTTTCTTCCACATATTTAAAAATCCAGTCTATGCCCTTTAGTAGTAAGTAGTGGTGACAGGTCAAAACTATAAATCATAAAATATGTCATAGACATATTTTGACCTTGAATTAAACAGGTCTGCCCATTATGCTAATGTAGCTCCTTTTAAGGTGCAAACAGTAGCAGGTAGCCAATGCGGAATGGAATCAGGCAGCCTATTGGTAATATATTTCCCTTGGCTGTATTTCCTAATTCTGTCTGAATGACCACTTGTAAGTCCACAATGGCCAGAGAATAACCAAAAACTCAAACTCACTGCTATTGAGTCAATGCACCGGGAAAGACAAGCTTTCGGCTCCCTAAAAGGTAGTCTTGGAAACCCAGAGGCGGTCCTGCTCTGGCCTATAGGGCCGCTATATGGCAACGGGGTGAGCTAGGAGGGCCATGACTCTTGGTTTAATATGACCTTGGTGCCTCCGTGTCTGTGTCACAAATGGGCGCAGCTTCCAGGGCAGCCCAGTCAGACCCCTGTCCCCGCACCGAGTCTGGAGCACTCGGTGTCCCTCTGGGGCTGGACCGCTTGCGTCAAAAGCGGGCGTCCCAGGGGCGGGAGGAAGCCCAGACGTCTCTGCCCGTGATTTGCGAGCGCACACGTCACTCAGCAATGAGGGGGCGGGACCTGGAAAGCCACCCAATCAGAAGCCTCGGGGGCGGGGCGGAGCGCCGCCCACCCTCCGAGAGTCCAAGCTGCGCGCAGCCGCGGTGCCAAGGCTTCGTGGGTTCCCTGCTTGGTCCCGGGCGTCGGGGTTTCGGCGGAGAGCAGCCGGCGGTCCTCCGGAAGCTGGGAGATGGTGAGCTGGGGTGAGGGCACGGGAGAGGGGCTGGCCGAACCGGCTGGAACCGGCCGGGCGCGCGGCCCTGGGCTCCCCCGGCCGGGAGCGGAGCCAGGCGCGCTGCCCACGGGAGCCCCGGGCGGCCCGGCTTCCCACCCTTCCTGCAGGTGGGCTCCTGCCTGGAGCGATTGGGCCCGGTCAATAACCGCTCCAGGTTGAGCAGAAAATAGTAACATTGTGTTAGAAGACCCATCCCCGGAGAACACTCACAGCCCCCAGGCCTGTAACTGTTTTCCTACATTCCAAGAATTACAAAGTTTTGATACTTGCCTGTTCTCCTGCAGCTGTTGACATACAGCTACGCATCTTCATAAACAGCATACAGCAGTGCAACGGGGGGAAATCGCGTACTCCTAGAGTGCCCGGCTTATCGAAGGCTTCCCCCACTTATCAAAGGCTGCCTTCTTCCCCTTGCACCTCCAAACAAGGAGGCTAATTCGCATATCGATTCCTCTTAGCATTGCGATTTCCTCTTCTCTAGCTTTAGCCAAAGTTGGCAGACCTGTCAGGCTGGACACACCTGGCCAATGTTTATGATGTATGGGTTTGGACCCTCTGGTGGCGCAATGGACTGCGAACTGCAAGGACTGCAGTTCGAAACCATGGGCTACTCCAAGGGGGAAAGACGGCTTTCTGCTCTGGTAAAGAGTTACAGTCTCGGAAACCCACAGGGGCAGTTCTGCCCTGCCTTGTTGGGTGGCTATGAGTGGCAATAGACTCGATGGCAGTGAGTTTTGCTACTATTATACATCGTAACGTGTATATCTGACATGCAGGATGTATTTTCATTTGTTACAAATTGAACATCACTAAACATAATTAAAGCGTAGTGATTGATCACAAAACTATATATCGTGAAATAGTTATTTATGTGTTTCCTGATGGTCTTAGGTGACACTCCCCCCCCCCATGAAAGGGTCTTTCGACCCCCTGAGGGGTTGCGACCCACAGGTTGAGAACTGCTGGCCTAGTTCCACACAACTCATGGGTGGTAGACTCAGGCAGGGTCTGAGGGTTCCAGGGTGGGAGGTGATCTCAGGGCCCTCGGGCTACAGAGCCAGGTAGGGTGAGTAGAAAGCATGGGTGGTGGGGCCTACAGGGGACCCAGTTTTCCACGAGGCTTCCGTATTTGTGGGAAGCTTACATCCATTTGAAGCCATTGTTCCCTTTCCTGTGTTTTTTAGGGGGTTATCAGATTCCTAGCCTGCACCCCAACTCCCAAATGCCAACTTCATACCAATTCATGCCATGATCATCATCAACTTTGTGTGAGCTGTTTGCCCTACTTTATGATTTTGTACCTTGGCATGGGGGGCGGGGAACTGTCATTCATCTCAGTGTGGAGGAATAATCCAGACCCCACAGCGGCCATTGTCTTGGGGAGCTAGTTGTTATCAGCTTACTCACCTGCCCCAAGGTTGGGGTGGGAAGTCTCCTGATAAGGCCTTTTCTTCCCCAAACCCCAGTTTAAAGGCCTTGTGGAGTTATTCGTCTTCAGCTGACAGGAATTCCGGAAAGTAAGGAGAGTGGTAACAACAGTTACCATCTGTGTTGGACAGGGTTCTCTAGAGAGACAAACCAGATTGCTAGTAATTATATATGAATATATTTATAAAGATAGATATATAATACAAGAAATGAACTGTTAAATTATATACGATAGATAATACAAGATATTAACAGTTAAATTATAAAGCAGTGAGACACTAGCAGTCCTTTAAGGCTTGAGAGCCGCCAGTTGCCAGTCCCCTTCTGTAGAGAGAGCTGGGCTATATATGCCCAGGCAGCAAACATCAAGGCAGGTCCCCAACTGTCACCAACTGTCGGTCCCCAGCTCCAGAGATGAACATTCCAATCTTGTGGGCTTAAAGGGACCTCAACTTACAGCGACACAGTCCACAGGCTAGGCATCCCACAGGTAGTGTACCCCTTTAAACTGAGGCACAGAGCAACCAAGGTGAGGCTCACCGAGCCATTTATCCCTCTGCCCTTCAGTTAATCCTACTTGTGTTTCTCGGCCAGGCTGGCACCATAAACGATCGCACCGTCCTCTGGGATCTCTAGCAGTGACAGGAAAACCTAAACCGAAGGCGTCTTACGCCAAGACTTGCACTCTGGGAAACCCACAGGGACAGTTCTGCTGGCCCTTTTGGGTGGTTATGAGTCAGAATGGACTCATAGCGGCGAGTTTGGGGTTTTGTATTTTCTACACAACTGGAGTGAACCAAAGAGGAAATGACTGGTTTTATGGCTCCAGCAGTCAACATACCTACATAACAGGAACTTGTTAAGAGAGCAACAGGATTCAGAAAAACTAAGCATACAAAACTAAGTTAGCAGGAACTGAGTTGTTTGGGTCAACTAAAAACAACAAATAACAATAATAAAACCCTGTGCAACTCAACTGCCATCAAATTGATGCTGACGCATAGTGACCCTGTCTCAGGATGACTGACTCTGTGGGAACAGAAAGCCCACTCTCTCCCAAGGAGCGGCTGGTGGTTTTGAACTGCTGGTCTTGTGGATGGCATCCCGACGCATAACCATTTCCCCTTAACACATTCATTTAAATCTCTCATCAGGGATTGGCAGTTTTCCTTATATTGGTCTTACACTCTCTTTTAAGGTTTAATGTCTTACTTTGTTTTAGTGCTTATCTAAATAACTCCAGATCCTAATTGCTCATGGCAAGTGTGGATGGAAGTAATTGACTTTCCCATATTGACTTATTCCTTCCCGGAGTGCAGTGTTCTGTTTTGGGGGGCGAGGGCGGAAAGGCAATTGATTGAGGAGTTTCTACATAGATGATTCCGTCATCTGCAGATAAGGACAGTTCTACGTCTGCTGGTCGCTTTCCGGTCTACTTGTGTGAGCTAGAACTTCTTGTAGGAGAACCGCAGTGGTACAGCGATAGGTGGTTAAGGTATGTGGCTACTAACCAAAAGGCCTGTGTTTTGAACTCACTTACTGGAGATGCCGTAATTTGCTTCCACAGAGATTTACAGCCTATGGGGCACTCCCCTATCCTCTGTGGTCACATGTTGGGTTGTGAACCACAAGGTCAGCATTTTGAACCCACCAGCCCCTCTGGAGAAAGGTGTGGCTTTCTGTCCCCCTAAAGATGTGTGGTATGGCAGAGAGGCAGTTCAGCTCTACCCCTTAGAGTGTCTAGGGAGCCCTGGTGGTGTAGTGGTTATGAGTTGGGCTGCTAACTGTAAGGTCAGCAGTTCGAAACCACCAGCTGCTCTGCAGGAGAAAGACAGGACTTTCTGCTTCTATAAATAATTACAGTCTTGAATATTCACACAGGCAGTTCTGCCCCATCCAATTGGGTCACTATGAGGTGGGATCGACTCAGTGGCTGTGAGGTGGGTTGTATAGACTGGCTGTGAATTGGAATCTACTCCGTGTCAGTGAGTTTCAGCTTTGAATATGTGTGGTTAGAGGACATGTTGTCTTATTACTGATATTAGGGAGAAGACATCTGTTTCCTCACAATTAAATATATTACTGTTAGGTGTTACTGCGTTAGTTACCAATTAAAGTAGTGCTATGTACAGCAGAGCAAGACGCTGCCTAGTCGTACATGGTGCTCCCAGGTGTTACGTTTTTAACAGTTTTATTAGCACTTCATCCACATGTCATACAAGATAGCAACTCAGCCATATCAAGAAAAGTTATACAGTTATCACTGCATTCAAGTCTAGAATGTTTCCCTTGTACTCATTGTTATAAATATAATGATCTCTTTTTTTTAATTGTGGCAAAAATATACACAACAAAACATTCTCCAATTCCGCCACTTCTACTCCATGTATAATTCAGTTCCATTGATTATAGTCTTTGTGTTGTACAACCATTATTGATACCCTTTCCAAACCGTTCCACCACCATTGACAGAAACTCAATGCCCCTAAGTAACAACTCTTTCACTTCGCCCATGGTAGCCATTGGTCAAGTTTGGTTTCTTTTCTTTTCTTTCAGTAGTTTTCTTGATGTCATATTCACATATCATATACTTAAGGTGTACAAAGTGGGTGCATAAGCAAAAGTGGTGAGGAAAGCTGATGGTGCCAGCTATCAAAAGATATAGCGTCTGAGGTCTTAAAAGCTTGAAGGTAAACAAGCGGCATCTAGCTCAGAAGCAACAAAGCCCACATGGAAGAAGCACACCAGCCTGTGCGATCATGAGGTGTCAAAGGGATGAGGTATCAGGCATCAAAGAACAAAAAATCATTGTGAATGAAGGGGAGTGCGGAGTGGAGACCCCTAGCCCATCTGTAGGCAACTGGACATCCCCTTACAGAAGGGTCTCGAGGAGGAGACAGCCAGTCAGGGTGCAGTGTAGCAATGATGAAACATACAACTTTCCTCTAGTTCATAAATGCTTCCTCCCCTGTGGGGGAAAGGACAGCCCCCAACAAATCATCACTGGTCCTGTAGGCACAATGGTACGGCGATAATAAGTAAAGAGTATAGTGAAGTCATAGAGAGCATGAGAGATCGAAGAGAGACTGAAGTAATGGAGTCAGACACAACTCATGGTACGTGCCCACCTCAAAGCTGCTTGGTGGGCCTCGTGGGGAGACTGTGAGAGCAAGAGCAGGAGAGAGCCCCAACTTTATTGCTCACCAAGGGTTCTATCTCCTTCTGGGGCTGTGACTACAGGTCACCCCACGTCAGAGGAAGGGGCAGTACAATAGGCACACACATCACAGGAAGGGGATGTACGAGAAGCATGAGCGTGACAGGAAGGGGATGAGCTAGGGGCGTGCCCATAGGAATGGGAGGGACTAGAGGTATACATGTGACAAGATGGGCAGACCCTAGATTCATGATGGCAGCCTAACCTTTGTCACCCTTGGGTGGACTTGACCTCTCTGGGGTCTCCTACAAGGAAACGTCCACTACTACCCTTATCAGAAGGAAGTGGGTCCTACTTGTGGGGTACAGTGGTGACTGCTCTAGATGGCTGATAACCCTTAGGGAGAATAGCCCCTGACCTACTTCTGTTGACCTACAAATGTGTAGCAAGCAGCTAAGTTTGGGATATATTTGGGGGAGGCAACTTAGGAGAAATATTTCTGTTTCCCACACTCCCCCCCACCCCACTATCATGATCCCAATTCTACCTTACAAATTCAGCTAGACCAGAGGATGTACACTGGTGCAGATAGAGCTGGAAACAGGGAATCCAGGACAGAAAATTCCTCAGGACCAATAATGAGAGTAGGGAAACCAGGAGGGGAAGGTGGGGTAGAAAGGGAGAACCGATCACAATGATCTACATATAACCCCTTCCCAGGGGGACAGAACAGAAAAGTGGGTGAAGGGAGACATGGGACAGTGTAAGACATAAAAAAAGTAATTTATAAATTATCAAGGGTTCAGAGGGAGGAAGGAAGGGTGGGGAAGGGAGGGAAAAAAATGAGGAGCTGATACCAAGAGTAGAAAGAAAATGGTTTGAGAATAGGGATGGCAACAAGCGGTCACATGTGCTGGACACAATGGATGGATGTATGGATTGTGATAAGCGTTGTAGGAGCCCCAATAAAGTGATTTTTTAAACGCGTTGTGTATATACCGTCACAATCCGCTCTAGTGCTCCCTCCCGCCTGCCCACATTGGTGTTTGAAGTCATTCCTGCAGCAGTCCATCCTGTGGAGGGGCTTCTTTCTCTCGCGCTTCCTGCTTTACCTAGCCGGGTTTCCTTCTCCAGGGACTGGCTCCTCCTGATCATATGTGGGATACAGTGATGAAGTAGCTACGGAAATAATTTCATGGCTGGGGTCCCCACCACCTGAGGAGCTGTGTGAAAGGGTCACGGCCTGAGGAAGGGTGAGACCCGCTGATGTAGAAAGTCCGTGGGACGCAAACATGGAGCACTCGGGGCGGGAATTCACCACGACAGGTAGGCTTGTTCTTCTGGCAGACCATGGTTGGGATAGTTTAGGGTTTCTGTCAGCCTCACTGGGTCAGGATTTTCAGTGAGCATTACTGCTGCAACTGCTTGTGCACGATCTTCAGTGACATTCTGCGGAATTGTTTGACAATTTCTGCATTGTGTTGGTCACTTTCTTTGGAGTGGACACCACTATGGATCTCTTCCAGTCAGGTGGCCAGAAAGCTGAAATGCAGACCGAAGAGGGCTTCCAAGTGTTACGGCACTTTGTTGAGCCATCTCGCTGGTGTCCAGTCAATTCCTCTCTGCGCCTTTGTGGTTTTGCTAATGTCTTCCGAGTAGCTTGGACTAAGTCTTTCAATAGCCTTGACTCTTGATCCTATGCTATCTCGACCTGGTTGAGAGTCGCCATTTCTTTTTAGTACAGTGATTGCCTATTCTTTCCATCTTTTAATGTTTCCTGCATCGTTCAGTATTTTGTCCATAGAAACCTTTAATATTGCAATTTGAGGCTCAATTTCCCGCCCTTAATTCGTTTAGCTTGAGATACGCTGAGTGTTTTTCTTTTTCTTCCATCTCTCACAGCTACGGTAGGTTCCAGATCAAGTTTTCGCCTTTTCCGATACCCAGTTGGTTCTTTCCATCAGGTTTGAATCTTCAGTGTTCAGTGCATCAAATCTGTTCTTCAGATTGTATTGATCTTCAGGTGGGATGTACTCGGGGTCCCAGTTTTACTTTAGTGAACGATTTTAATTTTCTTTAGCTTCCACCGAAACTTGAGCTTGAGCAGTTGCTGGTCTGATTCACAATCGGCTCCTGGCCTTGTTTTGGCTGATAATCTTGGACTTCCCCACCGTCTTTCTTCACAGGAGTAGTCCGCCGGTCCCTGTGCGCTGCATCCGGTGAGGTCCTGCAGGACAGTCGCTGTTTATGCTACTGGGGAAGGTACGTGCGGTGAAGAAGTTGGTGGCCCTGCGAAGTGCCGTCATGCGGTCTTCAGTTTAAATTCTGTCGCCAGGGCTACATATTTCCTGACTGTTCTCCCTCCCAAATTGCTTCCAGCGTTTATCTTCCTATCGCCAGGAAGCACCAGTGCATCTCGATTGCATGTCTGGTCCACTGCAGCTCGCAGAAGTTGATAGAGTCCTTCAATTTCTTCAACGTGGACTTTCCAGGTTGGTGTGTACACTTGAAGGACAGTTGTATCAGCTTGCCTTTCTTGCAGGCGTGCACACATTGCCACTTACACCATTGTGCTTCTTTGTAGAACTTTCCATCCTTTTTTTGTTGTTGATCTCTTTCTTTTTTTTTTAAATCGTTTTATTAGGGGGTTCACACAACTCTTATCGCAATCCATACGTCCATCAATTGTGTAAAGCACATTTATACATTCATTGCCCTCATTCTCAATACATTTGCTCTCCACCTAAATCTCTGGCATCAGCTCCTCATTTTTCCCCTCCCTCCCTGCTCCCCCTCCCTCATGAACCCTTGATAATTTATAAGTTATTATTTTGTCATATCTTGCCCTGTCCGACGTCCCCCTTCAGCCACTTTTCTGTTGTCTGTCCCCCAGGGAGGAGGTCACATGTAGATCCTTGTAATCAGTTTCCCCTTTCCAACCAACCCTCCCTCTACCCTCCCAGTATCGCCCCTCACACCACTGGTCCTGAAGGGATCATCCGCCCTGGATTCCCTGTGTTTCCATTTCCTATCTGTACTAGTGTACATCCTCTGGTCTAGCCAGACCTGCAAGGCAGAACTGGCATCATGATAGTGGGAGAGAAGGAAGCATTTAGGAGCTAGAGGAAAGTTGTATGTTTCATCTTTGCTACATCGCACCCTGACTGACTCGTCTCCTCCCCGAGACCCTTCTGTAAGGGGGATGTCCAGCGGGCTTTGGGTCCCCACTCCGCATTCCCCCCCTCATTCACAATAATAGGATTTTTTGTTCTGATACCTGATCCCTCCGACACCTCGTGATCGCACAGGCTCCTGTGCTTCTTCCATGTGGGCTTTGTTGCTTCTGAGCTAGATGGCCGCTTGTTCACCTTAGAACTTATCATTTTTCTTTTTTTTTGTAGTTAGTTCAAGGATCATTTGTTATAATTTTTCAAAAAGAATATAGACATGTTCTTTGATGATAAATGAGATCCCATTCCTCTTGAAAAAAAAACGGTTATTCCCGGGATGGTAAACTATATGATTATCTGATTCAAAATTACTAATACCAGTCCATTTCACCTCACGAATGCCTAGGATATTGATCTTTGTGCATTTAATTTCATCTTTATGACTTCAGTTTTTGAAGACCCTTACTTTGTATGGTCCACGTTCCCCTCCATGAACCAGGGCTGGGTGGGCTGACAATGTCATGACCAGGTGGTTCCCCTGGTGGTTCCCCAGGTCCTGTTTCGTTCCAGCCCCTCTCACTTGTGGCAGAATACATTCCTTTATGTCCCCTTTATCTTTGTTCCTGGAAAAAACAGCTTGGGAGTTTCCCTCCTGAGCCCTGGGAAGTTATCTTTGCCCTGGTTTTCTACATGGAGGGGTAAGCTGTAAACAACTCGGCTCTTTGTCTGGTCCTGGTCTTAAGCTTGCCCTGTGGTTGCTATGCCCTCCGTACATTATGCAAACAGAGTGACCATAAATAAAGAATTTTAAAACGACTGTTCTGTTGATTCTCACTCCCGGGCCCCCCCTGTAGGATGCAGGAGAACGGGGTTTTCCAGACTGGCCATCAAGGCAGCAGGTGGCCACACCTCTTTCTCTCTGAGAACCTGAGCCAGCTGCTGTTTGAGAACCCACCATGCCCCCAGGGCGCCTTCCGAAGCGACTCTGGGCTATGAGCACGTCCTGGCGACAGCCTGCTTTGCAAATGAAACGTCTGGTCTACCGGGCATAGATCAGTCGGTTCCTGGACCTGGTGGCAGACTGAGAAAAGGTGGGCCTGGTGGCAGTGGTGTCTGACTTCCTCTAGTTTCACAAAAGGAGAGGAGAAGGCTCAGTGTCATCAGAATCAGCTGCTCTCAAAGGTAAAAAGAACTCTGTGAGGTTCAGATCGGGCATGCCTGCACCCTCAGACCTTACCACTAACACTTGGCACCAGCTGTCCTTCCGGCCCACTCCCCATTTTTCAGCTGGGTTCAAGAATTCATTGTACAAGGCGCCCAGGACTTCCAGAACATAGGGTTGTAAGTTTTACTAGGGAAGCTAATAGATTACAGTCAGGCTTCAGACACATGGAATACAGTCCTTCGGTTAGCACAGCCTCTTTTTAACCACGCCCACAGGCATCCCTCTTTCCGGTCCTTGGTGGCTCAGCTACACAGCCCCTTGGCCTCTGGGCTTGCTCAATGTTCCAGATTCCTTTTAGTACTGTCTACAAATGCCAAAAGGGCTTGCCACCACCATAAGCCTCAGCCTAAAGGTGTGCAGCTCTACCTGCATGGGTCAGCAAACCTGGGGCCCCAAGTAAGTGCCTGTGGGCACCCCATTCTACTGACGGCACCTAGCTTTCCTCACTCTGTGGACCAGGAAGCCGCTCGCCATCGTTCTGTCTCATTCCCTGGCGCTCTGTTCTGGCGCCGCCACTTCTCTGGTGGAATAGCTTGCTGTCCCTGTACCAAGAAGGTACAAAGTGTAGGAATCTCTGGGTCCAAATGACATGCTCCGCTCTTGACTTTCTCTGCTGATGGTAATGAGAGCCCCCCTCCAGCTTCTGAGGCGGCTCGTTTCCTATCCAGCAGGACGGCAAATTGCAACCTCCCCTTGCTCGAGTTCCAGGTTTTTACAAGCAGAACACTGTTAACAGTCGCACACAACTGCATCCTATAATTCCATCAGTATCCCCCACCACCGCCCATCCCACTCCCCACCCCCACCTTCTCATCCAGACCCATCAGGAAAAGATCATTTGGTGGGAGTTGCATAAACACTGTGGCTAGAAGAGCCATATTCAGTAATCCATTGCACCACAAATAGGCCATGCTGTGGAATGGATGAAATGTTTGCTCATGTTTGCACCCGACCCCACAGAGGCTGGTAAACTGAAGCACAAAGGAGAGGAAAAAACAGAGAAAGGAGGCAAAGAATCTCTTAAAAGAACTGTAGCACTGAAGATGGTGACAGGACTGGGGTGGTGCTGATGATAGGGGACAGGTGTGTCCTTAAGTTGCCACCAAGAGCTTGGCCTTACACTGAGAAGGCCTGCACAGCCGGGAGAGGCTGAGAAAGACTAAAGAAGGAAGATCTGGGATACATCGTTCCTGGTCCTGAGAGCCTGATTTCCTGTTGTACCTTTTACTTCCTTCGTAAGTCTCGTAACTGTACCTATGGCCTGTGAGTTCCATGTGGCCGTTGAACTAGAATGTCTAACAGCATGAAGTGTCCTGGGGAGGACAACTGGAATCTGAGTTAATAGAAAGGTTGAAGAATGGAGATGTGTTGTACCTCTGTCTTGTAGCGCTCAGCGTTGAACCTATCAGATTGCCCATTCTCCCTCCTGGAGTTAGCAATCCTGGTCTGCCACCACTCTGAGCCCACTTTCCCACCAACTTTCCCACCAGTTGTCAGACATCAGAGTACCCGTGAGGAATTACCCATAGCAAAGCCAGTGTAATATATATATACACTTTTAAACATGACTTTTAATTAAAAAATTTTATACACCAGACCACTTCCAATGCCCTGGCATAGAACGGGTATTGTGGCTGGATGGCCTTTGTGGCCAATGGAGTTTCAATAAGCCTCCTGGGCTCATGTACTTGGTGAAGAAAATAGAAAGAAAAGGTGCTCATCCTTTGTGTTAGTCTGGGTTTACTAGAGAAACATCCAGGGACGTTGTGTGTGTGTGTGTGTGTGTGTGTGTGTGTGTGTGTGTGTGTGTGTGTGTGTGTGTAAGAGAAAACTTTATATCAAAGAGCAATTGTAAATTTTAAAAACATCTCAGCCCAGTTCAGATCAAGTCCATAAATCCAATATTAGCCCATATGTCCGATACTAGTCCATAAATTCTTTAGACTCATACAACACATGTAATGATGCCAATGCAGGAAGCAGGAATATCACAGGCCAATCATGGGTCCAGTGATGGTGGAAGCATCTCAGCCCTGGTGTGGGTCTCCACGTGGCTCCTCCAGCTCCAGGGCTCTGGCTGCTATCTATGTGGCTCCATGTGGCTTGTCAGTAGGAATGTGAGGCAGAGTGTGTGGTCCTCTTCCCAGGAGAAAAAGAGGAAGGTCCCAGAATCCTCCTGGTGGGTGTTACCTTGTCACCTGATTGACAGGTAAAACTCCACCCCTTCGGTCAGGTTGACAGATTATGTAACTGCCACATCCTTCAAAGTTGTTTTTTTTTTAACTTGTGATTTAGTCCTCAAGACTTGAAGGACTGCTAGTGTCTCACAACTCTCCTGGGAGTGAGTTGCACTGAGCCATTTGTGCTGCTTTGTAATTTAACCGTTCATTTCTTGTGTTATATGCCTATCTTTATATATATAATTATCAGCAATCTGGTTTTGTCTCTGTAGGGAACCCTGTCTAACACATTTTGGTACCAGGAGTGCTCCTAGAGAAATAAAATCATAAACATGGGCTTCTTAACTTGGCTTTCCAGCCTGATTAATCCATGGTGTGAAATAGCAAAGGTAATACCTACAGTAGCACCACTGATAGATGAGGCGCTGGATAAAGGAGAGGCTCTGGGTGATCATATGTTTGATATTTTCCAGGAGTTTTGTAAGGATGACAAGTATAGGGAAGCTGGTTGGCTGGTCCTTCTTACAATGGAAAGTGTGATTAAGGAGAGGGGTGATCTGAGAGCCTCAAAAGCACACCTGGATGCAGATTACCAGATTTGAAAACTTCCATCTGTGCTACAAAGGAGAGCCTTCTCTCCTCTAGTAAAAGAGCTGACATTGCTGAGAACCAGGTCCAGAGTCTCATTATACGAGTGGCTGAATTACAACGGCAGCTGAATTGCAGATTTAGAGTAGTGTCTGAAACCAAAGTGAGGAAATTAATTGGGAAAAGTTGGGACCCTGAAACATGGGATGGGAACATATAGGCTGATGATCCAGAAGAGGAGGATATTGAGCCCTAGAAACAATTGACCCACCCCAGTCAATAGATCCACCCCTCCCAGCTGAAAGTATTAATTCACAATCCACACCTGAGCAGATTAGTCAAACTATTCAAGTTGATATGCCAGGTGGGGCTGCATCAGTAGCATTGCTGAGGGAGATGCCTTACAAGATATTGCTGAGAGCACCCAGGAAACACACTTACCACCCATTATTTCCACTAGGCCTGTCACTAAAATTAAGTCTCAGAAAGCTCCTAAAGGTTGAGATGATTACCCAAGAAGAAGTGCGCTATACTCATAAAGACCTGCTCGAGTTCTCAAATACGTACAAGCAGAAGCCTGGGGAATATCCCTGGGAATGGTTACTAAGGGTGTGGGATACTGGTGCACGAAATGTAATATTAGACCCGTCTGAGTTTCTGGATATGGGACCCCTAAGCACAGACTCTTCTTTCAATGTCTCTGTGAGAGAGGCTAAGAGAGGATCTAATTCTTTATTTGGCTGATTCACTGAAGCATGGGCTGCCAAATGGACTAGATTGGACCAACTTGAAGTACCTGACCTACCTTGGTACACTGTAGAGGAAGGCATCCAAAAGCTTAGAGAAATTGGTATGTTGGAATGGATCTATCAGGATTTTCCCATAGACCCCAAAAGGGGGTGTCCTAAGGACATACCCTTCACCACAACCATAAGAAACAAGTTTGCGAAGTGGGCCCCAGCATTTCTTAAGACTCCTGTAATTGCTATTTTATGTGCACCAGGATTAACAGTGGAAACTGCCCTAAGCGAACTCCGACATTTGCCCACAATGGGGTTGATTGGTCCCCGTGATGGTAGAGGGCAGGTGTCAGCACTGACTCAACAGAAACAGGGTGGGCGTGGTTCTAATAGAAAGCAAGATTTCCGTAGTAATCAAAGCAACCTGTCTCATGTGGAATTATGGCATTGGTTACTTGTCCATGGTGTCCCTACTAGTGAAATACATGGGAAACCTACTAAATATTTACGTGATCTGTACAGGCAGAAGAATGGTAGATCAGGTGAACAGCGGAATAGACAGTCACGATCTGTCAGTCAATTCCCAGACCTGAGTCAGTTTACAGACCCACAACCCCTTGAATGAAGGGGAGGCCGGGTCCCTTGTAAGGAGGACCCTGCTATATCAGCAAAGGTCTACACTGTTAGTCTTTCTTCTAGCCTTCCCCAAAGAGACCTGCGGGCTTTCACAAGAGTGACTGTTCATTGGGGGAAAGGAAATAATCAAACTTTTCGGGGATTACTAGACACCGGCTCAGAACTGACACTAATTCCAGGAGACCCAAAATGTTTCGAAGGCCCACCAATCAGAGTGGGAACTTATGGAGGTCAAGTTATCAATGGAGTTTTAGCTCAAGTACGCCTCACTGTGGGTCCAGTGGGCCCCCGGACCCATCCTGTGGTTATTTCCCCAGTTCGAGAATACATCATTGGAATAGACAGACTTAGTAACTGGCAGAACCCCCATATCGGATCCCTGAAATGTGGAATAAGGGTTATCGTGGTAGGAAAGGCCAAGTGGACACCATAAGAATTGTCATTACCTAGGAAAATAGTAAACCAAAAGCAGTACCGCATTCCTGGAGGGATTGCAGAGATCAGTGCCACCATCAAAGACTTGAAAGATGGAGGGGTGGTGATTCCTACCACATCCCCATTTAACTCACCTATTTGGCCTGTCAAGAAGACGGATGGATCCTGGAGAATGACAGTGAATTATCGTAAACCAGGTGGTGACTCCAATTGCAGCTGCTGTCCCAGATGTGATTACATTGCTTGAGCAAATTAATACTTCTCTTAGTACTTAGTATGCAGCTATTGATCTGGATAATGCCTTCTTCTCCATACCAGTCTCAAAGGACCACCAGAAGCAGTTTGCCTTCACCTGGCAGGGGCAACAATATACTTTCACAACTCTCCCCCAGGGGTACATCAGCTCTTCTGCCCTGTGCCATAATTTAGTCCTTAGGGAACTTGATCACCTCCCTAAAGGACAGTGGTGAAGGGAAATCTTCCCAATGGGCAGAACTTTGAGCAGTGCACCTGGCCATTCAGTTTGCATATAAGGAAAAATGGCCAGATGTGACACTGTATACTGATTCATGGGCTGTGGCCAATGGCTTGGCTGGATGGTCAGGGAATTGGAAGGACCATGATTGGAAAATTGGTGACAAGGAGGTGTGGGGAAGAGGTATGTGGATAGACCTCTCTGAATGGGCCAAGAAAGTAAAGGTAATTGTATCTGACGTGAACGCTCACCAAAGGATTACCTCTGAAGAGGAGACTTTAATAATCAAGTGGATAAGATGACACGCGCTGTGGAGACTGGTCCTCCTCTTTCCTCTGCCACCCCTGTTATCACCCAATGGGCACATGAACAAAGTGGACATGGCGGCAGGGATGGAGGTTATGCATGGGCACAGCAACATGGACTTCCACTCACCAACGCTGACTTGGCCACTGCCACTGCTGAGTGTCCCATTTGCCAGCAGCAGAAACCAACATTAAATCCAAGATATGAGACCATTCCTCAGGGAGATCAGCCAGCAAGTTGGTGGCAGGTTGATTACATAGGAACACATTAATCATGGAGGGGACAGCGTTTTGTTCTTACTGGAATAGACACCTACTCTGGATATGGATTTGCCTTCCCTGCACGTGATGCTTCTGCCAAAACTGCTATTCGTGGACTTACAGAATGCCTCATCCACCGGCATGGCATCCCACATAGCATTGCTTCAGATCAAGGAACTCACTTCACAGCAAATGCAGTGCGGCAATGGGCCCATTCCCATGGAATCCACTGGTCGTATCATGTTCCTCATCATCCTGAAGCTGCCGGCTTGATAGAACGATGGAATGGGCTCCTAAGGACACAATTACGGCGCCAACTAGGTGGCAACAACTTGCGGGGTTGGGGTAATGTTCTCCAGGAAGCTGTATACGCTCTAAACCAGCGGCCAATATATGGTGCTGTGTCTCCAATAGCCAGAATTCATGGGTCCAGGAACCAAGGGGTGGAAGCTGGAGTGGCACCACTCACTATTACTCCTAGTGATCCCCTTGCAGCATTTTTGTTTCCTGTCCCAGCAACCCTGTGTTCCTCAGGCCTGGAGGTCCTGGTCCCAAAGAAAGGAACTCTCCCACCTGGAAACACAGCACGGATTCCACTGAACTGGCAGCTGAGAATGGCCCCTGGCCACTTTGGGCTTCTCATGCCTTTGGATCAACAGGTCAGGAAGGGTGTCATTGTACTGTGGTGCGATTGATCCTGATTACCAAGGAGAAATTGGACTGGTGCTACATAATGGAGGTAAAGAAGAATATGTCTGGAATCCAGGAGTCCCAGAGGCCGACTCAGTGCTACCATGCCCTGTGATTAAAGTAAATGGTAAATTACAGCAACCCAATCCTGACAGGACTTATAATGACCCAGACCCCTCAGGAATGATGGTCTGAGTCACCCCGCCAGGCCAAAAACCACAGCCAGATGAGGTGCTTGCTGAGTGCAAAGGTAATACAGAATGGTACTACTACAAAAGCGAGGTTTGTAATTGTCAATGTATTTTCTTTTTATGTGCTTATTGCTTATCTTTCCTTTGTTCAGGTATGATATATCAGGTACATTTAGACTCAGTGTGTTTTCATTTATATGTATGATAGATGATTGATGATACGTATAAGTGTGATTTCATCAATATCCAGAAATTATATAATTATATATGGCTAAAGAATTATATGTACAGGTGCCAGGTTGGTAAGGGGTGGATTGAGATAGTTTATTGTGCCAGGCTGGCCGATAACCACAAGTGGGATTGATTGAAGGGCAGAGAGATAAATAGCTTGGTGAGCCTCGCCTTTCTTGTCTCTCGCTCTTTGATCGTCAGACCAGTGTGCTGCTGCTTTGCTTGTTCTCTGCCTCAATTTACAGGCTACATTACCTGTCAGAGGCCTAGCCTGTGGACTGTGTCACTGTAAGTTGAGGTCCCCCTAAGACCACACGATTGGAATTTACATCTCTTGAGCTGGGGACTGAATGTTGGTGACCTGCCTTGCTGTTTGCTGCCTGTGATGGGATAGCCTAGCTCTCTCTACAGAGGACTACCTGAGGGCCCTCAAGACTTGAAGGACTGCCAGTATCTCACAACTCTCTCATGCACTGAGCCATTTGTACTGCTTTATAATTTAACAGTTCATTTCTTGTGTTATCTATCTATCTATCTATCTATCTGTGTGTGTATGTATGTATGTGTGTGTATATATATATATATATATATATATATATATATATATAGAGAGAGAGAGAGAGAGAGAGAGAGAGAGAGAGAGAGAGAGAGAAACTCTGTCTAACACATCCTGTCTTCCTCCCTGGAGGTGGAACACATGCTCTCTCTCCAAAAATAGTTTTACTTATCTAATTGGAACAGATCACTTCTAATGTCCTAGCATAGAATGCTTCCCCCACCACTGGATCCATAAGGCTTTCCATCCACAGGCCTGTGATCTTCCTGCATTTGGCATCATTGCAGGTGTTGCATGAGTCTGAAGAAGGATTTGCAGACTGGTATTGGACATGTGGACTAATATCAGACTTATGGATTGATCTGGACTGGGCTGGATGTTTCCTCAATATTCAATTGCTCTCTCATATAACATTCTTTCTTATACATATATAAGCCTCTCTGGTTTTGTTTCTCTAGTCAATCTGGACTAACACAAGACTGATTGTTTTTGTGGCCTTTTGATTTCCAGGAATCTTCTTTCCTTTGGACTGGGAGAGACCAATAGTTGCACATTAAATGGCTGCTGACAAACTTTTAAGACCTTGGTATCTATTCACTGAAGTAGAATGTAGAATGATGACTTTGTAAACTAGGTAAATACAGTTGACCTTTGTGGCCCCCGGACAATGGTCCTGAGCCCCCAACCCAGCAACTCGTTCCCGCTAGGTGTTTGATTATGCTCAGCCACGTTTATGGGTCTCTTTGTAACTAAGGTGCACATGTACAAATATCCCCTGTCAAATCTATATATTTGAAGGAGTGCATTCAGTTTACGTTCCACACCTGCTCAGCCTGTGTCTGTTCTAGCTTTTATTCATAGATCACTACTGTCACAGGATTATGTTTACAGTAGTCTTTACCTCTGTATCCTTTAACTCTTGCAAACCTCTCGATGTCTTGTCATGACACCATAATTTTTTACCAACCAGCTTCTTATTTATTGTATGTTGCCTTCCCTTTGACCCAAATTAACACTTGTCTACCCTCTAGCTCATGACTGCCCTTTATTCCCTTCCAGCTCTGCTCCTGGAAACATTAAAGAATGTTTTGTTCTTTCTTTTTTTTAATTATGTTATTGGGGGCTCCTACAACTCATCACAATCCATCCATCCATTGTGTCGAGCACATTTTCACATTGGTTGTCATCATCATTTTCAAAACATTTTCTTTCTACTTGAGCCCTTGTTATTAGCTCCTCATATTTCTCCTCCCTTGCCCACCCTCCCTCCCTCATGAACCCTTGATCATTTATAAATTATTTTATTTTTTCATGTCTTACACTGACCAATGTCTCCCTTCACTCACAAGAATGTTTCTTTTAGAGGCAAGATAGTTGCTTGTTTTTTTATTTTTCCTAATGGCAGTCTTATATAATATTTATCCATAAAAATAATTTTATTGGGACCTTGTACAGCTTATCACAATCCATACATATACATCCATCCATTGTGTCAAGCACATTTGTACGATTGTTGCTATCATCATTCTCAAAAAATTTTCTTTTTTTATAAACGTTTTATTAGGGGCTCATACAAACTCTTACCACAATATATATATATATATATATATATATATATGTTGTGTAAAGCACATTTGTACACTCATTACCCTCATAATTTTCAAAGCATTTGCTCTCCGCTTCAGTCCTTTGCATCAAGTCCTTTTTTTTCACTCCCTCCCTGTTCCCCCTCCCTCATGAGCCCTTGATAATTTATAAATTATTATTTGGTCATATCTTGCCCTGTCCAACATCTCCCTTCACCCCCTTTTCTGTTGTCTGTCCCCCAGGGAGGAGATTACATGTAGATCCTTATAACCGGTTCCCTCTTTCCAAGCCACTCTCCCTCTACCCTTCCAGTATCGCCACTCTCACCCCGATGATCCTCAAGGTATCATCCACCCTGGATTCCCTGTGCCTCCAACTCCTATCTGCACCAGTGTACATCCTCTGGTCTAGCAAGACTTGCAAGGTAGAATTCGGATCATGATAGACTGGTGGGGGCGCGGGGGTGGGTGTGAGGAAGCATTTAGGAACTAGAAGAAAGCTGTATTCTTCATCGGTGCTACATCACACCCTGACTGATTCATCTCTTCCCCTAGACCCCTCTGCAAGGAGATCTCCTGTGGCCGACAAATGGGCTTTGAGTCTCCACTTTGCACTTCCCCCTTCATTCACTATGCTAAGATTTTTTTTGTTCCGATGATGCCTTATACCTGATCCCTTCGACACCTCATGATCTCGCAGGCTGGTGTGCTTCTTCCATGTGGGCTTTGTTGCTTCTGAGCTAGATGGCCACTTGTTTACCTTCAAGCCTTTAAGACCCCAGACACTATCTCTTTTGATAGCCGGGTACCATCAGCTTTCTTCGCCACATTTGCTGATGCACTCGTTTGTTCTCAGCGATCGTATCATGGAGATGTGCACCCAATGATATGATTTTTTGTTCTTTGATGCCTGATAACTGATCCCTTCGGAACCACGTGATCACACAGGCTGGTGTGTTCTTCCATGTGGGCTTTGTTGCTTCTGAGCTAGATGGCCACTTGTTTATCTTCAAGCCTTTAAGATCCCAGACACTATATCTTTTGATAGCCAGGCACCAGCAGCTTTCTTCACCACATTTGCTTATTCACCCACTCTGTCTTCAGTGGTTGTGTTGGGAGGGTGAGCATCATAGAATGCCAATTTATTTATTTATTTATTTTTAATTTTTTTTTTTTATTAAAAAACATTTTATTAGGGGCTCATACAACTCTTATCACAATCCATACATATACATACATCAATTGTATAAAACACATCTGTACAATCTTTGCCCTAATCATTTTTTTTCTTATCTTTTTTTTTAAATTTTAACAATTTATTAGGGGCTCATACAATTCTTATCACAGTTCATACATATACATACATCAATTGTATAAAGCACATCTGTACAGTCCCTGCCCTAATCATTTTTTCTCCTCTTTTCTTTTTTTACATTTTATTAGGGACCCATACAACTCTTATCACCATACATACATATACATACATCAATTGTATAAAGCACATCCATACATTCCCTGCCCCTATCATTCTCAAAGCATTTGCTCTCCACTTAAGCCCCTTGCATCAGGTCCTTTTTTTTTTTCCCCTCCCTCCCCTTTCCCCCCTCCCTCATGTGCCCTTGGTAATTTATACCTCGTTATTTTGTCATATCTTGCCCTATCCGGAGTCTCCCTTCCCCCCTTCTCTGCTGTCCCTCTCCCAGGGAAGAGGTCACATGTGGATCATTGTAATCAGTTCCCCCCTTCCAACCCACTCACCCTCCACTCTCCCAGCATCGCCCCTCACACCCTTGGTCCTGAAGGTATCATCCACCCTGGATTCCCTGTACCTCCAGCCCTCATATGTACCAGTGTACAGCCTCTGCCCTATCCAGTCCTGAAAGGTAGAATTCGGATCATGGTAGTTGGGGGGAGGAAGCATCCAGGATCTGGGGGAAAGCTGTGTTCTTCATCGGTACTACCTCGCACCCTAATTACCCCATCTCCTCTCCTAAACCCCTTTATGAGGGAATCTCCATTGGCCGACACTTGGGCCTTGGGTCTCCACTCTGCACTTCCCCCTTCATTTAATATGGTATATATATACATATACATATACACATATATACACACACTTATATCGTTGTTGTTTTTTTTGCATGATGCCTTATACCTGGTCCCTTGGCACCTCGTGATCGCACTGGCCGGTGTGCTTCTTCCATGTGGGCTTTTTTGCTTCTGAGCTAGATGGCCGCTTGTTCACCTTCAAGCCTTTAAGACCCCAGACACTATCTCTTTTGATAGCCGGGCACCATCAGCTTTCTTCACCACATTTGCTTATGCACCCATTTGTCTTCAGCGATCCTATCATGGAGGTGTGCAGTCAATGATATGATTTTTTGTTCTTTGATGCCTGGTAACTGATCCCTTCGGGACCACTCGATCACACAGGCTGGTGTGTTCTTCCATGTGGACTTTGTTGCTTCTGAGCTAGATGGCCGCTTGTTTATCTTCAAGCCTTTTAGACCCCAGTCACTATCTCTTTTGATAGCCGGGCACCATCAGCTTTCTTCACCACATTTACTTGTTCACCCACTTTGGCTCCAGCCGTTGTGTCGGGAGAGTGAGCATCATAGAGTTCCAATTTAATAAAAGAAGGTATTCATGCATTGAGGGAGTGTTTGAGTAGAGGCCCAAGGTCCTTCCGCCACCTTAATACTTGACCTATAAATATAGACACATAGATCTATTTCCCCATCTTCCTATATATATTTGCATGTACATGTCTTTGTCTAGACCTCCATGAATGCCCTTTGACTCCTAGCTCTTTCCTCCATCTCCCTTGACTTTCCTCCTGCCCTACTACCATGCTTCATTGCCACCTGGGCTAGAGTATACCTCTTCTCTAAGCAACCTTACCCTTGATCATTTCCCACCAGGCCTGCCACTCCCCCTTCTCTACCATTTGGGGTCCCATGTTTTTCCCTTGTCCCTGGGTTTGTTAACACCACTTCCTTACCCCCCCTACCCTCCCCCACCCCATAGAATGCCAATTTAATAGAAGAAAGTATTCTTGCATTGAAGGAGTACTTGAGTAGAGGCCCAATATCCTTCCGCCACCTTAATACTAAACCTATAAATATAGGCACATAGATCTATTTCCCTATCCTTATATATATATATTTGCATATGTACATGTCTTTGCCTAGACCTCTATAAATGAGTTTGTTAACACCACTTCCTTACCCCCCACCTCTCCCTATCCCATTTCCCCCCGGAACTATCGGTCCTGTTGTTTTCCCTCCAGCTTGTTCCTCCAGCCTATCTTATTTAGACAGACCTGCAGAGATAATAACATGCACAAAAACAAGACAGAGCAAAACTAAGCAACAGTATACAACAAAACAACAACAACAAACCACTGACAAAGAACAAAACACAAGAAAGAAAAGCTTTTAGTTAGTTCAAGGATCATTTGTTGGCCTTTAGGAGTGTTTTCCAGTCCAGTCTGTTGGGGCACCATGCGCTGGCCCCAAAGTCCACCTTCAGCATTCCCTGGGAACCTTGCTGCTCCATTCCCTTACTGTTCTGTTGCACTCCCTCAGTGCTTTGCCTCCGTGTGGTGGGATCAGGTCGGGCGCAATTCCAACACTGTGTCTCTAGGTCTGTCCCCCGCAGGGCCATGGGTCAGTGAGTGGCGTCATGTCTCCTAGTGGGGCTGGCCATGTGGTCCTCTCTATGGACTGGCTGCACTAATTGGGGGTCATTGTCCTCAAGGCCTGGTGGGCCAGGATGTGCTGCACTCTCCTACTCCCCCTTCATCTGCTCCCGTGTATTCCGATCAGATATGTCTCTCACCCGGAGCTGCAGATTCAATGCCATCATGTCCTTTGAATAAATGATTCTGGGGGAGGGGCAGGCATCCACTTAGTATTTAGTACTGGGGCCAGCCCTCCAGACCTCTCCACTGGGTCCCTACTCCACGCCGGAATGTTGCATTCACATCTTGGGCCACTGGGTTGAAGTCTGGTCCCTCTTTTCCTGTGGAGATATAAACAACACCCTCCCCTTAGGTGGGTTAGTGCCCCGTGCCCCTGCTACCCATTTCTTCCTTATTTTCATCCTTTTTTATTTCCTTTCCCCACCTCCTCCCAGTTGTCTACCATGGGCATCCCTGCATTTGATCTGGTGCCTGCCATACTACACGGTCCTCACCCCAAGAATGTTTGTATACAGTAGCTTTTTCCCAATGCCCCTTTTGCATTTTTAATGCTTATCTCAGCAGGCTCATGTTGTACTTGTCCTTTTATGCCTGACTTACTTCGCTTAGCATGATTTCCTCCAGTTCTTCCCATGCCACTATGTGCTTCATACGTTTATCATTGCTTTTTAGCAATGTGTAGTACGCCATTGTATGTATATACCAGTTTTTTAATTCAATCATCAGTTGATGGAAATTTGGGTTGCTTCCAACTTCTTGCAATTATGAACTGTGCCACAATGAACATTGGAGCACAAATGCCTGGCCTTGGTTTGTTTCTTGCCTCTTCTGGGTATATGCCCAGTAGGGGGATTGCTGGGTCATATGGTAACTCTATTTCCATATGTTTAAGATATCTCCAGATTGATTTCCATATTGGTAGTACATACTTACAAGTCCACCAGCAGTGGATGAGAGTTCCTGTCTCCCCACAGCCCCTCTAACACTTGTTACTTTCTGATTTTTTGAATTGGGCTACCTTTGAGGGTGTTAGGTGGTATCTCATTGTTGTTTTAATTTGCATTTCTCTTATGGCTAAAAATCAGAAACATTTTCTCATATGTTTGTTGGCCATTCAGATTTCTGCCCCTGTGAAGCTTCTGTTCAAGTCCTTTGCCCACCTCTCAAGTGGGCAATTAGTTTTTTTTTCTTTTTGGGAGCTAGGAGAGTATTGTAGATTTTAGTAATAAGGCCTTTGTCTGATGTGTCATTGCTAAAGATGTTTTCCCAGTCTGTGGACTCTCTTATTACTCTCTTGGTGAATTCTTTCAATGTACACAGGTGTTTTAGCTTCAGTATATCCCATTTGTCAATTTGTGCCTCTTCTGTGTTTGTGTCCTTCCCTATTTTTGATAGCCTGAGCCAAATTTCTCAAGTTGGTCCCAATTCCCTCATTGATGGCCCTAATAGTTTGGGGTTTAACTTCAAGGTCTGTGATCCACCTTGAATTTATTCTTGTGCATGGAGTGAGATAAAGGTCTTGCTTCATTTTTCTGCAGGTAGATATATTGTTTCCAGCATCACTTGTTAAAGAGGGCATCTGCTTCTCATTTGATATTTTTGGGGCCCTTATCAAAGATCAGTTGTCTGTAAGCTGATGATTTTATTTCTGAGTTTTCAGTTCTTTTCCATTGGTCTGAGTATCTGTCATTGTACCAATACCATGCGGTTTTGACAACTGTGGCTGTATAGTATGCGCTAAAGTCAGGTAAAGCAAGCCCTCCCACTATGTCCTGCTTCTTGAGGAATTCTCTGCTAATTCTAGGCTCCTTCCCTCTCCATATGAAGTTGATAGTCAGTTTTTCCATTTATTTGAAGAAAGATGAAGGTAATTGTATCAGGATTGCTTAAATTTATGTAGATTTGCCTTATGCCCCAGCATATGGTCTATCTTCGAATATGTGCCATGTGGACTTGAAAAGAATGTGATTTTTTTTTTATTTGGAAGAAAAGCTCTGTAAATATCTATCAGGTCAAATTGTCTAATTGAGGTGTTTAGCTCTATAGCCTCCTTGTTGAGTTTCTTTCCCTGTGATCTATTTTTCTCAGAGAGTGGTGTGTTGCAGTCACCCACTATAATTGTTGAATCTGATTTCTTTTTTAATATTTTGGAGTGTTTGATTGACATAGTCAGCGGGTCTCTCATTCTGTGTTGGGAGTTTTCCTACTTTCCTTTCTAATTAGTGTGTTGTGCACGTGTGTGTGTGTATCATTCTTGACTTCTTTCCATCCTTAAGCCAATGCTATCTTGGGGTCTGTTTTCTCTTTGTTGCCCTCTGGGTGAGGTTGTTCTATGTGTCGGTCTCTTATTTATGTTTGGTGAGTGTTGTTGTTCTGCCCATACTGGGTCGGCAAGAATCTTTGGTAGGGCTGGGTTTCTTCTAACGTATTCTTTGAGTTTTTCCTTGTCTGGGAAGACTCTTACTTCTCCATCTATTTTGATCGATAATTTGGCTGTGTAGAGTATTCTTGGGTTTGCGTTGTTTTCCTTCAAATTTTGGAATATGTTACTCCACTCTCTCCTCTACTTCATAGTTTCTGCTGATAGGTCTGAGCATATTCTTATGTGGGAACCTTTATATGTGATTGCTTGTTTTTCCCTAGCTGCTCTCATGATTTTCTCCTTTTCCTCAAAGTTGGTTAGTTTAATTAGTATGTGCCTTCTTCTTGGGATTGAGTCTAGCTGGTGTTCTTTCAGCCTCCTGAATGGTTGCCTGATTTTCATTCATTAAGCTGGGGAAGTTTTCCTCCGAGAATTCTCTCACTATTGTTGCAGATGACTTCTTTGCTGTGTCTTCCTCCGGTAAGCCAATAATTCTAATGTTGTTCCATTTCAAAGAATCAGACATAGTGTGGGGTCCTGGTTAAAACTGCCGGCACCAGCACCATGACAGGCCGTATAAAACCAAAGTCTGGGGCAGGCTTAAGCTCTAATTTCAGATTCCTGGACACTGAGGTAATTCTGTCAGAGAAGGCATCACTTGTCCCAGACTGACCAGTAAGGAGCAGCAACCAACATCCCCAATTTACCAGTCAAGAGAATACACGCGAAACTGCTTGCCAACCACCACTGGACAACGCTGATGCCAGAAGTTTTCTCCAATAAGTCTGATAGGGTGCCATGCCCTGGCCCCAAAGTCTACTTTTGGTATTCCCTGGGGACTTTGTTGGTGTTTTCCCATTGCTGTTCTGTTGCACACCCCTAGTGTTCGTCTCAGAGTGGTAGGGTCAGATTGGGTGCAATTCCCACACTGTCTCCAAAATATTTATCCTTTTTGATAGAATAAATTCACTCAGAATAATATCATGTTACGAGGGTACCCCCCCATATTCATATTTTTTTTGCATTGGACATTCTTACATTGTGTATATATACCAATGTTTATCCATATTTCCATTGATGGGCACTTAGATTGTTTCCATCTTCATGCTATTGTGAACAATGCTGTGATGAACATTGGTATACATGTATGTATTTGTGTTATAGCTCTTATTTCTCTAGGACGTATACCAAGTAGAAGGATTGGGGGACCTACGGTATTTCAAATTCCAACTTTTTTAGGGAGCACCATACTGCTTTCCATAGTAGTTTTACTGTCAGAGCAACCAGTCTCTGCAATTGTGTGGGTTCTGTAGGTGCAATTGTACAGCAATAACATATAAAGACCATAGTAGTCATAGAGAATAGGAGAGGCAGGAGAGAAGATAAACGAATCAGAAGCGTTTCATGGTGGCATGCTCACCTCCTGGATGGCCATGATCTCAGCAGCCAGGTCCACACAGAGAGCAGGAGGAGGACAGGGGAGAGAGCCTCTTTATTTCTGACCAAGGCCTATATATACTTGGGAGTGTATAAGCCCCGCCTGATTACAGGTAACCACATACATCACAGAAAGGGGTTGTACAATAGGCATACACATCACAGGAAGGGGACGAGCTAGCTGTATAATAAGGGGAGCAATTAGGGGTTACACACATGACAAGATGGACAGACCCTAGATTCAAGATGGCAGCCTAACTTTGGTTCCCCTTGAGTGGGCTCAACCTTCTCCCTGGACTTTTCCTTCAGGGAAACAATCCACTGTCCTTATCAGAAGGGAGTGGGCCCTACTTAGGGTGGGACAGATTATAGTCTGATTGCTCTAGATGGCTGATAACCCTCAGGGAGATTAACCTCTAAGCAGCTTGTGCTGACCTCCAAGTGTACAGTCATTTACCATGTGATACAAACAGCACCCTAGGTTTGGCATATATTTGGGGGAGACAATCTGGAGAAAAACTCTTTGCATCCCACGGCTGTACCATTTTGTAGACCCACTAGCAGTATGTGAGGGTTACAGTATTTGTTGCTTTGGCTTTAAAAAAAGTTTACTGTTATTATTGGGGTGAAATTGCTGCCTCAATTTGGATCTCTCAATGGTTAATAATTGCAATCATTTCTACATATGTATTCTGACTAAAAGTGTTTTGGATTTATCATCTGATTCCTGTCATGCTAATTAGTGTGGTGCACAGGCTAGAAACTGATGATATAATTTTGGGATGTAGCATTGGTTGTCTTACAATGGAAAGTATTTTGTTTGAATTAGTATTTCTCATTTCCATTGGCACCTGGCCTCTTCTGATAGAGATGACTAGACTTGAAGTGCCCACAGTGAAATTGTGGAGACATTTTCTATGTGTCAGCAGAACTCTTTAATCTTCGAGGTAGTTCAACTAAACACGGAGAGAGAGATCTAATAACTAAATCATAGGGTAGTTAGAATATTCTAGATTCCTGTTTCAACTTCCTTTGGAATTCAGTTTAATTCCCAGTGCTGTCTGCTTTACCTATCCTCCTTCATAAACATGCTGTATGTTTTAGGATTCAGTCATCTTGGATGATGTGGCTGTGGACTTCACTCTGGAGGAGTGGGCATTGCTGGATCCTGTGCAGAGGAAGCTCTACAGAGATGTGATGCTGGAAACCTTCAGGAACTTGACATCTGTAGGTAAGCATGGTATTAGTTCTTCATTTAGTTATTTAGAGAATGAGATTTTTTTGCTTCTCGGGCTGGTTTTAAAGATCGTAAGGTAGAACGAGGAATACATTGGTCAGTAAGATAAACATGGCTCCCACTGTCCAGGAGATAGAATGTAATGTTCTACTCTACAACCGTGAAAACCTATAGATTACGCTGAGTTGTTCTTTTTGCCTTGGGTGTAAGATTTGAATTTCGCTTAGCGTCATCCATGTTTCATGTGAAGACCTAGAGAATTTGTTTTGGGCAAACTTGGAGAAATGTTGCTGTTTCTATTAAGTTTCTTTCCATTTTGACACCTTGTGCCGTTTATGGGTGAAGTCTTTAATACCTAAACTCTTCAGCATATTTGTTTGACAAACTGAAGCTTCCTTCTTGATGAGTTTGTTCTCTTTTTGTTTTCAGATGGTGAGACTCCATGTAAGGCCAATGTGTCCACTTCTGAACAGGAAACTCATTGGAAAAACATATCCAAGAAAGATAAAATACGAAAATTTACAGGAAATGATTCTTGGACCTCCATTTTAGGGAAAATCTGGGAAGGTCGTAACACTGAAGACCATAATGAAAACCAGGATGTACCTTCGAGGTGAGTCGCACACATAAATGAACGAACAAGAAACCCTTCTCCACCAGGCTCCCTCTTTACTTATGCAGGAGAGATTTTCACAGAAACGCGCCTATTTATTGTAACTAGGCATTGAGTATTTGGAACAAAATTTTGTTGGAAAAAGTGATCTATATATAAGAAATAATGTTTAATGATGACTATAAGAAATTCCTGTTTGAATGTATTTTATTTATAACCATTTTATTAGGGGCTCATACAACTCTTTTTACAATCCACACATACATCATTTGTGTCCAGCACATTCGTACATATGTTGCCATCATCATTGTCAAAACATGTACTTTCTACTTGAGCCTTTGGTAATAGCTCCTCATTTTTCTCCTCCCTCCCCACTCCCCCTCACCCTGAACACTCGATTTATAAATAATTATTATTTTATCATATTGTATTTTATTTTTAAATAATTTGGATAGAATAGAAAATAAGGAAGGTTGGATTTATAATTATTACAGTAATTAATAAAATGGAATAATTAACCAATATTAATCTTGACTCTATTACTGATAACATGTTTTGTGTTTTGGCAGCGATTATGTAGTTGAGGAACTCTGTGAAAGTAATGAAGGTAACCAATGGGGAGAAACCTTCAGCCGGATTCCAACTCTTAGTCTGTGCAAGAAAGCAACTCCTAGAGTCCATTCCTATGAATGCCCCGAGTGTGGAAAAATCCTCATGTATCCGTCCTCACTTAAGAGGCACATCGCAAGTCACTCTGGACATAAACCCTATCAATGTCCGGATTGTGGGAAAGGCTTTGCTTTCCCATCAGAACTAAGAAGGCATCTGAGAATACACAGTGGAGAAAGACCTTACACGTGTGAATTATGTTGGAAAACATTCATCCATCTACGATCCTATCGAAGGCATGAAAAAGTTCACAGTAAAGAGAAACTCTATGAATGTAACCAATGTGGAATTGCCTTCAGTTTTCTTGACTCCTTTCAGAGGCATGAAAGGACTCACAATAAAGAGAGATTCAATGAATGTCAGGAATGTGGGAAAGCCTTCAAGTGGCCCTCATCTTTAACAAGACACATGAGGACACACAGTCGAGAGAAACCCTACGAATGCAAGCAATGCGGGAAAGCTTTCAAATGGCCCATCTCTTTAGAAACACACATGAGAACACACACTGCAGATAAATCTTATAAGTGTAAGCGATGTGGGAAAGCTTTTACATGGCCTATATCATTACGCACACATAGGAGGTCGCACTGTGGAGAAAAATCTTATAAGTGTAAGCAATGTGGAAAAGCTTTCAGTTGGCCCATATGCTTACAAAGGCATATGAGAGTGCACACTGTAGAGAAACTTTATGAATGCAGCCAATGTGGAAAAACATTTCGTTGGCACTTTTCCTTACGTAGACATTTGATAACACACTCTGGAGCCAAACCCTATGAATGTAAAGATTGTGGAAAAGCCTTTAGTTGGCCCATATCCTTAAGAGAACATATGACAAAGCACTCTGGCAAGATATTCTATGAATGTAAGGAATGCGGGAAAGCATTCTATTATCTCCAGTCCCTCCGAAGGCATGAAAGGACTCACAGCAAAGAGAAAGTCTATGAATGCAGGCAGTGCGGGAAAGGCTTCAATCAGCTCTTCTACCTTCGAAGACATGTGAGAATGCACAAAGCAGAGAAACCTTATGAATGTAAGGAATGTGGGAAAATCCTCAAGTGGGCCTCATCTTTAACAGTGCACATGAGAATGCACACAGGAAAGAAGCCCTATGAATGTAAGCAGTGTGGGAAAGCTTTTAATTGGTCCATCTCTTTACGAGCACACATGAGAATGCACTCTGGTGAGAAACCTTATGCATGCAAGCAGTGTGGAAAAGCTTTTTACTGGTCCATTTCCTTACAAGCACATGTGATCACACACAGCGGAGAGAAACCTTTTGTGTGCAAACAGTGTGGGAAAGGCTTCAATCAACTGTCATATCTCCAACGCCACGTAAGAATGCATTCTGGGGAGAAACCATATGAATGTAAGCAATGTGGGAAAGCCTTCAAGTGTCCCTCTTCTTTACCAAAACATATGAGAACACACACTGGAGAGAAACCTTATGAATGTAAAGAATGTGGGAAGGCTTTTGTGTCTTCCTCAGCTTTGCGCTATCATGTGAGAACACACAGTAGAGGGAAACACTTATCGGTGTAATGTATGAACGCTTCCTGGATGCTTATTTATGTAAAATGTTCTCAGATACACTAGAAACTCTTAGAAAAGCTGTATAGAGAGTATTGCCTTTGTCAGTACCTCATCTATTATGGACAACTTTTAGGCCTGTATTTTTAGTTAATTCAGAAAGAAGAATTACGGTAGCAAAGACTTCTGTATATACCTTATAGTTATAATATGGAAGTTTGCCCAGGCTGTGTTTTGTTTTGTTTTGTTTTTACTTTCTCATATTAATCTAATACCTTTTAAGTTAGAAGTCACCTGGACCGATTTTTTTTTGTTTTAAACTGTTTTTTAATATGAAATGCATTGTAATTTAAATGTTCTTTTTTGTGTTCCACAAGTAAATGGTTATTAGTACATTGACACGCATTTAAATTTATCCTAATTTACCGATTGTGGTAGGTGATGGATATCTTATATATACTTTCTTATTGACGGAATGTTTTCATTCCAGAGAGGCCTTTTTCCATTTTCCTTTCTAATATTTGATAGAAATTAGCGCTATGCAAACTTTTTCTAAAGGATACTCTAGAATTAATTATTTTCAAACTTTGTCAGTTCAGTGTGGATCATTTTGCTGAATTGCTCCTTTTTGTTTTTACCATGTTTAGATCCACCAATAGCATAGTTGCATGAGATTTGCAAAAGAGAAGTGACGGGTGCATTCTGATTATTTTTAGCCATACAGCAAGGAAACTGATGCCTCTCTGGATACTAGTTTCCTACTAATTTGCTTCACGGCCCTGCTTTGCAAGACTATCCTCAAAACATGCAAGTTTGTGGCCTCGTTTTCCCAGGTGTGGGCTCTAAAGAAAGCTGCATGGACTTGGTGTCAACCAGTCAACCTCTGTGATGAGACAACAACTTGATTCCCCTAGATACCTGAAGATGCGCTCCCCTGAGGAGATTGAGTGGGTGGCCATCTGTCCTGCTGTTCTGCCTTCTGTGTATCTTAGTATATTTCTATAAGATTTAATTTGTAGTCGGAGCATTTTGTTCTCTTAACACTTCTAGTGTTCTGTGTTCCTGATGGAGCCTTGACAGTTAATGGTGACGTAAAAGGACTAGACAAAAACATGGGTTTTGTTACATACCATATCTACTCGAGTATATGCCAATTCGAGTATCAGCAGAGGCACCTAGTTTTACCACAAAAACTGCATTAAAAATGTGCTGGAAAACGCAACTTGTACACGAGTATATATGGTATCTATTTACAATATTTGGGAAAGGGGGTAAGAAAACTCGTAAGATACTTTGTTTTCCTGCCACATTTTTTACTCTGTTCTTTCACTTCCCAGACAGGCATCTTTTGTCATCTAGCATAGCTTTGGAGAGTTTTTTGATACCCACTGCTGAATACAGCTTGTGTATAAAATCAGTTATTATTTTAGATTCTGTATCAATAAAAATGCGCGCGCACACACACAGCTATATATAGATATTTCTTAGAAATAGCCTTTTTTTCTTTCAAAGTAATTGTTCCGTGCCATCAAGTTCTAGAACATAGCAACCCCTGTGCACAACAGAACAAAGCCGTACTTGGTTCTACCCCAAGCTCACAATTCTTACCATATGTTTGAGCCATTGTTGCAGCCTCTGTGCTAATCTCTCTCCTAAAGGGTTTTTCTCACTTTCATTGCCCTTGTATTTTACCAAGAATGAGGTCCTTTTCCAGGGCCTTGTCTCCTGATAGCTTATGCTATCAGGTCTCGGATAGCAAATGTTATTGTCTTCATTTTTCAGACCTGACATAATACATGTAAAAATTCTATTCATAGATTTCAGATTAAAGTAACATTTCCATTATAGCATTATAAGTTCTTAAGCAACATTACCAAGTATTTATATTTGTCTATGTGTTGCGTGTTTGTGCATGTACACACATACATATACAGACATTTCTATTTTATGTAAATTTTTATTATACACAAAATGTTTGTTATTCAAATAAATTTTTATCCATTATTAAATAACGGTTTGGGTCATGATGTCTAAAGAAACTACACAGTGATTACATTAGATGTATTCCATTATGGTAGTTGAGATAAACACATTGTGAGATCCAGCCCCACGGTCCAACAGGTCCTTAGAAGGGATGTGTGCAATTATGGAAATGAGACAGACAAGATGGAGCACAGGGGTCTCATCTTCAATGTGGGAAGAAGAGTGAGCGTTTATCGGCAGTGAAGCTATATAGTACCAAGGCCCGCAAGCCTGATATCCTGAGCTGTTAGAACACTTCATGATAAGCATCAGCATTTAAGAGACAAACGGAGCAGTTGGCTCCTTGGGTCATAGGGACAAAAGGAAACTGGCTGCCCTTAAAGATGGGCATTCCTTAGTGCTTCTTCAGCTGCTGGGTGCCTGTGGGAGACAGCTTTCTATTAGCATTTTAATGGAGGGCAGCTGTGCTGAAACCTCGCTATCTGCAGATTGTGTGTTTTCTGCTTTCTCATCTCGTAACTGTGAAGGTTTTCCTCTAACACTAGCGCTGCTCTTCCAAGCTCTGTGGTCACGAGTGGAGAGAGTAGGCTGCTTACACTTTCATCCGGGTTCTCAGTTTCCCACAATCCACTACAAAGGTGTGTGGAATGCTTTGGTGAATGGGTTTTAAGGACTTTAAGGATCCGGCTGTCCGTTGGATGATTTGGGTCAGTGCCCGTGCTTTGGGCATGATAGATGCTCTCAAGTTGTGAATGTAATGGTTTGGTTCGAACTTTATAAGTTCTTATCTCATCTGAAAAACCAAAACAATTGAGCAGAATTAAATAATACCCTTTGACAGAGAAGCGCAGCTAGTCACGTTGGTGGAAAGTGAGGAATGCTAGCATTTTATAGGAGAAGATGGGAGCTTTTGTTTTCACGATTCCCAAAGACCTAAAGGGGGGGGGTTCCTTTTTTTCACTTACATACACTTATGCTTTTAGAGTCAGCTAGGGGAAGAGAAAGTAGAGTACCTGCTTTCTGTTTTACTAAAGCTCAAATGATAGCCAGTGTTTCTCCATTTGTTCTGGGCTGTGTTCCTGTAGCACTGAAGATATGGCACTTGGAAATTTCATTATCATTCGAGCCCTGCTGGCCCCACACTATCCCTCCTTTCATCCAAATGAAGCCAATCACTAATTGCATTCTTGCCTGTGCTTATGTAGCTCATATTAATGAACTACAAATGGAACCCCAAGTGGGAGTGTAAGATCTCTCTCTCCGGGCTAGAGTTACACTTCGGTCCTTGGCTCCGCATGAGAAAGAATTCACACCGAAGCCTGGCTCGTGATCCAAGTGAGTTTAATGAGAGTTAAAAGAAGCTTCAGGTTTTACGCGGCACCCATAGGATTCCTTTCGACCATGCAGCCTGGCAGAGACTGCTCTGGGTCACGCAAAGATCTCTCTCCCAAGTTCTCCTCCAAAAAAGACCTTTCTCATGTTCTCTCCCCAGTTCCTCTAGTTTCTTCCTCCCTCTCCCTGGCTCCTGCCTTTTTAAGGATTGTAGGGGGAGTCGTGGTGGACGACCCCAGATCGACCCCATTGGCTGGATTGAATTTACCTGACCCAGGTGGGCCGATCCAGGATTAGCGCCCACCCATGCCCACCAGCAGGAAAACCTAGGCTTTTGTTCTTGTGCTTGTGCTTGGCTCTCTTGGGCATGCGTCAATGGACATCCCATCCCTGCTTATCTGCCTAACATTTCCCCCTGAAGAGATATGGAGCCAAATCTTTGGGGTACTGGACGACGACATCTCTAGCTACTTCCTGCTGGCAAAGTGGGTAAAGTGGGGTTTTGGGTCCATATCCTTCGTACTCTGTTAGAAGGGGTTGTCCATTTAGAGCCCAGGATGGATAAGGTCGAGGTGGGTTTAGGAGACGGTGGTCCTGGAGCTGGCACACTTGGTTTAGAGACCTTGGTAACCTGAGAACTGGAAAACAAACAACAGGTGAACAGCTTAAGTGAGACATGGGTAAGATTGTAAGGTGGCCATGCCCTTGAAGCTAGGTTAGTGGCACAGACTTTGGTTATTGTAAACACAGGAACGGAGGAAAGGAATTCACTGGCCTAAAGACTGTGAGGGGTCTGAGGTAGAATCATCTGTGCAGCCCTCATCTGTCCTGGGGTGGCAATGAAATATCATCCTAAGACCGTCCAGTGGCTCACAGGAGTATTTGCCTGTTCCCATGGTTCCTGTGGGGGAATCTGAGGCTCCTCCACTGTGAGGAACAACTGGAAGCTGTAGAGGGACATGAATGAGGCCCGATGACTATGCAGGTGTGCAGCTTGGACAACAGATCTCGGCCTATGAGAGGAGCTGGACATTCAGGTATCACTAGGAAGCTATGAGAAAAATAGAAGTTATCCCAAAGACATCTAAGAGGCTCAGTAAAATGTTTAACTACAGGCTTTCCTGACACTTTCAGGATGGAGCAGGTGCCGGGTACCAGGGAAGAAAATGACAGAGGTGGCTCCAGTATAAAAAGGAGGTTCACTGACCTTCCTGCCACGTCGATGCCCACCTTAGGTTTCAGACCAGTAACAGTTAACTCTTGCTGCCGGGCCGTCCGGACCGGGTGCCTTCAATCCTCCTCCTCCATTGCCAGCTGCCAGCTGGCCTGTGGGTGCCTCCCCTCCAGGTTTTGGGCCTTACGACACAGGCCAGCCCAGTGGCCAGTCTGCTCGCAATGGACGCATGGCGTCTGAGGAGGCTCGTTCCGGTCAGGGCAGTTCCTAGCCCGATGACCCGGTCACCGACAAATGTAGCACTTAGTACCTGGTTCAAAAGTCTGGGTAACCTGGAAAGCATTCGATGGCCATCTGCTATTGAGTGCAGCTAATACCTGAGCATGCCTAATGTCCTTTCTTTCCTCCTTCTCCCAGGCTCGGGGCTCCAGCCTCGCTTTCCTGCTCCCTATTGTAAAAAAAGCCGTATTGGCACAAGCCACCATCTCCTCCAGGGTAGCTCCTTCAGGCTTTTGCACTAGTTTTTGGACTTTCTTGCAAATGTCCTGTGCGGCCTGTGTGACAAATTTGTCCTTGAGCAAGACTTGCCCCTCATAGGATTCAATATCTACAGCAGTATGATTCTTTAAAGCTTCCTTTATCCATTCTAAAAAGCTTACAGGAGACTCAGTAGGTCCCTATGAATCGCTGTCACCTTGGCATAATTAACGGCCGTGATGCACATCAGGAAATGTTCCCGTGCCCACTTGTGCTGAGGCTCACTATGACTCCCAGCAGGGTCTGTGAAGGGTACAGCAGTTTACCCTACAGGGTACCTTTCATTCATCACATGTAACTCCTCTGAAAACTTCCTAGTACCTTTGAGCACATGCTCTTTCTCAAAATCCATCATGGTCTGTCCTAGTATGATCATGACATCTTTCCAGGTCAAATCACAGGCTAGGGTGAGGTGCTGGAAGTATCCTGTGTACTGTTTGGGTTTGTTAGAGTAACTGCCCAAGTCACTTTTAATTTGCTTGAGTTCAATTAGGGTAAAAGGTTTGTAAATTGCTTGGGGACGGTGTTCCCCCGCTGCTTCTACTACAGGTAGAATATTCTGGGCTGCTTCAGGGTTGAGGCAACAGTTTCCCTCTTGTCCAGGGTTCCCCAGGGGGTCCTGGGTGCACTGGGCATAGAAATCCCTATTTTTCCAAAAGGAAAAATGCTCTAATATACGGCATCTCCCACCACTTCATCGTTCCACAGAAATGTTCTAGCTGCTGCAAGGTTGGAAGGGAAAGTGTACCATTGACTGGCCACAACCCCCCTTCCTCTAAAACATACTGCGGCCAAATAGAAATGCAGAGCGTAATCAGCTTCTGTTTGCCCAGCTTTTCCAGATAAAATCTTTCCCAATTGAACAGGATGCATCTGAGGGGGCAATCCCTGGGTATCGAGCTGGTCTGTCCCATCTGGAAGGCAAACACATGAAGGTTATCGAGAGCGTGGTGCCTAATGTCAGATAACTGCAGATTCAGCGCCCACGTCTGGAGTGTCATGAATCTGAGGCCTTAGGCAGGTACCCTGCCCAAGGAAGGAGGAGTCGGAGACCAGTCACGACATTCTGGTCCGACCGCTTCCCAGATTACAAGCTATGAGGGCCACTGCATGGCGTGGCACCCCGGTCCTCGGAGACGCCCGCTGGCAGGGGCAGACTTCCAAATCTCTGAAGGGAAATGGATGTCTATCTGGCAGCTCGGGAACCTCTAAAGAATCGGAATTTCTGTCTGGAGCATCCTGGCGGCAGAGATGTATTAAAGAGCTGTCCCAGAAAGTTCGGGAGGCGGCATCACTGAAAGGCGAAAGTTAAGTAACTCGGGCTCGGCTTCCGGACGCCTTGGGCCGAGGCCTGGGCAACGGAAGACCAGCCGGTCTCAAGGAACAAACCCACACGGTAGAACACCAACGCAGCTTGTTTGGAAGACCAGGGAAGCTAAAAGGGAAAGGGGGGCAAAGGGGAACATTTGGCTCCGGGACTAGAGGAGGGGCTAGCTAACCAGGCACCGCCCCCCCACGCGGTTGGAGCAGTGGGTGCCATCTTGGCAGGGTCACGTGCTCCGCTGACCCGTAGCAAAAATGGCGGACACCAGGTGGCGCCATGTTGCCATGGCGCTGCAACTCATTTGGTCCGGAAAATGGCGGCCGCCACTTGCGGCCTAGAGGGAGCTCAGCATGGGGCAATTGAGATGCAAAGAGGCTTGGGGAACGGCCTTCAGCACACAGCGTCCCAGCCCCCTCCCAGCAATCCAGCCTAGGGAAGCCATGCAAACTCCCAAGAAGGCGAGCACACAGGGGGACAGACGTAAAATCCCGAACACCAAAAGGATGAGGGCGGTACGGGAATATGTTACTGATGTCTTCATGGGTCGCCTCAGGGAGCCATCCATCTCCCAGACGTTGCCGGAGCACTTCAGCCTGACTCCTTCCTGGTTACGTGCTGTGTCCCGGGGGTGGGTGAGGTGAAAAGAGTCCAGAAAGTGCCCGAAACCAGTGAGACCAGGATTAGAGGGAGGGGAGTCCTTGGAGTTCGCTCTTTACCTTGTATATATCCAAGTCACGGAGCACCATTTATGTAAGGTCTCTCTCTCCCCGGGCTAGAGTTACACCTTGGTCCTTGGCTCCGCACGAGAAAGAATTCACGCCGAAGCCTGGCTAGTGATCCAAGTGAGTTTAATGAGAGTTAAAAGAAGCTTCAGGTTTTACGCGGCACCCATAGGATTCCTTTCGACCATGCAGCCTGGCAGAGACTGCTCGGGGTCACACAAAGCTCTCTCTCCCAAGTTCTCCTCCAAAAAAGACCTTTCTCAAGTTCTTTCTCGAGTTCTTTCCCCAGTTCCTCTCATTTCTCCCTCCCTCTCCCTGGCTCCTGCCTTTTCAAGGATTGCAGGGGGAGGCGTGGTGGATGACCCCAGATCGACCCCATTGGCTGGCTTGAATTCACCTGGCCCAGGTGGGCCGATCCAGGTTTAACGCCCACCCGTGCCCACTGGCGGGAAACCCTAGGCCTCTGAGCACGTGCAGTGCGCCGCCCTTTGTTCTCGTGCCTGGCTCTCTGGGTGTGCGTCAATGGACACCCCATCCCTGCCTATCTGCCTTACACAACTTGCAGCAACGTCCTCAGCCAGACCACGTAGGACTGCTCTTTTGTGTTTCTGAAACTGAATGTCTGCAGGAGCAGAGGACCTCACCTGTCTCTGATGAAATGGCGAGGAGCTGCGAACTGCTGATCTTGAAGTTAGCAGGCCACCATGTGACCACCGAGGCCACTGGGGCTCTCCATCACATAACAGACGAGGGGACTTCAAGAAGTTTGTGGGAAATTTCCATTATTTTTTCATTCCGTTGTTCCACGAACTCTTTAAAGTCCCCTGTATTTGGTGAAAGTGTACAAGACATGCCATTTTAACGATTGCTGGGTATATTTTAAACGAAGGCATCCCACTCTGTCAGGCAAGGTGGTGACGACGCATCTAAATCAAATACACACTGGTCATTGTATAAAATGTTAGGACCGAATCTGCAAGGGCTTCAGGCAACTTTCTCACAAAAATTCCTATCAATGTTATTAAAATGTGCTTATCATTTCAGTGCTCTATGTGTGGAAAGTCCTGTTTTCGTTTTTTATGTACCAACAAAGTATATTTTGATAATCTGTGGACAAAGGTGAAAAACAAAGGGAAATTTTCCAATATCCAATTCAAAATACCGACATCACAGTGATCTGTTATCTTGACTCATTTATTTCAATATCATCTTGAGTCTGTCTTCTAATATTCAATGAATTTATTCTAGGAATAAAAGAATTGATTTAAATTACTTTTTGTGATTCTCTCCTTAGTGTTAACGTGAAGTCATAATTTCCTTGCACAAATATAAGTATAAAAAATTAAAGGCTATCCATTTTTTCATTCATTAACCTATCTGTTGTTTTCAAGTTCTGGAAATTATGAAAATTTGTTATAAACATTTCTGTCAACATAAGGTTTTTCATTCATTGAGTTGTGATATTATTCACTTCTTTATTCCAATTGTATATCTGATGTCCAACTTTGATTTAAACATGCATTTGGGGGTGCTGCTGGACTAGCCTTGCATCCAGGGAAAAGAAAACCATTGCTGGCACCCCAGCAATGGGCCACTTTTGATATCTCTTAGATGAGAAAATGCAACCCCCTGGCAAACGTGCTGCTGTGGCAACAATGAAGCTTCCAGGATGGTACAAGCCCATTCTACCATCAATTTAGCGACTGCAGGGATCGTGGAGTCACAAGGAACACAAGACACATTGCATTTTCGGGGAGCAAAAGGACATTCCTCAATTACTGGCTACCTGGATTTGAACAAGTAAGAGCTGCCCAACTTCACCAGAAAGCTACAGTGGCTATTTATGCTTTGCCGCTCAGAAAGCTTCACAGAAGAAATATGATGCGGTCCCTGTCTGTTTCCCAGGCTAGTCCCGCCCAGTTCTCATGGTCTGTCCGGTTTGCCTCTCCACTCCCCAACTCCAGTCTAGTTTATTCCCCTTGCCCTTCTGGTTCTTCCAAGCATCCTCCCTCCAGCTGACAGATAAGCCAGACGAAAGGACATGACTGTTTTCCTGCTTTCAACTCCGTTTAGTTTTGTGTTTAGTGTTTGTTTTCCTGCCAGTTCGTGTTTCCATTTGCCAAGCTTTGTCACAAAGAATCTAGGAAGTAAGGTCACTAAACAATTGCTACCCCTATTGTTTCCAAGATCAGTCAGGAGGCTCTTTTTTAGCACAGCCGTGCCTCCTGACTTCACAATGGATGGGCCCGTATACCAGGTCATTTAGATCCCCGGTACCATTCCATGGGTCAATAAATACCCAGCTAAGGATTGCAATTTCCCTAGAGTTGACTGCGTTCAGATTGAGCCGTTAGACAGGTCCCCTTCCACTGCCACCACCTTCAGAGGTCCTGGTGAGTCATCCATGCTGGTGACCCACTCCAAAGGTCCTGAAATACCATCCTACCTGGTGGTACCCAAATGCCTGGCTTGCTGTCTAGAGACCAGTCAGGGCCTACCCAGGCAGCTAAGGCCAGTTCCTAACACACCACCAAAGACAGAGGCATCTGATCAAGGCAATCAGGTTCCACGGAGTACTGGAAGCTCTGGTTAAGGACTTTGGAACATCGAACACTCTAACCATTTGCTGTGTGTCCATCCCTCAAACAATGCCTCTATACTGTATATTCTCTATTGTTCCAGATTTGACCCACAGATGCAAAAACAGTGGACACTACTATTTGTCTGCACCTCTGTCTGGCTCCAGTGCATTCTAGGTGACGGGAATCCTGGCCAAAGCAGTAACACACCTTCCCTCCCTCCTCTAATACAGCCAGAACCTAATATACATAAAGGATGGGCAAGTGGGCGAAAGTCCCTTTTGTTCAGGCATTTGTTCCAAATGTACCAAGGACCTTATAAGGGATCCTGAGGCCGAGAGCTTCTCAGCCCCTATCCCAGCAACTCTGCCCTTGGTCACCGAGTCTGTAGAAGCTGGGAAGGAAGATGCCCCATCAAAATTCTACCCTTGATTGAGGCGGCTTGGCAATTTGGTCCTGGGATGATTCATAAACCTTTCGCCTTGATTGAACTCAAGCAGATGAAGAGCAACCTACACAGTTAATTGGACAACCAGAACGGTATATAGACACCATTCAGCACCGCACCCGGGCCTATGACTTGGCTTGGAAGTATGTAATGATAATTCTAGGACAGATTATGACAAACAGAAAGCGAGTACTGAAGGAAGCCAAGAAATTTGCGGAATGTTTACATGTGATAAATGATAGGATAGGCAGCTGTGCCTCCAACTGACCCCACCTAGGATTCTAATAATCCCACTGACCAGCGAACATGGGAACATTTTCCAGTGTGTATCAAAAATGGACATACGTAACGACAGCACAAGGCCATCGACTACACTAAAGCAGTAGTCATTAACCAGTCGCTTAATGAAAGTCCTAGAAGCTCCTTGGAGCAGCTGAGAGAAGCCCTAAATAAGCACACCATGGTAGACTTAGGCTCACATGAAGGGAAAGTTAAAAAAAATGATGCAAAGCCAGTATCTTGTTCCAGATGAGGATATTCCAGAAGATGTTCTGAGAGTAGAGTGGAAGAGCTTCTGTAGACACGAAGAGTGCCCAAACATCTACATGAAGAGATGATTTCCCCAAGAGCGTGATCTCTGTCTGAGGGAGGACTGAAATTGCTGAAAATAACAAAGAAATGGTTGAAACCTCTTCGTGTTAGTCAGGGTGGACTAGAGAAACAAATCCAGGGAGACTCATATGTGTGTAAGAGAGAGCTGTATTTTCCTTTGGTATATGTCTTTTATCTCCTCTATCATTTCATCCTTTTTCTGTAGTGTTTCCCTCATATCCTGCATCGCTCCAAGCACCATTCTGAGAGCTTCTTTGTATGGCATCTCAATGTCTGCTTCTTCTATGTATGTTGTTATGGTCAGGACATCTTGGCCCCAGCACCATAAATTAAGTGGATTCCTGCCCCTCCCCCGAAAAGAATTTGTTCCAAAGGACGACATTGACTCTGCAGCTCCGGGAGATGAACATATCTGATCAGAGCACACGGGAGAAGATGAAGGGGCAGGAGGAGAGAGTGGAGCACAGCCTGGCCCACCAGGCTGTGAGGATGATGTTCCTGAGTAGAGCAGCCAGTCCACAGAGAGAACAACATGGCTGGCCCTACTATGAGACATGATGCCCCTCAGTGACTAAGGGCGATACAGGGGACTGCACTGGAGACACAGTGTGGGAATTACACCTGACCTGATGCCACCACACCAAGGCAAATCACTGGGGGAGTGCAGCGGAACAGCAAGGGAATGGAGTGGCAAGGTCCCCAGGGAATGCTGAAAGTGGACTTTGGGGCCAGGGCGTGGTGCCCCAACAGACTGGACTGGAAAACGCTCCTAAGGGCCAGCAAATGATCCCTGAACTAACTACAAGCTTTTCTCTTGTGAACTGTTTTGTTCTGTTCTTTGTCAGTGGTTTGTTTTGTTGTTTTGTTGTCTGGTTGCATACTGTTGCTTTGTTTTCCTCTGTCTTGTTTTCGTGCATGTTAGTGTCTCCACAGGTCTGTCTGAATAGGACAGGCTGGATGAACTATCTGGAGGAAAAACAACGGGACCGACAGTTCCGGGGGGACTTGGGGTGGGGGGTAGGGGGGTAAGGATGTGGTGTTAACAAACCCAGGGACAAGGGAAAAACATGGGACCCCAAATGGTAGAGAAGGGGGAGTGGCAGGCCTGGTGGGAAATGATCAAGGGTAAGGTTGCTTAGAGAAGAGGTATACTCTAGCCCAGGTGGCGACGAAGCATGGTAGTAGGGCAGGAGGAAAGTCAAGGGAGATGGAGGAAAGAGCTAGGAGTCAAAGGGCATTCATGGAGGTCTAGACAAAGACATGTACATGCAAATATATATAGGAGGATGGGGAAATAGATCTATGTGTCTATATTTATAGGTCAAGTATTAAGGTGGCGGAAGGACCTTGGGCCTCTACTCAAACACTCCCTCAATGCATGAATACCTTCTTTTATTAAATTGGCACTCTATGATGCTCACTCTCCCGACACAATGGTTGGAGCCAAAGTGGGTGAATAAGTAAATGTGGTGAAGAAAGCTGATGGTGCCCGGCTATCAAAAGAGATAGTGACTGGGGTCTAAAAGGCTTGAAGATAAACAAGCGGCCATCTAGCTCAGAAGCAACAAAGTCCACATGGAAGAACACACCAGCCTGTGTGATCGAATGGTCCCGAAGGGATCAGTTACCAGGCATCAAAGAACAAAATATCATATCATTGACTGCACACCTCCATGATAGGATCGCTGAAGACAAATGGGTGCATAAGCAAATGTGGTGAAGAAAGCTGATGGTGCCCGGCTATCAAAAGAGATAGTGTCTGGGGTCTTAAAGACTTGAAGGTGAACAAGCGGCCATCTAGCTCAGAAGCAAAAAAGCCCACATGGAAGAAGCACACCGGCCAGTGCGATCACGAGGTGCCAAGGGACCAGGTATAAGGCATCATGCAATTAAAAAAAAGATATAAGTGTGTGTATGTATGTGTATATGTGTGTATATGTATATGTATATATGTATATATATACCACATTAAATGAAGGGGGAAGTGCAGAGTGGAGACCAAAGGCCCAAGTGTCGGCCAATGGAGATCCCCTCATAGAGGGGTTTAGGAGAGGAGATGGGTTAATTAGGGTGCGAGGTAGTACCGATGAAGAACACAGCTTTCCCCCAGATCCTGGATGCTTCCTCCCCCTAACTACCATGATCCGAATTCTACCTTGCAGGGCTGGATAGGGCAGAGGCTGTACACTGGTACATATGAGGGCTGGAGGTACAGGGAATCCAGGGTGGATGATACCTTCAGGACCAAGGGTGTGAGGGACGATGCTGGGAGAGTGGAGGGTGAGTGGGTTGGAAAGGGGGAACTGATTACAAGGATCCACATGTGACGTCTTCCCTGGGAGAGGGACAGCAGAGAAGGGGGGAAGGGAGACTCCGGATAGGGCAAGTTATGACAAAATAACGATGTATAAATTACCAAGGGCACATGAGGGAGGGGGGAAAGGGGAGGGAGGGGAAAAAAAAAGAGGACCTGATGCAAGGGGCTTAAGTGGAGAGCAAATGCCTTGAGAATGATTGGGGCAGGGAATGTATGGATGTGCTTTATACAATTGATGTATGTATAAGTATGGATTGTGATAAGAGTTGTATGAGTCCCTAATAAAATGTAAAAAAAGAAAAGAGGAGAAAAAAATGATTAGGGCAAAGACTGTACAGATGTGCTTTATACAATTGATGTATGTATATGTATGAACTGTGATAAGAATTGTATGAGCCCCAATAAATTGTTAAAAAGAAAAAAGAGAAAGAGGTATCAGCAGTAAGTACAGGAAGAAAATGTTCTGAAATTGAGTGTGGTAATGATTGCACAAATCTCAATATGATTGATTAAATTGTGTGATAATGTGAAGTATATGCCAATAAACTATTTAACAAAAAAAAAAAGAAAGAGCTGTATATACAAAAGCAATTGAATATTGAGAAAACATCTCAGTCCAGTCCAGATCAAGTCCATAAGTCCAATATTACCCCATATGTCTGATATCAATCTATAAAGTCCTCTTCAGACTCATGTAACACATGCAATGATGCCAACTACAGGAAGATCACAGGCCAGTGTGTTTTAAGTCTTGTGGATCCAGTGGAGTTGTAAGCATCTTAGCACTTACCGGAGTCTCCCTGTGGTTCCTTCAGCTCTGAAACTCTGACTGCCTCAGGGTAGCTTCATGTGGCTTCTCCTCAGAAATGTCTCCCAGGGAGTGAGCCTTGTCAGTAGAGAGTCACCAAGGGAGTGAGCAGAGAGAAAGAGAGCGAATGTGTCTCTTGTTTCCAAAGAGGAAGAACAGGAGTTCCCAGGATCCTCACAAGGACATGCCTACAAAGAGGCCTCATTGGCTATATCCTGATTGACAGGCTAGACTCCACCCCTACATTTTAATTCTCAACTTGACACCAGATTATGTAACTACCACACTCTTCCTAACAAGTTTCTGCAAACCTGCAGGACCACGTGAAAAAAGGCTGTCTTTTGACAAGTGACCCGTGGCTGCTGATGACAGTTGTGGGGAAAGGTCAGGAAGAGAGACACCTTCATCACAAAATCGTCGTGAAATAGGGTTGTCTGGAGAAATTGTGCGGATGGCGTAAGACTACTCAGTGTTTTATTTTGTTGTGCATGCGATCGCTGTGGGTCTGAGTTGACTGGACTGCAACTAACAACACTACCTTTTCAGTAGGGACTGTGACTCCATGCAAGCGACACAAACACCCTCAGCACTAGACCAACAGGTCACCTCGTGCTAAACTGAGGCATTACTCAAGTTGTCAAGGATTTACTCTTCTTTGGTCCACAAGTGCTGCTCACGGAAGAAGCAGGCAAGATCCCTTGAGACGTATTGCATTAGGCAAAGCTGCCGCAAAGACCTCTTTAAAGTGTTGAACAAGGATGTCACATTGAGGACTAAGGTGGGCCTTAATATTTTCAGTCACATTTATACGCCTGTGACATTTGGATGTTGACTAACGATGATCACAGAGCAATAAACGCCTTTGAATTACGGTGCTGGTGAAGGATGCTGGAATGACCGTGGCCGCTAACAGAACAACCGGCTGTTTGGGAAGAGCAGCCATGTGCTTCCAAAGCAGGCATGGCAAGTGTTCATCTGTTGTGCTGTGCACATGTCATCAGGAGAGGCCGCTGCTGGAAACGGACATCGTGCTTGCTGAAGTAGGAGGTCAGTGAGAACGAGGAGGACCGGCCACAGCTTGGATGGACACAGCGGCTGCAACACTGGCTTCAAACATAACAAGTCTGAGGCGGACACAGCACTTGGCCATGTTTCATTCTGCTGTGAAGAATTGGAAACAATGCAACAGCACCTACCAGACAGCACCTTTATCAGTTACAGTAGATGCCAAAGAAGTGCATTTCTAAGCCTGTTTGGAGGAAACACTTCGCTGAGAACTCCCTCAGCACTATTACAGCTAAAGTACATACATTTTGGCAGGTGATGTTAGTTTCTCATTCGATAAATGAAAGTTTCATCTTGCTAGTTTGAAAGATTTGTTCAATATATATTACCTCAGCAAAAGGAACATTATAACTTTTATTGTGAATTGCATGAGGGTTTACAGAGAAAATCAGTTGTGCATTCAACAATTCATGCACTGTGCTGCATATCATTGATAAAAATTTGAACAGTTTTATGGGCATATAATTCACATAGCATATAATCCAATAGTTCAGTCACATGGTTTTAAAGTTGTACAGTCATCTTCACAGGCAATTGTAGAACATTTTCTTCTGTCGCACTCATTGCTGGCAGCTCCGTATTTCCTCCCACCCGCCCCTGCCACACATCCAAGAAACCGCCAGTGCAGTCACTGTACAGCTTTACCTATCCTGGATTTCAAATACAGAAAAGCATACCAAAACCAACAACATCACCAAAGTAAAACAAACACCTCAATTGAAAAGAAAGGGTAAACAAGCGGCCATCTAGCTCAGAAGCAACAAAACCCACCTGGAAGAAGCACACGTGTGTGATCACGAGATCAGGGATCAGGCATCAAAGAACGAAAAAAATCACATCAGTGTGAATGAGGGGGAGTGCTGAGTGGGGACCCAAGACCCATCTGTAGGTAACTGGACATCCCCTTACAGAAGAGTCTTGAGGAGGCAATAGCCAGTCAGGGTGTAGTATAGCAACGATGAAACATACAACTTTTCTCTAGTTCCTAAATGTTTCTTTCCCCCACCCTTCCACACTATCATGATCCCAATTCTACCTTACAACTCTGGCTAGACCAGAGGATGTACACGGGTACAGATAGGAACTGGAAACACAGGGAATCCAGGACAGATGATCCCTTCAGGACCAGTGGTGAGAGTGGCGGTACCTGGAGGGTGAGGTAGAAAGGGGGAACTGATTACAAGGATCTACATATAACCTCCTCCCTGGGGGATGGACAACAGAAAAGTGGGTGAAGGGAGACGTTGGGCAGTGTAAGGTATGACAAAATAATAATTTATAAATTATCAAGGGTTCATGAGGGAAGGGGGAGCGGGGAGGGAGAGGGAAAAAATGAGGAGCTGATACCAAGGGCTCAAGTAGAAAGCAAATGTTTTAAGAATGATGATGTCAATAAATGTACAAATGTGCTAGACACATGGATGGATGGATGGATTGTGATGAATTGACGAGCCCCAGATAAAATGATTAAATTTTTTTAAAAAAGAAAAATATATTTAAAAACTAGAGCAAACTTAAAAGAGTCAAAAGGGAAGATCATATGCTAAAATGTTAGTTTTCCACCTACGTAATTGCATCCGCAATAATCACTTTGCACTGTGCTCTGCGTGATAGCAAGGCTGTTCTCATCCCTGGTGGATGGTCAGAGGGGATTCAGCAGAGGCTCGAGCCATGTTTGAATCCTGCAAATGGATTCTGGGCTTTCGCTGCCATCCATCGCCTTCGGCAAACTGGGCGTTCACAACTTAAGCTCTGATACCATTTCCTCCTTTGGATTTGGGTTTTTCTATTTACAATCCTTGGATGATTTTCCTGTTTAAATGAAACCATCCTCAGACACTGCGCTTGCACTTCAGATTGCTCCAAGCGTGTGACACAGGGCACACGGAGGAGCCATGCATTAGAAACTCCTTGGGGGGGGGGGGGTTGCCATTTCTGCGCAAGGACAACTCCACAGAGTAGTGGCCTCCCATAGCAGAGGTTATATCTGAAATGCCTTTCAGGCTAAGAAAGCAGGGGCAGAAACCAAAGTGGGGGAAGACTGGCTCCACCGGCCGGTGCCTCTGTTCCTAAATATTGCATCTCCATGGCTCAGAGATACGTTCCGTGCATTCTTTAGGCATCCTCATTGACAGGGTTTTGGGTGAGCTGCTACTGCTGAAGAAATAATACAGGTACATGGAGCCTCACTAGAAGCAGAGAAAAGGGACCACAACAGATGTGATGGTGTCACAGGTAACTGCGGAGGAAGATGTGGCAGACACTAGTGTTGAGACACCAATGATGGCATAGATGAGACATATCTGGCAAGGTATTCAATCCTGGAAGAATCCTAAAGCAGCAGCCTGAGGTTCTGAAGCATTGTGATTTATGCCTTGAGTCTTGTGGGCTCTGGGTTCTCATAGGGTCATTGTTGGCTCCAGAAGCTTTCCCGAAACCACAATCCCCGAAGGACCCTCCTTTGGAGATAGGGTGCAGGTAGATTGTTTACTTCCATGAAATGAACACACTTCTTTCTTTCCAATACAGCTTGGTGTGGTCCTGTGATGTGGTTTGTGCACAAATCGCATTATGCCATAGTCAATGATTATCTTGAGATGCTCTTGTATCTAATAAGGATCCCTAGTGACGTGGTGGGTCTGTGTTGGGCTGTGATCACAGGGTCAGCAGTTTAAAGCCACCAGCCATTTGTGCAGAGAAAGATGGGCGCTTTCTACTCCCATACAGAATGACAGTCTCAGAAACTCACAGGGGCCAGTTCTGCCCAGTCCCTTAGGGCTGCTATGAGTCAACACAGACTCCCTTGACTGGGGTGTTTTTCTTTGTGAACCTAGCGGGCCTGCTGGCGAGTCCAGAGAACAGAGTAGAGCCTAGCTCCTGTGCCTTGGTCTCTGATACCCTAGGTGGCGTGAAACAAGGGATATAAATAAAATAGAAAATGTATGCACGGAAAAAAGGTATGCAGAGGCCAAGATCTAAGAAGGAAAACAAAGCAGGGCTACAGGAGTGAGTTACAGAGGGCCTGGGCCACAGGATTCTGTGGGAGAAATGTGATGGTTAAATTCCATGTCAGCGTGATGCACCTGGGTATGGGTGGAGCGCAACCTCTTAATTAGGACCCTGCCTAACGAAGTCTCCTGCCTAATGAAGTCTCCTATTTATAAGACTTTGTGAAAGGATGACCATTTCTCTTCCTCTTGCCCCTCCCCGCCTAACTGCTTGCACAGATTCTGAAGCTGGGGCTGGAGGCCCCTGGAGGCTGCTGACCTTGGGAGCTGCCGGTGCCTTGCCAAGCTACTGCTGACTTTGGATACATGCGATGCTGAACCCCCACCAGCCCGTGACCGCCCAGCTTCCCTCTTCCCTTTCCTGCTTCACTGGCTGGAGTGAGTCTGCGTGAGTCTGGAGGGGGCTCTAGCTAGCATCTGACCTATGGACTTGAATTGGATCGGACAGGGCCACTTTCCTGATATAAATTTATTTCTTGGTATAAACTGTGTGTATGTATACATATAATCAACAATGGTAGGTTTTTTGCTTTGTTGGGGTTTAACGTTTGCTCAGGTAATTAAAAACTCAGTAGTCCCCAGGTTTCCTGGTCTAATGTACTGGGTTGGGGTAGGGTGGTGGCAGTTGGGCTCCTTCACCGCTTGTCTGTCAGTTTGTACTGTGGTGGCTTGTGTGTCGCTGTGATGCTGGAAGCTGTGTCAGGGGTATTTCAAATGCCAGCAGGGTCTCCTAAAGTGAGCAGGTTTCAGCGGAACTTTCAGATTAAAAGCAGACTGTGAAGGACTCAGCTTCTGACTTCAGAGGAAGAAGCCGCTGAGAGCCTTTTGCTTAACTTCGGAGTATTTTCAAATACTGAAAGCCTAAACAAAGGGAACAGAACTTTATCTGAGACACTGATGGAGGATGGGCCGCTGAGGTCACTATAAATGTGACTGAAGAGATGATTTATTGGAGGGGAGTCTACCGTTGTGATGTGACTTGGGGAAAGTCTGTGGGAGTGGAGGCTTCAGGAGCTTCGTTTGCTGATGGAGGACAGCTCACGGTAAAGAGAAACAGCTGCAAAACTCTTCTAATGATTTGACCTTGAAATGTATCAAGGATGAATTTAGTAAAATTAACAGTGGCCAAAATAAAATGGAATGCATGAAGTTTGGTACCGTAAGCATTAACGAGCTGAAATAGACTGGAATGAGCCAGTTTGAATGAGACAAAAACACCCATGATTTATTATGCCCAGCATCACACAATCAAGAGTACTGGTGTGGCATTCATTATCAAGAAGGGTCTTTTATTCAGCGAGATAATGAAGTACAGCGCTACCTGTGGTAGGATTATATCATTCTGCCTCCAGGAAATCCAGTCAATACAATGATTATTCAAATTTGTGCACCAACCACAAAAGCTAGCAATGAAGAAATGGAAGAATTCTACCAACAACTTCAGTTGAAAATGGATCAAACGCACAATCCGGATGCATTGATAAGTATTGGTGATTGGAATGCAAAAAGTTAGAAACAAAGAGGAAGGGACCATAGTTAGAAAATAGGAACTTGGTGATAGAAACGAAGCTGAAAACTGCATGATAGAATTCTGCAACACTAACAACTTGTTCATAGCAAATACCCTTTATCAACAACAGGAAAAGCGACTATACACATGAGCTGCAGATGGCCACACAGAAATCAAATTGACTACACCTGTGGGAAGAAACCATGGAGATGCTCAGTATCAGAAGCTGACACACCAGGCTCGGGGATGACTATGGAACAGACCATCAGTTGCTCATTTGGAAGTTCAGGTTGAAGCTGAAGAAAATGAAAAAATGTCCCTAAGAGCCAAAATACAAGGTTGAGCCTATCCCACCTGAATTTGGGTCCCCACAGCGTAGACGGACCTTGACACCTAGGACACCAAGCCTTCCCAGCCTGGGGAGTCCTCCTGCTCTGGACTGGGGTTTTGCACTCGGAAACCAGGTCTTAGCCCCGTGCGCACACCTGTGCCCTCAGATCCAGGAAGAGACAGGAAATCGCCTGGGGCCAAAGCCAGGGTCTGAAGCAGATGCTTTCGGGGCGTGGCCCGGAGCCCGCCTGGCTCCAGCATCTGCGCGCCTGGTCCTATCACTGCGCAGGCCAGAAAAAAATCTGCCCAATCAGGAAGGTCGAGGGTGGGACTTATGGGCCTGCCCAATCAGGAGGCGGGGGCGGGACAACGTTTCTTAAACTCGCCCAGACCGCCCTGCTGGACACATCCCAGGTTTGAAAAGTTACCTTCGGGCCGAACTCCGCTGATCCCTGTCCAGTAGGAGGACGCCGGGCCATCTGCCGGAGTGGAAGATGGTGAGCGCGGGGCCAGGTACCCGAGAGGGGGTGAGGGGGGGCCAGTTCGAACCGGCTGGAAGCAGCTGGGCGCAGTCCGGCTGGAGGCCCCGCCCTAGGGGGCGGATGGCTGGAAGATGGGACCCTTCTGGGGGGCTCGTCACGAGGGCGCACCGGGAGCCCGGGAGCGGACGCAGCCCTGGGGGCGCTGGGGAGGCGCGGTCCCCAGGCCAGCGCGGTGGGGACGATGGGACCGCAGGTGCTGCGAAGTGGTCCCCAGGAGCCGAGTGGAGAGGTGGACCCGGCGGGCAGTGGTCTCAAGGGATTGAAGCGGGAGGTGGTCCCGGTGCGGCGAGCCGACCCGCGGTAGCGGTTGTTGCAGGCAGTGGGGCGAGGGTTACACGGGACCGAGGCGGGAGGGGGTTACGGTGGACACAGAGGTTGAGGGGGCGGTGGTCCTGTTGGGACAAGGGTCCCGAGAACGGAACCGGGCGCTGGACCCGGTGGGGCGAGGGCCACAGGGTCGCAAAGGGGGAGGTATATCCGGTGGGGCGAGGATTATGGGATCGAGGTAGGGAGGTGGACCTGGCGGGGCGAGGGGACGGAAGGGGTGGGGGTCTCGGTGGGTCAGGGTCATCATCGGGTTTGCTGCGTGGAGGTGGACCTGCAGGATGAGGTCAGGAGGAGCTGTGGGGGAGGTGGACACGGGAGGGCAGGTAGACCGGAGAGGGAGAGGGGTCGCCAGAGAATGGGATTCACAGACCATCAGGTCAGTTGTGGGTCCAAGGAGGAGAGAGTGGCTGGCAGTCTCGCGGGAGAGTTACCCCAAATATGGAACGGAGAGATCATCTCTTCTGGGTATCGGGAGATTAAAGCGAGTTGCAGTCATCTCTAAATCAAATAAAGCATGTGTTTACTTAGTAAAGGGACGGCATTAGCCGGGAGATTAGGCTCAGAAGACTGGAAGGGCTGGAACGGAAAAACCCAGGGAACGGTGGGAAGGGGGCTGTGACAACGCGGAACTGCAGTCGTGATTGAATCAAAATGTGTATGAGGGAGAGGCTAATTTGCTCAGTAAACTTGAACTCAATTCACAATAAAAAAAAGTTTCAGGTATAAAAAGAATTATTCATGTGCAGAAGGAGGAAGATGGGGCTTTCTTACTCCTGTAAAGAGGGACAGTCTCAGAAATCCAAGGGGGCAGTTCGACCCTGACCTGTAGGGTCACTCCCCTGGATTGGAGCTTTTCCAGAAACTCCAGAGGTCAGCCAGAAGCTGTGGTCTCAGGCTAACGTACTCTTCTGTAATCGCGATTCAGGAGCTTGGTGGCTCAAACAGTAAAGCACTGGGCTGCTCACAGAAAGTTAATCTCTAAGAACCTACACCTAACTGCCACGGAGTCCTTGCTATCTTATAGCAAGCCTATAGGATAGGGTGAAACTGTCCCCGTTGAGTTTCCAGGACTCATCTCTCTCCTGAGGAGAAGGAGGTGGTTTCGAACTGCTGGCCTTGTGGAGGGAAGCCCAGTGCATAACCACTATGCCACCAGGGCTCCCCAGGAACCCACAGAGCAGCACCAAAGGAGAAGTCCTGGCAATCTGCCCCTATAAAGACTGCACCACAGGGCTTGGGGTCTGTCACATGGGGTCACTGTAAGTTGAAATAAGAAGGTGCTCTTCCACACCCAACAATAGATTAAAACCGCTCATTGCAACAGCTTGAGCTTGATCAGTTTATCTGACTGCCCTAATGTGGTTTTTGTTTTAAGAGCAGCGAAGGGAATTCTGCGGAGGAATTAGGCCTCAAGTGCTTTTGTACCTGAAGGGCACCCATGCATGGGAGCTCTCTGTCACTGGCTTTCCAGGGAGCCATAAGGAACCCTAGTGCTGTATCGGGCTGTTCATTGACCCGCTGACCACAGGTCAGTGGCTAGAACCCAACAGACCGGAGGAAGAAAGAAGAGGTGGTCTGTCCCCATGCAGCTGCAAAGTCTCAGCAACGCAAAGGAGAGATTTTACTCTGCTCTTTCGGGTCCCTGTGAGTCGGTGACAGTAGATTCGGTTTGTTGGGGCCTTGAGCCTGAGTGGAGGTGAGACAGAAACATCTTTCGGTGTCAAATTCCTGTAGTTAAAACATTTTGAACAAACCACCTCTTCTTGGGAAGATCTCACTTGCCACAAAGAGCTGCTAATGTTTATTTTAACAGCATGGTGACCTGATTGAAGGGGGGGGGCCACCTGCTATAAAAATTGCCTTTTTTACTCATGCCTGCTTCTGGGGTCCATTTTAGAGATTTACTGATCACGCTGAGCATCACGAGTCTGTAGGTGCAAGCTATCACATGGTGTGTCTGTTGGGGCATGATGGAGAGGTCCTCTGGGAATAGATTGTGTGATTCCCTGCATCCGCCACACCTCAGAGAGGAAGAATGTCTCCCTCAGGGTATGTGCTTAGGTCAGCACCAAGGTTAGAGGAACTTGTCTTAGAAGGGGTGGCTGTTAAGATTTTAAATAGGAATTGCAGACTCACACTCAGGCTTTAACATGGTGATAAGACGCTTTCAGGGGTCTTTATTTATACATCCACTGGCCCTGAGTCTACGCTCTCATACTTGTACAAAGTGTGGAGTTTGGGACAATTTTGATTCTGCTTAGTTTCCTGTGACTATCCGCATGTCTGGGATTCTTGCACTTTCTGTTGTACACAGGTGCCTGTGAGTCACAGGTCTCAGCTCCGTCTCCTGACTCCTGGGTGTGGGGGGGTTATCAGCCCAGTCACAAGGTCCAAACAATGTGCTCCTGACATGTCTTCTGGATGGGAGTGAGACTCCCCCTAGTTCTCTGGGACTCGTTCTTTTAAAATATGTTACTAGGTGCCATCGAATCGGTTCCAATTCATAGCGACCTTATGTACGACAGAATGAAACTGCCTGATCCTGTGCTGTCCTCAGAGTTGTGAGTTCGACACCATTGTTGCAGCCACTGTCAATCCATCTTGTCACAGGTCTTCCTTTTTTTTCCCCACTGCCCTTTTCTACTTTTCCCAACATGATGTCCTGTTTCAAGGACTGAGCCCTCCTGAGACATCCTGGTTATTTTCCAGTATCTGGCATAATCTATGAAAAAATTCTGTGTATAGCTATCAACTTACTGTAGTATTTTCAATGACAGAATTATGCATTTTGAATCAAAATAACCAGGTGCTTATACATGTACATGTATGTAGAGGAAGGCACTTAACCAGATGGATTTCCACGCTCGCTGCCGCGATGGATTCAAGCACAGGAACAGCTGTGAGGATGGCGCAGGACCGGGCAGTGGTTTCACACTGTTATGTTTAGGGTCGTTATGGGTCGGAACCTACTTGGTGGCACCTAATAACAACATGTGTGTTTGTATATATACACTTGTATATCTGCCATAGAAGCCCTGGTGGTATAGTGGTTACTCTTTAGGCTGTTAAATGCAAGGCCAACAGTTCAAAACCACCAACTGCTTCTAGGGAGAAAGACAGGGCTTACTACTCCCGTAATGAGTTAGTCTCAGAAACCCACAGGGGGAGGTCTACCCTGTCCTATTGGGTCACCGTGAGTCAGAATTGACTCGAGAACAGCACACACACACACACACACACACACACACACACAAAGTATTTTATGTGTGTATGTGGGTATCTTTATTTTTCAATACTCTAAAAAAGGGCTGGCAGCAGATTGACCCAATGCAATGTGTCTATTATTTCTGGATTTATCAATGCTTCCATGAACATTGATTTTTGAATCCAAATAAGACAAAATCTGTGACAAGTTTACCCTTTTCTCCATTCACCATGCTGCCACCTGTTGTCCAGTTTTGAGAATTTGGTCTTCTTACACTGAGTTGTGATCCACGCTGAAGGCTGCATCCCGATCTTCATCAGCAAGCATTCAGGGCCTCCTCCCTTTCCGCAAGCGAGCTTGTGCCCGCTGCATATGGAAGGTTGTTAATAAGCCTTCCTTCCCTCCTGACGCCTCGTTCTGTACATTGTCCAGCGTTTCCGTGGATCTGCTAAGGACGGTGAAAGGATACAACCCCGATGCACACCTTTCCGGGTGCAGGCAGGATGACCGCCTTCTGATCCATGGGCAGGAGCGCAGAGAAGGACTCTGGAACCGCTGTTCCTCTCAAACCTTTCTGTACTTGGTCAGGAGCCACACAGTGGAAGGCCTTTGCGTAGTCAATAAAGCACAGTGAGCATTTTCCTGGTGTTTCTGCTAAGATCCGTCTGACGTCGGCCGTGCTAGCCCACGTGCTGTGTCCTCTTCTGAATCCGACTGGAGGTTTTGGCAGCTCCCCGTCAATGTACCGCTGCAGTTGTTGATGAATGGTCGTCAGCAAAGTTCTGTGGGCTCACCCCTCTTTGGAAAGGTACACAGATGGATCTCTTTCAGGAACCCTGGCGCCTCCTTAGTGGTTTACATGTTGGGCTGCAGTACAAACTGCCAGCCAGTTCCTCAAGCGAACGATGAGGCTCTGTACCCCTGTAAAGAGTTACTGTCTCGGAAACGCACAGTGGCAGCTCTACCCTGTCCTATACGAGCGCTGAGTTCGCATCTACCCGGGGGCAGTAAGTTTAGATGTTTGTTTTGTTGTTGTTGTTGTTGTTGTTTTTTTGGGGGGGGGGGGTGTTCAGTCAACTGGCCAGTAGCTGCCTTCCAAATTTCTTGGTATACATGAGCAAATGCCTCTAAAGCAGCGATTCTCAACCTGTGGGTCACGACCCTTTGCGGGGTAGGGGTGGTCGAACAACCTTTTCACAGGGGTCGCCCGATTCATAACAGGAGCAAAATGACAGTGATGAAGTAGCAACGAAAACAACGTTATGGTTGGGGGGTCACCACACCACGAGGAGCTGTATGAAAGGGTGGCGGCGTGAGGAAGGTGGAGAACCACTGCTCGAAAGTCTCGTCTCCGTGTTAACCGTGTCAGTAGTTGCTCTCTCCCTCCGTGGAGCCTTCTTTTTCTCTGATGCTCTCAGTGGAGCTGGGCCATATTCCTTCAGGACCGGCGGTGCGTGAATATATGCTATCCGCTGAAACGGTTGAATGTCAGCTAGCTGTTTGGGAACAGTGACGCAGTGCTTCCTCCACCGCTCACTGTGTTGCCATGCCATCGTTTAACATTACAGTTCGAGGCTTGGATTTTTCCTCTTGGGTTCTTTCAGCGTCATATATCCTCAGGGTGCCCTTCCCTGTTGTTTTCTCGCCCCAAGTCTTTGCACGTTTTATTCTTATACTCTGTCTTCTGAGCTGCCCGTTGACATGCCGGGTTCACCTCTCGTACGTTGTCATTCTTCCGTTTCCTTGAGCTGCTCAGGACAGTCAAGAGCAAGGCTCGGGCTCGTCTGGCGTCCACGGTCGTCGTCCTCTCTGCCTTGTTAATGACCTGTTGCTGCCTCCAGGAGTGCCGTTCTTGATGCCTCCCTCAGCTCCTCAGGTCTCCTGTCTTGCATACTTGCTAAGTCAACTCTGCGTGGGGCGTTCTCAAAATTCAAGTTGGATATACTCCAGGTCATATTTTGGCTATCCTGGACTGGCTTTAAATTTCTCAACTTCAACCTGAATTTACGTAATTGGTAGTTTGTCCCACGGTCAGACCGTGGCCTTGTTCTCAGTCAGAGTACATTTGAAAGGGGCTTAATGCAGATGGAGTCAGGTTAAAATTTCACACCGTTTCATTTGTTTTTCATGTAAAATTTGTTCTAGCTTTTAATAGTTTCTGTTTCTTTTTTTGTGAATTAGTGAGAGAGAGTGAGTGGTTGAATTAGTGAGAGAGTGAGTAAGTAAGAGAGTGGGTGAGCATGAGAGAGAGTTAGAGAGTGAGTGGGTGAGTGAGAGAGTCTTCTGTTTCTTTTTTAATTGAGTTGTTTTCCCCTAGTTTTATTTCGTTATCGTTGGTGAGTTCGTTGTTGTTTTTACTTTGGGTAGGTTTTCTGGATGTGAAATCTAGTATGTGTGAATCTACAGAGGCAGTAATTGGCCAGACAGTTTCTTAGGGTTATGCCAGGTGAGGTTGGGGAAAATGAAATGAGTCCAAGAACGAAGAAAGTGTTGTAAATTTGATTGTGGCGATGTTCACACAACTTTTTAATATGATTAAACCATTGAATTTTGTGATATGTGAATTATATGTCAATAAAAGTGTTTTTAAAAAATCAGACCCTGGTGTCATTTTAGCTGCTGATATCGACCTTCTCCATGGTTTCTTTCTACAAATGTACTCACGTTCATTTCTCCGTATTCCATCTGGAGAAGTCCGTGTGTGTAGTTGCTGTGTACATGGCTGAAAAACGGTATTTACAACGAAGAAGTCCCGCGTCTTGCAAAATTCTGTCTTTTCTGGCACCGAGGCCGGATGTCCCAGCTGCTGGTCCTTCATCTTGGTTTCTAGCTTTTGCATTTCAGACCACGGTCATTATCAGCGCGTCTTGAGTGCAAGTCTCACTGCGGACGTTGGTCAGCGTCTTCAGTTTCCCCATCGCCAGCTCTGGTGGTTGGCGCATAAGTTTGAACCATTGTGATACTGACTGGATTTCCTGGCATGTGGATCCATGTGATCCTGTCACAGCATTGCACTTCGAGGTAGGTCTTCAAGTGTCAGTGTGACACCACGCCTCTTTAATTTGTCATTCCTAGCACAGCGAACCTCATGATTGTCTGTTTCAAAATGACCAGTTCCGGTCCATTTCAGCCCAGCGCTGTTGGGTGCCGTCAAATTGGTTCTGACCCATAGCAACCCCCATGCACAACAGAAGGAAACTCAGCACGGTCCTGCGCCGCCCTCCCAGTGATTCCTACGCGCGGGTCCCTTGTGGACACAGCCACTGCGTCGGTCCATCTCCCGGAGGGCCTTCCTCTCTTTGATGCCCCCCCACCTTGCCAAGCATGGTGTCTTCTGCAGGACTGGTCTCTTCGGACAGGTCCAAAGTACGTGAGACGAAGCCTTGCCATTCGGCCTGTAAGGAGCACTCTGGTCCTACTTCTTTCAAGACAGATTTGTCTGTCCTTTTAGCAGTCCGTCATACTTTCAGTATGTTCGCCAGCACCACGGTTCAAACGCATGCATGCTTCTCTGGTGTTCCAATTCCATGGCCAACGTTCAGCTTAGTACGGCCTCAGATATCCATTTTGTGGGTGTGGTGCATTCCATTTTTGGTGTGATTTTTTTAATTGTGGCAAGAGTATACACAACAAAACATTCTCCAGTTCAACAACCTCTCCATGTGTTGTCCGACCGTCATTTATGTCCTTTTCCAAACTTTTCCACCCTCATTAACATAAACTCAATATCCCCGAAGCAAAAGCTCTTCCTCCTCCACCCGTGGAACCACAGGTCATATTGGCTTTCTTTATTTTTAGTAGTTTTCTTTATCTAATATTCGCATAGCATACTCTTCCACTGTTGAATTATATTTTAAAGAGCTATGTATACATCATCACGATCGGTTCAAATGCCCCTCCCCCATCCCAAATGCTCTGTTTGACCCAGTGCCCTTCACCCTGCCCACCTCGGTACCTGATAAACCCTGACATCAGTCATTATCTCTATGCATACACTCCCATGCTTCATAAACTGGAAAACCTGACAGAAACAAGAAAAACAATCAAAATGAAACAAAGAAGAAAATGATATTAAAAATAGAGAGAAAGAAAAGACACCAACAATATTTAAAAGGTCAGAGAAGAAATTTCTGTCATGGAACCAGGAAGACATATTTGAGCTTAGAGCAAATTCAACTTGGGTCAAGAAGGAGGCCCACTGACCAAGAATTATATTACACCATGGTTCAATCCACCATCATCAGATTTACCATTATCTCTGATACCTGTGGCTGGAGGGGGTCTACCAGGGGCTTAATCCGACTAGGTACTCTGCAGATGGAGTTTGGGCTCCCATCACCTTCTACAGATTGGGTGTTCACATTTTAAGCTCTGATATTTTTTCCATCCTCATATTTGGGTTTTGTTACTGCTATCTTTGGATCACACAGGCTGGTGTGCTGCTTTGATGTGGACTTAGTTGACACCTCACTTAGATGACTGCTTGTTTGAATAGAAGCCTTTAAGACCCAGACACTATTCCAGTTGATGGCCGGGCTCCATCTGCTTCCTTCACAACACTTTGCTGTAGCACTCTTACTCTCGGTGATTTCTTTATGCAGACGAGTATCGGGCAGGGCCTTGTCAGAACTACCTGCATTTGGATTGGGAGCCCCAAAATCCATCTGCTTCTTCACAGCTTATGAATGACTCTGGTTTACCTTGGCGGTCATGTTATGACAAAAACCAAAACCAACACAAAAAACAACAACAGCAACACCACAAAATCCACACCTAAAAAGTGAAAGAAAAAAGAAAAGACATCGTCAATGTCTCCCCTGGGGTATAACATCAATAATTTACCCAGTGGCATCGGATTTAAAGTAATATTGATAGGAGTTCATGTAAGTGTAATCCAGCTGTGAGCTACAATTCATGAGTTGCTTTGTACAGATTAATTTTTTAATTGATTAAGCTCTATTTACATTGAGCATGGTGGTGGAGGCTAAGGGAAATTTTCCTTTCTCATTTCTTACAAGAGAAGATCCTTGTCTCGGATTAAAACCTGTCATATTAAGGAGGGAGGAGGATTGAGGTTCTAAATATATGGTGGTTCTGAGTCCCCTTTCTTTGGACACCACTAAGGCAGGATCCAATGACTGCCATCTCCACAGTCGTGGGGTGGCCTTCCTTTGCTTTTTCTCCCATCAGAACATAGTTCTAAGTCCCAGGGTGCAGGTAATTTTGAGGTAGGGCCCAGTTTGTTCATTCAGGACATAAGTCCTTCTGGTGTGGCCCTTCATTTAATTTTTGATGACTTCCAACTTTCCTAGATTTATGCTTTGTATAAGCTCCAGTTACTAATAAACAGATGTTTTCAGTTCTCATTTTGGCTTGTGTCCTAGCCACAAACAAAGGTCCAGAAGGCTTGGTCAACTCTGCTTTGAATGAGCAGCTATTCCTCAGTCATACTTTTTTAAAAACAAAAAAAAAATCATTTTATTGGAGGCTCGTACAGCTCTTATAACATTCCATAGATCAACTGTATCAAGCCTATGTGTACATATGTTGCCATCATCATTTTCTAAACATTTACTTTCTGTTTGAGCCTTTGGTATCAGCTCCCATTTTTTCCCCTCCCCTTGATAAATTATTCTTTTCTTTCTAAAAATTATTATTTTCATATCTTACACTGACCACTGTCTCCCTTCACCCACATTTCTGTTGTCTGTGCCCCAGGTGTGTGTGGTGTGATGGTGGTGGTTATGCATCAATCATTGCAATTGGTTTCCCCTACCTCCCTTTCCCCCCTCCCACTGTCCCCCTGCCCTCCTGGTAGCTCTACCCTCATTTCTGTTCCCGAGGGGTTTATCTGACCTGGATTCCGTGTGTGGTGAGCTCTTACCTGTACCAGTGTGCATGCTCTGGTCTAGCCAGAACTGAGAGGCAGGCCTGGGGTTGTGATAGTGGGTTCAGTCTGAGGGGCTCCTCTCCCGGCACCAGGTCTGACAGTGTCCAGCTTCTACTGCTGAGAGTTCTGGTACTTAACACCGTTCTGCTGCGGCTTATAAGACTTTCAGCGGCTAGTTCCTCACAAGTGCACAACCTCTTCCTTCTCTGTAGATGTGCTTATTCTGGGAGGTCTGCTGAAACCTGCCCACCTTGGGTGACACTGCTGGTATATGAAACAGCACTGATAACAGCTTCCAGCATAATAGGAACAAGAAAGCCACCAGAGTGTGACAAACAGAGACAGCTGGGGACTTTCAAAATAGAGTGGGATGGGAAAGCTGTTTAATACCTACGGATTCCATGCACCTTATTTGCATTCTTAGCAGGCTCTCCAGTCCTCTTGGTGAGCCATAAGCACCTTATTTCTCAAGCCCTATTCAAGCATTTTGTAAAAGCTAGAAGAGCATGGTTAAAAACCATAGGAAAATATTCATCACACCAAAGTTGGTGAGCATCTTTTTTTTTAATTTGGATAGCTTCTTTGAAGAACTATCTTTAAATATTTTGTGTATTGTTTTAAATCTGTGATTTGTCTTTATCTTGTCTACTATTGTTTATCGACTCATGTAAGATTTTAAAATTTATATATATATATATAATATATATAATTTAAAATATATAGTATATATTTTATATATGTAAAATTTAAAATATATATATTTAGAATACAAGTTCTTTATCAGGTGTTTCATTTGCCTTCGCTATTTTGAGCATTATTCACCTTTGTGATGGTGCCCTGTGAAACACAATACTTTCACATTTCAAAGAAGTCCAGTTCATCTCATTTTTTTCTCTGATCCTGTGTGCTTTTGGTGTCACCTTGAAGGAACCATTTTTTAACCTAAGGAACGAGGAATCGCATCTTTAAGTTAAGGCCCTGGCATCACCACTACGGAAAATAAAATCACATTAGAATGTTACTGCTAAGAGTGAGAGAAAAATGTGGAACAAAACTCAAAAAAGACCAAGGCTATCGATTGACTCGAGGCTGGCAGAAGGCTGGGCATGCCCCGCAGGTCTGGAAATGAACTCTCACCCATGACTCAGTTTTCAGCCAAGCAATAGGTCCACACGGGAAATAGTTATGCTGGGAAGTATGCATAGTTTAGACTCGTTGACCATGGGAAATTTTTAAAAAGGCTTTTACTGAAAGGCAAAGTTCAGAAGGGCTAAGACAGAAGGAAGAATTGAACCTGGAAACACGGGGAGGAAGTGGGATCAGTGAGATTTCATGGCGGCCGTGGCCATCAATGCCATGAAGCAAATGGGGAGGAATTGTTGAATTAAAAAACTGAGCTCACTCGATTCCCAATAAAATGTTGGAAAAAAACATCGAGGAGGAAACATTGAAATGGACTCAGTAGAAATAAAGAACATGGTGATAGACTATTATGAAGAACTGCACAGTGAGAGATGGCCTAGCCTGGCTCCAGTGTTCTCAGAAACATGCCATCTGATCAAGCTGAAGCACAAAGAAACAAAGTCTCAGCAGACACATCAGCTCAACATGATGCACCAGCTGCAGCAGCACAGCGAAGGCAAAGGACGCCGTGGTCACATGCGTGGACGCAGAATGAGCATTTGGTAAGACTGTGTCCTAGAGCAAATGCAAACATGACATGCCAGCGTTACACTCGAAGGATGAGCCTCTTCCTTTTGGAATTCGGAGCAAGACAAAGGTGCCCTCTCTTTACTTTATTCGATATTGTTTTAGAATTCCATGTGGACTGAGCTCTGTAGGGCAGAGCAGGACTACCCTGGTGAGTTCCTGAGACCGAAACGGCTTACGGGAGTAGAGCGCTTCACCCTTCGCCCTCACAGTGTTGGTGTTTTCAAACTTCTGACCTCGAAACGTGCAGCCCAACGGGTACCCTCGGCCACCAGGCTGGTCAGCCCACATGCAGATACGCCCATCTACGAGGACCCAGCGTGAAGACAGTTACCCATGCGACACCATGCCTTAAGACAAAACTTCATTTATTTGTCATTAAAAATAAATATTTCGATTCCCTGGCTATGGGCAGAGACACCTGATTGGTGGTGGTGCTCCTATATCAGTCAGGGGCAGAGCAGACTGGCAGCCCTTTGTTCATCCTAGCTTGATGCCGAGATCGTGGCCAGAGCTGTTTCATGCCTAGGGCACATTAAATTGTGGGGGGGGGGGGGAAGAAAGAAAGAAATATTTCACAATATAGAATTACATATTGTTTTGTGATTCATCACTATGCTTTCATGATGTTCAGTTTGTAACAATGAAAATGCATCCTGCCTATCAGCTATTTACATGACGATTCCTAACTGACAAAATGGCAGTGATGAAGTAGCAACAGAAATAACTTTATGGTTGGGGGTCGCCACAGCATGAGGAGCTGTATGAAACGGTGGCAGCCTTAGGAAGGTGGAGAACCACTGGTTTAAAGGTTCAGAAACTCCAAAGGGCAGTTCTACTCTGTGCTAGAGGGCTGCTAGAATTGGAATTGGCTTGATGATGGCGGTGGGTTTGGTGTGGCTTTGGTTGATGAAGGACTTAAACAATGAAAGTCATAAAAACCCTACTGGAAGGTTTAAATAAGTGGAAAACTCTTCCATGTTTATGTATTGGAAGACTTAATATTGTTAAGATGTCAATATCACCCAAAGCCATGAGCAGTTTCAACATAATCCCAGTCAATCTCTCAACACCCCTCTTTACAGAAAATGGAAAAACCAACCCTTAATTGTATATGGATTGGCAAGAGGTTCTAAATAGCTAAAGCAACTTTAAAAGAGGACTTCAACTTTTGTTTAGTTAAAAAGTTTTAAACAAAACTTTTTTTTTAGTATCTTAGTAATTTTTGTTTAGTATTTTGTTATAGTATTTTAAACATAGTAATCAGGACAGTCTGGAACTGGTGTAACAACAGAGACCTAGAGAAATGGACTAGCATTAAGAGCCTAGATGTAAACTCACAGATCTGTAGTCAACTGGTTTTTAACAAGGATGTAAAGTCCGTTCAATGGGGAAAGAAGAGTCTTGTCAATAAGCAGTGCCAGAAAAATTAGATTTCCACAGGCAGAAAAATGAATGGTGTCCATGCCCTACCCACACATACTATATTCAAAAAATAAGATTTTACTTGTTAAGCTCTGTTTTTAGAGCTCCTTCATTAAAATGTCTTTTACCTCTTTTGAATAAAAGTATATATATATATATATATATATATATATATATATACATACATACATACATACATATATATATGATTATAAAGAGACTTTTCCTCAGCTTTGTCTCCCCCAAAGATATGGCAAACATTAAAGACTATTTGCCAGCATACGGTGGGCTGAGATGCTTGGAGACATCCTCCCTGAAGGCAATCAGTTGCCAGACTAGGTAGGCCTCACTCCCTGCTGTTAGGACAAGGGGCTACTTCACCCTAAAGGCTTGTGACCCTTAGCTTGGTTCCTGTAGGTGGGGTTTACACCCTACTGATAATGGTTTCTATGGAGATCCAGAGACCAGGTCAAACCCACTCAGGGACATCCAAAGCTGTCATCCTGAATCTAGGATCCACTCTTCTTGTCACATGTATACCCCCAGTCCCTCCTCTTCCGTGTATATCCCTAGATTGTCCCCCTCTTATGGCTGTATAACCTATAGTGCAAGCCCTTCCTGTGACGTATGTCTCTACCTATAATTAGGGGGCTTGCACGCCCCTCCAAAGGTATGTAGGCCTGGGTTAGCAATAAAGAGTTCTCTGGGGCTCCCCCGCCCCTCTCCTGTCCTCCCCTGTTCCCTTTCCCCTTGTCCTCCTTCCCCTCCCCCTCTCTCCACATGGACCACCAAACAGGGCTGAGGTGAGCATGCTACCCTGAAATGTGTCCGACTCCTTGATTTCAATTTCTCTTCTATCTTTCATGCTCTCTGTGACTTTACTATAATCTTTACATATTATATCGCTGTATAATTGCACCTACCGGACCCGTGTTGATGTGTTAGGGGCTGGTTAGCCCTGATGTGTGTGTGTGTGTGTGTGTGTGTGTGTGTGTGTAAAACCTTAAATACACAGATTTTAAAAATAGATTTAAGAGGTAAGCATTTAAAGGTACATATATTCTTTTAAGCATGCAGATTTAAAGAAGTTATATAACATATGTATATATCTTTTAAATATATATATGCCTTTTCCTTGTCCTTGGTAAAATGCTTGTAATTTAAAATTTGTTCTAAGAAATTATAATCATCCATATTCCCATTTTTGCAAACTAGGCTAACACCTACAAAGGTGGTCAACCAAGATATGGTAATGCACTGCTGCAGAAATAATCCAATCAGAAAACGCCCCCAGTGAACCCTTGTTTGTGGTTTTTTGCTTTATAGACAGTTATGATAACAAATATCTCGGAACACATTGTTGAAGCTGCTTGCCTTTGTGCTCCCTATTTGCAAAAAAAAAAAAGCAAACAAAAACCTATCTTTCTGGCATTAATAAAACTCTTTTTCAACTTTAAAGAGATTTGTAGGTGTTGTTTTGTTTTTCCATGGCTGTGGTTGGGATCTGGTGGACAGCTCCCTCAGGCAGCTCCCGGGATCCAAGGAAATCAAAGGGAGATGTGTTGAATCTTACGGACTCTCCTGTTCCTACGGACTTCGGGGGCTGCCTGGGTGAGTACCTCTCAGATCTCTGAAACTGCCTTGTTGTATGTGAGAATTGTTGTCAGCTTCTTTCCATTACTAACCTGTTTTCATTTTTATTCTCCTGAAATTTGATTTTCCTTTCCTCCTTGTTTTGGTTTCTGTCAAAGATAATTCCACTTCTTAGGTCTCAGGTTGGTCACAGAGAATAATTCAGCTTTCAAGAACAGCTCAGGGTCAGCCTCAGTTAAGGTGACCAGATTTTAACATTGGTAACGTGGGACACCATTGACCGGGGTGGGGTAGGGACAGGGGGTGTACTTGATTAAAGATTTGGTCTTTATGGAGCAACAAAAATTTTCATAGAACGCAAAAATCATATTGTAATATATATTTTTAAATTTCAACATAAGTACAATTTACAAAGATAATACATTTTAAAAATTATGAATATTATTATTTTATTCTTTGGCATAGTTCTCATTTGAGTGAATTTTTTTAGTGTATTGCTGTCATTTGAAAGGTCATGAAATTTTTCACAAGAATTTGTTAAATTATATTTCACACATAAGATGGTTTTCAAAGTCTCAACACTTAATTGTGATTTTTCTGATGTCCACACTTTATTTACCATAGAAAATACGTGTTCCATGGCAGCTGGTAAGGACAGTGCATATTCCACAATTTTTAGTGCATTATTGTATAGAACATGGTTTGTTTCAAAATGATGAAATATTTCTAACCATTTGTTCTCTATTGTGATTTTTGCTGATGCCCAAGATTTAACCTTTTCCTTATCAGTATATATATTTTAATAATGATACCTCATTAAAAAGATCATTTTTTGAAATATTACTTCATGGGAAATTTTGAGTAATATGATTGAATGATTTTTGCACATCATTCCAATTAAGTTATTGTTTTAATGTAACCCAGTGAAATGTTCAATATCATTGTAATGTGTACTGTCCACTCTTCTAAATAATCTATGCGGTTACTATAGAACTTTTTAACGTGATTCATGATAGCTGCATGATTTATTGCACCTTGTTCTTCTAGCTGGCTTATGCTATTACAGATAGTTAACAGAAGAAAATTATTTTCTAACCGCTCTTGACACTGACATTTTCAATAATTAACTTCATTTGCTACTTTGATTACCTGAAATTTTGTCACCTTCAATAAGTTTTATAGCATTTTGAAAAAGAGCTGCTTGGTTGTGTAACAACTCTAGCCAAATTTTTGAAGATTCTTTTTCCAAAAACTCTTCTAAAATTCTAGGACATTTATCCTGTGATAGAAAGTAGGATTTCAAAGGGTCATATATTTTCAAAATTTTTTGGACAGCTGACAAAAGAGCTGACCAACTCGTTTTACTATATGCAAGAATTTTCTGATATTCGACTTCCACAGTTTCACAAAATTCTATAAGCATTTCAACGTGCACAGTGTATATATAAAAATAAGAATATATTTTAGTCCTTTTTGTCCGACATCTTAGCGAGGCTGCGTGGTGCTAGCTGCTCTCGAGCTTCGTGATGCCGCCCAAGGACGACAAGAAGAAGAAGGATGCCGGGAAGTCGGCCAAGAAGGACAAAGACCCAGTGAACAAGTCTGGGGGCAAGGCCAAAAAGAAGAAGTGGTCCAAAGGCAAAGTTCGGGACAAGCTCAATAACCTGGTCTTGTTTGACAAAGCCACCTATGACAAGCTCTGTAAAGAAGTTCCCAACTATAAGCTGATCACCCCCGCTGTTGACTCAGAGAGACTGAAGATTCGCGGTTCCCTGGCCAGGGCCGCCCTCCAGGAGCTGCTGAGTAAAGGACTTACCAAGCTGGTTTCCAAGTCCAGAGCTCAAGTCACTTACACCAGGAACACCAAGGGTGGAGACGCCCCAGCAGCCGGTGAAGATGCGTGAGCAGGTCCAACCAACTGTACATTTTGAACAATAAAATTTTATTAGCTCAAAAGAAAAAAAAGAATATATTTTAATAACAATATGAGATAGTTTATTGTGCTGCCAGCCTGGCCAATAAACACAAGTGGGATTAATTGAAGGGCCGAGAGATAAGTGGCTCGGTGAGCCTCGCCTTTCTTGTCTCTCACTCTTTAATCATTGGACCAGTGTGCGGCTGCCTTGCTTGTTCTGTGCCTCAATTTACAGGCTGCACTACCTGTGGGACGCCTAGCCCTTGGACTGTGTCACTGTAAGTTGAGGTCCCTTTAAGATCACACGAATGAAATTTACATCTCTGGGGCTGGGCACTGACAGTTGGTGACCTGGCTGATGGTTGGTGACCTGCCTGGCTGTTTGCTGCCTGTGTTGGGATAGCCTAGCTCTCTCTCAGACCGCTGGTGTCTCACAGCTCTCTCACGCGAGTGAGTCACACTGAGCCATTGGTACTGCTTTATAATTTAACTGTTCATGTCTTGTATTATATATCAATCTGTCTAACACACAATATTTTCCACATCTACGGGCAACAAATCAGCAGCTGTTTGAATGGCGTTACGTATTATGTGCGCTGCACAACCAACACCAATAATGTTTTGATTAAGGTTTTTGTTTAACTTATAAAAAATATTATTTGTACCTCTTCTCGCTTTTTCTCCAAAATTTGCATTCATGTTGTCTGCACAATATGCAATCATTTTATGTTTTAAATTGTTTTTTCCAAAATATTAATAATGGAACTGAAAATTGTTTCAGAAGTTTTGCCGGGCACAGAAATGAAATCTAAAATTCTAATTTTTATTCCAGTTTCCGAATCAAAAAATCTAATAATGGTTGGAAATAACTTTATACCTTTATGATTAGATGTGTCAGAATATATGGATATAAAATTAATTTTTTTCTAGATTTTTGTTTAATTCTGAAAATGCATATGGGGAAAGCACATCACACACAATTGCCTCGGATTTTGTTCTAGCACAGGCACATTTTTTGTTGAATAACTTTTTGACAACTTGTGATGTATAGTTCATAGATCTGAAGGAATGATTGTGATTAATAGCATGAAAAGACATAAGTCCTTCTGCTGATGCTAATTTCTTTTCTTCATCTCCATAAGTTGTTTTCCAAAAAAATTCCTGTATTTTGGAAGAAGATGCAGCAGTTTTTAAATCTCTTTTGTTTCTGTGTCTCCAAGTGCTTTGAAATATCATTCTTCCCGCTGTGTGAAATAGAAAATTCACCATTACATTTCTCACATTTTACCATGTAACCATTTTTGGATTTTTGCTAAAAGGAAATTCACTTCTTAGATCATCATGGAATTTATATCCTCGTTTCTTACTCATTATGTTAAAAATCTAAAACAAAATTTAAATTACATTATAAATTATTATATACATATTACTTAAAAACACAAGTAGGTACATAATTACATGAACATATTTTATTGTTAGTTTATAAATTAAATTAATTTGATTGTTATAAAGTAACTATATATTTTAATTATTTTAATTTTGATCCTATATATCCTTCTAAATATTAACAGTACGAACTTGTATTGTTTTTTCTCTGAATTTGCCATAACGTAAGTCATAAGTGTAACTTTCAAGGCTGGCGCTAGACTTTTTGTCACCACTACAAAATATAAATCATACGAGTACTGTCTGCTAAATTCAAGGAAATGTATGTATTTACCTAAATTATCTGAATAGCTGATTTGTTGACATCACTTGTTTAACTAGCAGTAGCACGCAGTATGATGTGTATCGTCTGAGAGACAGTTACAAAACGTTTCCGTCGTTGCCAATGCCAAGAAATGCCATTGTTCATTAAGTCCACACAATGGTGGTCGAATTCTAACAACTGATCAACAATGCGAACTTTGATAAGCAGTTCTTGATCATCAGTTCTCAACAATTATTTGTTATTAAAGTTTAATATTATGAAACTAACAAAAATAATATAAAACTCATCCTGGTGAAATAGCCACATGGCAGCCGAAAACCGTATATTCCCTTCCCATTTTTCCACCATTCCCTAGCTTGTCGTGTGCATTTTTTCCAAAAATTGGGACTTTTTAAAAAACTTTCTTAAAGATCAGGACGTCTGACCACCTTAACCTAAGTTGTGAAATTTTGGAGGCTGAAAAACCAAAACACTTTCTAAAATCCATGGCATCCGCTCAGCTCATGAAAACTATTGTATCCCAGAGATTATTTCTTGTATTTGTGACCTTTGAAGTCTCTCCATTGAGACGCCCTCAGGGGAATCATTCCTTACGGTTTTCTGCTCACGAACGCAAATGCTTCATTTGTCAGCTCAGATCTAACTCTTCAGATTTGCGGCCCACAGAATCCCAAGTCCTTTGGACCCCATCCGAGAGGATAACAACCGTTGTGTTCTGATCTGAGGGGACACCAAAGGGGGAGCCCGCTCAGGGCTCAACCATTCAGGGCCTCCGCCACCAAGAGCAGCAAGCATTCCGGCCCTGCAGCTCGTTCCTTTTAAAGGCACTAACTGGATCACACGACAGACAATGTCTCACAATCAGTAACTATTTCATGGTGTCCTTTGAATTTATCATCAGGAGGGACCAATCCCTGGAGAAAGACATGGTGCTTGATGACGTGGAAAGTCGGCAACAAACCCCCGAGGAAGACGACCCTGAGATGAACTGACACAGTGGCGGCAGCAATGGGCGCCCACAGAGCAGCCAGTATGAGGACGCCGCAAGGCCAGGTAGGATCTCATTTTCTTGTCTTACATTTGCTGTGAGTCTTAACCTGCTCGGTGGCCCTTCGCAGCAGCGGTTCAAAGGACTTTGCAGTTGAAGGGTCGACTAGGTGAACGTTTGAAAGAAGAGACCAAGTCTCTACTCAATCACATTTAAAAAACAGGGTGGGCAAAAGATTCCATCAAAGATTTTGATAAGTAAGCCTAGATTTGCTCTCGCTAAGACTGGTGTGAAATTCCATCTAAAAGCAATTTAAGAGTTCACCGATCGTTTTTAAATGAATTTTTCAAAAGGAGTTCCCCTTTGCATTGTTCCCTTTAAGAATTTCGTTTTTCACGGCTTGCTTTTAGCCAACAAGTCTAAATTAAACTTCTCCATTTAAGAATCTAGCAAATTATGAACTATCAGAAGTAACTTTTCATAAGGCATAACTATATATTCATACACTTAAGAAACATTACTTGTTTCATATGCTGCTATGGAAACTCATGCACTTCCATGGGTGTGTTTTGTTGTTTCCATATCTGAGTCTTTGTTGTTTTGAGGCCATAATTGACATTGTTTCCTTTCATGAGACAGATTAAAAGCATCGTTTCCGCTAAGTTCAGCTTTCAGTAGCAGTATTAAGGAGATATTACATAAGTAAATATATTTTTAAGGTTTGGATTAGTTAGTTGAAATGTCTCTTAAAAAGGGGCACATTATTTTAAATTGCATCTTAAAAAAAACTTATAAAGCATGTAGAAACAGCTAAACCAGTTTATCAATTTATTACCTCCAGATGATATAAATTAAATGATAAAAAGCTTACTTTTATTAGTATAATGATAAAAGCTTAAGTAAAATAAATAGCCCTAACCTTTCCATGAGGAGCCCTGGTGGTGTAGTGGTCATGCATTGGGCTGAAATCCCCATGGTTGGCGGTTTGAAACCACCAGCAGCTCCTCGGGAGAAAGACAGGGCTTTCTACTCCAATAAACAGCTACAATCACGGAAACCCACAGGAGTACTATGAGTCAGCATTCACTCGATGGCAGTGAGAGGGAGGGAACATTTCAAGGAATTCATGAAAACAAATTTTTCCTGACCATGGTAAGTTTATGCTAACCTTAAAGCAAAAACCAGGGAGGGGGCACGGAGTGGAGCCCCAAAGCCCATCCATAGCCAATCAGACATCCCTTCACAGAAGGCTCACAAGGAAGAGACAAGACAGGTCAGGGTGCAGGGTAGCACCAATGAAACATCCAACTTTCCTCTAGTTCTTCAGTGCTTCCTTCCCCCACTATCATGAGCTCAGTCCTACCTTACAAATCCATGTAGACCACAACATGCACATTGCTACAGAGAGGAGCCTGGGAACCCAGGACAGGGAAGACCCTCAGGACCAGTAATGCCAGTAGAGCTACCACGAGGGCGAGGCGAAGATGAGGGCGAGCGGGGGAACCGATCACAAGGATCGACACACAGCGCCGTTCCAGGGGGATGAACAACAAGACAGTGGGTGAAGGAGACAGCAGATGATGAAAGACATGAAAATAATAAGTTATAATGTATCAAGGGTTCATGAGGGAGGGAGGGTAGGTGAGGAAGGAAGGGGGGAAATGAGAAGCTGATACCAAGGGCTCGAGTAGAAATAAAATGCTTTGAAAATGATGATGGCAAGATATGTACAGAATATATGATTTACTATGTTAATAATTTCATTATGTTGATATATCATTTGAATTAAAGGGAGACATATAGTACATGTCAAAGTTTAGAGTAAATGAGCAATATTGAGAGTAGCCATACCAAGAGGGTTAAGGGGAAGGTGGGGGGAGAACGGGGGAACTGATCACAATGACCTACCTATAACCTCTTCCCAGCTGGGTGGACAACAGATAAGGGAGTAAAGGGAGACCTTGAGCAGTGCAACACATGGAAAAAATAATAATAATTTATAAATTATCCAGGGTTCATGAGGGGGGGGGGGATGAGGGGTTGATACCAAGGACTCAAGTAGTAAGAACATGTTTTGAAAATGATGGCAACAAATGTACAAATCTGCTTGACATGATGGATGGATGGATGGACGGACGGACGGATGGATGGTGATGAGTTGTGGGAGTCCTTGTGAGGGAAGGCCATCCCCCCACAACTAATCGCGGGTTCGATAGGCACAATTGTATGGTGTTTATATATATATATGTATATATATATTATAATAAAGTCAGAGAATAAAGACAGATAGAAGAGAGATAGAAATAAAGGAGTCAGAAACATTTCATGGTAGCATGCTCACCTGGACGGCCATGATTCCAGCAGCCACTGAGAAGTTAGAAGAGGGAGGATGAGGAAGGACATTGGGAGAGGGGACAGTGGGGGGTTGTCAGAGAGCATCAGGGAGAGAGGGACCAGGAGCCAAGGGGGAGAGATCTTTATTTTTAACCAAGGCTTATATATCTTTGTGGGGCGAGCAAGCCCCCTAATTACAGGTAAAGACATACATCACAGGAAAGGGTTGCGCTATAGGTAATACAGTGATGAGAGGGGGACGATCGAGGGGTATATACGCAAAGGAAGGGGAAGGATGGGGGTACACAGGTGACAAGATGGGCGGATCCTGGATTCAGGATGGCCGCCTAACTTTGGATGTCACTGGGCAGTTTTGACCTGTCCTCTGGCTCTCCATGGCAACAATTACCATCTTTATCAGTAGGGTGTGAGCCCCACTGACAGTGGACCAGACAGTAGCCTGAAGGCTGAATGCCTTCAGGGAGGATGTGTCTAAGCATCTGACCTCCCACCATGTGCTGGCAAACAGCCTCTAATGTTTGGCATATCTTTAGGGGAGACAAAGCAGAGGAAAAGTCTTTTTATATCCCACAAGCCCCCAATAAAATGATTTTTTTTTAAGTTTAGAGTAAATGTATGAAAAATTTTAAATGAAAAATTCCAAGGAATAAATACTGAAAAATAATGAAATACATTCATGCATACAGGAAAGGAGGCCTAAAAAAAGTTTGTGAGCAGTTCAATTATCTTTTTATTCAATTTTTTCAATGAACTTTTGAAGCCCCCGCATTCATTTATATACATAAATTTCTTCAAAATAACACTTGACATCTTTACTATTACACCAAAAAGGCATTTCATACCAGTACTGCAACTAATTGTTAATGTTAACTTTTTTGTGTGCATACTTTTCTTGTTTTTTTTTAAAATCATTTTATTGGGGGCTCGTACAACTCTTATCACAATCCATACATCCATCCATGGTGTCAAGCACATTTGTACATTTCACATTTGTACATTTGTTGCCATCATCGTTCTCAAAACATTTGCTTTCTGCTTGAGTCCTTGGTCCTCAGTTTTTATTTTGTTTGATTTTGTTTATGATAAAACATTGCATTTATTCAGCAACTACAAATTTGAAGCAATTTCCAAAAAGATTTTTGCCACATTAGCTCATTTAGTCCTCTTGTCTCTCTCTCTCTCTCTCTCTTTTTTTGCCATTATCATTTTCAAAACTTTTCCTTTCTTTTTTTTTAATTAAAAAAGTCATTTTATTAAGGGCTCATACAACTCTTATCACAATCCATACATACATCAATTGTGTAAAGCACATTTGTACATTTATGGCCCTCATCATTCTCAAAACATTCGCTCTCCACCTAAGCCCCTGGCATCAGCTCCTCATTTTCCCCCTCCCTCATGAACCCTTGATAATTTATAAATTGTTTTGTCAGATGATACACTGTCCAATGTTTCCCTTCACCCACTTTTCTGTTGTCCGTCCCCCAGGGAGGAGGTTATATGTAAATCCCTGTAATTGGTTCCCCCTTTCTACCCCACCCTCCCCCCACCCTCTAGGTATTGCCACTCTCACCACTGGTCCTGAAGGGATCATCTGTCCTGGATTCCCTGTGTTTCCAGTTCTTATATGCACCAGTGTACATCCTCTGGTCTAGCCAGACTTGCGAGGTAGAATTTGGATCATGATAGTGGGTGGAGGAGGAAGCATTTAGGAACTAGAGGATAGTGGTATGTTTCATTGTTGCTACACTGTACCCTGACAGGCTCGTCTCTCCCCGTGACCTTTCTGTAAAGGGATGTCCAGTTGCCTACAAATGTGCTTTAGGTCCCCACTCCGCATTCCCCCTCATTCACTATATGATTTTTTTGTTCTTTGATGCCTGATACCTGATCCCTTCGACACCTTGTTATCACATAGGCTGGTGTCCTTCTTCCATGTGTGCTTTGTTGCTTCTGAGCTAGATGGACACTTGTTTACCTTCAAGTTTTTAAGACCCTAGATGCTATATCTTTTGATAGCCAGTCACCATCAGTTTTCTTCACATTTGCTTATGCACCCACTTTGTGTTCAGCGATTGTGTCAGGAAGGTGAGCATCATAGAATGCCAATTTAATAGAACAAAGTATTCTTTCATTGAGGGAGTACTTGAGTGGAGGCCCAATGTCCATTTGCCACCTTAATACTAAACCTATACATATATGCACATAGATTTATTTCCCCATCCTCATATATAAATATATTTACATATATACATGCTTTTCTTTAGCCCTCTGTAAATGCCTTTTGCCTCCTAGCTCTTTCCTCTATTTCCTCTTGTCCCACTATCATGCTCAGCCTTCATTTGAGTTTCAGTAAGTGAAAGGGTTACATTACCCTTGATTACGCCCTACCAGGCCTCCTACACCCCCTCACCACTGATTTGATCACTTGTTCACTTGTCCCTGGCTTTCTTAACACCATTTCCTTTCCCCCAACCTTCCCCTCTCCCATGTCCTCCCGGAAACTGTCAGTCCTGTTGTTTTCTCCTCTAGATTGTTCATCCAGCCTATCTTATTTAGACAGACCTGCGGATATAACAACATGCATAGAAACAAGACAGAGCAAAACCAAGCAACAAAATAAAACCGAACATCAACAAAAACCCAGTGACCAAAACAACAAAACAACAAAAAAGAAAGGCTTGTAGTTAGTTCAAGGACTGTTTGTTGGCTCTTAGGAGTGTTTTCCGGTTGAGTCTGATGGGCTTCCAAGCGCTTGGCCCCAGAGTCTATATTTGGTGTTCCAAGGGGACTTCATTGCTCTGCTCCCCTTGCTGTTCTGTTGCACGCCCTTAGTGCTTTGCCTCGGTGTGGTGGGATCAGATCATGCACAATTCCCACACTGTGTCTCCAGTGTTGACGCCGCAGAGCTATGGGTCAGTGAGGGGTGTCGTGTCTCATTGTGGGGCCGCCCATATGGTCCTCTCTCTGGATTGGCTGCTCTGAGCAGGAAAATCGTCGTCAAAGCTTGGTGGGCCAGGAAGGTGATAATCTTTTAAAAAGCAGACTTTTCAAAGGGCCCTGGTAACGGAAAAGACATTGACCAAAAGATCCTTAGTGTTCAAATGAGAAGGATTTTATGTAGTACTTTTTACAAACTTAAATGCACTGACTCTTGGATTCATTTGTCTTCGTTCTGAAAGGAGAAACTCATTTGGACTTGCCAGCCCACCATCGGACTGAAACTGAAATTCAAGCGCCATCCTGTGCAAGGACCGGCCACCGCGCGGGAAAAGCCACGGCTGACCCGAAGGCCGAGAAGGGAGCATCCAAGCAGACTGACTGCGTCGCCCAGATTGCCCAGCCAGGCCTGTATACTCCCCTCCGAGAAACCCCCGAGCTCCTTCCACTGCGGCTCCTTGTTTTTGTTACGACATCCTAGCTCTGAGAGGGGGATTTTAAGACAAACACTGTGTTTTATCTCCTTTAACCAGTTTAACTCATAGAATTATAGGATTCTCCTTGCTTTTCAAGACACCCCGTTTGCTCAGTTATTTTCTGTTTTCATCAGCTTTTTGAACCTATAATCATTTCCTCCTTTATTGGCGTATTGCATTACTATAGCACTCATTGATTTTCACCATGTTGTCTTTGCTTCAGTGTTTTGCCACTTGAATGCTTGCCAAGTATTACTCCATGCAACCAATGAATATTATGAAAAATATTCATAATTTTTGCTTTTTAACTTACGTAATTTTGGTAAATGTCCTGCTTTGATGTTTTGGGGTTTTTCTAGCTTTCATGTTTTATAAGGAGTCTGGTGGTGGAGTGGGTTTTGTGCTGGGTTGCTAACGGCAGGTCAGCAGTTGGAACCCACCAGCTGTTCTCGAAGCGGTGAGTCCCTGCAAAGATTTATAGCCCAGAGACGCACAGGGGCTGCCCTTTAGGGTTACGAAGAGTCAGAATTGACTCAGTGAGAGTTGTTTCCTTTTTTCTCCCTTGTTCACCTAAATCCTCACTTTTAATAACAATTAAAAATTAGTTTTTCAATGAAGTACTTATTACATTTTAAATAGTTTCATATTACCATTTAGATATAAAATTTTAAATGTATGTAGGATAAATTATTATTGAAATACTTATTATATCTCCTAAACATAGTATATATCTGTAAGATAGTTATTTACATAGCTGGAAATAGTGCAATATGTGTCCCAGATATATATATATATATATATATATTTATGCAGAACATTACCCTAAGAAATCAAACCACAATTCAAATGATGAACTCTATGTATGGATATTTTAATATTTACATTTAGATAGGTAGCATATGGATAATTAGGAGAATGTTAAATATTTATACTCACAAAGTTCAGCATTGGTCTAGTACTGTAAAAATCTTAAGTCAAAGTAATCATGCTACTATAGAGCCACCTGAAATACGTGAACTGAAGTAAATACTAAAAAAAATTTTATACTTGAATTGGAAGATTTATGTTCAGTAAGAGATTTACCTCTTGTAAAAGATGATTAACCAAAATCCTGCCATCTACAATTTTGCAAATGTTATTCAATCAGAAAATACCTTAAGGGCTCACTCCCCACCCCTTGCCATTGGTGGTTTTTGGCTTTAATTAGCATTTATAATGCCAAATCTTTGGGGTCACACTGCTGGGGCTCCTTAGCTGTGTGTTTCTTCTTTTGAAAAATGCATCTCTGCTATTAATAAAACTTTAATAGATTTGTAGTTTTGTAAAACTGACAGATAACAAAACATACTTCTATATATCCCCACCCAAGAATTGTCCTCTTCCCCTATTGCTCTGAGTTATTGATTAGGGCTGTTTATTTCCATTTCTATTGAAATCATCTATGGCGCCATTCCAGCGCCTCTCTTTATTGATACTGCTTTTTGTAAATGCTGCCACCCAGCTCTTGATTTGAGCCACACTGTTGACCTGGCACATTTGGGGGGAGTTATGTGTTCCTCCTTTTTGCCAGGTGTTGTCTGGTTCCAAGGCCTTGGCTGCCTTCGCTGCGCAGAGTGCCCCATCACCCTGGGGGAAGACCACCTCTACCTCAGCTGAGTCTGAGGGAATCGGGCCAGGCCCTCTGCCTTCAAGTGGAACTCAGTTTGAGCCAAGCACCTTGGTGGTTAGCCCTACGTGTTTGTAACACCCAGATATTCTGGCTCAAGTTCTTTGTATCTGATAAGAAAATAATGCCTAAGCTAAGTGTCCGTTTCTATTGTTTTCTGAATGAGGATTTCCTTTGTCAACTTTTAACCTGCCCCAGAATTCACCTAATGTCACTAGAAAGAATTGCTCTTAATGATTTGAGGAGCATAAATCTATACCCATCACTGTTGCCTCCTTGTTTGTTTTCAAGCACTTAGCACCCTGAGTACATCGTATTTTATTGCCTTAGTGATGATCATTGCACACGAGGGTGCTGAGTCCCTAGGGTCCAGCATCTGTGAATGAGTCCAGCACACACGGCTGGTAGCAGGAATGCATGCACTGGGGATATAGTGCCTTTCTATAATGGTATGTGTCATCTTTTAGGACGTGGTGGTCTTTGAGGATGTGGCTGTTAACTTCACACGGGAAGAGTGGGCATTGCTGGACCCCTCCCAGAGGAAGCTCTATAAGGATGTGATGCTAGAAACTTTGCAGAACTTAGCCTCAGTAGGTAAGGATTTCATAATTTGCTCGCCTAGTCTTTTGTGTATCTTCCACATCGTATTTTTTATTTGGGCTGAGGGGTGAAAATGTGATAGTAAATGATACCATCTGAGACCAGTGGTTCTCAACCTGTGGGTTGAACCTTTGAGGGGTCGAACAACCCTTTCACAGGGGTTGCCTGATTCATAACAGTAGCAAACTGTTATGAAGTAGCAGCGAAAATAATTTTATGGTTGGGGGGGGTCACCACTACATGAGAAACTGTATTAAAGGTTCGCGGCATTAGGAAGGTTGAGAACCACTGTCTTAGACCTTGAGGTCAAAGAACTATGTATTCATAAAAATACTACCATTTATGAAAATTTCAAGGTTTCCTATGATTATAAGGGTGGGCAGTTTATGGAGCAGAGAGATACATGTTTGCTTATTCTTGTCATTTTTGTATAAGTGAGATCATATAAAATTTCTTCTTTTGTGATTGGCTACTTTTACTTATCGTATTCTCAATGTCTCATCAGTGCATTTCTCTTTATAGCTGACATTCTATTGTATGGATTGATTATATTTTGTCTCTACTTTTCCTTTGAGAGACTTTAAGTTTCCACCGTCTGACTGTTGTGGGTAGCGCTGTCGTGAATATTGTCATGTACATCTCTGTTTGCATTGCTACGTTTCCCCCCTGTGTTTGAGATGAACTTGTAAGTTATTAAAGACTCCAAATCCACTTCAGTTTTACTTTTCCTTCTTTTTTAGCCACTCAGACCAATGTTCATATCTGAGGGACCAGGAATCCGAAGGTTTGCGTTGCTCCTTTGTCGGTCCCTTCGGTGTAAACCTAGGCATGGCATTGCTGCGTCCCATGGCGGCTCTAGTTCTGGCTTTTTGAGGAATCTCTATAATGCGTTCCAATTTTTCAACATTCTAATAAACCCTGGTTACTTTATGTTTTTGTCTCATCCTGTTAATCGCGGCCGTGCTAGTGGGAGTGAAGTGGTCATCGCACTGTGGTTTTGATCTGCATTTCTCTGATGACTAAAGATCTTGAACTACTTTTTTATGTGGATATTGGGCTCTTGAATATCCTCTTTGGTGAAATGTCTATTCAAGTCTTTTGCTGATTTTTCTTATTGGGCTATTTGTCTTTTTATTGTTCAGTTATATATATATATATGAATATATACATATATAAAATATTGGACTTTGATCACATACATGGTTCCCAAAGATACTCTCCCAATTCATCGATTGTCTTTAATACCTTTTTATTTTTTTGGCAAAGTCCTCTGATGACAAAATGTTCAATTGTAATGATCTAGCATGTATCTGTTTTGACTTCTGATGCCTGTGCTTTTGCTGTTGTATCAGCTAATCCGCGATTAAAGGCTAGTTCCGACAGTTATGCCCCTGTACTCTCTTCTAAGGATCCTATGATTTTAGTTTCCACAGTACCTTCTCAGCAAAATGGTTTCTACTTTTCCTCTTTTAACTTGGCATTTTGGCATATGTATTTTGCTCAGGTCCTCCCTACTCTGCTTTTCTAATGGTATATGTCGATATCAGGCCCCATCATTTTAGAACTATTCTTTAGTAGGTGGAGATCCTAGGTGGCACAGTCAATGTATTTGACTGCGTTTAAGTCCATCCAGAGGCACCAGAAGAACAACCTGGTGATCCGCTTCAAAAACATCATCCATGAAAGACCTTGTGGAGCAGAGTTTTACGCTGACAAACATGGGATTTCCATGAATCTGATTAGCTTCACAGTAACTTGTTTCTTAGATAGGCCATCATTTTGACCCGGTTCTCTGACTTCCAAAGTCCTCCTAGTATTTTCAAAGACTGCACTGTAAAATGGGGGGAAGTAGTCAAGCCATACTTTTAGCACTATGATCCAATTCCCAGCTGGAAATGTCTCTTCCCACATCTCCATTCCTCATTGCCAGTCACGTTCATGGCCTTTGCTCTAGGACCTGACAAACCAGAGTTGAATCAGGTTTCATTCCCGGTCACCCTAACTGGGCCAGAACATCCTAGACAATGAAGTGCCAGGTCATTCAAGACCAGCTTTAGGCTTAGGGGTCTGTATAAGTCTTACCAGCTGGGTCTCGATTCTCTTTCTGTAGTGTTTGGGAACTAGGCCAGGAACTAGAAAGATTCTGTCCATCACCTGCCCAGGCAACCTTTCCCTCACCACCAGCCACCAGATATGGGAGCACACAGACTCACTGTCCTTCGAGTTCCTGCGGAGTCACTGCTCCTCTGGATTTGCTAAACCTCTGTAGCAGCTCAGAAAACTCACAGAGACTTAGCTCTTCTAAGGAACCCTGGTGGTGTAGTGGGTTTCCCATTGAGTTGCTCACCACAACATCAGCAGTTCAAACCCACCAGCCAATCTTTAGGAGTGTGAGGTGTTGTGTTCTTGTAAAGATTTATGGCCTGGGAAACCTAAAGTGGCTACTTCTACTCTGTTCTGTAGGATTTCTGAGTCAGAATCAGCTTAATGGCAGTGAGTTGGGGTTGGGGCTTATTATTATTTCTACAGTTACTCATTCATTATAACCAAAAAGGAGCCAACTGAAGAGATGTATCATAAAGATCTGGAAGAGTTCTTGGCATAAGGCTTCCACTGTCTCCAGGGACGTTCCATATCTTCTCCTGGGTGTGAATGTTCTCACCAATTCAGGAAAGCCCAAAGAGGAAGCCCCACTGAGACCCAAATGAATATGCACACTTGATTGCGTCATGTCCCTCAACCTTACTGAAGGTAGTTAGCTAGGTGTAAGGCCTACTGTCCTTGCCTAGCGATGTTGAAAAGCAAGGACACGTCAGTTCCTCGGGTCGTTTTCAGAAATCAAAGACACGTGACCAAGTTGAATTCTTTGTTACAGAGTCTTCCTTTGCTCACATGCCCATGAGTCCATATGTTTATGTACTTTCTGGATCGCCACATGAAAAAAAGATCTCCACTTGGTCGATTTTCTTTCCTCTAACCACCACGTTTATCCCCAGGAAATTAACTGTTCTTATCAATTTTTACAGATAGCTATATCCAAGATAATAGCCGTGGATCAAGTCCTCAACAAAGTAATTTTGGAAAAGAAATTTTCAATGGAGAGAAAGACACAAACTTAGTAAGAAAGGATTCCTTGTCCTATTTGGGAAAAAAAGAGAAACTTCATGGCGTACAGGAAAAGCACTCAAGGTGAGTGGCACTCACACGGGAAGGGGGGTTCTCAAAAGAGCTTGAAGATGTTTCAGAATTACAAACATATGTCAATGTAAGCAGTTGTGTACTTAGAATCTTCACAAGACAATATTTTCATAAATATGATACAGATATTGAGGGTCTAAAACATAATTAAGTTGGAAACAATGGTCAGGAACCCCATACTGAGAAAGAGTTTGAGAGTAAAGGCTTTATTTCTGTTTACACCCAAGTGTTGGGGGATTCTCCTCTGAAATGCTGCAGATAGTGCTGAGAACCTACCCAGGCACTGAGATTGGCGTCTGTGGGCATAATGAGTACTTCCTCCCCTTTCACCTCCAGGGAAAACATGAGCGGTCCCAGAGAACAGAAAATGCTTGTATGCGACGTATGTGGGAAAACCTTTATGCATTCCTCCTCCCTGAAACTACATTTAAGAAGACACACTGGTGAGAAACCCTATGCGTGTAAGGAATGTGGGAAAGCCTTCAGTTGTCCCACTTACTTCCGAGAACATGTGCGGACGCACACTGGCGAGAAGCCCTATGAATGCAAGTACTGCCGGCGAGCCTTCACCTTTTACTCATCCCGTCAAGAGCACGAGAGGACGCACACTGGGGAGAAGCCCTATAAGTGCAAGCAGTGTGGGAAGGCCTTCACTTGTTACTCCTCTCTCCACGGACACGAGAGAATACACCGAGAACAGAAACCTTACGAATGCAAGCACTGTGGCAAAGGTTTCAGGTGTCCCAAATACTTTCGACAGCATGTCAACATGCACACTGGGGAGAAACCCTATGAATGTAAGGAATGTGGGAAAGTCTACAGTATGTCTTCCAGCCTGCGGCAACACATGAGTACGCATGCGCTGCAAAAACCCTATCAGTGTCAGCAGTGTGGAAAGGCCTACCCCTGGCAAACATCCCTGAGGTTACATATGAGAGTGCACACCGATGAAGACCTCAGTGAGTGCAAGCAATGTGGGAAGGTCTGCAGTGTGTCTACCAGCCTCCAACAGCACTTGAGCACACACCTTGCAGACAAGCCCTACCAGTGTAAGCAATGTGAGAAAGCATTCTCTTGTCAAAACTCCCTACAATTACATATGCGGATACACTCTGGCAAGGAGCCCTATGAATGTAAGCAGTGTGGAAAAGTCTACAAATACCTCAGCTCTTTTAAAAGACATTTGAGAAAACACGGTACAGAGAAACTTTAAGAAGACAAGACGTGTTGGAAAGCCTTCATTCATCCAGAAAGCCTTATTATGTACACAGGGAACAACTGATGGGGAAAAACAGAACCAAAAGCCCTATGAATGTAAAGAATATAGGGGAGCTTCAGGCTTATTGATTCCCTATGTAAAAACTTTTAGTAGCAACAAAATATTTTATTTTTATACATATGATAATAGCTTTTGTGTCACATTCTTAATATGGATCTTTTGTGTTGATTTCTGGCTCTATTTTTATATAAATGTTTCAGATAAAAAATATCCCACTATGTCCCTGAGTATGGCAAATGACTAAGCACCTGTTTATTTTTTTTAATTGTGGCATAGGTGGGGATTTATATTTCAGAGCATTAACTTTGTATTCCATAATCCAAGCTACTAACCAAAATGATGGCGGTGCTAATGCCCTCGGAGTTCTCACAGTCCACTTCCAAAACCTGGGCGTCAGAATCCTAGAGTACAGCTTTATTATGAAGTAAAAGGGATACTCTCTTACAGAATTGAGTTAATGGTAGCCTTTTAGGTTGTTTTTTTTTTGTTTAACCTTTTAGCTGTACCTGACATATATTGTTAGACACAATTGTAATTCCTTGTACAGTTGTATAAACTATGTCTCATTTGCATTACAGTGTTTGTTGTACCTCAAGTTGTGTGTATGTAATGTTTTTCAATGCTAATGCATCATTTTATGTACATTTTATGCAAAAGGTGTTTTTTAATTTCTACTTTTCATTCTGTTTTTAATGTATACCAATGATGACATAAAGGTTTGATATTGTTCCAATTTATGTTCTGGGCCAATGATTCAATACCGACCTTTTCTTTCGTTCTGAAATATTAGAAAATGTAGCTTTCACATTTCTTTGTTTCTAGTCAGTAGCACTACTCATGTTTCTAACAGAAATTAGAATTTGGAACAAGATATTAGAGGACAGTCTCGTGACTTACGTTCGTTCTTTGAGCGTTCTCCACTGTCCTTAGGAGCTGCGGCGGTGCAGTGGGTCAAGAGTTGGGCTGCTAATTGCAAGGAAGGCAGTTTGAACCCACTTGCCGTCCAGGAGTGAAAGGCAGGTAGGTTGCTTCTATAAGTCTGAACAGCCTCAGAAGGTGTATGGAGAAGTTCTGTTCTCGTTTTTTTGGTAGGGTTATTAGGAGTCACACAAAACTCAATGGCGTGTGGGTTTCACTGCCTTTGACCTTGATTTGAAATTAGACAGGAGGCACTGAGTCCAGAGCATCTTTGTAACGTAAATGACAACGGATTCTACTGAATTTCACTTTTGTAAAAAAGGTAGAGGGAGTAGTAGTAGTAATAGCATCAGTGCCTGTTCTGATTTCATAAGGGGGTGGGGGTATGATGGGAATCAACATTTATACAAAGCTGATGGACATACCACTACTCATCGATCTTTACCAGCTTTAAAAATAGCGTGCTGGTGGTATCTGACCTCCTCTAATTTCACAGTAGGCCAGGAAAGATCACGATCGTCCACATTAGCTGCCCAAGGCTGGTTCCTGTAGGACAGAGGTTAGAGCAACGTCACCTACTCAAACCTGATTCAGTGAGTCAAAGGTCACATATGCACCCTCCCTCAACTTCTTTACTAATCCTGTCACCAAAATCCTCCGCACAGCTCTCTCTGTTTATCTCTACCGCAGAAGTCCACAGTGTCCGCTGTGAGGGGCTTATTAGGGAAGTAACAGATTAAAACTAAAGATTAGACACAACTCAAGACAACGTCTTCACTCAAGACAGCCTTTCCTCACCAGAACTCCTAAGCAGGTCTCTCGCAAGCCCTTGGCCTTTTATCTGGACCCTACCCTACTCTGGCAGGTGTTACAGAACTCTTTTAGCTCTGCTGACTAGGTGGCTGGAATACGGCTTGGCCTGAAGGTGCTCAGCTCTAGCTCTGTTGGTCAGCAAGTCGACCCAGGACCCAGGGGTACCCCAGTCTATCAGCAAGCCTTCTGCTGAAAGGCACTCAACATTCTGGTTCGGTGAGCCAGGAAGTTCCCCTGCTCTTAATGCCAGTGCTATTGCTTCTCAGCATCCCTCCTGGTCTGCAGTAACATAATCTCTGACCCCGCATCAAGGAAATTCCCAACTTAGGGACCCTAGGTCCAAAGGATGTGCTCCTGTTGGTTTATGTTTCTTGATGGTTGTGAGATCCTCCTCAACAATTCTGAGACAGCACATTTTAAACCCAGTGAGATGTTCAAATGGACCAATCTCCGAATTAGGTTTCCATACACCTTATTTGCATGGTCTAACCCCCACCAGGCCACCAGGCAGTTTATTAACAATACCAGAAAACTATCCAACCCCCTTTGGGATGCCAAAAGCACTTATTAATTACATAGTCCAACCCAGTCATTCAGGTGGGAGTTACAAAGACTGGCCAGAAGTAATTCACAACACTACACTAGCGTCCCCTCCCGTAGCATTCCCTACTTCTTGGCTGGGTTCTGCAATCCCCTGGGTCCAAGGGCATCGAAATGTAACTGAGGAAGATGTGCTTGCTTAGAATGGAGGTGAGCACAGTAGTGGGAATGGAGGAAAGCCCGTGGGAGTGGAGCCTTCTGGATCTTCATTTGCTGGTGGCACACAACTCGAGAAGAAACAGCGGCAAACATCTGCTGATGCACATCCACTGGTACAGATAAGGGCTCTCAACACACACAATCCAGGACACATAAACCCCTCAGGACCAGTATTGAGAGTAGCAATACCATGAGGGTAGGAGGAAGGTTGTGGGGGAGAGAAGAGAGAGAAAGGGGGAACCAATCACAATGATCGACATACAAACCATCCTCCCCTCGGAGGATGAATAACAGAAACATGGTGAAGGGAGACAGCAGACAGTATAAAATATGAAAATCAAAATATAAATGATCAAGGGTTCACGAGGTTGGGAGGGGTAGAAAAGAGCTGATACCAAGGGCTCAAGTAGAAAGAAAATGTTTTGGAAATGATGATGGCAACCTGTGTACAAATGTGACTGATACAATTGATGTATGGGTGGTTATAAGAGCTGTAAGAACCCCCAATAGAATAATTTATTAAAATTTTTAAAAGACGAAGAAAGCTGATGGCGCCCAGCTATCAAAAGAGATCACGTGTGAGATCTTAAAGGCTTGAAAGTAAACAAGCGACCACCTAGCTCAGAAGCAACAAAGCCCACATGGAAGAAGCACACTAGCCTGTGTGATCATGAGGTGTCGAAGGGATGAGGGATCACGCATCATCAGAACAAAAAATATTGTGAATGAGGTGTGGAGTGGAGACCCAAAGCCCATTTGTAGGCCACTGGATACCCCTTACAGGAGACGAGCCAGTCAGGGTGTGATGTAGCAACGATGAAGCATACAACTTTCCTCTAGTTCCTAAATGCTTCCCCACCCCACTATCATGATCCCAATTCTACCTTACAAATCTGACTAGACCAGAGGGTGTACACTGGTACAGATAGGAACTGGAGACACAGGGAATCCAAGGCGGATGATCCCTTCAGGACCAGTGGTGTGAGTGGCGGTAATGGGAGGGTGGGGGAGCGTAGGTTGGGAAGGGGGAACTGATTACAAGGATCTACATATAACCTCCTCCCTGAGGGACAGACAACAGAAAAGTGGGTGAAGGGAGACATCGGACAGGGCAAGATATGACAAAATAATGTTTTGTAAATTATCACGGGTTAATGGGGGTGGGGAGGGAGGGGGAAAATGAGCTAATGCCAGGGGTTTGGGTAGAGAGCAGATGTTTTTAGAATGATGAGGGCAATGAATGTACAAATGTGCTTTACACAATTATGTATGGATTGTAATGAGAGTTGTATGAGCCCCTAATAAAACAATTTTTTTAAAAGAAGTAAGGATGATGAGATTTTATCTCACAACCTAAACATGTTTTTAGGCGGCACCACTCCGCAGGGGAGGAAGGCATCGTGGTTGGCCAGTGTAAAGGAGGAAGATCCAACTAAGATGGATTAATCCAGCGGTTGACACAGTGGACTCAAATATATCAGTGACCACGAGGAATGTGTAGAGTCACACTGTGTTGAGTTTGTTGCAAACAGTGTCAGTACACAGTCCAGGGCACTAGCTAACAATTTATTAGTATACACCTGTGGTTCTAAACCTGTGGATCAGGATCCCTTTGGGGATTGAACAACCTTTCACAGGGGTTACCTAAAACACTTATTTCCGATGGTCTTAGGAACCGAGACACCGCTCCTCTCTCCATCTCCAGGTGGGTCAGCCCACATGCAGATACGCCCATACAGGAGTACCCGGTCTGAAGACTGTTGTTCCCCATGCTACACCATGCTTCAAGACAAAATTTCATTGATTTGTCGTGATAAATAAATATTTCACAGTATATAAACAAAAGGGTTTTTTTAAAATAAATAAGCAAAAAATCTGCTGATGTTTGGAACTTGGAATGTGTGACGTATGAATCTAGATAAATTGGAAGTTGTCAAAAGTGAAATGGGAAAAAACACCAAAAAATATAAATTTTTTGAAATGACAAGGTTATGCAAAATTTAAAAATTAAATGGAATTTATAAAGATCAGCATTCTAGGCATTCGTGAACTAAAAGACTAGTACTTTGAGTCAGAAAATTATATGATTTGCTATGCTGTAAATAACAGTCAAGAGGAATGACTTGATATTATCTCAAAGGACATTTAAAAATCGATCTTAAAGTCTAGTTATGTCTGTCATAGGATTATATCTATTCTCCCTTCAAGGAAATCCTGTCAACAGAACTATGACTCAAATGTTTGCTTCAAAAGCAAAAGCTAGTGATGAAGAAACAAGAACTGTACCAACATGTTCAGTCTGAAATTGGATCAAACATGCAACTGAGATGCACTGGTCATTTTTGGTGGTTGGAATGCAAAAGTTTGGTGCCAAAGAAGGAGGAACCGTAGTTGGAAAATATGATCTTGGTGACAGAAAGGAAACTGGAATTTGCATGATAGATCTTGCAGGACTGACAACTTCTTCATAGCAAATATCTCTTTTCAACAACAGAAAAGGCAGCTGACTATACACATGGACTTCTTCGGATGGAATACCCAGAAATCAAAATGACTATATCTGTGGTAAACATGATGAAGACGCTTAATATCAGCTGAAACAAGCCCAGGGGCTGCCTGTGGAACAGTCCTCATATATGAACTCAGGTTAAAAAATTAAAACAAGTCCACAAAGGTGACAATATGACCTTGAGTCTCCCATCTGCATTTTGACACAAGCACAGATTTTATCCATGGAGCACAAATGACCTGAGGAGCAGGAACCTCGCTCGTGAAGAAAGCAGTCATTGAAAAGAAAGGGGGAACCGATGACTAGAATCCACGTATAACCTCTTCCCTGGGGGATGGACAACCGAGGAGGGGGCAAGGGGAGACATCGGACCATGTAAGATATGACAAAATAATTTATGGATTATGAAGGGTTCATGGGGGAGGGTGGAGAGGGGGAAAGTGAGGAGCTGATATTAAGGGCTCAAGTAGAAGGCAACTGTTTTGAGAATGATGATGGCAACAAATGTACAGATGTGCTTGATACAATGGATGGATGGATGGATTGTAATAAGAATTGTACGAGCCCCCAATAAAATGATTACAAAAAAATATGTGCTCGCTTCAGCAGCACATATACTAAAATAAAACGTGTAATTAAAAAAAGAAAAGAAAGATCAACGTTGATGTCAGAGGAGTCTCTAAAACTTACTCTTGATTGTGGATCGGCAGTTCTGCTCTGACCCTAGAGCGGTGGTTCGCAACCTTCCTCATGCGCGACCCTTTCAGACAGTTCCTCATGTGGTGGGAATCCTCCAACCATAACATTATTTCCGTTGCTACTTCGTAACTGTCATTTAGCTAATGTTATGTGAAAGAGTCGTTCGACCCCCGAAAGGGAGGTGACCCACAGGTTGAGAGCCGCTGTTGTATACAAAGAACAGACTACAAGGAAGGAAAAGGCAATCCTTTTTGGAAGAATTAACCCCTGAAAACCTCATACTTAGCATTGAAACATTGTCGTATACGGAAAGCCTACAGAATAGAAGCAGAACATTGTCAGATATAGTGTTGGAAGATGAGTCTCTCATGTCAGAAAACCAAACCAGTCCTCATAGCGACCCTGTAGAACAGGTACAATTACCCCTGTGAGTACCCAAGACTGTCATTGTGTACAGGAGTAAAAAGCCTTGACTTTCTTGCGCCGAATGGCTGATAGCTTCAAACTGCAGACCTTGCAGTGAGCAGCTCAACCACTAGGTCCACAGGTCAGAAGGCACTGAGAAGAGCTGACTTGTCAAGGTAAAGTTGACCAAATTGACGCGACTAGTCAAGCCTGTGGGAGTCAAGCCTTCAGGATCTTCATTTGCTGATAGGACACAACAGGAGAAGAAGAAACAGCAGTAAAAATATGCTAATGGCCAGAACTTGGAATGTACAAAGTATGAAGTTAGGAAAATTGGAAGTCATCAAAAATGAAATGAAACGCATAAAGATCAATAGCTTAGGAGTTACTGAGCTGAAATAGACTGGTGGTATTGGCCATTTTGAATTGGAAAGTCATGTGGCTGACAGTGCTGGGAATGACAGTCGGAGGAATAGGGATGCATTCATCGTTTAAGAAGACATGTGGCTGACAGTGCTGGGAATGACAGTCGGAGGAATAGGGATGCATTCATCGTTTAAGAAGACATCCTGAGATGGACGTTAAAGTACAATGCTGCCCGTGATAGGACTATAGCTATCCCCTTCAAAGAAATCCAATCAATACAACTATTATTCATATTTATGCTTCAACCACCAAAGTTAACGATGGAGAAGTTGAAGAACTCTACCAACATCTTCAGTCTGAAATTGATCACACGTGCAATCAAGATGCATTGATGATTATTGGAGATTGGAATGCAAAATTTGGAGACAAGAAGGAAAAGTAATTGGAAAATAATGGTGTTGGTGATCAAAATGAAGCTGGAGGCCCGTGGCTGCGTAGCCTGGGCGATCTCTCCCCCCTGGACTCTGTAACAAGCAGGGTTGGTCCTCTATCAAACTAGAAAGGATGGAGGCGAGGTTGGGTACGCTTGCGCTGACGGATACAAGCTGGCACACGGTGCGGAACTGGAATCGGAAAGTCGAGAGAATGTGGCCGCTAGCTGGAGATGCAGAGCAACCCGGAGATCTGGAGCGGGCCAGGGGTTCTGGAGCAGAGCTCTGGTCTTCTCTTGGCTGTGGGCACCGAGCTGAGTCCATTTCTGAGGACATCCTCAGCCCATGGCAGCAAGGTGATCCAACTGCCTGCCCTGCCTCCCCTTCCAATCCCAGACATCAGAATTACAGCCTAGAGGGTTCTGGAAGAGAGGGGGAGGAACGAGGAGCTGGTAGCATGGATGACTCTCTAAACCCCACTGAAGGGGAGTGAACACCAGAATTGTATGTGAAAGGATCTAGTGGATGGTGTAAAATACTGCAAAAATAAATAGATATGATAGAGAGATAGATGGATGGATAGATAGATAGATAGATAAATAAGGGTTCCTGGGGGGGGTTGCGTGGGGGAGGGATAAAGGGGAGCTGATATCAAGGAGTGCAAGAAGAAAGTGTTTTGAAACATTGGTAGCAATTGGCCAATAGTGCTTGATGTGATTGAACTATGAAATGTTATGATGTCTCTAAGAGCTCCCAATAAAATTATTAAAAGCAACAGAACCCTCCCTAGATGGCATGGCTACAGAGGACAGCACTGAAGACACAGTGTGGGGAGTGTGGCCAGCCTGACCCGCCCACATGGGGACAAACCAAGAGGGGGGAACGCAACAGACCAGCAATGGGAGCAAAGCCAAGATGCCCCTGAAGAAGCGTGATTGTAGATTTCAGACTTGGGGGGCAGCACTTGGCACCTCACCTTTACTGGTTGGAGGAGATTGACAAGGGGCCACAGAGAAAGCCTAAAGGCGTCACAGGGTGGGGGTGGGGCACTAGACCAATCCGTACTTGACTGCAAGGAGAGCAATGGGGGCTTGTAGAACAGCGGTTCTCAACCTGTGGGTCGCGACCCCTTTGCGGGTCGAATGATCCTTTCACAGGGGTCGCCCGATTCATCACAGTAGCACAATGACAGTGATGAAGTAGCAATGAAAATAATTCTATGGTTGGGGGGTCACCACCACATGAGGAACAGTATGAAAGGGTCACAGGATTAGGAGGTTGAGAGCCACTGCTGTAGAAGGTGCGTCCCTTGGGCTTGAACACTGAGGACTCAAAGGGCATTGGGGATATTCAGTGAGCAGGTCTTGGGAAAGGGACCCTGAAAGAAAAGGGGATTGGACGGTGGGTGATAACAGGGCTTGCTCGCTGTGTAGCAGAGGGATGCTCTGCAACGCTGGGTCAGGACAGCAGCTCGACTCGGAACTACTTGTACGGTCTCTCTTTTTCTCTTCTCTCCTTTGGTGTCTGTCTATAGAAGACCGGCAGAACAAGCAATCCCAAGGAGACAGCAATGGGACTGAAGGTTGCGCAGGGTATAGAAAAGGAGGAGGTATAGGGAGGAGATCCAGGAGCCCAATAATGACAGGGACAGGGGAATAACAAGGGATATAACATCATTGGGGAGAAGGGTGTAGCATTCCGGATTGCATCTGATCCATTGAAATGTATCCAAGAAGAATAACTGAGAGTTGAACAACAGATAAACAATAAGAGTGGGGCAGGAAAAAAAATGAAAAAGAGGAAAGAACTAGAAAATAATAATCATATAGGTACAAATATAGACATGTATATATTTAAATATATAAAGATAAGTGCATTACTCAATATATTTATCTCTATGTATATATGCTAATACAATAAGGAAGCAGCTGGACTTTGGGCCTACTTAAATCTTACTTCAGTACAAGAGTGGTTTGTTCAAATAATGTGGCAATGTATGATACTCACCTTAATGACAGGATCACTGAAAACAAAATTGGTGCACAGGAAAATGTGAAGAAAGCTGATGGTGCCCGGCTATCAAAAGATGTAGCGTCTGGGGTCTTAAAGGCTTGTAGTTAAACAAGCCGCCATCTAGCAGGGAAGCAATAAAGCCCACATGGAAGAAGCACACCAGCCTGTGTGATCATGCGGTGTCAACGGGAATAGGTATCAGCAGTTCAAAAACAAGTAAACAAATTGATATGAAGAAGTGTAAACAAATTGGAGACCCAAAATTCACCTGTAGGATAATTGGACAGTCACTTACAGAAGGGTCATACTGGAGGGAAGATATATCTAGAGTATAGTATAGCACTGATGAAACACAAAACTATTCTGTAGTTCTTCAATATTTCCTCCCCTGACTATTGTGGTCCTAGTTTTATCTCCTTAAGCCTGTTAGACCTGCAAATATTCATTTGTATAATGAAGATCCTTTGATGCACAAATTCCAAGATAGATAAACCCATCAGAAATAATAATAGGAGCAATGATTCCTTGGGGGTACAGGATGAGAGAGGGGGAGGGGGAAACCAATAGCAAAGCTGACTGTATTACCCCACTCTAGGGGAATGGATAGCAGAATTGTGGGGATTCAGTGTATTGTGTAAGATATGCTAAAAGATAACAATAATAACTATAATATAGGAAGAAGGGATCCTGGGTGTGGGGAGAGGTCAGATGCTTACAGACATCCTCCCCGAGGGCAGTTAGTCACCAGACTACAGGGTAGGCCTCTAGGGCAGTTAGTCACCAGACTATATTGCAGGCCTCACTCCCTGCTACCAGACGATAAGCTATTCCTCCCTGAGGCTTGTAACCAAGCGTTCTCACCCACCAATAATGATCTTTATCAGTTGAGTCAGCGAACAGGCCAAACTGGCTCTGTGACATCCAAGTCAAGTTATCCGCCCATCTTATCACATGTATACCCCCAATCCCTCCTCTTACTATTGCATGTATGTCCCTAGACCACCCCCCTCTCATTACTGTATTACCTATAACACAACCCCTCCCTGTGATGTTTGTACTCAGCTGTGATTAGGGGGCTTGCATGTCCCCGGAGAATATAAAAAGCCTGGGCTAGCATTAAAGAGCTCTCTCCCTCCACGTGGACCATCAGCAGGGCTGAGGTGAGCATGCTGCCATGAATCATGTCTGACTCCATTTATTTCAATACTTCTCTTCTATCTCTCATGCTCTCTATAACTTTACTATGATCTTTACTTATTATCAATGTACAATTGTGCCTACCGGACCCGTAATGATGTGTTAGGGTCTGGCTTCCCCTGACACCTGGGAATAGAGGGGGTAAAGGGGAACCCTTATATCAAAGAGTTCAAGAAGAAAAAAAATGTTTTGAAAATGATGGTGGCAGTAATTTTACAATTATTCTTGATCTAATTGAATTGTGAATTGTTATATCTTTAAGAGCTTCCAATAAAATGACGAATAAAGAAAACCACCAAACTCATTAAATTGAAAACCATTTCCCAACATTAGATTTCAAATAACCATCAATTTCAAATCATTCAGCAACAACAACAAAAATTCCAAGAAACAAACAAAAACAACAAAGAAATTAAGCTGGAGATGGCATGATAGAATTTTCAAGATCAACGATTTCTTCATAGCAAATACCCTTTTTCAATAACATAAAGGCAATAATATGAGTGGGCTTCTCCAACTGAAATGCAAAGAAATCAAATTGACTCCCACCTGTGGAAAGAGACCATGGAGAAGCTTGATATCAGCAACTACATCGAGGCCAAGGGCTGACAGCAGAAGCCACTGTGAGTTGCTCACATGCAAGTTCAAGTTGAAGCTGAAGAAAATTGAAACAAGTCCACCAGAGCCAAAACTTAACCCATGGGTCTATCCCACCTGAATTTCGACATCTAAAGCCCAGCTTTGATGCATTGAACACAAATGACAGAGACCTGAGGAGCTGGGGGAGGACATCAAGAACATCATTCCTGAGGAAAGCAAAAGGTCATTACAAAGACAGGAGAGAAAGGGAAATATCAAAGCGGGTGACACGACACTCGGAAGCTTTCTCTTCAGCACAGAGCGGCTGAGGCAAATGGAAGAAATGATGGCGTCAAAAGGCTGAACACAAAATTTCAAAAGGCAGCTTAAAAAGACAAAGTCTAATATAATGAAATGTGAAAAGACATAGAGTTAGAAAAGCAAAGAGTAAGAACACGCTGACATACCATAAACTGAAAGAACTAAAGACAAAGTCGAGCCTTGGGTGGCAATATTGAAAGATTCTGTGAGAAAAATACTGAACAATGCAGGAAGCATCCCCCCCAAAAAAGATGGAAAGAATACAGTATCACGGTATTAAAAAGAACTATACTCGTGTGTAAGCCGAGTTTTTCAGCACAAAAAAATGTGCAGAAAAACTGGGGTTCAGCTTATACACAGGTCAATGGTACCCCAGCGAGGTGTGACATCTCGCTGCGCCCCCCCCCCCCCAGGTAACGGGAGGAGTGCCCATTATCTCGAGGGCGATTGCCGTTTCTCCGCTGTTCATTCAAAGCCCCACTGACACTGCAGGGCTTTGAATGTTTGTTTACTCACATCTAACCAATCAGAGCCGTCCTATGACATGTATCTTTGAATAAGCCTTTTAAAGACCGTGTGCGAAGGATGTGGCATGAATGGATGTCATCTGGTCAAGCCCGACTAACAAAGGGAGGAAATCTCATGAAGCCTGACACAGAGTTAATGGCAAAGTGGGTTCGAGATGCATGGGAAGACATTCCAGAAGACATGGTGCGACATGCCTTCCCGAAATGTAGTATTAGTAATGCTATGGATGGCGGTGAAGAAAGCGCTTTGTATGAAAATGACAGCAGTGATGGTGATGACGGCGATCTCAGTGAGGACAGCGTCTATGATTACCTCACACCAGCTGAAGCTCTGCATTGGGATATGGATGATGATGAGGAATCCAGTTTTGAAGGACTTTAACTCTTTACATTTGAGCTTGGTTGCTGATTGAGCTCAGGGAATAGTACTCTTAAGGTATCATTGTTGATACCTTATTGTTTTTGTTGAACCTATTTTCCACTTACTGTGCTGGTTTACTAATGTTAAATGACTTGTCCTTTTAGTTATGTTTTTTTATTTAAATAAATATTTAAATACATTACCCCACTGATGTCTCAATTTTTAGTAATTTTATTTTCATTTGTTTTGATTATTGAAACTCGCCAATAGCTTCTGCATTTTCCACCCTAGGCTTATACTCGAGTCAATCAGTTTTTCTGGTTTCCCAGGTAATAATTAGGCACTTCGGCTTATACTCAGGTCAGCTTATATTCGAGTATATACGGTAGTTGGTATTCATCCATTTAGACAAGTCACATGTGAGCAGGAGCCAATGGTGCTGAAGGAAGCAATTCAAACAGCATGAAAGCATTAACCAAAAACAAAGCTGCCACAATTGATGGAATATCAATTGAAATGTTTCAACAAGCTGACGAAGCACTTACTCTTCTATGCCAGGGAATTTGGAAGACTGCTACTTGACCAACTGACTGGAAGAGATCCACATTTGTACCCCCATTCCAAAGAAAGTGACCCAAACACAGTGCTCAAATGGTAGAATATCATTTAATACTTCATACAAATACTATTTGCTGAAGATTCTCCAACACAAAGTTACAGCACCACATGGACAGGGACCTACCAAAGGTTCAGGTGGGATTCAGAAAAGGACATGGGAGGACTCATTTCTGATGACAGATGGATCTTGGCTCGAAGCAAAGGATATGAGAAAGATGTTTATTTGTGTTTTAATGACCATGCCAAGGCATTCAACTCTGTGGATCATAACAAACTATGGATAGCCAATCTTAAGATTAATTTCTCAACCTCACACTAATTTGTGAAAACTTGCATGTTCTTCTTAGTATATAAAACTATATTAATCATATTAATCACAATAATAATATTCTAATACTTTTTATATCAAGACTATCTTTTATTTGAAGTCATTTTTCAAAGGGTTGTTTCCCCCTACACACTAATAAAGATGCACAAAATCTTTTTACAAATCACTTAAAAACATTTTCTTTTTTTTCTACAAGGTAGTTTTAATTTATCGTTTGTTTTTTACAAAAATACATCTTTTTAAATATATATAAATCATTATATTGGGGGCTCTTACAGCTCTTATAACAATCCATACATCAATTGTATCAAGCACATTTGTACATATGTGCCCATCATCATTTTCAAGACATTTTCTTTCTACTTGAGTCCTTGGTATCAGCTCCTCATTTTCCCCCTCCCTCTTCCCTCCTTTCTCCCTCATGAACCCTTGATAATTTATAAATTACTATTATTTTGTCATGTCTTACACTGTCCAACATCTCCCTTCACTCACTTTTCTGTGGTCCGTCCCCCAGGGAGGAGGTTATATGTAGATCCTTGTAATCGGTTCCCCCTTTTACCCCGCCTTCCCTCCACCCTGGTCCTGAAGAGTTCATCTGTCCTGGGTTTCATGTGTTTCCAGTTCCTATCTGTACCAGTGTACATCCTCTGTTCTAGCCAGATTTGTAAAGTAGAATTGGGATCCTGATAGTGGGTGGGGAGGAAGCATTTAAGAACTAGTGAAAAGTTGTATGTTTCATCATTGCTACACTGCACCCTGACTGGCTCATCTCCTCCCCAAGACCGTTCTGTAAGGGGAGTCCAGTTGCCTACAGATGGACTTTGGGTCCCCACTCTGCACTCCCCCTCATTCACAATGAGACTTTTTTGTTCTTTGATGCTTGATACCTGATCCCCTCAACGCCTCATGATCACACAGGCTGGTGATCTTCTTCTATATGGACTTTGTTGCTTCTGAGCTAGATGGTTGCTTGTTTACCCTCAAGCTTTTAAGACCCCAGACACTATCTCTTTTGATAGCTAGGTTTTGTTTTTCATGGAGGTTTATTTTTCTTTAGGTTCCTTGGCACAGCCTTACTCTGAGACGCTGGTTGTCACAGATGGAATAACTAGATAGCAACTGGTTTGGTGTTTTTCTGGGGTTTTTTTAGAAGCTGAGGTTGGTTGTACAGAGCAACAAATTATTATTATTAATACTGGTATTGGGGGCTCTTACATCTCTTACCACAATCCATACATTCATCCAGTATGTCGACCACGTTGGCACAATGCTCCCATCAT